>NC_047092.1:62171932-63421932 GCF_902459505.1 Geotrypetes seraphini
TATCAGCAATTTAATGCATGGCTAAAATGTGAATAAGGTGAGAACGACCCTTCTTACTGCTGTGTCTTTGTACAATAGGCTAAAAATAGACAGTTTCTTGGCCTCAACAACTATGTGACCTGTTATAAAAGTGGAGGGGCATAATCAAAAAATATATCTAAGTCCATTTTTGGCCCAAGTCGCTAGTCGCCCTAAGTCGGACATGTCCAAAGTCCATTATCAAAAAATACGTCCAAAATATTTTTTTTACGAGAATCGTCTACTTGTATGTCCAGCCGTTTGATTGTCCAGACCACTAAGTCATCTATCTTTATACCCCATTCTTGTCCAAAAATTCGTACAAGTCAAAAACGCCTAGAACAAGACCTTTTGGACTTCTACTACTACTATTAATTATTTCTATAGCGCTACCAGACGTATGCAGCACTGTACAGAGTCACAAAGAGTAAGAAAACAATCCCTGCTCGAAAGAGCTTACAATCTAAACAAGCAAGACAGACAAACAGGATTTGTGAGGGGCCAGCAAAGTGATGGACTGGCCACCTAGACATTGCAAAAGAGCAGTGGGGCACCTTACAGGGCACTGCTGTGAACTTCACAAAAAGGGTACCACATAAACATCTCACCACAACTCCCTTGCAGGTCATGGTGAGCCCCCCAAAACCTACTAGACACATCTCTCTACCACCCCAATAGCTCTTATGGCTGTAGGTGCCACCTATTTGGCAGTACAATAGAGTTTTGGGGGGTTTTGGAGGGTGCACATGTTTTACCATGAATGCAGTGGTTAGAGTGGCTTATGGGCCTGGGTCATCCTCTCTATGGTTCACTAGCATACCCACCAGACTACTTAAGCCACTTCTATGCAGCTCGACTAGGCTTTCCTATGCCAGGTGCTGATGTTCTGGAGGCAGGTATGTACGTTTTTTATTCTGATTTTTATGGCAGTTGGGGGTGGGGTCAGTGATCACTGGGGGAGTGTGTGGGGGTCTGTACTTTGTGTCTCAATGGTTACTTAGTCACTTTGGATACCTTCTGGGCACATAGACCTGTTTTTAAATCGCCTATGTCACTACGTATAAGTTCCGTCTAGGCAGTCTCGTTAAACTTTTGGTTATACTTGCAGTACGACTAAGTCTAGGTCAGCCCATGTCCCGCCCAAATCCCGCCCTCACCACTCCTCCTAAAATGCCCCTTTCAGCTCTGGGTGTACAGTGGCACTGTAAAGGCCTAAGCTGTTTTTAGATACGTCTAAACCCCATTTCGAATATCAGCACTTGGACAACCTGTCTTTAAGGTCGTCCAAGTGCCGATTTGGGCAGGATTTTAGACTTATTTCTGTTTCGATTATAAGCCCCTTACTGTCTAGGTAATACAGCTGATAATACAGCTGATGAATATTCATAGCAAATATGCAGCCCTCACGGAAACAAAATCGCTTATACTATGGGTGAAAGAATTGCAGTAGAGTTCAAACATATATTTGAATTGCCAGCATCAGAGAACAGTTCCTTTTCTGCAGGAGATTGGGAGGGGGCGGAGAAGAAAAAGATGCCATTTTTTCTCATCCAGCAAAACCCAACAATTGTTTTCAGCTGTTTCCTCTTTCATTTCAGACATGTACATGCATTAATTTAAAACCACCTTTAATGACACCATTACCATAATTATTTTTCATATGTTCATAGCACCAGGAATTAACTATAAATGTTAATGCAATCAAGTGTAATACCATGCTTTCAATAAAGTATATCAAAGCAATTTCTCTGTCTCTGTATTAGGATATTTAGTCTTTCTCAATACATTTTAATACCATGTTATGTCTTGTGTCAAAAGTATAATTACATATAAAGGGTACAGATATGAAATTTGAATGCTTTATCTGAAAAAAAAAGTCTACAAAGCCATATTCATCAACATCAAATTTCAAATGCTAATAGGAAGAATATTCAGATGAAGATTTTTTTTCTCCATTGCAAGATGAAGTCATCTCAGGTTTGATCAGAGACAGCAGCAGTTGTTAAAAGTGGGCATTTTTATTGTTTCTGTTCTCTTCTTATTTTTTTTTAGCTTTATTGATATGCAAGTTTAAAATTTTATTGTTATTATTGTATACTGTGCATCAGTTTTTATTATCATATATACTCAAATATAAACTGAGATTTTGGGGCCAAAAAAATGGCCCCCCTCCCAGACCTGTTGCAGGCCTCCACCGGGCCTGCTGTTAAGACCTGGTGGTCCTGCGGTGAACTGGGGCAGGAGCGATCTTCTTATGCTCCTGCCCCGTGCAAAGTTGCTATCTGAATGGCTGCCGAGAGTTCCTGTGGCAACCGTTCGAGACCGCAGGAACTCGCGGCAGCCATTCAGATAATGGCTCTGCACAGGGCAGGAGCATATGAAGATCACTTCAGCCCCGGCTCACTGCTGGACCACCAAGGATTTTAAAGATATGCTTTTTACTAATCGGGGAGATGGGAGGGAGATAAAAGTTGTTAGAGTCGGCCAGGACAGGAGGCAGGAAGGCCCGCGGTAAAATGGTCTACTGCTGCTTGATTAAAGGGGCCCCTAGTAAGCTAGTTTCATTCAGATGGATATATTTATTTACAAAATTATATAGTACTATGCGAGGACATCTATAGCAAATAATTAAGACAGGTGTCCTCTGTGATACTTTGATTATTTTTCTTCCTTTCTCCTGGCCAACTCTGCTTTTGTCTCCTGTTTATATTGTATTGATTGTTGAGGTTTCTTCCTAGTATTTCTTCCTTCAGCAAGTCTCCTGCATACCTACTGTGGCAAAACCATAAGAAGATTATGGTGTGTTAAAGTAATGGCTGCTTAGACATATTTGTTTTTCATGTTATATTTATTTTTTTTATTTTGGCTGTTAATTACCCCCCCCCCCCCCTTTAACAAAGCCACGATGGAGGTTTCCACTGCAGCCCAGAGTGCTAAATGCTATGACACTGCTTCAATGCTCATAGAATTCCTATAAGCGTAAGAGGAGCATCGGAGCAATTAGCACCCTGGGCCGTGGTAGAAACCTTTACTTCCGCTTAGTAAAAGAGGGCCTATGTATATGCTTTCATATATGTTTAATAATAATAATAATAATAACTTTATTCTTGTATACCGCATTACCATGGAAGTTCTATGCGGTTTACAGATGAAGAGACTGTACATTTACAGCAAAGTTACATTTTCGGCGATGCTATGTTTACATTTTTGGCGATGTTACATTTACGGTGAAGTTATTTTACAGCTAGGTTACATTTGCAGAGAAGTTACATTTGCTGTAAGTTGCATAGAGCGGTGTTATATATAGCAGAGTTATCTACGGTGCAGATACATACTGCGGTGTTTGATAAGGCAGAGCAGAGGCATTTAGTATGGGGAGTAACGAAGACAGGGTACCGTATTTTCACTTATATACTGCGCACCCGTGTAAAATGCGCACATGGGTATAGCGCGCGGGAAACTGTAATTTATGTAAAGAAATTGTTATATACCGCGCACAGCCGTATTCCGCACATGCCGCCCCGACTCTCCTTTCGCCCGCCCCGACTCTCCTCTGGCCAGCCCGACTCTCCTTTCGCCCGCCCCGACTCTCCTTTCGCCCGCCCCGACTCTCCTCTCCCCCTTGAAGTCCTGTCCCCCCTTGAAGTCCTGTCCCCACCCTGAAAGCCTGATGCCCCCCAAACGTCCGATTCACCCCCCCTGCAGGACCGCTCGCACCCCCACCCCGAAGGACCGCTCGCACCCCCACAGCCTCCCCCCCATCATGACATCAGAGAAAGGGCGGGACCGCCGGAAGAGGAAGCAGCGTAGACGCAGGGCTAAGAGAAGGGGCAGGACCGCCGGCAGAGGAAGCAGCAGGACAACGGTAGGCAGCTTCTACATGATGGGGGAGGGGGGTGGGGAGGCTGTGGGGGTGCGAGCGGTCCTTCAGGATGGGGGTGCGGGTGCGGGTGCAAGCGCGAGCGGTCCTTCGGGGTGGGGGTGCGAGCGGTCCTTCGGGGTGAATCGGACATCGGGGGGGGAACTATGTTAAAAAAAAAGGGGATAACGCGCTCACGAATATAATGCGCATGGTTATACTCGGTTTGTAAAATCGTGTATAACGCACGCGTTATATGCATGAAAATACGGTAATTAGTTGGATAGAGTGATCCATTTTGTTAAGCCATTTAGTGGCTGACAAGATTGGAGGAGTCGGAGAGTCTGGAGGGAAGTCGAGGTCAGAGGAGGAGGTCAAGGAAGAGGTGGGGAGAAGTTAGAGGAATTTGTCAAACAGGTAGGTTTTGATTGACTTCCTGAACATTTGGTAGGGGTGGGAATTGGAGATGAGGGCTGTGAGGCATTTGTTCCATTTGCCCGCTTGGAATGCTAGGAATCTGTCAAGAAATTTCTTGTAGAGGCAGCCCTTCAGGGAAGGAAAGGAAAACAGGTAGGTGTTTCGTGTACGAGAGGGGCCTGCAATTTCAAGGTGCTCAGACAGGTAGATTGGTGAAGAGCCTGCTAAGGTTTTGTAGCAGAGGCAGGCGAATTTAAAGATGATTCTTGCCTCCACTGGCAGCCAGTGGATTTTAGTGTAATAGGGGCTAACGTGGTCATATTTTTTGAGGCCGAAGATGAGGCGGACGGCAGCATTTTGAACTATTCTTAAACGTTTGATGGTGTTTTTATAGGATCCCAAGTATATGATGTTACAATAGTCCAGGTTAATTTTGTGTATGTTTTCATTCTAATCCAGTAGTTCCCAACCCTGTCCTGGAGGATCACCAGCCAGTCGGGTTTTCAGGATAACCTTAGTGAATATGCATGAGAGATTTGCATATAATAGAGGTGAGAGGCATGCAAATCTGCTCCATGCATATTCATTAGGGCTATCCTGAAAACCTGACTGGCTGGTGATCCTCCAGGACAGGATTGGGAACCATTGTTCTAATCCATCTAGAATTTTAGACAGATTAGGCTATAATTTATTTAAATAAATGGACAAATATTATTTCATTTATTAGAATTTATAAACTGCCTTTTCCAAAGTGGTAAGTAGATAGGTAAACACATACAACAGCAGAAATAAACACCATTTGTCCTGAAGAAACAGATACTGCTTCAGCAGCTGTTTAAACTGAGTCAAACTACGCTGTCAATGAAGTTCTGATGGTAACATATTCCAAGCAGTGGTATCTGCCACCAAATAACTTCTTTTAAGAGTAAATTCAAGATGCACCTTTCAAATTGATGGTATTACCAGCCTTCAAGAGTCTTCAGAATGAAAAGTTCTCCTTGGAACATATCAGTGATTATGGTCATGCAAATATTGGCAAGATTGCAGGTAAAGACACTTAAACTTCAAGGCTGAATCCAACAGAACCCCAAAACTTTGTGCCTGATGGAAAATCACAATTGAATTACCAGACAGATGGATTCTTGAATGAATGTCCATGGGTCCTTGGCAGACCTGAGTAAAGAGATAGTAGGGGGCAGAAGAGGAATTGTAGTTCCAAGATGAGATTTGATCTGCAAGAGGCAAATTCTGAAAGGTACTGAGGGTGAGTTAGAAGAGTTCCGAAATGGTATCAGTTGTAAACTTGCAGAAGTCCCATTTAAGCTTAACAGTGGAGTCATGGGTGACTGATAATGTGGGAATACCTAGACGAAAGCAAATAAGAAAATGGTCATTCCATGGGCGACGAGTGGAATTTCATACATTTACAAGCAAAGAGTGAGATGATGTAGAGATGGTATCTAAAATATGGCCTTCTGAGTGCATTGGTAATGTGATATTTTGAATGAAGTGTGTCATCAAAGAAGTGAATTTAATCAGTACTAAAAAGGACCTTAGGGAATCCAAATGAATATTGAGATCATTCTAGGATAGCAAGGCAATCTAAATGAAGACAATAGTGACATCAGAGATTGGAGAGTCTAGTAAAATGAAGTAGTAGGGAAAAGGATGATAAATGAGGAGAAGTTACAGTGGTGGTAAAGTCAGACCTGTAAGAGCTCTGGGAGGTGAAGAAAGGCTAATTAATTGGAGGGGGTTTTAGGAAGAAAATAGAAATGCTAGTCCTCCTCTTCGCTTTTGGAGGTTTTGGTTAAATAGGAAGTGTTTGAATCTAAGAGCCATGTCTCAATGAGGTACAATAGGTCTATCTTTTAGAATTAAGTCCCTAACAGGGTATTGTTTCCCCTTAAGGGGCTGCACATTGAGTAGTATGAGATGTAAGGAAGTTCATAGCTCAGAATTTATACGAACAGGCAGGATCTGAGATAGATTTCTCAAACATTTCTATCTTGGGAGTAACGCTGTGGAACAAATTAACTGGACCGCTAAGAGCGTTATTGGATATTCAGAAGTTCCAAAAAAAATCCTTAAAACTACTCAGCAAGATGGCAGAGATGGAGAAGGAGACTGTGGAGGTTTCCCCATCGCCCTCCCTCAACGATACTGCAAGCCCAGAGCCAGTGGCGACCACTGCAGCAGCGACTTCCCCTCCCGCCATCTCTCTGTCTGCCGAGGAAACCCCGGGAGAGACCAAAAGGAAAATTGATGTTTTGCTGAAGGCAGTGGGGGACACCCCAATAATGAAGACCAAAAAATGGACAATGGAGCGAAGCCGGACCATCCAAGGCCTTATGGACTTCATCAAGAAATTCCTCAAACTGGATTCAGCCGAGCAATTGTTCATCTATATAAATCACTCATTTGTGCCTTCCCCGGCCCAGTAAGTAGGCGCCTTGTATGAGTGCTTTAGAAGAAATGGGAAACTTGTCTTGCATTATTGTAAATCTCAGGCCTGGGGCTGAAATCAGACATTTGCAACTGACTTCCAGAAAGGACTAGGCCCATCCCCATGCTGAATTTTGACTGTCCTCAGCAAGTGGAAGGTGAAGGGACAGTACTGGATATGGCCTCCGATCCCCTATGGCCACTGATTATGAAAATATTCTGGGACTGGCAGCAGATGGGGCGACACGGTCTCTTACAGTTCAATTAGTCATTCCTAGGAGCTCTGTCAGCTATGGTCCGGAAGTGTCAGCACCAAGCTTTTCCCTCCATTCTCCACCTGCATGTGCTGGTCCCCCAGCTGAAGACAAGACAGAACTATACTTGGCCTCTCAAGTCATCATCAGGGTGGTTGACCTGCTTTTCTAATAAAAGAAATCACAAGTGGAAAAAAAAAACCTACACTATTTTTAGAAGCATTTCAATAAAGTTGAAACGTTGAATGCTGGATTTAAGATGAATTGTACTATAAAGATCTATTTAAAATAAGATTATTCACCTCTAACCCAAAAACAACGAACAGACTGCAGATAATGTACAAGATGCAGGCGTTGTTTATTAGTAAATGCAGTAACATATACAACCTTATAGCCAACCAAGGGATCCGACACGGTCCGTGTTTCGGATAACACGTCTTCCTCAGGAGTCCTAATGAATTTAAGCATAAATACTTAAGATAATGTGTAAACATAAAAAGGTGAAGCAAGCAAATGGTAATATGACAAAGGTGATAGTGTCATACAAGAACATATTAAACAGAAATAAAGTGAAAATGTGCAAATAATATCGGGTGTCTCTAAGTGTGATTGAAATATATAATGATATAGTGCAAAAGGATGCAAAGATTTTTAATGACTAGAATATCACTGAATGAAAAACTAGAAATAAAGTGACACGTGTCAAATGAAAAACAATTAGTATCAACATAGGGATACGTGACAGACAGAAGAAAGAAATTACAATTATAAGAAAAGAAAAGGGAACCAGAAGTGGTGATGAAACGAGAAATGGAGCAGACCAACAGTAAAAATAATCCAAATCTTCCGGCTATTAAGATTTGGATTATTTTTACTGTTGGTCTGCTCCATTTCTCATTTCATCGCCACTTCTGGTTCCCTTTTCTTTTCTTATAATTGTAATTTCTTTCTTCTGTCACGTATCCCTATGTTGATACTAATTGTTTTTCATTTGACACGTGTCACTTTATTTCTAGTTTTTCATTCAGTGATATTCTAGTCATTAAAAATCTTTGCATCCTTTTGCACTATATCATTATATATTTCAATCACACTTAGAGACACCTGATATTATTTGCACATTTTCACTTTATTTCTGTTTAATATGTTCTTGTATGACACTATCACCTTTGTCATATTACCATTTGCTTGCTTCATCTTTTTATGTTTACACATTATCTTAAGTATTTATGCTTAAATTCATTAGGACCCCTGAGGAAGACGTGTTATCCGAAACACGGACTGTGTCGGGTCCCTTGGTTGGCTATAAGGTTGTATATGTTACTGCATTTACTAATAAACAACGCCTGCAACTTGTACATTATCTGCAGTCTGTTCGTTGTTTTCTGGTTGCTGTTGTTTACTGCAGACTACGTTGGATTTTCTTTCTCCCTTTTTTGCATATTCACCTGTAACCCAACATGTGTGTAAAAGTTCTGTTTGCTTTGGATTGGGCCAAAATTAGAAAATCTCCCTTCCTCTGTTACAGGTATCGCGTTACATATAGATTTTTCATCTAGAGTCATGGGTGTCATCTTGGACTCATCACTTACATTTCATGAACAGATAAATTCCTTGACAAAAAAGTCTGTGCATGTTGAGGAAGGTCAGATCACTATTCCATCAAGAACATTTCTCAGTATTGGTACAATCCACTGTGCTTTCTCAGCTAGATTATTGTAACTCAGTTTATCTGGGCATTAAGCAGAGCAGTCTAAAACGACTTCAGTTAATACAGAATACTGCAGCTAAGCTCATTTTTGGGAAACGAAAGTATGATCGTGTTTCCCCTTTGTTGATAAAGCTTCACTAGCTCCCAATTCGCTTTAAGATCCAGTTTAAATGCGCATGCATAACCTTCAAGCTTCTCCATGGAATATTTGATCCTTTTGTCCCCTTATGTTGGAATACCCTTAGACTTTGCCATTTGAGAAACACACAAAGATATATGTTAGCCTTCCCTTCCTTTAAGGGAATTAAATCTGCTGGGAAGCTCAGTCGATCTTTTGTTTTCAAGTTTGTAGAGATCTGGAATGAACTTCCTGACTCCATTAGGCTTTTAGGCCAGCTGCAATTATTTCGTAAATTCCTGAAAACTTTGTTGCTCTCGCAATTTTTAAATGGTTTAACTACAGCCTCAACAAAATGATAATAGTATAGTTATTTTTCTTATGCTTTTCTTATGTACTTTAGTTTTTAATTAGTTCTTCCTTCTATGTTTTCTGCTATGTACTCTAATCTTAATTATATGTGAACTGAGTCGAGCTCCACTGGGAGATGACCCGGTATATAAACCAAATATTAGATTAGATTAGATTGTCATATTCTGTGCATGTTATTATTGTAATGCCGCCTAGATATAGGCGGTTGATAAATTTTTTAAATAAATAAATAAAAATGAAGAGGCCTGTGTCCCCAGTGTACTGGAACTGAAAGATAAGGTAGCATGAGATAAGCTGGTAGTAAATAAAAGTATGTCAAAATAATATCAGGGGATAGTCATGATGGTCAAATCATGAAGGGTCAATGAGACATTATTGCATTCACTAAGGGGCACTCTAAGGAGCATGTCCTGCTCCTTGTGTGTGCTCTGTAGACATGCCCACAGCATGCGCCGCAGTAATGGTTTCGCTTTAAACTGTACTGGGACTGACTGTACTTCCAGGAGTGTGTTGGCATTCTTGGCAAAATGGAGGAAGACTTAGAGACAGCGATACTGGGTCTGCAGTACATAACACAAAGAGATTAAGAGCTAACAATTAGTTGCAACAGAAGATATAATAAAATCTCTCTAACTACCATGGAACTATCCAAATAGTGCCAGGGTAGAATTAGGGAAAAGCAAGGGTAAATGGATATACCTACTTTTGATCACTTTTCTCCTCAACAATGAATTTCCTGTCTAATTACTTCTCTTTCTTCTTCCCCTCTTGAAGTCAGTCAATTTGGACCTTTGCTTAATCTTTTGTAAACCGCATAGAACTTCACGGTATTGCGGTATATAAGCTGTTATTATTATTATTATTATTTCATGAGCACTTTAGGTGTGCTGATTCCAACTTAGGCAAGTATTCTATAACCAAATCTGGGCACCCAGATTCCATTATAAAATAAGCTGCTAACATGCATCTCTCAGGCACCTAAATGGAAGGGCCCAGTTGTAGAACTGCCCCCCACAGTGCCACTGAATTTATGTTTAAAAGTTAGGCATAGTGCTGCTACAGAAAATCGATTGGTTGATTTGCAAAACTGTGGGTACAATACACAAACTGCTGACATTGGTGAAAATTCTGTGGGCACTTTTTACCTGAGGGGGACCTTCACTTGGGATCGTATTCAGTTTATTGGTGTGTGCTAAATCAATTTAGTACATGGTAAGATACAAATTAACATGCATTCTTGATTAATGGATTTTGTAAGGTTTTAATGGTTGTGAAATCTTTTATTAAAACAAGTTTGTGAAATACAGCCCCAAAAAAGATGGGAAAACAGGGGGATGGGGAAGGCATAATGAACCAAAATGTTTTTTCTGTGCAAATCCCTGGTTTGCAACATCAAAACAGAACTGTGGCAGTAAAGAGAATCTTAAGGGGGAAGACTGTAGCATGGTCAAGGTAAAATATTTATTCATGAGATTTTCCATGTTTAAATTTCCTTTAAAATAAGCTTTGTCTATTCCAGTAGCCATTAAATTTCCAATTTACTTTTCGATTCAGACAGGGTATCAGCAGTGCCTTTGGTTGTATGGCAGATAGTGATATCCAGATACTATGCTGCATATAGTGACTGATTTATCAAACCCTCTGCAGTGCCACTAACTTGCAGATGGCACAAATCGTTTTCACCATATTTATGGACCGAATTTGCATTAAGCTGTCACAGTTTAGTCTCACTGAAATTTTAATTTCCATTTGCACTGCCCTCTAATCTAGACAGCACCAGAGATAGCATAGTGAATGCAGAGCACAAAAGAGAAATTAATTCTGCTACTTGTTGCCAATATATAGTAGTCCTCAATCAGTACTTAAGAAAGGGTGAGGTCCCCTGGAGATATAAACCATATATCCAACAATAAATAAATACATATTAAATTAATGTGTGTGTATCCTCAGTGCGATTGTTAAGCTATAACGGCGACTGCCGAAGCAGAAGTCCAAGCTTGAATCAATCGACAGGCTGTTTTCCAAGCCACGTCCACACCATCATAGGCATACACATGTGTAAATTGCAATAGCACAAAAGTGCTTTAAGTGAATTTAATAAATATAAAAATCTCCAATGAATCTCATCCAATAATTTACTCAACAATGGAATCAAAAAATTCAAAAATAATGATAGCTCAAGAATAATGTCCAAAGTTCATTCCAATCAAAAACTTTTTTCTTTCAAAAACATTCAGGTAAGTCCCAACTGGAAAAATTCAGGCTTTCAGGCTCTACTAAGCCTAGTTTTGAGTAAATCCCTTCTTCAAGAGACTTTCACCTATTGCCATAAACAGCCTTGGGCTAAGCCGTGAGTGTTTATGGCGTCCAAGCGTGTGGAGCACTGTAGTGGCTGTCTATCTCCGAGGCATGTCATACCTCAGGTTTGCTTCATTCATGCACTGGTGAATGTTATGTACTCTTTGAACCTGTGGACTCCCCTGGTTCATGCTGCGCCTGTGCACTAGTAGATGCTGGGGAGTGACCAGTACATAGGTTCTGGTTCGCTGACTGGGGTCCTCAGAGG
Organism: Geotrypetes seraphini; assembly: GCF_902459505.1. Lineage (NCBI taxonomy): Eukaryota > Metazoa > Chordata > Amphibia > Gymnophiona > Dermophiidae > Geotrypetes > Geotrypetes seraphini. The sequence goes on from NC_047092.1 coordinate 62,183,693, forward strand.
CAAGGTGGCTTAGCTGGCTCTCCCCGCCATCCTGCCTGTCCCATATATTGAGCCACCCTGTGTCCTGTGTGTCTGTCATAATTTAGATTGTAAGCTCTTTCAAGCAGGGACCGTCTCTTGTGTGTTTAATGTACAGCGCTGTCTGCATCTGGTAGCTCTATAGAAATAATAAATAGTAGTAGTAATTTGATAACACTTTCTCCACTTTTAGAAAAAAAATAAGACCTTACACATTTTGTGTTCTGACCCCAGAAAGATACAGGGCAGCTCTTGTCTAACTTTCTTGCAGTGCATTTACATAACATAACATTGTGCTTATTAACCGCGTAACCAGAAGTTCAACGCGGTTTACAAAAGATTATAAAAATAAGCATATTACATAAAATAAGATGGTTAATTAGTCTGTCGAGTGCTTAGAAAAAAGATAGGTCTTCAATTGTCTTCTAAAATGTCTATAAGAACGGGTGATTGAAGACATTTTAAATTACTATTTAGGACTGGTGAGAAATCGATTCCAAATTCATTGGCCAAGAATGTGAAATAACTATTCTTACAGCATTTTGTGGTTCAAGGTAGATAGTAAGGACGAGTCCTACCCACCAGCCCTGGAATGCACGTGCGATTCACAGCAAATGAGATGTTACTGTGGTGAATCCCTGCAGTTAAATACAAAGCAGCATTTCTTGGCAGCTATTATATCTGTCCCCATAAACACTGCCCTTGCTGACAAACAAAATTGTTGCTGGAAGCAAATACAATGGTCAATGGGAAATGAGTAGAACACTGCATTAGCTAATCAGTTGATTCATTCTACTATTAACATGCAGTAAAGACACCAAATTATTCAAGCCAATTAAGTGTATTGAACAATTGTAATAGCTGTTCAATCACTTTACTGCTGGCCACTAATAATAATACTAACAAACAGAAATCTAAGCGCACAAATGTCAACAGAAAAGGATGATTCTTAGTATTTTCTATGAATCAGAGGTTCTGCGTGCTTTATTTAAATCAGGGGTTCCCAATCTTTTTGAATGTACAGACATCTTAATCTCCAAAAGGTCCAGGGATCCTCCACTCCAGTCCATCCCTACCACTATCTGCCCCTATACAATCTGTTTGCACCCTGTTCTCTCTTTCTAATTCTCCCCTTCCATTCCCTCCCCCTCCCTCTGGCGAGTGTTTACCTTCTTCTGGCTGGCTCCCTCCTCCTTCCAGTCACAGATGTTTCTCTGCACAAAGCCATGGGCAGCGGCTCCTACGTGCGTCCCACAGCTGAGCCAGAAGCCTTCCCTCTGATATTGTGCCTTCCCTCTGACATTGGAGGAAGTTTCGCCCACATCAGAGGGAAGGCTTATGGCTCAGCCGTGGGACACGAGTAGGAGCCGCTGCCTGCAGCTTTGTGCAGAGAAATGACTGTAGCTGGAAGGAGGAGAGATCCTTCCAAAAAGTAAACACCCAATGGAGGGAGGTTTTTACTTGGGGCACAGAATGGAGGGAGGGAGAGACAGGCATGTTGGAACTCAGGAGGGGGAAGGGCGCATTGGGGCTTGGGAGGAAGAGAGATGCATTGAAACACTAAAGGTAGAACAGGACCCTGGTTCGTAAGTCAGATGTTCGTAAAACGGAGACTGCCTTTATCCCTCTCTGAGCCACCTTCTTTTCTCTTCTTCCTAATCCAGGAATTTTCAACCCATTTCTCGGAATTATACCTAGCCAGCCTGGTTTTCAGGATATCCCCAATGAATATGCATGAGTTAAATTTACATGCATTGCCTTCATTGAGGATTTCCTGAAAATCAGGCTGGCTACGTGTAATTCTGAGGACTGGGTAGAGAATTCCCTACCCTAGCCCCACCATTATCTCTCTATATAATATCTCCTGCTCTTAATTGCCACCATTCTTTATTCCCTTCCCAGTCTCACAAATCAATCTGTCTCTTCCTCAGCCGTTCTGTGTTACAACTAGCATTACCTTTCATATTACCACTTTACTGTTGTTTCATGCCCAGAGGTCGCCATTCCTGCGTCCTGCCCTTGCAGACACTCTGATCCCAACTGTATGGCTACTTCTGCTACTGCTTCTAGTATGCATAGCCCACAGTTGCTTTGGGCCTGATCAGTCACTGCTGATCCTGCCCTATGACACTTATTGTTTCAGACCATCTTGGCAGCTGCTGATTCTGCTCCCAACTTTCCTTCTGTTTTGGGCCTATATGGTCACATTAATTGTACTTCACATCTCCTTTTACTTTAGACCATGTAGCTGCACTTATTATACCCCCATTTCTCCTCTTGCTTCAGATCCACATATTTAGGGTTACCATATGGCTCCAGAAAAAGGAGGATGGATTGAGACACACGGGTTTTACTTTCATTTGTTTCAATAGAAGTAAAGCCCAGATGTCTCTCTTTGTCCTCCTTACTTCCATTGCTTTCAGTAGAAGTAAAACCCAGATGTCTCAATCTGTCTTCCTTTTTCTGGAGCCATATAGTAACCCTAAAAGCTGAACTCATCTCTTCCCCATGTCTTCTGCTTCAGACCCACATAGCTACTGCTGATCCTGGCACCATGGTTCCATCTACTTCCAGTCTAGGCCCACATGATGCTTCTGAATGACAATTGCTATTCCCACACCCATAAACCCTGTTGTTGTAGGCCTGTGCAGTCATGCTGATCCCATCCCATAATATCAGCTACTTCAGGCCCAAAAGGACTCTGCTAATTCTGTTTTCATGACTACTTCTGGAGTCCAAAAAATTACAATGATGAAGAGAATGGGTTTTTCTTCTCTTTCCTGAGGCTGTACGTTCATAACAACGTGTTTAGAAATATACTGTATTGTACTTCTTACCCAGATTCTCCACTATAGCCCTACTTTGAGTTACCATATGGCTCCAGAAAAGAGAGGATGGATTGAGACATCTGGGTTTTACTTCCACTGAAAGCAATAAGGACAGATAGAGGTATCTGGATTTTGCTTCCATTGAAAGCAATGGAAGTAAAACTCAGATGTCTCAATCCATCCTCCTTTTTCTGGAGCCATATGGTAATCCTAGCCCTATTGGTTCAGATTAGAGGGAAACTATCTATGTTTAATCCAAGCCAAAGCTTGCACCTCCCCTGTTCCACAGGAGAAAAACCTGGATAGAAAACTAGCTGATTTCTGGGGAACTAAACTCTAAGGTAACAGAAACACCAAGGGTGGGCCATCCCAAAGCTGAAGATTTACCTCCACTGTGCTGGAGGTTGAATGTCCCAGCCATGTCAAAAAAAAAATCAGTTCTGCAGATGTACATTACAAAATCTGATATGCTAATCAATAAACGGAAAATAAAATTCCTGTTTCTATCTTTATTGTCTGGACATTTTATTTTTCTAATCATATTGGTCCAGTCTCTGGTTTCAGCTTTTCTCTGTCTTCTCTTAACAGTCTTGCCAAGGTCTTCTTGTCCATTTGGCATTTTCTTTTCTCTCTATGTTGATCATTCATCTTCTCTCTCTGAGTGCCTATTTGCTCTGTCCAGCACCCCCCTCTAAGTCCTTGTTCTATCCTCCTGCCATTTTGAGCATCTCCCCTCTCTGTATACATATTCATGCCCTGTTCAGCAGCTCCCCTCTGTCCATATACTCCCCAAATGTCCAGAATCACCTTCCTGTGTCTCTATCCCCCTTTCCCATATCCAGCATCACCCCTTTGTGTCCCTATCCTTCCCCATGTCCAGCTTCTTCCCTCACTCTTCCTTTCTTCCTATACTGCCCTCCCCCTGGACCCAGCAACTCTCCATCTTTTTTCCTTCACTCCTGTTCCTCCACTCCTGGGGATAAGCATCTTTCTTCCTGCCATCCTTCCCTTTCTAAGGGGTCCACAAGAGAGGCCAAAAAATATAAACAGTTATCAAACAACAACCCAGTCTAGAAAAGCTGGGAAGACACAGCAAGATACCAAAAATCACAGAAGGCACAAGTATGGCAACAGAAGAAATGTATTCAATCATCAACTAAACCTGATGAGGCCACATTTTGGCAGATGCAAATATATTGTATGAGCATATGAACAAAAATGTTAATGTTCTAAATTGCAATTAATCATTAGAAACTTCAATCTTTATTCAGAAAGCTCAAACAGCAAAACACCCAAGCACCAGTATGATGGTTTCACTGAGCTCGCACACATCCAGCTTATCTCTCTCTCCCTCTCTGCTTCCTTCCTTCACAAGTCACAGAATCTCTTTCTTCCACCCTGATCAGGCATTGCTTCCTGCCTCCTAACCTAGTGGCCCACAAGCCTTGCCTCTATGGCTGGCAGAGTCAAAAATACGCTGTCCCTATTGAGCACAAGCCCCTTCCTTCTGCCTTGTTATATCCCCAAGAAACAGGAAGTTGCATCAGAGGAGGTGGAACGTAGCAGAGGGAAGGAGCTTGCATTAGCCGGATGCAAGGTGCTTTCAATGCTACCAGTCACAAAGGCAAGATTGGTGGACCACTAGGGGTGAAGAAAATGAAAAATGTCAGACTGCAGATGGGGGAGAAGGAAAGGATGAGATCAGTTCCAGATCATGGAGGCAGGATGCTAATGGAACCAGCAGCATAGCTCTATGGCTATCTGGAGCTACTTGAATCATAAGCAGGCTTTTTGCAGTGCAGCCACACAGGTTATAAGGGAGGTGGAGATGCCAAAATTGTGCCCCATCCATTGTCTCTCCTACTTGCCCCACCTCTCTAATTGCTCTTCCTACACCTATCCACCTTATAGGCCCTCCAGGCCCACCTGACTTATGCTATAGTAGTCTAGGGTAAGGTGGACAGCAGTGATCCCCACTTGCTATTGCCATGCCAGCTCAGGATTCAAAACAGCAACCAAAATCTTAAGTGGATAATGAAGGGTGAGGTAACTTACTCAAGATGATCAGGTGTCAGTGGGAGATACAGGAACTGAACCCTGGCTTCTTTGGATGTTTTCCCAACCTAGCCAGCATCCATATAAAGAACTGCTAAATCCTTTTCAATACACAAGTAGAACAGTACTCTCAAGCTTCTGCACAAAGACATTGGGTTTTTTTGTTTTTATTGGAAAACAGCCCAATATTCATACATTCACCAGAAGCTTGTAAACATATAACTTTGCTATCTATTTTCTCCCCCCCCCCCCTTTTTTTTTTACTAAGCCACGGTAGAGGTTTCTGCCATGGCCTGGAGCACTAAATGTTCCAATGCTCATAGGAATTCTATGAGCGCCGGAGGAGTGCGGAGCATTTTGCGCTCCAGGTCATGGTAGAAACCTCTACCACGGCTTAGTAAAAGAGGGGCTATGTATGTTCAACATTATGGGGTCTATATTAAGAATCATTTTCAGAACAATTTTAAGGAAATAAGCTATCTCCATATTTTCAGTGGTACTTAACTACATAGTGCCATGGACAATCCAGTGTGATGGCTTCAGCACTTGCTGATGAGTGCTGAGACAGTCCGGGGGCAGGGTAGAGTCAAGGAGGAGCCTGAAGTTATGGCCAAAATAAACTAACTATTATTCAATACTTAAATTTCGATTTCTGCTCTTCATCAAATCACCCCTTGATCCTAGGTGACTTTAACATTCACTTCGATGAACCAACTAACCCTATCACCAGAGAAATTTTAACCCATACCAATGCCCTGAATCAATGCCCTGAACCAATGCCCTGAATCAATGATTCAAGATTCAACACACTCCGCAGGACACACGCTAGACATGATGCTAATTTCAAAATCACAATTCTTTGCCTATTCTGACCTCTGCATTACACCGGGTCCTTGGTCAGACCATCATTTCATTTCAATTAAGATTTACTAAAAAAAACAAAAAACAATAGCTCCACAATCCAAAAAGATTTCATACTATTAGACAAAATTAGAATTAACAAATATCCTTTCTTCATTTAACTCAAAAACACTAAATATAAATACTGACACACTGGAAGAACAGCTCATTGCCTGGAACTCAACAATCCAATTTTTATTAGATAACGAAGTATCAGTAATCACCAAAACTATTTCTACCCGTAAAATACAAAATCCTTGGTTCTCCTGCTCAAAAGACAATTAAGATCCCTTGAAAGGAAATGGCGCCAAAATAAATCTCCTACAAATCTAAAACTTTATAAAGAACATGCATCTTTTTACAAGATGAAAATTAATTGTGCCAAAAGAAACTACTATTCCACTAAAATCTCAAAAGCAAAAAATCCTTCCATCCTCTATTCTATTTTGAAATCCATTGCCCCATCTCTCAGAAAGAAAACAATAACCTCAAGATCAACTTAACAGTTCAAGACCTTGCCAACTATTTTTGTAAAAAAAATCAGTGATATAAGGAAAAAAATTGGACCATACTTTATCAGGAGATTCACCTGATATTCCAAATAATTGTCACTTACCTCTTGCTAAATGCTCCACTTTTAATCTTCCTTCATTAGCCGATATTGAACGTTTTTTCCAAAGAGTTAATATAAAAAGTTCCCGATCAGAGATCATCCCTCCATTCATCTTAAAATTTTTTTTCCTGTTTCAGCCCATTCATACACTCTCTCATCTTAAAGAGCCTTAACATGGATTCATTATCACTGTCATGGAAAACTGCAACAATTTTTCCAATAATAAAAGATCATAAATCCAGCCCTGAGGAAGCCTCAAATTATCGTCCCATCGCCAATATTCCATTCTTAGCTAAACTAACAGAAAGATTAGTATTTGATCAATTATCAGACTTCATCGAATCAACCAATGTATTACATCCAAACCAGACAGGGTTCAGAAAAAACCACAACACAGAGTACTCACTGATTGGTTTGACTACAAATATATTTTATCACCTAGACCATCATAATTCCATTATCCTCTTCTCTTTAGATCTGTCAGCAGCATTTGACACCATCGATCATGCCTTACTTCTTGATAGACTAAAATCTATAGGTGTCTGTGATCAAATACTAGAATGGTTCACCTCCTTTCTTTCTAATCGATCATCCATAGTTAGTTTCAATAACACGACATCAAAGTCTTATACTCTTAATTATGGCATTCCCCAAGGATCCATTCTATCCCCATTATTGTTTAACATTTTTCTATCACCCCTATTAAGTCTATGTCAATCGATAGGCTTTACTACTTACACATATGCTGATGACATTCAACTTTCACATCCCCTAAATCCAGAAAATACAGAGGAAATACTTGAGATTAATAAAAAAAACTTGAGATAATCAAAGACTGGCTTAATTCCAACATGCTAGCTCTAGATATACAAAAAACAAAAGCCTTACTTTTCCCGTGGAAAAAGAAATAAGCTTGAGTATTCCTTTCACTCTTAATAACATTCATCTGGATTTAGTAACATCTTTAAAAATATTGGGTGTCATTATTGACGATAAATTCTCCTATCACGAACACATAAGTAATACCGTTAAATTCTGCTACTATAGATTACGTATGATCTGTTCAATCTCTAAGTTTCTCGAACCAAAATCACTAAATATTTTAATCCACTCCCTAATTATCGCTAAACATGATTATTGTAATTCATTATTAATAAACATCACACAAAAAGAAAAGAAGCGTCTTCAAATAATGCAAAATACAGCTGTCAAACTTATTCATAACGGTAAAAAATATGATCACGTCACTCCTTTTTTTATTAATTCACACTGGCTTCCAATTAACCATCGTATCACCTTTAAAATATTACTCTTAGTATTTAAAACTCTGTCCACCAATGAACCACAATTTATTAATAAAATGCTTATTCCTTATAATACACCACGCTCTCTCCGATCTACAATCCATAAGCTCATAGTAGTTCCTTCCTTGAAAGTCATCGGAACCAGATGCCATGATATGTTTTCGGTGATGGCCCCGCATTTCTGGAACACTTTGCCTCAATATATACGAGAGGAAAACGATCTCAGCCATTTTAAAAATAACTTAAAAATCTTTCTCTTTAAAGATGCTTTTAATCTTTAAATTATACTCAAATTGTAAAGTAGTTACCCTCCAGGATTATACTACTCCCTCCCTAATGTTTTTTTCCTATTTATGGTTCTTTTTTTTCTACTTTAAAACACTGATTTGTAACTTTATTCCTCCATTCCTGGTGTATCAACTAGTATGTAAGTTTGTCGGTCCAACCCATTATTTTTAAATTTTAAATAGTATGTCTAAATGTATGCTTATTTTTATTCTATTGTAACTCGCTTAGTAAATGTGATTAAGCGATTTACCAAATCAAAATAAAACTTGAAACTTAAAACTGGTGATCACTGAATACCCAGGTCTAAATTAGCCAGCATTTATATTCATGTATGGGTCGATATTCAGCTGACCTCCAGAGCCGATATTGACCTATACATTAATATAAATGCTTCAGTTAAGACAGTCACCATGCCATCTGATAATCCACCCCGCTGCATTCCTTAATTTTGTTTTGTACATGCTCGCATTGTCTCTATCACCAGATACACATGCAAATTTTTCCAAGAGCTATCTTGCTTCTGAAAGAAATTATTAAGCACATGAAAATGTCCCTTGCCAAAACATCATCACTGCAAATTAGCATTTCTTAACATGCTCTTATTTCACCCAATGAGGCATCTAAATATCAAGCAAGCAGATGATAAAGCTGATCTCTATAAATATCACTACTACTCTGAAGACTTAATTTGAACCATTCCGTTTTGACAAGCTCAATAATAGTATTAGGATAGTGTAGTACTACAGAACTGTTAATGATGGCAGCTGTCTGCCTACATTCGTTGCTTCACAGGGCTGGAATCTCTCAACATTATACCAAACAGCAGACTTACTTGTTCTGTAAATCTTAAGAGTGAATTGTATACCAGCAGAAGACCTCAATGATCCTATATCAAGGTTACAAAATTGGGCCTTTTTAAACCTTTTGGCAATTATAAACAGAAAAATATAAATATATAAGTTAGGGCTGCCTCTTATGAAGGCAATCGTGGTGCGACTACTATACTAATGCTTGTTTCTTGCCACTGTTTTTAAAACCTGATTATCCCAATGCAACACAGCAATGTCGGGATATGTACTTGTGTCTCTGATGTAAAGAGGTCCTTGAGTGCAGTCTGATTTAACATTTGCAGGGTTTTTTAATGCATTAATTATTTTTTTTCTTTTATTTTAATTGTCAACAAGTTGGGGGGGTATTCCACTGCTGTGTGTTTAGGATGCCCATTGTAAAGAGTTTTGCTTTGTTTGTTAATGTTTTTAAATCTTTTGTCACACCTACAATTTTTTTTTATTGTACAATATATAGTATCAGATTAAGGGGGGAAATTATCAAAGACTACTGCTAGGGGGGTCACTGATATCATTTTGAACCCAAGGCAGAGCTGCCATGGGGGCCAACCTACTCAGCGGGAGACTCAGGGTCTACTCCCAGCACGGCCCATTGTTCTGCCCAGATCCATCCATTGCACCACCCCTGGCACAGACCATTGGTGGCCAGAGTCAAAAGAAGCAGCCTCCCCATGCCACGGCAGCAGGAAACCTTCATAAAATGTCATCGCCTTCTTCCACAGAAAGGGGATATGTTGTTTTATAAAGTTTCCTGCTATGGCATGGGGAGGCTACTCAATGGAAGATCATGCCTCATGTGTGGGAGCAGACCCATTGAAAGCGGGGCACTTGGTAAGTCTGCCCAAGGGTAGGAGCAACTAGGGATTACTCCTGCCCAGACCCCATTAGTCCACATGGAAATAGAAAGGTAGTCTTGGGGAGGGAGCTTAAAAGTAAAAGGTCCTACTATAGGGGGCGCTACATAACTGGGAAGTATTTCTGGTGAGCCTGACCTCTGAGGGAGCTTTTAGGTGGGATCTTAACTTTGGGGGACTGACTTGAGGAGGTTTTGACTTGTAGGATCTGACAGCAGGGGGCTTGACATGGGGGAGGGATTCAGAAGGAGGCATGCATATAGGGGGGGGCTCCTTTGAGAGTGTTGTTTGTGATGGGAAGGGCTTTGGACAGCTTATTTTACCTTTACCTGGCCCTTATAAGTAGGGTTACCAGATTTTCCAAACGGAAAATCCAGACCCATGGCCCCGCCCCTAGACCCACCATGTTACGGCTGGTCATGCCCTGTTCTGCCCCCAGGCCCTGCCCCCTCGACCTGCATGAGCAATGAGTGACATCGGACAGCATTCATGCCTGCGCTGGTGTGATGCGATGACATCATGTGCATGTGCGTGATGTCACCGCGTTGCATCTGTGCATGCGAGAATGCCGTCTCAATGTTGCTCGTTGCCAGAAGCTTTTCAAAACTTGGATAAAGTGCCGGGTTTTGAAAAGCCGTCCGGATCCCCAGACATGTCCTCAAAAGGAGGACATGGCTGAGGAAATCCGAACGTCTTGGAACCCCTACCTATAAGATGTGGCCTGGGAGCATCAGGCTGCAGCTTTGCAGCCTAGTGCTCTCAGGATAGTGAAATAGCAGTACACTTCTCCCTCAATATTTGCGGGGGTTAGGGGCAGAGCCGGCCTGCGAATATTGAAAATTCGCGAATAACATTTGAGCCAACTCTGACCCAGCCCCGCCTTTCCCCAGCATCCCGGACCTTACCTGGTGGTCTAGTGAGCTTTCGGGGCAGAAGCAATCTTCCTACGCTCCTGCCACATGCAGATCACTCATACAAAATGGCTACGGGGAGTTCCCGTCATAGTCTCGAGAGACTACGGGAACCCACAGCAGTCATTATGTATGAGTGATCTGCATGGGGCAGGAGCATAGGAAGATTGCTCCTGCCCCGAAAGCTCACTAGACAACCAGGTAAGATCCGGGGAGGTCCGGGATGCAGCGTTTCTTTTCTTTTCTCCCCCCAAAATCGCAAATAACCGAATCCGCGGTCACTGAAACCGTGGATTCTTGTTAATTCTTGTATTCCACATACTATTTTCACAGCTCAAATCAGATAATATAATACAAGAAGCTGGTATAGCCAAGACAAATACAAACAACCAAGCTCATCTTAAAAGTTTATAGACTTCATGTCACTAACATTACAACCTTCATAGTAGGTAATCTCTAAAAAGGGTAGATTTTACCATCTTTCTAAAAATAAGATACTGTATATACTCATATATAAGTCGATCCGAATATAAGTCGAGACTCTCATTTTTCCACTCAAAAAGGAGGAAAAATGGATGACTCGAATATAAGATGGAGGCTTACTATTCAAGTGTCATGCCCTGCCAAGATCTGCACCCTATGTCCCCTCCCTCACGCCTTCCCCTGCCAGGGTCTGTACTCAGCCACCCTCCTTGCCAGGTTCTGCACCCAGCCCCTTCCCTCCCTGCCCTGAAAGGTTCTACACCCAGCCCTCTTCCCCACCAGGTTCTCCAAGACTCTGCACCAGCCCCCTTCCCTAACAGGCTCTGCACCTAGCTCCCTTCCTTCCCTACCCTACCAGCCTATGCAGCCAGCCCCCCTCATTCCCTACCAGGCTATGCAGCCATCCTCTCTCACTCCCTACCAGGCTTTGCACCCAGCTCAGGCTCTGCACCCTGTTCCACCTTCCTACCCTATACACCCCTCTGGTGGTATTGTGGTAGACCGGGACAGAAGGGATCCCTCTCGTCTCCTGTCCCGGATACCTAACAATTTTTTTAACTCCCCCCTCCCCCACTCCCTGCCTGCCTGCCCGCCCACCCGTGCGTACCTTTTTTGCAGGTCTTAATCCCTGGTGGTCCAGCAATGTATGAGGCAGGAGTGATCTTTCTGCGTTCCTGCCCCATGCCAAGCCGCTGCCTCCGATCTCATGGCGCCCCACAGGACTGAGCTATTGTGCTACCTGCTCAGCTCCGCACTGCTCTCTGATTGATGTCCGCCAGTTCTCGTCCCGTAGCTAATACAGTAGCTAATTTAATGTCAAATGCTTCCTAAATTGAAATTCAATACTCAGATGGTTGACATAAGTCTATTAAATACTGAGGAGCCAATCTACAGTAGATCCTAAACACCAGCATACATATTTTAAACCTAATCTTGACCTCTGCAAGTAGCCAATGTAGAAAAAATATGTCTGACTGTAGTATTCTAGGTTCCAGCTATAACACAGCTTGTGATGTTCACTACCGCAAATTGTTTTATGGAATTTTCATAGTAATGAGGTATTTTGCATGCATTTTCATACATGTATCTCACTACTATATACCTCACAGTGATCTAAAAAAACACTGCATTGGATCCCTTTAATATATATTAAAGGACAAATAATAAGTAATAGATAAATACTAACTCAGATTGATAATTTCCTCCTGACCATTTAGATACTCTTTATAAAAGAGGCACCTTTTAAAGATACAGAGCATCAATATCTTTATAAAATGCCAGGTGCAAAGCACCAGACACTGTGCCTTGAACTAAACCGTGAATCCAACACCAGCAGTATGTACAGAATCACTGCTGCACAAATTTATACCTGAAGAAGGTGTAAATGTGTATGTGTACTCTATAAAGTTACATGCAAACCAGTAGTTTATAAAATACAAGTGTACCTTTGCAAATCTGCCTCCTCTCCACTAAAATTATGTACCTGGCAATGATGATGCAAGGGTAGGAGGTGCCTGGGCAGTGGTGGCCTCCTCTCCCCCCGCTCCTTCCGCTCCTTCCCACACCCCACTCAGCACTCGCGCTTTCCCTTCCCCCCTTGCACCAGCATTGGGTTCCCCTCCGATGTCACTTCCTGGCCCCGTGACCCAGGTGTGATTCAGAGGCGAACCAGGCCAGCGTGAGCAACAGGCAGGACAAGTTGCTCGTGCTGGCGAAGATCTACAAAGGTACGGGATGGAGGGAGGTATGGCGCGAGCGTGGCATGGTGAAGAGTTGCCGGTGTCCCCATTCAGATGGCGCACACCCCTTACTACATCACTGGTCCCTGGAAATATATAAAAGTGGGCACACATTTTCCAGGTACAAACCTTTTGGGCCACATTCTGTTAACGACGCCATTTGAAGGCATTAGGCATCACTAACAGAATCATGTCTACATTGTAGATGCCTATGTTGTGGGTGTCTCTAATGTAGGCCAAGGTTCCATTTTCCCTTTTTAAAACATTTTTATTGAAGTTTTCATAAAACCATACAAACAGCAAAAGAAATAACAGGTCAGATAACAAATATATAGATGAATATATTGGTATTTGTGACCAAAGAAAAACTTTATTTAGAGACATGAGCCAGCACTAAAAATCATGCCCTCTAACATGTAGAGAAACCTTAAAACAGAGCAACATTAAGGTACAATCTTGCAACTGTAAATCGCATCTCTGCAGCAAAGACAAAACAAATTTTGTAGAAAAGAAGCACTGACGTGACAAGTGTGAAAAAAGACAATACCCCATGAAATGGCGCATGACCCCATGTCATGACGAATGACCCCATGACGCAGGCAACTTCAAGGAAAGGGGAAACTCATCTGTGATATGCATTCACATGTGAAAGCATTTTAAGTAAAATTGGACCTCCTCATTAAACAAAGGAAGAACAAGGGCTGAGAAACCAACAGTTGCATTCCCAAACAAAAAATGTGTGGATTCACTGGAAATGTTGCAAAGGGAGTTTCAAATGAGATTTAAAGAGCTTTATCTCCATGAACATAACATACAGCTTTTCTGGAACCCATTTTTTGTTGACATTGAAATTGTTGATCGGATTTACCAAATGGAACTGGTGACTCTTTGAAAGATGCATTCAATACCCCATGACGCAGACAATACCCCATGACAAGAAAAAAATATGGATATATATCAAGTATAGTTTATCTTGCCTACATTGAGGCACCTATTGTTGGTGTTTACCTGACGCTTGATGCCTAGCAGTGTCTAACTTATAGAAATGCCTCCATCCACCCTAACCACACCTACATGGCGTTAGGCACCTGGCTGTAGGTGCCTACCATTTAACTACCCTTAATCTTTAGTCATTATGAGCTTGTTAAAGCTCAATAATGATGCCATTAACTTTAATTTTGAAATATTTTTATTAATTTAGGCGCCTACAATTGTGCCTGCACTTTATGTACAGTACGTACAGGGTCCACAGGCTGTACATGCAGATAATGTTTTATGAAATTTCCCCCTAGTTATAATATAAAATCAAATGATAGGAAATTATTATTTGTTCTTCTAAAAGTTTAGAGAAACAACTACTTTACTCATCAATTCCTACTGTTGTAGATCTTATTCTTCGTAAAATCAAAGACCAAATCCTCCCCCACCCCCATTTTATAAAGGCATGGTTGCGGCCTGATGCCCATTAAATCCACGGGTTTATAAAAGGAACCCATAGTACTTCCTCCATCTAAAAGATCAGCCAAATAGTAAAGTACACTTCTCCCTCCGAATTCACTGTGATAGGGGATTAACAGAACCGCAAATACAGAAAAACCACAAATAACTTTTTCATATATTATTCTCTGTTTTCTATTAAAAACTATTGTGAATATGGTGAAACCGCGAATAACATGGTGGGAGACCTGGCTTGTTCCTGAAGGAGAGGCAAAACACGGTGAAGAAAGTGCTGGGAATCAGCGAGTTTCTCTGTAAACGCTTGGAATCAGCGATTTCTCTATGCAAGCTGATGTAATGGGGGGGGGAGGAGCCAGCAAGCTAAAAACCGTGAATAATCGAAACCGTGAATGCTGAAACCATGAATATGGAGGGAGAAGTGTAGTATACGAAAAGGGAGACTATGCAAAATCACACCAATAAACAAGAAAAACCAGTCAACAAAAGGTAAAATCTAGGATATCATACCAGGAGCCCACACTACAGACTATCACAGTAGCCACCTATTGAATATCTGCAAAGATTACACTCAAGGTAAATTCTCATAAAAGCCTATTACCAGGTTCTGAACAGCTGTAGCCATGAGATTAATATCAGCTGACACAGGGCCGCCATCAGAAATTTCTGGGCCCCTTACTGAGCAATCCTATTGGGCCCCCCCCCCCCCACGCACCCCTTCCCCCCACTTTTGTCCGGGGGGGTGCTATCAGGAAATCGGCAGGGGACAAAAAAAAGTATGACAGCAGTGTTTATTGTTGTGCACAGCAGAAGCATAATACAGGAATTTGTGCTATGGTGGCCTAGGACCAATGTTTCCTCTAAGGATTGATGAGGTGTGTGCAAAAAAAAATATGCATGAGAGACAAGTTACATACTCCACAAATTTATGAGCAGGCACGGAGGACGCATTTTTAAACAAATGTAGTTTATCCTTGTACTCCTTATGTATTTTTAATCATCTATGGATATGTTTGTATGTTTATTCAAATGGTTTTATTTATTTCCCCAAATTTATTTTTGTTATACGCATTGAAAATATTTGATATTGCGTTTAAATCAAAATCTCAATAAACTTGAAACTTGAAACGAGTGCCCGTGAGATTCTGGGAGGGTTAAATACTCAAAACTTAGAAGAATAACAATTTACTTAAAGTTTTTGCTACGGCAGCTTTCTGGTATCTTTACATACAGTGGCGTACCTAACATATGTAACACCCGGGGCCCATCATTTTTTGGCACACCCCCCCCCCCCCCATCTGTAAGAAAAATATGATTTTTAGTAACAAACTACACGTCAAACATGAGTACCTAGGAAAAGGCAGCATCTTATATATTGCAGTGAGCAGTACATCAATACACCCATTGTAAAACTAAACAAGCCAGACCAGCACAGATCAATCCTACATCGTCAATCCTAACAGAAAACCATGTCTTTCAAACACACAGAACACAGAAAACACCTTCGCCTAGTATGGAATATGTCATCACAAACGAACCCCTCCCCCTTTTGCAAAACTGTAGTGTGGATTTTAGCCACGGTGGTAACAGCCCTGACGCTCATAGAATTCTGAGCATCAGAGCTGCTAAAAAAAATGCTCCACAGTTTTGTAAAAGGGGGGATAAAATAGAAATACACAGTTTCAACACTCTAGCTCAGAGATGCCCAAACTTTTTGGGCTTGCGAGCTACTTTAAAATGACCAAGTCAAAATGATCTACCAAAAATAAAATTAAAAAACACAAAGCACACTATATGCTGAGAAAATGTTAATTATCATTCTTATTCTGGGTTTTTTTCAAAGAGGTCAAGGCAGATGATTCTATGCATTGTCACCTCAGTAACAACCATACAAAAATAGACAAATATACCCCCCATCCTTTTTATTAAATCACAATAGCAGTTTTTAGCGCAGGGAACTGCGCTAAATGCCCAGCGCTGCTCTCAACGCTCATAGGCACCCTGCACTAAAAAACACTATTGCGATTTAGTAAAAGGGGGCCATAGGGCAAAATATAGACAGCATATATAAATTCAGACACATTTTGATCACTAAATTGAAAATAAAATCATTTTCCTACCTTTGTTTGGTAATTTCATCAGTCTCTGGTTGCACTTTATTCTTCTGACTGTGCATCCAATACTTCTTCCCTTCTTTCAGCCTCCTGTATGCTTCCTCTCCTCCAGACCTCATTCCCTCCCCCAACTTTTTCTTTCTTTCTCTATGTCTGTCTTTCTCTGATTCTGTGCCCCGTTTTTTTT
This sequence comes from Geotrypetes seraphini, assembly GCF_902459505.1. Taxonomy (NCBI): domain Eukaryota; kingdom Metazoa; phylum Chordata; class Amphibia; order Gymnophiona; family Dermophiidae; genus Geotrypetes; species Geotrypetes seraphini. The sequence goes on from NC_047092.1 coordinate 62,200,290, forward strand.
GCTTTGTTTCTGGTTCCCTGTCCCCCCCCTTCTTTCTTTCTTCCTTCCTTCCTCCGTGCCCCATTTTTTGCTTTTTTTTCTGGCTCCCTGCCCCCCCCCCCACACACAAACCTTCTTTCTTTCTTTCTTCCTTCCTGCCTCCCCCATGCCACCACCGCCGCGGAATAGGCTGCTATCGGGAACAAGCCATCTCCCTGCTTCTCTTCTGCACGGGGCCGACCAACTTTCGCCGCCCGAAGTCAATTCTAACGTCGGAAAGGACGTTCCGGGCAGCCAGGCAGCGATTGGCTAGCCAGAACATCCTCTCGACGTCAGAATTGACGTCGGCCCGCGAGAGTTGGTCGGCCCTGCAGGGAAGAGAAGCAGGGAGATCAAAGAACACGGTGCCATCCTGATCCCCGATGGCAGCAGTGAGAAGGGAAGGTTAGCAGGTTGGGCACCACTGCTCTAGACGAGCTTCATTCTAGGGAGAACAGTGGACCGCCCCCCCCCCCTTGGTACGCCACTGGAGCAGCAGCGTGTCTGGCCAGCTCGTTCGTTCAAAGCCGCGGGTGGCGGCTCCTTGAGAGATCCGCGCCTGCGTCTGAAGCCTCTCTGATGTTGTGACATCAGAGAGGCTTCCGATGCAGGAGTGGATAGCGCAAAGAGCCGCCAACCCGCGGCTTTGAACGAACGAGCCGGCTGCTGCTCCAAAAGGAAGAGAATGATCGCCTCCAGACCGCGGGCCACAAATAAAACCTGGAGAGCCACATGCGGGCCGCGTGTTTGAGACCGCTGCCTTAGAGGGAACACTGCCTAGGACCCTGGGGGAGCCCGGGCCCCCTGTCACCTCCGGGCCCCTGAATGCAGGACTGGTAGTACTGCCCTGATGGCGGCCATGAGCTGACAAAGAGAACACCAAATATTTTTTTATTATTTTTCTGAAAAGAAAGGTAGTTTGTCTTCATTTAGCATCTAAGGACAAACTATGCTACTGTAGCTGCAACGGTTCTCAGGCTATAATGAGCCAGTCACAGTACCCCCCTCCTCATGAAACCTAATAGACATTCCTGACTTAAACTGACCTCCTAGCCAGGTTTATGCCGCATACACTTATGAGGTAGGTCTTAATGCTTTCATTTCACACTTTGAGGGGGTAAACAGCTTGAATTTGGCCCTCACCATGATACACAGCCAATGCTATGGAGTAGCACCAAGCATACATTCAGGTATTTTATTTGTCCCTGAAAAGCTCACCATCTAAGTTTCTTTCTGAAGAAATGGAAGGTTAAGTGACTCATCCAAGATCACAAGGATTTGAACTATGCTCCCCTGGTTCTCACCTACTGCTGTAACCATTAGGCTATGATTATAGCAGTAATATTTTGCAGGAGTTGAAGTTTGTTTGAGCTTCAATGGTGAACCTAGCAATAGTTAATTTGGATGTTAGGGAATAGTTTGGGAAAGGGGCTTGTATACTGCCTTTTTGTAGTTTTACAACCACACTCAAAGCGGTTTACATACAGTACAGGTACTTCAAGCATTTTCCCTATCTGTCCCAGTGGGCTCACAGTCTATTTAATATACCTGGGGCAATGGAGAATTAGTAAGTGACTTGCCCAGGGTTACAAGGAACAAAGCGGGATTTGAACCCACAACCTCAGGGTGCTAAGGCTGTAGCTCTAATCACTACACCACACGCTCCTCTAGTTTGCCTCTGGGCTAAGACAGGTGACTGATTACATGCAGTGAAGAGAATCGTGTGAACAGAGAGAAGCTCTCTACAAGATTCCAAATGAAGTAAACAAAAGCTGAGGTAGTACAGATGTATTAATTGGGACCTTTATTGATAATTTACTGTCAGTTATATGTTTCTAATACATTATCATTAAAGATCCCAGTTGATACATCTCTACTCCCTCTACTTGTGTTTGCTTCCTTTCATTGCATGCAGTTTCAGCAAGCCTTGAAGACCTGGTTATTTCAACAGTACAGTATTTGTCTCATGTTCTTATGTATATATAAGCTGGTGCAATATGAGCTTTATATTGTATGACTGTATTTTATCTTAATGTAATCCGCTTTGAACCTTAAGGTTAAGTGGGATATAAATACTGAAATTAAATTAAAAGCATATGGCATACTCTCAATGCCATATAGGCATAAGGATATCACAATTGCCATTCTAGGTCAAACCAAAGGTACATCAAATCCAGTATTTTCTTTTCAACGGTGGCCAATTCAGGTCCCAAGTACCTGCAGAATCTCAAATTTGGAAGGGGATCCCAAAGCTTGTCAGCAGGATGTGCTTTCTTCAGCTTTAATCAGCCTTTGGTGCCCCTTTGATATAAGGGGTTCAGGAAAAATTGTTCTGTTTGTATTCCTATACAAACGCCAGCCCTGCCTCCAAGAATAAGCAGTGGCTTTCACCTAATCTACCTTAATAAAAGTTTACAGACTTTTACTCTGTGAGCTTTTCCAAAGCTTTTCAAAATCCAGCTATGCTAACTGCTATTTTTCATGTCTTTCAGCAGTGAATTCTAGAGTTTAATTATGCAAGCAACAGTAGAAATGTGTGCCTCTAAGCTAAAATTTAAATCAAAATGTATCCCTAGATTACTGACATCACTTGTAGGATGAACCTGAACCACTTCTATAGAAGAAGCAATAGTTAAAAGTGTCCACTGGCACAAAAGACATAGATGAGGCAGACACTATGGGCCTGATTCTGTATAAGACCTGCCTAAGCAGCTTTTGAGAATTGCACACGGGCATCCTATATAGAATCCTATATAGTGAGCCGCAGCGACAGGATCATCGACATCGTTGAATAGGAACATACGGCGGTGGTGATCCATGTGGGAACAAACAATGTGAGCAACAGGAACTACAGCAGGGAAGTACTGAAGGACCAGTTCCGGATGTTAGGAGAGAAGCTGAATACCAGAACGCCGAGGGTGAAATTCTTGGAGATCTTGCTGGTATCCAGGGCCGATGAGAAGAGGCAGATGGAGCTTCAAGCAGTCAACGCGTGGATGAGGCACTGGTGTGAGGAAGAAGGATTCCACTTTGTGCGCAACTGAACGACGTTCTGGGGGAAGAGCAAGATATACAGGAAGGATGGACTCCTTCCTCACCTCAGCGGAGTTGGAACGAGGCTACTTGCAAGCAACATCAAGCGAGAAATTGAGAAGTTTTTAAACAAGGAAGAAGGGGGAAGTCGACAGCCGACCAAGAGTCGATGGTTCGGGAACCAGTATACCCAGAGGATACCATACAGGAAGATTACGGGGAAGACTCACCAGATCATAGGCAAGGCAGAAATCCTGACGGATCGAAAGGGACACATGAGGGGAGGAAATGCAAGAAAGTAACAGGCCACAAACTCAAGTGTATATACACGAACACAAGGAGCCTAAGGAATAAGATGGGGGAATTGGAAGCTATGGCACAAAAAGATAACCTTGACATCATCGGCATCACAGAAACATGGTGGAATGAGGAAAATATCTGGAACACTGTGCTACTGGGATACAAGCTATACCGCAGAGACAGAGTGGGTCAAAAAGGTGGGGGTATTGCCTTATACGTCAAAGAAGGAATTGAGTCCACCAGGGATAGATTGCAAACTTGCTGTAGTAGTTCCGCTATTTCCTCCTTTAGTTCTTTCAATACCCTAGGGTGGATTCCGTCTGGGCCTGGAGATTTGTCCCTACTTAGAATACTTGGAATACTGCATCCAGCACTGGTCGCCGTATTTAAAGGACACAGTACTACTCGAAAGGGTCCAGAGAAGAGTGACTAAAATGATTAAGGGGCTGGAGGAGTGGTCATACAGTGAAAGATTAGAGAAACTGGGCCTCTTCTCCCTTGAAAAGAGAAGACTGAGAGGGGACATGATCGAAACATTCAAGATAATGAAGGGAATAGACTTAGTAGATAAAGACAGGTTGTTCACCCTATCCAAGGTAGGGAGAATGAAAGGGCACTCTCTAAAGTTAAAAGGGGATAGATTCTGTACAAACATAAGGAAGTTCTTCTTCACCCAGAGAGTGGTGGAAAACTGGAATGCTCTTCCATAGGCTGTTATAGAGGAAAACACCCACCAGGGATTCAAGACAAGTTAGACAACTTCCTGCTGAACCAGAACATACGCAGGTAAAGCTAGACTCAGTAAGGGCACTGGTCCTTGACCTAAGGGCCACCACAGAAGCGGACTGCTGGGCACGATGGACCACTGGTCTGACCCAGCAGTGGCAATTCTTATGTTCTTATACAATTGCGTCTGTGTTCACATGCACCTAACATTACCTAACCACTCCGATTCTCTAACCAGCATCCATATCACAGACACTGTTTAGAGAATCATGTTGCTGCTGAGCTGATCGCAGCAAGGGAATCTCCTTGCCGCGATCAGCTGAGCGGCAGGAAGCTCCCGAACCCCACATACACTGCTCGCAGCAGGAGGAATGCCCAATCCCTCCTGCCGGTACCCTCCCCCAACATCCCCGACAGGAGGGATGCCCATTCCCTCCTTCTGGCACTCCTTCCGAATTCCCACCCCCAAAGCCCTCCCAGACTCCCCCCTATTCCTTTAACATGTTGGCTGGCTGGAGGGATGCCTACTCCCTCTGGTTGCAGGCCTGCCTCTTTGCACTGGGAAGGGGCCTAAGGCCCTGATTGGGCCTGGCGCATAAGGCCCCTCCCATAGGAGGAGTTTTAGGCACCTGGGACAACCGGAGTCTTAGGCCTCCTTCCCAGTGCATTCTGGGATGCATTGGGAGTAGCCTAAGACTCCGATTGGCCATATACCAAAGCTACTCCCATTGGCTATACTGTGAACAGTTTTGCAGCTTGTTGAACAGAACCTTAGAACAACTTGCCACAGTACAAAGGGAAGCTGAAAAGTTCTTAGCCCAACCAAGAAGAGAATGATGTGGATTTGGTTCAATCAGTGATCTGAAACAATGTCAAAACATAGAATTTCATTTCTGCAAATTGGCACAACAAAATAAGTTAACACTTTTTTCAGCTACAGTGGCAAAATAACTCAGAATTTAGGAAGTTGTTTGTTTGGGCTGATAATTTTTCAGCATCCCCTCTGTAAGGTTGCGATAATCAAACCTTGATAGAAGAATAGGTAACAGCTATTTATTGAAGTCTTGTATATAGTTAGTAAGTGGATTTGATAATGAGTGTTCCAATTAGATGATTATTATATTTGGGATGGGTCCTATAGATATGATGGTATAATTAGTATAATAATAATTGTTGCTGCACAATGAAATGTTATTAAGTTTGTAACTTGTTATAATGAGCTGTTTTTAGAATTGTAAACCGCTATAGAACTTCAGTTTTTAGCAGGATATTAAGTCTGAAAGAGTGTAAAACCTGTTTTTAATCAAATGTTATTTAATGTTTGACTTTCTACAATCATAAAACATGTAAAGGAATATTATTAAGAAAATTATATCAGCTTTTAGGTATATAAAAATTATACTGTTTAGGTGGACCAGTAATAGAGCTCATTTGAATGTAAAAATAAATGAGCAGTAAGCTAGTTAAACTTTTAATGCATGTCATTTTATGCTAATTTAGTTTTTTATCATTGTGGCTGATTTCTAGTATCAGTATAAGACTAATTATTCTTCAAACATGTAAATGTGGCCTGTCATAGATATCAAATAACAACAACACAACGATAAATCTCTGTTACTTAAAATAGTAGTTCTCAAACCTGTCTTAGATATACACCTAGCTAGTCTGGTTTCAAGTATAGTCACAGTGAATATGCATGAGTTACATCTGCATACATTGCATAAGCAAATTTATTTCATATATAATTTTTACATACCAGTTTTGTATGCCTACAGGGCAAGTCACTGGCCAAGTCCACTGAGAACTAATGTTGGATCCTGTCATAATTACAGAAGTCATATGTTATATTTTGATCTATACTAATAAAATCATTGTTGGTGACATCATTGATTTAATTTTCAAAGGAGACCATTTTGAAGTACCTTAGATGTATAACTTCTGACAATTTCTGTCATACTGTAATTGAATACATTATCTTTTCAGAAATCATAGCTATATGCAGACTTTATGTTCAGATTTAATCTTAAACTAAAAGTTTATTAACTAGGAAATTAAAAACAACCTATTTAGGACTGTTCTGTCTCCATATATTCAACAGAAAGCTAAACCTTAGCATACCAACCCACACAAAGGCAGTCCTTATAATTTTCTGAAACATATTTTATTACGTAAATAAGGTAGATGTACTCAAAATTAATGAATCTCTTAGATGTTGCAGCTGGAGTAGAAGATGTAGATTTGGAAAATGGAGGACGGGCAAAGATAAGGAAAGGGTTAGGCAGAAAAGTTTTAAGGTTGAAATGCTGAGTAGAGAATGACATGAGGAAAATATTTGTTCCCATCTCTGCCCCATCTCTGTGATCTCAGTCCCTGCCCTGCCCCATCCCCGTGAGTTCGGTATCCATCCCCGTGAGCTCGGTCCTCATCTACATCCCATCCCTGCAAATCATCTGATCCCATCCACACAAGCTTCAAATAGTTATGATTTTATATTGAACTTATTTTATTATAGTATAAAAAGAAACAATATTCTGTACAATCTCCATTTTATAAAAACAAATAATACAGAGCAAGAATCAACAAAACCCCTGTCTCCCCTCCCCTTCACAAATATCCCCTCCACTATCGAGAAAACTGAATAAGCCAAATTATTACAGAATGCTAGATCAAAAAGTCATGCTAACAGAATACTGCAGTCACACATGACAGGAATAGTGTTAGGGGAGTGCAAGTAGGGCAACTACCCTTGTTCGGAGAGAGCCCTAAGCCAGCTGGAAGCTAAAGAAACATGACCTGAGCTTTGCGGTCCCCAGTTATTTCTAACATCAGCTCTAGCAGGATACATATTTCAAATCTGATATATTCTATTCACAAAATAGAAAATAAAATTATTTTTTTCTACCTTTTGTTGTCTCGTCATTTTATTCTTCAAATCATGTTGGTCTCAGGTGCTAGTCGCTGCTTTATTTTGTCTTCTCTTAACTAACTTGCCAGGGTCTCCTGACCATTTAACATTTCTTCTTTCTCCAAGCTGACCATCCATCTTCTATCTCTGAATATGTATTGTTTCCCATGTTCAGCATCTCCTTTATCATCTCTCCATTCTATGATCCTCTCCCCCTGTGTATAGTATCACTCCTCTATATCCTTATGCCACCCCATCCAGCATCTTCCTTCTACATTCTTATTCTCCCCCATGTCTAGCTATCTTCCCTCTGTGTCCATATACCCTCCCGTGTCTAGCATTACCCCTCTGTGTCCATATACCACCCCCATGCAGTATTTCCCTTTTTGGCCCTGTTTCTATGCTCCTATCCATGCCCACCATCTCCCCTCTTTTTATATTTCTCCCTGTGTCCAGCTTATTCCCTCCTTTACTCCCTTACTCTAATGTGTCTCTCACAGTCTCTCTCTTTCCTCCCTCCCTCCGCTAGGTTCAATATTTTACTCACTCTTCCTTCATCCCCTTGGTTCAGCTTTTCTCTTTCCCTTTCTTTCTCTCGCTTCCTCCCTGCAGGTCCTCCACCTCTCCCGTCCCTCTAACCCCCTTCCCATTGATCTAACACCTCTATCCCCTCCTTTCAGTGCCCAGGTTTGGGTCTAGCGCCTCTCCCTTCCCTACAGCTCCACTCCACCCACCACATGGGCCCAGCACCTCTTTTCCTTCCCCCTGATCCACAGACCAGATCCAGCAACTGTTTTCCTTCCCTTTAGCTCCAGCCGGTCCAGCAGCCACCATCCTCCCTATTGTGGGCTCAACAGCCCCCCTCCCTCGCTCTTGATCATGGTTCAAAACCAGCAAATAAAAAAAGCTGTGACTCCCCTAGGTTGGCCCCTTTATGTCTCCCATAGTGGGCCTACCAGCCTCTTAAAAGCTTCATGGATGAAGAGGCAACATTGCACACAGGGCTGCTCTGGAGCCTTCTTCCCGCTGAGTCCAGCCTTCCAATGTAACTTCTGGTGAAACCTGACTTGCAAGGATCTGAAGGCCACATGACTACACTATTCAAGGCTTTCTGAGTTTGAGACTTTGGGCTGAATATTTAAAGCTGCCTTTTTCTCTCATAGGGGTGGGGTTGGCATGGCTTGAGGGAGTGGGCATTAATCCTGCCAATTGTTTCTCATGGGGGGAGGATTCCCAGTGCCGTGTTCATCGGGGAGGGCTGTCATTGGCGGTGGGGGACTTTTTTTTCATGAAACAGATATTTTGCGTGTGTCACAGGCAAAATATCTGTGCCATAGAAAAAAAAAATGATAAAAAATAAGGCAGACCTGTCGGTTTTTTCCTATTGCTAAAACCCCTGGGGTTTTTGTTTTTGCATAGCCAAGTGATGTTAGTGCATCAATCGCTTGGCTACTTTGCATGGGGTTTTAGCTAATTTGCATGGTTGGATCGGAAAATAGGCAATCGAGGGGAATAACACGCGGTGAGCCGTTTTGTGAATTAGGTCTGTGAAAACAATCACTGACTTTAGTGCAACTAGCAGTTAGACATTCTGAACTAGACCTGTTTTAAAAGCATCTAAGTGCTAAAAGGTCCCCAAACTGACCAGATGATCACTGAAGGGATTAAGTTATAACCCTCCCACACTTCCCCAGTGGTCACTAACCCCCTCCAACCTCCCAAAAATCTGAATGAAACAGTACATACCTGTCTCTAGAACAGCAGCATCAGATATGGGAAATCCTAGTAGAGTATCATACAGGTACCTTAAATAGCCTGGTGAGTAGGCTAGTGAGTCATAGAGAGGAGAACTCAGGCCCATATGCCACCCTAACCACTACATTTATGGTAGAAAGTGTGAGACCAGCCAAACCCACCAAAATCCTTCTATACTGCCATAGAATTGCCACCTGCAGCCATAAGGGCTATTGGGCTGGTAAACAAGTGAGTATAGTAGGTTTTGGGAGAGTTTTGGAGGGGGTTATTGTGAGATGTACTTCTGGCACCTTTTATGTGAAGTTCACAGCAGTGCCATCTAAGGTGCACCACTGCTCTATTGGCATGTCTATGTGGCCAATCCATTACAATGCTGTCCCTCCCATGTCCAAATGGTCTGGATTTGGACGTTTTGAACATGGAAGTTTTTGTGTCTAAAATGGTGAACAAAGTTAGGCGGGAAATATACAAAGTCAGACTTCGATAGCCTATCGAAAATGCCCTTCTTTATATCTTAGCCATAATTACGTTCATCTTTCCCTACTCTTACTTATTAGAAAAATTGATTGTAACTTAGGATCTTTATGTGTCATCTTCTCTCCTCTCCTTTATACTTGATTTTATTTATTTATTTTTTTAATTCTTTATTCATTTTTACAAATTAGAACAAGTGTAAAGAGAAATAACATTTAAACTTATAAACATCACTTGAATTTCTATTATAATCATCTTAAATTAATGAAATTTATCCCCCCTCCCATCCTTACCATATCATATGTAATCATGTATATCATCATATATAATAAAATGCTAGAGCGCGCATGCGCTCTCGAAAATTCGTGTGGTGTGGCGCCGTGAGGTGTGCTTCTGTGGCAACATTCTAACCTCACAGCGCATGCGGGGGCTGAAGGCGCACGACTGTGCTCTCTCCCTGCCTCGGTGCGTCACTGCCCGCCCTCACTCACCGCTGCCTCTCACTCGCTGCCTGCCCGCGTCTTCGCCGTGTCACCTCACTCGCCGCCGCCGCCTCCGCTGATCCTCTTCAGAGCAGCCTGCAATCGTGGCTGGCTTTAAAGAACCTCACAGGCCGCTCTCAAACCTCAGTAGCATGCTCCCTCTGACGCACGGGATCGCGTCAGAGGGAACGTGCTACCGAGTTGGAGAGCAGCCTGCAAGGTTCGCTAAAGCCGGCCACCATGATCGCAGGCTGCTTTGAAGAGGAGCAGGCCAGAAGACGCCGGGATGGAGGGGAGGGTAAGAAGGGGATCAATACCGGGAGCCAGGGGAAGAGGGAAAGGGGGCTGCTTGGGGGGGAGGGGTGTGCTGGGGGAGACAGAAGGGGCCATGAATAGGGAGAGGGAAAGGGGGCTGCTTTGGGGGGAGGTGTGCTGGGGATAGCTTTGCTCTGGGAGGAGACAGAAGGGGCCATGAAGAGATAGGGAGAGGGAAAGGGGGCTACTTTGGGGGGGAGGTGTGCTGGGGACAGACAGCTTTGCTCTGAGGGGGAAGACAGAAGGGGCCATGGAGAGACAGGGAGAGGGAAAGGGGGCTACTTTGGGGGGGAGGGGTGTGCTGGGGGGAGACAAAAGGGGCCATTAATAAATTCAAAATAAAAAACTGTTTATGTTGTTATCTGGACATTTTGTTTTTCCATCATCTTGGTTCCACTTTCTCTTTCTGCTTTTTATCTTCTATTAATTCTCTTTCCAGTGTCTGCTATCCATTTTTTCCTCCTCTCCTCTCTTGCTCCATTCCCTCACTATGCCCGTCTCCAACAAATTGATTTTTCCTTTTCAGTTTTTCTCCTCTGTCCACCCAAATATTTGCCTCTTTCTCGCCCTTATCCTTTTTAAATTTACAGCTACCTCTCAATTTTCCATCTCCTCTCAGTCCCTAGCTCTCCTATTTCCCATCTCACTCCTTTCCCAGCCTCCTATTTCCTTCAATCTACTCCCCATTCTACCACTGTACTCACTGTTCTCTCACTCATCTTGCCATCTCACTTATGACCTCTTTCACATGGCTCACCACTTCCAGAATCCCCTCCCTCCCTCTCTCCACTCTTGTCAGGCTATATTTCCCTGTCCCTTTCTCTACATCTCCTAATACAGTGGTATTCACTAATTTTAAATGAGGACTTTTTTTAGGTCCAAAAAGACTGAAGGAGAGCCGACTAGTATTTTACTACTTGGGGTCATGATGCCAATAGCACTTCTCAACATTCATTCCTACCTGGCCTTGGTCACACAATGCAAAACACAGATAAACCTAAGATGCCAGACTCTGCATGCAGTACAACACCAGAGAAATAGAAACAAATTAATTTCTTCCTGAACAGTGCAAAATATAGACAGCAGATGTAAATTTTCAAAACTTACATATTTTAATCACTGAATTGAAAATAAAATAATTTTCCTACCGTTATTATCTGGTGATTTTATAATCATCTTTTCCCAAACTCTGGCTGCACTTCCTTTTGTTTGTGCTCTTAACTCTGTTTCCAAGACCTTCTTATCCATTTGCTGATTTTCTCTCCTTCACATTCTGCCCTGCATCCATTTTTAGCATTAACCTTTAACATTCACCTTTCTTCCATTTTTCTGCTTCCCCTTATCTCCTCCCTCCTTTTCCCCTATTCCCATCAACCCTAAACAGCATTTCTTATATCTCTTTTCCTTTCCCCACTCCTCCCATCTCTTTGCACCATCTCCTCATTCTCCTCCTCCTGTGTTCTGAGATCTCTGTCTTCCCCCTTCCTATGATCTGGCATCTTTTTCTCTCCTTCCCACAATTTGGCATCTCTAGCCCTTCCTTCCTTTCCCTCCTTCCCCCTACTGTAGTCTGGCATCTCTCTTTCCTCCTTCCCTCCCCATTCTCATGGTCTGACATCTCTCTCCTTCCATCCCCCCTTCCCCTGATCTGGTATCACTCTCTTCTCCTTCTCGCAGTCTGGCATATCTCTCTCACCTTCTTCCCTCCTACTGTGCTCTGGCATATTTCTCTCCTTCTCTCCCCCTCCTCCTTCCCGTTCCAGTGGTCAGCACAAGTGAAGTAAACATGCTGCCTTCAGTGATCCTGGAAGCTTTCCTTTTGCTATAGCTTCCTACTATGGGGACAGGAATCTGTAGCAAAGGGAAAGCTTCCAGGACCACTGAAGACAGCATATTTACTTCACTCAGGGTGCCTGTAGCCCGAAGAGTTCAGCGCTAGAACAAAAGGGGTAAAAAAAGTGCTGGATCCCGCATGGGGGGGATAAAATTCTGGATATGCTTCAGAGGTTTCAGAGGGCTGCTATCGACTCACAGGCCTTGCAATGAAGACCACTGTCCTTGCATCATCTTATCTCACCTCTGTTCCCTCCTGCCCTCCCATGGGTCCACCTCTCATCCTCTTTTCCCATGGTCCAATCTCTCATATTTTCTGTTGTTGTTCTTCTTCCTCCCCCCTTGTTGCTGAACAATTGGAGGGAAGAAAAAAAGAGATGCTGCATCTCTCTCTCCCTTCCACCCCAGACCTAACATTTCTCCCTCCCTACCTTCCTTCCATCCTCAGATACAACTTCCTTCCCACCCCATATCTCTCCCTGCCTCTATCCCTCCCTCCCCTTAGGTCCACCATCTCTCCCTTTCTCTTTCCAATTATCCTCCCCTCCCCCCTTCCCCCAGTTCCACCATCTTTCCCTTTTCAACTACCCTCCCTTCCCATCCTATATCTCTCTCTTCTGCACTACTCCCAGGTCCATCATCTCTCCCTTTCTCTTCCCAACTGTCCTCCCTTCAAGTATCTCTTTCCTCCTTTCTCCACACCACTCCAGTCCAACATCTTTCTCTCAACACTGTTGTCTGCTATCTTTCTCTCTCTCCCTTCTGTTTCTGGCCTCATAAGTTGTTCCCCTTCCCGTTTACCTCTCTCCCACCCTCCCCCATTCTACTTAATAAGCTAGTCCAGGGGACTTCCTGGCCTGGCATTCCCTCCCCCTTTCTATATGCGCCAGTCCGACATCATCCTCACCTTCAATTTTGAAGACACATCCATTGTTGTTGCAGGGGACTGCCAACTGTGGCAGCAATTCTCCACCACCACATGCAGCTCCTCTCTGCATTGCTGCAGTCAGTCCCCAATGATGCAATTTCCTGTTTCCGCCTGGATGAACCATGACAAAAGGAAAGCACAGAGAGGGACCACAAGTAGCAGTTGAGAATCGGTGCCAAGGACTGCAGCCCACTGTAACAAAAATGGATGTGTCTGCAAGACCAGGAGAGGAAGACCTTGGACCAGAAGGGGGGTAGGCATGTCAATCCACTAGGGACCCCCCCAGAGCCTTGGGACCCAGGGCAGCTGCCCTGTTTGCTCCCCTCCCCATAATGCCAGCTCTGGTGTGGGCATACTCCCAGCTCCCTTTTTGGATAAGAAAAGATGGTAGAGTGAGAAGATTCTGTGACAGAATTGAAGTCATCAATTGTGAGTGTTTATTCTTCATGTTATTAAAGAAAGTTGCTCAAGAACTACAGAGTCTATTTGATAACACTGAGATTATAGAATTAAGAATTAACTGAATAGGAGCTTCTTACAATTGTCAATATAACTCAGAGGAATCCTTGCTTTCAGTACAAAACCTGAGAAAATCCATGGTAAAGACTGCACAGTAAAGCTATAGCTATATAGTGAGATTTAGTCAGCACGCATGGCTCTGGAGATTTCCAGGGGAGTCACAAACCTGGACAATATGCTGGAGAAGGTGGTTTATCTGGCAAACTGCTTCATTCTGCCTCAGGGGGCAGGGTGTGAGGTGATAAAAATGTGGACGTTTTTGGTGATCCAACCCCCGCTGTAACCCTTAATACCAAGGGGGGACCCTGGGCTTGTGTGAAGTAGTAACATTAATAAAGAAAGAAAGAAGTCACCTCTGCTGTTGAGCAGTGGAGCTAATTAGAGAACAGATTTGCTTTCTCAAACAGGTGAACAAGAGGAATAAGGGATACTGCCAAGAGTGGGAGCCAGGAGATTCTCACTCTCAGCAAAGGAGGAAATCTTAAATCTGTGGGACCGAATCAAAGGTCAATCCAAAGTGAGTCTGTTTAAGAGAGGCTTGGTATTCATTTAAAGTGGCAAAACCATCTAGACTAGGGTAGTACAGACTTACTATCACCATTGCTTGATTGAATAAGAGAATATGGATGGTGTTTTTCCAGCAGAGCACACTTTAACACTGTGAATATAGACAATTGTATATTAATGTGAGGAGAGGGGATTAATCTGTTAACTGAATCTTTTAGAGCACTACTAGGGTGCCTCCTGAGATTTCAGGTGTGCCGCGGTACACTGGGGAGGAGGAGAGGCGCCAGTGCCAACTGACTGCCTACAGGACATGCCTCTTGTGATGAGAGGCACATCCTGTAGGCAATCAGTGGGTGCCAGCACCTATCCTTCTCTCTGGCCCTCTTGCCTTCTGGCACCCTCCACTGTCATCTCAGGGCCCGCATGGAGGGCCTTCACATACCCGCGGACATCGACCTGAAGATGGCATGCATGTGCGTGATGTCATCATGGCGATATCCACACATTTCCAGGTACCTCGAGCCACGGCCACCTCTTTTAGTGTGCCACGGCTCGAGAATGTTTGCGGGACACTGTTTTAGAGGTTTCTCTATTGCCTCTGATGTCATGGCAATGGGGAGGTTGTCATGCACACTGTGTGGACTCCTCCCACTACCAAGAGCAGAGAGATAACAGAGCTACTATTGGCTCTTAGAGCAGAGAGCTACTATTGGCTCTTTTGAAAGAGTCAGAGTTTTTTGAGCTTGAAAAACAATGTACAGAGAGCACAAAAAGCAGTTGGTATGAGAAGGGGAAGAGAGCAGTTGGGAGTAGGGAGAAAGTTTGTATCTCTCTGGTTAATAGTTTTGTGGGAGGTAGCAGAGAATTTCTCTAAGCAGCTGGCTACTTCTGTACATATAGCTCAGGGGATCAGTACCCCAGAACCCTAAATATACTGGTGAAGGGGGAATTTCTCTTCGTCCTAATTACTCTCCTTTAATCTGTTAATGTTCTTCTGGCCTGCCTCCTGGGCACATAACCAGCCACTGGAGGCCAGGGGCTACACTAATATTTTTTAAACTGTAAATAATACCATTTTTTTTTTTCTTGTTTGAATTTTCACAAAGTTGGCATTTGCCCTCTCCCCAGTTTAATAAATTTTTTGATTAATTTTAATCCATGCGAATGTGGAGTTATTTTTCCTTCTTGTGTAGAGGAGTTTTAGAAGTGACCCTCCGGCCCCAATCTGTGCCCTAACCTGAACTCAACTTTTGTGTACACAGCTCGGTGGTGCTCTGCCAGGTGTAAGACTGGAATCTGAGATTGAAAATCACCTGGGCCCGGATTACAATACATATGTATACCTATGTAGAGTGCATGCCTAAATCTACAACTTCTTCCAAGAAGGTTTACGTTTGTGAATCAGATTAGTGCATTATTAAGGCTGAATCATGGAAATCTATTTTATATAAAGGCACAGAGTTGCTTAAGTTAATTACATATATATATATATATATATATATATATACACACATACACACAGTATTTTCAACTCCTCACATAAGCATCCTGTTGATCAAGCCCCCAAATACCCTACGAGCTCTCATATGGCCTAATGGAACAGGGAATATAATAAGATGATTTTATTTGAATTGACTACTTTCTTCTTTTGTGTTTGGAGTGAAAGATCACAATTAGCATAGACAACTTATTTATTTATTTTAAAAATTTATAGACCTCCTGATCACATGAGGTATCCCTTCTGGAGAAAACAAACACTCATATCTTTGCATTGGGAATTGTAAGATGCTATTGGACTGGAAATTTTCAGAAATGATTTCTTTGAAGAGTTTGTTTGGATTTGATCACAGCACTTCTGAAGATGCATGTAAAGGAGCTAGCTTCATTTTTCAGAACAGCATTTTAAACTCTATGTCTTTTAGTCTGTAGCAATGGTTAGTAAGAGATAATCTGGCAACTGCAACTAGCCAGATGTTGACGGTAATAATGCACTATGAGCTAAGCTTTCCATCTTTTTTCTAAATTAATATAATCAAGTATATGACTTTTTGGATATGTTATTGTGCTTGGGTTTCAAATACCATTTATTATTTTCCTAGGTAAAAATTCAGAAAGTGTTATTATTCATTTGATTTGTCATTTTGAGGGTTTAAGTATAGCTTAGCCCTCCTTTAGACATTATTAATATGTTAATATATAAAAATAAATATATAAAGGCTCTTGGCTGCTTAAATCACTTGTGCAGGGCTATCTGCTGATATTAGTTCTGAATATTGCACTTAGCTGCATAAGAGATACACCTGGATATTTAATGCTGGTGCCCAGAAATGTCCTGACTTTGAATACATGGGGATAACACCAGCAGTGGCTAAAAAAAGCCCAAAACAAAACTGCCTGCCACTGCTGATGGAATATCTACCACATATATAGATATAAATATATAGATATTTTATGGATAGGCAGCCAGAAACTTTTCACTTTGTTTTGCTTTCCGTATCATTTGTGTAAATGTCCTGGATTTTTTTTTTTTGGGGGGGGGAGTTGTTTTTCTGTCATCCTGGGAGCAATATTATTAAGAACACACACTCTTTTGGAGAGAACCCACTATCTTTTAAATATGGCAATTTGGACGTTTTAGCAAACAAAATATCCAAATACCACTTTATGCCATTTTTCAGACTTTTTTTTCTTTGGAAAACCTACCCCAAAATGTAGAATTCTGGAATGCACATGCTTTTCTTTCCAAGTATAATGAAAATGTGCTTAGACTGGATTCTCCTCCCCCCCCCCCCTTCTGAAAGATTGTTCTTTTGAGGCTTGTAATGCAAGTTACTTCCTTGCAATTATGCTGCTCAGTGGTAATTGGATTTCTGGTTCAAATTGAGCTCTAAATTAACCACCATTTTCGTAAAAGCCATTACATTGATGTTTTTACCAGCCGCTTTTCCTACTATTTGAGTATTTCCATTGGTTAAGCAGTTTCAAAGCCCTAGCCAATATGGAATCTTAACATAGGATCATTAAAGAGCCAATTTAGATGGCTTTCATATTGTAATTAAGCATTTACAGAAAACATTAACAACAGTGCATTACTGTGTCACATAATTAGTTGTCTTGAAAATGTGTAATGTTGTTCTCTATCTTCCAATTATTTGAAAGTACTATAGGGTATAGTCCTTACTGTAGTTCATTAGTAGTATTTGAAGGTTCAGGGATATCAGCAGGTAAGACAGAACTCCCAAAACAGTAGGATTCGTAGTGCCAGCTAGCAGAATATGTATCCAAACAATACAGGTCCCTATATATTTTTTTCTTTGTAAAAAAGATTGTTTAGTTTCCTTTAGAAACAGATTTAGGACAAATGAAATACATGTAAGCCTAAAAGCAATCTAGAAAATAGCACTTATATTTGTACATTAAGCAGCCCCACTGTTGCAGTATAGTGTTAACAACTGTGTCAGATTCTAACCCCCTCCTTTGCTAATGCATAGCGCGGGTTTTAGTGCCGGCAGTGACGGTAACTGCTCAGACGCTCATAGGAATTCTAGGAGCAGTTACCGCCACTGCCGGTGCTATAACCTGCGCGTTAGTAAAGGAGGGGGTAAGTTAAGCAAATTGTTTTTTGACAGGAGCACATACAATATCTTCCAATGTGTATTTTTGCTATGGGATCACATTTGACGAAGACATTTTGGCCCCCTTTTATCAAGCCGCACTAGGGCTTTTCATCGCCGGCCACTGCGGTAAAAGCTTGACTCTCATAGAATTCTTATGAGCATCAGTGCTTTTACCATAGCAACTGGCGATAAAAAAAAAAATCTAACACAGTTTGATAAAAGAGGGCCTTTATGAGATACTGTATGCCGTAAGACAACTTTCCTGTGGTGATTGTACATCTTTGATGAAAATTATATAATTTGAAGATAAGTATGGTTTTACTTGCATATAAAAATGTTTGAGAAATCAATGGGACTTTGATGTCTATTTAGACACCTTTGTGTCTCAGTACTTTAATAAAGTGTTAATGCCATCATTTACTACCATTATTCCTAGAAGTGTTGCTTTCTGATATTATTTAGACGGAGGGAGTTAACATGGGCTATCGTTAAAATGGGTCATTTTACTACTAGTTGTGCTGTTTTAGCACAGAACTCCATTTTATGCAATGAAGCCATGTACTAAATTGGCACAACATGGTAAAATAATCCATATTAACATGCTGATAACCTCCCCTTTAATTGTAGCCCATGTTAATAACTTTCCCTCGTTTTGCATTCTACAAGATTAATTTTAAAAGATTGCATTAGCCAACCACCATATTATAGTCTGACTTTAGTACCAGGAAGAGGCGGTCAGAAAATACTGAGAATGATTTTCAGCATCCGCCGGCACCCCAGCTGCCCTCTCCTGCTTTCAATCAGCTCCTAAACCGCATTCGCGTTTTTTTGAAATTTGCGGGTGTTCCTGGAACGGAACCCCCGTGAATTTCGGGGGAGTAAACATAGAAACATAGAAAGATGACAGCAGAAAAGGGCTATAGCCCATCAAGTCTGCCCACTCTACTTACCCATCCTCTTATGTCTATACCTAGTGACCAATTCTTCAGATCGACCCTCGTAGGGATCCCACATAGGCATCCCATTTATTCTTAAAGTCCAACACGCTGCTGGCCTCGATCACCTGCACCGGAAGCTTATTCCAACGGTCAACCACTCTTTCTGTGAAGAAATACTTCCAGATGTCGCCATGAAATTTCCCGCCCCTGAGTTTGAGCGGATGCCCTCTTGTGGCTGAGGGTCCTTTGAGTACTGTATACATATTACATTACATTAGTGATTTCTATTCCGCCTTTACCTTGCAGTTCAAGGCGGATTACATATGAATTGTTAAGATATTAAGAAGTACTTAGGGAATAGTTTGAACATTTTCTGGTTTGCTAATGAGTAGATGGTATGGCAGGAGTTCGGAGTATGTTTGGTTGTGTTATATTGCTGTGCAAAATCATTGATGTGGTTGTCATGAATTGAAAGTCACAAATTCATTTAAAATCAATAACAATGCTTTTATAAAAAGAAGACAGTTATTTGCATGACCTTGATCATATGCAAGCAGCTTCACTGAGATGACCAGGGAAACATTTAATCAAGACAGAAAGAAAAGTCTTTAACAGTGAAATTGCATGCGCGGCATGTCATTATGTCGACATCCGTGCACTTCTGGGTGCCCTCCAGTGGTGGCCCGCTGTTTAGCGAGCCGCGGCTCCAGATAGTTTGCGAGACACTAGTCTATAAGAAATGTTATTGAGGAAACCATTTCAAAGTTACCGTAAAAAGCATGAAAATGTCAATTTTGCAGATTTTGAAAGCACTGTAAGTTGTAATTGTGCAAAGAAGAATTCTGCACAGACAAAGAAGGCAAGTGGAATCAGGAAAAGAAAGAAACTGTCAAGCTGATAATAACACTCAGGGTCAGTTAGCAGGGAGTCCTTTCAAGCAGTTGCAGAGGTCTCCAGTGAGCATCAGAGGAAGTTACAAAGCACAATAATGTACATGATATAAGAGATTTTCAGCATGGAGAAATATCTGGGCTAGAGACAATGAAAAAAAACCAATGAATAAAAGAGCTTATTAATATCCATGTGTGTTTTTGCAAATGTGAAATGAACATTGATGTTAATTTTAGATAGCAGTGGTTTCCACCTTGCAACTTTCTCATGAATCTCATTTTTTGCCCAGTCACTTTCTTATTGTGGGGTCATGAACAATGACCTTAGTTAAAGCTAGAGAGGCCTATAGTTCTTTGTTCTTCTGGGATGTTTTGTGACTTCTCAGATGAGTTGTTTCTGCACCCTTGGAGTAATTTTGGCACTCAGGTCACCCATGGAAAGATTTACCACTGTTCCAAGTCTTCTCCATTTAGAAATAATGGCTCTCACTGTGGTTTGGTAGAAACTCAGAACATTAGAAACAGCTTTGTAATGCTTTCCAGACTGATATATTCCATATATTGCTCAACTCTTCTGGAAATTCCTTTGATCATCGCAAAGTGTTCTAACAGAAACTTTGTGGTGACTACTTTGCTTTCATTCTAAGGTTCACAATAAGTGAGGTTTAGATTCAACAGGGCTGGCTGCAATCAAGCCTGGCTGTGTTCAAACAACTGAATTTTTAATTGCATGACTAAGGGGGGCAGTTACTTCTTCACATAGGGAAATGCATGTTGTCTGACTTTAGGGCCATTTTACTAAGGTCAGAAGAAGAGTAGGAGTCCTACAGGGCTCTTGAAACCTATTCTGGGGGACCGCCAGCCTTTTGGGTTTTCCGGATATCCCTAATGAGTATGAATGAGAGAGATTTACATGCCTAATACCTCCATTATAGGTAAATCTCTCTCATGCCTACTCATTAGAGATATTCTGAAACCTGACTGCCTAGTCATCCCCACAGACGTAAGAACTACTGCTCTAGAAGATAAGTGAGGAAGGTTGCTCAGGACTTAAGGACCTTCTATAGATTGCCATTGCCCAAGCCCACATTGATTGCTGTGGGGGTGATCCTCATAGACTTTTCAACAAGATAAACCAGATTAAAAGTGGCTGTGTGTGGCCCCTGAAGAACTGTAAAATGACTCTGCATATATACATGCTTTTGATTTGATTATATGTGTACCTTCTATTGGATAGATTATACTACAGCTCAGTAATTAAACAAGAAACTCTGCTCAGTTGATTGGTTAGATGTGCAATCAAAGCAGGATATTGAGGGGAAATTACTTTGGTTGCTACAGCTCTTAGAAGACATAAATAGATTGTTTTTTCAATGAAGATTTTTTATAACAAAAAGAAGTGGGATTACTTCACATCTACCCTTCTGAAGTTGTTAAATGTATTTGAGGGTGTTGTAATGATGTAGGTAATTGAATCTGGTTGTCTTTTCCCACTAGGTAACTGTTTGTTGTATGCATTTACTATAAAAGATGTTTGAGAGACTGCCCGAGGATATGATAGGCATTACATTTGGTGTACTGTGAAGATGGATGCTACACCTGGTATGTTGTAAAGCTTTAATGGACCCCCTGAAGCAGTGTCTACACAAAACATGTCAAATGCGTGAGGTCAATCACAGGAAAATACTGAACAGACTGTGATATTGTTTGCTGGATTTCTTTTATATGCAGAAAGAAATCTTTTTAAAAAAAAATTTTTATTAGGATTCCTGTTTTTTTCAAAATGACTGCACAGCAGATTCAGTATTATTAAAACTGTAGAGCAGTGTCCAGCAAACTTTGTCAAGCCGCAGCACACTAAACGTAGTGGCCACGGCATGAGGCATCTGGAAGTGTGCGGACATCACCATGATGACATCATGCACATGCATGATGTCATCATGTTGACATCCCCACATGCACGAAAGCCCTCCAGACAGGCCCTGATCTGCTAGTGGGGGTGCCAGCAGGGAAGAGGGCCAGAAAGAAGGAGAGGTGCCGGTATCAGCTGATTGACTACAGGTTGTGCCTCTCGCCACAAGAGGCATGTCCTGTAAGCAATCACTGACACTGGCACCTCTCCTCTTCCCCAGTGGGTCTCAGGATGCACACAGTTTGCAATACACTGCTGTAGAGTGTCATCTATTTGTAGCTTTCGGGCCTTGTATTTCTAGTAAGTTAAGCCCTCTCAAGAGCCTGCTTTTCAGGATGCTTTCAGTAACAATAAGCACTCACAACACAGCACATAGGGTGAGCATACCATCCTATTTAACATGAGCTCTACAATTTCATTTCATTTAGGCACCCTTTTATCAAACTGTTTTAGAGTTTTTTGTATTGCCAACCGCTGTGGTAGAAGCTCCGATGCTCATTGGAATTCCTATGAGCATTGGAGCTTTTATTGCAGCGGCCAGCGATAAAAAAAACTCTAACTCAGCTTGATAAAAGGGGACCTTAAGGTCAATATTTGTATTCCATCCTTTCAGTCATGAACCTTACAGAGAAGAATGCAGTAACCATACCTAAGTAACAAAAATATTTTTTAAAACAATGCACCTAAAATTAAAATTTTACTTTACTGCAACGCCAGATCTGCATGCAATAAAATTCAAATTCTGAAGGACCTCCTTGAGGACCTCGATCCTGGATTCCTGTGCATCACAGAATCATGGATCTCAAAAGACGACCTCTTCACACAAAACGAACTCTGGACCCATGGCTACCAAGGCCTCTTTTCACCCAGAATCAACCGCAAAGGATGTGGCCTGGCACTCCTCTACAAATCCTTCTTTGATGTCCAGCTCCTCGAGAGAGGCACCCACGCGTCATTAGAATATATGCTAGCCTCAATCAATGATGAGCTCCGTCCTCACTCACTGGGCATCCTGTTACTATACCGTCCACCTATCCCTTTGTCCAATTCCTCTAACCTTGTCTTCGAGACCATAACTAATGCCTTTCTCAAATTCCAAAGATTACTAATCATCGGAGACGTTAATCTCCACCTTGACGACTCCACCAGCAAGGACACGATAGAATTCAATGACTTCCTCATCTCCCTAGGTTTCTCCCCCCCACATCCACTCCTACCCATGAAAAAGGGCACACCCTAGACCTCATCCAGTTCCTCGACCTCACCGCTTATAAAACGTCTGCCGAAGACACCCGTTGGGAACACATCCCGTGGTCAGACCATCTCCTAGGGGCCTTCTGCCTCCCCATCTTCATGTCTCATCTCGGATCCCCACCCCGATCCCCCAATTCTATTACCTTCCGGAAAAAAATTTTGAGCGATCTGTTCTGGACCAAATTCCTCAACCTCCTCCCCTCCATTCCCAAGCTTGCAGACTCTGAAAACAATTGGCACAACTGGATCGCCCTTTCCAAGTCCACCTACCACTCCCTCGCCCCCCAAACCACTAAATCCATCACCTATCCCCATAAAGCCCCTTGATACCTTCCACTCCATAGAGACCTGAAACAAAAATGTCGAGCCTTAGAGCGAAAATGGAAAAAATCCAAATCCTCATCTGACAGACAGGCCTGGAGAATCAATATCAAACTCTACAACTCAATATTAAAAAAAGCAAGGAAGAACTTCTATGGAGACAAGATCTCCAAATCCAAAAACCAGAATGGCACATTGTTCAACATTTGGCGCTCCCTAACCACTAAAAATGACTCCACCCTTCTTCCCTCATCTCCTTCAGCCGAGGTCCTAGCAAAATTCTTCAATGATAAGATCTCTACCTTAAGGCGCTCCTTCCCGCCCGCAATCTCCTACAATTCTCTGGTGCCCCCCGAACCCAACCCCACCCTAGCTGCTCTCAACCCCATCCCTGCCGACAGATCCTGGACTGTCTTCAAGCTCATATCTGATTCTCAGACCCTTAAACTCTGCCTCAAGTTAAAATTATGCAACTGCATCCTGGACCCATTTCCCTCCTACCTATTTGAGAAAATCCCTGCACAGGCCATCACATCTCTTACCAAACTCATAAATTCTGCCCTATTATCAGGTCTATTCTCCACTGAAATGGGACACATCGCATTGACCCCTTTACTGAAAAAAGCTGACCTAGACCCCTCCATACCATCCAACTACCGTCCAATAGCCAATATTCCTCTCCTCACCAAACTGCTCGAGTCTATCATATCTACCCAGCTCTCTTTCTACTTAGAAAGATTCTCCATCCTCTTACCTTACCAATATGGCTTCAGACCCAACTTCTGCACTGAATCCCTATTGGCCTCTCTAATCTCTAAGGTTCAGCAACTGCATTCTCGTAACAAGTTTGCTGTCCTTCTACAATTCGACCTCTCCGCAGCTTTTGACGTTGTCCACCACGACATTCTAATTTTCCAACTCTCCGAGATAGGCATTAGCTCCATAGTTCTTGATTGGTTCTCCAAATTCTTGCGCTCCCATTCTTACATGGTTAACATGAGCGGCACCTCATCCTCCCCCTGGACCCCGACTTGTGGTGTCCCACAAGGCTCACCCCTCTCCCCAATCCTCTTTAACATTTACATGTCCTCCCTGAAACTACTCCAACTATCCCCCCTTGAAACTCTTTACACTTACATTTAAGTACCTTCTTACTTCTCATTTATAATCTTAATGTATATTTTCTTCAAACCGCTTAGAACCTAACGGATGTAGCGGTATATAAGAAATAAATTACATTACATTACATTACATTACTTACGCTGATGACATCCTCGTCCTCCTTGAGACCGACTCGAACCTCACTAACCTCTCCACGAACATATCCTCATGCATAAAGAACCTCCAATCCTGGGCATTCACAATGCATATGAAACTAAACGAGTCCAAAACAAAACTCCTTTGGCTCGGCCAAAAATTAGACCATCTACCTTCCTCCATCCCATTGTCCACCGGCCCCCCATTACAGCTCGAGTTCTCAAGCAAAGTTCTGGGTGTCACCTTAGACTCTTCTCTATCCTTCAACGAACATCTCCAATCCCTGGTGAAGAAATGCTTCTTCAGCTTTCACATGCTAAGGAAAGTCAGACCCTATTTT
This sequence comes from Geotrypetes seraphini, assembly GCF_902459505.1. Classification (NCBI taxonomy): domain Eukaryota; kingdom Metazoa; phylum Chordata; class Amphibia; order Gymnophiona; family Dermophiidae; genus Geotrypetes; species Geotrypetes seraphini. The sequence goes on from NC_047092.1 coordinate 62,224,614, forward strand.
CACCAAAAACACTTTGCAGTCCTAGTACAATCCATCATCCTCTCCAGGTTGGATTATTGCAATTCTATCTACCTCAGCCTAACCAAGAAAAGCCTCCACAGACTTCAGCGGATTCAGAACGCCGCAGCTAAGCTTGTTTTTGCGAAAAGCAAATTTGATCACGTCTCACCACTCCTGTCTAAGCTCCATTGGCTCCCAGTAATCCCCAGGATCCACTTCAAATGTGCGTGTCTGGCCTACAAGATCCTACATGGCATCCTTCCTGCCGTTATCCCTCTATCCTGGAACTCCCCAACCCCTACTTCCTCCAGATCCTCCCAAATTTTTAAACTATCCTTCCCTTCCATAAAAGGTATCTCCCATGTAGGCAAACTTGGGTCATCCCTCCCCTTTAGAATCACTGAGATCTGGAATAACCTCACCTCCCCTCTCCGAACCTCAAGCTCCCTCCAACTCTTCCGCAAACACCTAAAAACCTGGCTATTCTCAAAACTGTAACACTTCCCCCCTCTTAGGCCTCTCACTTTCCCCCTTTACACCTAACTCTTTAATCTCTCCACTGTAGTTCCTCTCTCATCTTTCTTCCTGTAAACCGTGCCGAGCTCCGCATTCGTGGAGATGGTGCGGTATATAAACCCAAGGTTTAGTTTAGTTTAGTTTAGTTTAAATTAAACTTATAAACAAAAATACCAAAGAATACCACATTAGTCCATTTGGTGGTGGAGAGGGAAACTGAGATGGAATTCAAAAAAGCATGGGATGAACACAGAGGATCGTTAATTAGAATATGAATGGGCTAACTTTTACAGTCTGAATCCCACAAATGAGATGGTTTGGATAGGCTGGAGTGACCTTCAACAGTAACCCCAGTAGTTGGAAACTAAGGTCAGTACCGGGTAGACTTCTAGGTCTAGATTCTGTATAGGACGACCGGTCTCAGGAGCCGACGGGCATCCTATACAAAATCACGCCTAAGCCCGCCTAAAAAGAACCTGATCCGGTACAAATTAGAAGTAGGGACACCAAAGGTGAAGAGAACCACAACGACAGCACTCATCTTCAGGAAAGGGAACTATGATGCTATGAGAAAAATGGTGAGAAGGAAACTCAAAAGCAGAAACAGCTCAAGAAAGATGGAGATCGTAGAGGAAGCCTAGTCCCTACTCAGGGACATGGTGCAATAAGCACAAAACCTGTGCATCCCCAGGTTTAGGAAGGGGGTGCAAAAAAAAATCGAACAAAAGACCCAGTGTGGATAACAAGTGAAGTGAAGAAGGCGATAGGTGACAAGAAAATGTTGATCCAAAAATGGAAAAAGGACCAAACTGAGGAAAACTGGAAGGAACACAAAAAACACCAGAAAGAATGTCACCGAGTGGTTAGAAAAGCAAAAAGAGAATACGAAGAGAGGCTAGCTGGGGAAGCAAGAAACTTCAAAGCGTTTCTCAGTTACGTGAAGGGGAAGCAACCAGCGAGGGAGGAGGTGGGACCACTGAATGATGGTGACAGGAAGGGGGTGGTAAAGGAGGAAAAAGAGGTAGCAGATAAGTTAAACAGGTTCTTCTCGTCGGTCTTCACGAGCGAGGACACATCCAATGTACCAGAACCCGAGGAGATCATAAGTGGCCCGGCCGAGGGGTTGGTGAGCCTAAGGAGCAGGAGGGACCGAACACCTCTCTTGCTCCCAACTTTCGGTCCATCGGACCCGCTATCTTTTTTTTTTTACTTTTTACTTTTTTGTAGTAGTTTTGAGCCCTGCGAGCCCATGGTTTTAACCTACTTTAAACTTGCGGATTAAAACCACAAGCTCGCAGGGCGGGGAAGGGCAGTGCAGGGCAGCAGGACTTCGGGGCAGAGAGCAGGAAATTTGTGCTCAAGTTGGGGCAGAGATCAGGATATGCAATCGGAAACCAATAAACGACTTGTCCCCAGCAGTCGCTTTTGGAGTTGATCGACCAGCCTATTCGGATTGGGAAATTTGTTTAATGAATCGCATCACTACCTACTTTGCATGCATTTCCCCTCATTTGCATGCACGGATTGGAAGCAGATCACAGGAGAGGTTAGTGAATTGGGCCGGAGGGAAATTTGGTCGCTAAGGGGTTGCAAACCAATCGGTACACGATCGGTTTGCTTAGTGAATCTAGCCCTTTATTAGGTTTTCATTTCTACCTCTTCCTGGATTCGTTTCACCCATTTAAAACTACACCCACAATTCTTCACTGCTGAAGTGAAGATGTAAAAACAGACAAAATTATGCAGATTTCCATGCTTTTCATCCACTTATAAACACACATACCAAGGTATCTAGTGCAAGAAACACAGAGGCAGAATTAAAGGTGTACATAAATGAGGGCATATAGAGCCTTAGAGAAAAAAAAGAACATAAGAATTGCCAAAATGTTGACAGCTGTATGCAACACTAATCAGCCCATGTGAATGAAAAAAAATTCAGCTGGTCCCACAGTTGTCAGATTCTGTCCTGTCTTAACTCTCTGATACCATGAATTAAGTTTTCTTGCGTGCAGCGCGCAGTGTTGGAGCCCTGCGGCATGGGTTTAGTTCGCTTACGGGCGAGAGGGCAGCGAGGGAATAGGAGGGTGGGAAGCTGATGTACTCAATTGGGGAGAGAAAGGGAAGGAGGGAGAAGGAAGACCAGGAAAGGGAGAGGAGAAGAAACAGAGATGCTAAGACCATGGGAGGGAGGGGAAGGAAAAGAGATACCAGACCATGGCGGGGGAAGGAGGCAGATGCCAGACCAGGGTCAAGGAAGGAGGGAGGGAGATAAAATGCCAGATAATGGAGGGGGAGGGAGAGATAGAAGAGAAGGAAAGGAGAGAGATACCAGGCCATGGGGTTGAGCGGGAAGGAAGGAAGAAAGGAAAAGAGATGAGAGAGATGCCAGAGCATAGGGGAAAGTTTGGAGAAATGGAGAAGGGGTGAAGCTAAAATGAATCATGTACAAAGGAGAGAAGGGGTAGTCTATTGAAGGGACATAAAAAGAGGGAAGATGGCATATGGAAGAGACAGAGAGAGGGCGGACACTGGATGGAAAGGGCAGAGAGGGCAGTGAATGGAAGGGGCGAGACAGAGGGTGAACAGTAGATGGGGTAGAGAGAGGGAGATAGTCACTGAATGGAAGTGTGGGGGAGAGGAAAGACAAACACTGAATGGAAGTGTGGGGGAGAGGGGGGACAGACGCTGAATGGAAGTGTGGGGGAGAGGGGGCAGACTGAATGGAAGTGGGGGGAGAGGGGAAGCAGATGCTGGAAGGAAGTGGGGAGAAGAAAGAAAAAAGGACACATGCTGGATTGAGGGAAGAGGATAGAGTTAGATACTGGAAGGTGTGAGGAAAAGAGGTGGCAAGCTATAGGTAGACACAATGAAAGAGGGAAATTGAGTACTGAATAGTAACAAGTAAAAAACAAAAGGAATTGACCCCAAAATATCCACAAAGAAGAAAATCCAGAGAAACCCCCAAAAATACTCTGTGGAGTGACGATATTCCTAAATGGACTTTATTTGAAAGTGTCAAAGTTCCAAAGGTACACTGAAATCATCCACATAAAATAATTGCATCCACATAAAAGAAATCATCCACATAAGAGCCTTAAAGGACCTAGTCCGCTAGGGATACAGGACCCAACACGGTCCGCGTTTCAACAAAAAGTCTTCTTCAGGGGTCCTATAAATGATGAGTGGTACATTAAGAATGCATATAAGTTATGAATAGTAGTGGTGATAAAATGTGAAACTGTGAATGATATCAGACATGCAAAGAGTATGAAAGATATGTGATAAAGGTCACAGTGATGTAAATGGCACTAATAAAAATGAGTTGGTGAAAAAAGTGATAAATATCATAAATATGTGAAAACAGAAAATATTTGAGTCTATGCGAAATGCAGAGTGAAATGAAAAACTTAATTGTATTATAAAGATGGTGGGCATGCGAAGACCATGCTAAACAAATGATCATTGAATACGTGTGTTTAAACAAGCTAGAAAGACACAAAGGGAACTATATAGGACAAAAAATGAATGAAGAATACATACCCTGGGGGTCCTATAAAGGTGAGTACGTGGGAAACTAAAATAATATTGAATTTAAAATTTCAGGAGTTAAAACCATACATAAAACTCTATACTACTGCCAAGTTTAAGATTAAGCATATTAGCAAAGCCATGTAGAATGTTTTTAAAAAGCTATGTAGAATGTTTTAAAACCCAAAAACAGATACAGATGATAGATGATAGAAAAAAAGAGCAGCTCCTGATTGATGTAGCCTGACTTTACTACAGGAAGAGGTGGTCGGAGCAGACCATGAATAAGCGAGTCCGCGATTCAAGAACTGCAAATTCATACAATTTATGAATTACAAATTCACGGGGGAACACTGTACATCTAAAACCTGTTTCAATTATCGGCACTTGGACAACCTGTCTTTGATTGTCCACGTGCCGATTTAGGCGGGTTTTTAGACATATTTCCATTTTGATTATGTACCTCATATTTAATGGGAAAAAGCCCTTTTTTACAGCCTTGCTAAAAATAAACTGAGGAGAATTCATCAAGGGGCTCAAACATCTTAGCGTGCACTAACAATTAGCATGTGCTAAACACTAAAGACATTTCATAGGAATATAATGTGTGTCTTTAGTATTGAGCGCATGCTGGTCATTAGTGCAAGCTAATCAAGTTAGCATGCACAAACACAGTTAGCACTAGCTGATGAATTCTCCCCCTTAGAGTGCAGGATAATCCCACCTAAGGAAGTACTAAGTCCATTTCTTAGCACAGTTTAGTAGAAGGGCCACTGTATCTTTTCATATCTACCCCTTAGAGCACAAAATGTTTCATGAAAGGGAGTTGGAATACTGTGAAGGAATAAAGCATTTTGTAAGAGTATTGTATCTGGCACATGATGTCTGGAGTTCAGCAAAGGAATCTGTTTTTTAAGAAATTGAAAGGGAAATAATGAATAAAAGGAGTGACATTATTGAAAGGAAAGATGTTCTGTGGTTGTAAATGGCTTTTATGTTTTTTGGAACTATTTAATGAGAGACTGGGGTCTGGCAAAGCCTTTGAAACTGACTAAGCCAAGTACAAAGTACCTAACACAAGCAGGGAATCCATTAGATAAAGCTTAGGCTTCCCCACTGAAACTTCAAGCTTTCTGCATTGACATTTTATTACAGAAGTGTCCACAAAATTGTACTACTATTCTCTATGAAAGAAGTGATAATGATCATGCTATGGAAGAATAAAACAAAGAAAGGTAAAAATAAAAATATCAAATACTGGAGACTAAGAATACAGTTCAATGTACATAAAAATATATTATCTAAAAGTCTCAGTATTGTTATCTATGTGCCAAATCCCAGCATGTTTTATGACCACTAGGAGTAGTGAAATGTCTGATAGATGATACAGCATGTGGCCTGACTGTTCTAACGGTACATTTTCTATAAAAATCTTTTATAGAAAAAATGTAGAGTGATTTTCCCATTTCAATCAGAAAAATGTAATACAGTGCAATGTGGCAATACAAGTAAAAAATGAAAGGAGGTTCAAGGCTCACTATAAACAATAAGGAATTGCTGTTTTAAATCCAAATTATACTGTGATGAGTCAAGGATAAGAAGCTCGAGATCAACTGATGAAGGAAAGAGTTTAGTTCGATGATATGGCTGAAGAAAGGGGAGAGATTTAATAAGATGGGTTAAAGAAAAAAGTTGTTTTAGATTGTTGAGACAAAGACAGAAATATTTAGTAATCAACCGTGACAAGATGGGGATGAGTTAGGGAGAGGCAGGGCTTCACAAGTTAGAGATGCTCGTGGATAAATGAATTCAGTGAAGCATGCATGTCTGCAGTGGATTAACTTTCCCTTGCATTCATCCTCAGTCATTTTACCTGGACAGATGCACTAGATAATTCAGACCCCTGGCCCTGGTAAAGAATGAAATTCTATCTGAATCATTCAATGCGATTCATGAGATATCATCTGTTATCATTATTACAGTGTGATCATCTGAGCATATCACCTCCACAATCTTCTTCCACCAGGCACGTTTATCCTGCTTATAACTTCAGCAATGCAATTCTAAAACATCAATGCAATTCTAAATCACTAATTTTTACCGACCAGTTGTAGTCGATCAAAAATGTTCTTCAAGATGTAACTATTCACTATTTGTAGACATAATTAAGGATGTGATGCCAACATAGAAGATGCTATGATTCTAATGTATCCATGTTCACATAAAACAGCATTTAGATTATTATCAAATATTCAATGTCAAACACTACCACAACCAGCCATCTTTTCTGATCCAGAGGTTTCTGAATTGGACAGTGCAATACAAAATATCTAATGTGTTTCTCTGGACTTCCATTTTAGCCTATGAGCATGACCTGATAATGTTTGCAGTCAACCAGGTTTGCAATGTTCTAAGACTGAAATAATCTGGCTTGCAGTTGAAAAGTTTTGTTAATTTATTCCCCTAGAGGGGTAGCTGCCTAACAAGGTAAAGCCATTAAATGTCAAATGTACAATTGATGTAAGAATTTTCCAGATATTAATATGCTTAATATTTTTGTTTTCTTTTCCATTTATGTATTATTGTCATATGCATGATTTATCATGAGTCCTAAGAAGCTGGAATCATAATAGATTAGGGGTGGTAGTGACAATTGTCTTCTTAATTGTACTAAGCTTAATTCCTGAGTAATGGCCCATCCTCCTTTCCTCCTCCTGAATGTGGACGACTTATGTGAGTAAGAAACCTTATCTATGCCTTGATCAAGAGGGGAATTTTATAGGGGAATGAGGAAGAATCAGGACTGAGACCTGTATGAAAATGTAGGCGAAGACCCCTGAGACCCCAAAAAAATAAAGTTATACTTCTAACACAGACGTTGTCCTTATGAATTCATGCTTCTAGACATTCATATTTCTCCCTGTCAGCAAGAGGAAATATGCTCTATGAGAGATTCACCTTTGCTCTAGTAACTGGCAGAGATCTTCTGACTGTGACATCATTGAATAAACTCAAGCAACAGTACAGGATAAAATGTCCTATCAAAGAATTATCAGAACTATTGACAGAACTACAATCAAGTTCAGGACAGAGGAGGCCTGTCAGCAATTATTGCCTTAGTATTAAGAATGCATTGTCAGGGAAATAGAAAGGTCAGTTTTGACACTAGGTGATATCATGATTCAATATAGCTCCATGATAAGTGTATAGACCATATGGCCAATAGAAATGATGCATGTGACAAACCAATGGAAAGTGAGTATGTAATCTGTAACTAGGTTGTACCCTAGGCTACTGAACTAAAAGTATATAAGTGGCAATCCGGATGGCATAGCCCGGAGAGGCAGGGGGAGGAGAGAGGGAGAAAGGATCCCTGAACAGAAGCTGGACACTTTATATGTATGTTATCCTTTTAGCCCAATGTGCTGTACTTTGTTGTTTCATGTGAGCTGCATTTTGCTTATTGCTAATAAACCTAAATTATAACAGCAATTGAATTGTCATGAGGTCAGTTTTTTGATAAGGTCTGCAGCCAATCTTATCAGCACTTCAGAAGATTGCATGGGGCTATGATCGAGACTTTCAAAATACTGAAAGGAATCGACAAAATAGAGCAGGCAAAAAAATTATTTACATTGTCCAATGTGACATGGACAAGAGGACTGGACTGAAGCTAAGGAGGGACAAGTTCAGGACAAATATCAGGAAGTTCTGCTTCACGCAACGAGTGGTGGACACCTGGAATGCTCTCCCAGAAGAGGTAATTGCGGAATCCACAGTTCTAGGATTTAAGGGTAAGTTAGATGTACATCTCCTTATGAGTGGCATAAGATGATGTAAGTAAGGGTAAGCTAGATGCACATCTCCTTATGAGAAACATAGAGTGATATGGGGACTAAAACTATGCCAGGGTACATCTGGCGGGGCCTCCGCGTGTGCAGATCGCCGGACTTGATGGACCTAGGGTCTGTTCCGGAGATGGCACTTCTTATGTTCTTATGGGATGCAGCGGAGCAATACTGAAGGGGGACTTTTTGATAAAGCCTTTGGCAAAACATGTCAGAGCAGACAGGTCTCTACCCAACGCATTAGGATCAACAAATATTTTTCCATGCAATCAGCATGCATGAAGTTAAGTACAAAGTTTTTTCAAATACCAAATTTTTTGAATTTGTAAAAACTATTTATTACACTATTTAAGCACCTTATAAGCACAAGCACAAAGCAAAAAAATTATTTTATTAAAACAAGTCTGATGAGGATAAACTTGCCATGAAATGTCTCAGCCTGGAAACAATTGGCTGGTGGTTGGCACATTCTGAAGACTTTAAAAAAAACTTGTTTAAACGTGGTTGATATTGAATATTTGATAATAATCTAAATGCTGTTTTATGTGGACATCATTTAACTTATTGGCAGCTAATAGAAATAAGAGGCTGTACATCTATTCTAATGTATCCATGGCATACACAGTAGCAGCTGTATATTTGTGTTGAAGACTTTATGCAGAGGCTTGAGTTTAGACCTGGAAATTTTACAATATTGTTCTGGACTCCTTTTAATAATGTGTATTAAGCAGTTAAGTTCTTTTTTCCTAATGAAGAAATTGAGACGTATTAGGTGGTTTACTGAAGTGCATCAGTTTAGGCTGCTTGTTCAAGCCCTTTTATTATCCAGATTGAACTATTGTAATATTGTTCATCTGGGCTCCCCAAAACATCTTCCTTTATATAAAACTGCAAATCATCCAAATCACAGCAGTATGATTAATTTTCTCTTTGGGTTGATTTGATAGGATATTTAGTTTTTTTTGTAAGTTTACACTGACAACTAATGGAAGTGAGGATTTTGTTTAAATGTGGCTGCATTTTATATAAGATTCTATCTAGAGATTGCTCTAAATACCCGATACTTCATTTAAATTTTATCACACCTGGCAAGAAGATAATAACCTTTTTGTATATCCATCTGCTAAAGGTATGAAAAGATCTCTAATGCGTGATAAGTTTCTTGCCTATTAGGCCCCTAAATATTGGAGTCTTTTTGATTCCTGTTGGTCTGTTGTACAAACTTAGGAATTCTAACTTTAGAAAAGCTTTGAAAATGTCACTGTTCAAGAATTATTATTATAAAGGATCGTCTTAATTTGTATTGATTGATTACTGAATTTTATTACATTACATTTTATTACATTACATTTATTACCGCTGTGAACTTGACAGTGGTGAACTGGGTCAGAAACTGGCTGTCGGACAGACGCCAGAGGGTGGTGGTTAATGGAAGTCGCTCGAAGGAAGGAAAGGTGAGTAGTGGAGTCCCTCAGGATTCGGTGCTGGGGCCAATCCTGTTCAATATGTTTGTGAGTGACATTGCTGAAGGGTTAGAAGGAAAAATGTGCCTTTTTGCAGATGATACCAAGATTTGTAACAGAGTAGACACCGAAGAGGGAGTGGAAAATATGAAAAAGGATCTGCAAAAGTTAGAGGAATGGTCTAATGCTTGGCAACTAAAATTCAATGCAAAGAAATGCAGAGTAATGCATTTGGAGATTAATAATAAGAAGGAACCATATATGCTGGGAGGAGAGAAGCTGATATGCACAGACGGGGAGAGGGACCTTGGGGTGATAGTGTCCGAAGATCTAAAGGCGAAAAAACAGTGTGACAAGGCAGTGGCTGCTGCCAGAAGGATGCTGGGCTGTATAAAGAGAGGCGTAGTCAGTAGAAGGAAGAAGGTGTTGATGCCCCTGTACAGGTCATTGGTAAGGCCCCACTTGGAGTATTGTGTTCAGTTTTGGAGACCGTATCTGGCGAAGGATGTAAGAAGACTTGAGGCGGTCCAGAGGAGGGTGATGAAAATGATAGGAGGCTTGCGCCGGAAGACATATGAGAAGAGACTGGAAGCCCTGAATATGTATACCCTAGAGCAGTGATGGCTAACCTTTTTGAGCCCGAGTGCCCAAACTGCCGCACAAAACCAAAGAATTTCCTCAAAGTGCCAGCACGTCAATTAAACCTTAATAACAAGATTTTAGTATCTAAAAACTCTTTATAAAGTTGCCTGAACTATGAAACATCATTTTTAAAGGTTGGAATCTTTGTATTGTCAGAGAATCAATTTGATTCACAATCCTTTGGTTTTCATTTCAATTTATTGGCAATTTATAATGTTTTAATGATTTCATTCATGGGCCGAATACACACATACTTTTCTCTGTCGCCGCACTCTTTGACCAAAAGATTTGTAAGCCTGCAACCACGTCAAGGTATACTCTTTCAGCAGCTCCCCTCCCTCCCCCTTACCTTTGTGGCCAAGTCAAAATGATCTACCAACAATAAAATTTTAGAAACACAAAGCACGCTGTACGCAGAGAAAATGTTAATTATCATTTATATTCTGCGGGTTTTCAAAGAGGTCAAGGCAGATAACTTTATGCAATGTCACCTCAGTAACAACTATACAAAAATAGACAAATATTCCCCCTCCCTTTTTACTAAACCGCGATAGCGGTTTTTAGCGCAGGGACCTGCGCTGAATGCCCCACGCTGCTCTTGAAGCTCATTGGCTCCCTGCGCTAAAAAACGCTATTGCGGTTTAGTAAAAGGGGGCCATAGTGCAAAATATAGACAGCATATATAAATTCTCAAAACGGACACATTTTGATCACTAAATTGAAAATAAAATCATTTTCCTACCTTTGGTAATTTCATCAGTCTCTGGTTGCACTTTATTCTTCTGACTGTGCATCCAATATTTCTTCCCTTTTTTCAGCCTCCTGTATGCTTTCTCTCCTCCAGACCTCATTCCCTCCTCAAATTTTTCTTTGTTTCACCCTGCCCCCTTCTTTCTTTTTCTCTCTCTCCATACCCCCTTTCATTCTGTATGTCTGTCTTTCTCTCTCTCTCCGTGCCCCATTTTTCTTTGTTTCACCCAGCCCTCTTTCTTTTTTTTTTTTTTGGCTCCCTGTCCCCCCCTTTCTTTCTTTCTCCTTGCCCTCCCCTATGCCACCACCATTGGGAAAATGCTGCCACCGCCACTGGGGAATAGGCTGCCACTGCCGCTATCGGGAACAGGCCGGCGCCGAGTTCGCCCTGCTTCTCTTCCCCACGGGGCCGACCAACGCTCGCCACTCAACGTCAATTCTAACATCGGAGAGGACGTTCTGGGCCAGCCAGGCAGCGATTGGCTGGCCCAGAACATCCTCTCCGACATCAGAATTGACGTGGTTGGCGAGAGTTGGTCGGCCCCACAGGGAAAAGCAGGGAGAACTTGGCACCGGCCTGTTCCCAATGGCGGCGGTGGCACTCAAGTGGCTAAAGAGACGCAGTTTGCCAGCCTAGGGAGAACAATGGAGGGTGGCCAGCTGTGCACCCCCTTGGGGTGTAAAACCGGGGCAGACCGCCCCCACCCCCACCTTGGTATGCCACTGTCTGTACCTCACTCCCTCCCTATGACCAAAAATTCTCCTTTCTTCTATTCCCCGTGTACACAACCATCTCTTTCCCTCCCTTCCTCTCTCCCAAGTCCTTGCCTTCTGTGTCCAAAAACACATTCCCTCCCCCACCTCAGCATCTCTTTCCCTCCCTTCCTCTCTCCCAAGTCCATGCCTTCTGTGTCCAAAAACACATTCCCTCCCCCACCTCAGCATCTATTTCCCTCCCTTCCTCTCTCCCAAGTCCATGCCTTGTGTCCAAAAACCCATTCCCTCCCCCACCTCAGCATCTCTTTCCCTCCCTTCCTCTCCCAAGTTCATGCCTTGTGTCCAAAAACCCATTCCCTCCCCCACCTCAGCATCTTTCCCTCCCTTCCTCTCTCCCAAGTCCATGCCTTCTGTGTGCAAAAACCCATTCCCTCCCCCACCTCAGCATCTCTTTCCCTCCTTTCCTCTCTCTCAAGTTCATGCTTTCTGTGTCCAAAAACCCATTCCATCCCCCACCTCAGCATCTCTTTCCCTCCCTTCCTCTCTCCCAAGTTCATGCCTTCTGTGTGCAAAATCCCATTCCCTCCCCCACCTCAGCATCTTTTCCCTCCCTTCCTCTCTCCCAAGTTCATGCCTTCTGTGTGCAAAAACCCATTCCCTCCCCCACCTCAGCATCTCTTTCCCTCCCTTCCTCTCTCCCAAATCCATGCCTTCTGTGTGCAAAAACCCATTCCCTCCCCCACCTCAGCATCTCTTTCCCTCCTTTCCTCTCTCCCAAGTTCATGCCTTCTGTGTCCAAAAACCCATTCCCTCCCCCACCTCAGCATCTCTTTCCCTCCCTTCCTTTCTCCCAAGTTCATGCCTTGTGTCCAAAATGCACTCCCTCCCCCTTTTGTGTTCCCCGTTTGTCTCCCAGCCCATCTTAGCAACTTTCTCAGCAAAATGTAGCTCGAGCTGCGTAGGCTTGTCTTCTATTTCCTGCCTGTCCCGCCGCGCACACATAGCCGATCGGAAATCTTCTCAGACTTCAGCGCTGACGTCGGAGGGCGGGCTTTGCTTAAGCCTTCCCTCCGACGTCAGCGCTGATGTTGGGGAAGATTTCCGATCAGCTGTGTGAGCGGCAGAGCAGTCGGAGTAGAAGACGAGCCTCGCGGCTCAAGTTATATTTAACCCCGCGGGTCCCCCATCGTCCCCGTTCAGCTCTCTCTCCTGTGCACCCCCTGGTAGTACTGCCCTGATGGCGGCCCTGCGCGTGCCAGCTGCAAGGCCTTCGCGTGCCACAGTTGGCACGCGTGCCATAGGTTCGCCATCGCTGCCCTAGAGGAAAGGAGAGACAGGGGGAGATATGATTCAGACGTTCAAATACTTGAAGAATATTAACGTAGAACAAAATCTTTTCCAGAGAAAGGATAATGGTAAAACCAGAGGACATAATTTGAGGTTGAGGGGTGGTAAATTCAGGGGCAATGTTAGGAAATTCTACTTTACGGAGAGGGTAGTGGATGCCTGGAATGCGCTCCCGAGAGAGGTGGTGGAGAGTAAAACTGTGACTGAGTTCAAAGAAGCGTGGGATGAACACAGAGGATTTAGAATCAGAAAATAATATTAAATATTGAACTAAGGCCAGTACTGGGCAGACTTGCACGGTCTGTGTCTGTATATGGCTGTTTGGTGGAGGATGGGCTGGGGAGGGCTTCAATGACTGAGAGGGTGTAGATGGGCTGGAGTAAGTCTTAACAGAGATTTCGGCAGTTGAAACCCCAAGCACAGTACCGGGTAAAGCTTTGGATTCTTGCCCAGAAATAGCTAAGAAGAAAAAAAAAAAAAATTTTAAATTGAATCAGGTTGGGCAGACTGGATGGACCATTCGGGTCTTTATCTGCCGTCATCTACTATGTTACTATGATATATAATTATTTTTGTATTATATTGCATTAACATGGGTATTAGCCCATATTAACAGATAACATAACAGCTTAACACATAGCAATTTTATAACTGGGCCCTCTCCAGGTAGTGCTCAGCATGTGGCATCAGTACACCTAATTGAATAATGATATCTGCACACTAAGATGTTGTTAAAGAATTCCTGTATAAGTCATCATTGGCATGCATAGAGCTAAGCATGATCATTTACACTAGTTCAATGGCAGGCATAAATGGGTGCACAAAATATTCCATGCTATGTGCATAACTCAGTGTCTCGCAAACTTTGTTGAGCCATGGCACAGTAAATGCAGTGGCTGTGGCTTGAGGCATCTAGAAGTGCACGGGATAGTCTACATCCAATGTATTCATGGTAATATGAAACCTGAATGGACATATAAGGTCTGAGTCAGCGGGGTAGAAGGAACCCAAGGCCAAGACATAAGATGGCAGTAGTTGAAAAGTTGCCCATACCCGTAATTCTGGGCAAGGCCTGGGATGGTATGCAGGCATTGCTGAGGCTCTTGGTAGTAGATGTTTCCACAAGAGCTCAGAACTACCCTTTGGAGGAGGCTGGCCCTTTCCAACTAGAAGAACTCTTCCCTTTCACAACCCCAGAAGTTATAGGTGAACCTGGGAAAACTAGGAAGACCAAATCTGTCAAGGGAAATGGAAGAATTTGATACTTTCCACCTAAGTGGAGGCTTTAGGAAGGTTTATAGACAACCCCACGAAAGACAAAGGCGCGCGCCGACAACTGAACGCAAGACGGAGGCGCACGCCGAAGAAAATTACAGTTTTAGGGGCTCCGACGGGGGTTTTTGTTTGGGAGCCCCCCAGTTTACTTAATAGAGATCGCGCCGGCGTTGTGGGGGGTTTGGGGGGTTGTAACCCTCCACATTTTACTGAAAACTTAACTTTTTCCCTAAAAACAGGGAAAAAGTGACGTTTTCAGTAAAATGTGGAGGGTTACAACCTCCCACACCCCCCACAACACCCCCACAACGCGGCGCGATCTCTATTAAGTAAAGTGGGGGGGTTCCCCCCCACGCCCACCCCCCCGTCGTAGCCGTAAAAACAGTAATTTTATGCGGCACGCGCCTCCGCGCTGCGCTCAATTGTCTGCACGCGCCTTTGTCCCGGTGCGCTTTTGACCTGACACCCTTTAGGAAAAGAGGTTCTCGACAAATTTCAACACTTTCCCCAGGAACAAAAAAAAAAAAAGATTCCTCTTTGCAGGATTATTGGACTAAGGTAGGCCAGGGAACAGACCCCGGCAGGAATGAAGTATACCCCTGATTTGAGATTAAAACAATAATTTGCTATACTGAGTAACCAGAGACAGGGTACAGGGGAAAATAAAAACTTAAATTATGATTCTCAAGGTATTCAGGAACCTCCTCATAACTCTAGCTCTTGCACACACATTGCCTGAGTGCCAGAAAGTTCCCTAATGATTTCCTGAAAAGGCTTCACTAATTCCCAAGCCTGTTATAAATAACCTCCTGGAGAGGGTGGCTGTGGATTTGATAGACCCCTTAGAACAAACTAGGACAGGCTATCAATACCTGCTTGCTATGCTTGCTTATGCTACCTGGTATTCTTGGGCCAATTAACTGAAAAAAAATATCCACTCCAGTAATAGCACAAGAACTGTTAAAAATATTTTTCAAACCAAGTTTTCCCCGAGAGATACTCACTGATCAAGGAACAAACTTTCTTTCCCGAATTTTAGAAGAGGTACTCCGGATGTTTGGAGTTAAACACCTGAAAATAGCCAGGTACCATCTGCAGACGGCCTTGTGGAATGCTTTAGCCAAACATTAATCTGCATGATGAAGAAGTGCCTCGGAGAAGGCAATGTTGAATGGGATGAAGCAATACCATATATTCTGTTAACATACTGTGAAGTCCCACAAACCTCCCTGGGATTCTCCCCTTTTGAGTTAATGTTCAGGAGACAACCCTGAAACATCCTGGTTGTAAGAGAGCTGGGCCAAGCTGGAAAACATGGCAACCTCAGTACCAGAATATGTGCAAACCCTCAGGAAAACCTTAGAGAAGATAAAAGGCAAGGCCCAGGAGAATCTAGATAGTGCCCAGAAGCAACAGAAAACTTATTATGACAAGAAAGAATATTCAAGCCACAGGACAATGTCCTGGTAATGGTGCCTACTTTGAATAATAAACTGTTGGCCCGGTGGAAGAGGCCCTTTGTGATTGCAAAGAGATTGGGTCCAGTGACATACCGGGTGAATTTGGTGAAAGGAAGAAGCCAAGTATATCACGTCAACCTATTGAAAGCATAGGTCAACCATGAAGGACTAGCAGGTGAGATGGTCAAGGAAGAAGTCTTAAACTTAGGACCCAAAGTCAGATACATACAAGAGGAACAGGTAAAGATTTGACAGACTCTAACCCCATCTCAAAAGAAACAACTAAAACTTCTAGTTAACCATTTCAGTGATGTTTTCTCCTTGATACCAGGGTCCACCATATCAAGACCATCCACAGAAAAGTCATCCGGAAGAAACCGTATAGGTTACCTGCAGCCAAGTAAAGGGAGGCTGAACAAAAGGTGGTGGAGATGTTTAAGTTAGGAGTTATTTAAGAATCCAGCAGCAAATGGGCTAGTCTTATCATCATCGTACTGAAACCAGATGGCACCACTCGGTTTTGCATAGATTATCAGGCTGTAAACAACATCTCACAATTTGATGCCTACCTGATGCTCCTAATGAATGAGATGACTGAACAACTTGGAGGAGTGCAGTTCCTGTCTACACTTGATTTCACCAAAGGTTACTGGCAGATACCTTTGGATGAATCATGGGTACTCCCATTTGAATTGCATGGAGGTATGAATACATACTGCAGTCCCATTATGTTTATGCTAAGGCCTACCTTGATGATGAGATAATTTTTTCTGAGAAGCAGGCCTTATTACCAACCTCAAAAAATGTTCTCTAGAACAAAAGGAAGTGCAGTACCTAGGATTTCAAGTCGAAAGTGGCTGGGTTAAACCTGTACCATCCAAAGTGGAGGTTGTACAAGTCATATCCACTCCAGTAACAAAGAAACAACTGAAATATATATCTAGGGATCATCAGAAATTACCAAAAGTTTATACCTAATTTCGCTGAGAAAGTTGCCTGCTTAACAGATTTGCTGTGGTATTCCTGGTCAAATAAGCTAAGTTGGGATGAGACCACCAAACAAACCTTTACCCAGCTTAAAACAGCTCTTTGCCAAGAACTATTCCTGAAGAACAGCAGCTTCAAGCAAAATTTCATATTACAAACCAATGCATCAGAATAGGCCTGGACGTAGTACCCAGTCAAGGCACAGGGGATGACGAGCACCCCTTTCTGTATTTAGGCCGCAAGCTCTCCCAGACTAAGCAATGTTATTCTACAGTTGATAAAGACTGGCTGTCAAATGGGCTTTAGAGGCACTCCAATATTATCTTTTAGGGAGAGAATTTATTCTAGTCACTGACCATGTGCCTTTGCAGTGGCTCCATCAAATGAAGAACTCAAACTCTTGCCTCATGCGTTAGTACTTAACACTGCAGAATTACCATTTCAAAATGTAGCATCGCACTGGAAGAGCACACCACAACACAGACTACTTGTCCTAGGAGGTAGTTTCATTAGCTCAACCGGATCTGCTGAGGGGGGAAGGTTTGTGACGTGGTATAAATTCTGTCGTGAAGGACCGATAGATCTGCAACCCTCAAGGAAAGACAATATGCTATGACCAGCTGGGTTGGAATGGGACTCATAAGGTAAAGTCAAGAGAATCCTAATTTGCATTTCATTTACATAAGATGTAAAACAAAGGAAAAATGTGACTGGAGAAGAGGAAAGAATCCTTGACGGACTCAAGCCTTAGCCCAGTGAAGGAAGGGGTCCTTAAACGTATCCGAGCCAGGATAGGGCACACTGGAGGAATTTTACCCTAAACCACTTGGGAATGCCTTTATAAGACCTCCAAACTATGGAAGAACAGAAGGGTTCTTGGCAACAAGAATTCCTATGGTGACTCTTGGAGGGGATGCATGACCAAAGGCACAAACCTTACCATTGTTACCAGAGGTGACTGGCATCCTCAAGTGACCACCAAGTGACCAGAGGTGACTGGTGACTGAAAATGACCAGTGACTGGAAGTGACTTAGTGACCGGCAACCAGAAGTGACCACTGAGTGACCAGATGTAACTGGTGACTGGAAGTGACCACTAAGTGACCAGAGGTGACTGCCAAACAGAAGTGACCACCGAATGACCAGTAGTAACTGGAGACTGGAAGTGATCGGAGGCTAGAAGTGACCAGGAGTGACCAAAGGTGACCCGGGAGACCAGAAGGGCCCCAAGAGGAACCCGAAACAAAGGGAAGAATCACCCAAAAAGAAAACTCAACCAATCAGCTGGCCACAACGTCCTATCGAAAATTCCCCTCCATTGCTAGTGTAAATACTGGCAACTAATGTAAAAGCAGTAGGCTGGTGTGTGAATGCAACTATTCTATAAAGTGGGCACAGGAATATTCAGAATACTCTTGATGCGCCCATTCCCCTCCTACATTAACGTTCCCTTTGCAGTTGCATACTATAGAGCTTAGGCAGTCAGGCCCTGATTCTATAAAAGATACCTAAAGGTAAGTGCCTTGATCAGCACACCTAGCCAATCTAGACACTTAGCTTATTTAATAAACTCAATTGCTGCTGATTGATGGGTGATGCACTGTGTTCCTCAGTGCCTATGTTTTAGGTGCCTTTTATAGAATTGGGGTCTCAGTGTACAGAATAGTGGTATAAGTCAGTTACTAATGCAACTGCTAACATCAACTATTGGCACTTATCTCCAATTAAGTGTCAATGAAGTACCAATTAGCTATGTTACATACATAACTGACCTTATTCTCTAACGGCACACAATTGCACTCCTAACTTTCGGTACCATTTACAGAATTTGAGGGAATGTGTTTATTTTTAAGGTCATTAGAGAATGGAAACAAGCAAAAAACGTTATTTATTAGAAGTCTGATGATCTAAGCTCCTATACTGCGCTTTCTTATGTGGGTGAGTTCAAAATCAATTCCTTAACCAGTTAATCCCACTTAATACCTTCCCTTCAATCGACCACAAGTTTTCAGTCAAATACGAATTTAACCTCATTATAATTAGAAAAAAGGAAATTTTCCCGCTAGTAAAGTACAACAGTAATGAATGTTGACCTACTTTATACAGACTCATTTTGCCAAAGAAGCACCCTATGCAATTGTTTCTGTTAAAGCCATTTTTATAAAGCCCTCGCTTTCATTTACAATGAATTAAACGAGGCCCTGTTAGTAAAGAACAGGTCTAGTTTTCAGGATATCTTCTCTAAATATCCTTGGTATTTGCATACGGTGGCTCCAACTTGTTATACAGCTTATAGTACTTAGGGCTAGATTCACTAAGGGCACGGATCGGATCCGATCCATGTCCGGGGGGGAGGCTGATTCACAAATCATCTTCATGCAAATGAGGGCGATCGGAATCATGCCCCCAACCGAGCGCCCAGATCGCTCTATAGCAATGCCAACGCATGCACAGATCATCCGTAGATGGTCTGTGCATGCGCTGGTCCTCTGTGCCCGGCAGAGCAGGAAACTTCTTTTTTCTTTCCAAGCCTGTGGTTTTAACCGGCTTTAAGCCCGCGGGTTAAAACCACAAGCTTGCACTACGGGGAAGGGCAGGAGAGTCGGGGCGGCAGGAGAGATTCGGGGCAAGAGCAGGAGATGGGACAGAGAGCAGATTGTGGCAGGAAGGAGATCGGGGCTGAGAGCAGAGAAGCAGGACAGAGAGTAGGGCAGCTGAAGGCAGGGCACTGGTCCTCAGCACTGAAGGCAGGGCACTGGTCCTCAGCAGTCGCTTATTTTTAGATTGGTCAGCCCAGTCGGTATCCCTCTCTCTTTTTTTATTTTTTTTTTAATGAATCGCTGCCTGCCTTCATTTGAATGTCGTTCCCCCTCATTTGCAAGCGCGGATCGAAGGATGATCAGGACAGAGGTTAGTGAATCGGGTCGGAGGGAAATTGGGTCGCAAAGGGGTCGCTAAGTGGTCGGAAGTTGATTGGCTTAGCCCTTATTCGGTGAATCTAGCCCTTATTTCTGTAATGCTGAAAGCAGGCAAGCTTGTGTCTCTTTAGCAAGTACCAGATTCAATATCTTTCTCTATTTTACTCACCATACTATCAGATCTCCTTGGATGTGCACCCAGTGGTATCTTTTTTTTTTTTTTTTTTTTTTAATCAAACTCTCACTAAAGAACAAATGTTTATGTCACACAGTTGAAAGAATGGAAATGGAATTTGAGTTGTGTATATCATTGTTAATAGTTTTATTGTAAAAAGAGAGCTTCACTTTGGGCAGGAAATAGCCCTTTATCTTAAAATGTCCAAAGAAACCATATTTAACATTTTCCACGGGGGGGGGGGGGGGAATATGGATAGTTAGAAGATAAAATAATAGAAAATATAGTAACAGTTCAAAGGTTAGGTAAACACAAGCAATCAAATGGAACAGAAAAGATGAAAGAATTAAATACAGAAAGAAAAGAATGCTGACATCTTATTATTAAATGCAAGAGCAACTGTTTTAATATTATAGAATCATTAAATAGTCTCAGCAAGTGAAAGACAGTTTATAAAGAGATTAACCATTCTAAATGTCTATGAAATTATCTAATCTAATATAGTCATGTCTCATTAACCCCCTCCTTTACAAAGCCGCGTTAGCATTTGTAGCGCCAGCTGCCGCAGTAACAGCTCAGACACTCATAGGGCTAGATTCACTAAGCCCAACTATCAAGTTCCGACCACTTAGCGACCCCTTTGCAACCTGATTTCCCTCCGACCCGATTCACTAACCTGTGTTCCGATCATCCTCCGATCCGCGCATGCAAATGAGGAGGGACGGCATTCAAATGATGGCAGGCAGCGATTCACTAACAAAAAACCTACAACACCGACTGGGTTGGCCAATCACAAACCAGTCGCTCAGGTCCTTTCCAACTGCCCTGCCTTCTGCCCCCCTGTTCTCTGCCCTGCTTCTCTGCCCCATCTGCTCATGATCTTCTGCTCTCAGCCCCGATTTGCTCTCCTGCTCTCTGCCCCGATCTGTTCCTGAAAATGTTTGGCACACCTGCCAGGAGGATCCTGGCTACTAGATAAGCTTCCAGAACTCAAACCCAAGTTCCTGTCGCTGCCATCATCACCCCCTTCAGAAAGCCAACCCATGCAGAAAAAAATTACAGCAGCCCTTCCTCTTTCAAAAGCACATGTGCTCCTAAAAACTCTACAACGGCTCTCTGCCCCGATCTCCTGCTCTCAGCCCCGACTCTCCTGCCCTTCCCCATAGTGCAAGCCTGTGGTTTTAACCCGCGGTTTAAAACCATGGGCTTGCGAAGAAAAAAATAAAGCAAAAATTAGTTTTAAAAAAGTTTCCTGCTCTGCACGGAGGGCCAGCGCATGCGCAGACCATCTACAGATGGTCTGCGCATGCGCCGGGATCGCTATAGAGTGATCTGGGCGGTTGGTTGGGGGTGTGATTCTGATCACCCTCATTTGCATGAGGGTGATTCGTGAATCAGCCCTCTGAACATGGATCAGATCGGATCTCTCACGGATTGGATCTGATCTGTGCCCTTAGTGAATCTAGTCCATAGGAATTCTATGAGAGTCAGAGCTATTACCGCGGCAACCGGTGTTAAAAACAGTAGCGTGGCTTTGTAAAGGAGGGGATAAATGCTCTACCACTTGTCTTATCACTGCGACAGGTTTGATTTGTTGTTAAGTTTGTTGCAGGGGGGGAAAAAAACACATTCCAAATGAGGTCATTCTAATAATTTTCCTCTTATGTCTACCTGCATTTCTTTTGAAGTACTATACTTACTTCAAGAAGGATGTAGACTCCAAATTAGGTGACTGTAATCATTTTTGCTGCATTCTCCAATGTTAAGACCTTTGACCTTCACAGTTTAAAATCATGAAACCGAACCAGTCTAATTTTGTTAAACAGGGAGTCAGTCTCTATCCCTTAGATAGTCAATCTAACTTTGCCCCTTTAGATAGTCAATTTAACTCGTTCCTTTAGATAGTTAATATAATCTTATTTCTTAGACCATCTAACTCTATCCTCTAAAATCTATCCAGCTCTATCCCTTATATAGTCATTCTAACAGCATTCCTTAGAAAGTCAATCTAACTCCATCCCCTAGAACATCTATCTTATTTTATTCCCTTAGAATGTGATCTAACCCTGTTTCTCAAAAAGTCAATCTAGAAAGGCAGCTATCCAATGCTAGACTTTAGAATGTCTATTACACCATATATTTGGAAGATCTTTTCCTATTCTGTTCAGTGAAGCTAGCCTCGTCCTATCTTTACAAACGCATCTAATGGTTTATATTGAACAGTCAGTTTTTAGACTGTATTCAGCAGGGGAGAAAAACTTCAGTTTTCGGCTGCAAAGAGGTCTGGTTTTCAGGATATCTCTATATGCATGACATATAGTTGAATGAAATGCCTTAACTGCATTTCTTTATATGATTATACAGTATGTGATGCATATTCATGAAGTACATCCTGAAAATCAGACTGGCTTCATGCCCTCAAGGATTATAATTTAACTCACAGGTTTAGAAAGGCAGTCATTCTAATATTTATAGAACCAGTGTCATTGCTATGTACCTAATCTTTCCCTTGGAGAGACATACCATTTGACTTCTTCTCGTGCAGAGACAGTATAATCAATAGTATGTCCTCAAGAGTCAGCCTTGTTTTATGTCTTACTGTCTCATTTCCCCTTGGAAAGTTGATATCCTCTGGTCTGGTTGAAATGTCAGATTATTCTAATACCGCTTACAGTATATATCTTCAAAGAACATTCTTGCAAATGTTCACTTTCTCTTTCTTTCTTGACTGGGTTTCATGAAAGAGGCTTTGCCGGGGAGGTTTATAAATATTTTCTGGTTTTTTATAGGTTTTATGTTAATCAATAAATTTGTGGGAGAGTTTTTGTGTTTTTCGGTTTTTTTTACTAACGATTAGCACATGTTACCTGTTGCAGGGTTATGTTAATGTTTGTGTTTATTTGTATTTATATACTGCTCTTTGATTATAACATCAGTGCAGTGTACATCAATTAAAAAGGAAAAGAATGACAATAATCATGATACAAAGATAAGAAAAAAATTAAAATAAATAAATCATTTAGGGGTCCTTTTACTAAGGCACGCTAGCCGATTTAGCGCACGCTAAATGCTAACGCGTCCATTATATTCTATGGACGGTAAAAGAAATTAAAACATACTTAAACTGAAAAAAACCCCAAAACAAATAATAAACAAAGAAGGAAATGCCAATCCAAATAAGTAAGTTTTTAACTTGGCTCTAAATAAGTAAGTTCACAATGAAGGTCATTAGGAAGTGAGTTCCACAAGAAAGGTACTGATGCAAAAAAATGTAGAATTTTGAGTTGACTTAAGTTTAACCGGTGGCATGGTCAATCTATTTAAATTTGATGACCTCAGTGATCACAAAAGTTTATATGGAACATAACAAAAATAAGAACATAAGAAATGCCTGCATCGGATCAGATCTTGGGTCCATCTAGTCCGGCGATCCACACACGCGGAGGCCCAGCCTGGCCTACCCTGGCGAATACCTTAGTTACTCGTATCCCTCAATGTGTCTTTCAAGAAGATGTGTATCCAACTTGCCCTTAAATCCTTGAATGGTAGTTTCCTCCACAACCTCTTCTGGGAGAGCGTTCCAGGCGTTCACTACTCGCTGTGTGAAGCAGAACTTTCTGACATTTGTCCTGGCCCTGTCCCTCCACAGCTTCAGTCCATGACCTCTTGTCCGAGTCACGTTTGACAATGTGAATAAAGTTGTTTCCAGCTCTATTTTGTCGAATCCTTTCAGTATTTTAAAAGTCTCTATCAGATCCCCTCGCAGTCTCCTCTTCTCGAGGGTGAATAATCCTAGTTTTCTGAGGCGATCTTTGTAGCTCAAGTTCTCCATACCTTTTACAAGCTTCGTCGTTTTGTGAGATAGTCAGGTTGCCAACTATTTAACACTTTAAAGGCCAAGGTTAATGCTTTAAACATCAACCTGAATTTTATTGGTAGCCAGTGATATTCCTTAATAAAAATGGGGTCACATGATCATATCTATGAGCATTTGTAACAACTCTAATTGCAGTGTTTTGAACTGTCTGCAATTTTTTAATAGAAGCTTGAGGAAGTCCAGCATGCATAAGAATAAAATTAGTCCTGAAAGGGCTCCTTTTATCAAGCTGCGCTAGCAGGGTTAACGTGCGTGACTTTTCATCACGCGCTAACCCCTGTGCTGGCCTAAAAACTACCGCCTGCTTAAGAGGAGGCGGTAGCGGCTAGCGCATCCGGTGGTGTAGCATGCGCTATTACGTGCGTTAAACCGCTAGCGTGGCTTGATAAAGGATCCCTAAAAGACCTCCTTTGTTTCTCATCAAGACTGCTAAATCTGGATAATGATTGGGAAAAAAAAAATTAAGCACACTAACTGCTAGGTTCGGTCAGAAAAGTCAGAGGGCAGGATATTCACCAGGACTTATCCAGGCAGGATAATACCTGGATTTTCATGGGCATTTGCCTGAAAATTTGATCAGGCCACCTTATTGCTATCTAGGCAATGTCAGGCAGTCCAGGAACAGGAGTTACCGAGTTAGCAACACAAGTATTCAGTCTGCTAACCAGGTAACTATCCAGATAAAATTACAAGAGTCAGCAAAAATGTTTTCCTAATTACTTTTTTTTTTTAATTCTTTATTGATTTTTAAATAATAACAGTGCACTACAATAAATTATCACAATCAAATCAGAAAAAGCACTTTAAACATACAAATATTTTAAAACATATCATTTTCTCCCCCCTTTCCTTTAACTGGTAATAATAAAAATATATATGTATAAATATAATTCCATAAATACTATAACCACTAATATTATTACTATCTTCCCTCCCTCCCTCCCTTCTTCCCTCCCTCCCACCCCGGATGTGCAAGGAATTAATCTAATAAGAAAAAGTGCATATCGGTTAATATGACCCTATATATGTAGTCACTGGACTCCACACCTTCTTGAATGTATTACTAATCCCCAAACATTCCGCATTCATTCTCTCATACTTATAAATGGGACATACATTTGCCCACCAAAAATGTGTAATTAGGTCTGTCGTAATTTTTCCAGTTACGCGTAATCATCTGGATGGCAATTCCCGTCATAATCAATTACTAAAAATAATAATAATTACATAATAATTACTAAAAATGTATCTGCCCTCAAAGATTGGAAATAATAGAGAGAAATGCGGGGCAATAATTCATCTACATTTTCCCATTCCCATCCGGTCCCCACAGTGAAGCACATTTTTAAAATCCCTGTCCCCTGACCATCTCTGCAGACTTAATTTTCTTCCCCACATCTCCCCACTCAAAGCAGAAAGATGATTTTATGCAATTTTATGGGCCTAAGTGCATTGCAAATAAATATTTTGAACCAGATTCTATAAATGGCACCTAAAATATAGGAGCCGAGTAAGGCAGCGCTCAGCGCGATTCTACAAAATATAGGTACACTTTTTAGAATCACATGAGCGAGACTC
This sequence comes from Geotrypetes seraphini, assembly GCF_902459505.1. NCBI lineage: Eukaryota > Metazoa > Chordata > Amphibia > Gymnophiona > Dermophiidae > Geotrypetes > Geotrypetes seraphini. The sequence continues at coordinate 62,249,695 of NC_047092.1, forward strand.
TGAACACACGGTGAATGAAACCTCAACTTTAGATTGGCGCAGTGGTAAAAACCCCACGCTATTCCTTGAGACCCTGGGCAAGTCACTCAGTCCTCCGTAGCCCCAGGTACGCTAGATAGATTGTTAGCCCACCAGGACAGAAAAGGAAAATACTTGAGTACCTGATTATAAAAACCGCTTAGATAAACCTTGATAGGCAGTATATAAATACCTAATAGAAACATAGAAACATAGAAATAGACGGCAGATAAGGGCCCACGGCCCATCTAGTCTGCCCACCTTAATGTCCCTCTCCTACCTTTGCCCTGTGAATAGATCCCATGTGCCGATCCCATTTGGCCTTAAAATCAGGCACGCTGCTGGCCTCCATCACCTGTAGTGGAAGACTATTCCAGCGATCAACCACTCTTTCAGTGAAAAAGAATTTCCTGGTGTCACCTCGTAGTTTCCCGCCCCTGATTTTCAACGGATGCCCTCTTGTTGTCGTGGGACCCTTGAAAAAGAAGATATCTTCCTCCGCCTCGATGCGGCCCGTAAGATACTTGAATGTCTCGATCATGTCCCCCCTCTCTCTGCGCTCCTCGAGCGAGTATAGCTGTAATTTGTCAAGCCGTTTTTCGTATGGTAGATCCTTGAGTCCCGAGATCATCCGGGTGGCCATTTTTTGCACCGACTCCAGTCTCAGCACATCCTTGCGATAATGCGGCCTCCAGAATTGCACACAGTATTCCAGGTGGGGCCTCACCATGGATCTATACAATGGCATAATGACTTCCGCCTTACGACTGACGAAACCCCTTCGTATGCAGCCCATGATTTGTCTTGCCTTGGACGAAACCTGCTCCACTTGAAACTTGATGTTAATTGTAAACTGCCCAGATGGTACTTCCAATGGGCAGTATATCAAACTTGTAAACTTGGGTTCAAAATGGTGGATCTGACCTCTGTTGGTACTGTTGCAGAATTATCATGGCACTACTGCTAGGGGTCAAGCTGCTAAATAAAAGCAAAATGGTAGAATCAAGGAAGTGAAAGGAGATAGAGGGCTGTTGCTATTCGGGGAGATGTTGCTGATGTTTGAGGATATCAGACATTTCATTGGGAGGTATGGTGGTGGGAGTTCTGGACTAATTAGAATGTTGAGTGAGAGGGGGATATACAGTATTCTGCTACCCATACATTGATCAAGTGGTAATTATCAGCCTCATATGGCAATTGCAAAGCAGAAACTGGCCACATGCTCAACAGTTACTACACAGGATTTGTACTTGTTGCACATTAAGGGCTCCTTTTACTAAGCTCCTTTTACTCCTTTTCCTTATGCCTCCATAGAGCTGGCATTAGTATTTTCCATGTAGCGTGGGGGTTAGTGCGTGCTAATCTTCAGCGTGCACTAAAAACGCTAGCACAGCTTAGTAAAAGGAGCCCTAAGTTTTGCATCGAATGTGCATTATGTGCATAAAAAACGTACAGCACTTTAGCGAATCGGCCCCTAGGTCATATTCATTCCTCAAACAAGGACCCAAATAGTGTACAATATTAGTGCTTCTGCATTCTTTTTTTTTTTTTTTAATATCTTTATTAGCAATTGTAATGGGAATAAACAACCAATAATGTGGAAAGCAGAGAAAACCAGAACAAGCACAGAAACAACAATGGTCAGTTCAGTGCTTCTGCATTCTAAATGCATTGAATACTCTCCCTATAGTACCAACCTTGCAACACTGTAATGCTGTTTATGTAGGTGTTTGAAAAAGACAAATAGACTTCAATTGGTCCAAAACATTGCTGTCCATCTGTTACACTAGTTCTTTGTGCCGTGCAGACTAATTGAAAACATTAGTTCTGCACATTAGGTTATGGCATGTATTTGTTTCGTTTGGTTCTACTGATTGTTTTAGTATATGTTTTATTTGGTAATGTTAGTACACTGATTTGCATAATGGTCCTGATTCTATAAGGGGTGCCTAGTTCAGGCGCCTACATTGAAATCACCTAGCAGTGCCTACCTGAATTCCACGGAAAACGTAATTGTTTTTAATCGGTGTAATTGGCTTGGTGATTGACCACACCATTAAAAAATGATTAAAAGACACTGGAATGAAGGGGGGGAGGTTGAGGGGCAGGTTCTGGTGGGGGGGTTTGGTTTCTGGGGGTCTTCGTGAAGGACTGACGCGAAAGACCTGATTGTTTCTGCACTTCCTCTTGTTGATGGTTGTTGGTTTGTTGTGATTTGTATTTATATATCTGAAAAAAATTTAATAAAAATGATTTTTTAAAAAATGATTAAAAACAAATTTAAAACTAACTAATTCAAGTTGTGCACAGAATACCGTGTAGCACCTAGCAACACCTAAGTTGAGATGCCTACCAGCGCCTAACAATACCATAGTTACAAGCAGAGAATAGGCATGCTTGACTTAGGTGTTGTTAGGTGTTACATTACATTAGTGACTTCCATTCCACCCGTACCTTGCTGTTCTAGGCGGATTACAAAAGAAGCTAACTGGACATTTCCAGGAAAATTACAAATTAGGATTTAGGATTACAAAAAAGATAACTGGACATTTCCAGGAGAATTATAATTTAGGGAGCTGTTTACATGGTTGAGACTTTGAGGAGAAAAATTGCAAGAGTGGAAGAGACTTTGAGGGGGAATTTACAAGGGAGGAAAAGGATAAGGGGAAGAGTTAGGATATCTGGATAAATTTTTTGAATAGCAGGGTTTTGATTTCTTTTCGAAATGATTTGAAGTCGCTCGTTGTTGTCAGCAGGTTGGAGATGGAGTGGTCAAGTTTCGCTGCTTGCGTCGCTAGTAGGTTGTCAAACATCTTGCGCTAAGTGCCTTTGAATGAGGGGTAGGTAAATGGGGTCTGAGTTCTCCTTTGTCTAGTGGTAAGGTTCCGATTTAGGCGGTTGTTTAGGTAAGTGGGGGCAGTGCCATTTATTGCTTTGAATAATAGACAGTATAATTTGAATTGAATGCATGCTTGTATAGGTAACCAGTGTGAGTCTAGGTTGGCAGTGGTGATGTGGTCAAATTTACTTAGTGAGTAGATCAATCTGAGAGCTGTGTATTGTACAGTCTGTAATTGTTTTATCATATTTGCAGGGCATGGTAGATAGTGGATGTTGCAATAGTCCACTAGACCCAGGACTAGGGCTTGGACTATGAGCCTATATTGCTCTTTGTCGAAGAATGTCTGTGTTAAGTGCTGAAAAATTAGGCCAGGGAAAACCTGGCTTTATGTAACCATTAGGATGCCTAGTAATGCTTAAGCCTGCTTAGGCGCCACTAGGTGTGATTCTATAAACGATACCTAGTGGTTGATTGACAATCGCACTGACTGGCGCCTACAAGTTAAGTGCGGTTTATGGAATCAGGCCCAATATGTCTACACGTGCTGAGCTGTTTTAGCATGGCCAGTAAAAACCTGAGTGATAAGTACACTAAATATGTGTTATTAAACAAAAACAGCTAGTTTTATTTATGTACTGTATATCAGTGCAGTTTTGACAGAGAATTTCCTTATATTACCCTTTTCCCTTTACTCCACCCTAATTCTCATATCTTCCTCTCCACAAGTCTTTCTATATTGAATTGATTGAATTGTTGGAAGAAAGGGATGGGATATTTTTCTTCTGTAATGTTATTTATGGATTTTAAGTTGATTTTAAGTTGATTATTAATGTTTTAATGCCATTGTTCAGGCTCTATACATCCAACACTTTAAACCAGTGGGTTACTTTCACTTGTTTAATGTTCAACAAATGTTAAATAGAGTTGTCCCTTTATATATCTGCATTAGTTAAAACAGGACACATTATAAGTCATTACCTGAATCAATCAAGTTTCAAGTTTATTTATAATTTGGTACACCGACCATCACAGGTATCTGGCTGGTTTACAATATTAAAAATTTATAAAATATAAAAAAATTTAAATAAAATAAGGCAAGTTGTAACCTAGACAGGGACAAAGTTTAGACATGTTGGATACAGGAGGAGCTGGGAGGAGGAGGGAAATTTAAATTACATTGAAAAATAAAAATAAGAGGAAGGGAAGAGAGGGCGGAGAATACAGGAGGAAAGGGAGGTCGCTTCTTGAAAGCGGTTCTCTTTTTTTTTCCCCTTGGAAAGGATTCTTAACTGTAGTTTTGGTATGCAACTTTGAACAGAAATGTTTTCAGGTTGGGTTTAAATTTGGTTAGAGAGTTTTCACAGCGGAGATGTGGTGGCATTGCATTCCAGAGGGAAGGGGCTGTTGCAGAAAAGATAGTATTTCTGGTATAATAGAGGTCTTTGATCGAGGGAATTGCCAGTAAGTTCTGATTGGAAGATCTGAGGGCCCTAGAAGGGTATGTGAGATAAGATATTTATCTAAGAAGGCAGGTGAGTGGGAGAATTTAATTTTGAAAACAAATATGAGTATTTTGTAAGTTGTTCTATGTGAGACTGGCAACCAATGCAATTCACGAAGAAGCAGATTGACGTGGTCATATTTTTTGGCTTTATAGATGGTATTTTGAATCAGTTGCAGATGACAAATTTCCTTTTGAGTTATTTCATGGTATTGAGAGGGAAAAAGACCCTTAGGAGAGACCCTCAGGAGGGTCATTGTGCTGCTGAATCAAACCTACCATAAGGTCTATGAACTGTGCAAAAAGTGCATATTTTCCTGTCAGCACAAATAATACTTTTGCAAGAGGACTTCATCTTTGCCCTAGAAACTGACAAACATCTGCTGACTGTGATAAATGGTGGATGTTCTATTCTAGGACATTCCAAGAAATGCTTGGGCCACAAGAAAGCCACAATGTCAGGTCAAGATGACATGGTCAAAATGACATCATCTGTAAATAAAGCTGTTAGCAATCTACAAGCAAGATTAGGAGGAAGGGTGAGGGTGCCAACTCTCAGGGATCATTGACCTTAGTATTAAGAATGCATTGCCAGCAGATTCAAGATGGCATCCGACTGAGTCACGCTGAAAAGGGCTCCGATTCTTATTATCTATTACCTTGAATTTTTACCTGAAACCTTTTGAGAAATGGGTAAGAGGAAGGGGAAAACCAGGACTTACCCCTTGAAGTCCTCTCCGCTTCCCCTTTCCACCATTGAAAGATTTGTCGTCTGAACAACACGTTCTATCAGAGTGGGTGATGGTGATGAGGCAGCCTTACCCAAGCTCAATACCACGCTGAGCCTGGAAAACAGACTTCCATCATTGATTCCAGGCATGAGTGCTCATCTGGAGTAATCGATGACACTGCATGCAGCAGGCAACTCAGCGGCAGTTTCATCACCCGAGGGGAGTGACTGCAGTATGGAGGATGCAGCAGAAGAATTACCTGCCACCAAGGAAGGAGACGCCAAACGCTGCTTGGAATCAGAGGGAGCAGTTGAAGGCGTAACCGAGTTAGAAAGAACTGTTTGGCGCCAGGATGGTGGTGAGCTTTCTGCTGCCCCTTTGGTTAGACCAGCATATGTCACTTTAGACTCTATCTGGGACGCTGTGGCCCGCTTGGAAAATATAGTGATGGGAAATAAAGTTATGGTTGAAACTTCCCTACAAATTTCAGAAACACGAATCACTGCCCAGGAAATAAGAAGTGTGGAACTGGAGAGGAAAATGGAGGAGGCACATAAAGATCTGGGTGAAATTAGAACCAATTCCTTGTGGAATAAGATTGTGCAGGTTAGTTGCCTAAATACTTTAGGAACAGATATGTTTTTAGGCATTTCCTAAATTCCCCATAAGTAGTAGGCGTAAGCAATTGTTCCAGATCTTTATCCCATAATGCTGCCTGATGTGAGAAAAGATGTTGATGATGTATTTTAAATTTACATCCTCTAACCGGAGGGGAAACAAAATTCAAATGTGAGCTTCTCTTATGTCTGTTGGCTGAGAAAGAGAAAAGGTCAGTTATATATTTAGGGGCTAAACCGAATAGTACCTTAACAACCAAACTTAAACTTTATACATGCCTCCATCGACAGCCAATGCAGAAGTCGGTAGGAAGATGTTACATGATTGAATTTGTTCAACCCGAAAATCAGTTTGATCACTGCATTTTGCACCAGTTGTAGTCGCCGCATGTTCTTCTGGGATATTGCCAAGTAGGCAATATTACAGTAGTCAAGTTGACTCAGTATGAGGGATTGTACCATAATTATATTTTTTTAATCTTTATTGATTTTTAAACTTTAATAGTGCAATACAAATGATAAGTCATACAAACTACATGAAATCACACTATTAACTATACAATTGATATACTAAACAATCATTTCCTCCCCTTCTTATCTTAATTAATAAAGCAATAATACATATGATATGATTTCACTATTATAATGAAATAATTTATCTCCTTAAAATACATTTCAACCCCCCCCACCCTTCCCCCCTCTATGGATGTGCAAGGACTCTAATGAAAAAAGAAAGAAAGAAGCATCCTAATTATAATGCAATAAAATTAGTCAATTGACTCCATACATCATTAAAGGACTTATTATTCCCCCAACGTTCCGCCATCATCCTTTCATACTTATATATAGTACACACAGTTACCCACCAAAAAGTAAAATTAATCCTATCCGGGTTGGGCCCATGTGCCTCAGGCCGTGCTCCCAGGAGGGGCCTAAGGCTCCCGGGCCTATTCTGATTGGCCCAGGTACCTTAGGCCCCACCTGTGGGCGGGGCTTTGGGATGGCTGGGCCAATCCGGCCCCATTCTGGAGTCGGCTGCCTGCCGAACAGGCGGGTTTGGCACCCGTCTGTCCGGCCAACTTGGACAATGTATGGGGAAGGGGTGTGGGGGCGGGGGGGTCATGGGTCGGGGTTCTTGGGGGGCGATCATTGGGGGGAGGGGGGTTCCGTCGAGGGCAGGAGGGCCTGGGATCCCTCCTGCCCATATTGTAGTGGGGTGTGGGGGGTAGGGGGTCGCCAGGGCCAGGAGGGTTTGGGCTCCCTCCTGGCCCATTCAAGTAGCGGTGGGGGGGGGTTGCCGGGGCCAGGAGGGTTTGGGCTCCCTCCTGGCCCATTCAAGTAGCAGCGGGGTGGTCGCCGGGGCCAGGAGGGCTTGGGCTCCCTCCTGGCCCAATCGCAGATGCGGGGGGGGGGGTGGTCGCTGGGGCCAGGAAGGCTTGGGCTCCATCCTGGCCCAATCGAGACACGGGGGTGGTCGCTGGGGCCAGGAGGGCTTGGGCTCCCTCCTGGCCCGATGTTAATCGGCGGTGCAAGAGGGCTTGGGCTCCCTCTTGCCCCGATGTTGTCGGGGGGAGGGGTCGCTGTTCGACATGGCAGGAGGGTTTGGGCACCCTCCTGCCTGGATCGTTGTGTGTGTGTGGGGGGAGAGTTTCTGTAACCGGTGTTGTTTTTGACAGACACCGGTTACAGAATCCAGCTTTTAGGCGAAGCACTGGCTCCTCCTTCGCCTAAAAGCCCTTCTGTTGGACGTTTGTGGCTTAGGCGTTTTTTTGTTTCATTATGGCTGAAAAGTGTAGATGTCGTGTGGGTGTACTTTTAGACGTAGTGGTGATTGGGCGTTTAGGCAGAGGAAGGCCATAATCAAAACAAGGACGTTTGGCTTAGTTATGGACACTTTCCCTGCTTCTGCTTTGAACGTTTAAGGACTTAGGCCAAAAGGGGACTGAGATGCTTTTTTTGATTATCCCCCTCCACGACTGCAAGGTTCTGCAAGGAGCCCTAATGCATGGTCCCTTGATGAGGACTTTTGTAGCAATGACTGGCTTATTTAAGTAGGAAGAGGATTTTTTATTTTTTTTTTAATTACTAGGTAGGTGTGAATGAAGGAGCACGGAAGTGGATTCCACTCTCAGTTCCAGTTGAGTTTGAAGCTGAGAGATGTAGAGAGAAACTTCCAAACCCCAAAACATAGATTAATATTAATGAGGTACTATATGAGAAGGGTCGGCTCAACCACTAGGCAAAACAAGACATTCACCTAGGGCAGCAGCTTCTTGGGGACAGCAAAGAGCAGCTGCAGTCAAAACAAAATAATAGGTCCTGACAATCACACAAACTCAAAGAACCATCAACACATACTTTAACCAGAATTTGATAGGGTGGCTGTGTTATGATCACGATTGTGGAGGAACTGCAGGCTAGGGGCCTGAAAGTTTACCTATGGCACCCTAATCCTTGCACAGGCTCTGCTTAAAGCAGCCAAAGATGAATGAACATGGAAATATGATCATATAATTGATGTTTCAAAGACTATGACAGACACCATGATTTATGTTTCCCAAATTCATTAGGTAAATATCAAAACTGATTATTTTCTTAAATGGATTCCGTGTCTTAAACTTCTTAATTTTCCACTTCAGCATGGTAAGAATAAAGACATGTTAATAAATCAGTGATTTATACTGTAGTTAGTGCTTTTGAGTGAAAATCATTATTTCATCCTATTCTTAGAATTACTCCTTTTACAATGGTTTGACAGTCAGCAACGTATGAAGCTGTTAACATCAGTAGAAGAAAACTAGTCAATCATGCCCTTCCATAAAAAGGTCAAGCCCTCTCTAAACACTAGCAAATACAGTATATCCCACAAGGAGATGGCATATGAACTAGAAAAAGCAAAAACTCTCCGTTTCATTCGGCATTTCTATTTGTTCTTATAATCTAATTCTACTTTTTTTTAGAAAATGCCTGCCTCTTATGCCTGGAATCAGATACATATTCAGTTAATACTACATAAGAACATAAGAATTTCCGCTGCTGGGTCATACCAGTGGTCCATCATGCCCAGCGGTCCGCTCACGTGGTGGCCCTCTGGTCAAAGACTACTGAACATTGAATAGTGAGTATACCTGTCTATTCTGTCAAGCCATTGCCACCGAAGCATACAGCAGAAGCTACTCACGCTAGCAAAGATTACCTAAAACAGTTTTTACTGTGTGTTTTTGCTTCCAGTGCAATCTTCTTTTCAAGTTTCAAGTTTTATTAAAATTTGATTGAACGCTTATTAGTATTTCTAAGCGATGTACAAATAAATTGGGGACATGGTAATAGAAATATGTAGTCTCACATATGCCAAAACAAAACAATTAACTAACCAAAAACATTTGACTTGCCATTCTTTGTGCTGTTTACAATTATTTTCAGTCAGATCCTTCTTCCACTTTCTGAAGGATTCATTTTTGGCTCTAATAGGTTACATAGTAACATAGTAGATGACAGCAGATAAAGACCTGAATGGTCCATCCAGCTGGCCCAGCCTGATTCAATTTAAATTTTTTAATTTTTTCTTCTTAGCTATTTCTGGGCAAGAATCCAAAGCTTTACCCAGTACTGTGCTTGGCTTACAACTGCCGAAATCTCTGTTAAGACTTACTCCAGCCCATCTACACCCTCCCAGCCATTGAAGCCCTCCCCAGCCCATCCTCCACCAAACGGCCATATACAGACACAGACCGTGCAAGTCTGCCCAGTACTGGCCTTAGTTCAATATTTAATATTATTTTCTGATTCTAACTTCAGCCCTTCAAGTTTGTTCAACAGCCTCCTATGAGGAACTGTATCAAAGGCTTTGCTGAAATCCAATTAAATTACATCTAGCATATGTCCTCAATCCAGCTCTCTGGTCACCCAATCAAAAATTCAATCAGGTTCGTTTGGCACGATTTACCTTTTGTAAAGCCATGTTGCCTCGGATCCTGTAACCCATTAGATTCAAGGAAGTACACTTTCCTTTCTTTCAGCAACACTTCCATTATTTTTCCAACAACCGAAGTGAGGCTCACCGGCCTGTAGTTTCCTGCTTCATCCCTGTGACCACTTTTATGAATAGGGACCACATCCCCTCTCCTCCAATCCCCAGGAATCACTCCCATCTCCAGAGATTTGTTGAACAAGTCCTTAATAGGACTCGCCAGAACCTCTCTGAGCTCCCTTAGTATCCTGGGATGGATCCCGTCTGGTCCCATCGCTTTGTCCACATTCAGTTTTTCAAGTTGCTCATAAACACCCTCCTCCGTGAACGGCGCAGAATCTGCTCCATTTTCTCGTGTAACTTTGCCAGACAATCTCGGTCCTTCTCCAGGATTTTCTTCTGTGAACACAGAACAGAAGTATTTGTTCAGCACATTTGCTTTCTCCTCATCACTCTCTACATATTGGTTCCCAGCATCTTTTAGCCTAGCAATTCCTAGCATTTTTCATCTTCCTCCTTTCACTAATATATCTGAAAAAAAATTTTGTCTCCCTTTTTTACATTTTTAGCCATTTGTTCTTCCCCCTGTGCTTTCACCAGACGTATCTGTCTCTTGGCTTCTTTCAGTTTCACCCTTTAGTCCTTTCTGCTCTCCTCTTCTTGTTTTTTTTTTATACATTTCAGCTCACTCATTAACCATGCTGGTTGCTATTTGATCTTCCTTCCTCTTTTTTTTAATACATGGAATATATCTAGTCTGGTCTTCCAGGATGGTATTTTTGAATAACATCCATGCCTGATGTAAATTTTTGACCTTTACAGCTGCTCCTCTAAGTTTCTTTTTTTACCATTCTTCTCATATTATCATAGTTTCATTTTTAAAAGTTAAATGCTGTTTGTTGTATTGGATTTCCTGTGTGAACTTATTCTAGAGATTATATGAGGGTGATCAAGAATTAAACGCAATTGTTAAATTACACGATAACCTGAAGAGAGTTAGCAAAATGCAACCTATGTATTCGTACATTTCCTATTGAATAGTTTTTCCACGCACAGTGCAGCGCTCAACCTTTAGTTGTGTGGTAGCCACGATGTCAGAAATATGGATGCTCCATTGCAAGATTGCACCATTGAAGAACAATGTGCAGCAGTGCCCTTTCTGTGGGCAAAAAGAGTGAAACCAATGGAAGTTCACCATTGGATATTGACTCAGTATGGCCATAGCACCATGAATCAACAAAAGGTTTATGAGTTGGTAAAAAGGTTTAAAGCGGGAAGAACAGGTTTAACCTACACAGGTCATTCTGGTCACCCATCAAAATCGTGCACACAAAAGTACATTGACAGGGTGGATGCCTTGATTAGAGAAGACCAACCGATAGCAGTGTCTCGATTGGCTGCATATTTGCCATAATGCATGATGATCTGGGATACAGGAAAGTATGTGCATGATGGGTTCCCAAATAGCTTACTAATCTGCACAAGCAACAGCATATGGAGGTGGCGACCCAGGTCCTGAGACAGTATGAAGAAGATCCGAGTATTCTTGAGAGAATTGTCACTGGTAATGAGACATGGTTGCATCACTGTGACCCAGAGAGCACAAGACAAAGCATGATGAAATAAAGGAAGCAGTGCTCACCTGGCTTTGGGAGAAGCTGATAAACTTCTTCTCTGCAGGAATGCAGAAACTAGTTGAATGATACAAAAATGTGTCATCTTGCATGGGGACTATGTGGAAAAGTGATATGTTCAATTGCTCACAATTATTTCTATTAAAGTTGTTAAATGTATTTTACCTTTATTTTTTGATTTACCCATGTATGAAATCTGATCATGTTATGATCCCTGTTATCAAGTGGCCTCAGCACCATTACCTCCAACATCAGTTCACCAATGCTATAAGCAATCTGCCTCCTACACCACATTATCAAAGTTTATAGTAACAGATTAAAATCACTCCTGACAGTTTACTTTCCTGATATATTATTACAAATCTTTTTTTATTAAAATGAAAAAATGCAATAGATAATTCTTACAAGAGCCAAGAACAAACATGTATCACTAGAACTGTTCTATTAACCGCCCTCCCTCGCATTGAGACAAAGTTAGTAGAAGGCCCTCTACTCATATAATCTCCAATCATATTCAAGCCAAAACCTCAACCTACCACCCCCACCCCCCATGTCAATGAATGATATTCATAAACAAATGTATCTAGGACTAAAGGTTCAGATCATTCAACACCTTACTGCGCACTCAATGTGAAAGGTTCCAGAGATAAGATCCTAGGTGACAAGGAATTTTCTTCTCCATTTCAAGGTTACACCAGCACTCTAGATTCCAGCATCATTAATGAATGACACTGAAACATCCAATGTCAATAGCTGGGTGGTTTATCTTGCAGACAATATTGCAGCAAACATGTATGCTCCACCATACATGCCTTATGAAACAAAACAATATCTCCCCAAGCCAAAGTTCCCAATTCTAGATCTTTCCCAAAGAAGACAACCTGAGGAAGAAAGTGGAATTAAGGTACGCAGAAGTCTGCTCAAATATTGTACTATCCTAGCCTAAACTTTTTGGACCTGAGGACATGGCCATAGAACATAGTAACGTAGTGAATGATGGCAGATAAAAACCTGAATGGTCCATCCAGTCTACCCATTAGTTATACTCATTAAAAATACATGATTAAATTAATTTGTCTCTTTTCTTTGATATTTCTGGGCCATAGACTGTAAAATCCACCCGGTGCAGTCCTAGGTTCCAACTCCAACTGCTGGAGTTGCTGTCCAAGCTCACTCCAGCCTATCCAACTATCCCATTGTTTTCAGGATACCTACTGTAAAGTCTGGCCAGTAATGTCCTCATGTTCCAAGTTTGTGGAGTTCCCACTGATGACTTTCCCAGCCCATCCTATACCAAATCACCATATAAGGGATACAGACTGTACAAGTCTTTCCAATACCAGCCTTAGTTCAATTTTTACCATTCATTTTCTAATTAGAGATCCTCTGTGTTGATCCCATGCTTTTTTGAATTCTGTCACCATTTTCCTCTCCACCACTTCCCTAGGGAGGGTGTTCCAGGCATCCACCACCCTCTCCATGAAAAAGAATTTCCTACGTCTTCCTCCCTACAACCTCAATTTATGCCCTCTAATTTTACCATTTTTCCCTTCTTTAGAAAAGATTTGGTTCTAAATTAATACCTTTCAAGTATTTAAACATCTGTATCATATCTCCCCTGTCCCTTCTCTCCTCCAAAGTATACATATTTAGGTCTTCCAGTCTCTTCTCATACTTCTTTTAGTTCAAACCCCTTAACATTTTCTTCGCCTTGCTCTGGATCGCTTGAAGTCTTTTTATATCCTTTGCCAGATACGACCTTCAAAACTGAACACAGTATTCCAAGTGTAGCCTCACCAATGACCTATGTAGGGGCATCAACACCTCCCTTCTTCTGCTGGTTACTCTTCTTTCTATACAGCCTAGCATCCTTCTGGCTATAACCACCACCTTATCACACTCTTTAGAGGCCTTTAGATACTCAGACACAATCACCCCAAGGTCCCTCTCTCAGTCTGTACTTATCAGCCTCTCACCTCCCAGTATATACAGTTCCCTTGGATTTCTACCCCCCAAATTCATCAGTCTGCACTTCTTTGCACTGAATTTTAGTTGCCAAATGTTAGACCATTCTTCCAACTTTTGCAGATCCTTTTTAGTGTTTTCCACTCCCTCCAGGGTGTCCACTCTGTTACAAATCTTGGTATCATCCGCAAAAAGGCTAACCTTACCTTCTAACCCTTAAGCAATGTCGCTCACAAACATTGAACAGAATCAGTCCCAGCACCGATCCTAGAGGCACTCCACTACTCACCTTTCTGTCCTCTAAGCAAATTCCATTAACCACCACCCTCTGGCACCTGTCTGTCAACCAGTTTCTAATCCAGTTCACCATTTTGGGCCCTAACTTCAGCCCTTGGAGTTTATTTAAGATCCTCCTATGAGGAACCATGACAAAGGCTTTGCTGAATTCTAAGTAAATTATATCTAGCACACAACCTCGATCCAATTCTCTGGTCACCCATCTCAGTTCATTCTGGGATGCACTGGAAATGGGCCTAAGGCCCTGATTGACTCAGATGCCTAAGGCCCATCCCATAGGTTGGTGGGAATGTGGGGGTCTGGAGGGGGGTGTCACCGGTTGGGGGAAGCATCCCTCCTGCCGGGGGACTTCATGGGGGCAATTTTGCGGTTTTGGAAGGATGGAGTGGGCATCCCTCCTGCTGGGGGACTTTTCAGGGGGGGTTCCCTGCAACAGCCGCTCAGCTGATCGCAGCAGGGGTATTTTTCCCTGAGCTGGGAGGACTTTCCGGAGCCATGGCTCAGCTGATCAAGGATTTCCTTGATGTGATCAGCTGATGACAAAGGATTCCTGATAAGGTAAGCGTGATTCTGTAAGCGGCGCCTATGACATGGGTGCTGTCTAGAGATTCGGGGGGGTTAGGCATCTGTCCCATAGGGCAGTCGCAATTCTGTATAAGATGCAGGGTGTGCGATTCTTAGCCGCATCTTAGGTGTAAACTGACTTAGCAAATATGTGTTTAGGCACCCTGCTGGCACGTTTGCAGGGAAGTGTACATTTACACATGTAGGGGGCTAGTATTCTGAAGCCCAACACTTGCTAGTGCAAAATTGCATTATTCCATAAAGGATTCAACATGGCCTACGGCCTATGGCCTACGGCCTACATCAAGAGACTTTTATATTGATAATGGAACATTTCAGCCAATTTCAAAATTACACAGTAGGCAGTACACCGCAATTTTTTCAGTGTTGAAAATGGTTGAAATGTTCCATCACCAACATCAAAGACTCCTGATGCAAGCTAGAAGGCCAAAACACAATCGTGTTGAGTCCTTTTTGAAATAAAGCAATTTTGCACTACCAGGTCATCTCCACTGTGTTGGACTTTCGATTATCTTTCTGTGGAGTAGGTTCTTCTGGGTTTTGTTGGCACTAGTAATCTGGGCATTTCCGCCTGCAAGGAGCATGTAAAATGTGGGGGACTAGATGATAAAAGTTCCCTTAAAGTGTCTGAACACTCAGGGGAAATTCTATAAAGGGCAGAAAAAAATCAGCTCTAAATGTGATTCTATAAAAGGTGTGTATCTTGTATAGAATATAATACTCAAGAAAATAGGAAAAAGAGACCAAAACTATAAGCAATAACTCTGGATGTACGGTCTCATGTCCAAAGTCAGTGATAGATTTTTTTAAGAGAGAAAAGGTATCTCGGTAACCGCTCAGACAATCCGATTGGATGAAAAATGTCTGAATATAACAGGGTTCCGGTTTCTTTCATCGATCCCAAAAACGCTCTATGTAACATGAAACATATGGTCAACTACTTTTTATTATATTCTGTTTTTGCTTTTTATCGTCACTTTTTATTAATTTGTTGTGAGATTCCTAATGAAATTAAGTTACACCAAAGTTTACTTAGCTGAATATGCTCCCACTGTATTGATTGGTTCAATCTTCCCGACGGGACCTGTTCCTCAAGTATAGTTTTTTCAAGGGTCACAAATCAAAGTGGGGCAATTGTTTGCACAAAAAGCCAATTCTGATTCAAAGCGGCATATTGAGATCCCTTTTCTCTCTTAAAAAAAAACTATTATTGACTTTGGTCAGGAGACCGTACATCCAGGGTTATTTCCTTTTATAGAATCACGCTTTGTGCTGATTCCCAAGCTTACCTTTAGGCGTCAGACTTATACCTGCTGAAACCTGGTATAAATGCTGGTAAAACCAAAAAAACAATTGGCAACAAAATTTCAGTCCTACTCAGAACAAACACTGGTGTCTATATTAAGCCACAATATCATTATTGATATAAAGACTTCAGTACTGGGTAAACCAAGCGCATAGTGTTGCAATTTTTTTTATCCCGGGTAGATAACTCATAGGTGACTAGCACCAGACTGTCTAAATAAGTTCTGCCCCATACATCATTAAGTCTTATTTACTTTCAATTATTTTAAATAATAATAATAAGATATCTGTGACAAAAAACCTTTTCTCAAAAAGCAAACAGTGTTGTTTCAGTGAGAAGGAAACAAATAAAGTTATAAATCCCCAAACTGTCCAATGATTTGCTTCAATAATGTACTTGACGTGAAAAAATCACCAAAATAAATGTGATATAATGAAATGTTGTGACCATAAAAACGATCCAACTTATCTGAGTCCCAAAGGGATACTGTCACCCATGTTAGGTACGCTGAAGCTGTATTTTGTAACAATGCATGTAATTTTTCAGAATGCACCTGACATACCCATGCCCTCTCATGACCACACACCCTTTTGAGTTACTTGTGTTAGAGTAAGGTGCCATGCTTTATAGAACGAACCTCAGCATCACCACTCGAGGCTCAAACACTTCATTGCCTCAAGCTTTATGCGTCAGTTTGTCATAGGTTCTCAACCCAATAATTTAATTTCTTTTTAAATTACTTTTCAAAACATTCAGATATCATTTAATAAATGCACAGCTTCGTGGTCTTTTATTCAGGGAATCTCAGCCTAAAAGACCATGAAGCTAAGTGCATTTATTAAATTATATTTAAATGTTTTGAAAAGTAATTTAAAGATGAAATTAAATTATTGGGTTGAGAACCTATGACGAACTGACGCATAAAGCTTGAGGCAATGAAGTGTTTGAGCCTCGAGTGGTATTGCTGAGGTTCAGGGATAAGTTTGGAGATTTGAGGTATCGATACTATAACTTGTGAAGAGTGTGTATACCTTGGTTCGATATTTTTGCCAAATATAAGTTTCTGTGATGCTTTATAGAGCAGCACACAGCTAGAGACATGCATAAATTTTAATACGTGCCAATTAACATCAATAATTGGTTGATAGCGTCCAATTGTTGATATTAATTGGCTCATCATTCAATTTGTGTACATATCTCAGGAACATGCCCAAAGTTTGGCACACAAATCTAGGCACAAAGGCCCTGATTCTATAAATGGTGCCTAAAACATTAGACGCCTAGGAAAATAGTGCCTATCAAATGTCAATTAAATTTAGGCTATCAAATCAATGTTTATAGTAAGTGACCCCTATGGGAAAATTGCAATCATCCAAAAATGTGGAGAAAAAGAGACCTTTGAAAAAACAAAACAAAAAAAACCCACACTATATAGCACATTAAATTGTGCAAACTGAGGCTATAGTAGAGTCATTGATCTCAAAAAAACTACTACCACCACCACACAACTTCACAACTATCACTCAATAAAGATTGCAAAACAATGTTCTTCCACACAGAAGCAGTTGTGTGGCAATTTAAGGAGATTTGACTGAATATAGGAACCTTTGCTTAAATTCTGTAATTAATATACTAATGGCAGTTATTATGATACTCTTACAACTTCTCATGACTAATGTTTTGTATTTATTGCATTAGTATCTATTGCATTTTGTATTTATTGCATTAGTCCACTTGTTTTGTTTTGTATATATACAGTATACGGTATATTATGTAGTTATTTTAAAATCTAATAAAATATTTATTGGGGAAAAAACTCTCTGTTGTAAGAAGGCACTGGTGAGCCTCTATGGGGACATTTTCTTTCTCAATTTTTTTTTGCTCTTGTGTTGTTTTTTTGTGAAAAGTACAGAGGCCAGGACTCATGAGATAGCTGTGGGCAAAACAGGGCCGCTGTTGAGTTTGGCAGGTAAAATTTGGATTTGGGGACTGCCTCCTTACAACAGAGAGGGTTTTTTTTTTTTTTTTCTTATGATGGGATTTATCCCATAATACTTCTGTGTGGAAGAACATTGTTTTGCAATCTTTATTGTATGATAGTTTTGAAGTTGTGTGGTGGTTGAATTTTTTGAGAAGGCCAACAAAAGAAGAACACCTCGCCTTAAAATGTTAATAGTCAAACAGAAAGGCAAGGGAGGCGTCTTTTCAGCCAATAAAACAGTCTTTATTCAAAAGTATGGTCCCAACAAGGATGCTAGTTTCGGCATGTGAACAATGTCTTCCTCAGGGGACACTAAATAAACATATAAAAACACAAATAAAATACGTGTAAAATATTAAACTGTATGTATAGTCATGATGACATGCACATATGAAATAAGGCATACAGTAAATATGTGTAAAAACAAGGACATTAAGAAATATAGTGTAATTAAGATAATGACAAGTATGCATTTAAAATAATCAGCTCATATAAAACAAAGCTAATGAGTGACATTCACATATAAATTAAGCATATAATAATTGCATAGCTCTAAAATGCATTTTAAACAGAAACGTAAGGGTAGCAAATGTACATCTTACTATATACATTGATTTGATAATCAAATTTATGTGCCATTTGTACAATCATGCCTACTGGCACCTATATCAAGTTGGGCACCGATATATTAGTCCAGGGTTTTGATGGCCTAAAATACTGGCATCCACATAGACACTTACTGGTGCCTAATACTTTCCACACCCAAGCTCCATCCCTAACCATGCCTACTTTTCATGTAGGCACCATGCCGCCAATTTCCACTTGGAACTTAAATTAATCATTTTTTAATTGGCTTTTAATGGCATTTTCAATTAGCATGCCAATTAAGGCAATTAAAAAATGTTAAGTTCTGCACAGACGTTGACTAGGTGCCGCCAATCTAGGAGCCATTTATAGAATCAGAGCCAAAATACAGAATCCAGGGGTCACTACTAGAGAATGACACAGGGACCGTTTACCACGGTAAACTGTGGTCACCACAGTAAATCCGCAGTAATGTGGACATTTGCAACTGGTTTACCGCAGGAATGGGGACAAGACCTTTCACCGCCTCATGGAAGTGGTAAAAAGTCTTGCTCCTGTGGTAAAAAAATTGCGCCCGTGTCAGACTCAGCATCTCCTCCGCAGCTCCTCTTGGGCCTTTTTTACCTTCAGGAGCCAGCCATGCCACAATGAAGACAGAAGGAACCCAAAACCAAAGCCTGAGACCAATGTGATTTGAAGAATAAAATTACCAGACAACAAAAGGTAGAAAAAAAAAATTTATTTTATATTTTGTGATTAGAATATTTCAGATTTAAAATATGTATCCTGCTAGAGCTGGTACTTGACCTAACTGGGAACTGCATAGCTTCCAGATGGCTTAGGGCTCTCTCTCTGACCAGGGGGCAGTTGCCCTAGTTGCTCTCCCCTAACATTATTCCTGCCATGTGTGACTGAAGTATTCTGTTGGCTTGATTTTTCTGTGTAGCATTCTGTAATAATTTGGCTTATTCAATTTTCTCCATAGTGGAGGGGATATTTGTGAAGGGGAGTGGAGACAGGGGTTTTGTTGATTCTTGCTCTGTATTATTTGTGTTTATAAAATGACAATTGTACAAGTTTATCAAGTTTATCAAGTTTATTAGGTGACTTGATTAATCGCTAATCAAACATTCTAAGCGATGTACATTATAAAATTTACAATTATTAGAAAACAATACAATACGTACAAATACTTAAATAATGGTAAATTGCTCTTAATTTTAACATTACTAAACATAGGGTAAGGAGGGATGAAATACAATTCATAAAGTAAAGAAGAAACATTGAGGGAAAATACAAAAGGGAAAAGGTAATACAGGTATAACAAGGTAAAATATAATACTCCAATAATAAAATTTTGTTGTAAAGGCATCTTTAAACAGGAAGGTTTTTAACTCGGTTTTAAATTTTCCAAACTCTTTCTCCTCCCGTAAAAAAATAGGGAGGGCGTTCCAAGTCTGTGGTGCTGTACATGAAAAAATAAATTGTCTCCTCATATTAATAATTTTTAATGAAGGAATAGATAGCAGATTTTGTTCGCTAGATCTTAGAATTCTCTTTGCAGAATATGGAATAAGTAACCTAAATAAAAATGCAGGGGTCTTATTGTTTAGAGTTTTAAAAATAATTATGCATAACTTATAAGTGATTCTATGAATAACAGGAAGCCAATGAGCCTTCTTGAGGAGAGGTGTTACATGATCAAATTTTTTAGACTTAGTTATTAATTTTATAGCTGTATTTTGTATAATTTGTAATCGTTTGATTTCATATAGTGCAATTCCTTTGAATAAAGAATTGCAGTAATCAATTTTAGACATCACCAAAGAGTGAATCAATATAGTAAGTGCCTTGGGACAGAGAAATTTAGAGATGGAACGAATTTTACGCAACCTATAAAAGGTAGTTTTCACAACGTTACTAATATGATCATGATAACTGAGTTTGTTATCAAAGATTACTCCTAAAATTTTTGTATTTTTAACTAATTGTAGGGGAGCGTTATGAATTGAAATCGGAGAAACAAGAGGAAAACTATCCTTCCAAGGAAATAGCATAACATTGTTTTTTTTGATATTGAGGGCCAGTCTGTTTTTATCTAGCCAATGATGAACTTGATCAAGTTTTCCATTAATGGCCGAAATTTCACTTATGTTATTGTTATTTAAGGGGTGCAATAGTTGTATATCATCGGCATAGGCAAAAACATGAAATCCTACGGATTGGCATAATGTCATCAGTGGTGCTAGAAAAATATTAAAAAGCAAAGGTGACAGAATAGATCCTTGTGGAACCCCATGTGAAATCTGAGAAGGTAAGGATGAAGAATTATTGAAAATAACTGTAGATGTTCAATCACTAAAGCAAGATGTGAACCAGGCTAGAACTTCATCTGTAACCCCAATAGATTGAAGTCGAGCGAGGAGTAACTGATGATCAATCGTATTAAACGCTGCTGAAAGATCCAGAGAAATTAACAGCACCGATTGATGATGATCTAAAAAATATTGAATAGAAGTTGTCATACCAATAAGGGAGTGTTCTGTACTATGGTGTTGTCTAAAACCGGTTTGATTCGGATGTAACACATTAGTTTGTTCTATAAACTCTGAAATTTGGTTGAAAACAATTTTTTCTGTTAATTTTGCCAAAAATGTAATATTAGATATTGGTCTATAGTTAGACAGTTCATTGTGATCTACATTTTTTTCTTTAATAATTGGACGGATATATGATTTTTTCCAATCCAAGGGCACCGTATGTTGATTTAAACTCTCTGTAACTAATACATGAATCAAAGGCCCAAAGATGTCAAAGTATTGTTTAAGAATTAGTGGTGGTATTTGATCAGCTTTTGAACTTTTGATATTCAGAGTTTTTAGAGTAATTTCAATCTCATTTATGCTAGGCATTTTGAATTTTGAACATTTAGAGGATAGTAAATCTGGATTAGTCTGTTCAAAATCACTTGAAAGTGATAAAGTTTTGAATGATTTCCTAATGTTGATAATTTTTTCAGTGAAATAGTCAGCAATTTCTTGGGCTGTAGGAACTCTGCTACTTGAATCATATTGTATTTTATTATTCGATGTTATTTTATTAAGGATGTTATAAAGAATAGAAGAGTTTTTAGCTTTTAAGATTTTTCCGGAATAGTATTTCATTTTGGTTTGATTTATTTTTGTTTTATAGATTTTCATATGTTCCTTGTATGTCATAAGATTATTCTGGGATTTATCCTTCCTCCATCTACGTTCAAGAGATCTTAATTGTTTTTTTAGGAGTAAGAGATCTGCGGTAAACCAAGGGTTACTAATTTTACGGGCAGAATAGTCTCTTTTTATACTTTAATAAAATTAGTTCAGTATAAAATCATAACTATTCGAGTCTTGTGCGGGTGGGATCTGATAGTTTGCAGGGCGGGGACGGTGACTGAGCTCGCGGAGATGGGGCAGGGACGGGAACGAGCTCACGGGGACGGGGCGGGAACGGTGATAAATTTTTTTTCCTGTGTCATTCTCTAGTCACTACATCTCTACATATGTTAAGTAAACTCAAATGAAGAAAAGCAAAGCAGAATTAGAGAAAAATAAAAGTGATTCATCAAGAAATCTGGATTAAACATATGCAAACCTGAAATTGATTAATTATCATGAGAAAAACCTCCCATAACATTATTGCAAAAACCTGCACATTTTTTTTCCCTGCATTGCATCTTTCAGCATTGAATTTGCATCTAACATTCATTTAATTAAAACCTGTTTTCTCATCATTGAACTCTAAAGAATCTTTGACGGATAAGAACTGCATCCCAGTTCCTTCAAATCAGAATGCAATCAAATGGTTTTGCAGCAGAGTAGGAATCAAAATGGGGGTGTCTGCAATTTTCAAATGAAAAATATTCTTCCCTCACCACCCCATTCAATTTTTATAATCCTGGCTTTGGTCCTGTCATAGTAATCCTTTAACCATATTAAATAGCTAATCTGATACAGTAAGCCATCAATTGAATAATTCTACTAAATCATATTTTTTGTTTTGCTAATGCAATATGAAATTTGCTAATCAGGCAAATTATTCAGAAGGTAAGGCTTTCAAACTAAATTAGCAAATTTTATTTTCTTGACTTTGTAAAGCTAAGTGAAAATGAAGTTCATCTGGCTGAATTAATTTGTCCAGAGTGAAAGTTTCCCCCATTCTAGCTTTGATACTGAGATTCTGACTACAATGTACTTCAAAGCTAATGTATCTTAGAAACTGGGCATAATTATTAGGTGATTTATTCCAGCAATAAAACTTGCACATTAAGAAAGATAGTTGGATCTTTTTTTTAACCTTGCAATTATGGTTTGGTTTTGTTTTTTTATTTAAATACTGTACCTGGTGGGCAGGGGACCTGATTGAGAACCCAGCTCAATCTAAAAAGGCTGAATCTAAGAAGGCTGTTAGGAAAGATTTGGTTGTAGAAAAGCATGTTGTATATAAAGACACATATCTCAGTGAATAATCAGGACATGGTGCTGGTCAATGTGTACGTTCCGAATAAATATGATAAAACCTTTTTCCAGGACTTAATCCGACATGCACATTTGCCTTTACATGCGCCCATTATTGTGGGAGGGGATTTCAACACTGTTTTTGACCCCTTGTTGGTAGATCTAACACTGCGGGAGCCTCGCCTATTGATTAATTCAGGGGGTGTCCCTCTGATTTGTGATTCCTGGGATTTGTTGGATTCCTGAAGATTCCTTTTTCTGAGCAAGCGAGACTGTACTCATGTTTTCTGAGCTCATGGGTCCCAATTTGTTGCTCTCTTCTTCTCTTTCCTCTTGCTTACAAGCAGCGGGGATTGGTCCCTCTTGTGTTTCCAACCACGCGTTTGTGTGACTGGAGCTCCAGACGGTGGGCAGTATCCCCTGGGCTAGATATTGGAAGTTCCCCAGAGCTCTTTGTTTTGACACCAAGTTCCATGATTTTCTTTTGGGAAAATGGAAGGATTACTCAGCAAATAATACTTCCCATATTTCACAGCCTCTCTTGTTTTGGGAGGCTGCGAAAGCATTTCTTAGGGAGGGAGATCATCTCTTATACATCTTATAAGCGAAGGGCTGGTGAGGCGGAGATAAGGAGATGGGAAAAACAAGTACATTTGGACAGGCAGCGATATGGCGCAGTGCCTTTGGGTTCCCACAAAGCGGCCTGGTTGGCTTCTCAAGCTACTCTCAATCAGCTCTTGCATGAGAAGGCCAAAAAGTCTGCTATGTATTAGAAATTTCAACTATACAAGCATGCTAATAAGAAGGGCTCTCTCTTGGCCAGACTTGTTGCCAGGGAGCAGGGTTACCGAAGGGTACTGCTTCTCAGGAATAAAAAAGGAGAGCTGGTTCAATCAAACTTGGATACTGTTCAGGCTTTGAAAACTTTTTATGCAGAGCTCTATGTTGCTCCGGGTCTAGATAATAGTCTTTATCTTTCTAATGTTCCTCTCCCTGTTCTCTCGGAGGCACAGTGGGAGGTCCTTCACTCTCTTATAACTGAGGAGGAGGTCTATGCTAACATTGGACTGAGCCCCTGGGAAAATCACTGGGAATCGATGGTTTCCCTATGGAATTTTATAAAATCTTACAATCAACCATTTCAGGTTGCATTTCCTCAGTGTTTAATTCCTTTCTTATAGACGGGACCCTACCGGACTCTCTGCAGGAGGCCCTGGTTGTGGTGCTATTGAAACCTGGGAGGGACCCTCATTCTCTGGATTCCTATAGACCCATCTCCTTGCTCGCTTTTAAGGCTAAGCTGTTTGCAAAGATTTTAGCAAATAGGATGGCCCGCATTTTTATCACAGTATGTTAGTAGATCCTCAGGTGGGATTCGTTCGTGGTCAGTCAGTATCGAAGAACCTTCAGGAGATCTTGCTGTCCTTGAACAGCAAGAAGAACTTAAGGGCAAATTCTATAAGAAGTGCCCAAAAGTTAGGCGCCTATATAGGTACTGTTCAGCGCGATTCAAGTAAAATTGGGTGCTGTTTAGTGAATCACGATGAGCGGCACCTATTTGGGCACCTATTTTGGAGGCGCCCATTAAATAGGCCAGTTCTAGCAACACTTAAAAGTTAGGCGCCTAGCTGAGCGCTTAAGAGCAGTGATTCTGTAAGAAGGCGCCTAACACATAGCCACGTCCACGCCTAACATGCATAGCGCCTATTTTTTTGAAGGCTGCCTTGTTACAGAATTGCGTTGTTCTTAATAGGCGACTATGTTTCAATCAGTGCTGATTAAAAAGCTTAATTGGGCTTGTTATTCAATTTAGATAGGCACCTATCTAGATGGGCACCTCTGAAATATGTGCCTAACTTTAGGGGCTGGTTACAGAATTTGGGCCTTAGTGCCTTCGTTACTTATAAGCTTGGATGCAGGAAAGGCCTTCGACAGGGTTCTTGGGCCATTCTGTGTGGCGTGCTTCAGGCATACGGATTCTCGGGAGGATTTCTATTGGCGGTCCAAGCACTCTATCACAGTCCTCAAGCCAGAATTGTGGTGAATAAGTGTATTGCAATGTCTCGGGGAACCAGACAGGGCTGCCCTTTATCCCCTCTCCTTTTTATGCTCACGTTGGATCCCTTGATTAGAGATATATTGATCAACCCGAAGATTGAAGGGTGGTTCATGGGTCAGAGACCTTCAAGATATCTGACTTTGCAGATGATTTATTGGTGCTCATTACCCACCCCTGTCGTTCTTTGCCAGTTTTGTTGGAAACTTTAGTGGAATTTGGCAACTTTTCGGGCTTCAAATTAAATCTTAATAAATCCGAATACATTACATTACATTACATTAGGGACTTCTATTCCGCCTTGCAGTTCAAGGCGGATTACAAAAGAGCTAACTGGACATTTCCAGTGAAGTTACAACAGTTTTGGGGTTTGTTTTTTTTTGGGTTACAAGGGAGGAGAGGTACCTGGATTAATTCCGGAAGAACTTGCAAATTGGATATTAAATTGACTGTACGTTACTGTGTGATATAACAAATAGATTACAGTTAGAGTACAAATAAGATTACGTTACATTTCAAGGATCTGAATACTTGGTTGGTGTTTTGGGGAGGAAGAGATTATTTAAGTGGAGGTTTTGGGGGAGAATTTATCTAGGAGGAGGGGGAAGGATTGGGTTAAGATATCTGGATACATTTTTTGAAAAGTAGGGTTTTGATTTCTTTTCGAAAAGTTTTGAAGTCGCCCATTGCCGTCAACAGGTTGGCGATGGAGTGGTTAAGTTTTGCTGCTTGCGTCGCCAGAAGGTTATCAAACATCTTTTTGCGCTGAGTGCCCTTGAGTGGAGGGAAGGCAAAAGGGTTCAGAGTTCTTCTTTGTCTTGAGGTGAGGATCTGTTTTAGGCGGTTGTTTAGATAGGGGGGGCGGAGCCGTTTAATGCTTTGAATAATAGACAGTAGAATTTGAATTGAATTCGTGCTTGCATAGGTAGCCAGTGAGAGAAGGTAGTTGTAATATGATCATATTTTCTCAGGGAGTAGATCAGTCTGAGGGCAGTGTTTTGTATAGTCTGAAGTTGTTTTATCATGTTGGCAGGACAAGGTAGATAGAGGGAATTGCAATAGTCCAGTAGACTTAAGACTAAGGATTGGACAATTAGCCTGAATTGTGCTGGGTCAAAGAATTTTCTTATTTTACGTAGATTTCTCATAATTAAAAAAGCTTTCTGGGATGTTTTATTGTTTTGGGATTGCATTGTGCAGCATCTGTCTATTGTTACTCCTAGGAGTTTGAGTTCAGGCTGTATTGGGTATTTGGTGTTTTTAATTTTCAGTTCTGTAATGGTGGGAGTTTTGGCCTTTTCGAGCAGAAGGAATTTTGTTTTATCTGAGTTTAGTTTCAGTTTGTGGTCTACCATCCATTTTTCCACTGCATCTAGGGTTATTTTCAGTTTTGCTGTAGTGGTGGGCTCCAATGGGTCGAAGGGGAGGAGTATGGTGATGTCGTCTGCGTAGCTGAAGGATGTAACATTTAAGTTATCTAAAGTGGCTCCAAGGGAGGAAATAAAGAGGTTGAAGAGCGTAGGTGATAGAGGTGATCCTTGTGGAACTTCGCATGGGTTGGACCATGGTTCTGATTTGATATTATTGGACTTTACCCTGTAGGTTCTTAATTTGAGGAATCCTTGGACCCAATTGTAGACCTTGCCTGAGATCCCAATGGCGTCAAGTATCTGTAGCAGTATGGAGTGGTCGACCAGGTCAAATGCTGCGGAGAGGTCAAGTTGGATTAGCATCATCTTTTTGCCTTTGCTAATTTGCTGTCGAGCTGTGTCTAGTAGTGTTACAAGTAGTGTTTCTGTGCTATGGTTGGTTCGAAATCCTGATTGTGAGGGGTGAAGTAGGTTATGGTCTTCCAGGTAGTTGGTGAGGTATTGTACAACTAGTCCTTCTATTATTTTAACGTATATTGGTATTGAAGAGATTGGTCTGTAGTTGGAGGGGTTATCTATTGGGCCTTTGTGGTCTTTCATGATTGGGGTGATTATGATCTCTCCAAGGTCTTGAGGGAATTGACCTTTTGTTAATGTGGTTTGAACCCATAGCATGAGGTTGGCTCTGAATGTGGTGGAGGAGTTTGATAACAGGTAGGTGGGGCAGTTATTTAGGTCGCAAGAAGCTTGGCTGTATTTTTTGTAGAGTTGATTCATATCCGACCAATGTAATACGGGGAAGACTGTCCAGCTTCTGTCTGCGGCGATGGCTTCTCCTGTTGAAGGGCTTGTTGTTATCTTGTCGAGGTGGGTGTGAGTATTGTTGAATGCGGTTCTGATCTTGGTGATCTTATTTATGAAATGATCTGCTAGTTGGATAGCTGTCGGTGGGTGGTTTCCTTGTATAGCTAGGTGAGGTTTGGTGTCGGTGAGATTCTTTACTAGATTGAATAGCTTTTTTGTGTCTAGGGTTTCCGTGCCTATCATTTTGGAGTAGTAGGCTTTCCGTTTTTCCTTGAGTTTGTTCTTGTATTGGTTGATTTGAGTTCTCCATGCTGTTTTTGTGTGTTCTAGGCTCTTTTTTTTCCATTCTCTTTCTAGTTGTCTGCAGAGCTTTTTTAGTTGGAGAAGTTCAGTGTCGAACCATTTGTCTGACGGTCTGCAGATTCTGGATTTTGATTTTTCAGGAGCTAGCTCATTCAGGATGGTTTCGCTTACAGTACGCCATTGTGTTATGAATTCGTTGGGGGCTATATTGGTGATTGCGGGGTTTGCTTTGTCCCAGAATGTGGAGGGTTCGATTTTTTGGCATGTTTTGAAGGAGGTTTTGGGAGGGGGTTGCTTGTTATTGCGTTGAGCCCAATTGATGTTAAAGGTGTATTTGTAGTGATCTGACCAGAGGGAGGGGTGCCAGGCCCCTTTTGAGATGTGAATTTTGGGATTGTGAGTATGTTGGGACATGTATGCAGCGACATTTAGTTGGTGGCCTTTTTCGTGTGTGGGTTGGGGGTTGAGGATCTGGTAGTTCAGTGCTTTGAGGTATGAGAGTATTTGGAGTATACAGTATTTGGAGTAATACAGTATTTGGAGTTTCTGTTACCTGGGCACCCCAGGGAATTTTTTCATTTTCCCCTACGTAAAGCTCAGGCTTCCTTTAAATATCTAGGGATACACCTGGAAACTGATACTGCAACGCTATATGATGCTAACATTTCTCATCTGCTTGCCTCCACCTAATCTTCTTTTCAACAATGGGAAGCCCTTCCTTTGTCCCTTATGAGACTAAACTAAACTAAACCTTAAGGTTATATACCGCATCTTCTCTATGAAGATAGAGCTCGGCATGGTTTACAAGAGCTTAAAAGAAAGGAAAATATAATAATTAGTGATTATATAGAGAGCAGCGGAATTTACATTTTTGAAAATAGCCACGTTTTCAGATGTTTTCGATATAATTGGAAAGAGCCCAAGTTACATAGTGGGACAGGAAAATTATTCCAAAGCTTAGTGATTTTGAAGGTCTCGCAGAATTCCAAGATAGAGGAATTAAAGGAGGAGGGTGGGGGGGGGGAGAGGGTTGGTAGTTACATCTAATGGGCATTTTAGATCTGTATGTATTAGTCTCTATGCCATGATCATCTTTCCTAGATGGTTGTATTGCTTACAAACTCTTCTGTTATACTTGCGAAACGCAGACCTTAAAGCCCTACATCGTATGTCAACCCGGTTTTGTTGGGGAGGGAAGAAGGCCAAAGTAAATTTCCAGATGCTGACGCGTAATTGGTGCAGAGGTGGATTAGGGATCCAGGATATGAGGATATATATATGACATGCCTTTTAAGGTGATTAGGTTAACTCTACAGATCATTTTACCCCCCTAGATATGGAATACGCTTGGTGCACCCCCCTTCTTCCTTTATACATACTCCATGCTAAGCCTGGAACCCTTCCATCACATATCCACTCTTCCACCTTGTTTCAGGCAGCACAGAGCTTGTGGAAAGCTTTGGCTAGAAGGGGACGCTTTGATGCTCGTAGTAGCTGTATATTACCATTGCAGGGGAATGGTGACTTTTTAACAGGGCTAGAGAGCGGGGTCTTCCGTCGTTGGGGGTCTTTGGGTTTTGAGCAGATCTGACAAATTCTTATGCCTACTGGAAGGATTTGCCCGTTGGACTCCTTTGGAGGTTTGAAGGCTCCATGGGCAGAGGTTTTTGCTTACAGGCAGCTCTGTCATTATCTGAAGTCTTTGCCCATGCCTTCTTTATCCTTGGCAGTAGCTGAGCTTCTGGATGATCTATTTATCCCGCCTACTGAGAATTCTCTGACGGTTTCCTACTTTCATAGGATATTGGTGCAGCGCTTACCTGCTAAAAATGTTACACCTATATTAGAGCAATGGCGCAGGGACTTAGGCATGGAGATCCTAGTGTAGGATTTTTTTCAAGCTCCTGCATCTCATTCCCACATGGGTAGGCTCCACTGAGTTGCAGGAATGCCAATTTTGAATCATTTGCCTTGCTTATGTTTCACAACATGGCCTTTTTTTGATGGGCAGTATCTCATCTGATCTTTGCAGATGCTGTCATCAAGCTTCAAATACATTCATGGGAAATTCAAATACACTCCTCTAATTGTTTGCTACTGGAAGGATCTTCTTCGGTATCTAGCACATATTCTCCAGCAATCTATTCATTTTCATCAAGTGGATGTTCTTCTGGGACAGGCTTCTTTGTTGGGAGTCAGGGGCAAAAGACCACTACTCTGGGTCATAAAATCTTGCATTATGGGGAAAAAGTGTGTCCTGTAGCATTGGGCTCACGATACTGCTCCCTCTTTCTGGCACTGGCACAATCATCTCCATGAGTTGTTATTACTGGAACTCAGAGATTTACGTTTGACTTTTAAAAAAGCAAAACTTTTCTACTCATTATGGAGTCCTTATATACAATCTTTGCCCCATCGGCTGCGTAGTTATCTCTTGAATCAATTGGGGGATGTTGCCTTTCATCACTGAGGAGGGCTTTGGATCTATTAGATTGGCTATGCTACCATCACACTTCCATTATTATTTTTCATTTCTCTTTCACTGCATGCAGGGGGCGGGGGGGAAGGAAGGGTGGGTGAGGGAGGGGAGGGGTGTGAGTAAGGGTTTGTTTTGGGATTCTGATATCTTCTGACACAGCACCTATTTTCCTGCTCCTAGGGCTTTTTGTTTATAGGTCTATTTTAGGGACTGCAGGCTTGTTATTTTTGTGCAGGATGGGGAGTTCGGAAGTTGTGCAGGATGGGGAGATTTGCCGCTGCTGGGTCAGACCAGTGGCCCATTGTGCCCAGCAGTCCGCTCACGTGGCAGCCCTTAGGTCAAAGACCAGTGCCCTATTTGAGTCCAGCCTTACCTGCGTATGTTCTGGCCCAGCAGGAACTTATCTAACCTTTTCTTGAATCCCTGAAGGGTGCTTTCCCCTATAATAGCCTCTAGAAGAGCGTTCTAGATTTCTACCACTCTCTGGGTGAAGAAGAACTTCCTTATGTTTGTACGGAATCTATCCCCTTTTAACTTTAGCGAGTGCCCTCTCATTCTCTCTATCTTGGAGAGGGTGAACAATCTCTCTTTCTCTACTAAGTCAATTCCCTTCAATAACTTGAATGTTTCGATCATGTCCCCTCTCAGTCTCCTCTTTTCAAGGGAGAAGAGGCCCAGTTTCTGTAGCCTCTCATTGTACAGCAATGAGCAGTTGAAGTCTTAGAAGTTATTGTTAGAGGGACGCCATGTCCTCTCTATTTTTGCTGAAAGCAACCTTGTCTGTTTATTTCTTTCTATTTTCGTTACACCAGATTTTATATCTGAATGGAGGGAAGGGACGATGGATTGACTTCGCCAGGGCTTATAAGAGCCAAGAGCCCTGGTATGATTTGCTGTTGCTTTTAGACTATAGTCTGTCAGTAGGGATTGGTTGGGAAAGGACTGTTGTACCTTATTTATAAAACTGATGATGACTGTTTCCCTATACTGCTGTTTTAGTTCCATTGTTCCTTACTTACTTACCTGCAACATGTTTGGTCTCTGTTTATGTTTGGTTTGTTATTCTCATCAATAAAAATTGTTTGAACATAAATACTTGCACTGATGCATATAACTCTTCCAAACTGTTAATCCTTTTAGAAAATGTTATTAAGTATGGGGTTGATATTCATTGTGATTTGACCAGGTAGGAGAGGTTCCTGGCCAGTTAAATCGCTTGGCAGGGATATCCACTGACATTCAGTGGCACTTAACCACTGCTGAATATCAGTACTTACTGCTAAATTGAAGATCAGCTATTTCGTAGGAGTGGATTTGGCACTTTTGCAGTTAAGTGCCGATATTCAGCACTAAACTGCAGTAGAAGTTTCTACTGCAGCCCAGGGCACTAAATGCTCCAATACTTCTCCGATGTTCATAGGAATTCTATGAGCATCAGAGAAGTATTGGAGCATTTAGTGCTCCGGGCTATGGTAGAAACATTTACTGCGGCTTAGTAAAAGGGCGGGAGGATCAGTTAACCGGTCAACTGGACACATAAACACAGTCTTTTAGCCAATTTTGCTTAAGCAGTTAATGCTGAATATCTCTTTTAACTAGATAAGAAATAGCTGGTCACATAATCCCAGATATTCAATGCAAGTGCTCGGACATGGCCTGGTATTCAGTATCCAGGCATACAGCGGGAAGAGCCTAAGGCTCTGATTGGCACAGATGCCTAAGGCCCCTCCCCATGCATCCCAGGATGCACCAGGGAGAGGAAGGCCTGCCATTTTGGAGTGGCAGACCTGCGAGCAGGAGGGACTACACATCCTTCCTGCTGTTATCCTGATTTGCGATATGGGGAAAGTTTGAGGGGCCGGGGGCATCTGGTGACAGGAGAAAGAAGGCATCTCTTTTGCCGATTTTTGTTAAAGGAGGGGAGGGGTCAGTTTAGGGGGATCCTGGGTCATTCTGAGGGGGGGGGTCATGGCGGCAGAAGGGAGTAGGTATTCCCTCTTGCCTCTATTATGGTACCAGGGTTGTCGGGGGGACCATCGTCAGGGAGGGGGCAGTTCCCTAAGTGTAGCACACGCACATCTACGCCATTAAAAAAGAAAAAAGCCCTGAACAGCTGAGTGGCAGGAGGGTGCCTTGGGGCCTCCGCTGCCACTCAGCTGTTCGAGCTTCCCCAAACTGGCTCTGCCCATGTGCCAAAGTTGCTCTCAGAGCGACTGATCAGATGGGATTCTGGCAAACCTCTGCACAAATCATTTGCATGCAAACTCATTGGAACATCAGTCACTGTTTCAAAATCGGCCAAAAAAATCAGCTCACAGCGACCCGCACGGTCTTAGCGACCATGTTTAGTGCATCTAGCCCACTGTCTCATCTGGCTGGGCTTGAATCAACAGCCTACAGCCTGTGAGCCACTCCACTGCTTCCTGGACACTTCTCAGCCAATTCACCATTATTTCAAAGCTAAATCAGACTCACCTTTATTTAACTAACTGGGCCACTGCACCAGTCATCCAGGAATGATTTGACTATGTATCTTCCTTTCCATGTTTTCATTGATGCTGAACAATAGATCTGAGTCTGTTGTGGTGTTCCCATTCTTATCTACATTAAATATCCTTTGTTCTGGTTCTTACCTTTGTCTACTCTCTTCGGCCCTCTCCTGCTTCCATATATATGGGCTCCTCAGTTTTGACCCTTGGCTCGATCTGATGTTTCCTGAACTTCTCCTAAAAACCATTCACTTATTGTCTGCTTGACCTGTGAATTTTGTTTGCTACCAGTAATGAACTGCAACAATACAAACCATGCTGGACAATTAATTTCACAAAGTGCTTTATTATCTGTTTCCAGGTGGGTTCTTTTTAATAACAGTATTAAGTGAACCCTCATCATCTAAGGTTAGAAATTGAGCCTATACTATCTGAATAGGATGAGGTAAAACAAGACTGTTTCAGCCTATCTATGGACTTCTGGTTTCAGTTCATGTAAGATTTAAAATATTAGTTTCAGTTGGTTCAGCCAGGCATTAGCCATTTGCTAGCCTGACACATACCACTATTCTTAACCACCGTAAGGCAAAAAAAAAAAATAAAAAAAAGTTTAAATAGAGCCTTAATTCGCTGAAACCTTTTAATGTTAGAATAAATTATTGGTAAGGCAGAAAATCAATCTTTACTTTTAACCGTGAAGCTGTTTTAAAAATGCTGTATTATTTTGGGAAGACTTCATTACAATTTAATTGTGATTGCTAGACATTTGTGCAATTGCATCTTTTTAATAAATTTAAATATATCAGTCTTTAAAATGGAGCATAACAAATTCACCAGAAGCAACAACACTAGAAAGACTCTTTTATAGCAAAGTTGCTTGATTGGTTGGAGCAGTTCATGAAATTTGTGCACTCGCTCACACACACATGCACTCTGTCTAGATTAGCTGCACCCTGACTTTTCCATTTCTGTCTTATACCATTCTTTTTCCATTTTTGCTTTAACCCATGCACTTCCTTTCACTACTGATTTGCTCTGCTGCACCATTTGGTCCCTCAGTTTTAGAAATCAATCTTTCAACATTTAAATTGTTAGAACGATGTGCTTTTTTTTCTGTCTCTGCCTCTCTGAATAGACTAGAAAAATATTAAAACATAATAATCATAATCCAAAATAGATCATATCTGCTGGTATCCTCATCGTATTTTGTTTTCAGTGAATCAAATTTTTTTCCATTCTCACTCTCTCCTCTTTCATCGGTTACTGTTTATTAACATAAAAACATAAGAATAGCTTTACTGGATCAGACCATCTAGCCCAGCATCCTGTCTTCACAGAGGCCAATCCAGGTTACAAGTATCTGGTAAACACCCAAATAGTGGCAGCATTCCAAAGCTAAGATTGTGATGTCATAATGCCTCATTCACCAATGCCTAAGAGCCAACCTCATCAGTGATGTCACAATGCCTTGATTGTCCTATACTTGGCTACATAAGAACATAAGAATAGCCTTACTGGATCAAACCAATTGTCCATCTAGCCCAGTATCCCATCTTTACGGAGGCCAATCCAAGACACAAGTACCTGGCAAAAACCCAAATAGTAGTATTATTCCATGCCACCGATCCAGGGCAAGCAGTGGCTTTTCCCATATCAATCTCAACAGCAGTTTATGGACTTTTCCCCTAGGAACTTGTCCAAATCTTTTTTAAAACCAGCTACATTAACTGCTCTTACCACATCCTCTGCAGTTAAGCCTGTAAGGGGCCTATTTACTAGAGATGAGCAGCCAGAAAATTGTCATTTCCTCTCTTTTCCTATGTTGTTTTCCAGGAATAAAGTGTTCCCTGGTCATTTGCGGTTCACGGTCCCGGTCATTCACGGTATTTTCCAACCACAAACCACCGACAAGGAGAGGACAGAAAGAGAGGCAGAAGAGAGCATCCGGAGTGCCGACGTGTGCAGGAAATCACTTGCTGTATGCTTCGACCGCCTCTTCCTGCATTAAGTCAGGCCTTATCCAATCAGGAGCTGTTTTGACACGCAGCTCCTCATTGGTAAGGCCCGATTTAGTGCAGGAAGAGGCGGTTGGAGCATACAGCAAGTGATTTCCTGCACTCGCCGGCGCTCCGGCTGCTCTCTCCTGCCTCTCCTGCTGCCCTCTCCAGTCTCCCCCATGAAAAACCGTATTCGTGGTTTTTCAAGATTCGTGGGGGTTCCTGGAACGGAACCCCCCACGAATATTGGGGGAGTACTGCATTCATTTTATTTGCTTTCAGTTGGCCATTTTGTCATCATAGGAACGAAGTCATTGATTGTGCACTCTTTTACTAAGAAGCGCTAACCGATTCAGCGCCTGCTAAATGCTAAGGCACCCATAGAATATAATGGATGTCTTAGCATTTAGCGCCCGCTAAATCTGTTTGTGCGCCTTAGTAAAAGGACTCCACTGTTTGCACAAAGGTGCACTCTTTTGGAAAGAATGGACACTCTTTTCCAAGTAATGCATGCTCAGTGGTTTGAACTGGAGCACTATCAGGAAAAGAGTCCACCCTCTTTGCACTCTTAAAAGAGTGGCACTATTATTGGCAAATGAAAAAGCACCAAGGACCAGATTCAGTAAATGGTGCCCTGATTTGATTGCTGGAAAAAAATCAGCACTCTCTGCTATTCTATAGAGGACATTCTGGGATGAATACCCTTTATAGAATAGCGTGCAGCGCCGATTCCCATGCATAAATCTGGGCACAAAGACTTACGCCTGCTGAAACCAGGTATAATTCCTGGCACCCAATTTGGGTGCACATCCACAGTATTCTATAACACTCCATGCAAATTTACAGAACACCCTGACCTATCTGTGCCCCTCCCTTGACCATGCCCACTCTTAGGTTGTGCACTGTGGGATTTGGGGGCATAGTTTATAGAATAGTACATAGCAAGATATACCCAGAAATCCAAATTGGTGCCAACTAACATTAATTGATTGATAGCGCCCAATTATTTATTTATTTTTGACATTTCTATACTATCTAGGTCCTAGGTGGTTTACAGTATATCCACATACATAGGGCTCCTTTTACAAAGGTGCGCTAGGGTTTTTAGCGCACGCACTGGATTAGCACGTGCTAGCCAAAAAACTCTGCTCAAGAGGAGGCGGTAGCGGCTAGCATGCGCGGCATTATAGCGCACGCTAAAACCACTAGTGCACCTTTGTAAAAGGATCCCATAATGCTTAAAAAAGCAATACAAAAGAGAGACAAATCATCAAAATTTAAATTCATAATAATTCCTCAAACAGGACAAGTCAGACCCTATAAAAACGCCTTAACAAACAATTGCGTTTTGAGGAGCTTTCTAAAAGTTCCTCTGTCGGCACATTTTCTCAACTGCCCTACCAGCGAATTCCGTAACATCACCCCAGCACAAGAAAAGGTCATTGCACAAGTTTCGACATATTTCGGATTAACATTGGCCTTTAACAAAGCGGAATTTTCAGAACACACCTATTTTTTAGGATGATAAATAATCATTTTGCTCTTGAAATACTCCGGAATTGTACCATACAAAAACTGATGACCGATCATTGCAGTCTTATACTGTGCTCTAAATGCTCCTGGCAGCCAAGGTGAAGCCAAGGTGTAAGATTTCAATGTTCCCGTTAATTGACTCGTTACCCAATTTACTTATGCGGGCATCTCTGGATCGCGTCCATAGTTGAGAACCTTTTATCGAATCCGGGGGAAAATATGGGGGGTTTTTTCTGTGATTTTTCATTCGTTAACAATATACAATGGCATGAGATATGCCACTGACATTTCCTATGTCATTGCAAATGACAGCCCATCCTTACTATATTCTAGGCTACGCTGGCTGTTAACATGTCAGTTATTAATTAATGTGGTCCTGGAACAGATACAGCATGGTGTTAGCAGCTAACGTTAAAAAAAAAAGGACTGAGAATAGGCAGGGCCTGTGCTTAACAGTTAACACAAAGATAGTGCAGCACAGCTAATCTCACCGGAATAGGTGCAGTTAACTCCATCATGTTATCTGCAATGCAGTTGACATGCAGTAAAATCTTTCTGTGCTAATTGCCAGGAATGACTCCAATAGGTTTTGCAGACACTATACATTAATTTGGGCAATTAATATGTACTAATTGTAAAACATTTCTCTGCTTTAATAAATAGACCCCTACAAAACATGTATCTATAGCAACAAATTTCCCTCTAAGGGGCTCATAATCAAAACTTTAAAACATCTAAAAACCTGCCTAAGTCAGCACTTTGACCTCCTAATAAACAAGTCGTCCAAGTGCCGATAATCAAACTGACTTTCTGGATGTGTAGCGGGACTTTTTATGCCTCTGAATGCTGCTCTGTGCCCAGAGCTGAAAGGGGCATATCTGAAAGTTTAAGTTTTAAGTTTAAGTTTATTAGGATTTTATATACCGCCTATCAAGGTTTTCTAAGCGGTTTTTTACAATCAGGTACTCAAGCATTTTCCCTATCTGTCCCGGTGGGCTCACAATCTATCTAAGTGGTCAGGGTAGGATGTAGGCAGGATGGGAGCCGACCTAGACTTAGTCGTCCTGCAGGGATAATCAAATGTTTTCTGGACATCCTGAATGAAACTTGGACGTTGTGAATTAGATGATGTAAAAACAGACATAAGTGCCAAAAAGGTATCCAAAGTAACCAGATAACTACTGCAGAGACAAAGTAAAGACCCTCCTCACACACTCCCCCATTGTTCACTGACCCCCTCACACCTCCACAAAGATCAGAATAAAAAAGTACATATCTGTCTCCAGAACATCAGTATCTGGTATAGGAAAGCCTAGTAAAGCTGTACACAGGTGTCTTAAATAGCCTAGAGGTGGGCTAGTCAACCATAGAAAGGAGTAGCAAGTCCCATAAGTCACTCTAACCACATTTATAGTGCAAAATATGAGCCCATCAAATAAAAATTCAAAAAAAACCTACTCTACTGCCATATAGGTAGTCATAAAGGCTATTGAAATTGTATAGTGGTTTTGGGGGGTGTTTTGAGGGGCTCACCATAACCTATAAGGGAAACATCTGAAAACCTGGCTTTTCTCAAAAAATGTAAGTCTCCCTCCAACTTAGGAATCATGGAAACTCTTATATCTTGGCATCCCAAGTCCTGTAAATTTTCTTCACACTTCTACTTCTAACCCTCTGTTGTAGTTCCTTCCTATTTCTCCTACTGTAAACCGCGTCGAGCTCTACGAACGTGGAGATGATGCGGTATACAAACCTAAGGATTAGATTAGATTAGTTCTGGTGAGTTGTTTATGTGGCATGCTTTATGTGTACTTCACAGTAGTGCCCTGTAAGGTGCCCCACTGCTCTGTTGCCATGTCTGGGTGGCCAATCCATTACAAGATTGGCCCCTCCCTCTTCCAAATGGTCTTGTTCGGGGCGTTCGGGACTTGAACAAAATTTTGGTCGAAAATGTGATATAAAGATAAACGTCCTGGCAGTCTGGGTGACCCAATGGCCTGGACGTCCAGATAGATGATTTATTTTAGATGTATTTTTCAGAAATGGGCATTTTCCCATTGCCGACTTTGGGCATTTTGCATCAAATATCCAAATCGGAATTAGACATATGTTTTGATTATGCCCTTCCACATGCATACCCAGTGCATAAGCCTAGAAAAATAGTTTTAATGGTTTTAAACATTTATATTCTGCTTTCATCCAAAGTGGATCACAATAAAAATACACAATAATAAAAACACAAACACCCCACAAAGATATATCACAACAGTTACATAACCCCCACTCCAAGACCCCCTCCACCCCTTCCCACACACACACACACACACACACTCTCTCTATCAAGGATATCCTCAACAACAAAGCTGCACCACTATGACAAAGTTGTCACTCATCCTGCCCTACTCCAGTTAGTGGTCAAATATCGAGGGGAAAAGGTGACCCTTTAGATGGGAAAGGCTCATGGTACCAAATCACTTTTGTTGTCTGCTGCGGATGTCTTCAGAAAGAGACTGTCATCCTCCTCAAAAAGAGTGGCAAATGATTCCATGTCACAGATCCTGCCAAACAAAAGGAATGCCTCTGACTCTCCTCAAAACATATCTTAGCCAAGTTAAAGGTGAAAAATACTGTCCCCACAGACCTCAAAGACCATTTAGGTGTGTATATTTGTTGGGTATCTGCCAAATAAACGGCAGATGCACACCAAAACACATTGTGAATCAACTATAAAAGCTTATACTGTATCCTTGCTTCCACAGGAAGCCAATGCAACTGCAATAGCTATGGAGATACATGATTACATCATGGAGTCCTATATATCAGTCAAGCAGCTGCATTTTGTATCACCTCCAAAGCCTTTTTTCGCCCAGCCAAGAGTCCTAAATACAGTGAGTTACAATAATCTAAACCACTCAACATCGTATTCTGCGCCACCAACTGAAAATCCTCCCTAGAAAAAAACAGCCTCATCATACTTCGAATTTGTAACATAAAGAAGGAAAGTATTATTACAATATACACTTGTTTAAAATACAAATTCTATCATGAACAATTCCCAAACTATACACCTGGTGTACTATAGAGTCCTCCTGTCCTCTTAACACAGTCTTACTAGGGCAGGAGTCTCAAAGTCCCTCCTTCAGGGCCACAATCCAGTCGGGTTTTTAGGATTTCCCCAATGAATATGCATGAGTTCTATGTACATGCACTGCTTTCAATGTACGGTATATTCATTGGGGAAATCATGAAAACCTGACTGGATTGCGGCCCTCAAGGATGGACTTTGAGATCCCTGTACTAGGGAGATCAATCACACCAGATTGAGAAACCACCATCATCTCTGTTTTCCAAACATTCAGATTCAACCAGTGAGCGCTGTGCTGAATCGTGTCTTCAACAGTCCCAATGCAAGTTCAATCAACATCTGAAAATATTTTTTAAAAACTGTATATCATCAGTATAAACTCTATCAATACAAGATCAATACAAGATATTAGTACAATCCCTAGTACTGAGTATTGTAGATTACTGTAACAGCCTATACCTATCATGCCCAAATTACATGATAAAACAATTACAGACAGTTCAGAACACAGCCCTCAGAATCATCTACTCACTAGGCAAATATGACCACATCACCAAAGCATACCTAGACTCACACTGGCTACCAATAAAAGCAAGATCCCAGTTCAAATTCTACTGTCAACTATACAAAGTAATACATGGAACAGCACCCAGCTACCTAAACAACAGACTACACCGTAACCTCTCACACAGATCAAGGAGAACTCAGAGCCTATTCACTCACCCCCCTCTCAAAGGAACACGACGAAAGAAACTATATGACAGCCTTTTAGCGACACAGGCAGCAAAAATCGATACTACCATCACCAATCTACTGACCAAATCAATAGACATTAAAGCATTCCGAAAAGAAATCAAAACTCATCTCTTCAAAAAACACTTCCCATCATCATAACCTCACAAAAGTATTAGAAAATGCTCTCATGACTACCCTAATCACCACCACCAGCAACACCCGAATCCGGACAGTATTATCTCTATTCGTCTAAACAGCAGAATCCGGACAATATTATCTCTATTCGTCTAAACAACCTATCACTATCTACTATCTACTACCAATTTATCCTGGAAAAGTCCAGAACAACAATTGTAACTTAACGCATTCTTGATTATATGTACTGCAATGCTACTGGAAATGTCCAGTCTTCTAACTTGTAATCCGCTTAGAACCGCAAGGCACAAGCGGAATAGAAATCACTAATGTAATGTAATGTAATATAATAAACTGGTAGAGATCGTAGACATTCGCAGAGGGAAACCAGGTAGATATTAAACAATGCTGCAGACAAACAAGAGAAAACTAAAAAAACTCTGTGGAGTGACAATGTTCCAAATGGACTTTATTTGAAAGTGTCAAAGTTCCAAAGGTACACTGAAATCATCCACATAAAAGCTTTAAAGAACCTAGTCCGCTAGAGATACAGGACCCAACACGGTCCGCGTTTCGACAAAAAGTCTTCTTCAGGGGTCCTATAAAGGTGAATATGTGGGAGACAATTATGTGGTGCAATAGAAACAAGAGCCCTGTGGAATCTCAGCAATCCTTTCTTTTGGAACAGAAAAATCATCCCCCCACCCTAGCCCCCTGCCTTCTACCACTCAAGAATGAACTAAACTATTCCCAGACCACTCCTTAAAACCCAACTTCTTTCAGGTGACGCAATAGTATAGCATAGGTCAGGGGTAGGCAATTCCGGTCCTCGAGAGCCGGAGCCAGGTCAGGTTTTCAGGATATCCACAATAAATATGCATGAGATAGATTTGTATCTCAAGGAGGCAGTTCATGCAAATCCATCTCGTACACATTCAATGTGGATATCCTGAAAACCTGACCTGGCTCCGGCTCTCGAGGACCGGAATTGCCTACCCCTGGCATAGGTCAACATATCAAATGCCACTGAACTATCCAATCAAACCATGAAAAAGCTATCTCCCTGATCCAATCCCTTTCTCAATATATCCACAATAGACAACAAAAGTTATTCAGTACCGTGGACCTTTCTAAATCTGAACTGATATGGGTCCAAAATTCCAGCAGAATTGAGAGTCATTGATCTGTGCCAAAATCACACGCTCAATTACCTTTGCAAGCACTGGGAGAGATGAAACTCTATCATTTCTAAGCACCTGATTATCCAAAGGGTGCACTGTGGCTAGTTTCAAACTCTCTGGTCTCACTCCAGTTTCCAATGACTCTTTCAAAATCCTTGCTAACATCAGCCCACTAGAAAAGACTAGTAATAAGAGAAGGGACATGAAGAAGCAGGACAAAGTTGGTAGGAATACATTTCTAATTCAGTTAGCAAAGCTACTTATTTTATTGATTGGTGGAATTCCCAAAGATTGTTTGCTTATATTTCACATTTACCAATTAGAAAATTATTATTTTTTTAAATATTTTATCATTTTCTTAAATTACAACAGTGTAATACATTTGGTTAAAAGTGACAAGTTCTTACAGAAAATACACCATTTCATATAAATAGTATATAGAAATATAATTATATCCACCCTACTAACAATAAGTGATAAAACTAAACAACTTTATTACTATAATGACTATATTTCATTTCCAATTTTCCAGTATCTTTCCCGTCCCCTACCCTACTCCCACCCCGGATGTGTAATGGAAAAAGTCAGAAGGCAAAATATTCTCATTTACTGTGAATCAACAAATGAAGTCAATGGACTCCAAATTTTTTAAAATAAAGCACTAAATCCTAAACATTCCGCATTCATTCTTTCATATTGATACGTAGTACATACAGTTGTCCACCAAAATGTATAATTTAATCTATCATGGCTTTTCCAATTTTTTGTGATCAATTGAACTGCAATTCCAGTC
Source organism: Geotrypetes seraphini (assembly GCF_902459505.1). Lineage (NCBI taxonomy): Eukaryota > Metazoa > Chordata > Amphibia > Gymnophiona > Dermophiidae > Geotrypetes > Geotrypetes seraphini. Next base: position 62,291,183 of record NC_047092.1, read on the forward strand.
AAAATCAAGAGAAGACGTCTTTTAAATTTATCAAGATTGTTTGTTTAAATTTCACATTTACCAATTAGAAAATTAGTTGTAGCACCTTCACAAGACTAAAACGTGAGCTCACTCCCAAATCCAACTCAGTTCAGATTGCTGTTTGTATAATACACTGGAAGTTAACATTGTAAGTTACAGCACTCATATGATTTCTCTTTTTCCAGGCCATTTCCTTAAAAACTCTTTTCAGGGAGGGGTGTCGAATGGAGGGGTTTAGTAGCAGGAGAGAGTGAGCATCCCTCTTTCCACCTTGTATTGAAGGTATGGTGGTGTCAGGGGGGGGGGCTTGGCAGGAGGAATGAGGAGGTCTTTTTTTTTTTTTTTAATAGGCTCAGCTCTTGTATGGGTGTTGTGCATGTACAAAAGCTGGCAGGAGGAGCTGTGCCTAGTGATTGCTCTTCTGAGCAGGCGCCAGTCACAGTTCCTCCTGTCTTTTATCAGTGCTGCTCCGCATAAATACCATGCATATAATTTGTGGGTTACATATTGTGCTGAGCATTACCAGTAAAAGAAAAATCGCTCCCACCATGGTATTTTTTATCAACGTGTTGGAGCTTAGTGCATCCTGCCCTCAATCAGAGCAACCTCTACAGGGTCATCATACAATGAACCTTCAGTTACAACCAGCCTGTTTTCCCTATTTTATGGCCCTCTTTTCTAGCTAGGCCAGTCATCACTCCCAGTCAACACAAGTATACCCTAAATAAGGCCACTAGATGTCACTATTTTATAATAGTTGGTACTCCCTATCAACTAGGAGTTGTAAATATTATCTCCATAGCATCTTACATTGGCCCAAAGATCAAAAGCGAGACTAAGGGTTCCTTTCACTAAGGTGCGCTAGTGTTTTTAGCACATGCTGAAGATTAGCGCATGCAAACTCCGCGCTAAACAGAAAATACTAACACGAGCTCTAAGGAGGCACTAAAACCACTATCACACCTTAGTAAAAGGAGCACTAACAACTGAACCCATGTACATGATGGCCAGTGATATGAACATTTTTGATGACTGGAGTGAGCAAACATATTTTTTCTGAAAATTTCTAATTGTGGTTGATTGGAGCCATGAAGACCAGAATCAATGTTTGGGACTCTTTTTACCTGGGAAAAATCACAGTGAGATAAATTATTTGAAAATATGTAGTGAGCTGAACAGACATATATGATGAACAAAGGCAGGAAAAGGAAACAGCACAAGCAACTGAAGTGGTTTTATTTGCTTTTCACATCTTTGTAGTGAAAGAAAAGCATTGGCATATGTTTAACGAAAAGAAAAGGTATACAATGGGAATCCAGTGCTCTGTAACAGTAGGTTTCTTTCTCAGCCTATAGGCAAAGCTAGAATCATTGTATCTTCATGGTTGCATCTTTTTTTTCAACACTAACTCAGAAAATGTGACTTACATTTTTGAGTTATATCAAAAGGATGTACCTCCTGCAAGACACTGCCCAGCGTGCAAAAAACAGATACAGACAAAAGAGGGAACCAGAGTGCCATCTACTGTACATATTGTCATCTCTCTCCCAGTGCTTAGGGACATGATATGTGTGCACACACACACATGCTCATTCTCTCTCTCTTTAATGGTATCTATATGCTTTATCTTGTAATGTCTATATGACTGAGAGAGCTGCAAACACATGCCTTGTAAACCTCCTTTAGGGTTTTCAAACCTCAAGCCCGGCTATTTCATATTCTATAAAAGATTTAAAAGTAAATACACTGATAATTGTAAAATAGCAAGGCTGATTTTACACTGGGTTTGATTGGTTTTTGACCTCTGGAGAGCAAAAGTATAAATAAATATTGAATTTGGGACAAGCAGAGGAGATGTCATTATGATAATTCATTAACAACTTTCCATTCCACCCATAGATAAGCAAATATCAATTTATCCCCATATATATTCTAACTGCAACCCTAGATATTCAAATTTTATGTCACAAGTTAAAGTAAAATGAACAGATAGTTAACTACCTTTCTTAGGGGGTCTTTTACAAAAGCCCTTGTCCCGCATGCTAAGGCCAGTATTCTCTCTCTCTTTTTTTTTTTAATTAATGTTGTCATTAGTACACACCCATTAAAACAAATAAGTATGTGAGCACTTAGGCCTAGATTCACTGAACTCACTTATCCGATCCAATTCATGGGTGAGTCTTCCTGGGTGACTGATTCACTAATTAATGCGATCGTAGGCACGCCCCACAGTAACCGCACAGATCGCTGCACAGCGATACAGACGCATGCGCAGATCATCTTCTTTGCATACAGATGCAGTCCATGAATGCACTTGCTCTCCGTACAAACGAGGTCATAAGAAGGGGGGGGAGGGCTTTAATGGAACAGAACACACTGCCGGAGCTACTGAACATGCTGCAGCCAGGAACAGAACACACTTTTAGCCCGCGGGTTAAAACCACGGGCTCGCACCACAGGAAAGGGCGGCAGAGAGCAGGAGAGTCGGCAGAGCTTGCCTTCTTGTGCTTTTTGCACAAGGGAGATGTGCTTAAAATGTTTTATTTTTGTTTTTATACTGGGATTTCAGGGCTGCAGGGCTGGGATTTCAGGGCGGCAGAGAGCAGGACAGTCAGCAAGGATGTGAGCGACCGGTATTCAGCAGTCGCTTCTTTTGGATCGGCCAGCACAATCGATGTTCCTTCTTCTGTTTAGTGAATCACTGCCTTCCTACTTATGCATGCATTTCCCCTCATTTGCATGTGTGGATCGGATCAGGTATGGATCGGATCGGGCAGAAGGTTAGTGAATCAGGTCAGGGTTGCAAACTGGTTGCTGGGACACGATCGGTGAGCTTAGTGAATCTAGCCCTTACTGACATCTATTTTGTAGGCAGTAAGGGCCATATTCTATAACTGGCACCTTAAGTTAGGTGCCGGTGCCAAACTCAATTGGTAAAGCCTTTTAAAAACAATTTTAAAATCATTTACAAAAAATGTACGCACCTAGAAAAACAGCGCCTTAAGCGTAATAAGGTGCCTCCGTAGATGCGATACTCATCAAAAGTAGGGACCGGAAATGTAGGCCTTTAAAACCCTAGCCTACAATTCCGGCACCAACCTGATTCTGTAAAGCCCGTTGTGTGGTTGATATGTGATCAGTGACTCTTTTGTAGGCAGCTGTTATCAGTCTATAATACTCAAAACATTCAGTAGTCTCATATTTCCTCTTCTGCTACCTGGTACCATATTCTTCATTGCGCAATCTTTCCTCATCTCAACAAAATCTCCTAACAATTCCTTCATTTCGACAAGTTTTTCTAGACATATATTGCAATTCTGTGTTCAGTGTTATAGGTCCTACATTATGAAATGAACTTCCTTTGTCTCTTCATTTGGAACGCTCACAGGAAAAATGTTAAAAATCTCTTAAAACTTACCTATTTCAATAGACGTTTGGATAAGCCCATCTAAAACAAAGCGATGACATCTCAGAACTATATCCTGACTGGATTCAACTACTGCCATAAGTTTTCTGTTTTGTGACTACCCTATACTTTTATAAAATATTGTCACCTTCCTTTCTTTGATGTTCACTTAGTAGTTTATGAATTGTGAACCGCCTTAATAACATGACTCTGAAGCAGTGTGGTAACGTGAACAAGGTGAGCCGTGAAGCCAACTACCCCAAGCCATACACACTCAGCAAATGTTGGTGGAAGCAAATAATATTTATGAAAGATATCTGGTAAGGGCTCTTGTTCACTTCACAGGAAGGAAGGAAACAATACTCATAGCTAGTTCTGTAAAAATATAAAATAACAATGTCCTCGATCACATAAGATGTATTTTTAGCTTGTTATGCCCAGGTCTAAGCCAGCAGTTCTCAATCCAGTCCTTGGGATACACCCAGCCAGTGGTATTTTCAGGATTTCTACAATAAAACATTCATGAAATAGATATGTCTGTAAGATTGACAAAGCATGCAAATTTGTCTCATGAATAGTCCTTGTGGATATCCTAAAAACTCATCTGGATCTCTCTCAAGGTCTGGGTTGATAAACCCTGGTCTAAGCTGAAAATAAGCGAGAAGGTTGGAGGAATATATTGCACTTTCTATGAACCATACTATACTGCATATTTACAAAACTGTGATAAATTTTGCACTTACTGCACAATTAATGCCATAATTACCATGCAGTAAGTACAAAGACTATATGGTAAATACAGGGGATGTGACACGCATCTGCCCTGCATTTACCTCACAAGGCAGACAGCACAGGAGCACTTCATTATATGGCAGTGTGCCAGATATGTACCGTATTTTCTCGCATATAACGCGCGCACTATACGTGGTTTTTATGTACCGCGCATACCCTCGCACGTTATACGCGTGAGCGCGTTGTACAAATTTTTTTTTACATAGTCCCCCCCCCCGACGTCCGATTCACCCCCTGCAGGACCGCTCACACCCCCACCCCGAAGGACCGCTCACACGCACCCCCACCCCGAAGGACCGCTCACACGCACTCCCACCCGCACCCGCACCCCCACAGCCTCCCGACCCACCCCCCATCATGTAGAAGCTCCTACCGGTGTCCTGCTGCTTCCTCTTGGCGGTCCCGACACCCGACACGATCGGGGAAAGAGGGAGCTCAAGCCCTCTTGTCCCAGCCAACCGCGGCACCCCCGACACGATCGGGGCAAGAGGGAGCTCAAGCCCTCTTGCCCCCCCCCGACTCCCCGACACGATCGGGGCAAAAGGGAGCTCAAGCCCTCTTGCCCCGCCGACTCCCCAACTCCCCGACAATATCAGGCCAGGAGGGAGCCCAAGTCCTCCTGGCCCTGGCGACCCCCCCCCCCCCCCCGCTAGTTGTTCGGGCCAGGAGGGAGCCCAAACCCTCCTGGCCACGCGACCCCCTACCCCCACCCCACACTACATTACGGGCAGGAGGGATCCCAGGCCCTCCTGCCCTCAACGCAAACCTCCCTCCCCCCAACAACCGCCCCCCCAAGAACCTCCGACCGCCCCCCCAGCCGACCCGCAACCCCCCTGGCTGACCCCCACGACACCCCCACCCCCCTTCCCCGTACCTTTGTGTAGTTGGCCGGACAGACGGGAGTCAAACTCGCCTGTCCAGCAGGCAGCCAACGACAGAATGAGGCCGGATTGGCCCATCCTTCCCAAAACTCCGCCTACTGGTGGGGCCTAAGGCGCCTGGGCCAATCAGAATAGGCCCGGGCGCCTTAGGTCCCACCTGGGGGCGGGGCCTGAGGCACATGGGCCCAACCTGACCATGTGCCCAAGGCCCCACCCCCAGGAGGGACCTAAGGCTCCCGGGCCTATTCTTATTGGCCCAGGTGCCTTAGGCCCCACCAGTAGGCGGAGCTTTGGGACGGATGGCCAATCCGGCCTCATTCCGTCGTTGGCTGCCTGCCGGACAGGCGGGTTTGGCTCCCGTCTGTCTGGCCAACTACACAAAGGTACGGAGAAGGGGGATGGGGGTGTCGTGGGGGTCAGCCATGGGGGTTGCGGGTCGGCTGGGGGGGCGGTCGGAGGTTCTTGGGGGGGCGGTTGTTGGGAGGGAGGTTTGCGTTGAGGGCAGGAGGGCCTGGGATCCCTCCTGCCCGTAATGTAGTGCGGGGTGGGGGTAGGGGGTCGCGTGGCCAGGACGGTTTGGGCTCCCTCCTGGCCCGAACAACTAGCAGGGGGGGGGGTCGCCAGGGCCAGGAGGACTTGGGCTCCCTCCTGGCCTGATATTGTCGGGGAGTTGGGGAGTCGGCGGGGCAAGAGGGCTTGAGCTCCCTTTTGCCCCGATCGTGTCGGGGAGTTGGGGGGCAAGAGGTTTTGAGCTCCCTCTTACCCCGATCATATCGGGGGTGCCGCGGTTGGCTGGGGCAAGAGGGCTTGAGCTCCCTCTTGCCCCGATCGTGTCGGGGAGTCGGGACCACCAAGAGGAAGCAGCAGGACACCGGTAGGAGCTTCTACATGATGGGGGGGGTCGGGAGCCTGTGGGGGTGCGAGCGGTCCTTCAGGGTGGGGGTGCGGGTGCGGGTGGGAGTGCGTGCGAGCGGTCCTTCGGGGTGCGGGTGCGTGCGAGCGGTCCTTCGTGGTGGGGGTGCGAGCGGTCCTGCGGGGGGGAATCGGACGTCGGGGGGGCATCAGGCTTTCAGGGTGGGGACAGGACTTCAAGGGAGAGAGGAGAGTCGGGGCGGGCGAAAGGAGAGTCGGGGTGGCCAGAGGAGAGTCGGGGCGGGCGAAAGGAGAGTCGGGCAGCATGCACGGTATACGGGTGTGCGCGGTATATAAAAATTTCTGTACATAGATTTGTGTTTTTCGCTCGCTATACCCGTGTGCGCGTTTTACACGGGTGCGCGTTATCTACGTGAAAATACGGTAATACAGCCCTAGCACTAATTGCGACACCAACAGTTGGCTAGGTCAGTGGAACTGATTCACAGTTCACCTCCCCCAGGCTCAAACCCATGACCCTCTGATGCCTCATTCACAACTTCCCCTGCAGCTTTTAATCCCCCCCTCCATGCAACCAAATTCCCTCCCCTGAATCAAAGTCCCACCCTTCCCCCTTCCCCTCCCCCTTCCTTCCCCAACCCCAATTCCCCCAGGACTTACCCAGGGGTCAAAATTGGTGGTGCGATAAACCAGTTGGCAGCAATCCTCCTTCGCTGTCCTCTGGGTCAGCAGCTAACTCCAAAATGGCTTCGATGACCTTTAGCAGTAGTCTCATGATTCTGTCTTTATGAGGGGATCAGGGGTGGGATCAGAAGCTGCAATGGGATTTGGGAACTAATAACACACCTCCTGTAATAGTGTATTGTGCTACCGGACTGCCAGTAGAGTAGATGCACTTACCACATTCGCTTGAGGTGGTGGTACAGTTGGCTATGCTATTGACAATAAGGACAGCTAGTGCATGGTAATGACCCATGCACATCTTCACTCGCCCCTGTCACATCCAAGCCCGGACCATTGCCATGCTAGTCAGCTAATGCAGCATTTTTACCATATAAACTCCATTTTAATGCAGTTGACAGTAGCATAGGCCTGTGCTATTGTCTGCTGTGCTGAAAACACCATGTTAATTGTTTTAAATAGCTTAGAAAAAGGGACCCTATGTTAATAAAATTTGTAAATACTGCCAGCCAGCTTTATTCACATTGGCCCAGATTCACTAAAGATAGCAACTGTTAGTCGATTCTCTTGCAGATTTTCAAACAGCGATTGATTCACTATCAAATTTGCATGCAAATGATTTGCACAGCAATGCAAATCATTTGCATGCAAACTCACTGACTCAATCGCTCAGTGAGCGATTGAATTGGTGCAGCCTCCTGTCACTGCTGTCAGGGCTTCTGCTGGATTTTTTTCTTCATTTTTTATTAATGGCACAGATATTTTGCGTGTATTACACACACAAAATATCTGCCCAATAAAAAAAAGAAAGCCCCAACCCCCACCCCCGACAAAGCGAACCCTCACTCCTTCCCTCCCCGAACCAAAAAAAATGGCAGTAGGGATGCCCACTCCCTCCTGCCACCACATGCCTCCCCCGACCACGCAAATATGGCAGGAGGGATACCCACTCCCTCCTGCCATCCCCCCTCCGAACTAACATTGACACTTGTATAGGCTTTTCCTGGGAGGAAGAGAGGGAAATCGCACCCACTTACACAATTCTTCCTCAGTAGGAGGCACCAGGTGCCAAGTAGGACTTATAAAACCTACCCTGGACCAAGGAATTCCCTCAAGAGGGTGCTACCTTTGTGGAGGTGGGGAGGTTGTGAATATCATTTGAATAGCAGCTTAAACAATAGTTTTGTAAAGGCGAATTTTCTACGGTTTGCCTCCCAGAATCTAAAATGATTTGGGATGAACCAAGCCTAGGGTGATTTTCAAAAATGTTGCTGTGAGCAGTGCCAGATAATAAAGAAGAAATATGAGTTGTATTAGAGGACAATATATATAATTCTCAGTCTATTCAGTGTTGTATAAAATTCACAAATGTATTTTATTGATTTTCAGTCCTCATTGTAAAGTGTAGAAGGAAATAGCAACTATATATTGAAAATATTGATCTGCGTACCATTGATTTTAGCCCCAGGACACCAAAAGATTACTTACTTTTTAGGTAGAATATTAGAGGTGACTTTCAACTTCTTTTTTTTTATTGACTAAAAGACTGTAGACCAGATAAATAGTTGTATTCAAAGCCAGTCAACACTGTAATAGAATTAAGAACAAAGATTCTATTGTTCTTCCAAAGCAGCAAAACCATAACTAAAGTGTTCTTTTATTCATCTTACAGTAAATGAATACTGTCAAAGTTGGAATAATGAGAAAGAGATTTAAAAAAAAAAGAAGAATCCTAGTTATCCCAGTGTTATTTTTATATAAGGTTAAGAAGAATTAATATTTTAATATTTTACTAATTCTTTCATTCTTTTGGTCAGGCCTAGCTCTGGGATATTTTATGAGATTCCAATCCAATATAAGAGGAGACAGGCTAAACTTTAAAAACCAAAGATCTGAGATCACACAAAGGGCTCTTTTTATCAAGCCGCGCTAGCGGGGTTAACGTGCGTGACTTTTCATCACGCGTTAACCCCCGCGCTGGCCAAAAACAACCGCCTGCTCAAGAGGAGGCGGTAGCGGCTAACGCCTCCCGCGGTTTAGCGCGCGCTATTACGCACGTTAAACCGCTAGCGCGGCTTGATAAAAGGAGCCCAAAGTGTTGCTGTTTTAGAAGCTTTGCTATAGAACCTGAAGAAATTTCCAATATATTTCATATCTACATATAGCCAAGATTTTAGCCAAGGCAGTTAATCCAAACAAACAAATAAATAAATATTTGGATTTTGCTTACACCTTTTTTCAGTAGTAGCTCAAGGTGAGTTATATTCAGATGCATTCCATGTCCCATGGCACAATATGATAGGTAACAAAAATCTGAGCAAAGCAGTGATTTTGGGGAAGTAGAACCAAATAAATTTCAAGCTCATAATCAAAAAACATCGACGTCCCAAAAGCATCCAAAATCAGCACTTGGACATCCTAATCACCAGGATGTCCAAGTGCCGATAATCTGTACATCCAGTGAGGTGTTCCAGCCTCTGTGCATCCAGAGCACGAGATGGATATGTTGGAGGCATGCTATGGGTGAGCTTTGGGCATTCCCAAGGGCAGGTTAGATATAGATGTCTTGTAGCAATAAACATTTTGCAAGACATCCAGAACGGAACGTAGACATTTGGAATTAGACCTATTTTTGAAGGGTCTAAGTGCCACAAAGGTGCCCAAACTGATCAGATGACCACTGCATGCATCAAGGTAAGACACCCCTACACTCTCCCAGTGCTCACTGACCCCCTTCCACTGCACAAAAATGAGAACAAAAAGATACATACCTCTATCTAAAACAGCAGCATCTGATATGGGGAAGCCTAGTAGAGTTGCCTGGTGAGTGGGTTTGTGAACCATAGAGCACAGGACCTAAAACCTAGGCCAATAAGCCACTCTAACCACTAAATTTATAGTAGAATTTGTGAGTGTGTGTGCTCACAAAAAACCTACTATACTACCATATAGGTGCTACCTGAAGCCATATGTGCTATTGGGGTGGTACACAGGAGGGCATAGTAGGGTTTTATTTTTTGGGGGGGCTAGAGGGTTCACCCTAAATTATATGGGGGTTATGATGAGATATACAGCTGGCACCCTTTATGTGAAGTTCACAGCAGTGCCCTCTAAGGTGTTCCACTGCTCTGTCAGGATGTCTATGCCAGCCCCACCCATGTTCAAATGGTCAGGATTAGGATTAGGTTGTTTTTCTGATTGAAAATGTATAAAATTAGACATCCCAGTGGCCAAGAAATCCAACATAGGCGTCAGAACGGGGGGAGGGGGGGCACAAGGGCCATGGCCTCCCCAAAAATTGCACTTCCTGTAGGTGATCGAGTGGGGGAGGAAAACCCCCCATTTCTTGTGAGGCTGGGAGCTTGCTACCAGCCAGCGTGCCTCTCTAAAGCGCCCCTGCTGGCATCTACTTCTCTCCCCCCTCCTCCATCCTGCCTGCACACCCACCTGCCATGTTTAACTTCATAGAAAAGCGCTGCCCCACACTGCCACTGGCCTCGATGTCTTCTCTCCACTATGGCCTACCCTCTCTGACAACTTCCTGTTTCTGCTAGGGCTGGCTGCAGTGGAGAGAAGACACCGAAGCCAGTGGTAGTGCGGCGCAGCTCTTTTTTATTAAGTTAAACGCGGTGGGCACGTGAACAGTCAGGAGGGGGGAGGATTAGATGCCGGCAGGGATGCGTTGCAGAGTACTGACCAGCAGGCATGCTGGCCGATAGCTAGGTATAGAAGGGAGGAGCATATGGGACTGGGGGAAGGGAGAGATATGGACAGAGGAAGTAAGAGAGGGAGAGATGGACATGAGGGAAGGCAGAGGGGGGAAGAGAGAAATGGATGTGGAGGAGGCAAGATGGGGAGAGGGAGAGAGTTTTGGTGAGGGGACAGAATGGGTAGGGAGAGATATGGACAGAGGAAGTAAGAGAGGGAGAGATGGACATGAGGGAAAGCAGAGGGGGGTAAGGGAGAAATGGATATGGAGGGGCAAGATGGGGAGAGGAAGAGAGATTCAGGGAGGGGAAAGAAGGAGGAGGGAGAGATATGGACAGAAGAAGAGAGGGAAAGTTGGACATGAGGGAAGGTAGAGGGGGAAGGGAGAAATAGATGTGGAGGGGCAAGATGGGGAGAGGGAGAGAGATTCGGTAAGAAAGCAGAAGGGGGAGGTAGAGATGGACAACTCAGGGAAAGCAGAGAAGGAAGAGAAGACATGGCTAGGAAAAGATGTTGGCAATATGGACTGGGGACTGTGAGACGTGAGAAATGCCATACTTGGGAGCACACCATGACCTCTGGCCATACTCTGCTGCTGCTCTGCCTGTGGCTTTATGAAAAAGAAGTGCAGCTGGAAAGAATGAGGAGGAGACCTACTTGGATGTTTTAGAGCCAGCCAGAACACAGGTATACACTCTTGGGAGGGGGCATGAACTTGGGACACAGAAGGAAGGGAGAGAGGGAGGGGGCATGAACTTGGGACATAGGATGGAAGGATGGGGAAAAGAGATGCTGAGGTGGGGGGAGAGAATAGAAAGGGATGGGTGTGAGAAAGAGGGAAAGAGATGGTGTACATGGGGAAAGGAAGAAAGAGGAGAATTATTGGACATGGTGATGGAAGAGGCGTAAGGTAGAGAGAGATAAGAGGCACTTATGATATAATTGATTATAATATTTGAAAGAAGGTGGTTGGTATGGGATATAACTTTTATGTTTTTAGAATTATATGAGAATTACAAGTGTTATTGTTGTTACTAATGATATATTTCTGTACGCTTGCTGTAAGTTTTCAAAATGAATAAAGAATTTTTTTTTTTTTTTTTTTTAAAAGAGAGAGATAAGAGGGAGAAATGCTGGATGTGGTGGTGGAGGGAATGGAGGAAGAGATGTGGCATGGAGCTGGAGACGGGTGATAGAAGCAGTAATGTTGGAAATGGGGCTGGTGGTCAGGGGTGAAAGATGCTGCACACAGTCTGGGGGATAAGAGAGGGAGAAATATTAGATGTAGCAGGGGGTGGGAGAGAGGCACCCTGGATCTCTCTCTCTCTTTCCCCACTCCCTTTGCAGCAAGGGAGGGAATGAGAGAGAGTGAGGAAGACGTTGCACATAGAGGGTGCAGGAGAGAGAAAGAAATGCTGTGCAATGGTGTGGAGGGGGGAAACTGCATTTTCTGTAATTTAATTTTGAGGTTACCATTGTGTATTATTAATAAGATTATATTGTGGGTATATGAAAAATGAATGGAAGAAATGGTGTTTACAATTAGTACTATTATTATGGGGGTGAGGTCTGGGGAGGAGCTTAGGCAGGTCTGGGGCGGGGTCTAGGGCAGAACTTTTGGACACACATCCCCCAAACATATTTTAGGGTTGAGACCTGTTCTAAAAATAAAATCCTAGGTCTCTGGACCCAGGATGCATAGCTGTTCAGCTTTTTCTCTGAAGAGAAGTTAAAGCAGCTATGGCTCTTCAGCATGGAGAAGAGACGGCTCAGGGATGATATGATAAGAGTTCTATAAAATAATGAGTGGAACAGAAAGGGTAGATGTGAATTGCTTGTTCACTCCAAAAATACTAGTAGCGATGAAGCTACTAAGTAGTAGATTTAAAACAAACCGGAGAAAATATTTCTTCACACAATGTGTAATTAAACCCTGGAATTCATTGCCGGAGAATATGGTGGGATCAGTTAGGTAGGTGGGGTTTAAAAAAGGTTTGGATAATTTCCTAAAAGAGAAGCCCTTAGGCCATTATTGAGATGTCTTGGGGATATCCACTGCTTATTCCTAGGATAAGCAGCATAGAATCTGTTTTGCTACTTCGGATCTATCTAGGTACTGGGGACCTGGTTTGGCCACTGTTGGAAACAGGATACTGGGCTTGATGGACCTTCGGTCTGTCCCAGTATGGCAATTTTTATGTTCTTATGTTTTCAACATTTGTCCAATGAATATGCATGAGATTCTATGCATGCATTGCCTCCATTGTATGCATATAGATATCGTGCATATTCATTGTGAAAATTCTGTATGCATATAGATATCATGCATATTAATTCTGGAAATCTGATTTGGTGAGGGCCGAGTTTGATCACTCCAAATTTATCTCATCTATTGAATCTCCTGCTATAAATTTTACTACATTCCACTACTCCTATGTGTTTATCATGCTCAGCGAGATAAGACATGTACCTAAAGGCAAGGAGGTTGGCGTTATCTTTGATCTTGCATTTTCTATCATCTAAAGCAGTGTTTCCCAAGTCGGTCCTATTACTAATACTTATCATTTCTATAGCGCTGAAGGCATATGCAGTGCTGTATGTTTAACATGTAGTAGACGGTCCCTGCTCAGAAGAGCTTACAATCTAATTTGGACAAAGAGAACATATATGGGTTGGGGGTTTCTTGCAGAATGATAGGACAACATAGGTAATTTTTAAAATATTTTATTTTATTCCCTTGCCAGTCATCTACAATGAATATGCCTGAGATTCATTTGCATGCACTGTCTCCGTTGTATGCAAATCTATTTCATGCATACTCATTGTGGATATCCTGAAAACCTGACTGGCAAGGAGTACTCCATGATTGTCTTGGGAAACATTTAACTAAAGGAATTAGATTTTTAAAAGTTTAGCCATCTTTTTTTTTTATTTTTTGCAACAAAGATGTTTATATACCGCATCATCTCCGCAGACGCAGAGCTCGGCACGGTTTACAGGAATTAGGATGGGAAAGGAACTCCAATGGGGGTTAAAGGATTAGGTGTAAGAAGGTGTGGATGGGTGGGAGAAGCCAAATTGGGAGGAAGTGTTACAGTTTTGAGAATAGCCAGGTTTTTAGGTGTTTGCGGAAAAGTTGGAGGGAGCTTGAGGTTCGGAGCGGGGAGGTAAGGTTATTCCAGAGCTCAGTGATTCTAAAGGGGAGGGATGTCCCTAGTTTACCTGCATGAGAAATACCTTTTGTGGAAGGGAAGGATAGTTTAAGAGTTTGGGAGGATCTGGAGGAGTTAGATTATCTTAACAATTATCTAATATGTCATAAATATTTAAAAACTTAGTTATTCAATAGGTATCTGTCATAGGTTGATGGAAAATACTTTTAATTTAGAGCCCTTTTAAATAAATTGTTCAGTGTAATGGGGTTACATTGATATCATTCTGGATATATCTGATTTTTTCTTATGTGATCCATGCTGAACTTCCAAGGCATTCATGGCATATGAGATTAGATTAGATTAGATTTGCTGTTACATGACAAAGAAAAATGTAAGTACAAAAACAGGAAAAAGTGATGGTCTAATCACTGTCAAGGCTTTATATTACAAATTAAATCTCATTACATTTACTTTCATGTTCCAGGAGAGAAAAAAGGAGTATGCTGTTCACTGCTTTTTAACTTCCTGCATTATCTTCATTTTCTTCTGTGGTAAATATAATGCATATTGAGGCAAAAAAATTAACCCATTCTGCTGACCCGGGTCTGATTATGACAAACTTTTGTTGCATCAAGTAGCATATGCCTACTTCTGATTCAGGCTTCTGCATAAATTGTCAGTTGTTATTTAACCAACTCTGAAAATGATTCTTTCCATAACTTTTTAGCATTTGCATAACTGTATTTGCACAAGACAGAAAACATTAAGTCCAGATCAAACTCTCTCTCACTCCCACATTGAACATGTTTATGCAGCAGGTGGTGGCAGTGAAGGGATTCTCTACAAGTATCTGGATCGGGGGTAGGCAATTCCGGTCCTCGAGAGCCACAGGTAGGTCAGGTTTTCAGGATCTCCACAATAAATATGCATGAGATAGATTCGCGTCTCAAGGAGGCAGTGCATGCAAACCCATCTCAGACATATTCATTGTGGATATCCTGAAAACCTGACCTGCCTGTGGCTCTTGAGGATCAGAATTGCCTATCCCTGATCTGGATGAAAGAAAAGGCATGTGGTTTTTATATGGTACCTTTCATGTAAAATGCATCACTATAGGAGGTACTGTTTTTAGACACATGTAAATGGTACTATCACACCAGGCACCAAGATAGTTACATCACACAGGCCAGTAAACAGCCTGTAGAGTGCCTGAGCTGGAGGAAGGGGATACTGGGTTTAAGCACCTGGGTCCCACGTCCTCCTTATACCAGATCTCACTCAAAGAAATTTGTTCTTAAGTATGTAGTATTCCTTTCAAGCGAGAGGAGAGGTTTTTGAGCCTTTGCTGAAGCTTGCTCTATGATAAAACAAAAGGTAATATCAATAGTGTTATTGTTAGTTTGAAAAAAAGAAAATATATAAATGTTTAGGTGATGAAATTGTATTGATATTATAGATGTACATGGATTGAAAACCTGAAGCAGCTTCAGCTCCTGAGAACTCCTATGTGGCGAAACGCAAGATTGGGCTGGCTGAGTGCTATTTTGTTTGAAGACATCAGAGGCAATTAAGATTGACAATGATGTTACACATATCACAGGAATAAAGTCCATGGAAGTCGTCAGTGATTTGACACTAAGGGACTGATGTTCCAGGTTTTCCACACAGCAGGGGTATATATCCCAGTTACAACATGATGTTTTATGATGGAATGTTCTATGAGCATTAGTAGGTAAAGCATATTTATTGTGAAATAGGGAAAGGAATTAATAAAGTAATTATTTGTAATAGTTTAGCTTCTTCTCAGTGGCGTACCTAGCATATGTATAAGCAACTCTTCCAATGGGAGACAAATGTGGTCATAAGGTGTTCTAAATAAAATTATTGCAGAAGCAAAAGAGAAGACAGTATCAAATCTTTGTTGCTCTAAAGGAAGGAAAACGCCTCAGAAAGGGCCCTCCCACCTCCACAATGGTGGATCTTAAAGGTGGTTGAGCGATAACCTCATAGGCAAAACCTTCTTGTTAAAGTGAGCAATTCAACCATAAACTGTGCTTCACAGTGAAGCACAGTTTATGGTTGAATTGCTCACTTTAACAAGAAGGTTTTGCCTATGAGGTTATCGCTCAACCACCTTTAAGATCCACCATTGTGGAGGTGGGAGGGCCCTTTCTGAGGCGTTTTCCTTCCTTTAGAGCAACAAAGATTTGATACTGTCTTCTCTTTTGCTTCTGCAATAATTTTATTTAGAACACCTTATGACCACATTTGTCTCCCATTGGAAGAGTTGCTTATACATACATTGGTTTCCAATACATCTGAGTTGTTTATAGCTGTACCTAGCATATGTGACACCCGGGGCCCATCATTTTTTGCCCCCCCCCCATCTGTACGAAAAACATGATTTTTAGTAACAAGCCACACATCACATGAGTACCTAGGAAAAGGCAGCATCTTACATATGCAGTGAGCAGTACATCAATACACTCATTGTAAAACTAAACAAGCCAGACTAGTACAGATCAATCCTACACCGTCAATCCTAACAGAAAACCATGTCTTTCGAACACACAGAACACAGAAAATACTTTTGTCTAGTATGGAATATGTCATCACAAACTAACCCCTCCCTCTTTTACAAAACTCTAGTGTGGATTTTAGCCACGGTGGTAACAGATCTGATGCTCACAGAATTCTGGGCATCAGAGCTGCTACCACCACGGCTGGCGCTAAAAAATGCTCCACAGTTTTGTAAAAGGGGGGATAAAATAGAAATACATAGACAAAGGTTAAATTGAACCAGCAAGAAGCTGGACTCTGCATACAATGCAACACCACAGAAACAGTGACACGTGTCTCCTAAAGCAATAAATAAATATAAATTTTTTTTTTCTACCTTTGTCTTCTCTGGTTTCTGCTTTCCTCATCTTCTTGTTGCTCTTTTCCTTCCATCCACTGTCTGCCGTCTCTCTGCCCCTATATGGCATCTTCTCTCCTTCTATGCCCCTTCCAGAAACTGTATGCCTCCCCCTTCCATCTCTCCTTTAACCCCCATTGGTCTGGCATCTCTCTCCTCTTCTTCCCTCTCCCACACCTCTCCTCTGCAATCCCTTTCCCTTTTTTCCCCTCATTTTCCTTTTCAATTTATTTTCTACATCTGTCTAGATTACGTTCTTACTACCCTCTCATCAATTTCCTTTTTTACTATCTACCTACAGTTCGTCACCTCTTTCCCTCACCCCTCCAGTGTTTCCCTAACTCAATCATTTTCCCCCATCATGTGCCTTCCTTTTATTTATCCCCTCCTTCCATCATGTGCCCTCTTTCTCTACCCCTTCCATCTAGTACCTTCTCCTCTCTCTGTCCACTTCCATCCAGCATGTGCTCCCCTCTTTCTCTCCTCCCATTTCCTTCCTGCATTTGCTCCCTTATCTCTCCCATCTGCACTTTCATCCAGCATAGGCTCCCCCTCTACCCTCCCCACTACCATCCAATGTCTGCCCTTTCTCTCTCCATCCACCCCTCTTCAATCAGCATCTGCCCCCTTTCTTTCCCTCCACCACTCTTCCATTCCAGCAGTCCTGCTCCTTTCCCGTGATGACTATAGCTGCCGGTCCACCCCATTCTGACGTACTTGCTCTGGAGCGTAGTCAGCAGCCACGTGCTGGAAGGTCCCACGATGACTCATCGCCGGCTCTGCTCCGGAAGAAGTAAGTTACGTCGGAGGGGGTGGAACTGGCAGATGCAGGGAGTTGTGGCAAAGTCTCGCGATGACTGCGTCTGCTGGGTCCACCCCCTCCGACGTAACTTACTTCTTCTGGAGCAGAGCCAGCAGACGAGACACTGTGGGACCTTCCTGCACCTCCGCACGGCTTCTGACTCTGCTTCAGAGCAAGTAAGTCAGAGGGGATCCACCGGCAGCCATGCGGAGGTGAAGGTACTGTTACACAGTAGGACGACCCAGTCCTGGCCAGCTGTGCACCCCCCATAAGGCGTGCACCCGGGGCGGGCTGCCCCCCCCCCCCTTGGTATGCCACTGCATATGAGGAATAACAAAAGTACTGGTTCTGTTCCAATCTAGCTTTTTGTCTTCCACACTATTACTTTCTCTTTTCTCTTCCACTCACTTTTTTCTTCCTCATTTCAGACAATCTGGTATAGTCAAGGTATTTATTTTCCCCTTAAGGAGGTTGCACTTTCTCCTCCTGGACCTGTGAAATGTATTCAGATTCAGTTTGTAGGACCAATTAAATATCAAGGCAAACTCCTTGCTAACTTTGAATAAGGGATTTGTACCTTAGCAGAAAACTGGGGAAATAAGATTTATAATCTTAACCAGTGGTACCTTCCACTCCAGCTGCAGTGAGGAAAGGGAAGAAATCTCAGGAAATGTTTAGATTGTATGAGCGGGTCCAAATCATCATGGACTTCAGCTAAATATAACAAGAGGCCAGAACACCACAGCTGATATCTCTACCGTCTGATCTGAATCCATTTACAACTGCAATAGAGAGTTGTGTGTGCCAGAACTAGTGTAAGAAGAAACCATTACCCTGCCCCTGCTGACTCTGATCCTATCTAGTTAATAAATCTGCCAGCACACGATCCTCCAAGATAGGGACATTTGTGATTTGCAGCAAATGTTTGCCCAGAATGGCTCAATCACTCGAGACTGTCCTAGCCAAAGTGACTTCCAGACTGCGAAAGGTGCAAGAGGACATTCAAAGTACAGAACTGGAGGTCGGGGTGGGGGGGAGGAATCGGTGTGATCTAGGAATAGAAGGGAATTGTCCCAGCATTTCTGTCCGGCTCCCCTGCTCAAAGCCGCTGCTGCTTTCCTTAACCAGCAGCAGCGGCAGTAAACAAAAGTGTCGGCGGGTGCTCACTCCGGCGGTTCTACAGCTTCTGTCCGGCTCCCCTGCTCAAAACCGCAGGCGTCGGCTCCTCGCGCGACTCACGGCTATGTCGGAAGCGTTCCCTCTGATGTTGCGATGTCAGAGAAAAGGCTTCCGATGCAGCCGCGGGTCGCGTGAGATATAGACATCCGCGGCTTTGAGCAGAGGAGCCGGACAGAAGCTGTAGAACTGCCAGAGTGAGCACCCGCCAACACTTTTCTTTACTGCCGTTGCTGCTGGTTAAGGAAAGCAGCAGCAGCGGCAGAATAGGGAGGTTGGCCGGCTGTGAACCCCCTTGGGGCATGCACCCAGGGCGGACCGCCCCCCCCTGCACCCCTCTTAGTACGCCACTGCTTCTTCTCTTTTTTGTATGTATTAAAATTCAGATATTGTGAAAGCTTTTTCTAATTTATGTCCTAATTGTATATTGATTGGGTTACTCAAAGAAAGGGGAGACATTCGTGGATCCATCTGCTAGGAGGATATGGTAGGTGATCATGGGGCCTAGGGAGGATTCTTGAGTGGGCAGACTTGTTGAGCCACCGGCCCTTCTCTGCCGTCATACTCTATGTTTCTATGTTTCTGCACCAGGTCTTGCTCCAGCCTCAATGCAGCCCTGTATATAGCAATCATATATGTATATAGTCAAACTCCTAATATGAGCCAACAATGAAACTAGAAAGAAAACAATAGAACAGGCATATACCTAGAGAGGAAGACTAGATGCCTCAAGTGCCCGGGGTCAATGGCCAGAACTTATCTTGGCCACTAGACCCACAACTGAGCTATCATCGGGTACTGTCTTATTTTCTCTATATGCCTTTTTAATCCTTATATTTTGTATGGATATTTTATAGATGTTAGTTTTATCGTAAATTAGTTATCACTTTAAATAAATGCTGTAGATGTGTGGTACTTAGCTCGGGTAAACAACTGCCCGGCAAACTTCCCACACTCAATTCCATAGACGGAAGATCTCCGTTTCGCTCTCTATACGATTCAAAGAGCTTCTTCAGAACAGCATAAGGATTAGCTTCAATACTAAAATACAAATAAATAAAACATCTTTGTTACTAAATTTCTCATTGTTATGTTACTACTTAGTAACTATAAATGTCTTAGTTAAACTGTCCTAGAAAAACATTCATGGAAACAACCTCACCTTACATGATTTTAGAAAAAGGAATTTTTTTAAAAAAGGAATATTTCTAAAAAAAAAACAAAACCCCGTTTGAAAAGCTAAAACTTCAGCTACATTTTACTTACTGTGCTTTAATCCATAGTTGTATTTCCCGCTAGCCTATTCAAAGGGAAATGACCGTGGCAGCTGGCAGAAGGGTCTCCGTCGGGAAAAGGGGCGATTTCCCTTCCGCTTCCCCTTCTTCTCCTAACCCCCCCCCTTCGCTGATTGGTTCCTTCTCCTCCTCCCACCCCCTTCCCCCATCCCTCTTCTCGCTCCGGCTTCGACCGATTTGGCCTCGCTCCTCCCTATACGGGATCGGAGCTTGTTCTGAAGCTGCATTAGACTTTTTTTTATCGCCGGTCACAGTGGTATTAGCTCCAACGCTCATAGGTATTCTATGAACATCAGAGCTAATACTGCTGTGACCGGAGATAAAAAAAAGTCTAATGCAGCTTCATAAAAGGGATGGGCATAGCTCTGCAAGTTAATTTTTTAGCTCTATCAGTATTCTGGACACTGTTCCCTCAAACTGAGCAGAAGGCATCGTTGCCAGGGGGTGCTGCTTCAATACTGTTTCAATCATTAGGAACAGGCAGATTCAAAGCTTGTCTATGCCTCACTATTGAAAATATAACAGTGAAACAATATCCCCTCCCTCCCCCCATTGGCAGGACTGTAGGTAGAGAACTCCCACTCTACTTAGAGGGAACTCTGATTCTGGGATGGATATCATCCAGTCCAGGCGATTTGCTACTCATTAATTTTTCAAATTGTACCATTACATCTTCCAGGTTTACAGAAATTTGTTTCACTTCTTCCAACTCATCACTTTTGAATAACACTTCTGGTACTGGAATCTTCCCTCCCCCCCAATCTCCCCCCCCCCCCCCATTTTTCTTGGTGAAGACCAAAGCACAGAATTCATTTTGTCTCTCCACTATGGCCTTATCTTCTTTGAGTGTTCTTTTTTCCCAATCATTTAATGGTCCATCTGATTCTTTTACCAGCTTCTTGCTTCTAATATATCTAAAAACAAGATTTTATGATGTATTTATGCTTCCAATGCAATCTTCTTTTCCTAGTCTCTCTTTGCCTTCCTTATTAGCACTTTCCATTTGACTTGCCATTCCTTATTTATTTTACATACTGCTTAAGTGGTTTACATTGAATAGTAATCAGGTACTCTTTTCCTTTCTATCCTAGTGGACTAACATTCTAACTATGGTACCTGGGGCAATGAAGAATTAGGTGACTTGCCTATGGTTACGGTGCTGGGATTTAATCTGTAACCTCAGGGGGCAAAGCGTCAGCTCTAACCACTAGGCCATTCCTCTACAGCTAATAACGAATGGTGTTTCCTATTATTAGTTGTGGAAAATTTTGATGGCTTGCAGTGGCGTACCTAGGGGGGGGGCGGGGGGGGAGGGCCGCCCCGGGTACCAGCCCTGAGGGGGTGTTCCCGGCCTTGCCGCTCAGTCCCCCCCCCACGCCCGAAGGACCGCTCGCCCCACTGACCTTCCAGCACACCTATGAAGCAGCCCGCAGCAGGATCGCGACGTCAGCAATCCCTCAGCTGCTTGGGCGCTGCTTCCTGCGCCGCGGTCCCGTCCCTCCTCTGACGTCAGAGGAGGGGGCGGGACCGCGGCGCAGGAAGCAGCGCCCAAGCAGCTGAGGGATTGCTGACGTTGCGATCCTGCTGCGGGCTGCTTCATAGGTGTGCTGGAAGGTCAGTGGGGCGAGCGGTCCTTCGGGCGTGGGGGGGGCAGTAGCTTAAGGTAGCCCGGCGCAGGAAGCAGCTCCTAAGCAGCGCAAAGATAGCTGACGTCGCGATCCTGCTGCGGCTGCTTCATAGGTAGTGCGGGGAGGCCAGGGGGGCGAATGGTCCTTCGGGGTGGGTCAGGGCATCAGGCCTTCAGGGTGGGGCGGGCGGGCAGGCAGACTTTCAAGGGGGAGGGGGGTGACAGGCAGGCAGGCAGGCCTTCAAGGGGGGGTGCAGGTCTTCGGGGGGGGGGTGCAGACCTTCAAGGGGGTGCAGGCCTTCAAGGGGGGGACAGGCCTTCAAGGGGGGGGGGACAGGCCTACAAGGGGGTGCAGGCCTACAAGGGGGGGACAGGCCTTCAGGGGGGGTGCATGCCTTCAGGGGGGGTGCCGAACTTCAAGGGGGTGCAGGCCTTCAAGGGGGGGACAGGCAGGCAGGCCTTCAAGTGGGGGGACAGGCCTTCGGGGGGGGGCAGGCCTTCGGGGGGGGGTGCAGACCTTCAAGGGGGTGCAGGCCTTCAAGGGGGGGACAGGCAGGCAGGCCTTCAAGGGGGGGGACAGGCCTACAAGGGGGTGGGACAGGCCTTCAAGGGGGTGCAGGCCTTTGGGGGGGTGCCAACCTTCAAGGGGGGGTGCAGGCCTTCAAGGGGGGGTGCAGGCCTTCAAGGGGGGACAAGCAGGCAGGCCTTCAAGGGGGGGACAGGCCTACAAGGGGGTGGGACAGGCCTTCAAGGGGGTGCAGGCCTTTGGGGGGGTGCCAACCTTCAAGGGGGGGACAGGCCTTCAAGGGGGGACAAGCAGGCAGGCCTTCAAGGGGGGGTCAGGCCTTCAAGGGGGGGACAGGCCTACAAGGGGGTGGGACAGGCAGACCTTTAAGGGGGGACAGGCCTACAAGGGGGTGGGACAGGCAGACCTTTAAGGGGGGATAGGCCTTCAAGGGGGGACAAGCAGGCAGGCCTTCAAGGGGGGGTCAGGCCTTCAAGGGGGGGGGGGGACAGGCCTTCGGGGGTGCAGGCCTTCGGGGTGGGTGCAGGCCTTCGGGGTGGGTGCAGGCATTCGGGGTGGGTGCAGGCCTTCGGGATGGGTGCAGGCCTTCAGGGGGGGACAGACCTTCGGGTGGGGGGTACAATCCTTCGGGGAGGGTGCAGGCCTTCAGGGGTGGGGTTTAGGCGTTCAGAGGGGGACGGACCTTCGGGTGGGAGGTAAAGTCCTTCGGGGGGTGCAGGTCTTCAGGGGTGGGGTGTAGCCCTTCTGAGGGGGGACAGACCTTCGGGGGAGGGGGGTCCTGGTGTAAAAGTACACAGAGGGAGAGAGGGAAGGGGGGGTTCAAAGGTGAATCTGTGGATGGAGACAAAAAAAAGGAAAGATGCCAGATCTCCGGGAGAGGGAAGGGAAACGGAAGGGGAGAACAGAGATGGCAGACGGATGGTTAGCACGGAGAAAGGAGACCCTGGCAAGCAAGACAACAAGAGCCTGGGACCAACAAGATTTGAATATTGATCAGAGAACAAAAGGTAGAAAAAATAATTTTATTTTCTGTTTTGTGATTACAATATGTTAGATTTGAAAAGTGTACATGAGACAGCTTGAAATGGGAACTTTTCTATTTTTGTGAATGGCAAGGCTGAGTTCAGTTAAAATATATGCTTTATAAGAAAATATAATAATGTGTTTTATAAAGTTTATAAGCATTGCTGGCATACTCGGTGAGGTGTTCCTAGTGTTGGTGGTGGTGGTAGCATGTCAGTGTGTTGAGAGGAAGAGGTAGTCTGGGAAATTCTGCTGAGCAAACTCTGGGCCCATTTCCACCCCCAGTTAGTCCACTCCACTCAACTGGTTCACACACTGAGTGGGTCTTTGGGTGTTATTTCTGGGTAGTTGTTTTAGAATCTCTTCCAGTGGTTTGTCAGTATCTCCTTCTGGTCCAAGGAAGGAAACTTTGTCAACCTTAGCATTGACCTTCAGAATATGTTTGTAACAGCGCTGCTTGTGTGGCATTAGGCTATGTAGTGATCGAAAGAAAAAAACAGACCTTTGCACATTTTTGCACTATATGGTGGGTGTATGAGGAGATTCATTTCCTGCACAGTTAAGTCCATGTGAAGTTACCTTGTGCTGTATTTGACATCTAGCAAGGTCTCTGTTTGGAAGGAAAGATCTAAGCTTAAAAATGAAGTGGCCAGAAGTTATGTTAAAAGTAGATAGCGTAGCTGGTTTTAAGAAAGGTTTGGACAAATTCCTGGAGGAAAAGTCCATTGTCTGTTATTAAGACATGGGGGAAGCGTCTGCTTGCCCTGGATTGGTGCACTCAGCAGCAACAAATACTAGTTTTGGCTGGCTCTTTCCCCGCATTTCTCCTCTCTTCCCCACGATTTAATATCCAGTTCAGGCAGTAAGTAAATGCATCGGCAGGGGGGGTCTGGTAAGTCTTGGGGGCTGGGGATGGAAGGTGAGAATCAGTTCTGTAGGCTATCAGAAATTTGCTTAATTATCTACTCACACAGAAAAGCAGTAAAGTCAATAGGTTCTCTGAGTGGGAACAACCTGTTTGATCTTGCACTCTTGTGATTGACCAATTGTTTATCACTGTTTAATTTATCACATTGATTAATTTGAGCACACCTGAGGTGTCCTATGATGGTGTGCACTGCAGGCAGAGGAGCCTTATTGTGTAAAGCACTGGAGAATTCTCTCCTCTCGCTTACCTCTCATGCTGAGGACACCCTGCTTCAGTATAATCATTTATATGATTTATCTTATAAACATTATTACGTGGTCTTTTCCTCAAGTGCTGAGACATCAGGTTGTTCCCACTTGGAGAACCTATTGACTTTTACTGCTTTTCTGTGTGGCTTTAACATTTTTGCTATTCAGTATACCTAAACTATTATTCAGTAGAAAAAATATGGTTTGTTCAATCAAATCCTGTGTGGACATTGGACTTCTATGAGTGAATGTTCTGCTTGATTGAACAAACTAAATTTTTTCTACTGAATAATAGTCTAGGTACAATGAAAGTAAATAGCAAAAATGTTTGAGTAGATAATTAAGGAAATCTTTTTCATATTGCTTGCTTATGGACTGGGAAAAAAGACTGTTCAAGCAAATGTCTCCAGAACTGCTTTAATGGAAAAATGTGATTTTTTTTTTTTAAGTACTTTGTGAAATTTATTGTTGTTGTGAAATTTATTGTTATACTTTGTTTAAACTTAAAAAGCGGTGTCATTAACAGTGAATCTAATCGAAAAATCGATTCAACAGGGTGAATCGAATCGAATGAAATATTTTTCTCTGAATCGGGCAGCACTATTGGCTACCATGAGAATGGGCTACTGGGCATGATGGACCATTGGTGTGACCCAGTTAGGCTATTCTTATGTTATGTTCTCATCTGTAGGGGCCTTTGTTTTCACTTCGTATTTTAATGTATTTTTTTCCTGGGAACTTATCAGTGTTTTTTTATAATGGGAACAAAAATGGAAGAGAATTAATGTGTGTGGAATAGGGGGGTAACTAATTTCTTCAGCTAAATAATTCAATCCACTTCAAACAGACATAGGAGAACTCACGCACCATTCACACACCCTCCAACCAAAAACGTCAAAAGAAAAAAACTGTTCGACAACCTCCTAGCCATTCGAGCTGCAACACTTGACCCCCAACTCTACAACCTATTGACCTCGACCACAAACTACAAAACCTTAAAAAAAGAAATAAAAACCCTTCTATTCAAAAAACACATAAAACCAAACTAACATAATCAGAACTGTCCCAAGCATCACCTGCAACTACTCCATATGTACTTCTGATGTCATGACAATTCCGACATAATTTATGTTATGTTATGTTTGGAATAATGGTTACATAAATGAGGTTCAATAAAAGAAAATTTTCACTGCCTGTTTCTATTCTGACCATTTATTCCATTTCATGGTTATTGCAAAAAAAAAAAAAAAAAAAAAATTTTTCCATGAGGGGGGGGGGGTGTCAAAAAATGATGGGCCCCGGGTGCCACATACCCTAGGTACGCCACTGATGGCTTGCTTTTGGCCTTGGCCTTGTAATTCTAGGGAGTATATGTCATAATGATTAGGTTTTTATGCTTTCATTTGTTCTATGCATCACATGTTGCACTAATTCTGGGAATGCCCTGGCTAAAATGGCATAGAAACATGATGGTAGATAAAGCCAAATGGCCCATCCAGTCTGCCAATCCACAGCATCCATTATTTCCTCCTCTACCTAAGAGATCCCACTTGCCTGTCCCACACTTTCTTGAATTCAGACACAGTCTTTGCCTCCACCACCAGGAGGCTATTCTACGCATCTACCACCTTTTCTATAAAAAAATATTTTCTTAGAGTACTCCAGAGGCTATCACCTCTTAATTTCATCTCATGCCCTCTCACTGTGGAGTTTCCTGTGAATTGATAGAGACTCGCCTCATGTGCATTTATACCACATAGGTATTTAAACATCTCTCTAGAACAATACTAATAATAACAGTCTATAAATTAATTACTCCAAAAAATGTTATTAGCCAAGTGGTGGAACTACCCATTGAAAACCATTTAAGTAAAGTGGAGAAAAAGCCTCAACTCAATTTCATATGTAGACGGCAACCCAATGAGTTTTTCAGCTGTTCTTAATCTGTATCATGGGCAAAAAACTCCACTACTTCTCAAAATGTAGTCTTTCAAAATGGGGACATATTTCACCACTGTGCACAGGGAACAGGAAAAAGAACCTTAAGGAAGGTTTCACTTATCTTCACGGCTGTTCTTATCTTCACGGCTGATCGCGATCCAAAAATGCAACGATCTTCCCACAATCACAATCACATTTTTGGCACTGAAGAGAAGACAAGGAACCGGTGTCCAAATCCAACAAGGCTCTTTTTTCACCAAGTGGCTGCTTCAGGGAGTTCCCTCCTATTCCGCCTTTGTAAAAGGACCCCTTAGTTCAGGGGTGTCCAATGTCGGTCCTCGAGGGCCGCAATCCAGTCGGGTTTTCAGGATTTCCCCAATGAATATGCATTGAAAGCAGTGCATGCACATAGATCTCATGCATATTCATTGGGGAAATCCTGAAAACCCGACTGGATTGCGGCCCTCGAGGACCGACATTGGACACCCCTGCCTTAGTTACTAGGCAGTAAGGGCTCCCATGCTAACCACTAACTAATTGGCTAGCATGTAGCAATGTAGCTGTGTTAACCGATTAATACTGCGCATGCCTATTCTCTGCCCTAAACACGCCTATGGCACTAAGAAATATTTTCTATTTTTTAGCATGCGGGTACTGTACTCCAAACACAAAACTAACATGGGACTCCTGAGCATACCCCCTGGTAGTGCATTTTAACTTGTAATAAAGCATGTGTTAACCTTTTTCTATTGTGTGTCCCGGATGACAGGACATTCAAAAAATGATATAGATAGTGGATAAACAGCTTGTATGGACTAATAAAGAGCCAGGAACACAAAATATTTGAATTTACAGACTTATGACTTATTTACATTATGTTTACAATAGCCGTAAATGATAATGGTGAATAATACAAAACTTTGCTAAAATAATTACGATTAGAACCAGCGTAACGTAAAATTTATTACGATAGGAAAAGGTTAAGGCTTACCGTAGCTTAGTAAAAGGGTCCCAAAATGAAAGAAAGGAATGCTGATAAATTAAAACAGGAAAGATAAACTACTCAAAAAAGAACAAATACACAAATGGTCAGGGTACAACAGATCATCCTGGTTGATATATTATATCTAGATTTTCAGAATGCTTTCAACATCCCCCTCCCCATTTAAGACTCCTGAGGAAATTAAAAAGCCATGGGATAGAAGACAATGGGCTCCTTTTACAAAGCCATGGTAATGGCTACTACTGCGGTAATTGCTCTGATGCCCATAGTATGGGTGTACTTTAGCTTTGAACACTACCCCTGCAAATTTATGCAAGCTGCTACTTTCCTCCACAAACCCCCTCCCCCCAATCGCCAACACTATCATCTTCCACAAACCCAACGCTCCCTCGATGAAAGGTGTTAATTTCCTCCACAAACCCCTCTTCCTCGATGACCGGTGCTACCGTTTTTGCCCCACTCAGCTGGCATTGGACTTTTATCCTCCCCACCAATCATCGGTGGTGCTGCTCCTCCCCCCCTCCCCCCACGATGCCTGGAGTTTCTGTCCTCCACATACCTCCCTCCCCCTAATGGCCAACAGTACCATCTTCCACAAAACCAACCCTCCCTCGATGAAAACTGCTATGTTCTTCCACAAACCACTCTTCCCCGTTGAGCAGCGCAACCATCCTCCCCCCCACCCAGCTAGCATTGTTCCCATGATCAAAAAAGCTGACAATGATGTCCTGTGCGTTGTTGGAGTGGAGCTTTGAGCTTCTGTGCATGCTCAAGGCTTGCTGGCTCCTAAGAACTCAATCGCAACAAGATTTGAGACAAAAATTATAGCTTTGGAGATGCAGGGAACTTTTGAAAAAAATATTGCTAAAAATCCAAGATGGCCGCTGTTATGAAATTCATGGCAAAATCACAATATTTTTCACACTTACCAAAGTTAAAAAACAGTGATTTTAGGATATTTCAGGTGAGGGAACACAGGGGGCATGCAGAAACCTTGAAAACCCCACTGCTCCTTGTGACCCTGGGCAAGTCACTTAATCCCCTCATTGCCCCAGGTACACTAGACAGAGTTTGAGCCCACCAGGACAGATAGGGAAATATGATAAAATACCTGAATGTAAACCACTTGGGATATAAGTGGTATATAAATGATAAAATAAATAAATTTCACATAAATGGTGCCAGGTACACATTTCACCAGAACCCCTAACATTGTGTGCTGTGCCCTCCAAAACACCCCCAAAACCTACTGGATCCACCTGTCTACCACCCCAATAGCCCTTATGGTTGCAGGTACAGTATGTTTTTGTCAGGTTTTGGTGGTCTTACACTTCCTCCTACAAGTGTACTAGTTAGGGTGGGATATGAGTCTGGGTCCCCTTCTCTGAAGTCCACTGCACTGCCCACCAGGATACTCAATACCTTCTTGTTGTTGTGCTAGGACTGGCCATGCTATCTGTAGTTGTCAATGAGACAGATATGTACTGTTTCATTCAGGGTGTCAGGGGGGGTCATCGGATTTGGGGTGGGGCCCTCCAGTGGTCATCTGGCCAGTTTATGCACCTTTTTGACCCTTAATCAATCCCAAATGTCAAAATTCTGTCCTGGATGTTTTGTAAAAAAAAGTCCAATTATCGCTGCAAAACATCAAAGTGCTAAGCCTGCCCAAAAACCACCCATAACACGCCCCCTTAAGATTTAGATGCACTGCGGACAAAAAGCCAAGCACAATGGCTAGAAAGTCAGTTTTGAAAATGGCAACTTGGACGTTTTGCTGAGAAAAACATCCAAGTGCCACTTTATGACATCTTTTAGATGTCTTTCAGTTTTGAAGATGAGCCCCATATGTGCTTGTCGATATTCAGCACTTAAGCAGCCATGGTTTTCCATATAAAAATAGGACAGACTTTTATGAGATCCCATTTATGTGGTAAGTCTGGCCACTTAAGGGCTAAATATCAGCACTTAAGCAGCTTATTGTTGGCACCGCCTCCAAAATAGTCAGCTTTCTGTTTGGCACTAGCTGTTATACTCAGCAGTACTTAGCCAGTTAAGTGCCTCTGAATATGAGTGGCTAGCCCTGACCAAGTGATTTAACCAGTCAGCAGTTGGCTAAATCACTTTGAATATTGAGCCCGTTATTTGCCATCACATGTAACAAGACCAGCCATTTTACAAATATACACATTAAAAATATAAACAACATGAATCCAGAAGATTCCACGTGAAGATATTGACACTCATGGCAAGTGCACAATTTCCACATGTAAGTGCCGACACTTCCATGTTTAGCTTAATCCCTCATGTAAAGCCCTGGTCAAAACAAGCACTTTTTAAAAATATGGATGTGCTGTTAAACAGCTCTAAAAGCTGATGTGGAACATTCCCTTTGTAAATCAGAGAATATATGTAAATGTGTACCCAAGCCCTGCCCAAACAATGCCCTCTTGAAATCTCTATGCAGTGTGGATCTCCACATGTAAATAGATTTCTGAAATCATTTTTACACGTGTATAAGATATACATGTTTAAGAACTGGCATTAAGATGTGGAAATCATAAATAAGGTTTCTAATATAACCCTCTTACTGTTCATATGGTATAGTGCAGGTTTGTTTTTTTAAAACTTGTAAGTCTGTTCAGATCTGAAGAACACTATAGTGCAAGTTTAGATTACAAGAAGTTGGGTCCATAAGCATTCCACATATATCACTATTGCGGCACATCTGCCCATCGAGGGCATTTCATCTTCATTGTCTTTTTTTCTCACAGGTTGTGCAAACTCTGTTGGATTTCAACTAGATTTTCATAATCCCTTTGTTCCTGCCAGCTGAGAGCATCCTCAACTTGTTAAGGTACTCTTGTGAAACAGAAGCCTGTGATGGATGAGAGAGATGAAGTTATATTGATCTGTCTATCAGCAGGGATTTTTAGGGATAAAGGCTTCTTGAAATTGTGAACTCTTTTTTTTCTCTCTGTTATCTAAACTTTCTTCTTGGTAGGAAAGAAGCTCGTTATAATTCTTTCATTATACATTTTTTTAAACTATTACTCACAAAATAGAGAATTTGATCCAGATACACTATAAGACTGCTGGGTTTTGAGCAAGAGCGGATTTATAGATGTGGAGGGGCATTTTTCAATAGGACGTCTGAGTTTGGACATTTTGGGAAAGATGTCCAGAAATCCAGTAGAGAAAAATGTTCATTTTCAAAACAGCAAGACATCACTCTCTTTTTTTTTTTATGATCTATCTAGATGTTTTGACCCTTAGTACATCTATCTTTTATGGCTATTTTCAAATACAAATACATCCAAATGAAAAGTGCACAAAATAAGCTATTGGGACATCCAGTCAGCATTCTTATCAAACTGACCACAGACAGCTGAGCACAGTAAAGCAGAGCAGAGGGGCACTCTAGGGCAGTGGTCTTTTCTAATTTTTAAGCGAGGGGTGTTTTGGAGACTAGAAGTTAAAAATGACAAACTTAGGTTGAGGACTTGAGTGAGTTAGTAAATGTTTTTTTCATTTCTTTTTGCAATTGTACTAAGGTGTAATGTCTTTTACACTATATGAACTTGTATTCTTACTATCTCACTTTCTGTACAAGTGTATTACTTGGTATGTAATAATGAAAAGTTATAAATAAATAATGTTTTAAAAAATTATAAACTTATTATTCAGCTAAAGTTGGTGCTACTACTTGTAATGTTAAAAAACTATTTCAATTAGTTAATAATACATTCAATGTAACACAATATTTTTCAGTTTGAATCAGATTCGAGTCTTGGATGCAATTCTGGAGACACGTTGCCTGCTTAACACAAAAAGCTTTTCATGTCCTTTGGAAGCTGAACAAGTTTAGAAAGAGATTTTTGTATGTTCATTTCAGTTCATTGGTTCAGGCTTTGCTTTAACCTTGCATTGACTATCGTAATCTTGTTTTTTTCTGGATGTTCTTTGAAGCTGGTCAAACGGATGCAGACTTTGCAGAATAGTATGGCTAGGTTGATTTGTCATGCAAAAAGGTTTGATAGCGTAGCCCCTTTATTAAAGGAATTGCAGTGGCTTCCAATGCAAGCTCCCATCTATTTTAAGATTTGCTCTCTGATTTATGGGCCATCCTCCAGCTGTATTGGATGTTTTGTGCTTTTATCTGTAAGCTGCCAATCTGTTCGTGTTTCTAATCAGCTGCTTCTACATTTTTCATCAATGATTTCTGTTAAAAGACATGCTCAATTGTGACTGTCTTATCAGGCTGCAACAATGTGGAATCTAGAAAGAAATTATTCTTGCTTTCATAAGAAACATAAGACCTCTTTTCTGGGCTGATATCTTTGGATTTCATGCATTCTATTATATATCCTAAAAATGGCTAGCCTTCTTTTGGTATTCAGCAGAATATAAGAATAAACATTGTATTGTATTCATTGTGGATATTCTGTAAATGGACGGGTTGGGTATGTCAGGAGGAATGGGCTGAGAACCTCTGGGATAGAGGATGTAACCCAGTAGTGGGCAAACTTTTTGACTCGTGGGCGACAATGGGTTCTTAAATTTGACAGAGGGGTTGGACCCGTCCCATCGCATCCCCGCAAGCTCGATCCTGTCCCATCCCAATGAGCTCGGTCCCCTTCCCCGTTCCCGCAAACCATCTGATCCCATCCACAAAAGCCTTAAATAGTTTTATACTGAACTTATTTTATTAAAGTATAAAAAGAAACAATATTCTGTACAATTGTACAATTATAAATCAAAGTTCTGGCTGCTGAACTAGAGAAAGAGATATCAACACAACTAATATACTACTTTATCGTAAAGCAAGAAAAAGAAAATAAATAGAATTTTTTTTTTCTACCTTTGTTGTCTGGTTTCTGCTTTCCTCATCTTCTCCTCATTCAATTCCTTCCATCCACTGTCTGTCTGCCTTCTCTCTGCCTCTTTCATATGCTCTGTTACTGTGCCTCTCCCTCCATGCCCCACCCCAACCCCATTGGTCTGGCACCCATCTTCTTCCGTCTGCTCCCCCCATAGTCTGGCATCTCTCTCTTCCCCATTTCTTCATTGTCTTCTCCCCACTTTCTTCAGCAGCGTCTTCTCTCCTCTCCCCTCCCTCTCTTCCCCAGTTCCCTTCAGCAGTGTCTTCTCCCCACTCTCTCTTCAGCAACGCCTTCTCCCCTCTCTCTCTTCCCCAGTTCCCTTCAACAGTGTTTTCTCCCCACTCTCTCTTCAGCAGTGTCTTCTCCCTACTCTCTCTTCCGTAGTTCCCTTTGATGTCTGTTCCTTTCCTCCACCTCTCCCCTCCAGCACCCTTCGAGCTTCCTGCCCCTGATCGCAGGACCCGGATACATCAGTCAGATGGCCAGCTGAGGCAACCAAGCCTCCAGCCGCCCTCCGGTCTGAGATGTTTTGTGCGAAAGAGGCAGGTGAAATCAGGGCCGCCATCAGAAATTTCTGGGCCCCTTACTGAGCAATCCTATTGGGCCCCCCCCACGCACCCCTTCCCCCCCACTTTTGTCCGGGGGGGTGCTATCAGGAAATCGGCAGGGGACAAAAAAAAGTATGACAGCAGTGTTTATTGTTTATTGTTGTGCACAGCAGAAGAATAATACAGGAATTTGTGCTATGGTGGCCTAGGACCAATGTTCCCTCTAAGGATTATGCATGAGCAAAAATATGCATGAGCAACAAGTTACATATTCCACAAATTTATGAGCAGGCGCGGAGGACGCATTTTTAAACAAATGTAGTTTATCCTTGTACTCCTTATGTAATTTTAATCATCTATGGATATGTTTGTACGTTTATTGTTCAAATGGTTTTATTTATTTCCCCAAATTTATTTTTGTTATACGCATTGAAAATATTTGATATTGCGTTTAAATCAAAATCTCAATAAACTTGAAACTTGAAACGAGTGCCCGTAAGATTGTGGGAGGGTTAAATACTCAAAACTTAGAAGAATAACAATTTACTTAAAGTTTTTGCTTCGCCAGCTTTCTAGTAGCTTTACATACAGTGGCGTACCTAGCATATGTAACACCCGGGACCCATCATTTTTTTGGCACCCCCCCCCATCTGTAAGAAAATCATGATTTTTAGTAACAAACCACACGTCACACATGAGTACCTAGGAAAAGGCAGCTTCTTACATATTGCAATGAGCAGTATATCAATACATCCATTGTAAAACTAAACAAGCCAGACCAGCACAGATCAATCCTACATTGTCAATCCTAACAGAAAACCATGTCTTTCAAACACACAGAACACAGAAAACACCTTCGCCTAGTATGGAATATGTCATCACAAACTAACCCCTCCCCCTTTTACAAAACTGTAGTGTGGATTTTAGCCACGGTGGTAACAGATCTGACGCTCATAGAATTCTGAGCATCAGAGCTGCTATCACCATGGCTGGCGCTAAAAAACTCTCCACAGTTTTGTAAAAGGGGGGATAAAATATTAATACACAGTTTCAACGCTCTAGCTCAGAGATGCCCAAACTTTTTGGGCTTGCGAGCTACTTTAAAATGACCAAGTCAAAATGATCTACCAAAATTAAAATTAAAAAACACAAAGCACACTATACGCTGAGAAAATGTTAATTATCATTCCTATTCTGGGTTTTTTTCAAAGAGGTCAAGGCAGATGACTCTATGCATTGTCACCTCAGTAACAACCATACAAAAATAGACAAATATACCCCCCATCCTTTTTATTAAACCACAATAGCAGTTTTTAGCGCAGGGAACTGCGCTAAATGCCCAGCGCTGCTCTTGACGCTCATAGGCTCCCTGCACTAAAAAACACTATTGCGATTTAGTAAAAGGGGGCCATAGTGCAAAATATAGACAGCATATATAAATTCAGACACATTTTGATCACTAAATTGAAAATAAAATCATTTTCCTACCTTTGTTTGGTAATTTCATCTGGTTGCACTTTATTCTTTTGACTGTGCATCCAATATTTCTTCCCTTCTTTCAGCCTCCTGTATGCTTCCTCTCCTCCAGACCTCATTCCCTCCCTCAACTTTTTCTTTCTTTCTCTATGTCTGTCTTTCTCTGATTCTGTGCGCCATTTTTTTGCTGTTTCTGGTTCCCTGTCCCCCCCCCCTTCTTTCTTTCTTTCTTCCTTCCTTCCTCCGTGCCCCATTTTTTGCTTTTTTTTTTTCTGGCTCCCTGTCCCCCCCACCTTCTTTCTTTCTTCCTTCCTGCCTCCCCCATGCCACCACCACTGCGGAATAGGCTGCTGCCGCAATCTTCTGCATGGGGCCGATCAATTCTCACCGCCCGACGTCAATTCTAACGTCGGAAAGGATGTTCCCGGCAGCCAGGCAGCGATTGGCTAGCCAGGACGTCCTCTCGACGTCAGAATTGACGTCGGGCCGCCGCGAGAGTTGGTCAGCCCCGCAGGGAAGAGAAGCAGGGAGATCAAAGACACAGTGCCGGCCTGATCCCCGATGGCAGCAGTGAGAAGGGAAGGGAAGCAGGTTCGGCACCGCTACTCTAGACGAGCTGCACTCTAAGGAGAACAGTTGACCGCCCCCCCTTGGTACGCCACTGAAGCAGCAGCGGGTCTGGCCGGCTCATTCGTTCAAAGCCGCGGGTGGCAGCTCCTTGCGAGATCCGCGCCTGCGTCTGAAGCCTCTCTGATGTTGTGACATCAGAGAGGCTTCCGATGCAGGAGTGGATAGCGCAAGGAGCCGCCAACCCGCGGCTGCTGCTCCAAAAGGAAGAGAATGATCGCCTCCAGATCACGGGCCGCAAATAAAACCTGGAGAGCCACACGCGGGCCGCGTGTTTGAGACCGCTGCCTTAGAGGGAACACTGCCTAGGACCCTGGGGGAGCCCGGGCCCCCTGTCACCTCCGGGCCCCTGAATGCAGGACTGGTAGTACTGCCCTGATGGCGGCCCTGGGTGAAATGGATCTTCAGGGAACTGTTCCTGCAGCAGCTCCCAGCACCCGCACGACTTGGTCTGCCGCTGCACAACCCTCGCTCCATGCACCTATCAGTCACTGTGACTCAGAAGCTGCAGTTGGGCTCTCCCCGGTGGCTCCAGGCTGTTCATGTCCTCCTCCAAGCAGCTGGTGTTCTCCAGGCTCTCTGCCTCCAACTTGGGCCCTTACAACACTAGCAACGCGTCGCTGGTCTCCTCGGCCGAACAAAGACATTCAACAGAGCCATCTGGTCAATTTGGGCACTATTTTGGCACTTATTCATTGTTAATACAGGTCTAGCCCCAAATGTCCAAATTGTGCCTTAGACATTTTCTGAAATGTTCAATTATTGTAGAAAAGTGTCCAATTCATAAGCATGCCCTGGTCCTGCCCAGACAAGCACCATAGAAATCCATCTACAAAATGCATTTCAAAAACAGCAAATTGGAAGGGTTTGTCAAGAAATACATCCATCTGCCCCTTTATGCCACATTTAGGGCACTTTTCTTGAAAATGAGCCCCTTGGTCACTTTGATTCAACCAACTGCACAGTTTAAATCCAAAAGTTCTCTTTCCATTGAAATTTTTACTGCCTATCACCGCCACGTACATTACTCAGTGTATGATAAACTAAACTAAACCTTAAGTTTTTATACTGCATCATCTCTATAGAGCTCGACACGGTTTACACAATCTAGCATGATCACATTGACACACACACGCACCAACCAACTCACCTCTCCCTATGCATGTGTGCATGAGCTTCAATGTGACCCTTCATGGACATGTGACCTAGCAGAGCTTCATGGGGCCTTTTCTCTACCCACAGTAGCAGCAAAACCTCCTGTTGATGCACTTCTGCTCCAGCTCAGCAATCTAAGCAAAGTGGAATTGCAGGTTTACTGATTTCTGGTGAACATATACCTCCCATTTTAATATTGGCTTGTTAGGTTTGAAAATTGAAGAAAAAGTCTGTGGGTTTACAGGCAGCAATGGAATGTAGTGGCTATGTTGTGTGCAGCCGCATAGCTTGCACTTACCTGCATGATGTTGCATTGTTGGATGATGTATTCTTGTAGAATCAAAATTAGTATTTAAAATTGCATTTGAAAACCTAAAATATTTTGGTGATCCCCAGAGTTCTCTCATGTCCATTTTGTGGCCCTTTACAAGAAAAAGGTTGGAGACTACTGGCTTACAGGGTAGAATTTCAGATCAGAGATTCATTTACTAAGAAAGTTTAACCAACCATTTGTCAAAATATAACTGAACCTACAGAGTCTTTCCACAATCTCAGATATATCATGTTAATCTGGTTCACAATTTAAATTATGAGACGCAAATCTTTGAATGCCAGCAGAAAATATAGCTAATCTGTCATACTACAAAATGATTGTCTGATATATCACCATCTCCGTCCCCGCAAATAACCATGGTAAACAATACCGTTGTCATTCTTTAGTATCTATCTCAGCCTCAGACCTTCTACACCAGTATTCTTCAGTGCAAGACTTGAAGGTCAGTGGTTGTGCCCATTCATACTCTGATTCTTCCCTCTCTTCTTAGAGAATGACATGGAGATGGTTTCCTGTGGTTATCTACTGGGGTGGAAACGGTGACAAATTTTGTTACAGTGTCATTCTCTAGGAAGCTGTGGACAGCATAAGAAATATTTGGCTGATCTACTGTCAGTTGCAGAAAATCCACAGTTGTTATGTGCATCTCAATGAAACATCTGCATGCTTTATGTGTTTTAGGGATTACAATGAAATGCTGACTTGGTTGTTATTTGTGTATTTTACTGCTCTACTGTGTATCCAAAGGTTCTCCATTTTAAGACATAATTAGAACTAATGTAAATGTAGTAGGAGCCTAAGAAGTTTGCATTCTCGTGCAAATTCTGTATAGTATGCCTATGGTTAGGTACCTATATTGGCACGCCTAGCCAATGTAGGCGCCTAATTTAATTGTTTAATAGACTTAATCAGCACCAATTAGCACCTCATAATTTACATTAATTGCATTTGATTGGATGTTAGGCACCAACCACAAAGTAGGCATGGTTGGGGGTGGATCATGTACATATTTTGCATGTAGGTGCCTGTTTCAGACTTAGGCACCAGTAAATGCCTAACTTAGGCAACACATATTTAGGCCAAGAAAATCTTAGTATATGATAGGACACGCCTAAAGCTAGGATGCCTAGCAATGCCTAAGCCCACTTAGGCAACGCTAAGCATGATTCTATAAAGTCCACCTAACTTTTATAAAATTGCACTTAACATCACACTAGTCCCTTCTCCACCCTTTCCTCCAAAGTATACAGATTGAGATCTTTAAGTCTGTCCCCATACGCCTTATCACAAAGACCACACACCATTTTAGTAGCCTTCCTCTGGATCGATTCCATCCTTTTTATATGTTTTTGAAGGTGTGGCCTCCAGAATTGTACACAATATTCTAAATGAGGTCTCATCAGAGTCTTATTCAGAGACATCACTACCTCCTTTTTCCTACTGGTCATAACTCTCTCCCTATGCAACCTTTTGAACCTGTTTGGCCACCTTAAGATCATCTGCCAATCTCTCTGCTAGTCACCTATGAACACCTGCTCAGGGCTTTTGGTCATTTGTAGGGATAATTGAGTCCGTACTAATCATTGAAATTTTATTGCAGGTGTCATCCTTGTGCTGGGTACAAAAGGGTTTTTGTTGTTTGTTTTTTTTACCAATTTTTCAATCAGAATTTTCACAGTATTGATAATTTATAGTTTTTTGTTTTTTAAAACCTCTCTGCCAAACATCTTGGACATTCCTTCCCTTCGCACTTGAGTTTCATAATGCTACTTTTGCACTTCTTTCTGTCACTAACATATCTTACAAAAGAGTCTTAGACAATATAGTGAAATGAGAGGACACATTCCTTCCATTTGCATTCTTGCTTTCCTGATTGCCAGCTTCTCTTAGATTGTGAGCCCACCGGGACAGATAGGGAAAATGCTTGAGTACCTGTTGTAAAACCATTTAGATAACCTTGATAGGCGGTATATAAAAACCTAATAAACTTGAAACTCTCCAGATATTGTTGTCTTCCTCATTCTGCCACTTCATGTAGTTTTTATAGGCTATCTTCTATGACAAGCTTTTTCAGCTACTTCTTTTAAAAACCCTAATAACCTTGTTTTCATCTTTCTTTTTTACAGACTTTCCTAACAAAAATGTTCATAGCAGAGAAGAGCAATTACCTGTGACCCTTGGACCAGATAACTGGATCCCATAATAAAACAGGAATTAAGCAGTAACTATTAGCATTGAAGTAGCCCAAGGTAGACACCTACTAATAATGTCTACTTGGCAAAAGACAGTTCCAGATATTCTACACAGAACAGTAACGTTATAAATATTTATATTTAAACAACTACAATGAAATTCATGTTACACAATTTCCACAAAAATGTCAGACAAATTTATTTTCACTGCATTTTACTAGAGGATTTTTAGCGCAGGCCACTGAGGTAAATGCTCCAATGCTCATAGGAATTCTATGAAGATCGGAGCATTTACCTCGCTGGCCTCTGCTAAAAACCTGTAGTACCGTTTAGTAAATGAAGCCCTTTACTCCTAACACTAAACTAAGCACATTTAGAAAGTTAAAAGTGCCACAGAAACTCAGGGAAACTTTGTTCAGTGAAATAATTACAACAGAAAGCATTTCTTTTATTTTAAGGAATATTTTGTATTCTTATAGGTTACACAGATGCCAACATATAACTGTAAAGATTTGTTAGGTTACTTAGGGCTCCTTTTATCAAGCTGTGCTAGCGGTTTAACGCAT
Source organism: Geotrypetes seraphini (assembly GCF_902459505.1). NCBI lineage: Eukaryota > Metazoa > Chordata > Amphibia > Gymnophiona > Dermophiidae > Geotrypetes > Geotrypetes seraphini. The sequence goes on from NC_047092.1 coordinate 62,329,964, forward strand.
ATAATAGCGCGCATTAAACCGCCGGCCGCACTAGCCACTACCACCTCCTCTTGAGCAGGCGGTAGTTTTTGGCCAGCGCGGGGTTAGCGCATGATGAAAAGTCATGCGCGTTAACCCCGCTAGTGCGGCTTGATAAAAGGAGCCCTTAAAATTTCAGATAATGCTTTTCCTTTCCACCAACAAAGGAACCCATTGGTTTGCATGGGTTTCTAATGCTCTCATCTGTGCTGTTTGCCAGAGGCATCATAGATATGGACCAGACTCTACAAACAAGAGCAAGAGATGATCATTTCAATCAAATGTATGTATGTTGCTTGTTTCTTTTAAGCCATTGGTTTCATTCAAAGGGTCATTATACAAATCAGTGATTGGATATACATTTTCTAGGGCAGGTTTATTCAACAATGAGAAAAATGAGTTTTGTTCTCTGTTTTTTCTTGTCCTAACATTTGAAACAAGGCAAAACAGATAGCATACTGCCACCTTCTGGTTATATATGGATGTTCAGAAAGCATTATTTAGGCATTTTTTATGCCATCCATATACTGATGGCTTACTTTCACAGATATACCTGTATTATTCTAATCGAATATATTTTTTAATTACATATAAATTTCTTTATAGCCTACATTAATGTACACACAACAAAAAGAGGCAATGGAGATGTCAAAATCAACTGATGTCCTTTAATGAAATTAAAATATCTAAAAAGTACCAGATAAAGTCCCGACTAGGATCCAAGTTTCGCCTTCCTCAGGGGACAATAATGAACAGATTAGTTTGTTGACAGAGCAAATGAATGCATCCAGCAGCACCTCTTGAGACTCTTACACACATCAACACCGACATGTGTGTGAGGTGCAGCTGCTGGATGCATTCACTCGCTCTGTCGACAAACTAATCTGTTCATTATTATCCCCTGAGGAAGGCGCCCTTGAGGAAGGCTTGTCGCCAAAACTTGGATCCTAGTCGGGACTTTATCTGATACTTTTTAGATATTTTAATTTCATAAAAGGACACGTGACCATCAGTTGATTTTGACATCTCCATTGTCTCTTTTTGTTGTGTGTTCGATTGTAATTCAAGGCTTGGTTCTTTCTTTCCTTTTTTCCCATACATTAATGTACACAATGATATAAATCCTGTGTAATGAAAAGCATGTGTTTTTTTTATCTCTCAGGGTTTCTGCGGCGAAACCCGGAAATCTGCAATAGGCATGTATTTATTTGTTGGAATTTATTGACTGCCTTTATTTAAAAAAATAATTAATAGCAGCAAATTATCATTGGGTTTTGTCAGTGTCAATCAACCCACATAATCAGGCAACACATCCACCCAGTCAATCAGTCAACCAAGTCATCTGAGTCAGTCATTCAGGCAACTCAATCAAATGAGTCAGTCAACCAAGTCAATCCAGTCTTCTGTGTTAGACAACCAAATCACTCAACTGAGTCAATCAACCCAGTCTATTCAATCATCTAAGTCAGTAAGTCGACCCAGTCAATCTGTCTGATCAGTCAACCCAGTCAATAAGTCAACCAGTTAGTTAAGTCAGTCAAACCAATCAACCGAGTCAGTCAACACAGTCAACTGAATCACTCAGTCTGCCAGTCACTCAGGTAACCAAGTCAGTCAGTGAAACCAGTCATCTGAAAAGGTCCACCCAACTAATCAGCATTCAAATCAGTCAAACAAGACAGTCACTCCAATAAGTTGGTCATCTGAATGATTCAGCCCTATCATTCAAATGAGTCAGTCATCCCATCCAGTCAGTAAGTCAACCATGTCAGTCATCCCATCCAGTAGGTAAGTCAACTGTGTCAGTCATCCATTCCAGTAGGTAAGTCAACCATGTCAGGCAGTCAGCCCAGTAAGTTAAGTCAGTCAACCCATCCAACAGTGTCAGAGAAATCTGGAAACCCAGTCATTTGAATCAAACAGTCAACCCAGTTATTTGAGTAAGTCGGTCAAGTCCATCAGCCAGTCAACTGAGTCAGTCCATTAATAATAATAATAATAACTTTATTTTTATATACCGCCAGCTATCTTGCGACTTCTAGGCGGTTTACAGTAAAAGAGATTGTGAATACAATGAAGAAAATGTAAATACAATAAAGAGAGGCTTTACGTACAATGAATTAAGGAGTTTAGCAGTGTACATCTCAATGCAATAAAGAGAAACTTTACGTACAATGAATTAAAGAGTATAGCAGTATACTTCTCGTACAATGACTTATAAAGTAAAGCAGGTTACATCTGATAATATTAATAATAATAATAATTTTAACAACAGTTTGTGTGTTGTAAGGCCCGGAAGTGCCAAGCTGTTTGTTCAGAAGTAGAAGTATTCCGTGACTTGAATAGAGTGTTCGTAGATAGTGATTAGGGGTTGGGGTTAACAGTTTGCGAGTTTAGTTATGTGATGGTGTTACGAGGTGGTTGATGTTCCGGTTCGTTGCTTAGGTGTTTCAAGAATAGGTAAGTTTTTAGGTGTTTCCTGAATTCTTCATAGTTGTTTGTGTGTGCTATGAGTTTTTCTAGGTCTTTTCCCCATATGGCTGCTTGATATGATAGCAGTTGTTGATGGTATCTCTTATATTTGCACCCTCTAGCCGGTGGGGAAACAAATTTCATGTGTGTTTTTCTTTCGTGTCTGTTGGTTGGGAATGAGAAGAGATCTGTGATGTATTTTGGGGCTAGGCCATTTAATACTTTGAAGCAGAGACATCCTAGCTTGAACTTTGTGCGCGCCTCCATCGGCAGCCAGTGTAGGAGTCGGTAAGAAGGGGTTATGTGATCTGACTTCTTCAGCCCGAAAATCATCCTGACTGCTGCATTTTGTATCAGTTGTAGTCTTTGCATTTGCTTCTGGGGGATCGTCAGATGGGTGATGTTGCAATAGTCCAGGTGGTTTAGTATTAGGGATTGTACTAGCATTCTGAAAGCTGAAGTGTGGAAGTACGCCTTAATGGATTTAAGTTTCCAGAGAGTGAAGAACCCTCTTTTGATTAAGGAGTCTATGTGGTCCTTCATGGTTAGGCTTTGGTCTAGTATTACTCCTAGGATCTTCATCGTTGGTTGAATGGGGTAGTTTAGATTGTTAATGTGTAGTGATGTTGTCGTATTCTGTGCGTGTGGCGAGGCTATGAAGAATTTGGTTTTTTCTGAATTGAGCTTCAGTTTGAAATCTGTGGTCCATTGTTCCATCGTGTTTAGCGCTTCAGTTGCTGGGGGGATGGTTTCAGAGGGGGATGCCGTGAATGGGATTATGATTGTGAAATCGTCTGCATAGCTGAATACTTTTATGCCTCGCTGGGTTAGCTGCGTGCCCAATGAGGCTATGTAGATGTTGAAGAGTAGTGGGGATAGTGGGGATCCTTGTGGAACGCCTGATGGGTTTTTCCATGTTTTTGAGAGATTGCAGTTGAAGCGGACTTGATATGTGCGGATTGTGAGGAAATCTCGGAACCAATCCAGCACTTCGCCTCCGATGCCGATTGAATCTAAACATTGTAGTAGTTTTTTGTGATCCACCAAGTCGAAGGCTGAGCTCATGTCAAATTGCATCACTAAGGCTTTGTGGCCTTTGCTGAATAGGTTACGTAGGTATTCTAAGATTGCTGCTATTACCGTCTCGGTACTGAACAGAGGTCTGAAGCCTGACTGGGTTTCATGTAGCAGTGAGAACCGATCTAGGTAGTCCATCAGTTGGGTTTGTACCAAGCCTTCCATTATTTTTACGAAAAATGGGATAGATGCTACTGGTCTATAGTTGGTTGCTGATGTTAGGGGTAGTTTACGATTTTTTGGGATTGGGGTGATTATAATGTGACCATTTTTTGATAGGAATTTTCCATTTTTTTAAATTGTTGGACATATGAGTCCATAGTGTTATTTTAAAGTCTAGAGGGGCTGCTTTCATTATGTTGGGTGGACAGGGATCTAGGATGCAGTTTGATTTGGTGTATTTGTTGTATAGTTTTATGAAGCTGCTCCATTCTAGGTCCTGAAAGGAGTTCCAATACATGTCTACTGGTGTTTCGTTTTCATGTATGTTGGTTATTTGTTGTTCATCTGTGTTGTTTGTTGGGCCATTTTTCCTTAGGTTCACAATTTTTGAGTTGAAGTGTTGTGCTAGGTCGTCTGTTGATGGAAGTTCTGTGTCGTGCGTTGATTGACTGTGGCGTGTGGTGTCGAATAAATTTTTGACTAGATTGAACAATTCATGAGTATTAATTCCTTTTGAGCTTGTGTTGGATGTGTATATTTTGGATGAGTAGAATTTTTTCCTTTTTTCTTTTATCAGTTGTTTATATTCCTTTATGTTTGCTCTCCAATTGTTCCTGTCAGATTTTTCACCTGTTTTGTTCCAGATCCTTTCTAGTCGTCGTGTTGATTGTTTCATTTTTTGTAGTTCGGAATCGAACCAGTTGTTATATTTATTTGAGCGGTTTGTTCTGTTTTGTTTGGGAGCTATTTTGTCTAAGATGGTTGTGCTTGTTTTTGACCAATGTTCCCAGAATTCGCCTTCTTCATTCATCTCCTCGCGCGCTTCATAATGGGCCCAGTATTCCTCTGGGTTAATGTGGCCCCTTGTGAGATGTTCTTTTTTTATCCTTGGGTGCGTTTTTTCTTTTGGTTGGTTCCAGATTAAATTAAAGTAATAGGTGTAATGGTCGGACCAGATGTCGTGGTTCCAGATGCCGTTTGATATGGAAATAGTGGGATTTAGGATTTCTTTTGAGGATATGGTTACCAAATCTAGCTGGTGGCCTTTTTCATGGGTTTGTGTGGGTGAAGGTAGAAAGAAGTTGAGTGAGGATAGGAATTTTTTGAAGTCTTTTGTGTCGGGATTTTCCTCTTTTTCTAATTGTAGGTTCGCGTCTCCTGCTATTAAATTGTAAGTGAGTCAGTCAACCCAATTGGTCATTCGAGTCAGTGAGTCATTTTAATCAACCCAGTCAGTCAGTCAACTGAGTCAATCTAGTCAGTCAGTCATGAGTCAGTCAATGGAAATTAAAGAAATCTCGCTTTGACAATTTAATAAAACTTGGAAACCTGGAAGATGTACTAAGCCAAATTGACAAGTTAAAGAGTGATAAATCACCTATACATCTTAGGGTACTGAAAGAACTCAAACTTGAAACTGCTGATCTGCTGTTAGTGATCTATAACCTGTTGCTAAAATCGTCTGTAGTACCTGAAGATTGGAGGGTAGCAAAAAGAGTTCCAGGGGAGATCTTGCTTCACCAATCTGTTTGACTTATTTGAAGGTGTGAATAAATATGTGGATAAAGGTGAACCAGTGTAGTGTATCTAGATTTTCAGAAAGCTTTTGACAAACTTCCTGAGAGTCTCCTGAGAAAAATAAAGTGTCATGGGATATGAGACAATGTTCAGTTGTGGATTAGAAATTGGATATCGGACAGAAAACAGAGGGTAGGGTTAAATGGCCATTTTTCTCAATGGAGGAGAGTAATTAGTGGAGTGCCACAGAGATCTATACTGGGACCAGAGCTATTTAACTTATTTATAAATGATCTGGAAATTGGAATAATGAGCGAGGTGATTAAATTTGCAGATTAATGCTACTCGATTCAGGAAAAAAAATTTGATTCGATTCGATTCAGCCTACTGAATCGATTTTTCGATTCAATTCGATTAGATTTTCCTGCCCAATTGGGTGTTTTTTTCAAACATCCTGGTGGGTTTATTTTATAGCCTCTTCACCCCCTTTGCCTTCTCCTGACCACACTGGTGCTGTGGTGTAAACAAAATAAACAAACAAAAAAGACTCTTCCTCTCTCTGTTAAATCCTAGCTCACGTTTGTGGTCTAACAAAAGCTCTGGCAGGATACACGTTTCAAATCTGACTTATTGTAAATCACAAAACAGAAAATAAAATTATTTTTTCTACCTTTTGTTGTCTGGTCATTATTCAAATCTTGTTGGTCCTAGGCTCTGGTTGTCTTCTGATAGCTTGCTTGCCAGGGTCTCCTTCTTTCTTCTTTCTCCATGTTAACCATATGCCATCTCTGTCCTCCCCTTCCTTTTCCCTTCCCTCCCCTGGAGGTCTGGCATCTTTATTTTTTTTTCATCTCCATCTACAGATCCACCTTTTCTCAACTACCATTTCATCCAGCATCTCTCCCTTTTTGTAACTTTCATCCCTAAATCCCATTGTCCACCATCTCTCTCCCTCTCCTGTTTTTAGACCCCTTATTTCTTCGCCCCGAAGTCCGGCATATGCACATCTCTTTGAACCCCCCCTTCCCTCCCTCTCTCCGTGTACTTCTACACCAGGGCCCCCTCCCCTGAACGTCTGCACCCCCCTGAAGGCCTGCGTATTCAATTTACCTAATTTCAGCAGCCTGCCCTGAAGATCGCTGGCTCTAGTGATCTTTGCAAGCTGCCATACGTCATCCTAGTTGTCTTCGCTCTGTCGCGGTCAGAGAAGGGGCTGAAATTAGGAAAATTGATGCAGGGAAGCTGGGCACCAGCGGGGAAGCCACTTCCTGACTGACCCTCCCCACTCACCCTCTAAAGCAGGAGAGGCAGGCCAGCAAGAGGCAGCGCTGCCACTCCTGCTTTAGGGGGGAGGGTCAGTCAATGAATCAGGAGAACGATTTTTTGTCGTGTAAATCGATTCAAATCGTGAATTGTGCAGCCTGATTCTCAGCTTCCCCAGCCCTATTCTAATTTTCCCCAGCTTCCCCAGCCTCCCTACCCAATTCTTAGCTTCCCCAGACCAATTCTCAGCTTCCCCAGCCCCCTGCCCAATTTGCAGCTTCCCCTGTCCGATTCTCAGCTTCCCCTGTCCGTCGTGTCCGATTCTCAGCTTCCCCAACCCGATTCTAATTTTCCCCAGCCCCCTGCTCGATTCTCAGCTTCCCTAGCCCCACTGCACAATTCTTAGCTTCCCCAGCCCGATTCTCACTTCCCCAGCCCGATTCTAATTTTCCCCAGCCCCCCTGCCCAATTCTTAGCTTCCCCAGCCCGATTCTAATTTTTCCCAGCCCCCCTGCTTGATTCTCAGCTTCCCCAGCCCCCCTGCCCGATTCTCAGCTTCCCCAGCCCGATTCCTAATTTTCCCCAGCCCCCCCTGCTTGATTCTCAGCATCCCCAGCCCCTGCCCGATTTTCAGCTTCCCTAGCCCCCCTGCCTGATTCTCAAACTTATACTGAGAATCGCGTGGAGGAGAGAAATGTTATCGTGGCGCAAAGGAGAGAACCAGCACAACGTCTGCTCGGCACTCCCAAGTCCTTCTGATGTAATTTCCGGTTTCACAAAACCGTAAGTTACTTTAGATGGGGACAACTCCAGCGGGTGGCAGTGGCAGAGGGAAAGCATGAACGCCGTGAATGGGTCTTGAATCGGTGAGTTCAATTTTTTGCCAAACCGAATCGATTCACCTAAAGTGAATTGGTGAATCTATTTGAATTGTGAATTGGGCAGCACTATTGCAGATGACATTAAACTGTTCAAAGTTGTTAAAACACATGCAGACTGTGAAAATTTACAGGCAAGCCTTAGAAAATTGGAAGACAATCCATTTGTAATCCGCGTTGAACCGCAAGGTAATGACGGAATAGAAATCCCTAATGTAATGTAATGTAAGACTGGGTGTCCAAACAGTATATTAAATTTAATGTGGACAAATGCAAAGTGATACACTTTGGGAAGAATAACCCAAATCATAGTTACCAAATGCTGGGGATCAGCGCCCAAGAAAAAGATCCAGGTGTTATTGTAGACAATATGCTGAAACCTTCCATTCCATGTGCGGTGGCGGCCAGAAAAGCAAACAAGACTAAAAATGTTATAATACCTCTGACTCAGTATTGTTCCATGGTACAAACTTACCTTGAGTAATGTGTTCAATTCTAGTCCCCTTTAACTCAAAAAAAGATAAAGCAGAATTAGAAAAGTTCAAAGAAGAGCAACCAAGAGGATAAAGGGGATGGAACTCATAAGACTAAAGAGGTTAGAGCTCTTCAGCTTGGAAAAAAAACAGCTGAGGGAGATATGACTGAATTCTACAAAATCCTGAGAGGTGTAGAATGGGTACAAGTGAGTCAAATTTTTACTTCCATCAGAAATTACAAAGACTAGGGGGGACACTCGAAGTTACAGAGAAATACTTTTAAAACCAATAGGAGGAAATATTTTTTCACTCAGAGAATAGTTAAGCTCTGGAACACATTTCCAGAGGATACGGTAAGAGCGGTTAACGGAGCTGGTTTTAAAAATGGTTTGGACAAGTTCCTGGAGGAAAAGTCCATATTCTGCTATTGATATAGACATGGGGGAAGCCACTGCTTGCCTGGATCGGTAACATAGAATGTTGCTACTATCTGGGTTTCTGTCAGGTACTTCTGACCTGGATTGGCCACCATGAAGATGGGATACTGGGCTAGATAGACCATTGCTCTGACCCAATAAGGCTATTCTTATGTTCTTAATAAGTCTGTAGCGGCCTCCTGCAACTGCTGGCACACCAATGGCAGTGGCTTTGGAGTATTCTCCAGACTATATGAAAGCTCTCCCAAATTCTCACCGCTGCATACAGGGCAGCAGAAGCCACTGGCAATACTTAACTACCAGCTCAAGTACCACATTACTTACCTTCCTGCATTTCACCAATGCCTAAGTGACAGAAAAACAAGGATGGGATCTTGCTATCTTTTAGGAAGTGGAGCTTTGTTAATGTTATATTTATAAGTTGATTTATGAACAGTTTATAAACCTATGAGTGTTGCATAACAATTTGCATTCAGATTTGTGCCTTATGAATTGTACTCAAACTTTCAGCCTTCATATAGCAAAGGGACAAACTAAACTACAGGAGGTTATACAACTGGCTAAATTTAGGTACCTTAATGCTGTTACCACCTACTACAAAAGGAGCAGTGTGCCTCTCCCAGAAGAGCTACTTCAATATTTAAGAGATCAATATTCAACATAAATATACTGTAAGTGGGCAGGAGAGGCTCCTGCCTACTTAAAGTGTTGAATACAAAAAGGAGGAGATGCTTCTTAATAGAGAAAGTGTGAAGCTCAATAATGCAATAAACAAGCAACGTACTTCCCCCAAAAAAAACTACACACAATTCATGTCATTCAATAAACTTTACATTAGGAAGAATTTGTGCTCAGAGACATGGAGGAACAAGGAGAATGAAATTCCCCCCAAAACCTCACCTCTCAATTATTGCATTTCTTCCAACGATACAACAAAACTTAAGATGTATTCAATCCTATAGTAGATAAAAAGCACTTATCTTGTTGAATTTATTATTTGGCTCCGACGTGCCACGTTTCAATCCTTCAGGAAGCCAAACGATAAGGCTCTTAAGAAGGTAAAATCTTACATTCACATTGGGCGTCAGTCTCTCAAAAAGCTGTCAGAAAAACTTATATGGAGAATCTCCACTGTCCATATAAGTTTTTCTGACAGCTTTTTGATAGGCTGACACCCAATGTGAATGTAAGGTTTACATTTTTAAGAGCCTTATCATTTGGCTTCCTGAAGAAGGATCGAAACGTGGCACGTCAGAGCCAAATAATAAATTCAACAAGATAAGTGCTTTTTATCCACTATAAGATTGAATACATCTTAAGTTTTGTTGTATCTTGGAAGAAATGCAATAATTGAGAGGTGAGGTTTTGGGGGGAATTTCATTCCCCTTGTTCCTCCATGTCTCTGAGCACAAATTCTTCCTAATGTAAAGTTTATTGAATGACATGAATTGTGTGTAGTTTTTTTTTTTTTTGGGGGGGGGGGAAGTACATTGCTTGTTTATTAAGTGTTGATCATGCTGAGAACTGCTACTCAGTGGGACTTAACCAGACCATGTCGTTGAATAGCTGCTCTGACCACCATGGTACTTGATGGTTAATGCCAGAGTAGTCCAGGGTTGGAGTAGGGAGTTATGTTGGTACCAGCAATATTCAGTACCAGTACTTTAGTTAACCAATCATGTTGGACCGTACAAATAGCAGTCCTATTTGCCTGGTTAACTATGCAGGTATGACATTGAATATCCAGATCTAACTTTGCCAAATCAGTGTTTAAAAAAATAGAAAAAAAAACCTCTTACCACCGCCAGGTGAATATTGACCTGTAAGTATTTATTCATTTTATCTGCATATGGTCCAGCCAATATACACTGTAGTTTAATTAATGTGTCAGTTTTACATTTTAGGACTTTCCAACACACAAGCATATACAAAAATATTACAAGATGTTTATTTCAAACAGTAACTAAATATACAATTTTAATGTGAAAAAAAGTTTTGTTAGTTTTGAAAACATCCAGTTAAATACCTCCTTAAGAAAACAGTTTACAAGTACATCAATTTTTAAGGTTAAAAATGACCCTTTCAAATACATGATTATGAAGGGCCAATAATAACACAGATATTCAGAGACTCTTCATAAAGGCTTGAAAAACACAAACACTATGGGCCGGATTCTCTAAACTGCACCATTAGTGGCAGTCACTTAGAAATGTGGCACCGATCATGTGTCAATCACATGATAGTGCCATTTAGAGAATTGCGGTCATGTCAAAAGTAGGCACCGGAAATGTAGACCAGGGTTTTAGAGGATTTACATTTCTGGCATCTACTTTCGATGAGAATCGAGTCAATTTGCCTATGTCCATTTGCCTAAGTCCACTTCTGGTGTAAACCACGCCTACTTTAAATGTAGGAGCATCTAGGGACGGTAATTGTATACCGTCATTTATAGGTGTTTGCAAGCGGCTACATTTTTAAAAAATTTTAATTGGTTTTAAACAATGTAGTCAATTACAATGCCATTTATCACCATTAAAAGAATTAGGCAGTGGTAGGGTGCCTACTGCCGCCTAACTTACAGCACACTATAGAGAATTTGGTCCCAAGTCAAATTAGCCTCTTTTTTTTTCTTTTTACATTTTTGCTAAAATGTAAATAATGCTTTTTTTTTTTTAAATTAAATCATGGTAAGCTTGGTAGCAAAATTTCTACAAGGAGAAATTATGCTCACCTGACAAAGTTATTTTCTTTAGTCAGCAATTCTGTTCTGAACCAATAGGTGTTATCACATCCTGCCAACAGGTGGAGGTAGAGAAAACTGAATTCTGCCAGTGATATCAACAGCATAAATTACAGTGTTCCCTGACGCAATCCATTATGCATCTGCCCAAGTAGCAAAAAGTCTCTTTGTAATCATCAGGGAACTCAAGCGCAGCTCCTGCTCCAGGCCCTGTTGCAGAAAACCCAGAATATTGGGAACCTGAGTCTTCCAGGGAGATAGGGACTGATTTCTGCACCAGGATACAAATACACACCAGATAGGGGCTTAGAGGACTTCCAGGAGCAAAGCAGGGTAGAAGTCACTCTGGAGCTAAACCAGCACAACTCTAACCATTGCCTCTCAAAAGCCATACTGTAATAATAATAATAACTTTATTTTTATATACTACAATACCAAAACAGTTCTAAGTGGTTTACAATAAGAAATGAACTGACAACCAGTGAAATACAGGCAATAAAAAAGATGCAACAAAAACATTATGAGGTAACAAATTTGTTGGATAGATGGATCTTTACAGATTTTCTAAAGGATTGTAAGAAAAGGCTTTTGAAACCATTTCGCTTAACCAAGCATTCATTTTACCAGCATGGAATGAGAATGTTCTATCTAAAAATCTCTTATAAATGTTCTATCTAAAAATCTCTTATAAAGCCAAAAAGTATTCGGATCTTCTCTCTAGCAACCTTTGCTGAAGCAGACCTTGACTCCTGGGCAGTGAAAATGGTTCCTCCACCAGCAGGTACTGGAGATCTGCACACTAATCTGATGACACCAAAAGGACCAGATGAGGATGATGAGCAATCCTAAGCAACAGGCAGCCAATAAGAGACCACGGAGGAAAGATATAAGGAGGCTCCACCATATATCAGGGCATATATCCCCTGAGAGGTCAGGTCCCGCCTGTGACTGAAAATGCACCCCACCTTTGCATTGACTGTGGACACCAAGTCAAACTGAGATGGCATCCATCAGTCAAAGAGTTGGAAGGCCTAGCTCCTATTCTTCTGGATCCAGGAGTGATTAAGAAAATCCACCTACAATATGGACCACAGAGAAAGCCTGCGGGTGCGTCTCCGCCCACCAACTTGCCACTACCAGAATCCAGGTTCTGCTCTGCTGGTTAATGTATGTCATCACTGTGGTATTATCTGACATCACTCAGACTGTTTTCCCTCCCAAAAGCGGCTGAAACTCCGGCAGAGACAGATGGACTTCCTAGGTCTCTAGAAGGTTGATGGATCAGGACACCTTGATCCAAATATCCTGTGCCAAATGCCCAAGACAGCGAGTTCCCCAACTGAGTTGACTCGCATCTGTGGTGACCAACACCCACTGAGGAGAATCCAGGGGGATCCAACCAGGTCAGAGTGATCCTCACCCTAAGCATGAGCAGGAAAGAATGAAGGAAGTCCTGAGAGACCAGTGCCCTCCAGGACAACTGGAACCACTCTAGAGGGCACATATGAGCCCTCACCCATGGTCCCACTTCCAGAGTCGCAACCATGGATCCCAGAAGCTGCAAATGATCCCAGCCCATGGGCTAGAGAAGCTTGCACAACTGGTGCTTCTGCAACTGCAGCTTCCACTTATTCCTCCAGAAGGAAATCAAAATTCAAGTTTCTTTATTTTTGATATACTGTTTATCAAACAAGTGTCTAAATAGTGTACAATAAAATGTGATTAAAACAAGAGAAGTCAAGATAAAAAAAGAAAAGAAAATATATTACATCAAAGGTTAAAAATATGGCCAGATTCACACTGACATATATGAGACGAGAGGGGGATAGGAGAAGGTAAAGGATATAAATACATCGAGATAAAAATAAAAGAAAGGGGAGGGAAACGGGGAATGGAAATACATTAGGGTAGGGCTCACTTCAAAAGAAGTGCTTGGTTGTCCAAGTGAACTCAGCATTTTTGGTTTTCCAAGGGACTTCAGGGATAGTAAGTAAGTTATATGTGAAAGCTAGGATTAAAGAGCAAAGGTATCTTTGAAAAGAAATGTCTGAAGTTTAAATTTTTCAAGGGAATTCTCTAAACAAAGATCCAATGGAAGGGCATTCCATAGTGAGGGAGCGGTGACTGAAAAAATGGATTTGGAGTGGTGTTGTAGAAAAGTTCTTATCGATGGAATAGAGAGTAAGTTTGGGTTGTTAAATCGGAGAGCCCCGGAGGATAAATATGGGATCAGAAGTTTATCAATGAATGCTGGTTGGTTGGAGTTTTTTGCTTTGAAGATGAGGAGGAGTATTTTATAGGTTAAACGGTGAGAGATGGGTAACAAATGTGCTTTATGGAGGGGAGGAATATGTGGCCATATTTTTGGCATGATAGATTAATTTAACAGCAGTATTTTGCATTAGTTGTAAGCGGCAGATTTCTTTCTGAGTTATGCCCTGATATAGGGCATTGCAGTAATCTATCATCGAAATTGCAAGAGAATGAATCAAGATGTTTATAGAGGTGGGATCAAGAAGAGAAGAGATTGAATGAATGAGCCTTAACTTATGGAAACATTTCTGTGTTACTGAATTAATTTGTTGATGAAAGGTAAGGTTCTTATTAAGAATAACACCAAGAAGTTTAACTTTGTTGTCAATCCATTCCCCATTTCGTGTCAAAGTAGACTCCCATGTATTCCAGTTCCTGAGACAGAGTGAGATGTCTCTTGGATCAATTCATGACCCATTCCAGAGATCAGTAACTAGCCTCCACTACTAAATCTGCTGAAATCAGCCAGTCATCCAGGTATGGGTAAACCCAAAACTCCTGACACCGAAGATGTACAGTCACTACCACCACAGCTTTGGAGAATGTGCAAAGCACCTTAGTGAAGCCAAAAGGCAAGGCCTGAAAGTGAAAATGCATAGAAGTGCAGATATCTCCTGTGATAGACCATAATGGGAATTGGGAGATAAGCTGCTGTAATGTCCAGAAAAGTCAAAAACTTTCCTGGTCTCACCAAAGTGATGATCAAGCACAGAGCCTCCATTCAAAAATGCAGGACTCCAAGGCAAGTGTTAACATCTTCAAGGTCCAAGTTAGGTCAGAAGGAGCCACCCTTCTTTGGGACCATGAAACAGATGGAGAACTTCTCCAGGTCACAATCCACCTGCGGAATAGATTTTACCACTCTCATATCACAGAGATGCTGAAGGGTAATAACGAAAGCCAGGAGCTTTAGAACCAAGCTGCAGAAGAGGTCATGAAGGTGTCTGGATCTGGACAGGCAGACTCCATGAAGTACCCCCTCTCGACCACCTCCAGTACTGATCTGAGGTGTTGCAACCCAGTCGTTGCAGAAGAAATATAGCCTGCCTCCTACCGGAAATAATGAGGGACTTGGCATACTCTTACTGGATAGGTTGAGCAGCTGTGGTCCAGCCAGAGTGACCTGAGCATCTGAATTGCTTGGGACCTCAAAAGGACCCCTACTTGAAGGATCTACTCTGCTCCCCCCTCCCAAGGCTAAAGGGCACTAAGTGAACCTGAAGCAGCCCAGCCCCTTGAGATCATGGATCACTGCATATACTAGCTGCAGCTTAGGGAAATGGAGAGCCATACCTCCCCTTATTCTTCATCAATTTCTCTGAGTCATCACCAAAGAGCAAACACCCTCTAAAGAGCAGCTGACTCAAAAGCTTCTTGTAAGCTCTATCCGTAACAAAGTAAAACCAAAAGTAACCATTAGGAGTAGGAAGCAAGACAGACTAGATTGTATAGGACATCTACCCAAAATGGTCAACCCGGATGCAAGGCAAAGTTTCAAGGGACACCGGCAACTGCTGGAACCAACACAACATGGAGCTATGTAACCACCACCAATACTTAATCTCCCACTGAAAAGGCCAGGCAGAGTTGCTGCTCCACATACTTTTCATGGAGCTCCCTATAGACCTAGCCCCCTTGGACATGTACACCAGTCATCTTTGTGACCACTGTAACCATGGCATCCAGCTTCAGGAAGACCCACTTCACCTCCTCAGCAAAGGCACAGAGATGAGCAAGAGCCCCAGTGACCCTGAGGGGATCATGAAGTGGATGAGGGCCTTATGGATTGGAAAATGCTTTGGACCCTCAGGTACCCACTGTGAGAAACCTAAGCATAGCCAAGAACCTTGCAACCTCATCTAAGAGAAACAGCTCCTCAGGATAAAAGGATTGGAACCCATGGGATCACTCCTCCACAGCCTCCCAACAGGGAGGGTCCTCAGAACCTGAGTCCATGGGGACTGGGAGCCCAAGAGGACCTCTAAGCCCTCCTCCCTCTGAAAAACTTGAACCTACTGGAATGATCTAAACTAAACTAAACCTTAGGTTTGTATACCGTGCCATCTCCGCAAGCACAGAGCTCGGCACGGTTTATAGAATTAAGAGGAAAGGAACTACAATGAAGGATAAAGGAGAGGGACTAAGGATAGAGAGAGACAGAATACTAGAGAATGGGAGGTGATTAGATTTTTGCAAAGAGCCAAGTTTTCAAGTGTTTGCGGAAGGATTGGAAGGAGCTTGAGTTTCTGAGTGGGGATGAGAGGTTGTTCCAGAGTTCTGTGGTTCTAAAGGGGAGAGATGTTCCAAGTTTTCCTGCGCGGGATATATCTTTTATAGAGGGGAATGATAGTTTCAGATTTTGGGAGGGTCTGGTGGAGTGTGGTTTTGAGGAATTCCAAAAGAGTGGGATAACGGGAGGAAGGATCTTGAAGGTTAAGCAGGCACATTTAAAGAGGACTCTGGAGTATACTGGGAGCCAGTGAAGCTTGGAGAGGAGTGGGGAGACATGATCAAACTTGCCTTTTGCGAAAATAAGCTTAGCTGCGGCGTTCTGAATTAGCTGAAGTCTATGGAGGTTTTTCTTAGTTAGGCTTGTATAGATGGAATTGCAGTAGTCCAGTCTAGAGAGGATAGTAGATTGAACGAGGACGGTAAAGTGAGAATGATGAAAGCAGGATCTCACCTTCCTCAACATATGAAGGCAAAAGAAGCATTTTTTTTATCAAAGAGTTGAGGTGATCAGATACATTCTACAATGCCCCTGCTGCTACCCTTTGGGCCCCTCCCAAGAGAATGAGGGTTGAGTAAAAATTAGGATTAGTCCCAGGAGGGGACTTGTACAGGGTCTGCTTAACCATCTGAGTCAAGCTCTGGAACAACAAAACCATCAGGGCCCCTACAAACCTCCAGGGGTCCCACCATGAACTCCTGCAGAAAAACAAGGGGTTGACAGGTATGAAAAAGTCCATCATATGACCATGGCTTTGTCTCCCAGTCTAAGTGAATTGAGAGGAGAGAAGATTCTAACCATCAATGTGCCTTCGCAGGAACCCTGTGTGAGAGAACAATGTATCTATTTCAGATGTAGAGGGAAAGGAAACAGCATGTGTAAAATGTTCAGAGAGAAAAGACAGACTGAATGAATGAGTTCACATTTACACACTGTAAAAATAATCCAATATCTCTACTCAGATGCTGGCTCTGAAGGCTACATTGAATCCACAAAAAAGGTTAATCAGAAAAGCCAATAACCAAACAGTCATCAAATTAAATGACCATTGTAATTAGATCAACATGAAGGAAAAAGATCTCAGATTTGCCACTCCTGCGGACTATATTGTTATAGTCCACATATGGAATAGTGGCGTGGTTGTCTTTCATTGATCTAAAAAACCTTCATGATGAACATATGACTTATTTCGTCAAAATTAAATGTGTCTTTCACTACTCTTTTATTAAAGTGTCTATCCTATATTTTAAGTTAGATATTTTTATATAAAATTTTCTTTTCCTATTGTATATTATTGCAAGTTTGCACAGTCTTTATATACAATAGGAAAAGAAAATTTTATATAAAAATATCTAACTTAAAATATAGGATAGACACTTTAATAAAAGAGTAGTGAAAGACACATTTAATTTTGACGAAATAAGTCATGTGTTCATCATGAAGGTTTTTTAGATCAATGAAAGACAACCACGCCACTATTCCATATGTGGACTATAACAATATAGTCCGCAGGAGTGGCAAATCTGAGATCTTTTTCCTTCATGTTGATCTAATTACAATGGTCATTTAATTTGATGACTGTTTGGTTATTGGCTTTTCTGATTAACCTTTTTTGTGGATCCATTTGGTTTTGGTTAATCTTGTTCTCTATTTTTCAATCTGAAGGCTACATTGCCAGTCAACATGTCCTACCACACAGAAAACACACACAGAACTGTTACTGCCCTGAACCAACATCGTCCCATGATTCCAGCATCTCTGCTATTCCTGGCTCTCTCTTAGTTTACCTATAGGGAAATTCCCTTAGTTCTTTACCATAGCACTAACCTCTAACAAGCAGCATAAAGCTAGTCATGCCAACTGAAAATTTTTTATCTATCTGCTGCCAAAGAGAACACTTTTGGCCTGGGAGCTGCAGGGGAAACCTGTGGAGAGGAGTACACTTAAACAGGGTGAATGGGCAAGGTTGAGGACCAAGCCAAAGACTTACACATGAGCACTAAAAAGTACGAGTGGGGGCTTCAGAACCAAGTTCTGAGCTAAACTAAGCACAATCCTAAGACTATGACCAGCCATTATGCTTGACCACACTGCAGCCGCAGCCAGCAGAGCAGAGAGCTATGTCAGGGATAGTACTGTCCGCATGAAAAATATTTTGTGTTCCAAGAAACACTGTAGTTTATGCTGATGATGTCACTGGCAGAATTCAGTTTTCTCTACCTCCACCTGCTGGCAGGAAGGGATAATACTTAGTGGTTCAGGACAGTGGAGCTGACACTAAGAAATATTTTGGCTAAAAAAATGTATTCTGCAACAAATATCTTACTTCAAAGGCAAATGATTCCAGATATACTAGTTCAGATAAGCTAAGTCAGAATATTTTTGTTTCAGTTTTCCTTTCCAAAAATTAACTTAAAAAACCAGATTTACTTTAGTGATACAGTGTAAGGCAGGGGTGCCCAATAAATCGATCACGATCAACCGGTAGATCACGAAAGCAACGCGAGTTAATTGCGGAGCCCATCCCGGGCTCCCTGATAGAATCGTGATGCCATCCCGATCTACTGGGACGATCAGCCTTTATCTCTCTGACGTCCCCCACCGTTGCCCCAAGCTCTCCCTACAGAAGAAAGAGAGGCAGGGAGATAGAAAGAAAGAAGGGGCAGGGAGAAAGGAAAAAAAAAAAAGTTGGGAGAGAAAATAAGGTCTGGAGGAGAGGAAGCATACAGGAGGCTGAAAGAAGGGAAGAAATATTGGATGCACAGTCAGAAGAATAAAATGCAATCAGAGTCTGATGAAATTACCAGACAACAAAGGTAGGAAAAATGATTTTATTTTCAATTTAGTGATCAAAACGTGTCCATTTTGAGAATTTATATCTGCTGTCTATATTTTACATTATGGCTCCCTTTCACTAAACCGCAATAGCGGTTTTTAGTGCAGGGAGCCTATGAGCGTCGAGAGCAGCATGGGGCATTCAGCGCAACTCCCTGCGCTAAAAACTGCTATCGTGGTTTAGTAAAAAGGGAGGGGTATATTTGTCTATTTTTGTATGGTTGTTACTGAGGTGACATTGCATAGTCATCTGCCTTGACCTCTTTGAAACCCCCCCGGAATATGAATGATAATTAACATTCAGTGTGCTTTGTGTTTTTTAAAAAAATTTTATTGTTGGTAGACAGGGCAGGATTAACCAATAGGCCGAGTAGGCACGTGCCTAGGGCCCAAAATGGTCAGGAGAGCCCGATGAAGGAGGGCATTAACATTGTTTTTTCCAAACGGTGATGGGCCCCTCCAGCATCGATTGGCAATGCGCCCCCCCCCACCCCCCCATCGACGGAAAGTTAAACAAGCAAGCAACGTGGGTAAGAAAGGCAACGGGAACTGTAATTGTGCAAGCGGTGCTTCTTGCCCAAAGCTTCCCTCTGACACAGCTTCCCACTGACACAGCCTGGGCGCATGATGGGGTGGGGGGGCAGGGGGCCAAGTGTACTTGTGTGCCTAGGGGCCCTCGATGAATTAATCCTGCCCTGTTGGTAGATCATTTTGACTTGGTCATTTTAAAAGTAGCTCGCAAGCCCAAAAAGTGTGGGCACCCCTGGTGTATGGTATTTAATTTACTCTGTAGTATGAATTCAGCTGCTGACAGTGTTTCCCATTCCTGTTAAAATCCCACCTAGCCAGTCTGATTTTCATTATATCTGTAATGACAACATATGCAATACATTTGCATACACTGGAGACCCAGTGCATGCAAATCTCTCATGTATATTCATTAGGATAATCATGAAGATCCATAATGCAAAAGTGTTATTGAATCCTAAGGCAGTGCGTCCTAAGATTCAATAACCCCTTTGCAGTATGGTTATCTTTTTTCTAGAAACATACATAAAATACAACAGAAACTAGATTATTTCTAGTGAAAATTATATGATTGATATTGTAATAACTATTTTGTCAACTTTGTGAGATGTTCAGCCTTTTGGAGGCAAAACTCCGATAACTGACAAGTTTACAAATTCTCCTTAGTGATTGCCTTTAATTTGTTTAAATACTATATGGTAACTAAGGGCCCGATATTCAGCCAGCATTAAGCCTAGAATTTTAATGCTGGGTGATGTCCAAGCACCAGAACTGAATTTCCAGGCTTATGGAGCTAGCTATCATATACCTTAAATGTGATATTTAGCACTTAACTAGCTATGGATTATCATATCACAATAGGACTGACTTTTATGTAGTCCTATTTATGCTGTTAACCTGGCCCAATTAAGTGCAGAATATCGCCACTTAACCAGTCAAGTGGAGAATCTGCCCTCTAAAACACCCCCTCCAGATTGCTGGTTTTCAGTTTGGCATTAACTGGTTTGAGTGCTGCTGAAAATTAACAGTTACCCATGAACAAGTGATTTAATTGGCCAGGAGCATTTCTGGCAATTAAATCGCTATGAATCAACCTCTAAAATGTATATTTGTAAATAATGTAATATATAAATTCTTGTAAGAAAATGAATCACTCAATTAAAACTCAGACTATCCTTATAAGCAAATCATAATAAATGATCCTATGCTCTCTTTTCAGTATCCATGTGTAATTTCATATTTAATAAACAAGCTTTCCAAATTAATGGACAAGTTTTTATGATGATACTTTGAACCATGGTTGTAAAGCAGCACTAGCCAACCCAGGTTTGTGTTGCAGTCATAAACTCTATCAATGCACCTTGGTCTAAAGCCTGAAACTCCCATGTTGCACAACTCTGATGCTCAGAAATTACCAAAAACATGTATTACTCTTTTGGACCTTGAACAAATGTTGCCTAAAGATTATAGTAGTGCTTTTTAAGCTTTATTGTTAAAATTGCCTAAAGTAACTGGCAATCTAAATTTACAAAAGCTAAATGTTAACAAAAAACAATATATATTTACTGTATATTTGCTGAGCACCTAATATTTGATGAATTATTGTTTGTGAACCGCTGTGAACTTTGAAGAGGTATTGGCAGTAGAGAATGACACGGTGACAAAATTCATCACCGTTCCCGTCCCTGCGGATAACCGCGGGAAACCATCTTCATGTCATTCTTTAAGGAGAGAGGGAAGAATCAGAGTATGAATGGCCACAACCACTGACCCGCAAGCTTTGCTTTGAAGAATGCTGGTGTAGAAGGACGGAGGTTGAAATAGACACTAGAAAATGACATGGGATTATTTCCCGCGGTTATCAGCGGGGACAGGAACGGTGATGAATTTTGTCAAAGTGTCATTCTCTAATTGGCAGTATACAAATAAAAATTATATTGTATTATTGTATATAGGTCAACTGCAAAAGAATGTAGTTGAGATCATCCAGCCATTAGGACTTGGGTATATCTCAGGGAAAGTACACCTATACCTTTGGCCTATTAAAGATCCTCTGAGGCACCAAAGTGATAATCATCATGGAAGATAACTCTCCCTGAGAAACATGCAATACTTTGACAATTTATTTTTTTAATAGTATAGCTAAAACATTTTACTCATCATTTAAGAACATTTTGAGGCCTCTTTAATAGTGTTATGTAGTGG
Source organism: Geotrypetes seraphini (assembly GCF_902459505.1). Classification (NCBI taxonomy): domain Eukaryota; kingdom Metazoa; phylum Chordata; class Amphibia; order Gymnophiona; family Dermophiidae; genus Geotrypetes; species Geotrypetes seraphini. The sequence continues at coordinate 62,351,116 of NC_047092.1, forward strand.
CTTAACAGTATTCACTAATTCCTGCATTAACTGCATAATGTAGAATAGACATGGATTGTCCCTTCCAATTAATGCAAGTAACATACCATACATTAACTGTTATGACACCAGATGTCAGATCACATAATACCACTATGGCAATAATGATCTGCATTATCTATAATAGAGTTAATATGTGGTAAGTAAGCCTTTTTGTACATAGATGATACAAAGTATTAAAAGATGGATCCTACTCTTGACTACTGGACTTCATCATGAGAAGTACCGCAAGGACCACCCATTTTACCACTATTATACACTTTATGACTACTCTAAATTCAATTGATCTGAGACCTGCGGAATAGCTTTTCCCATATGCAGATGTTTTTCTGTTAATTCCTGCAGACTTGAACATAACAAATATGTCTATCAAGTTATCTAGTGGAAACACAAGAATGGTCAACAAGATATCATCTTAAACTAAACACTGAAAAAAAACTAAACTTTTATGGTTTGGGTGACACATGAACTTAATTCCATCTAGTATCAGACTGACAAACAGAGCTAACTTTAAACATTAAGAAATCTCTAAGGTTCTGGGAGTCACTATAGACAGCTCACTGAGTTTTGAAGACCATGTCATAAACCTAGTCTGGAAATCTTTTTTAGCACTATAAAAGCTAAGAAGGGTCAGAGCCTACATTTCAACACTACAGGATATTGGACTACGGCAATGCACTGCTTCAGGAATTCCAGCGAAATTAATGAAAAAACCAGCTAAAACAGAATACTACAGCAAGACTTATATTTTACAAATCAAGATTTGACCACATCATGCTGCTATTTACAAAACTATACTGGCTCCCGGTAGAAAATGAGTTGAATTCAATCCATAACCCAGCCAGCAGATTAACCATTCCCCTTAACTGTATCCATAACATCCTGATTGTCTGTCTTGTCTGTTTAGATTGTAAGCTTTTTGAGCAGGAACTGTCTTCTTTGGGACCCTTTACAGCGCTGCGTATGTCTGGTAGCGCTATAGAAATAATAATAGTAGTAGAAGTAGAATTCAAGTTATGCTACTTGATATTCAAGACCTTTTATGGAGACACTTCTGATAGTTTCCCCAGATCTGTTGAACACCACAACTCTGACTGCTTGATTCTATCATTCCCAACAATGAAAGATATAAAATTTTAGACATCTCACTGAAAATCATTTGTCAAATTACAAAAACTTAGAACTCACTCCCTATATTCATATTTATGCTTTGTTTCACAAATATGTGAAAACATGTTTTTTTCCAAATTACTCTATTAGAGATTTATCTCGATTCAGATTTACACTGAATGTCTATTCTGAATAATGATAATGCTATTTGTAACTTGCTGTTTTAGAAGTTTTTGTTATGGTCATAATCTGATTTTAGCTTATATTGTATGTATATTTTTATGTAGTGATAATGTTGCTTATTGCCTGCCCGCCAAGAACTCTGTCTTGCAAGGATTTGGCGGAAAATAACATATTTTGTGGTGGAAGCTGTATGGGAAGATGCTTGGCATGTTCCTAGTAGTTATTACAGAGCTTTAAAGATAACCATGCATTAATTTTTGTAATTAATGCTAAAAACTGCACATTTTTACCACACTTCGCTAAAGGGGCTCCTGTAAATCTCAAGGTAATATATTCCTTAGGATTTCACAACTTTCAGTAAAGTACAGTTACTTACCTGTAACAGCTGTTATCCAAGGACAGCAGGCAGATATTCTCACATGTGGATGACATCATCCTCGGAGCCCCGGTATGGACAGTACAAAAGTGTACTGTCACTTTAAACTTCTTTGAGATCTAGAGAGCAAAGCCATTCTTCTGTAAAAGGGGACAAAGGGTTCCCAAGGCGACCATCCAGAATTTTTCCTTGACTAAGTATTTGTTGAGAGAATGGTGGTCAAGAATTGGATGTAGACCTCTGGTCTTTTCCAGTATGAGTAAGTATTTGGAGTAGAACCCCTAGCCCAGGGGTAGGGAACTCTGGTCCTCGAGAGCCATATTCCAGTCGGGTTTTCAGGATTTCCCCAATGAATATGCATTGAAAGCAGTGCATGCAAATAGATCTCATGCATATTCATTGGGGAAATCCTGAAAACCCAACTGGAATACAGCTCTCGAGGACCGGAGTTCCCTACCCCTGCCCTAGCCCCTCTGCTGAGGTGATTGGGTATCCAATCTCTTGTAGTAAGTAGATGGGAGTCTAGGATTAAAGAAATGCTTTGTGGTTTGAGTTTTTGCTGTTTTGATGGCAAAAAGAGTGGACATGCTTTGTTCATGTCTGGTGATTTTTTTGACTGGCTTCCTCAATCTTATCCCAAACAGCTCGTCTCCTAAGCAAGGGATGCTGACCAATCATTCCTGGACATTTGCATCTAAACCCGACACTCATACCAATGGATAGTGCTGATGACATCGAAGGCATCAAACACAGACCTCACCAAAAACTTTCTAGTTTCTAACAGATTTGTGTGTTTTTAAAGAAATCTGCCAGCTGGTCTCTTGGAATGTATTGTTCTTAATGGGAAAGTTGTTGCAGTAATGATTTAAAATAAAATATCATAAGTTGTAACTCAGTGTGTGACTAGTAAGCATGGAGTTTTGAAACAGCCTGCGCTCAAACTTGTCCAAGGTGCAGCCTTCTCTATCTGGTAGAGTACTAGCATACATTCCAGAACTGGTGGACTATTTCAGAGCAGACTCCACCAGGACAGACTGATGCTAGAGCTGAGGTTTATCAAAATCTAGGCATGACTGGACCCTATAAAGCAAATCCAACTTCCTTGGTGCCACAGGAATTAGCAAGGGTGTCTCCCAATTTTTGAACAGCATCTTTCATTAGATTATGAAATGGGAGCTTCAAACAGTCTTTGGAAATCTGTTCATAGTCCAGTGCATCAAAGAGCTCTGCTCTTGGTTCTGACTCAGATTCCATTTTAACAGGTAGAGTCTGTCCCATCTGCCTTATAAATCTAGTAAAAGATAGACTATCAGGTGGTGCTTTCCTTCTAGGAGGTGGAGGAGAGGAGTCTGAGGAAATATCATAAGACTCTGCAGTTGATAGTTCTGGGTCAGAATAAATATGATGAGGGAGGTCAGATTCATACTTCTCGATACCTGGGGGTGTAGACGGGGATTGTCTAGAGTAGTTACTCCTAGGTGAATGACGACATTGAGATGAACGTCAGCTATGGCATCAAGAAGTACTCCTGGCTCTTCTTCGATGCCAGTCGGATCTTGATTGAGAGGAGGTGCTTAGATGCCAGGACAATCTGGACCTCAATGAACAATGATGATGATGAAGTGTCCATGATCTGGTACCTTAAGGCCTTGTAAAGCGATGCTTGAGCTGGGCCAGTATCGATGGGAGTCGAAGCAGGGGCTTGGGTTGCTTGGGTTTGTAGCATGATAGCCAACTCCTTTTGTATTAGCTCTCTTATTTGGTTATGGACTACATCAGTACCATGGATGTCATTGGTACAGGTGCTACAGGGTGTCTAGGCATTAGTGACCTCGATGAGGTGGCACGCCTCCGAGGGGAACCTAGCTGTAAGGATGGAGATTGTGGTTGTTTGCATCGTCTTTTAGCATGTATTGACTGAAGTATGTTGGGAAGGTGAAGTATGACAATGCTTCTTAGTCTATTTAGAAGATGATCCCATTGATGGCACCGGCATCGAGCGAGATACTGATTATAGCACAGGGTCTCATTGCATAAAATGTGACCCTGCGCTAAAATAGCATGACATATACCCTGCTCCCCTTTTACAAAACAGTAGTGTAGTTTTTAGTGCCAGCTGCGGCGGTAACAGCTCCAACGCTCATAGGAATTCTGTGAGCGTCGGAGCTATTACTGCCATAACCAGCGCTAAAAACCGCACTACTGTTTTGTAAAAGTGGGGCTAGTATAAGAATCCATCTTAATGGTAGGCCACGTTGATAACTCACCCCTTTAGTGACTTGATTTAAGAGGTAGGAAAAAACCTCAGAAAATGATAGCAGCACTATTAAAATAGTGATCAAATCTTCTATCATTGGCAAAAAAAACCTTTGTGAATGCAAAATATTAAAAGTTTACAAGTCCATTTAAATATGTTTTTCATTTCCAAAAACAAGTACTTATCATAGTCTCCAAGCTAAATGCTTGTTTTTGAAATGTGCAGATAACTACTTTGAATTGTTTTGTATTTAACACTCACACAGACTGCAAAAAATTGCAAAACAACCTTAGGAAACGCGAAAACTGGTCACTTAAATGGCTGATGAACTTTAATGTGGACAAATGCAAAGTGATGCCATCAGGAAGAATAATCTAAATCAGGGGTGCCCAACGCGTCGATCGCGATCGACAGGTCGTTCGCTCAGGCGACCCCAGTCGATCGCACAGCAGGTTCCCTTCTTCCCTTCTCTTTTTTTCCCCTCCTGACTGGCCCGCCTCTTAAAGAACGCTGGCCAATCAGAGTGCTGGAAGGGCGGGGTGACGGTCGGTGGGGGACGGAGCTCAGCGCATCACAAGAAATAGAAGCACCTGTAATGATTGAGGTAAGAGCGAGGCCTAATGCTGCCCGATATACAATTAAAAAAACCCAAAATCGGCCTCCCAATCAGTGGCGTACCGAGGTGGGGCGGTCCGCCCCCGCCCCGGGTGCACGGCTTGGAGGGATGCACAGCCGTCTGGGTCCTCCTGCCCTTCCTTTCCACCGGTCTGCGCACGGGGCTCGCACCCGCCGCCCAAATGGTGCTGTTGGTTATCGCGAGACTCGCGGGAGTTGACGGCACCATTCAAGCGTCGGCGCGGGACCAGGCAGGCACAAGCCCCGAGCGCGGACCGGGGTAAAAGAAAGGCAGGATGACCTGGACCTGGCCGGCTGTGCACCCCTCCAAGCCGTGCACCCGGGCGGATCGTCCCCCTTCTAAATCCATTGTACTTGTCTTTTATTCAGTTCCACTAATGAGCATTGTGACAGGCAGTTCTTGGAAGCATTTCTTTGTTTTTCTGTGCCTAAGTATTCTATTAATTTAACTGTGTTCTAGGGTAGCACTGATAGAACCTGCAGTTTTGTTTAAAATACTGTGTTTTAGGTGGTATAGAGCCTATATTTCTGGTGCCTGTGGCTCAGGGTGACTAAAGTAGGGAAAATCTGTTATAAATCCTGTGTTTTAGGGTAGCACTGATAGAACCTGCAGTTTTGTTTAAAATACTGTGTTTTAGGTGGTATGGAGCCTATATTTCTGACTCACTAGTTTTTAGCCATTGTGTCTGATTAGGTGGAGAAGGGAGGGGCTCTGTTTTACTTCTAAGGTTAATTGCATTATCTTTGGGACATTGCTGAAACAAGGCTGCCCTGTGAACTTCTAAAAGCTAAGTTACTCAGCATTTCATATTCTGCTCTTTTGACTGGTTTTCAGCATTATATCTGCTTAATTTCTCTTCTCCTCCCTGTTTCTTACTAAAAAAAATATAAAAAAGCACAAAAAATCCTTCTCTTTCCTCTGTTAAATCTTATTTCCTCTTCCTGCATTTTTGTTTAAAATACTGTGTTTTAGGTGGTATAGAGCCTATATTTCTGGTGCCTGTGGCTCAGGGTGACTAAAGTAGGGAAAATCCTGTTATAAATCCTGTGTTTTCGGGTAGCACTGATAGAACCTGCAGTTTTGTTTAAAATACTGTGTTTTAGGTGGTATAGAGCCTATATTTCTGCCTTACTTGTAGTCTTACTTATAGTCCCCTTACATACATGCGCTGTTGCACAAAACTCTATGCACTGACATAAGATGATTCGAGATTAACAGGGGTCTCAAGAGCTCACAGCCAGAAGCCCGAGGTATTTTTCAAAGCCACTGACTGATACCGTGAGCTATCATCGGTCCCTTTTCTCATCTCTATGCTTATGATTCGTGCATTTATATTATTTTTTATCTTTCTTTATAACTTATTCATAAAAATCTATATCATTTAATGATTTGCCATTCGATATAATTCAGGATTACTTAGCTTTTTTTCGCTTTTCTCCTGCTATTTATTTCTTTTCAAATATTTCAGGATTTCTTAGCATTTTTTCTCTTTTTCTTTCTCCTGCTATTTTTGTTCTACGGAAGATCTCCGTTTCGCACCCAAATATTAACAAGGGGCTTCATCAGGAAAGTGCCAACCGCCACTATAGAAAAAGCAAACCACATTTTTGTTATGCCATTTAAAAGTTAGACAAAAGCTAACACTCTTACCTATAACTACTTGCGCCAACCTAGGATAGCGGGCGCCAGCTCTCAGGAACACTATCTACTCTTTTCAGAGATCTTAAAGATCATCTCTTGGATATTCCTTATTCTTAATCGTATTTAATATTATAACTATCGTTCAATACTTAAGATTAATTACTCTTATTATTCCTATTATATTAATTTCTTTTATTTGTTTTTCATTATCCTTATTTTTTATCTATATATATATATCTATACAGTCTACAAGAACTACTTAGTGTTGGCAACTATCTAGCTCCCGTTCTGCAAAAGTACAAACAGGGTCACTTAAGAACCAAATGTAAATCGTATCACAAACCTCATAACGTCCTTTGGCACAGGACTCCTGGAAAGGTATCGTATTGAGAATTTAACTCCCTCTCAGCATACCAACTACTCAGAAATCGAGAATTACATGAGGCTCAAAGGACCCACCTATTTAAGGCTTAACCGCGGCGTCTGACGTCACTTCCGGCAGCGAAATTTCAAACTGAAATCCGCTCAACCTCCACCTAATTATCTTTACGTCATCTGTCATGTTCAAACTTGACTGCTGTAATCCTTTCTCACATCTCCTCACTATGGACGGGACTAAAAAATCTTTTACCCCCTTCTTAACATACTGTTTACTTAGAAAAAGGTTTGTCAATTAATGGCTATATTTAGCCCCCGGGGTTGAAGACTTCCTAAGCGATCAATCCACCTTTGTTCTGTTTGTAACAACTTTTTACCCCTATCCCCTCCCCTTACCGAAACCTCAATTCGATCTATTATCATACATTTCAGTTGGTTAAACTCATGATTATGCTGTATACAATGAGCTACTAACGGAGCTTCCTTCCTGCGATGATTTAAGCAGGATTTATGTTCCGCCATGCGGATGTTAAATTGTCTAGTTGTTTTCCCTACATAGATTTTCTGACAGGGACACAATATAATGTAAACAACATTATCAGATTTGCATGTAGTCATATAACGTAGCTGGTACTGTTTACGGTTCCTTGGATTTTCAAACACACTCCCTTGTATAGTTAATGGACAGATCTGACATCCACTACATTTTGAGTGCAACCCCCTACTCCTGGATCTCTGCTCGGAGTCTGGTTTATATCTGAGATGTTCCCTAAGGTTCCTACCTCTAGTGTAAGTTAATCGTAACTGGGAATTTTCAAAACAAGGGCTACCTTGCACTATCCTCCAATGATTACGAATAATTGTGGCTATACATTCAGATTCAGCATTGTGTCTCAGTATAAATGTTTGAACCTCCTTCTCCGTGTTAAGTTCACTACAATTCTCTTGGCGTGGGAAATTACCAGGGTTAGACACCTCTGACGGTTGTAAGAGCCATTCTGGATGGTTGTATTTAGCTCTACGGTAAGATTTCTTGATCACCCTACCTGGGTACCCTCTATTCTTTAAATTCTTGGTTAACCTGTTGGCTGATGATTTAAAATCAGATGTGTGAGTGCATACTCGCCTGAACCGTAAAAATTGAGCCAAAGGTAAACTATTCTTGAGAGCCATAGGGTGACAACTATCGTATTGTAACAGACTCGTAACATCCGTCGGTTTGGTATATAACTTGGATTCAAGATGACTCCCTACTATACTAACCCATGTGTCTAAAAAGTTAATCCCCAGACTCGATGAATTGTAGGTAAATTGAATATTACCATCTCTACTATTGAGCCACTCTACAAACTCAAACAGATGATCTTGAGGGACTTGCCAAACCATGAATATGTCATCTATGTATCTTTTCCATCCAGCAATATACTGGTTCCACTGATGGGATGACAAAAAGGTTTCTTCATAATTTTTCATATACAGGTTAGCCACGGAGGGAGCACATGTGGCCCCCATGGCCACCCCTTTTGTTTGTAAGTATAACTTCTGCCCATCAGTGAAAAAATTTCTTGTTAAGGCTAACTCAAGTAACTCTATAATAAACCCAGTCGGGCTCTGATGGGGACGAGCACGAGCCTCCAATGCATCTCGTACTACATTCAAACATTTATCTTGGGGAAGAGACGTGTATAGTGACACTACGTCTAGTGTTACCAAAATTGTAGATTTACCTAGTAAATCAATCGACTGTAACCACAGCAAAAACTGGTTGGTATCTTTTATATAAGAACTACCTTGGATGACTATAGGTTTCAAAAAATGATCGACATATTTTGAGAGGGGTTCGAGGATAGAATTTATTGATGATATGATAGGTCTCCCGGGTGGTTTATGCAATCTTTTGTGGATTTTGGGAGCCAGATAAATCCACGGTAATTTAGCGGTGATTACTTATAGTCCCACCAACCCCAGGGACCACTATTCATTTATAGAGACCCATATAATCAGGACTACTCAAATCAAGTCACTTCACAACCAATCAAGATGACCTTTATTCTATGTAATCACTGTGGTGCTTTAATTCCAAGACATACTATTTGGAGGCTTAAGGCTTGCCCCATCTGTCTTCAACTTGCCAGTATTAAGGAGGAGCTCTGCAAACTTAAACAGGAATTGAATACAATTAAAGCAGCTTCCATCACTCCACAAAATCATACCAACTTACCACCTCTACCTCAAAGAATAAAACAGCCCAGGAATAAATGGGTCACAGTAGGCTCAGGAAGACTGCGACATGTAACACAGAAACATCCACCTTCACTAATATTACCTCTACAGAATTCCTTCGCTCCACTAGTGATTTGGGGATTAATAATAGGAAGGAACCGTATATGCTGGGAGGAGAGAAGCTGATATGCACGGACGGGGAGAGGAACCTTGGGGTGATAGTGTCCGAAGATCTAAAGGCGAAAAAACAGTGTGAGAAGGCAGTGGCTGCTGCCAGAAGGATTCTGGGCTGTATAAAGAGAGGCGTAGTCAGTAGAAGAAAGAAGGTGTTGATGCCCCTGTACAGGTCATTGGTGAGGCCCCACTTGGAGTATTGTGTTCAGTTTTGGAGACTGTATCTGGCGAAAGACGTAAGAAGACTTGAGGCGGTCCAGAGGAGGGCGACGAAAATGATAGGAGGCTTGCGCCAGAAGACGTATGAGGAGAGACTGGAAGCCCTGAATATGTATACCCTAGAGGAAAGGAGAGACAGGGGAGATATGATTCAGACGTTCAAATACTTAAAGGGTATTAACGTAGAACAAAATCTTTTCCAGAGAAAGGAAAATGGTAAAACCAAAGGACATAATTTGAGGTTGAGGGGTGGTAGATTCAGGGGCAATGTTAGGAAATTCTACTTTACGGAGAGGGTGGTGGATGCCTGGAATGCGCTCCCGAGAGAGGTGGTGGAGAGTAAAACTGTGACTGAGTTCAAAGAAGCGTGGGATGAACACAGAAGATTTAGAATCAGAAAATAATATTAAAGATTGAACTAGGCCAGTTACTGGGCAGACTTGTACGGTCTGCGTCTATGTATGGCCGTTTGGAGGAGGATGGGCAGGGGAGGGCTTCAATGGCTGGGAGGATGTAGATGGGCTGGAGTAAGTCTTAACAGAGATTTCGGCAGTTGGAACCCAAGCACAGTACCGGGTAAAGCTTTGGATTCTCGCCCAGAAATAGCTAAGAAGAAAAAAAAAAAAAAAAAAAAAATTTAAATTGAATCAGGTTGGGCAGACTGGATGGACCATTCGGGTCTTTATCTGCCGTCATCTACTATGTTACTATGTTTAACTTCCTTATTCCTGTGGGGATCTCCAAAGGGGACGAATGGGAGACGGCCGGTGGTACTTTAGCAATTCTTACAGGTTGCCATAGGCCTCAGGAGCTGTTTTCCCTCTGCCGTGGTCCTGCCCCTCCTCTAAGTCAGAGACAGGCTTGGGGCAGAGGGAAGACAGCTCCTGAGGCCTATGGCAACCTGCAAGGATCGCTAAAGTACCAGCGATCCTCTCTGCAGACTGCTCCCTGCTGGAATTAGGTAAATGGATGTGGGGAGGGTAGGCCTTCGGGGGGGGGGGAGTGCAGTCCTTCAAGGGGTAGTGCAGGCCTTCAGGGGGGGGAGTCAACCTTTGAGGGGGAATGTGCAGACCTTCAGGGGGGGTCAGGCCTTCGGGGGAGGGGGGCTGTATAATAAAAAAATATTTGAACATAAATACAAAGTACACTCGGTGTGTGTGTATATATATATATATATATATATATATATATATATAAATATATATATGTTTAGCATTTTTATTGTTGGTAGATCATTTTGACTTGGTCATTTTAAAAGTAGCTCGCAAGCCCAAAAAGTGTGGGCACCCCTGATCTAAATCATAGTTACCTGATGCTAAGGTTTGCCTTAGGTGTCAATATCCAAGAAAAAGATCTAGATGTCATTGTAGACAATATGCTGAAATCTTCTGCCCAGTGTGCAGCGGCAGCCCAAAAAACAGGATACTAGGAATTATTAGGAATGGGAAGATAAATATGGAAAAGGCTGAGAGGGGCATATGATTGAAGTCTACAAAACCTTGGTGATGTAGAACGGATAGAAGTGAATCAAATTTTCACGCTTTCAAAAATTACAAAGTCTAGGAGACACTCAATGAATATCTTTTTCACTCAACAATAGTTAAGATGTGGAACTCATTGCCAGAAGATGTTATAATAGTGGTTAGTGTAGCTGGGTTTAAAAACAGTTTGGACAAGTTCCTGGATGAAAAGTCCTTAGTCCCCTATTAAGGCAGACATGGGGGAAGCCACTGCTTGCCCTGAGTCAGTAGCACAGAATATTGCTATTATTTGGGTTTCTGCTGGGTATTTGTGTCCTGCAAACTAGATACTAGGCTAGATGAACCATTGGTCTGATAATATGGCTACTGGTCATGGTCTTATGTTAAGTATATTTAAGCAGACTTCTAGTACTTTGTATTCAGGAAGTTTTTTTTTTTTTTTTGGGGGGGGGGTTTCTTAATTTGCAGATGATAGAAAAAGCCTTTAAAAAGTGCTGTCTTAAAACTAGGCACAGATTGCAGGAAAGTCCTATATCAAGCCCAGATTTTACTACACTTAAGGGCCCCAAACTGAGTTACTCAATGGCACCAGAAAATAATAGCAGCACTATTAAAATGGTGCTCAAATTTTCCAGCATCTGCAAACAACCCCCCCCCACCTCTCTGAAGTTAATAAGTCCATTTAAATATATTTCTCATTTCCAAAACCAAACACATTTTCTCAGTGAACACATCTACTTTCAAGCTAAGTGCTTGTTTTTGAACATGAAAGTATATTTATGTTAAATATTTTTATGTAATATGTTTTTATTAAACAATGCAATAAACAATACAGAATCTCTTGTGACTTCATTCGTAGAATAGAATGCCCTTCCGACCAGTTTTTTGTGAATATAGTCATGTGAAAAATTAGGACATCCCATGAAATATTCAGTTCTTTCTTAAGAAATGTTCACATATCGATGTCAAATTTTTTTTTTTTTTTTTAAATCTCTGGAAAAGAAAATGATGTAATTGCAGGTAAACAACAAAATTTTCCTTCATTTACTTCGAAAAAGCTGTACCTAAAAAGTAGGTTTGGGTGTGGCATGGAAGAGGCTTCAATGTGGACATCTCTAGTGCAATTAGTATATTTCTGGGTGCCCGAGTGCATCTACCTAATGTCTAAATTGTAGGCAATTGAAAAGCAGGTTTACTTTTGAGCGTGGTTTGGGAAATTGATAGGCATGAGTTAGGTGGACAGGAATTAGGAGGGCTTTGGACGTCTCCAATGCGTTCTGTTAAACAGATTTATGGGGTTTTTATTTTTGCTTTATTAAGCTCAAAATACATTTACGCTCTCTTCCACGAAACTGCGCTAGCAGTTTCTAGCGCGGGGAGCCACGCTGAATGGTCCACGCTGCTCCTGACTCTCATAGGAACTCAATGAGCATCAGAAGCAGAGCGGGCCATTCAGTGTGGCTCTCTGTGCTCTCTCTGCACTAAAAACCGCTAGCGCAGTTTCGTAGAAGAGGGGTTAATAATGCACCACATAAACAGGGCACATGAATACAGATATATTGTATGCAAAATCTTCTATTTTTGTGGGCAAACAGCAATGGTATTTGCTAATTATAGGAAAAGATCCATTAACAAGCACAGCTCATAACAAAGGTATCTTTATATTGCTTATTTAAAAAGCTTCTTTTTTTCTTAGTAAAGAGTGCTACAAAGTGCAAAGTATTGAAAGAGCTGCATTAAACAAGCAAGGGTCATATATATATATATATATATATATATATTGCATAGATAAACTTAATTTCCTGGAAGGTAGAATGCCATTAATAGGAATATGTGTTGGGGAGCTGACCATGGTTAGGAATCAAACCTATGACATTTGAAAGATGAGAACAGGGCTTTTACCCATTGAGCCACAGCAGCTTCCATTCAGGTGCTTCTTCCTGACATGTGATATGATACCTTAGGAGATCCCTAAGGTATTATTTCACGTCAGGAAGAGGCATTCTAGCCCCTAAGGACTCTTTCCCAGTTTCAAAAGCATTATTATTTGCACACCCATGAGGGTACCCGATAGAGTCTTGGTCTACCACTTCGTTAAAGGCCGCTGCCAAAGGAGTTGATCTCTTCTATAAGAATTTTATACAATTCTCCCCTATAGCTGTCAGGATCAAGTGCTTTATGCTGTATGGCACAACACACCTCCCCTGGTTTGACTGGGACATTTAAAAGGTCTTGGTCTTGATGTATCAATTGAGTCAGCACCCACAAGCCTAACCCTGCCCTCTGGTGCAACACTAAATGTTGAGAAGACCTCCAAGGTGCTTGGTATACTGCTTGACTTTACACTTTCTTATGGGCCTCAAATATCCATCTGGAAAAAAAAATAACTTCTTAAAGCTTAAAGCAACTAAGGCTGATCAAACTTTGCACAATTATAGTACAGATGTTAGTTCTAGCACAGCTCAACCACTGCAATTCCCTCTACATAGGCGTAACCTCATCCCAAATGTACAAACTCCAATTGATCCAGAACAATTGATCCAGAACAGAGCAATCAAACTAATTTTTGACTTAAAGAAGTATGACTCCGTCTCTCCATACTACCGTGAGCTTCACTGGCTGCCAGTAAATGCCCAGATCCTGTTTAAACTTTCCTGCACTGTACACCATGCACTAACTGCCAATTCACCAGAGCAGATAATCCACCTATTTTCCACCTCCCTCTTCCTCTCAACCAGGATAAGCAACACCCACCAGCTGATCATCCTCACCTCCAAGGGAGTGAAATACAAGCAGATAGTCAATGCTCTCTTCACAAATATCATTACGAGAACCTGGAACATCTTTCCATCACTCATAAGGACTGAACAGAATTACCACGCCTTCAGGAAAAGATTGAAAACTTAATTATTTGATAAATTCATTTAACTCAGTGCCTCTGCAATCTCTCCAGATAATGTAACTGTCTCCCCTCTTGCAACAATGTAGCCTCCCTCAACAGTACTCTGACACTTCTACCTATTGTAGTTCTTCCCCCCCTTCCATTTGATGTAACTTTTCCCTATGTTGTTGCATAAGCCTCATCCTTAATGTATTGTAACTGCTTCCTTGCTAACAACAATGTAACTCTCCAACACAATGTTTTGCTTTTTGGAACTCTCTCCCTTTTATGACAGTTCTACCTTCTCCTTCTATGTGATGCAACTTTTCCCCATGATGTTGCATGAGCCTCCTATATTGTAAATTGCCTTGAACCTATTCTGGAGAAGTTCAATAAAGAAATCCTGATCAGATTAATTATACTTGAGAAATAAGTATCACTGTACAAAGGAGTAGATATGTGTTCTGAATAAAGATGAATAAAGAATTCTCTCATGACATGATTTCTTTATCACTATTGTACCAGCTCTATCACATAATGTGGTTATTTTTATCCAACCTGTGCTCTAAGTTGGCCAAAATTTTACTACTTTTATTTACATATTTGTATAAATGATAACTACAATAACCTACTGATTTTTGTGCTGATTGATATACGAGTTCATTAAGTGCTTGCAGGGTCTCTGAAAAGCATGTATTCAAATGTAGATTTTTATATTTCCTATACCAATGCCAGAAATCTATAACCAGTTGATGCCAGAAATCTATAACCAGTCTCCCAATCTCATAAGTTCTTTCTCTCTGGATAGCTAGAGTATGCTAATATTTCCCTCCACAATATGGCTTTCGCTATCTCCCAGAAAAGTATCGGTTTATTTGCATGTTTTCAGAATCCACATCTTCTTTCAATTTCTGTCCTATATAATCATAGAATTGACAATCTCTATACAATTTAATCAGAAATTGTCATTGTGGTTTGGAGAGTCATTTTCACCCATATATGGTCTGACACCTCTATGGGGCCTATATGGGAGTCTCACACCCCAGCAAAATGAGAGCGGGACAACAGCAGATAATCTATTCTGGACATGGTGGCATGCACCCTGAATGAGTATAAACGTGTTCCAAGGGGTGTAAGGTACAACACATTTCCACCATGTTCAGAGCCATGCATATCATCAACAGGCCTTTCAAAGCCCCAGCGGATCCTCCCCCTGTCTGTTTGGATCTATCCATATTTGGATCAAATGCTTTGTTGAAATCCCCTCCTATTAATAAGGGTAACGTCCCAAAATTCCAGAGATCATTCAGCAAGCGAGAGTAAAATCTTTTGTCAAAATGATTGAGAGAAAAATATAACAGAGTACCACTTCTTCCTTATCAAGGGTAACATGAGCAATGACATTTCTCCTCTCTGTCATATGGATGCTAACCATTTTGTTTGAAAAACAAAATGGCACTATCCATAAACACAGCACATCCAAACTTCTGACTCAGAAGAAGCATACCACTTACTGACAATGGCAGAAGTTCAAATCATTTTGAACAATTTTGAAAAGGTACCTAAGGTGGGAGTGGGGAAGCCCATATCAGAATATCCAGAAGATGCTTCAAGTAGGCTCCCTTCTTCCATAAGGCCCTCCTCACCTCAGGGGCTGAAAAGAATTTATGCTGTTTACTAAGGTATTCAGACTTTAATTCTTACAGTATAGTACAGTATATGGTTTCCCTTGTCAGCCTACTCTGCTTAGTTTGTTCCATGTCAGAAACCAAGCCATCAGCTAACTTCTAACTTTTTTTTATCAATACTATCACTCCCCCCTCCTTTCCTCCCTTTAGCAGGGGATTCAAAATAAAATTGTAACCATCATCTGGCTAGCTTACTATATCCAAGATTATACATATGGGTTTCTTGGAGGAAAGCCACTGATACTTTCAGGTTATTTAACACCCTTAAAACTTTATAATGTTTTACTGGGAAATGTATGCTTCCAATGTTCCAAATAACTAACTTAAAAGGCATCATTGATTGGAGAATGAAAAGCACTTCCTTTGGGGGGACGGTGTTCCAGCCTCTACCCAAATAGAGGTTCTAGCTATTTCACTTTGCTATTGGCACTTTTGTTGAAGGATATGTGTTCGCATTGCTAAATCATTATTTACAAGTATAATATCTATCCAACTCTTTTCCCTCCCATCTCACCCCAGTAAATCCCAAATCCCATCTGCCATTTCCTAGGTGGCACTCTAAAATGCAACTTCGAGAGGTTCCTTTACCCCCTGGCATTATAATTGGTAAGGTCGGTACTTCCAATCAATTTAGCTACATGTGAGTCCCGCTTAGTCTCTACCAGTATATTGCATATTCCAGCAGCGAAAAATTGTTAATTTTATCTCAGTCCATATTCATATTATGAGTTGTCCCTCATTCAACCAAACACGATGGTCTAATATCTGGCAACTAAAATTCAATGCAAAGAAATGCAGAGTAATGCATTTGGAGATTAATAATCAGAAGGAACCGTATATGCTGGGAGGGGAGAAGCTGATATGCACGGAGGGGGAGAGGGATCTTGGGGTGATAGTGTCCGAAGATGTAAAGGCGAAAAAACAGTGCGACAAGGCAGTGGCTGTTGCCAGAAGGATGCTGGGCTGTTTACAGAGAGGCGTAACCAGTAGAAGAAAGAAGGTGTTGATGCCCCTGTACAGGTCGTTGGTGAGGCCCCACTTGGAGTATTGAGTTCAGTTTTGGAGATCATATCTGGCGAAGGACATAAGAAGGCATGAAGCGGTCCAGAGGAGATTGACTTAAATGATAGAAGGTTTGCACCAAAAGATCTATGAGGAGAGACTGGAAGCCCTGAATATGTATACCCTAGAGGAAAGGAGGTAAAGGGGAGATATGATTCAGATGTTTAAGTACTTGAAAGATATTAAAGTAGAACAAAATCTTTTCCAGAGAAAGAAAAATGGTAAAACCAGAGGGCATAATTTGAGGCTGAGGGTTGGGAGACTCAAGAGTAATGTAAGGTGGTGGATACCTGAAATACGCTCCCGAGAGAGGTGGTGGAAAGGAAAGCAGTGACGGAGTTCAAAAAAGCATGGGATGAACACAGAGGATCTAGAATCAGAAAATAATAGTAAATATTGAAGAACTATGGCCAATACTTTGATACAGTCTTATTTTCGCTGCTAGGGACTGCATAGTCCCTTGTTATTTGGTGATCATGGGTTATTCTCTGTTGGTTGTAATAGTCCTCTAGCAGCACTGTAACATGCAAACAGCAATAAACTGACTCCAAACCAGGTGGTGGAGGCTCAATAACTAGGAATCATGGCAATCCATGTAGTGCAACCCAAAGGAAATGTCCAGACAGATGTATCTGCTGTTGTAGTTCATCACTCTGATAGGGTCATCCAATGTCCATAGATCTAAGAGACTTGTTCAGATGTGTGATATCAAAACATACTCCACAGGGAAACCCAACAGAAGTCGGTGCTCATTTGTCCTGCATGATTTTAGTCACAAATATAAGCGCCTCACTTGTCTTGTCAAAAAAGGATGCAATTCCTTTGTGTGATATTTTTAGGCATGCTGGACAAAGCAGATTAAATCTGATATGATGGTCTATTAAGCGAGAGCAAATAGGGGTGAAAGTTTTTCAGGCCTGCAATATTTTGTTGGAGTAGTTTTGAAAGAAAAGTATTTTTGAATTCTCATATTCCAGGGTTTTCCCTGATCTTAGAGACTGCAAGATATCCACCTGGTGGGCATAGTTTAAGTTTCATAATTACCACTCTTGGACATGCATTGTTGTATCATTTCTGACACAGGCAATGTGCTTGTTCAATTCTTAAAGGCCCCAGCAATCTGCCTATGTGTAGTGAGCTGATAAGCCATTTTTCCAGAAAGCTACAAAGGTCCTTGTTCAAGATTGATTCAGAAAGACTCATGAGTCTTAGATTATTTCTATGGGTCCTGTTCTCTAGGTCATCCATCTTATCTTTGAGTTCTTTCAGTGTGTTTTTGGATCTGCAGCCTCCTGATCTCGATGGCGGAAACACTATACTCAAGTGTGCCCACCTGATTCTAATTTGATTGGAAATCCATCGCTAGTACAGTGAACCAGTGTTCCATATTATCCAATTTGTCTAAAATAAGCTGCAATTCCTTCCCCAAGGTATGTTCAACTGCTGCCCAGACTTCTGCCATGATCTCCACTGTCCATTTGGAGTTAGGTGTCAGGGATGCTGAAGCATCCATGTCCGCCATCTTGGCTTCCCCTGACGTAGCGCGGGGTCTTGTTTTTTGTCGAATTTGTAGCCATCCGGAAAGCAAGATTGGCACTAACACCAAAGGGATGGGATTTACACTTTTAGAAGCACAATCTCTTCCAAAAAGCAACAAAATCTTGATGTTAATTGCCATTTTTCAACAGGGGTATTCTAGAGCTAGAAAGTCATACTGTTCTGTATTCCATTCAGAACCAGAAGTCCCATGTTAAATATTTTTACTGAAAAATACAATAAATGGTTCAATGTCTCATTTTTTTTATATGTTACTAAATACATTCAGTACTTATTCTCAACACCTTCTCCCCCAACCCAGACCTACAACCCCCATTGTATTTTATATTTAGCTCATTATAACAGTATATATGACTTAGAAACAGTGCCAAGTCTCAAAAAGCCACAATTAACAAAATTTCTCATTTGATTAAGTAAACTCAACAACAGAGGAAAAGCGGCCATACTCTTCTATCCACTTGTCCTTTCCAATTAGCCTCCCCACCCCAGTCCCCAATGAATCTTATCAAACTCCCTTTCCCCTCCCCACTCCCACTCCTTACAACGCTATTGAGTCCAGAGAACACAATGACCCAGCTCAGTAACCGTAAAGGAGAAAAAGCTTTCTAATTTCAGTTTATTCAAAACCAAACTACGAACTCTTGGGAGCAACAGCAATTGGATATAAAGAGATCAAATTACAAGAAAACACTTCCTGTGTTTAAAAGCGATATGCGCTTCCCTAATCTCCCATAGCATTAAGATATGAAATTGATTTCTCCATTGCCAATATGAAGGAACTTCAAGCATCACCCACTTTTGGAGTATACATTTTTTTCCCTACAGGACAGCTGGCATATACATTTGTTCCCTACAAGACAGTTGATCACATATTAACTCTAAGGTATTTGTTATACAGATTCCTAACAAATAGCTTAGATAGCTCAACAGTTTTTCTCAAAATAATCGTATAACCTGACAAGTTCAAAAAGCATGTCAGAGCACCTTCAGCTCTATTACTTGTGTGTGTTACATAATGGCAAATCCAAAAGGTATGCTTTATATACTCACGTTTGTGGCCAAATGACATTCCCTAAGTCCTGCTCCGTGAATTCCAGAAGGTATGCAATGAATTCAGAAGGTAGCCCAGCTCTTTTTCCCATGCTTGTTGCAGGAAAGTATAGTCTTCCTGGCCCTGTAATAGCTGTCGAGGTTTGTGTAACCCTGAAATTGTTAAATGAACCTCCTGATCCATTAAGAACAGTTCCCTCAACTTATACTCTATGGGGATTTGACGTTTAGACACTCCTAGAGAATGGATATAATGTGCTGATATGCAAAATACATACTCAATCCATTAGCATCCATCCACTGTAGCTGTGTTAATGTCTTGAGGGAGCTATCTATCACAAAAACACTACCTATGTACATAATCTCCAGTTGCTCCCAGTGAACAAAAGTCACATTATCCATTCCTGGGGTAAATTTAGCATTATCTCTAGTACTATGTATTAAGAAAAGGTTTCTGTTTTGTTTTTTTGCAGATGTTAGAAAAAGCCCTAAAAAAGGTACCATGTTAAACCTTAGCTTAGCATGCAAGAAAGTCCTAAATCAAGCCCAGATTTTACCATACTTTAGCAAAAAGGACCCCAAAGTGACTAATGGTGTCAGAAAAATAAAAACAGCACCATTAAAATAGTGCTCAAGTTGTCTAACATCTGTTAAAAAAACAACCCCCCCCAACCTTTCTGAATACAAGCTATTAGAAGTTTACAAATCCATTTAAATCCATTTCTCATTTCCAAAAACAAGCACATATCTTGGTGAACAATTCTGCTCCAAGCTTAAGTGCTTGTTTTTGAAAATAAAAAAGTACATATATTTAAATGGAACTCTAGGTCTTTATATTCAGAAAGGGGTTTTTTTTGTAGATGCTAGAAAATTTGAGCACTATTTTAAAGTACAATAAAATCTGGGCTTAATATAGAACTTTCTCACATGCTAAGACCAGATTTAACACAGTATTTTGGGGAGCTTGCTTTATTTATATATTTATTTTATTTGCAGGTCTTGCGCTAATATTCTCATTACCTCCCAGTATCTGCAAAAATAAAAAAATCTTGGGAACGTTTAGTGCCTCCTATTTAGGAGGTGCTAAGTGCTCCCACGTTAATTCTGCAGTATCTAGTTAACAAGCGCTAATCATAATGTGCTAGGCAGATAACAGGTATACCTACTCTCCACCATCTCTCAAAAATACTTCTAAAGATTCAGTTAATGTATGGGTTGCTGCACACTAATGGGTGGATTCTGCAAACGGTGCCTACATTGGCGGCTTCCTTAAAAAATAATGTCAAGTATGTGTCAATTAAGCTACAGCATCATTTGCAGAATCACATCTAAAAATAGGTGCCAGTAATATAGGCCAGGGTTTTGAAGGCCTATACACTTCCCCCTCCCCATTCGTGGTTTCTGCACTCGCGATTTCACATAATCGCAATTTTTTTCTGGGGAGGGGGAAAATAAAAAAAAACATATTTTTTACCTCCCTGCCACCTTCCCGGCCTTACCTGGTGGTCTCGAGAGACTATGGGAACTCACAGCAGCCATTTCCTCATGGCGATCTGCACGGGGTTGGAGCGTAGGAAGATCACTCCTGCCCCGAAAGCCCTCTAGACCACCAGGTAAGGCCGGGAAGGTGGCAGGGAGGTGGGGGTGGGTCAGAGCCTGATAATCGCGGTTTTTCGCCATTCGCGGTCCGGCTCTGCCCGTATCCCCCGCGAATAACAAGAGAGAAGTGTATTCCCAGTGCTTATGCATTAAGGCCCAAATTCTCTAAACGACATCGTAAGGTAGACGGTGGTAAGCGCCCTACCGTCGTCTAACTCAGTGTTCTTCAACCACCGGTCCATGGACCGGTGCCGGTCCACAGAAATTTCCTGCCGGATGTGCATCAGGCCCAAAACTGTGTTCTTCAACTGCCGGTCTGCGGTGCGATCAATACCTTGTTAATAAGATTATATTGTGTGTATATATGAAAAATAAATGGAAAAAATAGTGTTACAATTAGGACTATGGGGGCAGGGTCTGGGATGGAGACTGGCCCACGACTTAGACCAGTGTTCTTCAACTGCCGGTCTGAGGACCGATGCCGGTCCACAAAATAATTCTTTTATTTCTGCTGTTCCATAGGTGTAAAAAGGTTGAAGAACACTGGTCTAACTCAATAGTTTTAATTGGTGTTAATCGGCGCAGCAATTGACCACATCATTTAAAACCAATTAAAATGTCATGAAAAAAATATAGGCGCCAATGGATGCCATAATCGCACCTACGGAGGCACCTAAAGTCAAAACCCTGGATTACATTACTGGTGCCTATGTTTAACTGTAACCACAATTCTGAAAATGACGCCATATGTGTTTGACACGTAATTGGCTGCATTTTTTAGGCGGCGGCCATCAATGTAGCCGCTGTTTGCAGAATCCAGTCCTAGGGGCTTAATGGCCTTTAGTAAAAGGGCTTTTAAATTGGTGTTGAAATGTTTTATAATTCTGGAGTTAGTAAAAAATATATATACTGTACTATGGTTGGATCAAAATTATACAAAGTAATAAAAATAATCACATAGCCCAACTTTAAAAGAGGTTCACTGAAACTTTTGGCATGTGAGTTTTAACAGTGGCACACACTTATACAAAGAGGAACTATATCCTATTTCTATCACTATTTCATTGGTTGCATATTTTCTGTAAAAATGTGAAGTTTTCTAAAGATCTGAAATTTATAACATGATTGTCAAACAATATAAAAATACAATAACCCCTAAAAGGCAAAGACAGATTGTCTATTGTTATATCACATCTCAAAAATAAGAACAAAATATTTTCTGTTATTGTAAACAACCTTGCTCTCACCTTTAAAGTGAGGTTAGTGCGAAGTGTACTTATTGCTACATTCACAGCTCAATAGTGCTAACATTATATATGAGATGTAAAGCTCCTGGTCCATGTCTCGTTTCTTCACTAAGCATAAACAAATTGAATAATAAGAAAAACTCTACTGGGTTACAAATCCAGTAACATCTTCACCAAGTATGAAAAGATTTAATACTAGCATCAAGGATAGGAAAATTGCCCCTCTTCTGAAACTTTTCATCTTATTCTTCAAAACATAAAGCCTTTCTTCATTTCTGATATACCGCAAAATACTGTCTTCATCCGTATGCAATTAATTGAAGAGAAATATTTTTTTGCAGAAGCATTTTTTCACGCATCTGTTCTGTACACGGGTTTGTTTTTATCAAATATTCAAGAATTTTTATTGTCTCCTTTGCAAAATAAATTTTATATTCCTTTAGATCTTGTGCCATAATGGTTTTTAATGCTTTTAGTCAGCCGCTTTATGAATACTTGATGTATCCTTCCACAGTATGTGTGTGCCGTCTTTTGCAGTTTTTGCTCTAAAGGGTGCAACAAGGAATGGACCAAATCATCTCCAAATGAATGCTATGGAAAGAATCAGTAACAAAACAATAAGTTACAAGGGATCAATAATACTCTCTATAAATAGTAACTACTGTACTATGAAGACTCCTGTGAGATTATTTTACCTTCAGTAAACTAAAGGAACTCCATAAAGATAGTTAACTGGTGTCAGAAGGCCAATAAAAACTGTGGACAGATGGTATTAAATCTGATTTGGAAACAATCAGTATTATTCCACTTATTAATAGTACATCCTTATTATTTCAGTTCCATACTTGCACTTAGTATAGTTAGGGACATAATAAAAGAGCACATCCAATTTTTGCCTTGTAGAATATGAGCTGACATAGTTACATAACCAAATTAAAATCAAGATCTACAGACCTAACATACTTCAAAGGCTGCTAGCATAATCACACAATTTCTGTTTCTCAGCTCTATTCTAAAATGTATAATTATCTAAATATAAACGCAGCTCTGCTCATGATTACAATTCATACCGAAGAAAGGTGAACCAAAAGTATGAACAGCACACTGTAGCATCAGCTGATGTCAGAGTAATTCCCCTTAATTGAACGATGATAGTGCTTGTGCCATGTTTTAAGATACAGTGTAAAGGTATATTAACTCTGCATTTTATCTTGCATTGTAAAACATTTCTTTGAGAAAAATCACATGCAAAACAAACATTTCAAAGTAGAGTAATTCCATTTGGCTTATAACCATCAGATCAGCTCTGGTTTATGTGCTTTTCCTGACACATTCATAAACAATAGTTGGCATAAATAAAATGCAGCAGAGAATTTCTTTTCAGCAATTTTTTTTGACAATGCTCAAAGGAAACAAAGGAACTACATTTTTATGGGAACATATTTTCTTTCTGTACAGCATAGTCCCAGGCTCCCCAAAGTACTCTCATTTTTATTTCTATATGACAACTAGTAATAAAGCACCATTAAAATATTGCATTGATTTTTGAAGGTTATGTACAAGGGAGTTTCCTATATTACAATAAGCATCTGCTAAATTTTACAACTCTTCCATAGGCCTATTAGTAATAAAATGTTGATTATATAGTTTTATCTGTAGTCTGAAAAAAAAGCAATAGATCTGCTTAGCTGAAACTGCAAATAATTGCATTAAATAAATAAAAGAATAATAAACTGAAGAGATCAAAATAATTCTTAAAATGAAAATTACAGTAGAAGTCAGCTTTGGCTTCCAAAAGTGAAAGGAATATTTAAAGGTAATGTGTAAGCATTCAGAAATTGTGCAGTCCCTTCCTTAATAATCCTTTCAATATGCTTCTAGGCTCTGGTAACAAAAGAAAATTTTTTGCTTTTTTATGGATTCAGTGGCTCATTACAGTGTCAAATTGGGAAATCAAATAAAAATTTAAAAAGCCACTAAAACAGCAGAGTCCAATTTTCTGCCTCAAAAGTAGATTCAAAGTTAACTGTATGTACCTACTTGCAATGCAAAAAATTATTACAGAAGGCACCCCTTTGTGTCTAGAATCTGGCGCATTCAGTTTTAAAATATTATTTCTTGAATTTGATAGCTCAGTGGTTATGAAGGTTTCAAACTTTAAATGGTGACAAAATTGCGTACCTGTAATAGATGTTCTCAGGACAGCAGTAAAGCACAGTTACTTACCGTAACAGGTGTTATCCAGGGACAGCAGGCAGATATTCTTAACACATGGGTGACGTCACCGACGGAGCCCTCGGTACGGACCTTTTTAACTAGAAGTTTCTAGTTGGCCGCACCGCGCGTGCGCGAGTGCCTTCCCGCCCGACGGAGGAGTGCGTGGTCCCCAGTTAGGATAAGCCAGCTAAGAAGCCAACCCGGGGAGGTGGGTGGGACGTAAGAATATCTGCCTGCTGTCCCTGGATAACACCTGTTACGGTAAGTAACTGTGCTTTATCCCAGGACAAGCAGGCAGCATATTCTTAACACATGGGTGACCTCCAAGCTAACAAAGAGGGAGGTGGGATGGTTGGCCATTAGGAAAATAAATTTTTTAACACAGATTGGCCGAAGTGTCCATTCCGTCTGGAGAACGCATCCAGACAGTAGTGAGTAGTGAACGTGTGAACTGAGGACCAAGTGGCCGCCTTGCAGATTTCCTCGATGGGCGTGGAGCGGAGGAAAGCTACAGAAGCAGCCATAGCTCGGACTCTGTGGGCCGTGACAGTTCCTTCCAGTGAGAGACCGGCCCGAGCGTAGCAGAAAGCAATACAGGCAGCAAGCCAATTGGAAAGTGTCCGTTTGGAGACAGGATGACCCAAACGGTTGGGGTCGAAAGACAAAAAGAGCTGAGGGGCTGTTCGGTGAGCTCTGGTACGATCAAGATAGTAAGCAAGGGCACGCTTACAATCTAGCGTGTGCAACGCCTGTTCCCCAGGATGCGAGTGAGGCTTAGGGAAGAAGACGGGTAGCACAATGGACTGGTTGAGGTGAAAAGCTGAGACCACCTTGGGAAGGAATTTAGGGTGGGTACGCAGAACAACCTTGTCATGGTGGAAAACAGTGAAAGGTGGGTCGGCAACCAGTGCATGCAGTTCGCTAACCCTCCTGGCAGAGGTGATGGCAATTAGGAAAAGCACCTTCCAGGTAAGCAGCCTGAGTGAAGTTGTGGCAAGAGGCTCAAACGGAGGTTTCATGAGAGCTGAGAGAACCACGTTCAGATCCCAGACGACAGGAGGAGGCTTGAGAGGCGGTTTGATGTTGAAGAGCCCTCTCATAAATCTGGAAACCAGAGGATGAGCCGTGAGGGGTTTTCCGAGAATAGGCTCGTGAAACGCAGTGATGGCACTGAGGTGGACTCTGATGGAGGTGGTTTTGAGGCCAGCGTTGGACAGCGAGAGCAAATATTCCAAGACAGTTTCCACCGCCAAAGAGGTGGGTTCTTGATGATGCCGGAGACACCACGAGGAGAATCTGGTCCACTTCTGATGGTAACATTGGAGAGTGGCCGGTTTCCTGGAGGCGTCCAAAATGAGGCGGACCGGTTGAGATAGATTCTCCGGAGAGGTCAGCCCGAGAGAAACCAAGCTGTCAGGTGGAGGGAAGACAGATTGGGATGCAGTAGAGACTGATGTTGCTGTGTAAGTAGAGTAGGAAACACAGGAAGAGGAATGGGCTCCCTGGAGCTGAGCTGGAGCAGGAGGGAGAACCAGTGTTGACGAGGCCACCGAGGGGCGATGAGAATCATGGTGGCGTTGTCCTTGCGGAGTTTGGACAAGGTCCGCAACATCAGAGGAAGTGGAGGGAAGGCATAGAGGAACCGATCCCTCCAGTCGAGCAGGAATGCATCCGGTGCCAGACGGTGAGGAGAAAAGAGTCTGGAACAGAATTGGGGCAGCTGATGGTTGTGAGGTGCTGCAAAGAGGTCCACCTGCGGAGTGCCCCATCGAGCAAAGATGGAGAGCAGAGTCGGAGGGTCCAACGTCCACTCGTGAGGTTGAAGGATGCGGCTGAGATTGTCGGCCAGAGAGTTCTGTTCGCCCTGGATATAGACCGCCCTGAGGAAGAGATTGCGGTCCGTGGCCCAGGTCCAGATGCGCAGAGCCTCCAAACAAAGGGGGCGAGATCCGGTGCCGCCCTGCTTGTTTATGTAGTACATGGCGACTTGATTGTCTGTGCACAGGAGGAGGACTTGAGGACAGAGAAGATGTTGGAAAGCCTTGAGGGCGTAGAACATGGCTCTGAGTTCCAGGAAATTTATGTGGTGACGACGCTCCTGTGGGGTCCAAAGTCCCTGGGTGCGCAGGTCGCCCAGGTGAGCTCCCCATGCGTAGGGGGACGTAGCGGTGGTGATGATCATAGAGTGAGGGGGCAGATGAAAGAGTAGACCCCTGGAAAGATTTGAGGAGTTCAACCACCATTGGAGAGATTGCTGAAGAGATGATGTCACAGAGATGGGATGAGAAAGAAGATCTGTAGTCTGTGACCATTGGTTGGCGAGAGTCCATTGAGGTGTCCTGAGGTGGAGTCGCGCCAGAGGAAGGACATGCACCGTCGAGGCCATGTGACCCAGGAGGACCATCATCTGTCGGGCAGGAATGGAGGGATGCATGAGCACCTGACGGCAGAGATGGAGCAGGGTCTGCTTGCGATCTGAGGGGAGAAAGGCCCTCATCAGCGTGGTGTCCAGGACTGCTCCGATGAATTGAAGTCGCTGGGTGGGAAGCAGATGCGACTTGGGGTAGTTGATCTCGAACCCCAGGAGGTGGAGGAGAGAGATGGTGTGATGAGTAGCTTGTAGCACGAGTTGAGATGAAGGTGCTTTCACCAACCAATCGTCCAAGTAGGGGAACACCTGGAGGTTGTGAGACCTGAGGAAGGCCGCCACCACTATCAGGCATTTGGTGAAGACTCTGGGGGAGGAAGCTAGGCCAAATGGTAGTACTTTGTACTGGTAGTGGTGGTGTAATACCTGGAACCGCAGGTAGCGGCGAGAGTTCTGATGGATGGAGATGTGAGTGTAGGCCTCTTTGAGGTCCAGGGAACATAGCCAGTCGTGTTGAGAAAGAAGAGGGTAAAGTGTGGCAAGGGAGAGCATCCTGAACTTTTCCTTGACCAGACACTTGTTGAGGTCCCTGAGATCGAGAATGGGACGGAGGTCTCCCATCTTTTTGGGTACAAGGAAGTAGCGGGAGTAGAATCCCTGACCCCTTTGATCTGGAGGTACTTCTTCGATGGCATTGAGAAGGAGGAGGGATTGAACCTCCCTCAGGAGGAGGGGGGTTTGAGAGGAGTGAGAAGCAGACTCTACGGGAAGGTTGTCCGGTGGAAGAGTCTGGAAGTTGAGAGAGTAGCCGTGGCGGATGATGTTGAGGACCCACTGGTCTGACGTGATGACTTCCCAACGGCTTGAGAAAATGGTGAGACGACCCCCTATAGGCTGTGGAAGAGGCAGCGAGGGTGGATGACTGGCTATGCCCTGGAGAGAAGAGTCAAAAGGGCTGAGATTGTTTAGCAGGCTGAGAAGGCTTAGAGGGTTGAGTGGCCTGAGATCGAGCCTGGGCATGGTGCTGCTGTTGACGGGGTCGCCGAGATTGTTGAGGAGGCGGATTGAGTGGCCTGGCTGAGAACCTCCGCTGGTAAGATGATTGAGGCCGATAGGGTCGAGCAGGCGGAGCCTTCTTCTTCGGCTTGATTAGGGTGTCCCACCTGGTCTCATGGGCCGAGAGTTTCTGGGTGGTAGAATCCAGTGACTCTCCAAAGAGTTCATCCCCGAGACAGGGGGCGTTGGCCAAACGATCCTGGTGATTGATGTCCAGGTCGGAGACTCTGAGCCAGGCTAATCGACGCATGGCTACGGCCATGGCAGAGGCCCGAGAGGTGAGCTCGAAGGAGTCGTATATTGAGCGGACCATATATTTTCGCATCTGGAGAAGACCAGAGATGTGTTGTTGGAATAACGGGACCTTGCGCTCAGGAAGGTACTTCTGGAGGGCAGACAGTTGTTGGACCAAATGTTTCAGATAGAAAGAAAAATGGAAGGAATAGTTGTTTGCCCTGTTGGCAAGCATGGCATTCTGGTAAAGCCTCTTGCCAAACTTGTCCATGGTCTTACCTTCTCTGCCAGGAGGGGTAGAGGCATAGACACTGGAGCCCTGAGTCTTTTTTAAGGTGGATTCCACCAGAAGGGACTCATGGGGCAATTGAGATTTGTCGAATCCAGGAATAGGAATGACACGGTAAAGGTTGTCCAGTTTACGGGGGGCTCCCGGTACCGTGAGGGGATTTTCCAAGTTTTTATAGAATGTTTCCCGTAGGATGTCATGCACGGGAAGCTTGAGGAACTCCTTAGGAGGTTGCTCAAAGTCTAAGGCCTCTAGAAAGGCCTGAGACTTTTTTGAGTCAGATTCTAGAGGAAGTGACAGGGCAGCAGACATTTCTCTCAGAAATTTAGAAAAAGAGGACTGCTCTGGTTTGGAGGTGGCATCGGGTGCCGATGGTTCCTCATCAGATGAGGAGGGATCCTCCTCGGTACCGAGAGGAGTGTCCTCCCATAAGTCAGGGTCCCTGACCTCTGGTGCATGTCGAGACACCGGGGTGGAGGGAGCGGTATGGCGAGTCTTGGACAAAGACTTTCCAGAGCGCACCGAAACGGTACCAGGGGAGGACGACCGGCGTCTATCTCGGTCCCGAGAAGAGTGCCGTATCGCCTGGTGCCGAGGAGGATCCAATGTGGCCTGAGAATGAACCACTGGATCGCCATGAAGTTGTTGGGCCGAAAGGATCGGCATGGAGGTGTTCACCGGTACCGAAGGGGTGGACACCGGGGGCTCGGTACGGGGCTCGGGCCGGTCTGGTACCGGAAGGAGCGGTGCCAGGATAGTGGGTAGCAGTTGTTCGAGTTGTTTCTTCAACTGCTCCTGGAGTTGAGCCTTTAAGATGGCCGAGATACGGTCATCGAGGGGTGGCATCGGAACCGCTTTCTTTTTCTTCGGTTCCTTAGATGCCGCTCCACGCCCCGGCGATGAGGAGGCCGATGATGAGGCACTCACCGAGATCGGGGCGGAGCGTTTGCGGGACCGGTGCGATGCCGGTAAGGACGGTGTCGCCACCGTAGCTGGAGGGCGCTCGAGGGAAGAGGAAGGCTTCTTAGCCGGCTTACCTGGCGCCAGCGGCGCCGATGCGGGGTCGGTCGGTGTCGAGGTCGACGGTGCCGATTTCTGAGGTACCGCTGTTGAAGGTGAGGAGTCCATCGCCGACTCGGTACCGAAGAGAAGAGTTTGTTGGATTCTTCGGTTTTTAAGAGTTCTCTTTTTAAGAGTGGCACAGCGGGTGCAGGAATCCGCCCGATGCTCCGGACCCAGACACTGCAAACACCAATTGTGTGGGTCAGTTAAGGAGATCGGGCGTGCACACCGCTGGCACTTCTTAAAACCGACCTGCGGGGGCATGAAGGGGAAGATAGCCTCCGCAAAATCGAAGCCCGAGGCCTGTATACTGGCAACAGGCCCCGCCGGGGCAAAACGAAAGAAAAAGGGAAAAAGCAAAGTTTTTTTTTTTTTTGCAAATCAAAGAAAAAAGAAACCCGAAGGTAAAGAAAGAAAAAATAAGGAAAAAAGCGCGAGCGGGAAGGCAAAAAAGTGGTTTCAACGGCCGTTGAAAAAACACACGCGTCTTCTTCGCTCCGCGGAAACGAAGAAACTGGGGACCACGCACTCCTCCGTCGGGCGGGAAGGCACTCGCGCACGCGCGGTGCGGCCAACTAGAAACTTCTAGTTAAAAAGGTCCGTACCGAGGGCTCCGTCGGTGACGTCACCCATGTGTTAAGAATATGCTGCCTGCTTGTCCTGGGATAAGAAAGCTCTCTAACCTTGAAGAGCTTACTAGCACAGTGAACCAAACAAATACAGGTTATCTTTTCTGGCAGTTTCCCAATGCATCAGGTTTGACCCTGTTCTCCCCTGCATGACTACCTATCTGAATTAGAATGATTTTCTTGAACAAATGATCTCTGAAAGTCTTTAAGAGCATTCCAAATCACCTTTACATCTAGAAGTTTAGCTGGCTACGCTTTTCCAAAAGCATACCAGATGCCCTCGGTGTGGAGCCCCTCTACATCAGCTCCCCAACTCAGTTTTGTGGTTAGGACAATTTAAGCTGGAAGAATTTGGAAGGAGATACCTGTAGCCTGGTTTGATTGCATCAGCCCCTAGGACACACCGTAGTGTCCCTGAGCCAATGGGCAAGTTGGATGACTGCTTATAGGGTCCAATTGAACTGAAACCATTATGGGCTTGATTCTATAAATGATGCCTAGATCAGTGGCACATAGTCAATTTCTGAACAGAACTTACATTTTTTAAATTAGCATAATTGGCAGGATAATTGAAAAAACATTAAAAACTAATTTAAACCGATTAGATTTAAAATTCAGTGATGAAATCTGTGAGGTGCCTACATGAAAAGTAGGCATAAGAACATAAGAACTGCCATCTCCGGATCAGACCCATGGTCCATCGAGTCCGGCGATCCGCACACGCGGAGGCCCAGTCAGGTATACACCTGATGTAGTTTTAGTCACCCATATCCCTCTATGCCTCTCGTAAGGAGATGTGCATCTAATTTGCCTTTGAATCTTAGCACAGTGGATTCCTTAATAACCTCCTTTGGGAGAGCATTCCAGGCGTCTACCACTCGCTGTGTAAAGCAGAACTTCCTGGCATTTGTCCTGGACTTGTCCCCCCTTAGCTTCAAACCATGTCCTCTTGTCCGTGTCGCGTTGGACAATGTAAATAATTTATTTTCCTGCTCTATTTTATCGATGCCTTTCAGCATTTTGAACGTCTCGATCATGTCCCCTCGCAGCCTCCTCTTCTCAAGGGAGAACAGTCCCAGTTTCTTGAGTCTTTCCTCATATTCCAAGCTCTCCATACCTCTTATTAGCTTCGTTGCTCGTCTCTGCACCCTCTCCAGCAGTTTTATATCCTTCTTTAGGTTGGGAGACCAATGTTGGACACAGTATTCCAAGTGTGGTCTGACCATTGCTCTATAAAGCGGCATTATGACTTTCTCCGATCTACTCGTGATTTCTTTTTTTATCATGCCTAACATTCTGTTTGCTTTCTTTACCGCTGCCGCGCATTGTGCCGACGGCTTCAGGGTCCTATCTATCAGTACACCCAGGTCCTTTTCTTGTTCGCTCTTACCCAGAGTTGCGCCTGACATTCTATACTCGTGTTCCTTATTCTTACTACCTAAATGCATTACTTTGCATTTCTCCACGTTGAACTTCATCTGCCATTGCTCTGCCCATTTCTCTAACTGATACAAGTCGCTCTGGAGTTCCTCGCTATCCTCCTGCGATCTGATTGCCCGGCATAGCTTTGTGTCGTCTGCAAACTTAATGATCTCACTGGATACTCCTTCTTCCAGGTCATTGATGTAAATATTAAATAGGATCGGCCCAAGAACCGAGCCCTGGGGCACACCACTAGTCACTTTCTCCCAGTCTGAGAACTTCCCATTTATGCCCACTCTCTGCTTTCTGTTTTCCAGCCATTTACCTATCCACCTGTGTATATTTCCCTCTATTCCATGGCTTTGTAGGCATGGTTAGGGACATGGAAAGCATTAGGCACCAATATTTTAGGACAGGAAAACTATAACTTGATTGAGGCGTCGGTAGGCGAGATTCCATAAATGACACTTAAATTTGGTAGAAGCTATCGAAACATGGTTCATGTCAGGACCCTCAACCTACTAAGTTATTTTTGATTTATGATTGAAATTTGAAAAATTTATATGTGCAATGAATACATCACTAGCCTGAGGAGGCAGAAGAGGATAAATCTACACCTCTATCTCTGGGTTTCTGAGCACATTCCACATCATTTATTATAGCATGTAATAGTTTTGAGAGGACTGATCTAAAAGTGTTATTTTAGTAGAGGTGTTCATACTAAGGTGTTTTGGGGACATTATTACCTCTAATACAATATTGGTGATTTTCTCTCCAATTTTTGTTATTGCCTAAATTTGATTAGAAACATAGAAAATGACGGCAGAAAAGGGCTACGGCCCATCTAGTCTGCCCACACTAATGGCCCATCCCCTACCTACCTCTATGAAGAGATCCCACATGCCAATCCCATCTTTTCTTAAAATCTGGCACGCTGCTGGCCTCAATTAACTGTTGTGGAAGATTATTCCAGCGGTCAACCACCCTTTTGGTGAAGAAATATTTTCTGGTGTCGCCTTGAAATTTCCCACCCCTGATTTTCAATGGATGCCCTCTTGTTGCCGTGGGTCCTTTAAGGAAAAAGAGATCCTCTTCCACCTCGATACGGCCCGTGACATGCAGTAGGCACTGTTTCCCTAGGCGCCTGATTTAGGTGCCATTTATAGAATCAGGCCCTAAGTGTACTTTTGGTCACCTGGATTTATCTCAATATTAAGATGAGCTAAGGATGTTATATGCACAGTTGAATCTATAAGGTCCAACAATATCACATTTTTCATGCAGCTATCTACCAAATGTTTTATTCTCTGGTTCCATACAGGGATGGGGGTCTGATTGGAGGCTAGACCCAGGTGGGGGGAGGGGAGTTGTCAGGTCAGGAGCAGGACCAGGAGTGCGGGTTTGATCTCATCGTATGCTTTTCAATTTCACTATTGCACATTGGGAGTGATTTTGGTATTGTTTAAAAGAAAAAACAAATCTAAGTTGCAATGTTGAGCACTTACCCCCTCTTTTACAAAGGTGTGCGAAGCTTATTAGCGCGTGTTAAACACGCATTAAATGCTAACGCATGCATGTTATCCTATGGACGCATTAGCGGTTAGCGCATGCGTTGATTTAGTGCGCGCTAAATCCACGCTAAAACGATAGTGCGCCTTTGTAAAAGAGGGCTTTAGTATTGTTTTTCACTGTATTTCTCACTGTGTGTACAAGGTCCGAGGATTTTTCACGCTTGAGTACCCCGTTGGGTAACATTGGCTCACGACTCTTATTACAGGCTTGCCCTGATTAAAGAGGAGTGAATACTGAGGACCTCTATTAATTTTGGACTATTAATTTTGAATTTGTTCCATTTGGCACGTTTGACTTCCCAGTGGCAATAAAACAATATAGGAAGTTTTTGCTTTATTTTTGTTTATTCTTTTGAACCCCTTGTTTGCTGGAAAGGATTTATACATAAGAAGTCAAGAATGTCTGTCCATCTAGGGTCAAAATAAGCCTCTAAAAATTTAAAAGAAAGGAACCAAATATATGCGGAATAGAAGTCCCTAATGTAATGTAATGTAATTTGGCTTGAAGGAAAACCCGTGAAAAGACGCACCAAGTTTGAAAATCAGCCATATTGGAACAGGAATTCTAGAGAAATACCATATATACTCAAATATAAACCAAGATCTTTGGGCCAAACAAAAACGGCCCATCAATAGGGGTCTCAGTTTACAGCACTGCCTATGCTGGTCGACTGTCGCTGCTGCTTTGGGAGGGTCCGCGGGTGGGGACTCTGGCTCCATACAGGGAGGGGGTCCGATTGGAGGCCAGATGCATATGGGGGGAGGGGAGTTGTCAAGTCAGGAGCAGGACTAGGAGTGCTGGTGACAACAAGTCTGTGCAAAATTCTGCACAGATGGGGACTAATGTCCCAGTGGCACTGCAAGCACCTCACCATGCTACCTCAGGAACCATTTGCAGGCAGAAGGACTCGGTCCCAGAAAGCTAGGTAGGAGCAGGATGCTCCACACAACCGCCTCACCAAGCTGCCTCAGTACCCATTTGCAGGCAGAAGGACTCGGTCCCAGAAAGCTAGGTAGGAGCAGGATGCTCCACACAACCGCCTCACCAAGCTGCCTCAGTACCCATTTGCAGGCAGAAGGACCTAGTCCCAGTGTAAAAGGTAGGTTGGAGCAGGGCACTCCACACAAGTGCCTGACCATGCAGTGAGCTAAGTTACTTCTTCAAATCCTTGCTTCTGCACACCCCTTTTCTGCCGAGACCCAGCAGAAGGTCAGAAATCAAAATAAATGTGGAGAAAAAATACCAAAAAGGGTATCAAAAAAGGAAGTAAAACACTCAATATATGATATCACAAAGAACTTCCCATAATCATCAGATATATACTTTTTTTTAATCAATCAAAAGCTTTGCAAGTGCAGTGAACCCTCGATTTAACGGACTGCTCGGGGGGAGGGGGTGTATGTTATATATGAATGTCCAGAAAATCCGAATGTATGCTAAACAGATGCAAAAAGACACAATAAACTACGACAAAGACAATATATGTTGCAAAAGTATACTTTTATTTATAAACAAATTAAAAAAATTCAAAATCATTGTTTTGCAGCAAACAATGGGTCAGGTTTAGCCGTTTATTCTCGTATTGGCTGAAAAAAGTTTCTAATGTCACTTGCCTTTTGGAACATTGTTATTTATTAATTATAACTTCTCTGAAATTTTGGAAATGAGAATAATATTGTTGCAACTTGGGTTCTGACGAAGAGTCAATAAACGAAAACCACGTCATCTAAATGACTTCTTACTTGACTCAGTTTCATTATTTTTATTGTAGGCTCTTCTTCATCGTTCTCATCATCTGTCATTTTTTGGTTCATAACTTCTTCAGCTATCTCACTCTGACATAATTTGATAACTAGGATCACCCTCGTCTTCTTCCAGCCATTCTAGTAGCGCTTCTTCTGTTGTATTATTTTCTCCTGCATTTTTCATCGTTGTGTAAAAATCTTCAACTTAAAATCCATTGAACTGCATTTCACTCTCGATGTTATTTAGAAGTTTATTCCACCCGTTCGCTAATGTTTCACACTTCACCACCTTCCAAGCGGATGCAAAATTATATGTTACATTTTTAAAGATTTTGCAAAGTGTGTTCCCCTCTGACGTTTCATTCTTCGGTTTTGTCTTCCAACACCACCATAACTTCTTGCAAAAATGTTTTCTTGTATATCCTCTTGGTTGCCAAAATAACTTTCTAGTCCATAGGCTGGAGAATAGATGTATTTTGGGGAAGAAACATTCATTTAATTTTCCCATCCTGACCACACAAAATTTTTTCAGATGAATGTGCTGGTGCGTTGTCAAGTATTAACAATGCTTTGATGTTTTCTGCTGGTATGGATAATTTTTCCACTTGGAACCTCTTAACTTCTGGCACAAAATGTTTAAAAAAAACATGCC
Source organism: Geotrypetes seraphini (assembly GCF_902459505.1). Taxonomy (NCBI): domain Eukaryota; kingdom Metazoa; phylum Chordata; class Amphibia; order Gymnophiona; family Dermophiidae; genus Geotrypetes; species Geotrypetes seraphini. The sequence goes on from NC_047092.1 coordinate 62,386,164, forward strand.
ATAAAAATACTTGATGTAAACCAAGCTTTTTTATAATTGTAGTAAATTGCGGGTAATTTATTCATGAAGTCTTTCAACGCTCTTGGGCGACAAGATTTGACAGCAATCAGTTCTAATTTATGAGAACCATCAGCGTTTGCACAAAGTAGGGCGGAGATTCGTTCTTTGCTTAATTTGCTGCCGAAAACAGTTCTTTCTGTTTTAGAAGCTTGGGTATTTTCTGGCAGTGAATGCCAAAACAAACTGGTCTCATCCGTAAGTCTGTTTGTTCATGTCTCTTGTGAAATCTCTACAACCACCCATCACTAATTTTTATTTCAATGTTCATGTGTTTAGCTAATGTCTTTGCTGCAGATTGCAATTCAACTCCCCGCATATTTACACCACAAGAATGTTACTGAACGTACCACTTTATTACAGCCTCTTCCAGCTAAGATTCTCGTGTCATTTTAAGATTTTTTCTCGGCCAAATGTTATAATCCACATCGCTAGACAAAGCAAATTTTTCCAGCTTTTCTTTTGCTTTTTGATACTATATTCCTCACAAACTCGCACCACAGATACGCCTGATTCAACTTTCTCAATGAGATCCAACTTTTGTTTTATACTCAAATTTGTGTGTTTTCGTTTTTTATCCATGACTGTGCTTCATCTTAATTCGCTGCTGGAAACAGAAAGAGCTGTTTGAGAGAGAGTGTGCATGCTCGGCCTTCTTGCCTGGAAGTTCATGGTGACAATTATGGGGTCTGGTAAATCCGAACTCTGGATAACCGAGGTCCGGAAAATTGAGGGTTCACTGTAGTAGGTTTGTGCTCAGAGACCTGGACGGGCAAACGGAGGTCAAACCCCCAACCACCTCACCATCCAATCATTGCATGATCCTCCACACTTTTTAGCTTATACAGTTTCTCAATGTGCACTGCTGTGTGATTCTTAGTCTCTAAACAACTGTTGAAAATAGAAGAAGCACTTATCTATTTAATGGTTCCGACATGTCACGTTTCGATTACTGCTTCAGGAAAACAAAAAATATGCTCAAAAGAATTACTAGCCAGCATGAAAGGGTTGGATTTCAACAGCCCTTAAGAGAATGACGATTGCAGTGCGCTCCCTAGCCCCGAAGGCTGGCATCTGTCATCACCCAGTCTAGGAGGCAATGTGTAACGGAAAACCCTTGCAGAGCAATTGAGGACGAAGCCACCCGTTCTTGCTTGCTCAGGCCTCCAAAGTCCATAGCAGACACATCTGCAAGGCATCTGGGTGGGGTGCCCAGCGGGAAAGCAAGAGGACGCATGTGCAATCTCGCCCAAGAGATAACATCCAGCATGGTCACCTGAGTGCTTGTTTGGGAGGGGCTACAGTCAGCCATCCCCATCTCTGCCTCTAACTGGCTGACTGTAGCTCCTCCCAAGCAAGCACTCGGGGCTACAATCAGCCAGTCAGAGACAGCAGGGGAAATGCCTGGATGTGGACTACAAGAGAGATGGGGGATGGAGAGATGATTCTGCTGTCCTCCCCGAGTGCTTGCTTGGGAGGGGCTATAGTCAGCCAATCATTTGAAAATTTCCCTCAAGTATGAAAAAAAGATAGAACAGCTAGCTACACTTACAAGATACTATACACAGAATTGCTTACGTTTTGTAGCACTTCATAAATAGCTCTGAACACTGGTTGTTTATCATCGTGATAAACTCCCCGATTCCCATGGAGAATAGAAATTCCTTCTTCTTCTGCTTCCTGACAGTTGCTGCCATAAATGCAGTGATCAGGACGATAATTCCATTGACAGGGGAAAATAAATAGACTATCTATCAAGTAAAAGAAATATGTTTTAAGACACAAGTTCTAAACCAATCAAACTTAATTTACTTATTGTTCATACACTGTCACAAAAATTTTTCAAATATTTTGATTAGGGTTGTACATCCATTTAAATTTTTTAATCGCAGGATTAATTGTGATTATTTGCAAGTTTCAAGTTTCAAGTTTATTAGGATTTTATATACCGCCTATCAAGGTTATCTAAGCGGTTTTACAATCAGGTACTCAAGCATTTTCCCTATCTGTCCCGGTGGGCTCACAATCTAGCTAACATACCTGGGGCTATGGAGGACTGAGTGACTTGCCCACAACCATAAAGCACCCCCTCACATTTCCTCCTATATAGTGCAATATTGTCTCATAAAAAAGCAGTATATCAAATCCCATTAACTCCTTACTATAAAAATAAAGAGATTATATACTTACCCTGGTAAGCTCTTTTCCAATAGATAGGTAAGACATTCTAGACCACAGGTGTCAAACTCAAGGCCCGTGGGCCAAATCCGGCCCACCAGGTCATTTTATGTGGCCTGTGGTCCGATGCTCCCAGTTTTACCTTGTGTCCGGCTCCCTCCTCCTCACAGCCATCATGTGCACGGAGTCGGCAACTCGCGCATCCCACACCTTATCCAGAAGCATTCCCTCTGACGTTGCAATGTCAGAGAGAAGGCTTACGGTTCAGGTGCAGGACGCACAAGGAGCCACTGCACGCGGCTCCGTGCACACTAGGCTGTAAGGAGGAGGGAGCCAGCCACAAGATGACAACAGGGGGCATCGTATCGCGGGCCACATAAAACAGCCAGGTTGGAGCCGGCCAGAAGGTTAGACACCCGCCACAGGGAGGCATAGCATGAAGAGAGGGAGACAACAAAGGTAGGGGGAATGGTTTTATTTTCAAGTTAGTGTTTGAATTGTGTCAATTTTGAGCTTTCTAATCTGCTATCTTTTGCACTGCTCAGGAAGAAATACATTTGTTTCTTTTTCTCTGGGGGTTGTACTGCATGCAGAATCTTGAATCTTAGGGTGTTTTAAAAATATATATTAGTACTTTTAGTTTTTGGTCCCGTATTTGCATAGAGGTTATCTGTGTTCTGGTAGGAATGAATGTTGAGAAGCTTAACAGTGTGTTTTGTATAGTTTAATTTTGTGGTTAACCATTACCATTATGTGTTAATAAGATTATATTGTGTGTGTATATATGAAAAATGAATGGAAAAAAATGGTGTTATAATTAGTATTATTATGTGGGCGGGGTCTGGGGTGGAGAATGGGCGGGGTCTGGTCTGCGACTTAGCCTGTGTTTTGGATTTCAGTCCCTTAATGTGATTGAGTTTGACACTCCTGTTCTAGACTACAGAATGACACGCGGAAAAAATTTGTCCCCGTCCCCGCAACCACCGTCCCTGTCCCGTCCCCAAGACCACTGTCCCCACCCCGTCCCTGCAACTACTGTCCCTGCAGCATCCATACAAGCCTCAGTACTGCAATATTTAGCTTATTCCTTCCTTATAAATCAAAGTTCTGGCTGCTGAACTAGAGAAAGAGATGTTCAACTGGCAAGGCTTTGTTTATAAATTTTTATACTGCTTTAAATAATCACCCATAATCTCTTTATATATACAAAATATCCACACTGTATAATACGTGCTTAATAGTGTTATTTTTATCACCCTTTTTGCCATTATAATTCCCTTTCATAATAAGTATAAATTTTTATAAACACAACTAGTATACTACTTTATCCTAAAGCAAAAATAAATAAATAAATAAATAGAAAATATTTTTTCTACCTTTGTTGTCTAGTTTCTGCTTCCCTCATCTTCTCATTCAATTCCTTCCACCCACTGTCTGTCTTCTCTCTGCGTCTTCCATTTGCTCTGTTACTATGCCTCTCCTTTCACCCTAACCCCCCAATTGGTCTGGCACCCATCTTCTTCCCTCTGCTCCCCCATAGTCTGGCATCTCTGTCTTCTTCCCTTCCAGTGTCTTCTCCCCACTCTGTCATTCCCATTTCCCTTCAGCGTCTTCTCCCCACTCTCTGTTCCCCATTTCCCTTCAGCATTTTTCCCCACCCTCTCTTCCCCATTTCCCTTCAGCGTCTTCTCCCCACTCTCTCTTCCCCATTTCCCTTCAGCGTCTTCTCCCCACTCTCTCTTCCCCATTTCCCTTCAGCGTCTTCTCCCCACTCTCTGTTCCCCATTTCCCTTCAGTGTCTTCCTTCCATTTCCCTTCAGCGTCTTATGCCCACTCTGTCTTCCCCATTGCCCTTCAGCGTCTTCTCCCAAATCTGTCTTCCCCATTTCCCTTTAGTGTCTTCTGCCCACTCTGTCTTCCGCATGTCCTTTCAGCGTCTTCTCCCCACTCTGTCTTCCTCATGTCCTTTCAGTGTCTTCTCCCCACTCTGTTTTCCCCATTTCCTTTCAGCAGCTTCTCCCCACTCTGTGTTCCCCATTTCCTTTCAGCGTTTTCTCCCCTACTCTGTCTTCCCCATTTTCTTTCAGCGTCTTCTCCCACTGTCTTCCCCCACTCTGTCTTCCCCATTTCCTTTCAGTATCTTCTCCCCACTCTGTATTCCCCCTATTCTGTCTTCTCCATTTCCTTTCAGCTTCTTCTCCCCATTCTGTCTTCCCCATTTCCTTTCAGCTTCTTCTTCCCACTCTGTCTTCCCCATTTCCTTTCAGTGTCTTCTCCCCACTCTATCTTCCCCATTTCTTTTCAGTGTCTTCTCCCCACTCTATCTTCCCCATTTCTTTTCAGTGTCTTCTCCCCACTCTGTCTTCTCCATTTCCTTTCAGCGTCTTCTTCCCACTCTGTCTTCCCCATTTCCTTTCAGCGTCTTCTCCCCACTCTGTCTTCCCCATTTCCCTTCAGGCCGGCACCATGGAAGATTTCTTAGACTTGAGAAGTGTAACTATCACAGGCTCTGAATAGTCTCTATGTTCTAAGGCTGTGCACTCAAGAACCAAGCCATAAGAGCAAAGTGACCCATATCCTCCATGGCTACTGGGCCTTAAGTGAGAAGTTCCAGATGGATGCTCAGGTTCAGACTGCAATCCACACGCAGCCGCATCAGATTCACATACAACAGTCTTTGAGGCCAGTTGTGTGCCACCAGAATGACAGAGCCAAGATGAGTTGCAATCCTCCAAAAGACCCGGCCGATCATTGGCCAAGGCATAAATACATATAGAAGAACATATGGAGGCCATAGTTGCACTAGAGCATAGAGTCGCTCGCTTCCAGGCTCGCAGTACTGGTCACCGTACCTGAAGAAGGACATGGCGGTACTTGAGGGAGTCCAGAGAAGAGCAACTAAGCTGATAAAGGGTATGGAAAACCTCTCATACACTGACAGACTGAAAAAACTGGGGCTTTTCTCCCTAGAGAAGCAGAGACTTAGAGGAGACATGATAGAAACCTTCAAGATCCTGAAGGGCATAGAAAAAGTAGACAGGGACAGATTTTTCAAATTATGGGGAACCACAAGTACAAGGGAGCACTCGGAGAAATTGAAAGGGGACAGGTTTAGAACAAATGCTAGGAAGTTCTTTTTCACCCAGAGGGTGGTGGATACATGGAACGCGCTCCCGGAGGCTGTGATAGGCAGGAGCACATTACAGGGCTTCAAAGAAGGTTTGGATAGGCTCCTAGAGGACAAAGGGATTGAGGGGTACAGATAAGAATAGACGTGGGTTATAGGGATAGGAGTAGAGGTAGGTTATATAAATAGTCAGGGACCACTGCTCAGGCAATGGACCTGATGGGCCGCCGCGGGAGCGGACCGCTGGGCGAGATGGACCTCTGGTCTGCCTCAGCGGAGGCAACTTCTTATGTTCTTATGCATCTGCGACTGAAGAAGCATGCAGTCTTCTTGTTTCGCACTGAGGCGATGAGTTTGAAGCGGAACTGCCACCAGCGCCACATGATCGCCCGAAACGCCTGCTGTGGTAGGGTCCACTCACCTAGATCCAGAGTCTGACGGCTGAGGAAGTCTGCTCAAATGTTGTCCACTCTGGCCACATGCACTGCTGTCAGTGCCAGCAAATGACGTTCCACCCCTAGGAAAAGAAGTCGAGCGGGCTGCTGGGCACGATGGACCTCAGGTCTGACCCAGCGGAGGCATTGCTTATGTTCTTATGCCTCCTGAGCCAAGGGAGAGCTCTTGGTTCCTCCTTGATGATTGACATAGACCACTGCCATTGCATTGTCGGAAAAGACCCAGACTGCCTGTCCCTTCAGAGTCCTCTGTAATTCTTTCAAGGCTAGATGAATGGCCCAGAGCTCTAGCCGGTTGATCGACCACTTCCTCTGTGACGGAGTCCAACAGCCTTTAAGGGGACGATCACATTGAGCTTTCCAGCCTCGAAGGCTGCCATCCATGGTTACCACAATCAAGGAGACAATGTGTAACGGAGAGTGACTGATGTCAAAGTCACCAGGTCATGCCTCCAGCGTCCACGACAGTTTCATCTCTAAGGCATTTCAGTGGGGCGCCCAGCGAGAGCGAGGCGTTTGGACAGCAAAAAACAGAGGAAATGGTAGTTTAGGGGGTGAAGAGCTTATGTGCATAACGGAAGAGAGGGACTTGGGTGTGATTGTATGTGATGACCTTAAGGTTGCCAAACAGGTTGAAAAGGTGATGATGAAAGCTAGGTTGCATAGGAAGAGGTATTGCCAGTAGGAAAAAGGAGGTATTGATTCTTCTGTATAAAACTCTGGTGAGACCTCATTTAGAATATTGTGTACAATTGTGGAGGCCGCACCTTCAAAAAGATATAAAAAGGATGGAGTTGATCCAGAGGAAGGCTACTAAAATGATGTGTGGTCTTCGTGATAAGGCGTATGGGGACAGACTTAAAGATCTCAATCTGTATACTTTGGAGGAAAGGCAGGAGAGGGGGGATATGGCATGAGTCGAGTTTCTTTCATTTGAAAGGAAACTCTGCAATGAGAAGACATAGGATGAAGTTAAGAGGTGATAGGCTCCAGAGTAATCTGAGGAAATACTTTTTTACAGAAAGGGTGGCAGATGCATGGAACAGTCTCCCGGAAGAGGTGGTAGAAACAGAGATCGTGTCTGAATTCAAGAGGGCCTGGGATAGGCATGTGAGATCTCTCAGAGAAAAAGAGATAATGGTTACTGCGGATGGGCAGGCTAGATGGGCCATTTGGCCTTTATCTGCCATCATGTTTCTATGAAGAGAACACATGTGCGCCCTCACCCAGGGAACCACATCCAGCATGGCAACCATGGAACCAGAACTTGTAAGTAATCCTATGCAGAAGGGGCCGCCATCTTCAATAGCTCCAAAATCTGCCGTCATATCGAAAAGAAATCCCAGGTATTCCAGTGACTGCATAGGCATCAGATGGCTCTTCCGGAAGTTGACAATCTAGCCCAAGTCTTCCAGTACGCGGAGCACTCTCTCCACCCCATCTTCCTCAGATGAGCCGCTACTACCACAATCACTTTGGTGAAGGTCCAGGGCGCTGTCACCAGCCCAAAGGGCATGGCCGAAAACTGATAATGCTGATCCAGCACATGAAACCACAGGAACTTGCTGTGGTCTGGAAAAATGGGAATGTGCAAATACAACTCTGTAAGATAGAACGATAAAGTAAACAGAGTATCTGTCTTGAGCCCGAAAGTTCATTTGGCTCTGGCTCTATTGCTCAAATAGCCCACAAGCTCTGAACAGTAGCCTGGACTTTGCGCACTTTGTCCAGTCTCCAAGCAGGAGAAGACATGAACCAGTCTGACAGGGGCTGGGCAAATTCCAGCTTGTAGGCTGATTGAATAATTTCCAAGACCCACTGGTCTGCTGTAATGCACATCCAGGCTGGCAGAAACTCCAAAAGCCCTTGGCTCCCTGGCGTCATTGTGACTTATGGGCAGGTTGGGCAGCAGCAGGCTGAGAGCTCCCGTAGCCCCTATACCGATCCCTGGAACTCTGAGAAAATCTCTGTGATGAGGAAGGAAAATATTACCGTAGTAATATTCCTTGGGAAGGAATTTAGGATGGGTACGCAGAACCACCTTGTCATGGTGAAAAACAGTGAAAGGTGGGTCGGCAACCAGTGCATGCAGCTCACTAACCCTCCTGGCAGAGGTGATGGCAATGAGGAAAAGCACCTTCCATGTAAGAAATTTGAGTGAAGTTGTGGCAAGAGGCTCAAACGGAGGTTTCATGAGTGCTGATAAAACCACATTCAGGTCCCAGACGACTGGAGGAGGCTTCAGATGTGGTTTGACATTGAAGAGGCCTCTCATGAACCGGGAAACCAGGGGATGAGCCGTAAGAGGTTTTCCGAGGATAGGCTCATGAAACGCAGTGATGGCACTGAGGTGGACTCTGATTGAGGTCGACTTGAGGCCAGCGTCGGAGAGAGAGAGCAAATAGTCCAGTACAGTTTCCACCGCCAATGAGGTGGGATCGTGATGATGAAGCAGACACCAAGAGGAGAACCGGGTCCACTTCTGATGGTAACATTGGAGGGTGGCCGGTTTCCTTGAGGCATCCAGAATATGACGGACAGGCTGAGATAGATTCTCTGGAGAGGTCAGCCCGAGAGAAACCAAGCTGTCAGGTGGAGCGAGGACAGATTGGGATGCAGTAGAGACTGATGCTGCTGTGTAAGTAGAGTAGGAAACACAGGAAGAGGAATGGGCTCCCTGGAGCTGAGCTGGAGTAGGAGGGAGAACCAGTGTTGGCGAGGCCACCGAGGGGCGATGAGAATTATGGTGGCTTTGTCCCTGCGGAGTTTGAATAACGTCCGCAACATCAGAGGCAGTGGAGGAAAGGCATAGAGGAACCGATCCGTCCAGTCGAGCAGGAATGCATCCGGGGCCAGACGATGAGGAGAGAAGAGTCTGGAACAGAACTGGGGCAGCTGATGGTTGTGAGGAGTTGCAAAGAGGTCCACCTGAGGGGTGCCCCACAGAGCAAAGATGGAGCGGAGTGTGGGGGGATCCAGAGTCCACTCGTGAGGTTGAAGGATGCGGCTGAGATTGTCGGCCAGGGAGTTCTGTTCGCCCTGGATATAGACAGCCTTGAGGAAGAGACTGCGGGCCGTGGCCCAGGTCCAGATGCGGATGGCCTCCTGACAGAGTAGGGGAGATCCCGGTGCCGCCTTGCTTGTTTATGTAGTACATGGCGACTTGGTTGTCTGTGCACAGGAGAAGAACCTGAGGGTAGAGAAGGTGCTGGAAGGCCTTGAGGGCATAGAACATGGCCCTGAGTTCCAGGAAATTGATGTGATGTTGACGCTCCTGAGGGGTCCAGAGTCCCTGAGTGCGAAGTTCTCCCAGGTGAGCTCCCCATGCATAGGGGGAGGCATCTGTGGTTATGATCATGGAGTGAGGGGGTAGATGAAAGAGTAGACCCCTGGAAAGATTGGATGAGTTCAACCACCATTGAAGAGATTGCTGAAGAGACGATGTCACAGAGATGGGATGAGAAAGAGGATCGGTGGTCTGTGACCATTGGTTGGCTAGAGTCCATTGAGGTGTCCTGAGGTGGAGTCGCGCCAGAGGAAGCACATGGACCGTCGAGGCCATGTGGCCCAGGAGGACCATCATCTGCCGAGCTGGAATGGACCTGGCGGCAGAGGTGGAGCAGGGTCCGTTGGCGGTCGGAGGGGAGAAACGCCATCATGAGAGTGGTGTCGAGAACGGCTCCAATGAACTGAAGTCGCTGTGTGGGAAGCAGATGCGACTTGGGGTAGTTGATCTCGAACCCCAGGAGATGGAGGAAGGAGATGGTGTACTGAGTGGCTTGTAGCACAAGTGGAGACGTAGGTGCTTTTACCAACCAATCGTCCAAGTAGGGGAACACCTGGAGGTTGTGAGACCTGAGAAAGGCCGCCACCACAATAAGACACTTGGTGAACACCCTGGGCGATGATGCGAGGCCAAAGGGTAGCACTTTGTACTGATAGTGGCGGTGCTGTATCTGAAATCGGAGGTAGCGACGTGAATTCAGATGGATTGGAATGTGAGTGTAGGCCTCTTTGAGGTCCAGGGAACATAGCCAGTTGTGTTGAGAGAGAAGAGGATAAAGCGTGGCCAGGGAGAGCATTCTGAACTTTTCCTTGACCAGACACTTGTTGAGGTCCCGGAGATCGAGGATGGGACGAAGGTCTCCTGTCTTCTTGGGAACCAGGAAGTAGCGGGAGTAGAATCCCTGACCCCTTTGGTCTGTGGGAACCTCTTCGATGGCATTGAGGAGAAGGAGGGATTGGACCTTCCTTAGGAGGAGAAGGGACTGGGAGGAGTGGGACGCAGACTCTATAGGAGGGTTGTCTGGTGGAAGAGTCTGGAAGTTGAGAGAGTAGCCGTGGCGGATGATGTTGAGGACCCACAGGTCTGATGTGATGACCTCCCAACGGTTGAGGAAGAGTTGGAGACGTCCTCCGATTGGCTGAGGAAGAGGTAATGATGGTGGAAGACTGGCTATGCCCTGGAGAAAGGAGTCAAAAGGGTTGAGATGGTTTTGACGGAGGAAGAGGCTTGGCAGGTTGGTGAGATTGAGAGCGAGCCTGAGTGTGTTGTTGTTGACGAGGTCTGCGAGGCTGCTGTTGGGGCGGGTTGAGAGGCCTGGCCAAGAACCTGCGCTGGTAAGAGGACTGTGGTCTATAAGGACGAGCAGGTGGAGCCTTCTTTTTAGGTTTTATCAGAGTGTCCCATCTGGTCTCATGTGCTGAGAGCTTCTGGGTGGTCGAATCCAGGGACTCCCCAAAAAGTTCATCCACAAGACAGGGTGCGTTAGCTAGGCGGTCTTGGTGGTTGATGTCAAGATCAGATACCCTCAACCAGGCCAGACGTCGCATGGCAACAGCTATGGCAGACGCTCGGGAGGTCAGCTCAAAAGAATCATAAATAGAGCGCACCATGAATTTCCGCAGTTGAAGGAGGCTGGAAATTTGTTGTTGAAAGAGTGGAACTTTGCGTTCAGGGATGTATTTTTGTAGGGCGGATAGTTGTTGTACGAGATACTTCATATAAAATGAGAAGTGAAATGTGTAATTATTCGCCCTGTTGGCTAGCATGGCATTTTGATAAAGGCGTTTGCCAAACTTATCCATCGTTTTGCCTTCTCTGCCAGGAGGGGTGGAGGCATAAACACTGGAGCCCTGAGTTTTCTTTAATGTAGACTCAACTAAAAGAGACTCATGGGGCAATTGAGGTTTGTCAAAACCCGGAATTGGGATGACCCTGTATAGGCTGTCAAGCTTACGAGGAGCTCCGGGGACAGTGAGTGGATTTTCCCAATTTTTATAAAAAGTTTCCCGCAGTATGTCATGGACGGGTAACTTGAGGAACTCTTTGAGAGGTTGTTCAAAGTCTAAGGCATCCAGAAAGGCCTGGGACTTTTTGGAGTCGGACTCTAAAGGAATAGAAAGAGCCGCCGACATCTCCCTGAGGAATTTGGTGAAAGAGGATTGCTCAGGCTTGGAAGTGATATCGGGCACTGAGGGTTCCTCGTCTGTGGATGATGCGTCCTCCTCGGTACCGGGTGGGGATTCTTCCCATAAGTCCGGGTCCCTGATATCAGTGTGCGCACGCCGCGATGTCGGGGTGGAAGGCTCGGTGTGGCGGGTCTTAGAAAGAGACTTGCCAGAGCGCATGGAGACGGTACCGGGAGAGGAAGACCGGTGTTGACCCCGGTCCCGGGAAGAGCGGTGCCATTCTGGGTCCCGGGGAGACCGGTGCCCTTCCTGGTCCCGAGGAGGATCGACCTCAGAGCGGGTCTGTACCACAGGACGAGAACGGAGTGGTTCAGCCGAGAGGATTGGCATGGAAGTGTTGAGTGGCACCGAGGGGGTGGACACCGGTGGGATGGTGCGAGGCTCGGGCCGGTCTGGTACCGAAAGAAGTGGTGCCAATAGGGTCGGTAGCAGGTGCTGGAGTTGTTGCTGCAGCTGTTCCTGCAATTTGTCTTGGAGTATGGCCGCGATGTGGTCATCCAGGGGTGGCACCAGTACCGCTTTTTTCTTTTTCGGTTCCATAGGTGCTGCTCCACGCCCCGGCGATGAGGAGGCCGATGATGAGGCACTCACCGAGATCGGGGCGGAGCGTTAGCGGGGTCGGCGTGAGGCCGGGAGGACCGGCGTCGCCACTGTGGCAGGTGGGCGCTCAAGGGAGGTGGAAGGCTTCTTAGCCGGCTTACCTGGTGCCAGCGACCCCGAGGAAGGATCGGGTGGCGTCAAAGTGGTCGGTGCCGTCTTTTGCGGTACCGTCGACGTCGCGGCAGTTTCCATAGCAGATCCGGTACCGAAAAGGATGTTCTGCTGGATCTGCCGATTTTTTAAGGTGCGTTTCTTAAGAGTGGCACAGCGGGTGCAGGTGTCAGCCCGATGCTCTGGACCCAAACACTGTAGGCACCAATTGTGTGGGTCAGTGAGAGAGATCGGGCGTGCACACCACTGGCACTTCTTAAAGCCCGGTTGAGGGAGCATGAAGGGAAACACGGCCTCCGCAAAATCAAAGCCGGAGGCTTGTATGATGGCAACAGGCCCCGCCGGGGCCGGCCTGAAAAATAAAGAAAAAACAAAGTTTTTTTTTTACTATTTAGAACGGAAAAAGAAACCCGAAGGGAAAAAGAGAAAAAACAAGAAAATAACGCGAGCGGGAAGGCAAAAAGGAAGTTTTCAACGGCCGTTGAAACCACATGCGTCTTCTTCGCTCCGCGGAAACGAAGAAACTGGGGACCACGCACTCCTCCGTCGGGCGGGAAGGCATTCGCGCATGCGCGGTGCGGCCAACTAGAACTTTCTAGTGAAAAATGTCCGTACCGGGGCTCCGTCGGTGACGTCACCCATGCGTTAAGAATATGTCCTGGGATAACCCTTTTATCTTCCAATCTCCCACTGTCCAGCATATTCCCATCCTCCCTCCCTCCCCTTCAGGGTCCTAGGTCTTAAATCCATCACTTCCCTATTGCCCCTCTACCATTCCAACATCTCTTCCTATCTCCTCTTCCTCCCATTATTCAGCATGTCTCTCCCCTTCCCTCCTGTGCCCAGCTCAGTTATTGACCTCCATTTTCTCTTCTGTATCTAAACACCCCCAAGCCCATCTCAGATATCCCCCCATTCTCTTTTCTAGCTTTTAAAACACTACCTCCCCTACCTGGGTTGGCGCTTCCTCTCCCTCTCAAACCTTCCCCCCCCCTCCCCGGTTTACCTTTTCTTCTTGTTTCTTTTGCACAGCAGCAGCAGAAGCAGTGTTTCATAGAAAGATTAATTCTGGGACCAACAGAGGCTACTTTCTCTATAACATTGCTGGTGATGTGCGAAAGAAAATAAGCTGAAAGGTAAATGGGGAGCTGCAAGGTACCTGTACTCTAGTGTTGCCAACCTTTTGCCAAAGAAAAACCATAGAATGGCAGCTAATTTCTTCCTTTGTCCACCAATGGGTCTGGGTTCTCCCCCTCCCAACCTACAAGTTTGGCGTTTCTTCCTCTGGCCTCCCATCACCATGGGTCTGGTTTCTTCCTCCCCCCATGTCTGGCATCATGATCTCTCCTCATACCAATCTAAATGACATCTATCCCTTCATGTCTGACATCCCCCTGCCCCTAGTCCTCCAAAAGCAATGAGTCATGGGCATCCAGAAACAGGGCTTCTCTCTGATGCTGCCTCACCTACAGAAAGTTGTGTCAAAGGAGGTGAGGCAACAGTAGAGAAAAGCACTGGCAGCAGGTAGTCGTGTAGTTTACTGGATGTAGTCGACAATGCTTCTAGAGGACCGCAAGATAGAAGAGAGGAGGGAGAGATGCTGATGAACACAGAACTGCGGGTATAAAAGGTGCCGGTACACTGTACTAGCATGTACCAGCACAAAAAAGCCCTAGGTATTATTGTAGAGGATGGCAATATATGAGAACGGTTGCACATATCCAGAAGCTTTTAAGCTATATATGAACTCAGAGAGCTAATCTGTCTTAGCTATTGGAGAATATCAGTCAGTCAGTCAGTTCATCCTGCTTGTCAATACAAGCACATTTTAATTCAAGAACTTTACCCTTTAAAATTTGTTTTTAAAAAATATGTATTGGAGATGAATATACATTGACACCCTTAGAAAATTTCATATGAATAAAAATTTCTATTTTGTAATGTTCATGTGAAGTAAAAAAATTCTATAAAGTTCAAAAACTTGATTTAAGAGTTAGCTATACATTGGATTCCTGAAAACGCATAAAAATAGTCTCTTATACTATTTTTGTAAACTGGTTTGTCTTTCTCAGATTTTTAATATATTAAAAATATATTCAAACTAATAAAAAGCCTTACCTGGATTGTAAAAAAACATTATATTTAGTAAATCTTGATCCCCCCAAGTAATGTTTAGCTTGTATTTTTTAAGCAAGGGCATCAATAACTCTCCCCATCGTAGCTGTGCAGTGGTCATATCATTCTATAAAGTAAGAAACAGTATTTAATGAATATGTGAAACTCACCCTATTCAGGTCTATTTTCACAATCTGAAAATCTTTATATATTATATACACATACACACACATGAAAATGTTATATTATACCATAAATATATATACAAAGTCTAAGTATATGTGTGTGTATGTGTATATATTATATTTGAACAAATAGAAAGATTAGGTTCTTACCTCGGTAATATTCTTTCTTGTAGATGTATCTAGTGGTTCTGAACGCCAGGGTCTTGTATCTGAGCCAGCTTGCAGAAAACTGTCAATCATGTTTTCCAACTCCACCTCCTTCCCAGGGAACTGTTCCTGCCCTCTCAGTTTGAACAAAAGCAATCGAGTAGCACTGTAACATAACAGGAAGGAGGAAAATGGGGAAAATCCCCAACATTACAATTTTGTTCTGCTGTGTAACAAACATAGGAAATAACATTATAACATCCAAACTTGTGCAACTAGCACCAGTCATGTATAGAGCTCATAGCTATTTGCATGACCTGTTGACAAGCAGAGACTAAAACCAGACTGTATGGTCATGATGAATTATCTATGCATCATCTTTTTTTGCTATTTATTTTTTTTAACTCTCAGTTGCTCTGAGACAAAAATTCATCAAATCCAAATTGATCCTAAGGGAGAAGGCAAGTAAAGGCCATACACAGGGTGGAGCTTCAGGAACACTCGACACACCTACAAGAAAGAAGATTACAGAGGTAAAAACCTAATTTTTCTTTCTATTGTAATGAGTCTAGTGGTCCTGAAAGGTACGGACGTACAAAAGCAGTCCACAAGTTTAGGGTCAGCCAGCTGTGCCAGCCTTTAAGATGGAGGCCCCATAAGCGGCGGCGTCTTCCCCAGCTGCTACGCCCACCTGGTGAAGGTATGTAGGGTAGACCATGTGGCCGCTCTACAAATCTCCTCAGGTGAGAGAGCCCTAGTTTACATCCATGAAGCAGCAACTTCTCTAGTGGAGTGTGCTTTCAATGTGATTGGTGGTTGTTTATCACAACCCATGAACACAGAGGAAATGGCCAGACTCAGCACAGCCTGAACAGTCTGTGGAAGTTCAATGTTCGACTCCCGCTTCAGCCTGATTTTTTTTTTTAAAGTGCCAGCAAGCAACTTGAACCCATGCTCTAAGGTTCTAACGGTAATACTATGCGTGCCGGCTTCCCTTATTCCCCTCCGAAACTGAAAGTTACATCCCGAGGGGGGGAGGGAAAAGAAAGGAAGCCTTCAAGCACAATGTTACCTTTATAGCCCTGGAGCATGGGTTTAATTCGCTACAGGCTAAGGTGGGAGAGCTAGGGCAGGGAGGGAAGCTTACAACTTGCTGCTCTTGCTTGCTTCGGGCCTTCTTCACTGCTGGGTCTCGCCTACTTTCTGTTTCCACAAAGGCAGAACCCAGCAGCGAGGAAGGCACGAAGCAAGCAACAGCAGCGGCTTCCCTTGTCACTTCCCTATCTCCCGTCTTAGTCTGTAGCGAATTGTGAGTGCTGCACTGGGGGGGGGATAAATGCTGCACTGTGGCCAATTGGAGGGGGAGAGAAATGCTACTGCTGCACCCAATAGGGGGGGGGAAGAGAATGCTGTTGCACCCAATGGGAGGGGGAGAGAAATGCTGCTGCTCCTGCACCCAATTGGGGAGAGAGAGGGAAGAAGGGAGAAGGAAGACCAAGGAGAAGAGAAAGAGATGCCAAAATCATGGGAGGGAGGGAAAGGAAAGAAGATACCAGACCATGGAGGGGGTGAGAGAGATGTCAGGGCATATGGAAGGGGAAGGGGGAAATAGACAGGGGAAAGAAAGGAAGGAGGGAGGGAGAGAAAGGAAGGAGAGGAGGTGCCAGAGCAAGGAGGGAGAGGGAGAGATAGGAGAGGAGAGAAATGCTACCCGGCTGGAAAAAATTTCTGGGGAGAACACTGCTTGTGAGCAGAACTGACTGGTAGCGGGAGTTTCCACACCCTCTCTTCTCTTTTTCTGTTTCCTGTTTGTACTAGATATCACTGGCTTTTCGACAAATTTGGGTTTACATTTACATTGTTACAGAGCAAATGTATTGGGGAGGTTTCCCTGTTTTCCTCCTTTTGATTTCTTCTATTATAGTGATGATCGATCGCTATGGTATAAAATGAAGGTGGCTGTACAGCCCACTGGGGAAAGAAGCAGAATTTGAAGATATAGAGACATCCTTCTGCAATCAATTCGCGACTAGGAGTAAATAACCTAGAGTGCAGACTTTTCCAGAAAGGTTATTGAACTAAGAACCTAATCTTTCAATATAGATTAAGGCAATATGCACATAATTTTTTCCTTTACATTATAAGTGGTGTATTTTTAAAAATCTGATTTATACTTAGAGTGCAGAAAACTGACAATCACGTTTTCAACTCCACCTCCACCTACTGTCCCCTCAGTTTGTTTTCTGTAAACAAGTTGCTTAAAGTGTTTCTGATCTGCTCTACGGTTTTATTATTTTTGGGTATTTTTTTTCTCAGTATTTGTGGAGGCTCAGTACCCAGAGGTTTCCACTTGATGGGACCTCTGCCTGGAAGAAGATGCAGCCTCATGTCATGGAAGTCTGCTCTTAGTAGGATCAGCCCCTCAGGGACACCTAGCTAGTCAGCCTGCTGATATTTTTTTATAGTTCAGAGGCCATCCCCTGCATAGCTGCTATCCTTGATTTAGTCAGGAGCTACAGCGCAGGTTGTTTGGACTGCTTCTCAGCCAAGATTAATAGTGGGCCAGCTGCATGGTCCTTTCTGCTGTGCGACTAGATTGAGGTTCAGTGCAATCTCGGTCCAACTGGCAGCCCGAAGACCAGGTTCGTCCAGCAAATCTGTGAGGCAAATCTCTTCTCCATTTGTTCCAGTTGAGTTCCGTTGCTGAAGCAGGCAGGTACCACATGGCAAAGTGAGCAGGGATATTATAGCCTACGAGGAAAATCAGTGGTGGTGTTTCTTCAAAAGTCGATTTTGAAGGTTTCTGCAACCAGAACCTAGGTCCCCCTCCTCTAAAACCCCTTTCCTTTTTTTTTTTTGTCCATCAAGGAGGTCTCCATAGGCCATTTTTGGTGAGATTTTCCTAGTGGCTACCATCCTGGATTTTAAATGATCTTTTTTTCTAAAACCTTCATCTGTCTAAAATCAACAGTTGGACTCCTCTGGCCTTTTTACCCCAATATCATGCCAGGTTCACGAAGGATGGCCAGTCGAGCAGCATCCATATCCTTTGTGCTGCAGAGCGCACAAGAAAGGGGTGGGAGCCTTGGACTCTGCTTCCCCAAGTCCTCCAGGGATGGAGATCCACAGGAGGTACATTCACAGGGGAAGAGACCCTTTCTACAGCCCTCCAAAGGTGCACTAGCCAAGCACAGACATGTGGGGGCTGCGGTGCCCAGGAAGACTGGCGGGGTGGGGGGGGTCCCTGCCAATGTCCTCGAGGACCCTAGTACAAGGCTTTACCCCAAATTTTGTGAGCCTTATGTGAACCGGTTCAAAGGCAAATCGAAAAGCCTTTTATTTATGGATACTATCAATCTATAACAAAAAATAGATAGGAATTTCAACTTCCATTCATTCTATGATTCCCTATTTTTTTGTCCCCTACCTTGTTGTTTCTGCCTTAAATGTTCTTCTATCCTAACACAAAAGTATTTCCCCCCTTTCCTTCCCTTTTTGTTTCAATCAGTCTGACTGTATTTATATTTTGTAATTATTCAGTATGCTTGTATGTTCATTTAAAATTTTGTACCCATTTTTAATCTCTGTACATTGCTTAGAAATTTGATAAGCGATTGAATCAAATTTTAATAAAACTTGAACTTTGAACACCTATTTGAACTGCTGAGGGTCCTCAGCATCTGCTTGCAGCGCACCAGAGGCGATGACACAGGGGAACTTCCCTTGGCAAGCGCCTCAACCATTTGAGGACAGAAGCTTGGACCATGAGGTTCAGTCTGACAGACTGGAAGGATGGAAAGTCCAATTCCATGCCACTATTGTCCCAGGATGAAGTTTCTCTGGCAGAGTCTGGCTCGGTGCAGGAGAGTGGCTGTCTAGAAGTGGCAATGGCCCTGGATCATGGGGATGACCCTATGGTATGCCAGCATTTCAAAGACTCTGCACTTTCCAGCATTATTTCTGCCTTGCTGAGAGAACTGAAGCTGGAAGATCCTCCAGCTCCTTTATTTCAATGATCAGTTATGAGTAGATCTGTTGTTCAGTCAGCGTGCTTTCCCTCGCATCCAGACATCACTAAGTTGGTCATGGGCCACTGAAAATCTCCAAAGGGGTACCAACAGGTGGCTAGGGCTATGACCAAGCTTTACCCGATGACTTTGGATTTCCAGCAGCTATTTGTTCAGCTGAAGGTGGATTTCTTGGTGGCACAGGTCACCAAACGCACCTCCCTGCCTAGTGAGTGTGATGTGATTAAAGGATTCGCAGGACCGTAAAGTGGACTTGCTTCACAAGAGGCAATTTGAAGCTTTAACCTTAGGGATTAAAGCAGCAGCAGCGTCTTCCTTTGTAGCACATGCTAACCACATACGACTGTCTCAAGCATCAGTCCAGGGGAGGATGGGGACCCCCAAATGCTCCTACCTGAAGTGAATTATATAGCAGATGCTTTGTATGATCTCATCAGAGTTATGAGCAAGGTGTCGACCTATACAATCTCCACTCAATGGATGTTCTGGATCAGACAGTGAGCAAGAAATTCTGCTTCTAAAGCCATGCTGAGCAGGCTCCCTTTTAAGGGGCAGATGCAATTTGACAAGGGTCTAGATGACCTGATGGCAAGCATTGCGGACTATCGACCCAAAGCCTTAACTGACAGCTGACCTCGAGTAGTTCGGGATCAAGAAAGGGGTAATTTTTGAGGTTCTCAAAGAGTACCTTCTTCTGCAGCAAGTGACAAAGTGGTCCTTTTAGGGATCATATCAGAGGTCCAGTGGAGGCAGGAGACAACAGGCCTCGGGCTCTCACTTCTCCCCAGCCTCTAAGAAATCACAATGATACCATGTCAGGGGCTGAGCTCCCCCAGATAGGGGCTGGCTGGTCGAGAAAATCTAAGATGGTCACCACGACAGCGATCTCATGCCAAAAACGGTTCAGGGAGCTACCCTGAACTTCAAAAAATTCAGAGAAGGAATTTTTTGGATGTAGACCCTGCCTCTGGCCCTAGAAACTCTCAAATTAGGGCAATTCAGCACCCCCCCACCCCCCTGATTTTCCCCATGGGCTACAATAGCCTGTACTCACTATGCCTTATTGGTGCCTGCCTGTGTCAGCTCTCACTGTAGCTGAAAAGACTGAAGTAGACTTTCTGCCTCAGAATGGATTCCACATGTCCAAAATTCTTGCTCTTCAGGTCAACTGGACTGAAACCTCAGACCCCCATGAAACTGCATGCCATGATGGGGGGAGGAGAAATGCAGCCAGTACCCTCAAAGTCCAAAAGGGCTTAACACGGGACCAAACAGCCTGCACTGAAGCCCCTGATAAATCAGGAAGCAAGATAGTTTCAAGGGGAACAGACCCTGAGCTCCAAATCCATTCATGCAGGCTAGCTAGACAGGGTTGCCCTGCAGACTGCTCTCAGGGAGTCTGTGTCTTCTCCCAGGTAGAGCTGCCCCAAATAAAAGGGTCCTCTTGGCACTGAAGCCTCAAAGAAAATAATCCTGAAAATAATAAAATTAAGCAGAGCAGATCAGAAAAACTCCTTCTCAATTTGTTTTCAGAAGGAAAAAATGAAGGTGGCAGTATAGCCTACTGGGTCAGTCCATGTCAAATGTACAAGTGGTCCCCACCTTACCATCTTCAATTTTAATGAAACTTGGTATGCAGGTACCCTAACTTATGGCACAAAGCCATGCAAAGTTTCAACCCCTAAAACCTGAAATTCATGTAGTAAGAGGTGCCTAAGTAGAGGCCTTAAAATATTTGTGTGTGTCGTACGAAACAAATGGGCAACTTCAAGGGCCTCCTGTATACAGAGTATTGCTAATATTAGCCTGAAATGTGGTCTACTGGTGCAACTTTTTGTATAAGCTTTTAGAGTTTTAAAAGACTAGGTTAAGCGCTCTTCTGATACCTCAATGGCAAAGTTGGCCAAAAATTCAATTTGCTAATTTTTGGCTTCATCTTTGGGGTGTCATAGATTTGTAACAAATTTAAGTAGTAACTTCTTGCTTGGTACACCTGCTCATCTATTGATTAATATTCATCTATGAAAATTTCAAGGCCTGTTTTGGGATGGAACCTGACTTTGGAAATTGCTGCTATAAACTCTCAGGGGTCAGTATTCAAAGTGGTTACTGGGAAAAAAAGGGGGCTGATGAAAAAGAACATAAGAACATAAGAAATGCCTCCACTGGGTCAGAGCTGAGGTCCATCGTGCCCAGCAGTCCGCTCACGCGGCGGCCCCAATAGGTCCAGGACCTGTGCAGTAGCCCTCTATCTATACCCCTCTATCCCTTTTTCCAGCAGGAAATTGTCCAATCCTTTCTTGAACTCTAGTACTCTACTCTGTCCTATTACGCCCTCTGGAAGTGCATTCCAGGTGTCCACCACACACTGGGTAAAGAAAAACTTCCTAGCATTCGTTTTGAATCTGTCCCCTTCCAACTTTTCCGAATGCCCTCTTGTTCTTTTATGTTTTGAAAGTTTGAAGAATCTGTCCCTCTCTACTCTCTCTATGCCCTTCATGATCTTGTAGGTCTCTATCATGTCTCCTCTGAGTCTCTGCTTTTCCAGGGAGAAGAGCCCCAGTCTCTCCAATCTTTCAGTGTATGAAAGGTTTTCCATACCCTTAATCATTCGTGTCGCTCTCCTCTGGACCCTCTCAAGTATTGCCATATCCTTCTTAAGGTACGGTGACCAATACTGAACACAGTACTCCAGGTGCGGGTGCACCATTGCCCGATACAACAGCAGGATGACTTCTTTCGTTCTGGTAGTAATACCCTTCTTAATAATATCCAACATTCTGTTTGCCTTCTTCGCGGCTGCTGCGCATTGTGCCGTTGACTTCGTTGTTGTGTCCACCAGTACACCCAAATCTCTTTCAAGGTTACTTCCCTCTAATACTAATCCCCCCATTTGGTAGCTGAACATCGGGTTCTTTCTCCCTATATGCATGACCTTGCATTTCCCTACATTGAAGTTCATCTGCCATTTAATTGCCCACTCCTCCAGTTTGTTCAGGTCCCTTTGTAGATCCTCACTCTTCCGCAGTTCTAACTCTTCTACAGAGTTTAGTGTCATCTGCAAATTTTATAACTTCACACTTCGTCCCCGTTTCCAGGTCATTAATAAATACATTGAACAGCAGCGGTCCGAGTACCGACCCCTGTGGAACTCCGCTCGTGACCCTCCTCCAGCCCGAGTAGTGACCCTTCACTCCAACCCTCTGCCTTCTGCCTGCCAACCAGTGTTTGACTCATCTGTGTAAGTCCCCTTCCACTCCTCAAAGAAGTGCAGTAAGTTTGTTTGGCACGATCTTCCCTTGCAGAAGCCATGTTGGCTCGCTTTCATCAGCCCATTTTTTTCGATGTGCTCACAGATGCTGTCCTTTATCAGTGCTTATACCATCTTGCCCGGAACCGATGTCAAACTTACCGGCCTATAGTTTCCCGGGTCTCCTCTTGACCCCTTTTTAAAGATAGGTGTAACATTTGCTATCTTCCAGTCCTCCGGGATCTCGCCAGTTTTCAAGGATAGGTTGCAAACTCGTTGGAGTATTCCCACTATCTCATTTCTTAGTTCTTTTAGTACCCTAGGGTGAATACCGTCCGGGCCTGGTGATTTGTCGCTTTTCAATCTATCTATCTGTTGGAGGACATCCTTATGGCTCACCTCTATTGTTGACAGTTTTTCTTCTTGGTCTCCATGGAAGATCACGTCGGGTTCTGGTACACTGGATGTGTCCTCGCTTGTGAAGACTGACGAGAAGAAATTGTTTAACCTGTCGGCTACCTCTTTTTCCTCCTTTATCACTCCCTTTCTGTCTCCATCATCCAACGGTACTACTTCCTCCCTCGCCGGTTGCTTCCCTTTAACATATCTGAAGAACGATTTGAAGTTTTTTGCCTCCCTGGCTAGCCTCTCTTCGTATTCCCTTTTCGCTCTCCTAACCACATGATGACATTCTCTTTGGCATTTCCTGTGTTCCTTCCAGTTCTCCCCAGTTTGGTCCTTTTTCCATTTCCGGAATGATTTTTTCTTGTCTCCTATCGCTTTCTTCACTTCATTGTTTATCCATGCGGGGTCTTTTGTTCAGGTTTTTTTGCACCCTTTTCTAAATCTAGGGATGTACATATGTTGCGCTTCTTGCACATATGTTGTGCCCTTGTATAGAGACCAGGCTTGCTCTATGCTGTTCGCTTTAATTGGTTAAGCTGACCAAGAAGACCAAGAAGAAAAACTGTCAACAATAGAGGTGAGCCATGAGGATGTCCTCCAACAGAAAGATAGATTGAAAAGCGACAAATCACCACAAGTTGTAAGCCCACATTACTTTCCAAACAATGCGGAGAGGGGTTGAGCATGTGGAGCCCATTAACCATTCTGCTACATGGGTAGAAACAGTGGCTATAGACATGCACAATGTAAGAAATGTTGTGCCAGATCTAGACAGCAAAGAAGGGTAGCTGCACCCCCCTCCCAATCAATAATCAATAATTTCTGATAACTTGTGTGAAGGCCTTTTATTAGTCTCTGCTCCATAGGCTATTAAATGACATTGTGATTCGTTGATTTTGCCAATGGTGCAAGCATCAATTGCAAAAGATTACATTACTAACATGCCTGGTATTCACAAGCAAATTTACTCATATCACTAACAATGGTGTAACATGAAACACATAGTACCAAAAACAGCAAACAAAATCAGCTACTTTTATTCATAAATTATTTTACAGATTTGATTCAGCACTGTAATAATTATGCAATGTCATCACAAGTAAGCTTTAAAACAAATAAGCAGCAAACTATATATGATATATTGTTCTTCCACAGTTTAGCCTGAATAAAGGAAGAATTCTCCAAGGACAAATACCATTAATACTTTCAAATAGTTCAAGTTACGCTGCTTTGACTAACCAGAATTCAATTGCAAATTTCTTCTCTGTACAAAAAAAACACCGTTCTGAAAATTTGATATCTAGTAGAGAAAAAGTTGCTCTATCCAATGCTTTTTGAACCAAAGTGAAATACAAGGCTTCAAAAATGGGTAAAATTTGTTATTAATATTTTTGCTGCTCTGTTTGACTTGCAATATCTTTGCAAATAAAGAAAGCAGCCCTTGAAATTTTCACAGATGTATAACAATCAGTAGTTGAGCAGGTGTACCAAGCGAAAATAAACCATTTAAATCTGTTACAAACCTATGGCACTCCAAAGACGAAGCCAAAAATTAGTGAATTGAGTTTTTGGCCAACTTAGGCATTTGAAGAGCACTTAGCCTAGACTTTTGAAACTCTAAAAGCTTATTAAGTACAAAAAGTAGTACATGTAGATTAAATTTCAGGCTGATATTAACAATACTCTGTGTACAGGAGGTCTTTGAAGTTGCTCATTTGTTTCATGACATGCACAAAAATTTTAGAGCACCTCTTACTACATGAATTTCATGTTTTTGAGGTTGAAACTTTGCAGGACTTAGTTTTTTTAAGCCAGAGCATCTATGTGCCAAGTTTCATTGAAATTGGAGATGGTAAAGTGGGGATCATTCTGAAAATTTGCACAGTTGGTGTGGAATGACCCTACTGGGAAAGGAGGTGGAGTTGAAAGATGTAGATGACATCTACCAGTGGTAAATAACCTAGAGTCCAGATTCCTATACCCTTGTACAAGAAAATGTATTAAAAAGCCCACTACAAATGAAATAGAAAGAGGATAACAAAACAGAAGAAAAACATATTCATGCATTTTATACCTTAAAATATTTTCTTCTCATACGTGTCATATTCATTAACATCACTCCAGAATTAATTCCAGTTTTTCCATAATAAGGATGTCTAGCGAAACGATTGTACCATCCAATACGAGGCTCTTCATGTTCTGGAGCCATTGCAGCAATTTGAGTGGAATTAAATTTTCTCAGAAAAGCCCATATGTCATCCACAGGTCGCAAGAAAAGAATGTCGGTATCCACATATAACAGAGAATCCACATCTTTAAGAATTAGCTGACAAAAGAAAAAAAAATAACAACTCAAAAACTAAAGTTAACAAAGATCTTATGCTATTATACATTTACTCCAATATTCTATAAATGAAGCCCAGATTTGCATGTTCAAATATGTGCATGCACAAATTAACTGAGCAATGAGTCCTTAACTATCAATAATAAGGTGCAACAACCAATTGATGTTAACTGGCATTCATTAAAATTTTCACACACATATGGCTGTGCACTATTCTATATATCAATGCTTCCCATGTCGGTTCTGGAGTACCCCCTTGGCAGTCAAGTTTTCAGGATATCCACAATGAATATGCATGAGATTGATGTGGCTCTCGAGGCAAGATGGCGGAAGGACTGTAATGCTGAGAGCTTCGTCGCAGAGAGCTCTACCAATATCGTTTCTTGTTCTGTTTTTCTTCAAGAAACTTACCGTTTAGCATGCCGAAGCGGAGGGGCCGAAGCGCAGTTGGAGCCTCACGGCGTTCGGGCCCAGCCGGCTTCGGTTCAATGGATGAACTTCTCCGACGAATGCAGGGAATTGCGGGGGCGTCGGCACGCCCGCAGGAGACACACCGTGGCGAGACGGAGGCGTTCTCTATGGGCCCAGACACCACCTTGAGTCCCGACGCCAGAGTGCCTCCTCCTCCTCCTCAGACCGCCAACTCCCCGCGGGTGGAGGAACCATCGGAAGGCGGTGAGGAACTCTCCCCGGAGGTCATTGGGAGCAAAGAGGGGAGCATGGATGTGGATTCCCTGTTGTTTCAGGGGATTCCAGTGGAAACTGAGGTTTCATCATCCCCGCGGACTGCTCGTGAGCAGAGGAGTCATACCCAGGAGGGTACAATGGTTGGTGAGAGTTTTTCTTTACAAGAACCTATCTTTATATTAAAGAAGCCCCAAGAGGTAACACTTGATGCAATTTGGGATCTTGTAGCGGATCTATCTAAATCAGTTAAGCCCCAACTGTTGCAGTTGGAGCATAAGATATCTTCCCAAGAAAATGAAATTAAGAATATCAAAGTTGACTTGCAAGATTTAAAAACTTCAACAATGAATTCTTCCCAGGAAATTAAACTTTCTAAACAAATAACTGAAACACTGGTGAAAGATAATACTAACTTAAGGAGAAAATTGGAGTCTCTAGAAAACTTTTCTCGCAATAATAATCTTAGATTAATTAACTTTCCCAGGATTGCGGAGGTAACCCCTATAGATATGTTAAAACGTTACCTAAAGGAAGTCCTGGAAATTACCGAGGAATTAATACCGCCATTCACTCAAGTGTATTATCTACCTATTAAAAGGGAAGAAAAATTAATGGAAGAAGCTCAACAGTCGCTTAATATTTCCAAGGTGTTGGAACTTTCAGACCAGGAGGTAGCAATGTCTGCAACACTTTTGCTTACAGTGGCCTTATCACCTGATAAAAATTGGCTACTGAAACTTTTCTTCAAAAATAAACAGAAAGCTTTTCTTGGGTATAAGATACAAATGTTTCCAGATCTGTCACGAGAAACACAGAAACGTCGACGTGAATTTCTGTTGTTAAAGCCAGGAGTTATTGCTCTTGGGGCAACCTTTTTTCTTCGTCACCCATGTAAATGTGTGATAATTTATCAAATGCAAAAATATGTATTCTTTGATCCTAGCCAACTTACAACCTTTTTGTCAATGGCTTCTCTGAAAAAAGGAGAAGGAATTTGAGTACTCATTGTTTGTTGATTACCTTCTCAGCATATACAACCTTTAGTCTTCATTTTATTTTGAAATGTATATTATACTCGCTGATTCTACATCTTGCTTTCCTTATTTAGAGGACTTGAGTTAAAGTTAAGCTTTATATATATTTCTTTTAAGATAGCAGATTATTTTTTTTTTTTTTTTTTAGTTCAAAAATGTTTTATTAAGTTTCTGTTTAGTATCATATTGTATTACATTTGATTTTGGCTTGACTTTACCTTTCTGTACAAGTGGATACTTGATATGTTATTGAAAAATGAAATAAATAAATAAATAATATAAAAAGAGATTAATGTGGACATCTTGAAAACCTTACTGACTTACTGGTGGGCTTACTGGCAAGGGGGTACTCCAGGATTGACTTGAGAAACAATGTTATATGGCACAATGCCTAACTCTAAAGGAGGTGTGGCCATCTGTGTATCAGAGGCATTCCAAAACATTGTGCATATAATTATAGAATATAGCCTCAGTGTACTAACTTGGGCACCAGCATTTAAACTAGGTTTCAGCAGGCATTAAGTCTGATGCCTAAGTTAGGCGTGGGAATTGTGCTTAGTAACAATTTTTATGGTGCCAAATTGAGTGTTACTTACTGAATCCAGCTCTTAATTTGACTTTATCTCAGCAAATATAATAGGTCATTATCTGGTAGAGTAAGTTTAAAATAAAAGTGCACAAGAACAATAAAAATCTGCTGTTAAACATGAGCTAGAAAGAACAACTTGGGCATCCTATTGTCTTGTAACCAGACCTAGAAGCTGTAGATAGGATGGAAACAGGAGATTCTTTTTTTTTTTTGCTCTTCAGAACCCCAGCAGTAAAAGGGTAGACAAATCCATGCATAAAATGCCTGTTGACGGAGAGGTCCTCAGCCAAAACTGAATCTCAGGGTGACCGTGTGGACTAGTCCCAGCAAAGGTATCAACCGGATCAAAAATAAAAGCAGTGTCATGAGACAAAAGCGGCATAATATCCTAATGGAATAATGCAATCGAGCTCTGCCACAGCCAGACGTGAGGGCTCTTGAAAAAGGACCTTTGCCACTAGTGCAACTGGGTTAGAAGAAACCAATGCGCTTGGCGGCTGCATCCAACAAGCTGGATCCAAAGAATACATTTTTCAGAGGAGCCCAAAAAAGGTTCACTGAAAATTCACACTGTGAGCACTGCAGGGTCCTGCTAAGGCACTCACACCATGCCAAAAGAGTCCCCGGACTCGGAACGCAGGCATTTGGTGCCAAACTCCAGAAAGGTCTCTGGGTGAGATATTTTCCCCAAAACTGTAGACCCAGGTTGGCTCCCCAGCCCTGGAGGACCTGAAGGAACCGAAGCCCAAAACTCCCACCCCCTCCTCCAGCAGTCTGTGGTATGCAGGATATGGTCACAGATCCGGCGCCAATCTGCTGCAACCAAGACACACATTCAACAGATTAGGGGCTGGGGAGTCCATCCCAAAGATTTTTAAGCAAATCGAGGGGTTTTGAGGAAGAAATAAAACTTTGAAAACCAGATGGATTAAAATCCAAGATGGCCACCTCAGCAAATTTGTACCAAAAACAGCACAAATACGGTAAGCAAAATCTGTATATTAAAAATAGTGATTTTTTAAAATTTTAACAATTCACCCTAAAGTTCCCATAGGAAATAATGGAGGGTTAATCAGTTCTGCAGTGCCAGCTTGTCAGCTCTTTCACACACCAGCTGAATGGAGGTAAAGATTTTCTGCCTCAGAAACTGCTCCATAATGACCAGACTTGAAGATCTTTGAACTGCTAGCAGGCCAGACACCGACTGTAACCTCCGCCCCCACGAATCCTTGCCATGCGACCGGGGGCAGGAAATGTAGCCTGCACCCTGAAACCGGGGGAGTTTCACTCCAGATGCATTCAGCCTGCGCTTAAACCCCTGATAAGGTCAGCGGGCAAGCAAACTCCCAGGGGAATGGACCCCGAGTCCAAGAATGGTGGCACACAGCAGGCTGGCTCCACAGATCCACCAAAGTTTCTCTGTGAAGCAGCAGTCTGTCTCCGCTGGACTGCATTCTTTCCTATGACAGGGAACCACCGAAAAGGGGTCTCAAAGTACCAAAGCCTCCGAAAAGAGGAACTTTAAGTGAAAAAATAAGAAAAAGAAGCAACTCAAAAGACTTCTGCACGGATTGCTTGCAGAAATTGAAAATGTATATGGCTCTAGCTCTCAGTCTAAGGGGGTGAAGCATGTGCTCAGAAAAATGTTGGATTTCTGCAACTTCCTGATTGTGGGTTGGGATTGAACACCTAGCATATGGAATCCAGAAGGGATGTAATAGAATAACCATAAAGACTACTGTTTCAAAGAAGGGTCAAAATCTTGTTGGTAAAATCCACTTTCTTTCTTTACCCACTCCCTCTTTACAAAACTGCGTAACAGGTTTTTAGTGCTGGCCGGCGCACTGAATGTTCTGCACTGCTCCAATGCTCATAGGAACTCTAGTAGAGCTAGAGGAACTAATAGAAGCAAGCAGGCAGAAGGGGAAGACAGAAGAGGAAAGTAAAAGCCAGAAAGGATCCGGGAGAAGAGGCAAAGAGGAGCAGGAAGCCAGGAGCAGCGGCGAGAGTAAGCTCTGCCCACTCCCACCGCGTCGGAGGATCATCATCCGAACTCCCCCTTAAAAGGGGAGGAGCCAGGGCGCATGCGGTGCAGAGCTAGAAGAGCTAGAGGAACAATAGAAGCAAGCAGGCAGAAGGGGGAGACAGAAGAGGAAAGTAAAAGCCAGAAAGGAGCCGGGAGAGGAGGCAAAGAGGAGCAGGAAGCCAGGGGCAGCGGCGAGAGTAAGCTCCGCCCACCCCAACCGCATCAGAGGATCATCATCCGAACTCCCCCTTAAAAGGGGGGGAGCCAGGGTGCACGCGGTGCAGAGCTAGAAGAACTAATAGAAGCAAGAAAGCAGAAGGGGGAGACAGAAAAGGAAAGTAAAAGCCAGAAAGGAGCCGGGAGAAGAGGCAAAGAGGAGCAGGAAGCCAGGGGCAGCGGTGAGAGTAAGCTCCGCCCACCCCCACCGTATCGGAGGATCATCATCCGAACTCCCCCTTAAAATGGGAGGAG
Source organism: Geotrypetes seraphini (assembly GCF_902459505.1). NCBI lineage: Eukaryota > Metazoa > Chordata > Amphibia > Gymnophiona > Dermophiidae > Geotrypetes > Geotrypetes seraphini. The sequence continues at coordinate 62,415,445 of NC_047092.1, forward strand.
CCAACAGCGTGCAGCCGTTTGGTGCACGGCAAAGGCGCTCGCCTTAGCGAGAGCGCCTTTGCGAAGAGCCAAGTCAGTATACCTAATGACACCAGGGAAGAACAATAAGAACAGCAAGGTAAGGACGACAACAAATAACAACTAAATAACCAAACAAGTATAAAAAGCAAACACACAGTACACGCAGAGGGAGCATACATACTTACGAAACACCAACAGGAATAGGGAAGTAGCAAACAGTAGGCACAGGAGAAAACACACACATACACACATACAAGCAAAAATGGTACTAGCGCAATAACAAAGAGCACTTCAGAAAGGCGGACAGCAATGGAAGCAGAAGGAATCCAGAGGATGAGCTTTCCAGTGTACTGCATATGTACGATTACCTCCCCTCGGGGGGAGGGGGGGCAGTCGTATGCGTGCGGTCGGTGTCAAAGGAAGTTAGTTGACTGAAGTACAGGATTCAGGAACTGGAGGGACTATACATCACAGAGGACCCAGTCAGGACAACCAAAGACCCTATGAGAGAGAGGCGCATCGAGGAACAAGTCAGGGAGCTCGAGAAGTTTATTGAGGAGGCTTACAGGAGGGTGGAAGAACAAGAACAGCATAGGGAAGATGAAGATACACCCACATGGAATGGAGAACAGGAGCAATCCGACTTCAAGGAAGAAGAAGCCCATAGAGGTATCCCGCAGGAAGGGGAGGCAAGGTCTTGCCGATGCCTAGAAGAGGATGCAGTGAAGCACACTGAGGACACAGACCTGCGGCCGGAGCGAAAACTGAAAAGAGGAAAGTCTGCGATCCTAGTGGGAGACTCAATCCTAAGGCAAGTAGATAGCCACATAGCAGGAGGGAGAGAGGATCGACTAGTGACCTGCCTCCCAGGAGCAAGAACAAAAGACATCGTCGACAGAATTAAAAGGATCCTAGAAGGAGCAGAGACGGAAGAGACCACAGTAATGATCTACATCGGGACAAATGATGTCAGCAGGAGAGACTACAGCAGGAATGCACTGATCAAACAGTTCAAGATTCTGGGAAGGAAGTTGAGGACTCAGAAGATAGCGTTTTCAGAGATCCTACCAGTACCGAGGGCAGATGTGAAGAGGCAGACGGAACTGCAATCAATAAATGCATGAATGAGGAGATGGTGTGAGGAAGAGGGGTTCCACTACGTGAGGAACTGGACAACGTTTTGGGGCAAGAACAAGCTCTTCAGGAGAGATGGACTACACCTGAGTGCGGCGGGAACAAGACTTCTAGCAAACAACATCAGGAGAGGAATAGAGCAGGCTTTAAACTAAGAAGAAGGGGAAAGCTGACAGTCGACCAAGTGTCGATGATTCGGAAAAAGATATCCCGAGAAGATACTGAGAGGGAAAAATGCTGAGAAGACACAATGGGCAAAAAACAAGAGTTGATAGATCAAGAGGATGATAAGAAGAATGTAGCGCAGGAAATGAAAATGAAGAAAAAAAACAACAGGACTTAAACTGCATGTATACTAATGCAAGGAGCTTAACAAAATGGGAGAATTAGAAGTCATGGACAAAAAAGAGAACCTAGACATCATTGAGGAAACATGGTGGAATGAAGAAAACAAATGGGACATAGTACTACCGAGGTACAAACTCTATCGCGAAGACAGGTCAGGTCAAAAAGGAGGAGGAATAGCCCTATACATAAAGGTTAACATACACTTGACCAGAGTAGACACAGTGGCGACGACCGACAAATTGGAATCACTATGGGTTAAAATACCGGGAAGAAATGGGCCCGAGATAAAGATGGGCCTGTACTATCGTCCACCTGGGCAATCTGAAGCAAACGATGAAGATATAAAAGCCAAGATGAGGTGAGAATGCAAAAGCGGTAACACGATTGTTATGGGAGACTTCAACTATCCCGGGATAGACTGGAGTCTTGGAAACTCAAAATGTGCTAGGGAGACCGGATTCCTGGAAGATAATCAGAACTGCTTAATGGAACAGCTTGTCAGAGAACCAACGAGAGGGAATGCCACTCTGGACCTAATCCTTAATGGGCTAAGAGGACCTGCAAAGGAAGTGGAAGTAGTGGGGAAACAGCGATCACAATATGATCAAGTTCAAGGTTGAAGTAGGAATATCGAAGGGGAAGAGAACCACAGCGATGACTTTGAACTTCAAGAAAGGAAACTACGAAGCGATGAGAGTAATGGTAAGAAAGAAACTTAGGAACAGCTCAAGGAAATCACAGACTGTGGAGCAAGCCTGGTCATTATTCAAGGTCAATGTGAGCGAGGCACAAAATCTGTATATCCCCAGATTTAGAAAAGGATGCAAAAAGAACCAAACAAAAGACCCGGCTTTGTGAAGTGAAGAAAGTGATAAGAGACAAGAAATATTCATTCCGGATATGGAAAAAGGACAAAACCGGGGAGAACTGGAAAGAGCACAGGAAGCATAAAAAAAAATGTCACCTCATAGTCAGAAGAACAAAAAGAGAATATGAAGAGAAGCTAGCCAGGGAAGTGTGAAATTTCAAACCGTTCTTCAGATATGTTAAAGGGAAGCAGCTGACAAGGGAGGAGGTGGGACCACTGGATGATGGAGATAGGAAAGGAGTGGTGAAGGAAGAAAAAGAAGTGGCAGATAGACTAAACATGTTCTTTTCGTCAGTATTTACAAAAGAGGATACATCCAACGTGCCGGAACTTGAAAAAATATTCACAGGAGATCAAGCAGAAACATTAACATCAATGGAGGTAAGCCTCGAGGACGTACATAAGCAGATAGATAGATTAAAAAGTGACAAATCTCCGGGCCCGGATGGAATCCACCCTAGGGTTTTGAAGGAACTAAAGGAGGAAATAGCAGAACTACTACAGCAGGTTTGTAACCTATCCCTGAAACAGGCGTGATCCCGGAGGATTGGAGTATGGCTAATGTTATGCCTATCTTTAGAAAAGGATCGAGAGGTGACCCGGGGAACTACAGACCGGTAAGTCTGACCTCGGTTCCGGGGAAGATGGCGGAAGCGCTGATAAAAAAAAGCATTGATGAACATCTAGATAGAAACAAACTGATGAAAACAAGCCAGCACGGCTTCTGCAAGGGAAGATCGTGCCTAACGAACTTATTGCTCTTCTTCAAAGGAATTAACAAAGGGGACCCCATAGACATCGTATACTTGGATTTCCAAAAGGCCTTTGACAAGGTACCCCATGAACGCCTATTACGGAAACTGAAGAACCATGGGGTGGAAGGAGACATTCATAGATGGATCAAAAATTGGTTGGTGGGTAGGAAGCAAAGGGTAGGAGTGAAGGGCCACTACTCTGACTGGATGAGGGTCACGAGTGGTGTTCCGCAGGGGTTGGTACTCAGACCGCTGCTGTTCAATATATTTATAAATGATCTAGAAACAGGGATGAAGTGCAAAGTAATAAAATTTGCAGACGACACCAAACTATTTAGTGGAGTTGGGACTAAAGAGAACTGCGAGGAATTACAAAAGGACCTGAATAAGCTAGAGTGGGCGATGAGATGGCAGATGAAGTTTAATGTAGAAAAATGTAAAGTCTTGCATGTAGGAAACAGAAACCCGAAGTACAGCTATACGATGGGAAGGCTAGTAATGGGTGAAAGTACCCAAGAAAAGGAATTGGGGGTACATAAGAACATAAGAAATGCCTTCACCGGATCAGACCGAAGTCCATCTTGTCCGGCGATCCGCGCACGTGGTGGCCCATTTAAGTACACCTTTTGGGAAACCCGGATTTCCCGTATCCCTCAATATGGTTTTCAAGAAGATGTGCATCCAACTTGCGCTTGAAACCCAGAACAGTAGTCTCCGCCACAACCTCCTCCGGGAGAGCATTCCAAGCTCCAACCACTCGCTGTGAGAAACAGAACTTCCTGACGTTTGTCCTGAACCTGCTGCCACTCAGCTTCAGGCTGTGACCCCGTGTCCGTGTGACTTCCGAAAATGTTAACAATGCTTCTTCCTGGTCTATTTTATCAAATCCTTCTAATATTTTAAAAGTCTCTATCAAATCCCCTTGCAGTCTTCTCTTCTCTAGGGTGAACAGACCCAGTTTTCTGAGACGTTCCTCGTAGCTCAAATTCTCCATACCTTTGACTAGTTTCGTGGCTCGTCTCTGCACCCTCTCCAGCAGAGTTATATCCTTCTTGAGGTATGGAGACCAGTGTTGGACACAGTATTCCAAGTGAGGTCTGACCATTGCTCTGTAAAGTGCATTATGACCTCCTCCATCTACTCGTGATCCCCTTCTTAATCATGCCCAACATGTGGACAACACAATGAAGCCGTCGGCAGTGCGCAGCGGCCTCTAAGAAGGCAAATAGAATGCTGGGTATTATCAAAAAAGGCATTACAACAAGATCGAAATAGGTCATCCTGCCATTGTATCGGACAATGGTGCGTCCGCATCTGGAGTTCTGCGTCCAATATTGGTTGCCGTACCTTAAGAACGATATGGCGATACTCGAGAGGGTTCAGAAAAGAGCGACGCGATTGATAAGAGGTATGGAAAACCTTTCATATGCTGAAAGATTAGAGAAACCTGGGATTCTTTTCCCTGGAAAAGCGGAGACTTAGAGGGGACATGATAGAGACTTTCAAGATCATGAAGGGCATAGAGAAAGTGGAGAGGGACAGATTCTTCAAGCTTTCAGAAACTACAAGAACGAGAGGGCATGCGGAAAAATTAAGAGGCGACAGATTCAGAACCAATGCTAGGAAGTTCTTGCACCCAAAGGGTGGTGGATGCCTGGAATGCGCTTCCAAAGGGTGTGATAGGACAGGGTACAGTATCAGGGCTCAAGAAAGGATTGGATGAATTCCTGAAGAAAAAAGGGATAGAAGGGTATAGATAGAGATCACAATACAGGTCCTGGACCTGATGGACCGCCGCATGAGCGACTGCTGGGCAGGATAGACCCCTGGTCTAACCCAGCAGAGGCATTGCTTATGTTCTTAGTACTATATCACTAATTAAGTGGCATTTCTACAGTGGTTTTTCTATTTTACTTCTGTTAAGATTACTAATCTTACCATTCATAATAGATTTCAATTTTGCTGCAATGTAATTTAAGCATCTAAGTCTACAAAACCACTAGTCTATATATAACCGCAGTGTGCTCATCTGGCAGTTTCTAGGGCTAAGTAATGATTTTATGTCAATTGCTTGCCACTCTAATGCATAACTCAAAACAAATCTGTGACCAGTATTTAATTATACTGATAAATCAAATGGTCAGTAGCGTGACAAACTAGATCTTTGGAGGATAATTAGGTGCTTACTTATCTTTATATTATAAATTTTAGAAAATTCTAACATTAAGTGGTAGAAATTACATCTACCTTACAGGTGCAGATGTTTACACCTGTCCTGGTACAAATATAGATGTCTATGTCTCTATTTTTTAAAGCATATTTTAAAATCTAGATACATATACTTCCCCCTCCATATTCGTGGGTTTAGGATTCATGAATTCAGCTATTCGTGAGTCTCTAAACCACTCCGCCTCCTAGACCTCTATACACCTTACTTTTAAAGCCTGGTGGTCTAGCGGTTGTAAGGTTTGTTAGTGGCCCCCACAATATATGGTTGGTGGGGTCACTTGAGAGGCGCCCTTACACACGCCAGGTCCCAGGTTCAGTTCCCTCACTGAAGATTCACCAGGAAGTAGAATCAAAGAGGCACAGCCAGAGGTGATTGCATAAAGAATATATTATAGAAATAGTCTTACAGAAAAGCAATATTTATAAGCATTACAATTAAGCATTACAATTAATGAGAGAGCAACGCAGTTTCCCTGCCTTACAGAGTTCAGAGTAAAAGAGAGACCTAGAAGCCTGAAGTTCCAGGGAAAGGCAGAGAGAGAGAAAAGGGGGATGGGGTGATGGTCCAAGCTTCATGTTCCATAGATAAAGAGAAGGACAGACAGAGAGAGCGAGAGCTGCAGATGTGTTGCAGAAAGGAGGCTTTTAATAGCTTGGAATCTTATTCTGTGTATAGAAACTATTGTATGTCCCAGTATCTTTCTGTTTAGAATTTGTAAACTGTTTGAAACTATGGTTAATTTAATTGATAAGGAGGGTGTGATACTTGCAGGCATGGTAGATGGGACTAGTCTCTGGCTTCTTTGTCCCATTCAAGCAGCCTATCTTCTTGATAAACAATCCAGTCTGGCTGAATGATTAATGTATGTGAATTCTATGCAGGAGCACAGAATTCTGCATCCAGAGTCAGATAATTTCCCATAGGCCTTTGCTGACAGTTATGCCAACTGAAAATGCTGTTTGCTAGCAATAGCTATGCTGACAGCAGTGAAGTGGGACAGGAGTGATCTTCCTTCGTTCCTACCCCATTCAGAGCAGCGCTCAAAAATGGCTGCCATGAGTTTCCATAGTCTTGCAATACTGCAGCCATTTTTGATCACAACTCTGCACGGGGCAGGAGCATTGGACGATCACTCCCTTGTTTGTTTAGACAGAACATGGCAACTTGGTTGCCAGTTTGAATAAGGACTACTTGCTGAAGGACTACTTGCTTAATGTCTTGAGAGTGTTGCGTATTACTCAAAATTTGGGGAGGATTATATGCAGTCTTTGCTCTTGAGGGGACTATACTCATTATTTATTTATTCAATTTTCTATACTGTTCTCCCAGGGGAGCTCAGAATGGTTTACAAGCATTTATTCAGGTACTGAAACAGTTTTCCCGGTGGGCTCACAATCTCTCTAATGTACCTGGGGCAATGTGTGAAAACCACTTAGATGATCACCTCAGCCTATCCTCAACATATCTGTGGTAAGGAGTATTTGATGGGGGGAGGCTAAAAGGGAAGACTTCAAGTAAGGTTGGGAGGAATCATCCACCAATGGAGAGAGTACTGGAATTGTGAGATTACTTGGGTTTGAGTAGAGAGGATTCCTGTAGCTGGAGATACTGTGTTGAAAGTACCCACTGCAGTATTCTCAGGTGGAGATGTGCAAATAGAGTGATGTGTACTGTGGAGTCCATGTGGCCTAGAAGACTTAGGGCCATGGCAACAGCCTCAAAGCCCTTTAATACCAATATACATAGTATAGAAATTACAGGTTACAATTTGCCACAGTTACAGAGCAAGGTCTTTCAATACAAGTTTTATTCTACTTGACACATACTAGGGATCTAATAACAATATACTGTACATAATATACAGTTTACAGGATAAATTTATAATTGAACAGAGGTCTTCTTTGGTATCAGGAACTACTTGGAATAGAACCCCCAGCATATCTCCTGCAGAGGAACATGTTCTATTTCATATAGCTGGAGAAGGGCCAAGAGTTCTTGAAGAAGAAGTGTCTTCCACAGGAAGCTGAAAACTGACTCTTTTCGTGGGTAGTTTGGAGGTATTCTTAGTAAGCGTTGGGCATAGTCTTGAGCTACTACCTACAAACCCACAAGTTTGATATAATGAGAGTCCAACACTGGTGAAAATGGAGTAGTCTGCCTCCACTGGGAAGATTTTGAGGAAGAGGCAGAAAAATGTTAGCAATGCTGTCTAGAAAGGAGTCAAAAGGACTGCTTGGTTTGGTACTGAGACAGCAATTTCTGCAATCTCTTGCCATGATCGGAACCACTGAGTAGAAGGTCTAGTTGAAGAGGAAGAAGGTCGATAGTAGCGACATTTAGTGTTGTAATAAGAACATCTAGAAACAGAGATGTATCTCCTAGATGAAGAGGAGCACTGAGAGGTCTATGCTTTATATAAAGTTGACATAGTATCTGTATTTTTTAAAAAAAATTTATCTGCAGCTTCCTCAATTTTTCTCCAAATAGGTCATCACTCTTACAGGAGGGGGATAGGGAAGGGGATTAGGACTTGTATACTGCTTTTTTGTAGTTTTACAACTACACTCAAAGCAGTTTACATACAGGTAATTCAAGCATTTTCCCAATCTGTCCCGATGGAACAGTGGAGGATTAAGTGACTTACCCAGGGTCAAGGAGCAGTGCGGGGTTTGAACCCACAACCTTAAGGTGCCGAAGCTGTAGTTCTAACCACTATGCCACACTCTCCTTCACATTGGAGACATTGGAAAATCACCCTTATACTGAAGTTTTCAGAAATGAGACTTGCAGTCAGGCTGACATGTGCATTGCTATGACTTGTGCTTCTTAGCTTTCTTATGTGGTATGTCCCCTGATGCTTGAGGCACTGATGAAGAAGTAGTCTAAGTGATGCATGGAACCCAATGCTCAATGCTCTTGATGCGGTGTCAATGCAGGTTTGGACAATTTCCTAGAGGAAAAGTCCATAGTCTGTTATTGAGAAAGACATGAGGCAAGCCACTGCTTGCCCTGGATCGGTAACATGGAATGTTATTACTCTTTGGGTTTTTGCCAGGTATTGGTGATCTGAATTGGCCACTATGAGAATGGGCTACTGGACCATTGGTCCATCTTTAAGATACATATCTTATATCTTCTAAGTAAAGGCTCCGTCTCTGTGGAACCCTATTCCCAATCATTTACGAGAAGCTTCCTCATTAAAGAATTTTAAATCAACTTGTAAACATTCTTGTTTAAAGATGCCTTCGGGTTCTAACCGTCCTTATAAGGACGAGTTCTCCCTTTCTTTTCTTTTTTAAAGTATTTGATTCGTCTTTCTTTTAATGTACTTATGTTTCCCCTTCCTACTGTATTTCCCTTTTCTTGTTCTCTTCTTTCCTATTGATAATATAGTTCTCCCCATATTCCTCTTGTTCCTGCTCTGTTAAGTTTCTGTCGTTTTGTCCTGTTTCGAGTCTCGTCTGTTTTATTTTATATTTTTTACTTTGTCTATTTTATGTAATCCTTTTTAATGCACTGTAAACCGCTTAGAGGTCTTGATTTAGCGGTATAACAAAATTTTAATAAACTTGGAAACCCAGTAAGACTGTTCTTATGACCATGTGGGAACCGAGGGTCGAGTAAAAATTCTGCCGAAAACCTGTTGATATCCTCGGTAAGGCTGAAGACAGAAAAATGTTAACAGGTTCAAAGTTAGATACATGTAAAAAAATTCTGATACAAAGTAACATCATATAGACACTAATACCCCCTTTTATTAAACTGCGCTAGCAGTTTTTAGCGCGGGGAGCCGCGCTGAATGCCCGCACTGCTCCCAATGCTCATAGAGTTTCTATGAGCGTCAGGAGCAGTGCAAACCATTCAGCGCGGCTCCTGGCGCTAAAAACTGCTAGTGCAGTTTAATAAAAGGAGGTCTAAGGAAATAGTGGTAAGAATAAAGAAAAATCAAAGCGGGACAGCAAACTTGACTGGACGAAGTCCAGATACGTCTTCTTCACTCCACAGAAAGCAAAAAACTGATGACCTTGTGTGCTGGAAGGTACTCAAGCATGCGCGATGCAGACAGTCTCAAAGCTTCACTAAAAGCTTAAAGTGACAGTATACTTTACCACTTCCCATACCGCGCTCCTTGGACGATGTCGCCCATCTGTGAGAATATGCCGCCTGCTTGTCCTGGGTTAAAAGTATAGACGTACTGTATATATCTTGTCTTTAAGTTTGCCTTAATAAGGTATCAAAGGAAATAAAGAAAAAAATAGAACACACACCAAACAGTAGTTTCTTGGGGGTTCTTCCATCTCATACTGACAAAGACCTATCTGTGAAGGTACCCACAAAAATACTGGTGTAATTCTACATAACACACCCATTTATTCAAGTAATTGAATTTCATTTGTTTAATAAAAGTGAGAAAGAACATCTTACCGGTAGGAAAAGTCTTTGTGATGCACAGGGTTTAAAAAGTTTCTTCCATTCTAGCGCATTCTCAGATGGAAAAGTTATTGGATATAAGGTATATTTAAATTTTTCAGGAAATGGCCAGTAGTCAAGCTAAAGAACATAAAGAACAAAATTACATATTATATATACAGACACTCATATATATTACATACACACAAGAAATTATGACTTATGGGATAACATTATTTTCTTTACTCAGCAACACTGTTTTGCATGGCTAAGTGCTATCCCTTCCTACCAGCATATGGAGGTAAAGAAAACTGAATTCTACCAATGACATCATTAGTATAAGCAGAACAGTGAAAAATTTACCCCCTCCCCCTTTTACAAAATCGCAAAAGCGGTTTTTAGCATAGGCCGGCACACTGAATGCTCTGCGCTGCTCCTGACACTCAGAGTTCCTATGAGCATCAGGAGCAGCGCAGAGCATTCAGTGTACCAGCCTGTGCTAGAAACCGTTTTCACGGTTTTGAAAATGGGGGGCGGGGGGTAATTTTCTTTTTAATAATTTAGATTTTACAATCCAAGGTTTGAACATAAGAACATAAGAATTGCCACTGCTGGGTCAGACCTGTGGTCCATCGTGCCCAGCAGTCCGCTCACACGGCAGCCCTCTGGTCAAAGACCAGTGCCCTGAGACTAGCCCTACCTGCGTACATTCTGGTTTAGCAGGAACTTGTCTAACTTTGTCTTGAATTCCTGGAGGGTGTTTTCCTCTAGGACAGTGGTTCTTAACCTGGGTTCGACCGAACCCCAGGGGTTCGGTGAGTCAGTCTCGCGGGTTCGGCGGAGGTCAAAACACACCTCCGACTCATATAGCACTTCAATCATCTATCAGTTATTCAGTGATTTTGATCAAGACTGATCGTGTTCTCGGTTTCTTGATCTATCAATCTGTAACTAACGCCTTATATACATCAATCAATTCCTGATCAAAATTTGTGATTTAACTGATAGATGATTGAACGTGACCGAAGCGCTTATGATTCGTGATGATACGCCCCTCTTGTCCATAATTGGCTGCAGGTGATCACGCAACATCGATTGGCCTATTTGTGCTGCAGGGGATTTGATGCGCACAGTAGTCGAATTGTAACTGTTGTGATGGTACGTCGTGTGATACCTATCTTAATATTTTAATCCCTTACTATGTCGAGCAAAATACGAAAGTGGTTGGACGAATATGTACAATATGGATTCACATGTATAACGGAACGTGATGGGAGTCAGCATCCTAATTGCATGATTTGCAATGCCAAGTTGAGTAATTCTAGTCTAGCTCCGGCAAAACTAAGGGAACACTTCCTTAAGCTGCATGGAGATGGAAAATACAAGAACTCAATGCTCGCTGAATTCAAGGTGAAGAGAGCAAGATTCGATGAAAAGGCTACTCTGCCTGTTCTCGGCTTTGTACCCATCAACAAACCGATCCTCACAGCATCGTACGAAGTTGCTTACCTGATCGCAAAGCAGGGCAAACCACACACCATTGGTGAAACACTCATAAAACCAGCTGTGTTGAAGATGGCGAATATCATGCTGGGAAAAGCGGCTGAAGTTCAGTTATCTGAAATTCCTTTTTCAAATGACATCATCAGCAACAGAATAGAGGACATGAGCAAAGACATCTTGGTTCAAGTAGTTGCAGATCTGATTTCAAACCCGGCAAAATTCAGCCTTCAACTCGACGAGACCACAGACGTTTCCAAGCTAAGCCAGCTTGCAGTATTTGTGCGCTATGTGAAAGACGACGTGATAATGGAAGATTTTTTTATTTTGTAAGCCTCTTACAACAACAACTAAGGCAACTGATGTGAAGAAACTTGTGGATGACTTCTTCAAAGACAACAATCTTTTGTGGGATATGGTTTCAAGTTTATTCAAATTATTTGATTAAACGCTTTTCAAATTACAAAGCGTTTTACAAAAATAAAAATGAGATTTTAAAGAAATCACTAATACATAATATTTTAATTAGACCAACAGGGGTAATTAAACATGGGAAACAATAGGAAAGAAGGGAAGGTTTCTGCAGTTTGTTCGGACGGAGCTCCAGCCATGCTCAGAAGAAAGTCCGGTTTTGGTGCGCTAGTGAATGCCGATGCACCACACATCATTGTTACGCATTGCATTCTGCACAGGCATGCGTTGGCAACAAAATCCTTGCCTCCAAAACTGGCAGAAGTTTTAAAAATTGTTGTGGAATGCGTGAACTATGTGCGAAATAATGCTCTGAAGCACCGCATCTTCAAGAAGCTGTGTAAAGAAATGGGATCTGAATTCGAGGTGCTTCTGTACCATTCTAACGTTCGGTGGTTATCCCGGGGACAGGTGCTGAATCGTGTTTTTGCCATGCGTGTGGAATTAGCTCTGTTTTTGCAAGAGCAGCAACATTGTCATGCAGATTGCTTCAAAAATTCTGAGTTCATTCTCATTTTAGCGTACATGGCTGATATCTTTGCAGCTCTCAATCATCTCAATAAGCAGATGCAGGGTGGTGGAGTCAACATCATCGAAGCGGAAAAAAACCTGAAAGCTTTTCAAAAAAAGCTACCATTATGGAAACGACGAACAGAAAACGATAACTTCGCAAACTTTCCCCTCTAGACAACTGTGTAAGTAAGATCGAAGATGTATCTGGAATCGGAGACATTTCTGTACCTGCGGAACTGAAGCAAACTATTGCCACACACTTAGATGAGCTTGCAAAGTCTCTCGACGGATACTTCTCTACAAGAGAGTCATATCCAGCAAGAGACAGCCGTTCACGTTTAGTGTTGAGACAACAGATGTCAATGATGAATACCTCGATGAAATAATTGAAATTCAGCAGAGCCAGGTTCAACAGCAACTCTTCAGAACAACAACGCTCTCAACGTTTTGGTGTCAACAATTTGTAACGTACCCTGTTATTGCTAAGAAAGCTCTGGAAATTTTCATACCGTTTGTTACAACATATCTTTGCGAGCAATCCTTTTCGAGGATGCTGGACATAAAAACGAAGAAAAGGAACAGACTTTGTTGCGAAAATAACATGAGAGTGGCACTTGCCAAGATAAAGCCGCGCATTTCTGAACTGGTCTCTGAGAGGCAACAGCAGAAGTCACACTGATTTGCAGTAAATTTCATTATTATGTTATTATTATTCGAAATATAGGAGAATTTTTTTGTTTTCAAAATTGATATTATTTTTTCCCTCACTGTATACCTATGTTTTGAATTTGTAAAAATCATATTTTATTTTTCCAATAAAGAAGGGTTCGGTGAACACGCATATGAAACTGGTGGGGTTCAGTACCTCTAACAAGGTTAAGAACCACTGCCCTAGGGATTCAAGCCAAAGTTAGACAAGTTCCTACTGAACCAGAATGTACGTAAGTAGAGTTAGTCTCAGTTAGGGCGCTGGTCTTTGACCACAGGGCCGCCGTGTGAGTGGACTGCTGGGCACGATGGACCACAGGTTTGACCCAGCAGAAATCTAGAAGAAAATATAATATAAAAAATTATTACAAAAAAAGGCATGCATCAAGTCCACAAATTGTTAGAACAATACACTTCTCCCTCAATATTCGTGGGTTCGGCACTCCTGACTTCGATTATTTGTATGTGTTGGGGAGATAACCCCCTCATGGACTTACTTTTTTAAAATTAGAGACAACTCTGACCCACCCCCCTGTTCCCTCCCGGACCCTTCCACAAATTATTTTTGAAAGCCTGGTGGTCTAGTGGTGAAACAGAACAGGAGCGATCTTTGTATGCTCCTGCCCTGTGCAGAGTCGCAAACAAAAATAGCTGCCAGTTTTGTTTGTGGCTCTGCACAGGGCAGGAGCGGACAAAGATCGCTCCTGTCCTGTTTCACCGCTAGACCACGAGACTTTCAAAAATAAGTTGTGGAAGGGTCCTGGAGGGAGCTGGGGATGGGTCAGAGTCAGTTCTAAGTAGGTTGTGGAGGAGTGCGGGAGGCAGGAGGGAGCAGGGAGTGGGTCAGAGTCAGCTCTATAATTCGTGATTGCAATGGTGCACAATTACATGCTAAACAAAAGCTACACAAATGAGTAATGTTCTCCCATTTAAGTATACAGTATGTGCATTTTTTGAGCATAGGATAATTCATGCAAATACTTTTTTTTAGCTGATAAAGACTACTATCATAAAAGAGAAGAGTTTGTTTTTTACTGAATAAAAGTGCTACAAACATGTCCACTTACATTTTTAAAGTATACAATTTGCCAAAAATAAATATAGGGCTAGAATTACTAAGATGCACTAACATGCATCAACAAACATTTACCACAGGCCCGGGACTTATTTACTAATAACACATCAACGGTGTTAATGCACATTAGGAAATTTATTCTATAAACTTTTAACTTATGGGGTACTATTCTGTCTGCAATGTTAAGTGGCTTGCAAACCGTTCTCAGCCATCATTTGATTTAACCCTAGATATTCAATGCCAAGGAATGTGAAACTCCCAACATTGAATATTCCAGTATATCTGCTGACTCAGAAGTTAGGGCACCAGCTCAGTACATAAAGTCAGGACACTTGTTTTGCTGTTCTAACTTTATGCACTTTGGGCTAGATTCCCTAAGGACACCGATTGTGTCCCGACCACTTTACAACCACTTTGCGATCCTATTTTTCTCCAACCCGATTCACTAACCTCCTGGCTGATCAACCTCCAATCCGTGCATGCAAATGAGGGGAAACAGCACGCAAAGTAGGAAGGACGCAATTCACTAAACTCAAGCAGGAACATCGATTGGGCTGGCCAATCCAAAAAGAAACGACTGCTGAGGACCAGTCGCTTACATCCCTGCCGACTCTCCTGCCACGGCTCTACAGTACTTTCCAATAGTGTCCTGCCAGTTTTTTTTCACTCAGCTTCAATGCGACAAGTGTTCACCTCTCCTGTTCCCTGCTGCCCGGACTCTCCTGCTCTCTGCCACTCTTCCCTGCAGTGTGAGCCCATGGTTTTAACCCACGGGTTTGAAGCGAGGCTGCACCACGGCGAAGGGGGGAAGGGGAGAGCGAGCGCTGCAGACAACAGTCAGCTGAGCCAGTGGAAAGGCAAGGGGGAGGGTGGCAAGCGCTACCGGTAGTCTCTGCAGTATTCACGAGCGTCGTATCACCCAAAGGGTCATGAGCAGATGCATTCAGACATTACCTGAAGGAATCAAACAAGTTTTACATGCAGGTTTTTTTTTTAAATTTATAAGCAGGCAAGACAAATGAACTAGCTAGAACAGATGGGTGTAGCACAGGATTTTACATACAGGAGGCAGCTTCGAACAAGGAGGGCAGGAGAGCAAGCGCAGGCAAAGAAGATGGTCTGCGCATGCATCGGGATCGCTGGAGAGCAATCCTTGCAGTCAGTTGGGGGCGTGATTCTGATCGTGCTTCGTGAATCAGCCCCCGCCCCCCCCTCATCCCCCCCGGCCACAGATCGGATCCGATCCATGGCCATAGTGAATCTAGCCCTTAGCCAGTTAGCAGACTGAATAATGCTGCTAATCAGCTAAGTTGGCACTCTGTCTTAATTGCACCCCCTGCCCACCCCTAATCTAGACAGTTAGCAGTAATATTCAGTGGCACTACCTAGTTAAATGCTGCTGAATATTGGCGGCTGGCTAGCTTAACAGGCCTTAACCAGGCAGGGGTCTCTCCTATCTTGTTAAACCCTTTTGAATATCAACCCTTAAATCTTTGATTAGCTAAAGCCAAAGTTCAGCCCTATTTATCTTGAACTGTTACATATGCAAGCCTAACCTTGTGATGGCAATTATAAACAATGACGTCATAGGCAATTTTAATCCTTTAACACGATTATGAATTGTGGTGCCAATCCTAAATACTTACTATGTCCTTAAAGCTTTTGTGCAGTTGATCTTCTGCAAATATGTGAAAATGTAGACATTTGATGCTAAAAATAATTGCGGATTTTAACATTGTAACAGTCTCCTCTAGTCGTTCTCCACAAGCAACCACAGCCAGATGCATTTTCTCAGTGGGTTTTATGCTGATGGAATACCTGTAATGTCAATAAAGAAAACTGCTAAATAGAAAGCAAACTTTTTTTTTAAATAAATCTTTATTAATTTTCAAAACTAATACAAGTGCCATGAATTTTATAAACATTAATAATCAACATAAGCACTTAAATTCCATCAATAATAATACAAAAAAAAATATCACACCCTACCCTTTCAACAGCACAATCAAAAAATAAACCAACAAAATATCCCCCACCACCACCACCCCACCCTGGATATGCATAGAAATAGACAGATATTAAATAAAGACAATTATATTGAATTAACAAAGGATGTCAATGGTCCCCATATCAATTTAAATACTGTTATTCCTCAACATTTCCGCATTCATCTTTTCATATTTATAGCCTAAACATAAACTAGCCCAAAACGCTAAATTGAGGCGGTCACAATTATTCCAATTGCGTGTTATCATTTACATTGCTATTCCTGTCATAATAAGGAAAAGCCTGCCTTTGTAATGATCCATAGGAAGCTTGAAATGCAGCAAAGTACCACATACCGTATTTGCCGGCGTATAAGACGACTTTTTAGTACTGTACCTTAAAATCCTCCCCAAAGTCGGGGGTCGTCTTATACGCCGGGTACTGTTTACATGCCCTTGTTGCATGCACAGCCGGCCAGGTTCCCTTACTTTTGTGGCACTTCCCCGACCGACCGACAACAGCCCGGGTCCGACAAACCTCCCTGCCCTTAACCGCGAATCTAAATTACCTTCTTACAGCTGCTGTAAGAAGGTAATTTAGATTCGCGGCTACAGGGCAGGGAGGATTGTCGGACCCGGCCTGTTATCGGTCGGTCGGGGAAGTGCCACAAAAGTAAGGGAACCTGGCCGGCTGTGCTGCAACCGGGGCGGGGCGGCCGCCCCTCTCTCTTAGTACCGCGAGGCTACTCTTCTTCTCCCTATCTTCTCTGCTTGCAGCACAGAGCCGAACGGAAGTCTTCCCGACGTCCGCGCTGACGTCGGAGGGAGGGAGGGCTTTGTTTAAGCTTTGTTTAAGCCCTCCCTCCCCTCCGACGTCAGCGCTGACGTCGGGAAGACTTCCGTTCGGCTCTGTGCTGCAAGCAGAGAAGGTAGGGAGAAGAAGAGCCGCGTACATCCAGAAGACTGAGCATCCAGCCCCGCAGGAGTCCCGCGACCCTCGGAGGCGTCCGCATGGGATCCCCGCAACCCTAGGGGGCGTCCCCACAGGATCCCCGCGACCCTAGGGGCGTCCCCGTGCAGCTCTCTAATGCTGTTGTTGGTCGGTCGGGGAAGTGCCACAAAAGTAAGGGGACCTGGCCGGCTGTGCTGCACCCGGGGCGGTAGAGAAGGTATGCGGAAGAAGGGGTAGTCTTATACGGCGAGTATATAACAAAACTCTATATTTTAACTAAAAGTTGGGGGGTCGTCTTATACGCCCAGTCGTCTTATACGCCGGCAAATACGGTATAATTGCCTCATACGTCAAAGGGATAGTTGATTCCAATATGAGGTTAATCTGTCCCCATATTGACTTCCAGAAGCTGAGTATCAAAGGACAATAGAACAACAGATGATCCAGTGTCCCTATGTCCAGATGACAATGCCAGCATCTATTAGACTTAGAATTGTCCAATTTATATAACCTAACAGGGTTCCAAAAAGATCTATGTAATAGAAAAAAACCATGTTTGTCTCAGATGCTGACGCTGTACATTTCATCCTCCAAATGCAAATTCATGGCCATTGAGATGCAGAAATATACTGCTTTATCTCCATGCTCCAAATGTCTCTAAGGCCATTTTTTGGTTTCTTATTCAAGAGTTCAGATATTAATTTATACCACCGGGTGGCCTGATGCCCCAGCAAATCTGTCTGGAAGCATAGGACTTGCAAGCTATAATGATTTTTGAAATTCTGCCAGTTAGGGAACCCACTCTGAATGGCCTGCTTCAACTTCAACCATCTATAATTTTGAGATTTTGAAATACCAAATGATTGTTGCAGTCGTGAAAAATCCAGCAGTTTCCCCTTAGATCAGTGGTCTCAAACTCGTGGCCCGGGGGCCACATGCGGCCCACCAGGTACTATTTTGAGGCCCTCAGTATGTTTATCATAATCACAAAAGCAAAATAAAAGTTTCTTGATCCTATGTCTCTAGCTATAAATTACAATATTATTATTAGGACTTAGCCAAAAGGAAAGATTTATAAACTATAAACCTTGTAACCCATTCTGAGCTACTGGGAGGATGGGATAGAAATTGAATTAAATAAAATAAAGAGTTTTACCTCATGCAAAATTGTCATTTCTTTAATAAGACATTAACTATTTTTTTTCTGAGGCCCTCCAAGTACCTACAAATCCAAAATGTGGCCCTGCAAAGGGTTTGAGTTTGAGACCACTGCCTTAGATATAACATCATCTACCGTATTTTCGCGGATATAACGCGCACCATTGTAAAATGCGCACAGGGGTATAGCGCGCAGAAATCACGATGATATGTACAAAAACTTTTCTATACCGCGCTCAGGCATATAACGCGCATGCTGCCCGACTCTCCTCTGGCCACCCCGACTCTCCTTTCGCTCTCCCCGACTCTCCTCTGGCCACCCCGATTCTCCTTTCGCCCTCCCCGACTCTCCTCTGGTTGCCCCGACTCACCGTTCACCCGCCCTGACTTTCGGTGCACTGCCCCGCCTCTCCGTGCCTGTCCCCCTTGAAGTCCTGTCCCCCCTTGAAGGTCTGCCTGTCCCCCCTTGAAGTCCTGTCCCCATCCTGAAAGCCTGATGCCCCCCCTCGACGTCCGATTCTTCTCCCCCCTCGGCAGGACCACTCGCACCCCCACCCCGAAGGACCGCCGACTCCCCGACAATATTGGGCCAGGAGGGAGCCCAAATCCTCCTGGCCACGGCGACCCCCTAACCCCACCCCGCACTACATTACGGGCAGGAGGGATCCCAGGCCCTCCTGCCCTCGACGCAAACCCCCTCCCCCCAACGACCGCCCCCCCCCAAGAACCTCCGCCCGTCCCCCAGCCGACCCGCGACCCCCCTGGCCGACCCCCACGACACCCCCACCCGCCTTCCCCGTACTTTGTGTAGTTGGGCCAGAAGGGAGCCCAAACCCTCCTGGCCACGGCGACCCCCTAACCCCACCCCGCACTACATTACGGGCAGGAGGGATCCCAGGCCCTCCTGCCCTCGACGCAAACCCCCCTCCCTCCAACGACCGCCCCCCCCCCAAGAACCTCCGACCGACCCGCGACCCCCCTGGCCGACCCCCCCACCCCCCTTCCCCGTACCTTTGGAAGTTGGCCGGACAGACGGGAGCCAAACCCGCCTGTCCGGCAGGCAGCCAACGAAGGAATGAGGCCGGATTGGCCCATCCGTCCTAAAGCTCCGCCTACTGGTGGGGCCTAAGGCGCGTGGGCCAATCAGAATAGGCCCTGGAGCCTTAGGTCCCACCTGGGGGCGCGGCCTGAGGCACATGGGCCAAACCCGACCATGTGTCTCAGGCCGCGCCCCCAGGTGGGACCTAAGGCTCCAGGGCCTATTCTGATTGGCCCACGCGCCTTAGGCCCCACCAGTAGGCGGAGCTTTAGGACGGATGGGCCAATCCGGCCTCATTCCTTCGTTGGCTGCCTGCCGGACAGGCGGGTTTGGCTCCCGTCTGTCCGGCCAACTTCCAAAGGTACGGGGAAGGGGGGTGGGGGGGTCGGCCAGGGGGGTCGCGGGTCGGTCGGAGGTTCTTGGGGGGGGGCGGTCGTTGGAGGGAGGGGGGTTTGCGTCGAGGGCAGGAGGGCCTGGGATCCCTCCTGCCCGTAATGTAGTGCGGGGTGGGGTTAGGGGGTCGCCGTGGCCAGGAGGGTTTGGGCTCCCTTCTGGCCCAACTACACAAAGTACGGGGAAGGCGGGTGGGGGTGTCGTGGGGGTCGGCCAGGGGGGTCGCGGGTCGGCTGGGGGACGGGCGGAGGTTCTTGGGGGGGGGGCGGTCGTTGGGGGGAGGGGGTTTGCGTCGAGGGCAGGAGGGCCTGGGATCCCTCCTGCCCGTAATGTAGTGCGGGGTGGGGTTAGGGGGTCGCCGTGGCCAGGAGGGTTTGGGCTCCCTCCTGGCCCGATATTGTTGGGGAGTCGGCGGTCCTTCGGGGTGAGGGTGCGAGTGGTCCTGCCGGGGGGGGGATGTATCGGACGTCGGGGAGTCGGCCGGGCAAGAGGGCTTGGGCTCCCTCTTGCTCCGATCGTGGATGCGGGTGCGGGTGGGAGCGCGTGCGAGCGGTCGTTCGGGGTGGGGGTGCGAGCGGTCCTGCTGGGGGGGTGAATCGGGCGTCGGGCGGGGTGGGAACTATGTTTAAAAACTTTTGTATACCGCGCTCAGGCATATACCGCGCGAGGGGTATGCGCGGTACGTAAAATCACGTATAACGCGCGCGTTATATCCGCGAAAATACGGTAATGTACGAATGCTTGCCTGCATCCAATGCTTCCAGAAGATCCCAGACCCGCCTATTTGAATCTTAGAGTTTAGCCATAGGGATTGAATCTTTAACTATAGTTTTGCTGAAGCCAAATAAAGATCCAACATTGGTTTCAAACTATAGGTCTATTTCTTTGATTAATGTGGATGAAAAACTTAAGTTATTGGCTTTACGCTTGGCCAAGGCTCTCCCTTATATTATTGGTAGAAAGCAAATTTTAAAAAAATATATCCAACCTGATATGTTTTAATTGAAGGTCTTAGCACCTTTTAGCCGGGCGCTCCGCCCAGCTAATTTAGGTGAGTGCCCGGCTGTCATATTGGTCGCAAATTCACCTCATCCTTTTTTTTTTTTTTAAAGCGCCAGCAAATGGGTTTTCAGCTTTACTTTTTATAAAAAAAATTTTCCTACTGCAGGTCGTTTTTTACAGTCGCTGTTGGAGGCAGGGGCTGCAGGCTCATTATGACCAAGTGCGTTAAACAGGAAGAACCCCGATGTCGTGTTTGCTTTTGTTCTGCCGCTCATCCCGCAAGACAGGCTGGCCATTGCTTGCAGATCTGTTTCTGCAGGACATTAGTTTCACTTTGTGCAGGAGAGCCAATCAGAAAGAGGAGAGGCAGAAGCTAGCAGCATGCTTAAGTAACTGCTACTGGCACATGGAAAAAGAGGGAGAAGGTGCCTAAGAGGAATAAAGCAGGTCCAAGACATAGATTCACTACAGGCTAAGGCGGGAGATAGGGCAGGGAGGGAAGCTTACAACTTGGTGTTCTTGCTTGCTTTGGGCCCTCTTCGCTGCCATCTGTGGAGGCAGGACACGGCAGCGAGGAAGGCCCGAAGCAAGCAAGAACACCATGTTGTAAGCTTCCCTCCGTGCTCTATCTCCCGCCTTAGCCTGTAGTGAATCTGCTGATGGGGGGGAAGAGAAATGCTGTGCTGCTGCACCCAATTTAGGGGGGGAGGAAGACCAGGGAAGGTAGAGGAGAGGAAAGAGAGATGCCAAGACCATGGGAGGGATGTAAAGGAAAGGAGATGACCATGGAAGGGGAGAGAGAGATGTCAGGGCATATGGAGGGGGCATATGGAGGGGGGGTTAAGGAGACCGATGCTAGACCAGGGGAAAGGAAGGATGGAGAGAAAGGAAAGAGTAGAGATGCCAGATAATGGAGGGGGTGGGGGAGATGGAAGGAGAGGAGAGAGATGCCAGGGCATGGGAGGAGGGAACAGAAGGAGATAGAGATGCCAGACCATGGGGTGGAGTGGGAAGGAAAGGAGAAGAGAGAGATGCCAGAGCATAGGGGAGAGGGTAGAGACAAAAAAAATGGATAGCGGGTGAAGCTGAAATGAATCATGTACAAAAGAGAGAAACGGTACAGGATATACAGTTTCTTGAAGGGACACAGAAAGATGGAAGATGCCATATTGATGGAAAGGGCAGAGAGGGTTAGAGAGAGAGGGGCAGAGGCTGGGTGGAAGGGGCAAAGAGAGAGGGTAGATGTTGCATTGAAGGGAGAGAGAGGACAAACGCTGAATAGAAAGAAGAATGTGAAGAGATGATTAAAGCAGAAATGACAAAAGGTAGAAAGAAATATTTTTTGTTGCTTTGCGTAGAATCAAGTAGCGTTGTAACTATTGATAAAAGTCTTTAAATAGAAAATGGAAATAAGGTAATTTGGGGGGGACTAAACCCCTTTCTTCAGGTCAGGACAGGATACCATAACAGCAATATACTGTACTGTCTTGAAGAAAGATTTGGCCTCTGAAAGCTAATTGAAAAATGGATTAGTCCAATAAAATGGTATTTTCTTATTTCTTGTTATTTGTTTTATTTCTATTTGTTAATTTGTAAAGTGGTGATTGTTATGTATCAGTTTTTAAATTTACATCTACTGTCTTTATATTTTGCACAGTATTAGGGGACATGTGTCTTTGTGATGTTGCATTGTATGCAGCGTCTGGTTTCTTGGCGGTTCAGTTTTACTTTTGTCTACATATTTCTATTTTTATTTTGTGATTATTCCATATTGGGCGAGGGTGTATCTGTGTTCTGTGTATATGAAAAGGACATGGTTTTCTGTTAGCATCGACTGTACAGGATCAATTGACTGTACAGGATCTGGCTTGTTTAGTTTTACAATCCGTGTGTTGGTGTTCTAGTGCTCACTGCAGTGTTTAAGATGCTGCCTTTTCCTAGGTACACCCTTGTTGTGCGACTCATGGATTATTACTAAAAATAACTTTTTTATATAGAGGAGGGGGTTGTTAAAAACTGATCAGCACTGGCTGTCATATACTAGGTACACCACTGGATTTAATGACCCTATTCTAACTTTACTGTTGACGTAAGTGTTGTGTCCCCCCGTCCCCCACTATAAAGAATTAAAGTTGTATTAACATCAAGCAGCTTTCAAATGACATTATAAGCAAATAAAAATAAAATATTTTTAATACATTCCTAATTATTATCTGCATCTTTACCTAAACTGTTTTGCCCTAGCTCTCACTATGATCTTTATCTGCTACTTTTTTATTTTGCTGTAGTGCAATCACACAGGTCTCCTTCAAGGCTCAGCAACACCTCTCCATAAATTATGTGGAAGAAGTCTGGAAGTGGGGATCGCATCTATTTCATATCCTCAGTGAACCTCAGGAAGGAATCTAGTGATCAAAACATTATTAGAGGTGTTGTAGAGCTGTTTCTTGTATGACTGGATGAGCTATAGTTATCTTTTTTTTTAAGTTGTTTAAATTAATGCAGAAATAAATGGCTAGATTGAACCTAATAACTTCATTAACATATTTCCCTTTTTTAAACCTCTATACCAGGGGTGTCCAACCTGTGGCCCCGTGAAGTATTTTGTGCGGCCCCGGTCGAGGGCGATGCATTATTTTCCTCTGCTGCCTCCGGGTGTTTACTGTCTTGCTGGCTCCCTCCTCTGTCTTGCTGCAGCATTTGCACATTTGTGCGACCCCAGAAAAAAAATTTTTAGACAATGCAGCCCAGGGAAGCCAAAAGGTTGGACAACCCTGCTCTATACAATTTGAAAGAGGGCAAATATATAATTATTCACTTCTAGAATTGGATACTTCTTAAATTTAATAAAAATATTCTGGCACATGTGTCAAACCTTAAAAAAGGAAGTCATAATGAGCATTGGAAAATAATTAACTAATAAAAATAGTGCACATTTAATTTTCCCCACCTCCAAATTTCCCCGTCCCGTCTCGCCCCACCCGGCTACTTTTTCATACCACACGGCTGGAAAAAATTTCTGGGGAGAACACTGAACAGTTCATTTAAATCCAAAAGCAGCTTCTGCAGTTTTTGGGTTTTTTCAATCATTGAATTCATTTGTCAATTGTCTAAGATGTGTTGAGTCTTTACATATTGATACTATTTCTCAAATTTTTAGAGAATGACATGGGGACAATGTTTGTCCCTGTCCTGTGGGCTCTGTCCAAGTCCCATGGTTACCCATAGGTACTCATCCCCATGTCATTCTCTACTTCAGGCCCATTTGAGAGCCATGGAATGGTGTGGAAGCTAAGGCTTCTCAAATCCAAGAGCCTTCTGGATTCTAAACATAGAAGATGTCTATCTGGATCCTAAACATAAAAGATGTCTATCTTCTTAGGTACAACATGCAGAGTGGATCACCTAATTCTTCATCAGGATGTTGTGAATGGGTACTATTACAGCTTCCTTAAGAAGAGAATCATAATCAAAGACATCCAATATTTCAACCCCGACTCATTCTCATCCTCCCACTAAAATGGAAAGGCCTTAGCCACTTCCATAAAAAAAAGAAAAACAAAGGAGAGCTCCTCTAGAGAAGACATCCACCTCTCCAGCAGTGTGTGTGTGTGTGTGTGTGGGGGGGGGGGGAGTCAGATGGTAAGCTAAGAGATCTCTCCTCCAAGAGGTCCTCTTGCACTACATCAGAATTCCAGAAGCAGTCTAACTCCAACTCAGTAAAATACATGCAAGCTAATTTACTCATGCATTTTTCTTTTTTTAAACCAAAGATAAACACCAAAGCCGGCTAATACTTAATGGACAATGTCCTCAAGAAACTAGTCTAAAACTTTTAAACTCAGTTTTACTACATGCTTTGCCCATATCACCCTGTAACAAATTCCAAAGTATCATTGTACTTCCTTCCTTAAATTTGGTTCTAAAACTGCAACTGCTAGTTTCATTGAGTATCCCTACTCCTCATACTATTTCAAAAGCAAATAACCAATCCCTATATCACATATAAAAGTATCAGTTTTCACATAAACCACAAACATGCTTCCCAATTTTAGTTAACAAAAATAAGCAGCAAGGGCACCTTTAGACAAAGGATACTTTACTAAGCTCAACTAAGCAGCACAGTCCTTAGTTTAGACAAGACACCATGTTTAAATTCTAAGATCCCAGGATAAAAAATAGGCTTTAGGAATGACAAGAGCAGAGCCATCAAAGCCTCCAGATTTATGAGCTCCACAAAACTGAAGAGGGAACTCCTTTACAGTTCTATCATGTTTATCTGTAAGATTATCTATATATGCTGCTCTAATCTCAATGCTATACAAAAGCAACAAATGAATAAGACAAAAAAATACATAGGGCTCCTTTTACTAAGCTGCGATAGCGTTTTTAGCGCTTTCAGGATTTTAGCGTGCGCTAAACCCGCACTACGTGGCTAGAACTATCGCCAGCTCAATGTTGGCGTTAAGTTCTAGCGTGCACGGCAATTCAGCACGTGCTAAAACCGCTATCGCATCTTAGTAAAAGGACCCCATAGTAACATACTAAATGACAGCAGATAAAAGACCTGAATAGTCCATCCAGTCTGCCCAATAGTCACATTCATTATACAGTATATTCATGGTTAAATTGTCTTTTCTTTAATATTTCTGGGCAATAGACCATAGAAGACCGCCCAGTGAAATAATTAATAGAAGTAGTAGTAGGTTCCTACTGCAGAAGTAGTAGTAGGCTCCCACTGCAGAAGTTGCCATTGAAGCCAACTCCAGCCTATCCTAACCATCCTGTCACTGGAGCGTCTATCAAAGCCCTCTCCAGCTCATCTTAAACCAAATCACCATATATGGGACACAGAACGTGCAGGATTGCCCAGTACTGACCTTAGTTTGTTTTACACCTTTTCTAATTAGAGATCCTTTGTGTACTTACCACGCTGTTTTAAAATTTCGTCATCGTTTTCATCTCCACCACCTCCCTCAGGAAAGCATTCCAGGCATCTACTACCCTCTCTATGGAAAAGAATTTCCTAACATTACTCCTAAGTCTGCCACATTGTAATCTCAATTCATGCCCTCTAGTTTTATCATTTTCCTTTATTTGGAAAAGATTTGTTTCTATATTAATATCTTTCAAGTATTTAAATGACTCATATCTCCCATGTCCCTCCTGAGTATACATATGTAGGTCTTCCAATCTCTTCTTGTGAATCTTTTGGCGCAAATCCTGTACCATTTTTGTTGCTTTTCTCTGGACTGCTTCAAGAATTTTTACATCCTTAGCCAGATATGGCCTCCAAAACTGAACACAGTACTCCAGTTGGGGCCTCACCAACAACCTGTACAGGGCATCAACACCTCCTTTCTTCTGCCTGTTATCTTTCTATACAGCCCAGTATCCTTCTGGCTACATCCACCATCTTGTCACCCAGACATTGTAACATTGTTGTTCTATTACAATGTAAATATATCGACTTTGTAGACCTAACTTTTTAAAAAATTTCTAATATGCCTGCTATGTAAGAATTTTATACAATAAAAACATGTTATTCCCTCTCTTTACTCCAGTTTCTTCCTCCATTGCACCCCCTCCCCCAAAAAAAATTAAAGTTAGAAGAGAAAGTACCTTACTAAAAAACTAATAAAAACTTTTGAACTTAAGAAGAGAAAGTACCTACATATACCAGAAAAAGGAAAACATTTCCAAATTTAAAAAATTTTTAATCTGGTATATATTTAATAAAAATTACTCTAACAACAACAAAAAAGAATATAGATTTTAATAACTCTTTAAGATGACCTTTCTAGTGAGGTCAACAATGCTATTTCCTAAACTTAGCTATCCCTATTTACTTATCCCTTGTCAGCTCTAAAAAGTGCTATCTTCCAGTTAGTGAAAAGATCCCAAATTCTAATTCCTGCACCTGTCTAGGCTGCTACAAATAAATCAGTATGTCACTTAATATTAGAGCCTACCTAAATGCAGTTTCCCAAAAGTAGTTCATTCCACAAACATCAGAGGGCAGCATCCAATATGGATTCCAGTTAGACATAGAGAGATCTTTAAACCTGACAGAGTGAGAGACAAATTACAATCCTTTTTCAAATATTTTAGTGAATTTAAGGGCTCCTTTTACGAAGGTGCGCTAGCGTTTTTAGCGCGTGCTAACCCTGCACTACATGGAAAATACTAACGCCAGCTCTATGGAGGCGTTAGAGTCTAGCGCGTGGGGAATTGTAGCGTGCGCTAAAACCGCTAGTGCACCTTCGTAAAAGGAGCCCTAAGTGTATCTCCATACACTTACAACTATGTGGCACACGGAATGAAACTATGCATCATGGCTCTTCAAAATATTGTCCAAAATTAATTAAATTTTAAAAGATAAGGGATTAATTTCTGTTGTGTCATAGTATCTTTATCTTGCAATAAGACCAGTTAAAATTTCTGCAGATAGACAAATAAATATTGCATCCTACTCAGCTAATCCTCTAGCCACAAACACAAGGCTTTCAGTCAGCCTTTGACACTAATAGCAAGATAAGGTTCTTACCTCGATAATCTTCTTTCTTGTAGATAGATGTGTCATTCTTGCCGGATTTGTATTCAGTCTGAATTCGCAAGCTGTGCAGAAGATATCAATCATAGTTTTCAACTCCTCCTCCTTATCCAGAGTACTATGCTGCCCCCTTCAGTCTGTACCAAAGCAGGCAATAGCCCCTATAAAGATATAAGAACAGAGGGCACGAAGAAATCCCTGAAAACACAGATGCGTTCTATTTTGATCTGTAGCAAGTATATGAAAAATATTAATAACAAACTACATAGAACAATAATTTATGAAGGGAGAATATCAATCATCAGAAACATTTATGGAGCTCTACATACCCCAGCACTTTTTGAGTCCTTACACTTCTTCCTTTTCTTAAAGTCAGACTAACAGGAAAGACCTCATTCTGAGAACTGACATTCTGACATTCTTGTTTGAGACAGTAAGCAGTGAATTGATTTGAATAAAGGGGAATCCATTGACATCATTTACCTTGACTTTCAAAAAGCCTTTGACAAGGTACCGCACGAAAGACTGCTTAAAAAGCTGTGGAGACACGGGGTGCAAGGGGAGGTCCACCGATGGATCAAAAACTGGCTGGCAGACAGGAAACAGAGGGTTGGAGTGAAGGGCCATTACTCAGACTGGCATGGGGTCACGAGCGGAGTTCCGCAGGGGTCGGTGCTGGGACCGCTCCTGTTCAATATATTTATTAATGACCTGGAGGCGGGAACAAATTGCGAAGTTATTAAATTTGCGGATGACACCAAACTCTACCGCAGGGTTGA
This sequence comes from Geotrypetes seraphini, assembly GCF_902459505.1. Taxonomy (NCBI): domain Eukaryota; kingdom Metazoa; phylum Chordata; class Amphibia; order Gymnophiona; family Dermophiidae; genus Geotrypetes; species Geotrypetes seraphini. The sequence goes on from NC_047092.1 coordinate 62,443,339, forward strand.
AACCATGGAAGACTGCGAAGATCTGCAAAGGGACCTAACGACGCTAGAAGAATGGGCCAAAAAATGGCAAATGAACTTTAATGTAGGGAAATGCAAGGTCATGCATGTAGGGAAAAAGAACCCGATGTTCAGCTACAAAATGGGAGGATCACTGCTAGGGGTAAGTAACCTTGAAAGAGACCTGGGAGTGATGGTGGACACGTCTTTAAAGGCGTCGGCACAGTGTGCCACAGCCTCAAGAAAAGCAAACAAAATGTTGGGTATCATTAAGAAGGGTATCACGACCAGGACAAAGGAGGTCATCCTGCCACTGTATCGTGCAATGGTGCGACCGCATCTGGAGTACTGTGTCCAATATTGGTCGCCGTACCTCAAAAAGGACATGGCGGTACTTGAGGGAGTCCAGAGAAGAGCAACTAAACTGATAAGAGGTATGGAAAACCTCTCATATACTGACAGACTGAAAAAGCTGGGGCTGTTCTCCCTGGAAAAGCGGAGACTTAGAGGAGACATGATAGAAACCTTCAAGATCCTGAAGGGTATAGAAAAAGTAGACAGGGACAGATTTTTCAGATTACGGGGAACCACAAGTACAAGGGGGCACTCGGAAAAATTAAAAGGAGACAGGTTTAAAACAAATGCCAGAAAGTTCTTTTTCACCCAGAGGGTGGTGGACACATGGAACGCGCTTCCGGAGGCTGTGATAGGCCGGAGCATGTTACAAGGCTTCAAAGAAGGTTTGGATAGGTTCCTAGAGGATAAAGGAATTGAAGGGTACAGATAAGAGTAGCGGTAGGTTATAGGGATAATCTGGGACCATTGCTCAGGCAATGGGCCTGATGGGCCGCCGCGGGAGCGGACCGCTGGGCGAGATGGACCTCTGGTCTGCCTCAGCGGAGGCAACTTCTTATGTTCTTATGTTCTTATGAATCAATTTGTTGTCTGAGAAAATCAGACTCATCGATTCAGTGACCAACACCCCCCACCCACCCCGGTGAGACCTGAGATACCTCCAAGGCCTTCTAAAGTAGATGCGGTGGTGAACGGTCAGCAGCGGCATCATTCTGATTGGGCTGCTCACGGCCTGCCCCACCTGGGCCTTCCCTCTGCCATGTCACTGATGTCGCAGCAGAGAGATGCCCTAGCGGGGTAGACCACAAGTACCAGATTCAGAGCAATGCTGCTGTTGACTATCCACTGCCACCGCTGCAACTGCTTCAGGAGGCCTCAAAGGTATGTCAGGTCTCACTGTTGGTCAATGGGGTGCTGCTGCACAGGGGTATGCAAGGGTGGGAGGAATGGAAAGCTGCTACACAGGAGAATGGGTGAGATTGGAGGAAAGTTGCTGCTCAGGGGGATGGGAGGGGAGGAAAGATGCTGCACTTGGGGGGAGAGAGGAAGAATTGTTGGGATAGAGGAGAGGAAGAATTGTTGGGATAGAGGAGAGGAAGAGAGAGAAGAGGTAGAAAGGGGTGAGAGAGAGAAATCCTGCAAATGGTGGAGGGAGGGAGACATGCATGGAAAAGAGAGAGGGAGAAATATTGTATGTAGGGTGGAGGGCAAGGCGATATGGTGCATGGGGAGAGAGAAAGAAATGTTGCACATCATAATGGAGGTGAGGAAAGGAAAGATGCTGCATGGAGGGGAACAGAGAGGTTTAACACAGGGCACAAGGCAGGGAGAGAAAGAGATGATAGACAGTGGGAAAGAAACAAATGCTGAATATGGCAGTGGAAGAAAAAAAAAAAAAGGATACTGGTAATTTTATTTTCTATTTTATTACAATATGTCAAATTTGAAATGTGTATCCTGCCAGAGTTGGTGTTAGACAGTGAGCCTGAGCTAGGACCTAACAGAGAGGAAAAGTTTTTTTGTTTATCTTGTTTACACCACAGTGCCAGTGTAGGGTTGGAGAAGAAGAAGGAAAAGGGGAGTGGGGTGGGTGGAAAGGCTGAAAATAAACCCGCCAGGACATTTAAAAAAAAAAAAAAAGCCTGGTTGTGCAGGAAAAACAAATTGAATCGAGTCAAAAAAATCAATTCATCAGGCCAAATCGAATCAAATCGAAAAATTTTTCCCCGAATCGGGCAGCGCTAGTAAGCAGGCTTATTGAAAGACTGACCAGACGGGGTTCCAAAATGACACACCTATTTACAAGAAAGATTACTGAGATAAGAACCTAATTTTTCTTTCTAGTGCAATAGGTGTGTCATTCTGGACAGATGGGACATACCAAAGCAGTTCTTTGAATCTAGGACAACATTGCTGAAACGGAAAGAGATGGCGGAAGTAACTCGATATCTACAGAAGGCCAATTTGCGATATAGATGGCTTTTTCTATTTGGAATATCTATTACGGTTGCATGCCGTACGGAACAAGCACGATCATCTGCTGAGGCATGGAAGGTCTTAGATCTAGGCTGTAAGGACTTGCCTAAAAAAGAGACTCGGAACCACAAGCCCCCTACAACAACTCATAATACTGATGCGACATGGCATAAAGTAGGGGAAGCCAAGCCCCACCGTCAAAATCAAAGAGATGAGTCTTGTTATAGGCAGGAGAGAGTTGGCTGTGAAGAGGAGGCAGGCGAGCAGGAGAAAGTCAGCCAGAGAGAAGAGGAGTCAAGGGGAAAGCAGTAGCAAGTGAGGGGCAGCAGCAAAAGGTAGCTCCGCCCACCCCTCCGACATCATCGGCAGCTGATCCAGAGCTCCCCTTACAAAGGGGAGTGGCTAACGGCACTCAGCCTTAGTGATAGCGCCTTTGCGAAGGGCCTTAAGGGACAAGTCACGGCACTGAGGAAACACCAGGGAAGGCCACCTACACAGGCAAGTACCACAAGGGCAACAGGACAGACACAAACAGCAGATAAATAAATAAACACAGCAGTCACGGAGGACAAACACAGCAGATGCAGAGGACATACACAACAGAAGCAGGGGTAGCAGGTATATAATTAGGAGAGGGACTGCACAGTATCAGCACCAGGACACTACATGCAGTGGTAGAAGGCATATAGGGAAGAACAAGAAGCACAGAAGACCCAGGAAATAAGGAGAAGTCACTTCAGACAACAGACCGGCAAGCAGACAGCAATGGAAGCAGCAGATAGAAGCAGGATGTTGAGCTAACCAGTTTTCTGCACCGTTTGTCATATTTATAACTACCTCCCCTCTGGGAGGCAGTCTTATGTATGCACTCGATGCAAGGAACTGGAGGGCCTGAAGAAGCAAGTCTGGCTACTAGAGGGCAGAGTACTAGAACTAGAAGCACTTTGAGCAGTTGAGGAGGAGATCAGAGAAGCTGAAAACTTCATGAAAGAGAGAAACATTGAAGAATAAGGCAGAGAACTTCATGAAAGAGAGGAACATTGAAGAAGAAGGAGGCATACAGAGAGGCTTTGGAACATCACCAACAACAGAGGAACTGCCAAGATACACCCAAAGAGAGTGACGACCACCTGGAGGACAAACACAAGGAAGGACTAGATGACACAGCAGCAGGACCTGGAAACAGTGGGGGGGGAGGGGAAACCCACAGGAAGATGAGTCCAGTGCAGGCCAACGCTGGGAGGAGGAAAGATGGAAGTGCACCGAGGACACAGACCTGCGGCTAGAGAGATGGACATACACCAAGGACATGGACCTACAGCTAGAGAGACAAGAGAAGATAGAGAAGACAGCAATCGTCATGGGAGACTCCATCATCTGACAAAATACTGAAAGGATTTGACAAAATGGAGCAGGGAAAGCAGTTATTTACAATGTCTAATGTGACACGGACAAGAGGACATAGACTGAAGCTGAGGGGGGACAGGTTCAGGACGAATATCAGGAAGTTCTATTTCACGCAGCGAGTGATGGACACCTGGAATGCTCTCCCAGAGGAAGTAATTGCAGAATCCACTGTTCTAGGATTTAAGGGTAAACTAGATGCACATCTCCTTAAGAATGGCATAGAGTGATACGGGTAAGGGTAAATTAGATGCACATCTCCCTTGAGAAGCATACAGTGATAAGGGGACTAAAACTATGCCAGGGTACACCTGGCGGGGCCTTCGTGTGTGCGGATCACCGGACTTGATGGACCCAGGGTCTGATCTGGAGATGGCAATTCTTATGTTCTTATGTTCTAAGTTGAGAACCACATAGCAGGAGTAAGACAGGATTGACTGGTGACCTGCCTACCAGGAGCCAAGGTAGAGGATATAGTGAGCCGCATCGACAGGATCATTGACAGTACGGAAGGGGGAGATATGGAGGTGGTGATCCACGTTGGGACAAACGACATGCGCAACAGGAACTACAGCAGGGAAACACTGAAAGACCAGTTCCAGATGCTAGGAAGGAAGCTGAAGATCAGAACACCGATGGTAGCATTCTAGGAGATCTTGCCGGTGCCCAGAGCTGAAGGGAAGAGGCAGACGGAACTGCAACGCATGGATGAGACGCTGGTGTGAGGAAGAAGGATTCCACTTCGAGCGCAACTGGACGATGTTCTGGGGGAAGTGCAAGCTATACAGGAATGATGGACTCAGCAGAGACGGAACGAGGCTACTTATAAGCAACATCAATCGAGAAATTGAGAAGTTTTTAAACTAAGAATAAGGGGAAAACCAACAGTCGACCAAGAGTCGATGGGTCGGGAAACGATATACCCAGGGGATACCATGCAAGAAGATTGCAGGGAAGACTCATCGGATCATAGGCAAGATAGAAATCTCAACGGATAAAAAGGGACAGAAGCGAGGGAGACAGAAGAGAGTAACAGGCCGCAAAACTGAAGTGTATGTACACAAACGCAAGGAGCCTAAGGAATAAAATGGGGGAATTGGAAGCTATGGCACAGAAAGATAACCTAGACATCATCGGCATCATGGAAACATGGTGGAACGAGGACAGTGTCTGGGACACTGTAATACCGGGATACAAGCTATACCGCAGAGACAGAGTAGGACAAAAAGGTGGGGGTATTGCCCTATACATAAAAGAGGGAATTGAGTCTACCAGAGAGAACAGGCCATAAACGAACAATAAGGTAAACAAACAATAAGGTAGAGTCTCTATGGGCCAAAATACCGGGAACAAATGGAACAGATACACAGATCGGCATCTACTACCGACCCCCAGGGCAGTCTGAAGAGAGTGATGGAGACATGACAGACAAGATTAAACACGATTGCAAGGAAGGCAACACAGTTATCATGGGCGACTTCAATTATCCAGAGATAGATTGGAATCTAGGCAACTCCAGGTGCAGTAGAGGAACCAAGTTCCTGGATCCTGAAGGTGATTGCTTCCTGGAACAACTTGTTATGGAAAATACGAGAGGAAAAGCAATTCTAGACTTAATTCTAAATGGACTACGAAGACCGGCACAAAGTACAGAAGTAGAAGGGACGCTAGGAAACAGTGATCACAACATGATCTACTTCAACCTAGACACAGGAACAAAAAATCGACACTGAACCTCCGAAAGGAAACTACGAAGGGATTAGAGTCATGGTTAGGAAGAAGATTAGGAAGAGGATAAGCATTATAAATACACTAGAGCAAGCATGGTCCCTTTTCAAGGACACAGTCACAGAGGTGCAAAATCTATATATACCACGTATCAACAAGGGTTCCAAGAGGAAGAAGAACAAGGAACCGGCATGGCTCACTGTAGCAGTGAAGGAAGCAATCAGAGACAAGAAGACTTTGTTTAAGGAATGGAAAAGTACAAAAACGGACGAAAACTGGAAAGCACAAACAACATCAAACAAGTGCCATAAGGCAGTAAGAGGGGCCAAAAGAGACTATATGGAAAAAATAGCCAACACCCCTGTTCGCACAATCAAATTGTCCTCCTAAACTTATTGATACCATGTTTGTGACTGCTCTCATGCATATTCTGAAAAATTGGAAATCATCTTCGTTATTAGATTATACTTTTTGGTGGAACTCTCTATGTATGTACCACAGATTTGAATCATATGCATATGAAAATAAAATTTCACTCCATAAATCCATGAATTGGAAAAACAAAAAATCACCCTGGTCATTTTTAGATTCATATGTACATTCTACTATGTAGACACTCCTGTCTTCTCCTCTCTTTAAAAATTATATATATATATATTTTTTTTTCTTTCTCTCTTCTTTTTTCCTCTCTCTTTCAATTTTTACTTTGTCCTATTTCACTTTCTATTGTCATACATCACCACAAACAAATCCAAAAACAACTCTGAGCTTTTCTTAATAATATGGGCCTTTATAATTAACTGTATATTAATGCAAAATGTTATACTACTTTTATGTATTTGAATTGCTCCTTGTATTTTTTAAAATACTGAATAAAATTTATTGAACTAAAAAAAAAAAAAAACAAAAAAAAAAAAAAAAAAAAAAAAAAGGAAAAAATAGCCAAGGAGGACAAAAACTTTAAGCCGTTCTTTCAATATATTAAGGGGAAACGACCAGCAAAGGAAGCAGTGGAGCCATTAGATGACCATGGAATAAAGGGAGTACTAAAGAAGGACAAAGCCATCACTGACATCTGTATTTACAGAAGAGGATATATCCAATATACCAGAAGTCATCAGATTTTTATTTTCTGTTTTGTGATTATAATATTTATTTTGTTTACACCACAGAGCCCTAAGATGTGTTTCTTGTAGAAAGCAACACAAAAAAAGAAGAAAAAAAAAACACACTGTGAATAAGCTCTGCCGGTAAGCTCAGTCATCCATACCAAAAAATCCCCTAAAAATAACAATAAATTAAAAATACAAAATGTTGAGAAAAACAAACCTCATACACAGACAGCCAGGACTACACTGTACCCTAAGCCGTCTGTATTATCACTGGTTTGAAAAAAACTCCACACATAAATATCTTTCATCAGTCTTTCATATTTTCAAATAGACTGCTTGCCCTGTATCGGTAGCATGGAATAGTGCTACTCCTTGGGTTTTGGCCGAGGTACTAGTGAACTAGATTGGCCACCTTGAGAATGGGCTACTGGGATTGACAGACCATTGGTCTGACCCAGTAAGGATATTTTTATGTTCTTATGACTTTTCACATCTTCATCAACAGGATGATACTTCGGATTTCACTACATAAGCCAATCTCTTAATAGCTACAGTTAGCTACTAAAGTATGAACCCTCCTAACGGGTACACGCACAGAAGAATATATATTTTCAAACAGTACTGCGTGAATACAATAGAACTTATCTGGAGATCTTTGTTCTGTAGCAGTCTATTTCTCTATATCTATTTAAAGGCTGATTGTATTTTTTTAAGATAGAGAAGGATTTTCTTTCTTTTAAAAGATAGAAGATGCTGAGCCAGTACAATAAACACCATGAACAAATATACTGTATAATCGAGGTCACGTGCATGCAGAGGAATAAGACAGAACCTCTCTATACTTCAGAACATATATGCAATTAGAAGCCAAATCAGCCCCAAACAATGCACATATTACATGTTATTGCATAAATCAAGGCACATGCACAGACCGATTGTAATAATTTCTGCAATAGTGCTGGGTTGTTATAATTTTTCATGACATTTTATAAAGTAACTCGCATTCTGGTTGGGTAAAACAGGCCATATTGCGCTCCCAGAGCTTTGAGTTTTGGTCTCAGATCCAAAAATAAGCTTTTTTATTTTTAAAATTTCTATACCGTTTTATTCCAAAAAGGTTTACAATAAGGTTACATACATAAAATATTGAAACAGGACAGAACAAATAAAAACAAAAGCAGAAAGATTCAATCCTTACAATAGGTTAAATGCTCAAAGAAATGCATCACCAAATAATTGCATTTTCAGTAGTTTCCTGAATGAACTCCTATCACTACATTTCAGAATTTGACCAACAAGGCCATTTCACAGTTACTCCTGCACATGAAAAGGTCATAGAATTCGTTTCTACATACTTGGGCTTGGCCTTTGTTTTCATCAATGCTGAATTTTCAGAGTGTAATGATCTTGATGGTTGGTAACCAGACATCAAACTCTTAAAAATTCGGAAATCATGCCATATGAAATTGATGTCATAGCATAATTGCTTTATATTGGATTCTAAATACAACTGGTAGCCAATGCAGTAGTCAGAGATATGGGGTAATATGCTCATATCTTGGCATTACTGTTTTGATGTTTATGACTTGTAAAACAGTTTGTTTTCTGTTATCGTGTGAATGTAATCACCGGAGACATTATACCTATGACTAGTGTGCATGCCTAGTGATCTCTATTTGAATGTAAGTAATCAGTGGATTGTTGGAGCAAACTCAGCTGTTATACTTGTATTTATCAAACTTTATTGGTAAAATAAAGCACAGTTACTTACCATAACAGCTGCTATCTGGAGACAGCAGGCAGATAATCTCCATATGGGTGACGTAATCCACGGAGCTCAGTATGGACAGTATGAAAAGTGAACTGTCACTTTAAGTTTTAAGAAACTCTGCAACTGCGTGCACTATGCATGCGCAACTGCCTTCCCACCCGTAGAGGTTTACAACACCTCAGTTCCGTTAGCAAGCTAAGAAGCCATTCAGGGGAGATGGGAGAGTTGTGAGAATATCTGCCTGCTGTCTCCGGATAACACCTGTTACGGTAAGTAACTGTGCTTTATCCTAGGACAGGAGTGTCAAACTCAGGCCCGCGTGCCAAATTTGGCGCGCAGGGTAAATAAATTTAGTCCATGAGAAAATACCCTGTTCCTTCCCTCCCTCCATCTCTCAACTGGCTTCCCGGTCTCACCTTCAAAGCAGCCTGCACCTTCAAAGCAGCCTGCTGTGGTCCTGAATGTCAGAGGAGGGACAGGACTGCAGCAGATGGAAACGTGCTGTGGAGGCCAAAGGCAGCCTGCTAGGAACGCTACAGCCGACCGGCCATGCAGGTCGTCGGGGGTAGGCCCTGGCATAGAAGTACACGGAGGGAGAGAAGGAGGGGTCCAAAGAGACATGCATATGCCGGACTGAGGGTTGGGGGAAGGGAAAAATAATGGGTCTAAAAACAGAGGAGAGGGAGAGAGATGGTGGACAATGGGATGGTGTGGAAGAGGGGATAGAGATACTGGATAGGAGGGTAGTTGGGAAGAGAAAGGGAGAGATGTGGACCCTGGGTGGTGGGGAAGGAGGGAGAGATGCTGGATGAAAAGGTAGTTGAGAAGAGATGGTGGATATAGGGATGGTGGGGTCCATCGTTGCAGCTGCGGGGATGTTGACGAAAAAAAGGAAAGATGCCAGACCTCCGGGGGAGGGAAGGGAAACGGAAGGGGAGAACAGAGATGGAAGATGGATAGTTAGCATGGAGAAAGAAAGAAATGACGAATGGGCAGAAGACCCTGGCAAGCGACTTATCAGAAGACAACCAGAACCTGGGACCAATATGATTTGAATAAAGACCAGACAACAAAAGGTAATTTTTATTTTCTGTTTTGTGATTACAATATGTCAGATTTGAAATGTGTAATCTGCCAGAGCTGGTATTAGACAGCAAGCGTGAACTAGGACCTAAAAGAGAGAGGAAAAGTATTTTTTATTTATTTTGTTTACATCACAAAGTCAGCGTGGGGTTGGAGAGGTTGTAACCCTATACTTCTACTAAGACTAAGAGGCCCTTTTATTAAGGTGCACATTTAGTGTGTACTAATCTTTAGCGCATGCTAAATCAATTAGCATATTTTAATAAAAGGACCCCTAAGTATTTTAATAAAAAATTTGGCCTGCGATTTAGCCTATGTTTTAGATTTCGGTCCCTTATGTGATTGAGTTTGACACCCCTGTCTTAGGACAAGCAGGCAGCATATTCTCACATATGGGACTCCCTAGCTTACTACAGAGGGAAGGAGGGAGTGTTGGCCTTTAAGAAAATTAACTTTGTAAAACTGCTTGGCCAAAGCACCCTTCTCATCTGGAATATGATTCCAGACAGCAGTGAGACGTGAAAGTGTGAACTAAGGGCCAAGTAGCTTGCAGATTTCATCAATGGGAGTGGAACGCAAGAATGCAACTAAAGCTGCCATTGATCGGACTTTATGTGCCGTTACATGCCCCCCAAGCTGCAGCCCAGTCTGAGCATAGCAGAAGGAAATAAAGGCCGCAAGCCATGTGGAAATAGTTCTCTTGGTTACTGGGCAGCCCAATCTGTTGGGATCAAAGGAGATGAACAGTTGAGTAGATGTCCTGTGAGACTGAGTCCTTTGTAAGTAATAAGCTAATGCTCATTTGCAGTCAAAGGTATGAAGAGCTGCTTCTCCAGGATGAGTATGAGGCTTCGGAAAGAAAACTGGAAGCACAATTGATTGATTCAAACGAAATTCCGTAACCACTTTTGGTAAGAATTTTGGATGAGTGCAGAGAACAACTTTATCATGGTGAAACACTATAAAAGGTGGGTCCACTCCTAACGCTTGAAGCTCACTCACTCGATGTACAGAAGTGATGGAGATTAAAAATATCACTTTCCAAGTGAGATATTTAAGATGAGCAGAAGGCACTGCTTCAAATGGAGGTTTCATTAATCTGGAGAGAACCACATTAAGATCCCAAACTACTGGAGGCGGTTTAAGAGGAGGTTTGACGTTAAAAAGACTTTTCATAAATCTGGAAACAAGAGGATGAACTGCAAATAATTTATTGTTGACTTGAATATGAAAAGCACTGATAGCACTAAGGTGAACTCTGACTCAAGTTTATATTTATACTTTATTAACATTTGATATACCGTTTAAGCATATTACAGATCTAAGAAGTTTACAATAAAATGCAGGTAATTAGAACTTCCCCATCTGTCCTGAAGGCTCACAATCTAGCTGAACAATTATTAAAATAGAAAAGATATTACAAAATTCCAAGAATTGTGAGGGAAAGGTACAATTCAAATAATAAAAAAAGATAAAGATAAAAGAAATAAAAAGAATAAAATTAAAATATACAAATAAGTTTAAGAGATTGGAAATTGAGCAAAATAAATTCCAATCTGGTGCTAAATCTAATTATCAATCCGGTCTAATAGAACTCCACATCTGCAAGGAAGGATTGACACAGAGAAGGAATCAACGTTTGCAATCTGGGCCATGAGCAGAAGACAAAGAAACCAGGAAGAAAAGGCATGCCACGGAAGGTCATCTGAGCTGTCACCAATCCACTGCACACCATCCAGGCAGGCTCCACCGATGCAAGCCAACAACACAGCCTCCGTCAATTGTCCTTGGCCCTGGCCTGCTAGAAAAGTGGTTTTAAGACCTGAGTTGGATAAGTGCAGAAGGTATTCCAACACTGAAGGTATGGAGGAAGATGAAGCATCTTGATGAAGATCACACCACGCTAAAAACTATGTCCATTTCTGTTGGTAGAACTGCTATGTAGAAGGTTTTCTGGATGTTTCTAAAATGAACCTAACTGAATTAGAGAGATCAGCTTCTGTTGAAGTCTGGGTGGCGGTACCAAGTTGTCAGGTGCAATGACTGTAAATTGGGATGTAAAAGAGACGCTTGACTCCGAGTTAGAAGAGATGGAAAGATCTGCAGGGTTATTGGATCTTGACCTTGAGTTGAAGTAGAAGGGAGTACCTCGGTTGTCTGGCCCACCGAGGATCATAGTAGCCGATTCTTGCTTGAGCTTGACCAGTGTTTTGAGAATGAGAGGAATCAGAGGGAAAGCATAAAGGAGCTTACCCATCCAATCCAGGAGGAAGGCATCTGCCTCCAAATGGGAAGTTCTCCGACTGGGAGAAAGTGACTAGTGGTGTACCCCAGGGTTCGGTACTTGGGCCGATCCTTTTTAATATTTATATCAATGACCTGGAGGAAGGAACATCCAGTGAGATTATCAAGTTTGCAGACGATACAAAACTATGCCGGGCAATCAGATCGCAGGAGGATAGAGAGGAACTCCAGAGCGACTTGTGTCGGTTAGAAACATGGGCGGAGAAATGGCAGATGAAGTTCAATGGGGAGAAATGCAAGGTAATGCATTTAGGCAATAAGAATAAGGAATACGAGTATACAATGTCAGGTGCAACTCTGGGGAAGAGTGAACAAGAAAAGGACCTGGGTGTACTGATAGATAGGACCCTGAAGCCGTTGGCACAATGCGCAGCAGCGGCAAAGAAGGCAAATAGAATGTTGGGCATGATAAAGAAAGGAATCTCAAGTAGATCGGAGAAAGTTATAATGCCGCTTTATAGGGCAATGGTCAGACCACACTTGGAATACTGCGTCCAACATTGGTCTCCCTACCTAAAGAAGGATATAAAACTGCTGGAGAGGGTGCAGAGACGAGCAACAAAACTGGTGAAGGGTATGGAGAAACTGGAATACGAGGATAGACTTATAACACTAGGATTGTTCTCCCTTGAGAAAAGGAGACTGCGTGGGGATATGATCGAGACCTTCAAAATACTGAAAGGAATCGACAAAATAGAGCAGAGAAGATTATTTACATTGTCCAATTTGACACGGACTAGAGGACATGTAATGAAGCTAAGGGGGGACAGGTTCAGGACTAATATCAGGAAGTTCTGCTTCACTCAGAGAGTGGTTGACACCTGGAATGCCCTCCAAGAGGAGATTATTGCGGAATCGACCGTCCTAGGCTTCAAGAGCAAACTAGATGCATATCTCCTTAAGAGAGGCATATAAAGATATGGTGGACTATAAATTACGCCAGGTGTACACCTGGCAGGGCCTCCGCGTGTGCGGATCGCCGGACTTGATGGACCGAAGGTCTGATCCGGAGATGGCAGTTCTTATGTTCTTATGTTCAGACGCTGAGGAGAGTATTGCCTGGAACAAAATTGAGGCAGTTTGTGATTGCTGGGGGATGCAAATAGGTCTATCTGAGGAGTCCTCCAAAGAGAAAATATCTGACGCAAGACTTCTGAAGTAGAGAGTTCACTCATGCGGTCAAAGATATCTGCTGAGTTTGTCAGCGAGTGTATTTTGTGTTCCTTGAACATAAACAGCTTTGATATATATGTTTTCAGCAATTGCCCAGGTCCAAATCTACTCTGCTTCCTGGCAGAGTGCGAGAACTCATCTCTTCTTGCTTGTTTATGTAATATATTGTGATTTGATTGTCCCTACAGACCAGGACGATTTGATCAGATATATTGTGTTGAAAAGTCTTCAGAGCATTGTGAATCGCTCCGAGTTCCAAGAGGTTTATGTGGAGCTTCTGTTCTTGCGCAAACTAGTGACCTTGCGTTCGGAGACTGTCCAGGTGAACTCCGCAAGCATACATGGACGAGTCTGTGGTCAGGACTTTCTGATGTGGAAGAGTTTGAAACAGCAAACCTTTGAAAAGATTTGACAAATTCATCCACCACTGAAGAGATTGACCAAGCGATGATGTGATTGTAATGCTCTGTGAGAATGGATTGAAAGCTTGAGACCATTGAGACGCCAGAGACCACTGAGCTGTTCTGAGATGAAGTCTTGCTAAGGGGGTAACGTGGACCTTAAACGCCATATGGCCCAATAGTCTCATGATTTGTCTGGCTGAGATGGACAAAAGATGGTATACTTGACTACACAACTGAATTAGGTTATCGTGTCTTGGTTGAGGTAGGAACACCCTGAGTTGAACGGTATCGAGCAGGGCTCCGATGAACCGTAGAGTTTGAGGGGGTTGAAGTTGAGATTTTAGAAGGTTGACTTCGTACCCTAACTGTTGAAGAAACAGGATTGTGGACTGTGTTACTGAGAGCACCCCAAGGGAAGGCGTTTTTTATGAGTCAGTCATTGAGATAGGGAAAAACTTGAAGTCCATGATCCCTTAAAGTTGCTGCCACTACTACAAGGAATTTGGTGAACACACTTGGAGAGGAGCCTAAGCTGAAAGGCAGAATTTTGTATTGAAAGTGTTGGTAGGCAATTCAAAATCTCAGAAACGCTGAGCCAGCCAGAGGGGAACTGTTGGGCAAGCACGTGGAGGAGTTGAGGAGAATCGGAGGTGCTGTGAGTGTGCTTGTTTCCAGCAGCTGCAGGGGCTGAGAGGGCTGACACAGCGGCGAGGCAGGAGAAAGTGAATCGGAGAGGCAGAGGAGGCAGTTAAGGGGAGCGGAAGGCAGGAGAAGTTAGAAGGAAGTCGGAGGAGGCAGTAATAAGGAGCAGAGAAGCGGCAAAGGGAGCAGGACGAGGCGGGTGGTAGCTCCGCCCACCCCCCGACGTCACAGCCGATCTCCCCCATAAAAGGGGTCGAGTCAACGGCGCACAGCCGTTTGGCGCGCGGCGAAGGCGAGCGGCAAAGGCGCTCGCCTTAGCGAGATCGCCTTCGCGAAGAGCCTCAAGAAGGGCCTCAAGGAGGAACTTTTAAATAAGTCTGTAGTTTAACTTAGTCGGTAGTTCAACTTCTACAAGTAGCTAATCAACCAATTAACCTCAGTCTAACTTCCAACCTACACCAAATCCTTTAACTCTCTACCTAATCAGTAAGCACCCAAAACTTTCACACTAACCAGGCAGACATCACCAGTCACTCTATCCTCAAACTTTTAACCAGGCAGACCACTCTATCCTCATATCTTTCAATCAGGCAGCCCCTTCTAGTCCACTGGTAAACAGGCAGCCTTAACAAACAATTAACTGACTACCTCTATCCCTCAAACTTTAACACTATCTGACCAATAACTAACTGACTACCTCTATCCCTCTAACCTCCACACTATCTAATATAAAACTATCAACCCCCATCCTAACAGTAAATATAAAAAAAAAAAAAAAAAAAAAAATTAGAATAAAATTATATAGTTAATTATAAAATAATCTTTTTTTTTTTATTAATCATGGCAGGAAGGACCAGAAGCAACAAGACTTCAATCAAGTCAGGCTGTCCAGTCACCGAGGGTATCCAGGGGGTGGCTACGGCACTCGTTCAGACAGAGGGGAAACCAGGACGAAATGCAGAGGTCTCTGTACAGACCGAGGCCATCCCCACCCCCCCCACAAAGTTGTCTACAGTCTCCACACAGACGGAAGCAATGGAGCAGCTAGATGACAGCCTTTTGCAGGAGCTAAGGAACCTGAGAGAGGAGGTCCAGCGCCTACGAAGCATTCGTGACGACGAGACCTTCATCGACGGAGTCATCCAAGAGCTATCCCAGATCACCAATCAGGAATCCATACCCACAACACCCAAAGCAACTAAGCCAGCAACCAACCCTGCTACCTTGAGACCAACCACCGGAATACAGGAGGAGACTGAAGACGCTGACTCCTGGCAGCTCGTAACTTCCTCCACAGGAAAACACAGAAAACATTCTTCATCTTCTGTTTCTTTCTCTCACATACAGGGCTGTTCTACATCGACCCCGCAAATCACCTTGAAGAACAGATTCCAGCTACTCCAGGAAGTATCTGACAACGAGGTACAGGGTGTTGTTCAGCAGAAGGCCCCAGTTCCGGAGACAACAGGTCGTCCCACCCCTAAGAAGCGCAGAGTGGTGGTGGTAGGGGATTCGCTACTGAGAGGCACCGAGGGACCAATCTGCAGATCAGACTTACAATCAAGAGAGGTTTGCTGTCTGCTGGGGGCTAAGATTCGGGATGTAACCGCTTGCCTGGACAGACTCATAAAGCCCCAGGACCACTTCCCTATGCTTCTCATCCACATTGGAACTAATGACACTGCAAGGAACACCCATGAGAGCATACAAGAAGACTTTAGAGCCCTGGGTGAGAGGCTGAGGAGGATGGAAGCGCAGGTGGTCTTCTCCTCGATCCTTCCAGTGAGGGGCAAAGGTAGAGCCAGAGATGAGCGCATCCAGAGGGCTAATGACTGGCTGCGAGGATGGTGCAGGGAGATGAACTTCGGGTTTCTGCACCATGGAGAGACGCTGCAGGGACTACAGGGATCAGACGGGCTACACCTGACAAGAAGAGGGAAAAACGTCCTTGGACACCGACTAGCCCACCTACTTCACAGGGCTTTAAACTAGGTAAGTTGGGGGAGGGTACAGGCTCAATCAACCCACCTGGCGAGCTAGGCTGCCAACACTTTTTGGAGACTGGGGTAAGTGGACACAGAAATCCTGGGTTCAGGACTAGGGCGAGTACACACATTTCCAAGACTGGGGTGGGTACATGTTGTGATTTGGGGTCTAGGGAGGGTACACACCTTGCAAATTGTACCAAAAGAGTCCAAATAGCTCAAGCGGGAATTCCCCCACAGAGTACACACATTTCTGTGTCTGGGGTAGATACTCACAATAAAACTAGCATTAAAAGCGAACATGCGACATGGAAAGCCATGTACGTCAACGCCCACAGTTTGGGCAACAAGATCCTAGAATTAGAGACTGAAATGAGGAACGCTGACCTGGATGTGGTGGCGATATCTGAGACCTGGCTCACGGACTCCCACGGGTGGGACATGGTCATACCAGGCTACAATTTACTTCGCCGGGACAGGGAGGGCAAAATGGGAGGAGGTGTAGCACTATATACTAAAGATGACATTAAAGTCACCAGAATTGCAGATGTCAGGTACACAGGGGAATCCCTTTGGGTAAATTTGGCCAGGGGGAAAGACAAATGCCTGTATCTTGGCGTAATATACAGACCCCCAAATCAACAGGAGGACCTGGATATGGAATTGATCGGAGACATAGAGAATATCACCTTGCGTGGGGATACAGTACTGTTAGGTGACTTCAATATGCCTGGTGTGGATTGGAACACACTTTCCTCTGCATCCAGCAGCAGCAGGAGGCTATTGAACTCTATAAAGGGAGCAAGACTGAAACAACTGGTACTGGAGCCAACAAGGAAGCAGGCAATACTGGACCTGTTACTTACAAATGGCGAGAGTGTCACAGAGGTCTCAGTGGGCGAGGCATTGGCCTCCAGTGACCACAATATGGTATGGTTCAATCTCAAAAAGGGGTTCGCCAAAGCTAACACATTGACCAAGGTCCTAAGCTTCAAGGACGCCAACTTCGAGGACATGGGGGAATTCATCCATCAAGCGCTACAAAACCAAGCGGTAACAGATAACGTAGAAGAAATGTGGTCAGCTCTGAAAAATACCATACAGGAGGCAACCAACCGATATATAAAATCAGTAAGTAAACGGCGAAGGAACAATAGGCCACAGTGGTTCTCTGTGGAGATCTCGGGCCTCATAAAAGAAAAGAAAAGAGCGTTCATTTCTTACAAACAATCAGGGAACCAGGACTCGAGAGAAGACTACCTGGTCAAGGCAAGAGCCGTCAAAACAGCAGTTAGAGAGGCCAAATTCCGAAACGAGGAGACGTTAGCAAAGAACATCAAGAAGGGCGATAAATCCTTCTTCAGGTATATTAGCGACAGAAACAGAAACACAGGCGGGATAGTACGCCTTAGGAAACCAGACAGGAACTATGTAGAAGAGGACTCGGAAAAGGCTAAACTTTTAAACGAATACTTCTGCTCGGTCTTCACCCGCGAGGAGCCGGGATCTGGCCCTCTGCTACAGACGAGGGATTGTTCAGTAGACCCGTTTAGTAGCTTCGAGTTTACGCCAGGCAGTGTCTACTGTGAGCTGTCTAAACTCAAGGTTAACAAAGCGATGGGGCCAGACAACCTGCACCCCAGGGTGCTCAGGGAATTGAGTGATGTCTTGGCGGAACCACTATCCGCGCTCTTCAATCTCTCCCTTAGTACAGGTATAGTCCCGTTGGACTGGAAAACGGCTAACGTCATTCCACTCCATAAAAAAGGTTGCAAAATGGAGGCTGCAAACTATAGACCGGTGAGTCTCACATCAATAGTGAGCAAGCTGATGGAAACTCTAATCAAACATCAATTGGATACGATCATGAACGAGGAGAATCTACGGGATCCCCGTCAACATGGATTTACTATGGGGAGATCCTGCCAATCCAACCTGATCAGCTTCTTTGACTGGGTGACGAGGAAGCTGGATGTTGGGGAGCCCCTGGACATCGTATACTTAGACTTCAGCAAAGCTTTCGATAGCGTACCACACCGCAGGCTGTTGAACAAAATGAGTTCTATAGGATTGGGTGACACTTTGACAAAATGGGTTGAGAACTGGCTTGGAGGCAGGCTTCAGCGAGTGGTGGTGAATGGCACCCCCTCTGAAATGACAGAGGTGATCAGTGGAGTGCCGCAGGGATCGGTCTTGGGCCCGATCCTGTTCAATATCTTTATAAGAGACTTAGCAGAAGGGCTTCGAGGTAAAATAACGTTATTTGCAGATGACGCCAAGCTATGCAATGTAGTAGAAAGGAGTGTAACGATCAAAAACTCAATGTCCGACAATATGACGCACGACCTACTCCTATTGGAGCGCTGGTCTAGGATCTGGCAACTAGGTTTCAATGCCAAAAAATGCAAGGTCATGCACCTTGGCAACCAAAACCCATGCAGAAGTTACACCCTTAATGGCGAGATCCTAGCAAGGACTGTAGCAGAACGGGACTTAGGGGTGATCATCAGTGAAGACATGAAGACTGCCAATCAAGTGGAGCAGGCTTCATCTAAGGCTAGACAAATCATAGGGTGTATACGTAGGGGTTTCGTCAACCATAAGCCTGAAGTCATTATGCCATTGTATAGATCCATGGTGAGACCCCATCTGGAATATTGTGTACAATTCTGGAGGCCTCATTACCGGAAAGATGTGCTGAGACTAGAGTCGGTCCAGCGAATGGCCACCCGGATGGTCTCAGGACTCAAGGACCTCCCATACGAGGAACGGCTGGATAAGTTGCGGCTATACTCACTCGAGGAACGCAGAGAGAGGGGAGACATGATCGAGACGTTCAAATATCTCACGGGCCGCATCAAGGTGGAAGAAGATATCTTCTTTTTCAAAGGTCCCACGACTACAAGAGGGCATCCGTGGAAAATCAGAGGAGGGAAGCTGCACGGTGACACCAGAAAATACTTTTTCACTGAAAGAGTGGTGGATCGCTGGAATGGTCTTCCACTTCAGGTGATTGAGGCCAGCTGCGTGCCGGATTTTAAGACCAAATGGGATCGTCACGTGGGTTCTCTTCACAGAGAAAGGTAGGGGTGGGTCATTAAGGTGGGCAGACTAGATGGGCCGTGGCCCTTATCTGCCGTCTATTTCTATGTTTCTATGTTTCTATGTTTCTGTAAGTCAGATGAATTGGGACATGGGTGTAGGCTTCTTTTAGATCTAAAGAGCATAGCCAATCATTTTGATCCAATAATGGGTATAGAGTTCCAAGGGATAATATTCAAAACTTTTCTTTGAATAGGAACTTGTTTAGGTCTCGGCGGTCGAGAATTGGATGTAGAACTCCCGTCTTCTTTGGGATGAGAAAATACCTGGAGTAGAACCCCTGATTTCTCTGAGAAGGGGGGGGGGGTGGAACTACCTCTATGGCATTTAGTAGAAGCAGAGCCTCTATTTCCTGAAGAAGAACATAAGAACATAAGAAGTTGCCTCCGCTGAGGCAGACCAGAGGTCCATCTCGCCCAGTGGTCCGCTCCCGCGGCAGCCCATCAGGCCCATTGCCTGAGCAATGGTCCCAGACTATCCCTATAACCTACCGCTACTCCTATCTGTACCCCTCAATTCCTTTATCCTCTAGGAACCTATCCAAACCTTCTTTGAAGCCTTGTAACGTGGAGAGTTATTTGCTGCGGGTTTAAAGAGAACTCTCTTGAAGGATGATCTAGAGCAGGGGTGCCCAAATGGTCGATCGTAATCAACCACTAGATCACAAAGGCAACATGAGTCGATCGCGTTGCCTTTGCGATCTTTTTCTTCCTGCCTCCCCGAGCCAGGCCAGGCGCGTACAAGCACTGAACCCACAAGACTTCACCTCCGATGTCAATTCTGATGTCGGAGAGGAAGTTCTGGGCCAGGTAATCGCTGCTTGGCTGGCCTGGAACTTCCTCTCCGACGTTAGAATTGACATCGGAGGTGAAGGCTTGTGGGCCCAGCACTTGTACGTGCCAGGCTTGGCTCGGGGAAGCAGGGAGAAGTCAGCGTGGTGGCTTGGGGGGTTAGGGAAAGAATCAGGGAAGTGGAGAAATTGGCGCGATGGCTTGGGGGGGGGGCAGGAGGGCGAGAGAAAGAAAGACAGGCAGGCAAGGGGAGAGAGAAAGAAAGGCAGAAATAAAGAGGGGGACAGGGGGAGAGAGAAAGAAAGAAAGGCAGAAAGAAAAGGGGAGGGAGCAGAAAGAAAGAAATATTGGATTTACAGAAAAAGGAAGTGCAACCAGAGACTCATGAAATCACTAGACAAAAAGGTCGGAAAAATGGTTTTATTTTCAACTTAGTGATCAAAATGTGTCCGTTTTGAGAATTGATATATTTTGCACTATGGCCCCCTCCCCTTTTACTAAACCACAAAAGTAGTTTTTAGCACAGGGAGCCTATGAGCGTTGGGAGCTGCAAGGGGCATTCAGTGCATATATTTGTCTATTTTTATATAGTTGTTACGGAGGTGACACTGCATATTTTGATCTCTGAAAAAAACCCCGAATACAAATGATAATTAACATTTTCTCTGCGTACAGTGTGCTTTGTGTTTTTTAAAATTTTATTGTTGGTAGATCATTTTGACTAGGTCATTTTAAAAGTAGCTCGCAAGCCAAAAAAGTGTGGGTACCTCTGATCTAGAGGAATGGTGAGAAAATGAAGAGTGTAACCCTCCTTGATGATTTTGAGAACCCACAAGTCGGTTGTTATAAGAATACAACGTTGATGGTAGATTTGCAAACGACCTCCAATTGGATAAGGAAGAGGTTCAGATATGGGAACAGCAGCTATGTTCTCAAGAAGCGCGTCAAAATGACTGACTAGGCTTCTGAGGAGCTGCTATCTGAGCTTTCTGAGACTACTGTTGCTTTTGTTTCTTTTGTAGTGGCGATCTAGGAACAGAAGGTTTAGTAGTATATCGCCTTTGATAGAAATAAGAAGGTTTGGTTGCTTATCTTAGTTTTAGTTTTTGTTTTAGGTTTAGTTTTTGTTCTGACCAAAGAATTCCAACTTGTTTCATGCAGAGTTAACTTTTGTGTAGCTGCCTCGATGGAGTCACCGAAAAACTCATCTCCTAAGCATGGAATGTTGGCTAACTGGTCCTATAGATCAGTGTTTCTCAACATGCGGTACGCATACCCTTGGGGGTACACGACCTGACCGCTGGCCGGGATCCCTGCCTGCCCCCGCTGAAGCCACTGCCACCGGGGATCCCTCCCTACCTCCGTCTGCACACCTGCTACACCCCACCCCTGAAGCCGACCCTGCCACCTCGCCAGAGCCGAAACTCTCCATCAGCAACATCTAGCAGAAACTCCACACAGGGACAGGCCAGGGCGCATGCAGCAACTCACAATTCTGACATCGGAGAGAAGGTTCCGGGCCAGCCAGGCAGCAATTGGCTGGACAATAAATGATTCTGTATGAGGAATCAAGTTTTCTTGGAGCCACTATAATTGTTAAAGGTGTTTTCCAATTTTTGAGAAATATCTCTTTAAGAATGCCATATAATGGTAACTTGAGGAGTTCTTTGGGAGGTTCATCATAGTCTAAGGTCTCCAAGTACTCCGCCTTGTGACCATTGTCAGCTTCCAATTTGACAGGTAGGGCTTTGACCAGCTGTCTAATGTATCTAGTAAAATAAAGTCTCTCTAAAGGAGATTTTCCTCTAGGTTCTGAAGAATGTCGGTGCTTCAAAGTAGAGGAATGATGCTTCGAAGAAGAGCGTTGGTGAGACAAGCAAGAACATCAATGTCTTGAGCATCGTCTAGAAGAAGAATGAAGATGTCTCACAGGAGATCCCTGAGGAATTTGATTATCCAATGGATAGCTGACAGCAGTACCTTGAGGCCTTGTAACGCTATGTTCAGGCTGGGCCAGTACCAAGGGAGTCGATGCTAGCACCGACATGCAGTACAATTTGAATATATTACCGAGCTCTCTCTGGAAGAACTCATCAAGTTTCTCCCTAAAAAAAGGCACCGATACTGATGGCTGAACAGCTGGTACCATCAGTGAAGCAGGTTGTCTTGGAGTGTTTATGTTTATTTAAGATTTGATATACCGCTCCTGCATTTTACTGACCTAAGCAGTTTACAATGTGTCAAACTAAAATAAAATTAGGTACTTGAGAAAAACTACCCTTTTTGTTCCAAAGGTTCACAATCTAGCTGAAGTACCTGATAAACTAAAAATATGTAATAACAACATATAATACATTTCCAAGATCAAAAATCAAAGAGATAGAAAATAGAAAGAATGAAAGAAGATAAAAAATAAAAAATAAAATAAAACAAATTTAAGAGATAGAAAAGTCTCTGGAGTGGCCTGATAGCAAACAGTCATACTTTAGTGCAGGTCTTAATACAACTACTGGCATAGCACATTTCACAGATCTGTCACTGGCAGAGCTTGAGAACATCAAAGAAATTAACATTTCTAAAACATATCCACTAAAACTGTTATATGAAATAAATAAACCCAAATCAACACGAATCAGTACAAATTAATACAAATTAAGGCAGACTGCGATCCCCATTCCATTATTCAATTCGGGAAAGCCATTTGAAAAAAAAAAAAAGTGCTTTTAGATGTCTCTTAAAATTTTGAAATGATTTTTCCTTTCTTAACTCTGGTAAATTGTTCCACAATATTGGAACCATGTAGAAAAATGCACCATTTCTGGTTGAGTCAAATAAACAACAATGGGGCAAAACACCGCTCTAAAAAATCGAGAGTAGAGTGATTAGAATGAGTAGCAAAAATAATGTGAAATAATCACTCAATTGTAGATAATCCAATGTATGTAAGTGTATACAACTGATAACCAAGTTATATGCTCAGAGAAATGGAGGTGATAACAGGGATACCCCAACACTACCACCTCACCGCCCAATCATTGCATAGTTTGTACAGTTGATTTTGGAACTTGTCACTGTTATAGATGTATATTTCATTGCTCACGGCTACTACTTTTCAAATAAGTAAACATTATATTGTTAGTCTGAAACTGCAAACTAACAATATAATGTTTACTTATTTGAAAAGTAGTAGCCTTGAGCACTGAAATATACATCTATAACAGTGACAAGTTCCAAAATCAACTGTACGAACTATGCGATGATTGGGCGGTGAGGTGGTAGTGTTGGGGTATCCCTGTTATCACCTCCATTTCTCTGAGCATATAACTCGGTTATCAGTTGTATACACTTACATACATTGGATTATCTACAATTGAGTGATTATTTCACATTATTTTTGCTACCCATTTCTGGTTGAGGCAAGGTGAGCCTTTGAAATATGGGGAACAGCTACTCTATTGTCATTTAAAGATCTCAACAAGCGACTAGGTGTGTAAAATAACACTAGATTAAAGAGATATACCCCCTCTTTTACTAAGCTGCGCTTTTAGCACGTGCAGAAAATTAGTCCACGCTAAAACCACACTACGCGACTAAAACTAATGCCTGCTCAATGCTGGCGTTAGTGTCTAGTGTGTGCAGCAATTCTGTGCATGCTAAGCGTGCGCTAAAACTGCTATCGCAGCTTAGTAAAAGGAGCCCTTAATGCTTGTAACTCAAATAATGCCCTATGTGCCAGCATCAGGATTTTAAATTTAATTCTAAATTCCATTGGTAACCAATGGAATTTCAAATAAAATGGAGTTACATGATCAAAGACGTGTGTGCAACCTAACAGCCGAATTGCCACATTTTGTACCGTTTGTAAACATTTCAGTTGCCCTACTGTTATTCCCGCATATACCAAGTTGCCATAATCTAATTTAGATAGAACAAAAGCATGGATTAAACTATGTAACGATTTCTCATCCAGGAAATCTCGAATAGCTCTAAGTTGTCTTAATGCCCCAAATCCTTCGCAACTGTAGATGAAATCTGCTTCTCAAAATTCAAATGACAGTCAATTATAATTCCCAAATACTTAAAACTATCTCTACATGCTGATGGTGTAGTGAAAGATTTACGTAGTTGTGGTGTTACCTTGTCACCGGAAATACAACATGCTACTGTTTTTGACATATTCAATACTAGTACATGTTCCCCCCAACCATTCTTCTATCCTATCCAAACCATCCAAAAGAGGGCTCAGATCCAATGCTGAAGGGGATAAATCATATACCAACAAAATATCATCTGCATAGATATATGTACTGATTCCTAATTCCTGACTTCATCTTGCAAGAGGATTCAAAAATATATTAAACAGAATAGGTGAAAGGGCTGAGCCTTGTGGTACCCCACAGTCCAATAAGCTATCACTTTAAAAGTACGATCCCGGAGAAAGGCTGCAAACCAATCCCAAACCACTCCTATTAAACCTATTTCATGGAGCAATCTCAATAGAAGTTCATGGTCAACTAGATCAAATGCTGAGCTTAGATCTAAAAATATTACCATTGTGAAGTTCCCGTGATTCAAGATAGAGTGAACTTCACTAAGGAAACCTGCTGTGTATAGTTTGAAATCCTGCCTGTCTTGGATTTAGAACCTTTGTTGACTCTATATAAGAGACCAATTGCTCTAAAACTATCTGCTGTCAGTTTTACTAAAAAGCAAAGATTTGAAATTGACCTATTAAACAAAATAGGTTTAATAACTGCCTTTTTCCAGCATACTGGGACCTCACCCTTATTTAAACTGTTATGTATCATATTTAAAGCCAAAGCCAATAGCCTATATCTAGAGCACGATAGCCATTGTGACGGGATGGGATCTAACTCACAAAAAGTATCATGCATTTTACTCAAAAGTTTCTCTAGTTTTGTCAATTTAGGCAGTTGAAAAGTTTACCAGTTATGGAGGGGAGATGGGAGAGATGCCAGGGCAAGGGGAGGGAAGGGAAACTAAAGAGACAAATGCCAGACCACAGGGGAAAGGAAGGAGAGGAGGTGCCAGAGCAATGAGAAAGAGATAGGAGAGGAGAGAGAGCCAGGGCATGGGGGGGAAGGAAGAGAATTTGATAGAGATGCCAGATCATGGGGTGGAGTGGGAAGGAAGGAAGGAAAGGAGAAGAGAGAGATGACAGAGCATAGGGGAGGGGGTGGAGACAGAAAAATGGAGAAGGGATGAAGCTGAAATGAAACATGTACAAAGGAGAGAAAGGGCACAGGATATATAGTTTATTGAAGGGACATAAAAAGAGGGAAGATGCCGTAAGGAAGAGAGAAGGCGGACACTGGATGGAAAGGGCAATGTGTGTGTTGGTGTTCTAGTGCACAATTCTTCAACCGCTGGTCCGCAGAAAATTTCTGCCGGTCCATGCAGGGCCGGCGAGATCAAGTCGGCAGTTAAATTTCCTGCCGACTGCGGCTCCTCCCGACTGTGGTTCCTGCTGACTAATGTTCCTCCCAGCCTCAGGCGATCAAGACAGGCTGCCGATGTCGGGGCCTTCCCTCTGTGAGTCTTGCCTGTTCGGAAACAGGAAGTTGAAACAAAATAGGCGGGACTCAGAGAGTGAAGGTCCCAACGTCGGCAGCCTGTCTTGATCGCCACCCCTGCCAAGTTGCTGAAGAGGGCCGCGGGGAAGTTGCGATTAGAACGGAGAGAGCTGCAGATTCAGGTGCAGGTGGAGGAAGATGGTCAGCATGTGCGAGCAAGATCCTGGGGAGCCTTCACAGTGGCTGTCTCCCCTCCCACCAGCTCTCCTATTTGCCAGGGCAGTGATTTACCGGCAACTTCCTGCAGTCAAGTACTGAGAGCTGCTGGAAGGGGAGACAGCCACTGTAGGAGGCAGGGAAGCTGCTGGATAAAGGGAGAGCTGTTACTGGACTTGGAGAGAGTTAGAAGGAGAGATGCTGCTGGGAGGGGAGGAGGGAAAGGGATGGGAAGAGAGTTAATGTTGGATAGAGGGAGGAGGGAAGTGAGAAGAAGGAGAGATGCTGCTGGGAGGGGAGGAGGGAAAGGGATGGGAAGAGAGTTAGCACCACCAATCATTTAGAAAAAACAGTAGCCAGGGGAAGAAAAATGACCACTATTGCCACCAATACATCTAAATCAGTGGTTACAAACTCGTGGCCCACGGGCTGCATGCGGCCCGCCAGGTACTCTTTGGAGACCCTCGGTATTATAAAGATTCTTTATGGAAAACTTGTGCCTTAAGTGTCCGGTGGTCGTGTTCGCAACCGCCTTCAGCTCTCACTTCCTCCAGCACAAGATTATGTACACACGCACAAGCTGCACTGCCTCCAGTGATTACCTTACGTTCTGGAATGTTGTCCGCCTCACTGCTGTAACCTCATGCAACCGCTTTCCTGCGTCTGTACTCAATTATGAGGTGCAGCGGAGAGGACAATCGTGTACAGACGCAGGAAAGCACTTGCATGAGGTTACAGCAGTGAGGCGGGCAACTTTCCAGAACTTAAGGTAACCATTGGAGGCAATGCAGCTTGTGCGTGTGTACATAATCTCGTGCTGGAGGAGGTGAGAGTTGAAGACGGGTGCAGACGTGACCACCGGACACTTAAGGCACAAGTTTTCCAGGCACAAGTCGGATATTGATTCTCCCCTCTACAAAAAAACCTAGAGGACTACACCAAAATCTTGTCTCTTACAGTTGATAATTTTAGAATCTAAATCACAATTTTGCATGAGGTAAAAAAAATAGTTTATAAGTCTTTCCTTAATTGCTTCTGATAATTTCAGCTATACACAGTGTAACATACAGAAAGTGAAAAACTATCTAAACTTCACTTTCTGCATGTTGCACTGCTTTCAGCTGTGTATAGCTGAAATTATCAGAAGCAATTAAGGAAAGATTTATAAACTATAACAAGTTTTACCTCATGCAAAGTTGTCATTTCTTTAATAAGACATTAACTATTTTTTCTGCAGTCCTCCAATGACCTACTAATCCAAAATGTGGTCCTGTAAAGGGTTTGAGTTTGAGACCGCTGATCTAAATGCAGTCTGCGGTAACTGTTTCAACACCCATACTGAAACCATTTTGAGCATTCTCTGCAAATTAGTATGTGTGCAAACCCAGCACTAACTGCAAGTTAACATCAGTAGTAATTTCGAGCATTAGCCCCCAGGAGAGCTGCTCTGTCCCAGTGACAGCATTCACTTGTGTTCCTAATTCAATCCTGCTTGTTGACAGAAAACAGCTACACCACCAAACAAGGTAGACTTTTCCAAAGTCCTATACCTTGACAAGCTGTTACTAATTACTGCAGATGTTGCTCAGTTATTTCTGGTATAAAGCCATTTTTTTTTTTAAATAGTAGCAGGCAACAAATGAAATATTCACTTGGCCCTACTACCTGTATGATCATATCTGCTTTCTTTCCCTCAAGGACTGTCACGTCTACTGAAATAGTAAATAACTACAGGTCAGCAAAAAAGCTTCTCAGTAATAATTTAAAAAGCCATTCAACCAAACATTTTGGCTTTATCTTTTGAAAGCATCATAGATTTTTGTTCATTTAGTAGCATACATACAAAAGGAACTAAAAAAATAACCTTTGGTAAGATCATCCAAGCAAACTGCTGTGCAGTAATCATACTACTTCATCCCTGATCTCAGGATTAGAGTTATACAGAGTTAACCCCTATATTGAAACAGAGGTAATCTAATTATGCAGGATACTAAATCCTCCTCCTGTGTCCAATATTTTAAGCGCAATGGGGAAAGAAGCCCAGTTCAAGGAAAGAGAAGTTTTTGAACGTTAAAATAAAGATTAAAAGGATAAGGGAGAAAGTTTACCATTTCTTTTTAACAACATCTTTAACTCGGCTGTTCCCAATACAACCGCGCGGGTGTAAGAGCCGCCCCATCCAATGGTGAAGATCAATCAAATGATAAAGTTTGATTTACCTGCTCGACTGACGCCGTTCTCCAAGGCCTACACTTCCTGCTCCTTTTCTAGCTCGCCGCCCCGACCTAAGAGCAGCTGTGGACCGCGGCGTCTTGATGCCACTTTCCCTCTCCTCCAAGGAGTCTGAGAGCTGAGAGAAAGCGTAAAGCAGAGAGCAGAAACCACAGACGAAACACAGCAGCACCAGCCGCACCCGGCGCCGCATGTCCGACTAGCCACTGGCTGGTCGCCCTGGGCTCGGACTGGGCAGGCGGGAGCGGTGCGAGACGCAAATAGTTGCAGCCGCCCAGCGAAAAAGCGCGCGCCGGCCCTAGATCGGTTTACTACAAGAGAGGCCTAGCTCCGCTCCAACAGCTGTATCGCTGTAGTAAAACTACCCTACACACGCTCGTGGCCGCCAAGTGAACAGCAACAGCTCTCCGGCGTCCCAGGAGAAAAGGGGGAGTGGAATTGGAGGAGAGCGAGATGAAGCGCAGAGGTACGTGGATGGCTTTTTAGTTTTTCATACTAGAATCGTAGGTGAAGAGGAAGTTTAAGAAATCTAACTGATCTCTCTGCGTTAAAACACGATATAGTATGTAATGGAGAAAGAAGAAAAGAGATCAAACAAGGTATGGTAATGGACAGGGCTTTTTTTTCTGTAGGCACAGCACTGTTTTTCATTGCATACTAAAACTGACCCTTGCTGTGGCGTACCAAGGGAGGGAGGGAGGGGGCGGATCGCCCGGGTGCACGCTCTTGGGGGGGGGGGAGGTTGTTAGCCAGCCAGGTCCGGAACTTCCTGCCCTATTGTGCAACAGGACCTGCACCTCGGCGCGGCTGCCCCCTCTGATGTACTTGCTCTGGAGTAGAGTCGGCAGCCGCAGCTGAGGTGCAGGAAGGTCCCGCGATGACTAGGTCTGTCTCTGGAAGCAGTAAGTTAGGTCGGAAGGGGTGGACCGGGCAGACATCGCGGGACCTTCCTTGCACCTCAGCAGTAGCTGCCGACTCTACTCCAGAACAAGTAGGTCAGAGGAGGTACACCAGCAGCTACAGTCATCAGCGGGCCCTTGCTGCATGAAGGGAGCAGGACTGCTGGGATGGAAGAGTGGTGGAGGGAGAGAAAGGGGGCAGGGTGGTATGGAAGCATGGTACTGATGGAATTGGTGTGCAGGGAAAGGGGAGAGAGACACTGCAGTGAGCACTAGAACACCAACACATACATTGTAAAACTAAACAAGCCAGATCCTGTACAGTCAATTAATCCTGTACAGTCAATGCTATCAGAAAGCCATGTCCCTTTCATACACACAGACAGATACACCCTTGCCCAATATGGAATAATCACACAAACTAAAAATAGAAATATGTAGACAAAAGTTAAACTGAACCGCCAAGAAACCAGACTCTGCATACAATGCAACACTACAACACCACAAAAACAGTAATACATGCCCTCTAATACTGTGCAAAATATAAAGACAGTAGATGTAAATTTGAAAAAAATTAACAAATAAAAATAAAACAAATAATGAGAAATAAGAAAATACCATTTTATTGGACTAATCCCCGTAAGCTCGGTCCCCATCCCCGCAAACCACCTGATTCCATCCACACAAGCCTTGAATTGTTTTATATTGAACTTATTATATTAAAGTATAAAAAGAAACAATATTCTGTACAATTGTCAATTTATAAATCAGCGTCTTCTCCCCACTCTCTCTTCCCCATTTCCTTTCAGCGTCCTCAGCCCACTCTCTCTCCACTTTCCTTCAGCGCACGCACATAAAAACAAGCAAGTAATTTTATATCATTTTCATTCTATTCATTCATAAAAATTAAAGTCTAAATAATGCCAGTCACATAACAAAACATGATTTTACAAAAATAATTCCCTGCACAGTCAAGCCTGCAAGGATTACTAGATGTCTTTCAGCAGCTTCCCTCCCTCCCTCCCTCCCCCTTATCTTCGTGGCCGTCAAAATGATCTACCAACAATAAAATTTTAAAAACACAAGGCACACTGTACGTAGAGAAAATGTTAATTATCATTTATATTCCGCGGGTTTTCAAAGAGGTCAAGGCAGATGACTTTATGCAATGTTACCTCAGTAACAACTATACAAAAATAGACAAATATACCCCCTCCCTTTTTACTAAATTGCAATAGCGGTTTTTAGCGCAGGGAGCTGCGCTGAATGCCCCACACTGCTCTCAATGCTTATAGGCTCCCTGCGCTAAAAAACGCTATTGCGGTTTAGTAAAAGGGGGCCATAGTGCAAAATATAGACAGCATATATCAATTCTCAAAACGGACACATTTTGATCACTAAATTGAAAATAAAATCATTTTTCCTACATTTTTTGGTAATTTCATCAGTCTCTGTTTGCACTTTATTCTTCTGACTGTGCATCCAATATTTCTTCCCTTTCAGCCTCCTGAATGCTTCCTCTCCACCAGACCTCATTCCCTCCCCCAACTTTTTCTTTCTTTCATCCTGCCCCTTCTTTCTTTCTCTCTCCATGCCCCCTTTCTTTCTGTATGTCTGTCTTTCTCTCTCTCTCTCCGTGCCCCATTTCTTTCTTTTTCACCCTGCCCCCTTCTTTCTTTCTCTCTCCATGCCACCTTTCTTTCTCTCTGTCTTTCTCTCTCTCTCTCTCCGTGCCCCATTTTTTCTTTTTCTTTGTTTCATCCTGCCCCCTTTCTTTCTGGCTCCCTGTCGTCGTCGTCCCCCCATTTCTTTCTTTCTCCCTCCCCTCCCCTATGCCACTGCCATTGGGAAAATGCTGCCACTGCCGCTGGGGAATAGGCTGCCACTGCTGCCATCGGGAACAGGCCCGCTCCAAGTTCGCCTGCTTCTCTTCCCCGCGGGGCCGACCAACTCTTTGCTGCCCGACATCAATTCTAAAGTCGGAGAGGACGTTCCGGGCCAGCCAGGCAGCTATTGGCTGGCCCAGAATGTCCTCTCCGACGTCAGAATTGACGTCGGGCGGCGAGAGTTGGTTGGCCCTGCAGGGAAAAGAAGGGAGAACTCGGCCGGCTTGTTCCCGATGACGGCAGTGGAAGCCTTTCTCTGGCAGCAGGCTATTCCCCGGTGGGTGGCCAGCTGTGCACCCGGGGCGGACCGCCCCCCCCTTGGTATGCCACTGTGGGGAAGGATACTGGATGGAATTGGATTGGAGGGAAAGAAAGGGGAGCAGATGTTGACGGAAGTGGGGGGAAGGGAGAGACGAGGTAGATGCTAATTGAAGAGGAGTGGATGGAGAGAGAAAGGGCAGATATTGGATGGTAATAGGGAGGGTAGAGGGGTGCCTATGCTGGATGGAAGTGGACAGAAGAGAGAAGGTACTAGATGGAAGGGGTAGAGAAAGAGGGCACATGATGGAAGGAGGGGATAAATAAAAAGAGGGCACATGGTGGTGGTGGGGGGGAAAGGATTGAGTTAGCGAACTACTGGAGGGGTGAGGGAAAGAGGTGGCAAGCTGCAGGTAGACAGTAAAAAAGGAAATTGATGACAGGATAGTAAGAACGTAATCTAGACAGATGCAGAAAATAAATTGAAAAGGAAAATGAGGGAAATAGGGAAAGTGATCGCAGAGGAGAGGTATAGGAGAGAGATGCCAGACCAATGGGGGTGAAAGGAGAGATGGAAGGGGGGGCATACAGTTTCTGTAAGGGGCATAGAAGGAGAGAGGATGCCATATAGGGGCAGAGAGACAGCAGACAGTGGATGGAAGGAAGAGAGTAACAAGAAGATGAGGAAAGCAGAAACCAGAGAAGACAAAGGTAGAAAAAAGATTATTTATTCATTATTCTGTAAACTTAACTTTTTCCCTGTTTTTAGGGAAAAAGTGAAGTTTTCAGTAAAATGTGGGGGGTTACAACCCCCCAAGCCCCCCACAACGCGGCACGATCTGTATAAAGTAAAGTGAGAGGATTCCCCCACACACACCCCCGTCGGAGCCCCTAAAAACAGTTATTTTCTTCAGCGCGCACCTCTGCGCTGCGCTCAGTTGTCGGCGCATGCCTTTGTCTTCCGCGGTTTTGACTTGACACCGTCAAAAAATGATGGGCCCGGGTGTTGCATATGTAGGTACGCCACTGCACCCTTGGTCCCTAAGTATTAATGAAAAGGCCCAGGCAGATTCTTAACATAAGTCCTTCCTTTTCAGAGATTCTGTGGTGAGTTGCAAGCTGCCTGGCTATTGTGGGGGCGAGTCCTTCAGTGATCACGCCAACCCTGAAGGATGGCCTTGAGATAAAATGCATTAATAATGGATATTTCACGTTATCATAGGAACTGGCTCTGTGAATGCCAGTGGGTGCCAAACACCCCCTAATATTTACAAAGCTC
Organism: Geotrypetes seraphini; assembly: GCF_902459505.1. Lineage (NCBI taxonomy): Eukaryota > Metazoa > Chordata > Amphibia > Gymnophiona > Dermophiidae > Geotrypetes > Geotrypetes seraphini. The sequence goes on from NC_047092.1 coordinate 62,475,470, forward strand.
ATTTAGGGGCTGATGTGGAAAGCTGCCACCAGCTCAGCCACACAGTAACTGGCAGAGAGCAGTGCAGTAACAGTGTTGAGCATGGGTTTAACTCAAATGACGTGCATAACATAACATTAATTAAAATGAATGTGTGTTAAGTATGTCACACAGTACAGTAGTAGTAGTAGCATAGTCACCAGGGCCTGGGTCCCCTCCAGAATTGTGCCACCTGTGGAGTGGCTGGCAGGCATGCCCAAACCTTGCCAGCTGGAGCAGTCTGTTGCCTGAGCCTCCTCTGTGCTGCTTGAGTAGTGAGAAAGTTGATGGCATGCTTCAGCCACCAACGTTGACACTCCCACATATGCTCAGTTCAGTAGCATAACTGAAGTGCCAGAGTGGGACCGCAGAAGACAAATGCAAATAAGGTTGGAGGTGTGCTAGAACCTGATCAATTTTCAGAGGATAATGTTCGTAAGGAGCTAGCTAAACCAAAGGTGGCCAAAGCAATGGAGCTGGATGGTGTATATCCAAGGATACTGAAGGAACTCCTTTTCAATGCTTCTCTAGAGTTGGGAGTGGTACTGGAGGACTGGAGAAGGGCAGATGTGGTCCCTCTCCACAAAAGTGGTAGTAAGGAAGAAGTAACATAGTAGATGACGGCAGATAAAGACCCGAATGGTCCATCCAGTCTGCCCAACCTGATTCAATTTAAATTTTTTAATTTTTTCTTCTTAGCTATTTCTGGGCAAGAATCCAAAGCTCTACCCAGTACTTTGCTTGGGTTCCTACTGCCGAAATCTCCGTTAAAATCTACTCCAGTCCATCTACACCCTCCCAGCCATTGAAGCCCTCCCCAGCCCATCCTTCACCAAATGGCAATATACAGACACAGACTGTGCAAGTCTGCCCAGTACTGGCCTTAGTTCAATTTTTAATATTATTTTCTGATTCTAGATCCTTTGTGTTCATCCCATGCTTCTTTGAACTCAGTCACAGTTTTACTCTCCACCACCTTTCTCGGGAGCGCATGCCAGGCATCCACCACCCTCTCCGTAAAGTAGAATTTCCTAACATTGCCTTTGAATCTACCACCCCTCAACCTCAAATTATGTCCTCTGGTTTTACCATTTTCCTTTCTCTTGAAAAGATTATGTTCTACGTTAATACCCTTCAAGTATTTGAACGTCTGAATCATAAGTCCCCTGTCTCTCCTTTCCTCTAGGGTATACATATTTAGGGCTTCCAGTCTCTCCTCATACGTCTTCTGGCGCAAGCCTCCTTTCATTTTCGTCACCCTCCTCTGGACCGCTTCAAGTCTTCTTATGTCCTTTGCCAGATACAGGCTCCAAAACTGAACACAATACTCCAAGTGGGGCCTTACCAATGACCTGTACAGGGGCATCAACACCTTCTTCTTTTAAAAACAAGCAGAGGGACCAGCCACCACTATCGGGAGCCCATCAACCCGATCCTGCCGGGTGTCTGAGCTTCGCTCCCCCCCCCCCCCCCCGCAGTCCGCTGGGGAGAATCAACTGTCTGCTTTCTTTTACAACCTCCCTTTACCCACACAAACACATGAAAAAGGCCATCAGCTAGATATGGTAGCCATGTCCACAAAGGACATCCCAAACCCTGCCATCTCTATACGTAAAGGCACCTGGTATCATGATATCTGGTCTGATCATTTTACTTATTATTTCAAGCTAATCTGGTCTTATTCTAAATCTAAAACACGCCCAATAATAAAAAGAAAACATCACACCAGAGGCTATATTAATCCAATAGATTTCTGTTCACAATATGAATTGCAATCAGCGATAGAAGAAGGAATCGATTTCTGGGATCACTGGATGACAACCAGCACATCCATTTTAGATAAAATCGCCCCTATACGCAATAGCAAAAGCAATGCAAATAAATATAACAAATGGTTTGACACTGAACTTCTAAAACTGAAACAACTAGCTAGACGACTAGAAAGAACTTGGAAAAAAACAGGAGAACTAACAGACCGTAACAAATAGAGAGCTAACATAAAAATCTACAAACAAATGATAAAAGACAAACGTAAAGCATTCTACTCAATTAAAATCAACTCATCTTGTAATGGTTCACAAGGAATCAATACAAAAGAGCTATTCAACCTGATCACAAATTTATTTGACACCGCTCGCTACACCACACCCACACACAACTCTAAGTTACCCTCTGCAAATGACTTAGCACTACACTTCAATTCGAAAATTAAAAACCTTAGAATTCATTGTTCAACAAACGACTCTAGTGATCATCCGATACCTATCACCCAAGGAAATGATACACCGGCAGACATGATCTGGAGCTCCTTTCAAGATTTAGAGTGGAACAATTACAACAGACTATATAACAAATACTCTAAATCCTATTGCTTTCTGGACTCATGCCCTCCAGAAATCATGAAAGCGGCACCTTTAGTATTTAAACTATCGTTGATGCAATATTTGGCTCATAACCTAAAAACTGGGAAGTTCCTCTCTAATAATGGTCACATAATAATAACGCCAATTATAAAAAATCGAAAAGAATCTTCAGCTATAATATCCAACTACAGAGAAGTAGTATCCATTCCGTTTATTGTAAAAATTATGGAGGGATTGGTACACACCCAACTGATGGATTATCTGGATCAGTTCTCTCTCCTACATGAAACTCAATCCGGTTTTAGACCATTATTCAGTACTGAGAAAGTAATTGCGGCTATTTTAGACAATCTGCGCCTACTGTTTAGTAAGGGCCTTAATGCCCTGTTTATGCAATTCGATATGAGTTCTGCCTTTGATCTAGTAGACCACGGGAAACTGCTGCAATGCCTAGACGCCATTGGTATCAGGGACGAGGTGCTGAATTGGTTCTGAGGCTTCCTTATGTCCCGCACTTATCAAGTACATTTTAATTATGAACTTTCAGATACCTGGAGCAATCCATCCGGTGTGCCACAAGGGTCTCCGCTATCTCCATTGCTCTTCAACGTCTACCTGTCCTCACTAGGCACGCAGCTAACCCAGTTAGGGATAAAACTATTTAGTTATGCGGATGATTTTACGATCATCATCCCATTCGTTAATTCTATCTCTGAAACTATTCCTAAAGCTTCAAAAGCCATAAACGTGATGGAGCACTGGATGACAACCTTTAGGCTCAAACTTAATTCAGAAAAGACAACTTTCTTCGTTGCTTCGCCACATCCGCTTGACACCAAATCACCACTATGTATCAATATTCTTAATTACCCTATCCAACCTACCATAAAGATACTAGGTGTAACTTTGGATCAGTGCCTAACCATGAGAGACCAGGTGGACTCCTTGATCAGAAAGGGATTTTTCACTCTCTGGAAACTCAGATCCATTAAAGTTTATTTCGATACAGTGGCATTCAAAACCCTAGTCCAATCCCTTGTACTGAGTCTACTTGACTACTGTAACATCGCCTATTTAGCAATTTCCCAAAAGAGCATGCAGCGTTTACAATTGATGCAAAATGCAGCGGTCAAACTGATCTATGGGCTGAGGAAGTTTGACCACGTGACACCCTACTACCAGCAACTGCATTGGCTGCCAATGGAGGCGCGCGTAAAGTTTAAATTTGCCTGCTTCTGCTTCAAAGCACTACACGGACTTGCCCCTAAATATATAACTGACCTTTTCGTCTTCTCAGCCAACAGACACAAGAGAAGCTCACATTCCAACTTCGTTTCCCCCCAGTGAGAGGTTGTAAACTGAAAAAACACCATGAACATCTTCTCTCGCACCAAGCAGCATCATGGGGTAAAGACCTAGAACAATTGCTTTCGCCCACTACTTATGAGGAATTTAGGAAACGTCTGAAAACACACCTGTTCCTAAAGTATCTAGACAACTGATCCTCTCTTCTCTCTCCCCTCTATAGCGATTAACTTGTTCTATTGATCACTCTCTCCTCAAAAATGGATTTCCTGTCCTATTAACCCTCTTTCTTCCTCCCCTCTTAAATTCAATCAATTTGTACCTTTGCTTAATCTTTGTAAACCGCATAGAACTTCACGGTATTGCGGTATATAAGCTGCTATTATTATTATTCCTTCTACTGGCTACACCTCTCTTTATACAGCCCAGCATCCTTCTGGCAGCAGCCACTGCCTTGTCACAATGTTTTTTCGCCTTTAGATCTTCAGACACTATCACCCCAAGGTCCCTCTCCCTGTCCATGCAATCAGCTTCTCTCCTCCCAGCATATACGGTTACTTCCGATTATTAATCCCCAAATGCATTACTCTGCATTTCTTTGCATTGAATTTTAGTTGCCAGGCATTAGACCATTCCTCTAACTTTTGCATATCCTTTTTCATATTTTCCTCTCCCTCTTTGGTGTCTACTCTGTTACAAATCTTGGTATCATCTGCAAAAAGGCACACTTTTCCTTCTAACCCTTTAGCAATATCACTCACAAACATATTGAACAGGATTGGCCCCAGCACCGAACCCTGAGGGACTCCACTATTCACCTCTCCTTCCTCCGAGCGACTTCCATTAACCACCACCCTCTGGCGTCTATCCGACAGCCAGTTTCTAACCCAGTTCACCACTTTGGATCCTAACTTCAGCCCTTAAAGTTTGTTCAACAGCCTCCTATGAGGAACTGTATCAAAGGCTTTGCTGAAATCTAAGTAAATTACATCTAGCATATGTCCTCGATCCAGCTCTCTAGTCACCCAATCAAAAAATTCAATCAGGTTCGTTTGGCACGATTTACCTTTTGTAAAGCCATGTTGCCTCGGGTCCTGTAACCCATTAGATTCAAGGAAGTACACTATCCTTTCTTTCAGCAACACTTCCATTATTTTTCCAACAACTGAAGTGAGGCTCACCGGCCTGCAGTTTCCTGCTTCATCCCTGTGACCACTTTTATGAATAGGGACCATATCCGCTCTCCTCCAATTCCCAGGAATCACTCCCGTCTCCAGAGATTTATTGAACAAGTCTTTAATAGGACTTCCCAGAACCTCTCTGAGCTACCTTAATATCCTGGGATGGATCCCGTTTGGTCCCATCGCTTTGTCCACCTTCAGTTTTTCAAGTTGCTCATAAACACTCTCCTCCATGAACGGCACAGAATCTACTCCATTTTCTCATGTAACTTTGCCATACAATCTCAGTCCTTCTCTAGGATTTTCTTCTGTGAACACAGAACAGAAGTATTTGTTTAGCACATTTGCTTTTTCCTCATCACTCTCCACATATCGGTTCCCATCATCTTTTAGTTTAGCAATTCCATTTTTCATCTTCCTCCTTTCACTAATATATCTGAAAAAAATTTTGTCTCCCTTTTTTACATTTTTAGCCATTTGTTCTTCCGCCTGTGCTTTTGCCAGACGTATCTCTCTCTTGGCTTCTTTCAGTTTCACCCTGTAGTCCTTTCTGCACTCCTCTTCTTGGGGTTTTTTTATATTTCACGAACGCCAACTCTTTCGCCTTTATTTTCTCCGCCACTAGTTTGGAGAACCATATCGGCTTCCTTTTTCTCTTGTTTTTATTGATTTTCTTCACATGAAGGTCCATAGCCATTTTTATCGCTCCTTTCAGCTTAAACCACTGTCTTTCCACTTCTCTTATGCCCTCCCATCCTAACAGCTCTTTCTTCAGGTACTCTCCCATTGCATTAAAGTCCGTACATTTGAAATCTAGGACTTTAAGTAACGTGCGGCCACTCTCCACTTTAGCCGTTATATCAAACCAAACCGTTTGATGATCGCTACTTCCTAGGTGAGCACCCGCTCAAACATTAGAGATACTCTCTCCATTTGTGAGGACCAGATCCAATATCGCTTTTTACCTTGTGGGTTCCGTCACCATTTGTCTGAGCAGAGCCTCTTGAAAGGCATCCACAATCTCCTTCCTTCTTTCCGATTCCGCAAACGGAACATTCCAGTCCGCATCTGGCAGGTTGAAATCTCTCAACAGCAGAACCTCCTCTTTCCTTCCAAACTTTTGGATATCCACAATCAGATCCTTATCAATTTGCTGTGATTGAGTCAGCGGTCTGTAGACTACACCCACGTAGATAGTAGTTCCATCTTCTCTTTTCAGAGTGATCCATATTGCTTCTTCTTTTCCCCAGGTCCCTTGCATTTCGGTCGCTTGGATATTGATTTTTACATAGAGAGCTACTCCTCCACCTTTTTGACCATCTCTGTCCTTCCTAAAAAGATTATATCCCGGTATGTTTGCATGCCATCCATAGGATTCATTGAACCATGTCTCTGTGATAGCAACAATATCTTGATCTGCCTCTAACAGGGCTGATTTCTGTGTTAAATAAATGAATGGAAACACTTTTAAAACAGAGAAATCCAGAGGATTACAGGACCCAAGTCAGCATGGACTCACTACAGGTAGGTCTTGTCAAACAAATATGATCAATTTCTTTGTCCAGAGAATTGAATGGAGGATGAGTGCTCAGTGGCGTACTAAGGGAGGGCAGACCATCCCAGGTACCGTGTTTGCAGGGGGCATCGAGTCTGGTGCCTCTCCTCCTCTCTACCCCCACCCTACCATGTACCTCTTTCAATGTTCGCTGACAGGAGCAGAATCTTCCACTTGCTGCTCATGCTGGCCTCAGAGCCCATCTGACATTGCTTTCTGGTTGCAGAACCAGGTCGTGACGTCAGGTGGAAGATGCTACTTGCGCCAGCAAACGTCAAGAGATATGTGGAGTTGGGCACTGAATCAGCAGAAAGAGTGGGGGGAGAGGTGCACAGCACGGCGCTGTCATCCCAGGTGCCATCCACCCTCACTATGCCACTGAGTGCGCTAGATGTGGGGTATTTAGATTTTAACTACCACACAACAAGAATGAAAGGAAACCTCCAAATTAATGAATAACAAATTACTACACAGGTTCCACGCACAACTATAATTTGCTAAACAAGAGGAAAAGACCTCAGATGCCTGCGCCACATAGAATATAAATTCACAGCGTGGTTAGAAGTAGGACAGGATCTCAATCATAGTTCACGAGAGGTGTTTTGACCTATGATAGAGATCCTGTCCTGTTTTTCCTCTTGTTTAGCAAATTATAGTTGTGCGTGGAACCTGTGTAGTAATTTGGTATTTAGATTTTAGCAAAACCTTTGACAGTGTTCCACACAGGCATCTAATAAATAAACTGAATGGTCTATGTATAGGCCCCAAAGTGATGGACTGGGACAAGAATTGGTTGAGTGGAAGGTGACAGAGAAGATCTCTCTGAGGAAAGGGATGTTACCAGAGGTGTGTGCCTCAAGATTCGGTTCTTGGGCCTGTTCTTTTTAACTTTTTTGTAAGCTGTCAGGTAAGATTTGCCTCTACATAATCAGAACACACAGCTTGTTAGCTGGGAAACTTTGCTTGTATAACCTTCAGCATTGATAAGAGAAATAAAATATAACAATTTAAGATGAGTACTCAAAAATATTGTCATGACAACAGAATGTTAACCCAGCATCACTATAGTTCACTAATCAGTCACAGTCCCTTATATGTGTTCTTCAGTTACACCAGGCCATATACAAAAAGAACCTCCTGGTATAAGTGAAGAAAACCTTAGATCCTCAACCCGGGTTGTTGTTTTTTTCTAATCACAATGCTTTTGCAAAAGAGACCAGCACAGAAAACATAAACAGCCTCTTTTACAAAGCCGCACTAGCGGCCCCGAAGCCCATAGAGATTTAAAGGGCTTCAGGGCCGTTGTGCGGCTTTGTAAAAGAGGCCTAAAGTGTCTTATCAGGCACTCATATTTGTAACAGATCTCCCAGATATCTAGAAGCAACCTCACATAAAACACTGAGTGTTACTAAGAGATGGATATGAAAATTCCCTATTAATCTTCTCCAATAATACTCCAATCAGTCAAAGCCATACTAGCCTTGTGGCACTTTTTTTAAATACAACAATAAACTATACTAGACTTAATGATTATCTATTAATTAAATACAAAAAAGGAACCATTCCTAAAAGTCAAAATGATCCTGTTTATTTTTAATTATTAATTAAACAGGGACAAGCCTCAGATTACGGAGTAATTTTCCCATTCTGGGATTTCTTCCAAGAGAAAGGAATTCTTTTCTCTTACTCCAATTTACATCATTGGCATGAACCCCTCCTCCGTACCATAACTAAAAACATTTAATATTAATTACTTTATTATTAATTCATAAAAAGTTTATATTATATCTCCTAGCTAAATCCCCTTTTTCTAATCTTCTTTTAAATGTTCAATATTTATTTAATGTTCAGTGTTCATTTCACTTAATTCCTTCATATTTAAATTAATGAATCTATACTTCTTAAAAACCTTCTCAATTCATTAGTATTGCATAGTTGGGACTATCATGAAAAGACCACTCAGTTCATTTCAACACAAAAACAGACAGAGAAAAATGTTCAAAACTTTTGAAGTGCACTGATGCTTCAAAGTGCTTTACAAAAGTACCTTTGTGCTACAAGTTACTTCAATTCATTTCATAATTTAGAATACTTAGCTTTGTGCTCTTGTGAAAACCGAGGCCGTTGCTTTTAGACTTTACATCTTCTTCGCAGGGCAGGTTACATCCCCGCTGCGTCAGGGATACAACTTTTAAGCAACACTTCTTTAGGATATTTTTTTTTTTTTTTTTTAATACCTTTAAACGAACTTCAGTTTCTCATATCTCCCACAGCTGTTCCCTATCAAGCTGCTTCAGAAAAAAAAACTACTGTCTTACCTGATTTCCCCAGAGATAGAACAGAGTACGGCACCAAGCTGTTTGGTTGAGATAAATATATATACAGGCTATCTATCTGCCTCCTAGTACTTCCATATAGTCCTCGGTTCTTAATTCTATTTCAGGGGCGATCAGAGTAAGAAATCTCACACAAAAAAGTGTGGTTAAAAAGTATAGTTGCAAAGAGCAGACACCCCTGATAGTGTGAGGCAGGACCAAGCGAAGCTTGAAGAATGGCCTGAAGTTTGGCAGCTAAGATTTAATGCTAAGAAATTCAAGGTCATTCATTTCGACTGCAAAAACCCACGGAAACGGTACAGTTTAGGGGTTGAACTCATGTGAATGAAAAGGAGCGGGACCTGGGTGTGAAAATGTATTTATCATATTTTCATTAAACATATCACCCCAATTCCAAAAAATCGTAAACAACACCTAACATCAGCAACCAACTATAGACCGGTAGCATCCATTCCATTTTTCGTAAAAATAATGGAAGGCTTAGTACACACCCAACTGATGGACTACCTTGATCAATTCTCACTACTACATGAAACCCAGTCTGGCTTCAGACCTCTATTTAGTACTGAAACGGTGATTGCAGCGACCCTAGAATACTTACGCAACTTATTCAGCAAAGGCCATAATCATGCAATTCGACATGAGCTCGGCCTTTGACTTGGTGGATCACGAAAAATTACTACAATGTCTAGACACAATCGGCATCGGAGGTGAGGTACTTGATTTGTTCCGAGGATTCCTTACGACCCGCACCTATCAAGTACGCTTCAACTGCAACCTCTCTAAAATATGGAGAAACCCATCAGGCGTTCCACAGGGATCCCCACTATCCCCACTACTCTTCAACGTCTATATATTTTCACTAGGCATGCAGCTGGCCCAGCGAGGTATAAAAGTATTCAGTTATGCAGATGACTTCACAATCATTATCCCGTTTAATGCGTCTCCCTCCGAAATCACCCCCATAACAACAGAAGCGCTAAACCTGATGGAACAATGGACCACAGAATTCAAACTGAAGCTCAATTCAGACAAAACTAAATTCTTTATAGCCTCGCCACACGCACATAATACGACAAAATCAGTACGCATTAATAATCTTAACTACTCCATTCAACCAACGATGAAGGTTCTGGGGGTAATACTAGACCAAGGTCTAACAATGAAAGACCATGTAGACTCCCTAATCAAAAAAGGGTTTTTCACTCTCTGGAAACTTAGGTCCATTAGAGCATACTTCAAAGCTTCAGCTTTCAGAATTCTAGTGCAATCCCTAATACTAAACCACCTTGATTATTGCAACATTACCCATCTGGCAATCTCCCAGAAGCAAATGCAGAGACTACAACTAATACAAAATGCAGCAGTCAGGCTGATTTTCGGGCTGAAGAAGTCTGATCACATAACCCCTTTCTACCGACTCCTGCACTGGCTGCCAATGGAGGCACGAATGAATTTCAAGCTGGGATGTCTCTGCTTCAAGGTATTACACGGTCTAGCCCCTAAATACATAACAGACCTCTTCTCATTCCCAACCAACAGACATGAGAGAAGAACACACCTGAAATTCGTCTCCCCACCGGCTAGAGGATGCAAATATAAGAGATACCATCAACAACTTCTATCGTACCAAGCAGCCTAATGGGGCAAAGACCTAGAAAAATTAATTACACACACAAACAAATACGGAGAATTTAGGAAACACCTAAAAACTTACCTGTTCTCGAAATACCTAGGGAACGAACCAGGACAATAGCCCCCCTTCGTAATACCATCCCAAAACCGAACTTGTAAACTGTTAACCCCTAATCACTAACTATGAATACTCCATTCAATTTATGGAATTTTTCTAATTCTTTGTAAGCCGCATGGCCCTGCAGCATACGAACTGTTGTTATCATGATTAATGTTGTTATAATCAGATGTACACTGCTATACTCTTTAATTCGCTGTCTGTACAATTTCTCTTTATTGTAAACCGCCTAGAAGTCGCAAGATTGTTGGCGGAATATAAGAATAAAGTTATTATTATTATTATATCTTTAGGAATGCCCCACAATGAAACACACATGCAATCTTAGAATTGGGAGGAGGCACTCCAAATGAAAACACACATGCAATCTTAGAATCGGGAGGAGGCGCTCCAAATGAATGGTCTCTCCCTCTTTTTATTGAGAATCATATCTCCATTAATTACTTAGTTAATGCTCTACAAGGTTATAATTTCATAATGCATTTACAGTGAGGATTAAACCTAAGGCAATACATCATTTATCTATATCATGTGCATCTCAAAGCTATCTCACGTGACATATGAATACATAATAACAGTTACAATAAAGTGATTCCCAATGTGTACATTTTTGATATGTCTCAAATCTTACTATACGAAAAAAAGTATCAACTGGATCATATCATTTCAAATCCCTCTATATATTGTTTAGGACGCCTCAGCCCCACCACTCCACCACTGCAATAGATTTTTTATTACAACGGGAAGGCTGTGTGGTGCCTCATCATCGGCAGTCCATTATTTAAACATTTTGTTTTGTTTTTTTATTTTGTTAGTGAATCGCAAGTGTTCAAATGTTTCTCTACTGAAACTTTTTTAGTGCAAATTGCTGAACTTAGTAAAAGTATAAATATACACTTATCTCAGCCACCTTGGGAGCCAGACCCGACATGTTTCGCACTACACGAGTGCTGTTTCAAGGGTCTCCCAGGGCTGCCGCTGTCATCCGACTCCTGTTTTAATTTTTTCAGGAGTCGGATGACAGCGGCAGCCCCGGGATACCCTTGAAACAGCACTCGTGTAGTGCGAAACATGTCGGGTCTGGCTCCCAAGGTGGCTGAGATAAGTGTATATTTATACTTTTACTAAGTTCAGCAATTTGCACTAAAAAAGTTTCAGTTGAGAAACATTTGAACACTTGCAATTCACTAACAAAATAAAAAAACAAAACAAAATGTTTAAATAATGGACTGCCGATGATGAGGCACCACACAGCCTTCCCGTTGTAATAAAAAATCTATTGCAGTGGTGGAGTGGTGGGGCTGAGGCGTCCTAAACAATATATAGAGGGATTTGAAATGATATGATCCAGTTGATACTTTTTTTCGTATGATATTGACTTATACTGGATTAAAGTTCTTTATAGAAAATTAAAGCCAGCGATAAATAAGCCTCAAATCTTACTATGGCATGTGACAGTTCAAAGGTTATAATGCATGCTTCTTAAGCTCTCTTGATTAGCCTTGCTAAGCCAAAGTCTGATTGTTGCCCAAATAAGGGATGCTTAAACAAGATAAAAGAAAAAGGGTAAATGTATGTCAGGTTAATATGTGGCAAGAGTCAGGGAGGGGGGAATGCATCAGCCTCCTGCTCAAGGTGCAACCCTTGTCCTTGCTTAGAATGCATATGTGGCAGGAGGGAGAAGGAGAGGAAATGAGAAACAGGGCCTCAGAACCAAACCCAGGCCTGGATCCACACACAGGCCCAGATCCGTGTGCCAACCCGGCCTGCGTTCAGAACTGCCTGTGTGTTGACCCTGCCTGTGTTCTGATGCCCTGGATCAGAACTTATCAGATCTCCATCCCTACATTTCCCCTTACTTAACTATTTTTAAGGGCTTAAAGAGGTGAGGCAAATCTGCTCGGGAGAATTTGGATAGCGACCATAAAGTGGACTTATGGGCAAGTTAAACAAGGCAGACAGGCATTGCAGAAAACAACAGAGGGCAATCAAGAGACCTAAGTCAAAGAGGAGATATTGCAGAATAACCTGGGCCCATCGGCCAAATGGAAGCCATGCCCATAAAGCATTCCAGCACTTTGGTGAGTTATCATGTTCTTGATTTAAAAAACTAAGTGCTGTGTAAGATATGATTGATGTTCTTAGCTAAAGCACAAGCTAATTGTGATAAGATGTTTTTTTTATTAAATAATGCTAACCCAGGTATACCAACTAAAGAGACTGTCAAAGAAATAATTTCAGCTTTTGAAAGCAAGTTAACATTACTATAGCATTGATCAGTTAAAGCATAGCTATCAGAGTGACAGAGCGTCTTTTTCTAACTATCCCAGGATTAATCAATTGCTTTCTATTTACCAAGGCTACCCAGAATTTACTCAGGCAGCCTGGGATATTGTGTGTTAAATTAGCAGAGATGTCCTGCAGGCAGGACAAGGTGAGCATTAATATATGAATTATTTACAAAATGCGAACAGTTCCATAACTACAATTCTTACCTTAGCACATGACAGATTTTTATGATTTGCTACCATGGGGAATAAATGGTCATGGCATCCCAGGGTAATTTTCTGACTACGTTTCCCCATGATGTAAACCTAGTACAGGATACTTCAGCTTCAGGCATAAAATTGGTTAGTGGGGAAATCTTTCTTATTCCCCTTGGTGCTGACTTAATCATTTCCAAATAGTGCCTCTGGAAGCTGCAAAATCTAATTTTGGTAGTAGTGTTTTTGTTATTATATGCACATTTCAAATATAACGATACATAATCAAAAGTGTGAGTCCCTATAACTTCCTAAGCCAGTCAGAGGGGTCTGGCATTAATTAAAGTTCCCTAGTAGATATGTGATGCATAGCAAAAAATTCCTAAATGTCCCTAAAATAAGAGAACCTCAAGATTACTTTCCCTATACCTAGAAGTGCCGGGCATAGTAACCTAGAATTAAATGCATGAAGAAGAAATGCCCAGGGCAAACCCTAAAAAACCCAAATATATGCATAATATGTACAGTTAACTCATGTGAAGGTGATACAAACAATGAATATACACAAGACAGATTTTATCTTTTTAGAGTGGGGTGCAAGGGCCAAGTTCTCAAATTAAATGTAACTCGTAAAAATAACTTGTGATGTGTCAGCAAATAATCAAAAATGTAAATCACTGCCACCTGTGGGACAGGCCTATTACCTGCGACAGGTATTACATTACATAAAAATATGGGATAAACAGATAGTTCTTTTCTGAGAACAATGCATGAGACAATATTAAAAAAAAATACAACAGCTAACAAATTATCATAAGGGGCCTATTAGATTCTGAAGATCTGCAATGCTACTATAAATAGCTTGCATGGTGTGGGTGTATATTTTTTGCAGAAAGGTAATAAACCATAGGACAGGTTTGTTAAATTAAAAAAAAATAAGCACAACAGTTGCACAGCTAATGTGAAAATTTTCCAAGGTAAGAATGGCTGTGTTATTCAAGCTTTTAAGGTGTCCCCAATTCACAGGATCAGTCTTAGAATAAGTTTTCTTTTCCGGTCATCTGGCTGTGGTATGGGACTTTGTTGTGGTTTCTTTAAGATGGAATCAAATGCAGGAATTGATGCCACAACATTATCCTCTGTGGTTCTTGCACTGGTGTCTGCAGCTGCTTGCTTTTCTTCTGTAGGGGCAGCTCGATTTTCTTCTGTAGTTTCTGTTCATGCAGACCAGACGTGTCTGCTTGGCACCCAAACTGAACCTGTAGGAGTTGAGACAGCGACATAACCTCTTCTCCAGGTTATGAAGGAAGCAGGTGCATGCCAGACAGGATTAGGAGACAGTACTCTGAAAGATAGTTCAAATGGTTAATAGTGAACAAAGACATTTGAACCTGTCTCAAATTAGGCAAATTTCACTGGTTTCTGTTTTAATAAAGAAGATGTTAATATACGGTTTGCTGTGCTAAATATGGCTTGTCCTGTAGAATCTTAAGGCAAACCGTGAATCAGCTGGATATCCCACTGTAGGCAAAACTCAGAAAAAGCATTGGAAGAATATGCAGAGCCATTGTCTGCTTTTTAAAGTTTTTTGCTTTCCCATAACAGCAATGCATTGTAACATATGATTAAGTACTTGATTCTTTGTTTCTCCTGTTTGTGATGTTATCCAAAGATAACCAGAATAAGTGTCAATAGTAACGTGCAGATATTTCCATTTCCAGAAAGGGGGATATTGTGTGACATCCATTTGCCACACTTAATTTACTGTAAGTCTCCTGGATTTTACCCCATACTCAGCAGCAGAATCCAGCTGTGAGCATATGAGGGCAGGATTGAACTAGTATTGTAACTTGATTTAAAGGAATTTTTAACATTTTCACCAGGGCTTTGGCATTTTGGTGAAAGAATGCATGCCTATCTATGGAAGAGGTAAAGTGTGCAGCATCTGCAATATTATCTCCTGTAGAAATGACTCCAGGAAGATTTTTGATGGCTACGAATGTGAAACACATTAAGAGAGTGTTTACGTGTTGACAATAACGGGCGTAATTCAAGAAACAAGGATAATAATTTGTCATCAGTTGACGGTGTGACATAGGCACCAGGAAGCTGATAAACTAAAGTACGAACGTACAGACTGCCTGTAAGCAGGTTCAATGGACAGAGGGAAAAGGTGTGCAGCGCAAGAATAACAGTAGCTACATCTGAGCGCTGAGCGGATTGTTGCGGGGGAGTGAATAAGATCCGAGAAGCATTTTCTTGGGGCCAGAGCACGACTCCGCGTGTCTTGCTGCCGTCTGTATAGACAGTGAGAGTGTCAATTATAGGTGTTGAGGTTAGTGCAGAATGAAAATCCAAAACGCTTTCTGCCACTAGAATTAAGCATTTATCTTTAGGATAATGAGGACAAATATGACCAATGTAGGATTAATAAAGAAAGTGCTAGAGAATCTTGAATCCTATTAACCCATTGCGTTAATAATAGCTGGTTAATAATCACTATCACCTTTTGAATATCTGGTGTTATATAGATCAAATCTAAAAATTGTTTGCCTTAATTAAGTTTTAAAGTAATAATGATAGGAGCTGCAAATGATTGCAGTAATTTGTGACCCAAATATAAGGATACCGCTTTTGAATTTTAGTTCAGGTGCAATGCACAATCCATAATGTTTGAAATGTGTGGTCAATTCAGAACTCCATTCAGTTTTAATTGTCGGAGCTACTTATTAAGATATTTGCTTTATCATCTGGATGTAGAGGAATGGTAAAAAAAACAATGTTTAAGGTCTATTACCAAAACCTCCCTTTTTATTGGAATTATGTTAGGATTTGGAGTGCCACACTGTAAAGGATCCATAGGTTGAATGCACTGATTTTCCTAAGATCATGCAGCAATCTCCATTTACCTGATTTTTTTCTTTATTACAAACACTGGAGAGGTCCAGAAGCCAGCATTTTTCTGTATGAATCAGTAATTCGTTCTTCCATCAAATTACCAAAGTACAATTAATATCCAAATTTTAATTTGTGACCACTCGATGAGGAGGCTATTAATTCTTGTAATAACATGACTCAGAAATAGCTTACCTTAATTGCAACTAACTGGGAAGGCGTTCCATATCGGGGCAGAATTCATTCAGTGACGTAATCACTTACCCACTTTTTTTCTGTAATAAACTTAGATTGCAAGTTGATTAATATGTAAACATTAATATCACCTTAGAAGGTTCCTATCTTAAAGAGATTACCTGTCAGAAAGTTTAAATTCACCTCTAAGTGAGTCCTGCCATTCAGTTAATGATTGTCTTACCCAGAGTGGGCAAATGCTATGGAAGGACACATCCTGCATATCTAATTTTGGACAAACCTAGATAACATCAGAGTCATCAGTACGGAAGAGTTGCAAACAAAAGGACCTGGGTTGTAGTATGTCAACAAACGTGATAAGATGTACAAAGGTCAGTTTGGGGAAGAAATGACTCTAGTCAGTATCAGTGAATTTAGAATTTTAATAGTGACTCCAATTTATGAGGGATAATTAATACCCCACATTACAAAAATATAATTTATAGTTGTTATTTTCTGAACCAAGTCTCAACTTTACAAATATAAGAGGTTATAAAGATAAGAGGTTAAAGTCCCCATTCTTTCTCTAGAGCTTTTGACCAACTTCGCTAATTTCTCCTCAGACCCATCTTATCAGTAACACATACAAGAAAAAAAGAAAACTCAGGCAGGCAGACAAAAACACACCTTCGTACTGACAGACAGTCCTATTTTTCTCACTCACAGAAGCAGTCTCTTCTCACACACAAAAGCAGTCTCTATATCCACTCTGTATTTTAATAGTTCTCAGTTCTATTAAACTAATTCCTGCGCCTATGACAAGTATCAGGCGGTCTCCCTAACCTGTTTATAAGTTCAGCTTTCTGTTTGATGCTTGCATAACTTTTAACTGGTGTTCCTGAGGCTAACTGGTCTGGGGTAAAAAGCCCTCCAGACTGTAAAGCTCTCCGTTGAGCCTCCTTATTATTTTCACTATCCCACATAACTTATTGACCCTTAGTTAATACCATGCGCATAATGTCTCGTATGAAAGTATGCGCTCCAGCCATGGATTCAAAGAACCCGGCTGTGAAATTACTTCTTAAACCTGTCTCTGAGATATATTGCGCTAATGTTTCTGCCTTTTTTTCCTGTAAAAGAGCTGGGGATACCTGTGCTGGAGGTATGATTTTTGGATATGTGTTCTGACTTGAATAGTTAGGTGGGGGAATGGTTAATGAAATCATTGTCAGCTTGGAATGCGTCTCAGTCCCTACCAAATCCAAGCCACGCTCACACTGAGGCCATACCCATATGGCTGCCGAGGCCAGAGGCTCAGCATACAAAACTTTCCCGACTCTAAGCCAATCTTCTAATGTTGATAATCCCTTGTCTGAATACTGGGAGCAGTGCTCTCCTATCTCTTGTACTAAACAGTTTAACTGTGAATCAGAGGCCTCTCTATCTGTATGTCTCGGAATATTCTTCAATTCTGTCACATGAGCACGCTGTAAATCTGACAGGGTATTGTCCATACTTACTCGAAGGGATCCCGGAGGATGAGGTGCACCAAGTCTAATCGTCAGACGGAGCAAGCAGGACGAGAGGTTGGCGAAGGTCCCTGTTTGGGCGCCACTTGTAGGAATGCCCCACAAAGAAACACACATGCAATCTTAGAATCAGGAGGAGGCGCTCCAAATGAATGGTCTCTCCCTCTTTTTATTGAGAATCATATGTCCATTAATTACTTAGTTAATGCTCTACAAGGTTATAATTTCATAATGCATTTACAGTGAGGATTAAACCTAAGGCAATACATTGTTTATCTATATCATGTGCATCTCAAAGCTACTATCTCACGTGACATATGAATACATAATAACAGTTACAATAAAGTGATTCCCAATGTGTACATTTCTGATATGTCTCAAATCTTACTATCAGTGTAGCCTCAATAAGAAGTTATCTTATCGATTTGCCAAACTTCATTCTATCTGGCTAGACAATACTTTCAGGTCCTCAGCGGGCCACCACACGCTCAAACCATCTCATTGTGTGTGGCTTTATGCTCCCATTCTTCATCGGACCAGATAAACATTTTTATAAATATTTTTAAGAATTATTTTAAATAGTATTTTTAATATATGCTAAAAGTACTTAGCTTTGTGTATTCGACGCTAATCGGGAGGGAACATCAATCGCCAACATGTTTTGCCCGTATGATTCAAAGGGCTTTATCAAGGCTCCCTCTCCCATTCATACAGCTCTCTCCACCATTGCTCAATTCAGAAAAAACTAAATTCTTCATAGCCTCGCCACACGCACAAAATACGACAATATCATTACACATTAACAATCTAAACTACCCCATTCAACCAACGATGAAGATTCTAGGAGTAATACTAGACCAAGGACTAACCATGAAAGACCACATAGACTCCTTAATCAAAAGAGGGTTTTTTACTCTCTGGAAACTTAAATCCATCAAAGCGTACTTCCACACTTCAGCATTCAGAATCCTAGTACAATCCCTAATACTAAACCACCTGGACTACTGCAACATCACCCATCTAACAATCCCACAGAAGCAAATGCAAAGACTACAACTGATACAAAATACAGCAGTCAGGATGATTTTCGGGCTGAAGAAGTCCGATCACATAACCCCTTCCTACCGACTCCTACACTGGCTGCCGATGGAGGCGCGCACGAAGTTCAAGCTAGGATGTCTCTGCTTCAAAGTATTAAATGGTCTAGCCCCAAAATACATCACAGACCTCTTCTCATTCCTAACCAATAGACATGAAAGAAAAACACACATGAAATTTGTCTCCCCACCGGCTAGAGGGTGCATATATAAGAGACACCATCAACAACTGCTATCATATCAAGCAGCCATATGGGGTAAAGACCTAGGAAAACTAATCGCGCACACAAACAACTATGAAGAATTCAGGAAACACCTAAAAACCTACCTATTCCTGAAATACCTAGGCAACGAACCGGAACATCAACCCCCCTCGTAATATCACCACATACCTGAACTTGCAAACTATTAACCCAACCCCCAATCACTAAATATGAACACTCTATTCAACTTACGGAACATTTCTACTTCTGTGTAAACAACTTGGCACTTCCTGGCCTTGCAACACACAAACTGACGTTAACATTATTAATGTTATCAGATGTACACCGCTATACTCTTTAATTCGTTGTACGAGATATTCACTGCTATACTCTTCAATTCGCTGTACGTAAAGTTTCTCTTTATTTTTATTGTATTTACAGTTTCTTTTATTGTAAACAGTTTCTTATATTGTAAACCGCCTAGAAGTCGCAAGATTGTTGGCGGTATATAAAAATAAAGTTATTATTATTATTATTATTGCGTCAGAAACGATTTTGTTTGAATGGGAGAGCTATATGAATGGAAGAGGGAGCCTTGATAAAGTCCCGTGAGGCAACGCCACCTTGGACTTGGTCCTAAATGGCCTCACGAGACCGATAACAGAAGTGGAAGTCATGGTTCCACTGGGAACGAGTGATCACAATGTAATCAACTTTAAACTTGACATCGGGAAAGGGAAACATGCCAAAACCTTAACCACCACCTTAAACTTTAAAAAGAGTAAATACAATCGCATGAGAGCCATGGTAGAAAAACGACTCGAGAAGATGGTGGACAAACTTGAAACGGTATATCAGGCATGGTCCCTACTGAAAAATACTATCACAGAAGCACAAGATCTCTACATTCCGAGGATTTCCAAAGATCGGAGAACAAAGAGCAAAAGAGAACCGGCATGGCTTACCATACAGGTGAAGGAAGCCATAAAAGAAAAGAAGGACTCTTTCAAAAAATGGAAATGCATAAAGACAACCGAAGCTTGGAACAAACATAAAGATGATCAGAAGAAATGTCACAAGGCGGTGAGGGATGCCAAACAGGAATATGAGGAAAAAATAGCCCAGGAGGCCAAAAACTTCAAGCCCTTCTTTAGATATGTGAAAGGGAAAAAACCTGCAAAAGAGGCAGTGGGACCCCTGGACGACCAGGGAAGAAAAGGGTACATCAAGGAAGATAAACAAATCGCAGACAAACTAAATTCCTTCTTTGCGTCCGTCTTTACGAAGGAGGACACCTCAACAATACCTGAAGCGGAGAAAGTGTTTGCAGGAGAATTAGAAGACAGCCTCACCACAGTTGAAGTGGACTTAGACCAGATATACTATCAGATCGACAAACTTAAAAGTGACAAATCCCCTGGACCGGATGGAATTCACCCGAGAGTCTTAAAGGAATTGAAGGTTGAAATCGGAGAGTTATTGCAAAAACTTGCAAACCTGACAATCAGAACTGGACAGATACCGGACGACTGGAAGATAGCGAACGTCACGCCAATTTTCAAAAAAGGATCGAGAGGGGAACCGGGCAACTATAGGCCTGTGAGTCTTACGTCGGTCCCCGGCAAGATGGTTGAAGCACTGATCAAGGATAGCGTAGTCCGGCACTTGGACGCACACGACTTGATGAAACCCAGTCAACATGGATTCAGGAAAGGGAAATCATGTTTGATGAATTTACTCCAATTTTTTGAGACCGTGAACGAGCAAATTGATAGTGGGAAGCCGGTGGACATAATATACTTGGACTTCCAGAAAGCGTTCGACAAAGTTCCACACGAAAGACTTCTCAGGAAACTACAAAGCCATGGCATAGAGGGAGATATACAAAGATGGATAGGCAAATGGCTGGAAAACCGAAAGCAGAGAGTGGGCATAAATGGGAAGTTCTCCGACTGGGAGAAAGTGACTAGTGGTGTACCCCAGGGCTCGGTACTTGGGCCGATCCTTTTTAATATTTATATCAATGACCTGGAGGAAGGAACATCCAGTGAGATCATCAAGTTTGCAGACGATACAAAACTATGCCGGGCAATCAGATCGCAGGAGGATAGAGAGGAACTCCAGAGCGACTTGTGTCGGTTAGAAACATGGGCGGAGAAATGGCAGATGAAGTTCAATGTGGAGAAATGCAAGGTAATGCATTTAGGCAATAAGAATAAGGAATACGAGTATACAATGTCAGGTGCAACTCTGGGGAAGAGTGAACAAGAAAAGGACCTGGGTGTACTGATAGATAGGACCCTGAAGCCGTCAGCACAATGCGCGGCAGCGGCAAAGAAGGCAAATAGAATGTTGGGCATGATAAAGAAAGGAATCTCGAGTAGATCGGAGAAAGTTATAATGCCGCTTTATAGGGCAATGGTCAGACCACACTTGGAATACTGCATCCAACATTGGTCTCCCTACCTAAAGAAGGATATAAAACTGCTGGAGAGGGTGCAGAGACGAGCAACAAAACTGGTGAAGGGTATGGAGAAACTGGAATACGAGGATAGACTTAACACTAGGATTGTTCTCCCTTGAGAAAAGGAGACTGCGTGGGGATATGATCGAGACCTTCAAAATACTGAAAGGAATCGACAAAATAGAGCAGAGAAGATTATTTACATTGTCCAATTTGACACGGACTAGAGGACATGTAATGAAGCTAAGGGGGGACAGGTTCAGGACTAATGTCAGGAGGTTCTGCTTCACTCAGAGAGTGGTTGACGCCTGGAATGTCCTCCCAGAGGAGATTATTGCGGAATCGACCGTCCTAGGCTTCAAGAGCAAAATAGATGCATATCTCCTTAAGAGAGGCATATAAAGATATGGTGGACTATAAATTACGCCAGGTGTACACCTGGCAGGGCCTCCGCGTGTGCGGATCGCCGGACTTGATGGACCGAAGGTCTGATCCGGAGATGGCAGTTCTTATGTTCTTTGAATCATACGGGCAAAACATGTTGGCGATTGATGTTCCCTCCTGATTAGCGTCGAATACACAAAGCTAAGTACTTTTAGCATATATTAAAAATACTATTTAAAATAATTCTTAAAAATATTTATAAAAATGTTTATCTGGTCCGATGAAGAATGGGAGCATAAAGCCACACACAATGAGATGGTTTGAGCATGTGGTGGCCCGCTGAGGACCTGAAAGTATTGTCTAGCCAGATAGAATGAAGTTTGGCAAATCGATAAGATAACTTCTTATTGAGGCTACACTGATATATGATAATATTCTTCATTCAAAATCAACCTTAGTAGTGCCTGGGTTTTCAAATCTTACTATGGCATGTGACAGTCCAAAGGTTATAATGCATGCTTCTTAAGCTCTCTTGATTAGCCTTGCTAAGCCAAAGTCTGATTGTTGCCCATATAAGGGATGCTTAAACAAGATAAGAGAAAAAGGGTAAATGTATGTCAGGTTAATATGTGGTAAGAGTCAGGAAGAGGGGAATGCCTCAGCCTTCTGCTCAAGGTGCAACCCTTGTCCTTGCTTAGAATGTATATGTGGCAGGAGGGAGAAGGAGAGGAAATGAGAAACAGGGCCTCAGAACCAAACCCAGGCCTGGATCCACACACAGGCCCAGATCCGCACAGAGAGCCTAGGTCGGTGTGCCGACCCGGCCTGTGTTCAGAACCTCCTGTGTGTTGACCCTGCTTGTGTTCTGATGCCCTGGATCAGAAATTATCAGATCTCCAACCCTACACATATCAAGTATATACTTGTACAGAAAGATAAAGTTAAAAAGATAAGGAAAAGATACATTACCGATAGTAATGATCTAGCAAAATATTAGGAATTTGATAATTTAACTTTAAACTCAAGTCCTCAATATAGGATCCAAGACATAGAATCAGCGAGCAAATTAATAACTCAAATAGATAAACATAAGAAATCTGAAAAATCCATTAGTGAGGAAGTATATCAAACTTCAATAAGCCCTCCTGCCCCAGCAAACCCCCCTACTCGAACCAGGCAGGAGGGAGCCCAAGCCCTCCTGCCTTCGTGTACCCCCTCCCACGATCGAAGAAGAACTTCCTTATGTTTGTACGGAATCAATCCCCTTTTAGCTTTAGAGAGTGCCCTCTCGTTCTCTCTACCTTGGAGAGGGTGAACAACCTGTCTCTATCTACTCCATTTATTATCTTGAATGTTTCGATCATGTCCCCCCTCAGTCTCCTCTTTTCAAGGGAGAAGAGGCCCAGTTTCTCTAATCTCTCACCTCCAGCCCCTTAACCATTTTAGTCGCTCTTCTCTGGACCCTTTCAAGCAGTACCATGTCCTTCTTCATGTACGGTGACCAGTGCTGGACGCAGTATTCCAGGTGGGGGTATACCATGGCCTAGTACAGCGGCATGATAACCTTCTCTGATCTGCTCGTGATCCCCTTCTTAATCATTCCTAGCATTCTGTATTTACCGAAAAGCACAGTTACTTACCGTAACAGGTGTTATCCAGGGACAGCAGGCAGATATTCTTTACGCATGGGTGACGTCACCGACGGAGCCCACGGTACGGACCTTTTTACTAGAAAGTTCTAGTTGGCCGCACCGCGCGTGCGCGAGTGCCTTCCCGCCCGACAGAGGAGAGCGTGGTCCCCAGTTAGTATAAGCCAGCTAAGAAGCCAACCCGGGGAGGAGGGTGGGACGTAAGAATATCTGCCTGCTGTCCCTGGATAACACCTGTTACGGTAAGTAACTGTGCTTTATCCCAGGACAAGCAGGCAGCATATTCTTTACGCATGGGTGACCTCCAAGCTAACAAAGAGGGAGGAGGGATGGTTGGCCATTAGGAAAATAAATTCTGAAGTACAGATTGGCCGAAGTGCCCATCCCGTCTGGAGAAAGCATCCAGACAGTAGTGAGTAGTGAATGTGTGAACTGAGGACCAGGTGGCCGCCTTGCAGATTTCCTCAATGGGTGTGGAACGGAGGAAAGCAATAGAAGCGGCCATAGCTCTTACCCTGTGGGCCGTGACAGCACCGTCTAGTGACAGACCGGCCCGAGCGTAACAGAACGCGATGCAAGCTGCAAGCCAGTTGGATAGCGTCCGTTTAGAGACCGGTCGACCCAAACGATTCGGGTCGAAGGTCAGGAAGAGCTGAGGGGACAAGCGGTGAGCCCTTGTACGATCAAGATAGTAAGCCAGGGCACGCTTGCAGTCAAGACTGTGCAATGCCTGTTCTCCGGGATGTGAATGAGGTTTCGGGAAGAAAACAGGCAACACAATGGACTGGTTGAGGTGAAAAGCTGAGACCACCTTTGGAAGGAACTTTGGATGGGTGCGCAGAACCACCTTGTCATGGTGAAAAATAGTGAACGGTGGATCGGCAACCAGTGCATGAAGCTCACTAACCCTCCTGGCAGAGGTGATGGCAATGAGGAAAAGAACCTTCCATGTCAGAAATTTGAGCGAAGTTGTGGCAAGTGGCTCAAAGGGAGGTTTCATGAGGGCAGATAAAACCACATTCAGGTCCCAGACGACCGGAGGAGGCTGCAGAGGTGGTTTGATGTTGAAGAGGCCCCTCATGAATCGGGAAACCAGAGGGTGAGCCGTGAGAGGTTTTCCTAAGACAGGCTCATGAAATGCCGTGATGGCACTGAGATGGACTCTGATAGAGGTAGACTTGAGGCCCGCGTTGGACAGGGAGAGCAAGTAGTCCAGAACAGTTTCCACCGCTAAAGAGGTGGGATTGTGATGATGGCGGAGGCACCAAGAGGAGAACCTGGTCCACTTCTGATGGTAACATTGGAGGGTGGCCGGTTTCCTGGAGGCGTCCAAAACGAGACGGACAGGCTGAGACAGATTTCCTGAAGAGGTCAGCCCGAGAGAAACCAAGCTGTCAGGTGGAGCGAAGACAGATTGGGATGTAGTAGAGACTGATGTTGCTGTGTAAGTAGAGTAGGAAACACAGGTAGAGGAATGGGATCCCTGGAGCTGAGCTGAAGCAGGAGGGAGAACCAGTGTTGACGAGGCCACCGGGGAGCTATGAGGATCATGGTGGCTCCGTCCCTGCGGAGTTTGGATAAAGTCCGCAACATCAGAGGTAGAGGAGGAAAGGCATAGAGGAACCGATCCGTCCAGTCGAGAAGGAATGCATCCGGGGCCAGACGATGAGGAGAGAAGAGTCTGGAGCAGAACTGGGGCAGCTGATGGTTGTGAGGAGCTGCGAATAGGTCCACCTGCGGAGTGCCCCAGCGAGTAAAGATGGAGTGGAGCGTGGGAGGATCCAAAGTCCACTCGTGAGGTTGAAGGATGCGGCTGAGATTGTCGGCCAGGGAGTTCTGTTCGCCCTGGATGTAGACAGCCTTGAGGAAGAGACTGCGGGCCGTGGCCCAGGTCCAAATGCGAAGAGCCTCCTGACAAAGGAGGCGAGATCCGGTGCCGCCCTGTTTGTTGATGTAGTACATGGCAACTTGGTTGTCCGTGCACAGGAGCAGAACCTGAGGGCAAAGAAGGTGCTGGAAGGCCTTGAGAGCATAGAACATGGCTCGTAATTCCAGGAAATTGATGTGATGAAGACGCTCCTGCGGGGTCCAAAGACCTTGGGTGCGTAAGTCTCCCAGGTGAGCTCCCCATGCATAAGGGGAGGCATCCGTGGTGATGGTCATGGAATGCGGGGGCAGATGAAAAAGAAGGCCCCTGGAAAGATTTGAGGAGTTCAACCACCATTGTAGAGATTGCTGAAGAGACGATGTCACAGAGATGGGATGAGAAAGAAGATTCGAGGTCTGCGACCATTGGTTGGCCAGAGTCCATTGAGGTGTCCTGAGGTGGAGTCGTGCCAGGGGAAGCACATGCACCGTCGAGGCCATGTGGCCCAGGAGGACCATCATCTGTCTGGCAGAAATGGAGTGATGAAGGAGCACCTGACGACACAGGCGGAGTAGGTTCCGCTGACGGTCGGAGGGGAGAAACGCCCTCATTAGTGTGGTGTCGAGAACTGCTCCAATGAACTGAAGGCGCTGCGTGGGAAGCAGATGCGACTTGGGGTAGTTGATCTCGAACCCCAGGAGGTGGAGGAGAGAGATGGTATGATGAGTGGCTTGTAGCACAAGTGGAGACGTAGGTGCTTTCACCAACCAATCGTCCAAGTAGGGAAACACCTGGAGGTTGTGAGACCTGAGGAAGGCCGCCGCCACAATGAGGCATTTGGTGAACACCCTGGGTGATGAAGCGAGGCCAAAAGGTAGCACTTTGTACTGATAATGGCGATGGTGCACCTGGAATCTTAGGTAGCGACGTGAAGCTGGATTGATTGGTATGTGAGTGTAGGCCTCTTTGAGGTCCAGGGAACATAGCCAGTCGTTCTGAGAGAGATGAGGGTAAAGCGTGGCAAGGGAGAGCATTCTGAACTTCTCCTTGACAAGACATTTGTTGAGGTCCCTGAGATCGAGAATGGGACGTAGGTCTCCTGTCTTTTTTGGAACCAGAAAGTAACGGGAGTAGAATCCCCGGCCCCTTTGTTCCAGAGGTACTTCTTCGATGGCATTGAGGAGAAGGAGGGATTGGACCTCCCTCAGGAGGAGGGGGGTTTGAGTTGAAAGAGAAGCAGACTCTACGGGAGGATTGTCTGGTGGAAGAGTCTGGAAGTTGAGAGAGTAGCCGTGGCGGATGATGTTGAGGACCCACTGGTCTGATGTGATGACCTCCCAACGGCTGAGAAAAATGCGGAGCCTGCCTCCGATTGGTTGAGGGAGAGGCAATGAGGGTGGAAGACTGGCTAAGCCCTGGAGAGAGGAGTCAAAAGGGCTGAGAAGGTTTGGCAGGAGGAAGAGGCTTGGCAGGTTGATTAGACTGTGCACGAGCCTGGTTGTGTTGTTGGCGAGCCCGCCTAGGTTGCTGTGAAGGTGGGTTAAGCGGCCTAGCGGAGAACCTGCGTTGGTATGAAGATTGTGGTTTGTAAGGCCGAGCAGGAGGGGCCTTCTTCTTTGGTTTAATGAGAGAATCCCATCTGGTCTCATGGGCGGAGAGTTTTTGTGTGGTGGTATCCAGAGACTCTCCGAACAATTCGTCTCCCATACATGGGGCGTTGGCTAGTCGGTCCTGATGGTTGACATCCAGATCAGAGACCCTGAGCCAGGCCAGGCGGCGCATGGCCACAGCGATGGCAGATGCACGAGAGGTGAGCTCAAAGGAGTCATAGATGGAGCGCACCATAAATTTTCTAAGTTGAAGCAGGCTGGAGATGTGCTGCTGGAATAGTGGAACCTTGTGCTCCGGCATGTACTTTTGCATGGCGGAGAGTTGCATTACCAGATGTTTCAGGTAGAATGAAAAGTGGAAAGAGTAATTGTTTGCCCTGTTGGCAAGCATGGCATTCTGGTAGAGCCGCTTGCCAAACTTGTCCATAGTTTTGCCCTCCCTGCCAGGAGGGGTAGAGGCATATACACTGGAGCCTTGAGTCTTTTTTAAAGTGGACTCAACCAGGAGAGATTCATGGGGCAGCTGGGGTTTATCAAATCCCGGGATTGGAATAACCCTGTAAAGGCTATCCAGTTTACGGGGTGCCCCAGGGACAGTTAATGGATTTTCCCAATTTTTATAAAAAGTTTCCCGTAGGATGTCATGCACGGGTAACTTCAGGAACTCCTTAGGAGGTTGATCGAAATCTAATGCCTCCAGGAAAGCTTGTGATTTCTTGGAGTCAGATTCCAGAGGCAAAGATAAGGCCCCCGATAACTCCCTGAGGAATTTTGAAAAAGAAGATTGCTCAGGTTTAGATGTGGTATCGGGGGCCGAGGGCTCTTCGTCCGACGACGATGCATCCTCCTCGGTACCGAGGGGAGATTCTTCCCAGAGGTCCGGGTCTCTGACATCGGGTGCGTGCCGAGAGACTGGAGTGGAAGGCTCGGTATGATGAGCTTTAGACCGAGACTTGCCTGAGCGTACCGAGACGGTACCAGGGGATGAAGACCTGTGTCTGTCTCGGTCCCGGGAAGAACGGTGCCGGTCAGGTTCGCGGGAAGACCGGTGTTCTGCTCGGTCCCAAGGAGGATCGGATGTCGTCAGAGCGACGGCCTCGGCATGGGCATGGATATGCGGTGCCGAGAGAATGGGCATGGAGGGGTCCATAGGTACCGATGGCGTGGATACCGGTTGGACGGTGTGGGGCTCGGGCCGGTCTGGTACCGAGAGCAGCGGTGCCAGGATAGAGGGCAAGAGCTGTTTAAGTTGCTGTTGGAGTTGTTCCTGCAACTTATCCTGGAGGATGGCCGCAATGCGGTCATCCAGGGGTGGCACCGGAACCACTTTTTTCTGCTTTGGTTCCATGGGTGCCGCTCTACGCTCCGGCGATGAGGAGGCCGATGACGAGGCACTCACCGATATCGGAGCGGAGCGCTTTTTAGTTCGGCGTGGAGCCGAAAGAGCCGGTGTCGCCACCGAGGTGGGAGGGCGCTCAAGGGTGGAAGGCTTCTTAGCCGGCTTACCTGGCGCCGATGGCGCCGATGTAATGTCAGGCGGTGTCGAGGTGGTCGGTGCCGACTTCGATGGTGCCGCAGTTGAAGAAGTCGAGTCCATAGTCGGGCCGGTGCCGAACAGCAGACTTTGCTGAATTTGGCGATTCTTCAAAGTGCGTTTTTTAAGAGTGGCACAGCGGGTGCACGAGTCCGCCCGATGCTCCGGTCCCAAACACTGTAAACACCAATTGTGTGGGTCAGTGAGGGAGATCGGGCGTGCACACCGCTGGCACTTCTTAAAACCGGGCTGCGGGGGCATGAATGGAAACACGGCCTCCGCAAAATCAAACCCCGAGGCCTGGATCGTGACAACAGGCCCCGCCGGGGCAAGGACAAAAACTAAACAAAAAGAAAATATTTTTTTTTTTTTTTTTGGAAATGAAAGAAAAAGGAACCCGAAGGTAAATAAAACGAAAAAAGAACGCGAGCGGGAAGGCAAAAAGAGGATTTCAATCGGAGTTGAAAAACGCACGTCTTCTTCGCTCCGCGGAAACGAAGAAACTGGGGACCACGCTCTCCTCCGTCGGGCGGGAAGGCACTCGCGCACGCGCGGTGCGGCCAACTAGAACTTTCTAGTAAAAAGGTCCGTACCGTGGGCTCCGTCGGTGACGTCACCCATGCGTAAAGAATATGCTGCCTGCTTGTCCTGGGATAAAGGATATATACAACCCGTCTTCGTTTCCTGCATATAGCATGTTGGCTTCCGATATGTTGTGTATATCCTCTTCGGTAAATACAGACACAAAAAATGTGTTCAGTTTGTCAGCAATGGCTTTGTCCTCCTTTAGCACTCCCTTTATTCCATGGTCATCCAACGGCTCCACCGCTTCTTTCGCGGGTCGTTTCCCCTTAATATAGTGAAAGAAAGGCTTGAAGTTTTTAGCCTCCTTGGCTATTTTTTCCTCATAGTCTCTTTTGGCCCTTCTTATCGCCTTATGGCACCTGCTTTGATGTTGTTTGTGCTTTTTCCAGTTTTGTCTGTTTTTTACCTTTTCCATTCCTTAAACAAAGTCTTCTTGTCTCTGATTACTTCCTTCACCGCTACGCCAGTTCCTTATTCTTTTTCCTTTTGGATCCCTTGGTGATACGCAGTATATATAGAATTTGCGCCTCGCTAACCATGTCCTTAAAAAGGGACCATGCTTGCTTTAGTGTTTTTACAGTGCTTATCCTCTTCTTAATCTTCTTCCCCACCATGACTCTCATCCCTTCGTAATTCCCTTTTCGGAAGTTCAGTGCCGGGGCAGATGTTCTGGATCGATGGAGAATAAAATAAAACAGGTGTGGACAACTTGGATCACACCGGGATACTGCCAGCAGCTATGCCATTCGATGCCTGCCCAAATCCAAGCTGTACTCGACAACAAAGGACAACACTCAAAATACTGAAAAAAGGCTTTAACAGCCACAAACTTTCCTTATTTGTATTAATTTTGGACTAATCAACAACTACACTTCCCCCTCCCCATTCACGGTTTTGACACTCATGGTTTCACATATTCGCAATTTTTTTGGTTGCCATGAGTTCCTGTCATCGCTCCTGCCCCGAAAGCCTGCTAGACCACCAGGTAAGGCCGAGATGCCGAGAGGAAGGCTGGAGAGAGGTGGGGGTGGGTCAGAGCCGGACGAGAAGTAATTCGCGTTTTTTCTCAATTCGCGGTCCGGCTCTATCCCCATCCCCCGCGAATACCGAGGGAGAAGTGTACATTATTTTTATGCATGTACTTCATTTTAAAAAATGTTTGTTGGATTGTTTGTTTGTATCTCTGAGTGTTTCTTGCACTGAAATTTGCACAGAATAGTGGCGTATACAAACTTTTGCTCCTCACTGTATATAGTAGGCCTGCAAAATATTTGCAATTTTAAGTCAAGATAGCGCCTTGGCTATATAAGCAAAACAAATGAAACTTGGCAATCTTATACAACTTTTTACGATCTATTCAATGGAACTAATTCAGATTTTTATTTTTTTAAACTGAGGTATATAAAAAGCCTCAAAGTGGGCCAAATAAAAAGAGATACACTAAAAACTTTGTTTAGCCTTCTGTGGCTCCTATAATAATGAAGCTATCCTTGCAAAATTTTGTCTATTTTGCAACAAGCCTGTTCTCAAATATGATTTCAACTTATAAACTAATCTCATTGCTTTAAATTTTGTAATTTTTTTTTTTTAAGTAAAAAATCTGGTATATAACTGGCTTTTACAAAAAAGTCATTTAGAAAAATATTCAAACCAATTCTATTAGAAATAGCATATTTCAAATCCCATGAAAAAGATAGTTTTGTTTTTCAACGCCAGCAAATAATTCCAAAATATAAGGGTCAACGTGTAACAAGCCACTGCAGACTTATAAGAATATCTTTCAAAGTTTATGATCCCTATATAAATGTACTAGTCTTTAAGTCTGTTACATTAACGGTGCTAGAATATGTCTGTCTGTCTGTCTTTCTTTCTGTCTCTGTCCCTGCCCCCTGTGCAGCAGCAGCATTTCCCTCCCCCTTCCCTGTGCAGCAGTCACAGCAGCATTCCCACCCCCTCCATTTCCCTGTGTAGCAGTCACAGCAGCATTCCCTCCCCCTCCATTTCCCTGTGCAGCAGCAGCAGCATTCCTTCCCCACCACACTTCCCTGTGCAGCAGCATTATTTCCCTCCCCCCACTTCCCTGTGCAGCAGCTGCTGCAGCATTTCCCTCCCCCCAACTTCCCTGTGCAGCAGCATTATTTCCCTCTCCCCCAACTTCCCTGTGCAGCAGCCACAGCAGCATTCCCTCCCCTTCCATTTTCATGTGCAGCATTCCTTCCCCCCACCCCATTTCCCTGTGCATCAGCAGCAGTGTTATTTCCCTCCCCCCACTTCCCTGTGCAGCAGCATTTTCCTCCCTCCACCCCACTTCCTGTGCTGTGTGTGTGGAGATGTCGGGGGAATATGCCCCTTCTCCCACCAACTTTTTTTTTGTTATCACACAACTTGCACAGAGTAAGTAAATCGCCACTCGGAAATCGAACATGCACACGTGCCAAATTTTCTCTGCCGGTCGCTGAACGTGCATGGGCCAAACAATTTCTCTTCCGGCCACTGGCACAGCTAAGCGCACAGATCACGCAGGTAGGAGTGCGCATGCACGCTTAGCATTTTATTATTAGTGATAATGCTATTGCTATATATATATATATATATATATATATATATATATATATATATATATATATATATATATATTTTGCTATCATCATATATAATAAAATGGTAAGCGCACATGCGCACTCACACCACATGTTCCCTGATCTGTCGCGCTGTGGCAGCTCGAGTGCGCATGCGCTAGATGGCGCAGAGTGAGGGACCGGCACTTTGGAAGGAGAGCAGGCTCGGGATTCGGCAGAGAGCAGATGCCGAAAAGGGCTCGGAACAGTGGAAGACGGACAAAAGGGGGAGGGGGAGAGGCGCTCGCCCAATCCGCTGCAGCCTAGCAGCTCCGAACACAACCTTCCCCCTCAACCGCCTATACCGGCTCAGGCTCCCGCCGCAGTGGAGGGAGGAAAAAGCATCATCAGAGACGCGACAAAGCAAATCAGGGCAGTTGAAGGCCGCGAAGCAGCGTGGGTAGAGTGCTGCGGCTGCTGCTAGAGGCAAGAGATTTGTCGGGACCGCGGGAAGGGGGAGGCGGCGGCATATACTGTATAATACGGAGTAACAAGCAGGGAAGCACTAGGGGCAAGCAGTGGTCCTGGAACAGCAGCTCATTATCAGTGGGCAAATTCCAACCTCTTAGAGTTTCTGGCCATCCACAAAGTCAAGAAGAATAGTGTCCAGGTAGTCTTCCTTAGTGGCCCATTGTTGAACCAGAGATGGGAGCTGAATGAGAGAAATTTCCAGCTCTTCCTGGACTGGTGGAGGCAGCCTGTCTTCGATTTTGTGACCTCAAGTAGAAATACCTCGATGGAGCATTTGTTCAGCTGCTTGAACTTATTTTTATTAGATTTATCATTATCAATTTAACAAAGTGTAAAAATCATTAATATTGAGACAATAAATAGGTTAAAGGCTCACCAAACATCATATATAATAAAATCCCCCCAAGCGCCTTGCAGCGCTAATTCAAAGGGAGGGCCTGATAATGCCATTTACGCAGACAGAGCGGGCAGTAAAAGGGAGGCGTACTGATGGACAGGGGGAGCAGGAAAGAGGGGTTGATGGAAAGGGGAAGAGGTGCTGATGGACGGGGGGGGGCAGAAAAAGGAAGGGAGGCATGGATAGGGGGGAGGTAAAACAAAGGGAGAAGGGCTGCTGCTGGATAAGGGGAGCAGTGAAGGGGTGGAGGTGGACACAGGGGACGTAAAAGGAAGGGAGAATGGACAGGGGGAGCAGGCAAGGGGTGGTGGTGGAGAGCCAAGGAAAAAAAAAGATAGAAATACAGAGAGAAAAAGAAATAAAGACAGACATACACACATATATTCTAGCATCCGTTAATGTAACGGGTTATAAGACTAGTATATATATATTCTATAAATGTAGCAAGCAGCACACAGGTTTGGCATATTGCTGTTTTTGATTTAAGAAGCAGTGCATGAGTTAGGCATATTGCTATATTACCATTTGCACTATTTAGACAAATATCACTAACTGTTCTTTGTCTACTATTGCATTTAATGCTGTGTATGTCTGTTGTAATCCACCTAGAATTTTGGATAGTGCAGAATAGAAATGTAGAAAATAAATAACTAAAATGAGATGAGTCCTTTTCATCTCAAGACTTACTCTGTTTTCAATAATTCTTTCCTGTTTAGATTAATACAAATTTATATTATCAATTAATTCATAATGGAAACAACTGAACTGGGTGGTGACAATGGTTCTTCATTAGCAACATGCATCATTGGAAGAAAACAGTCATAAGAAGTTGCCGCTGCTGGGTCAGACCAGTGGTCCATTGTGCCCAGCAGTCCGCTCTTGTGGCGGCCCCCAGGTCAAAGACCAGTGCCCTGAGACCAGCCCTACGCTCCGGTTCAGCAGGAACTTGTCTAACTTTGTCTTGAATCCCTGGAGGGTGTTTTCCCTTATAACAGCCTCCGGAAGAGCATTCCAGTTTTCCACCACTCTCTGGGTGAAGAAGAACTTCCTTACGTTTGTACGGAATCTGTCCACTTTTAACTTTAGAGAGTGCCCTCTCGTTCTCCCTACCTTGGAGAGGGTGAACAACCTGTCTTTATTAAAGTATTAAGGCTTATTTTATTGCAAAAAAAAAAAAAAGTTGGACTCAAATTGGTATACATTATCAGCAGAAAACAAGTTACTAATTCAGTGGTCAGAAATTAATCTCTCAGATAATGATCAAATCTTCTTGCATCACAAAACTCAAAAGAATTGCTGTAATCCCTTTTGGAAAGCAAAATCATCTCGTCAAAACAGGACTTTTGAAAGTTGATCTCCCAATGGCTGATAAATTGATTCAGCTGACAAAAAGAAACTAAACCGGGTCAGAAAATTTGCTTCAAATGTAAAGCTGAATTTGCTTCTATGGTAGAAACTGCAGTTGCATTGTCCTCATCTTCCAAAGATTTTAAAATGGACACTTCTAATCAAGGATTTCAACCATTATGCGGACTTGAGATGGATTAGCTTTTCTTTTGATATAGATTATGTATTACTTGCTCGTAGCTAATATTTTCTTTTCTGTACAAGATTAATTCTTGTTATTGTATATTTAAAATAGATAAATAATAAAAAATGAGAAATAAATGGACACTTCTGCCATGATAAATCAAAGCTTATCTACAATGGGCAAATCTCCTTTGAAATTTCCAAAACAGTGAGCAGTAGAAATAAAGTGGGTTATACAAAATTAAAATTGAATGAGTACAAAATGTAATAAGGCACAAACTAACTTCTGCCGCTGGACTAGCAGCTCAGGGTGTTTGACAGTAGTCAAACCACAGAATTTGTCTTATGAAGAAAAATATTGGAATATCTGAAAGATCAAAAAAAATTCAAATACACTGCTCCCCCGAAATTCTCGGGGATTCTGTGCCAGGAACTCCCGCGAATCTCGAGAAACTGCGAATACGGTTTTTCATGGAGGAGCCTGAAGAGGGCAGCAGGAGAGTAGCTGGAGCACCGTGAGTGCAGGAAATCACTCGAAGTACGTTCCGACTGCCTCTTCCTGCACGAAGGAGCTGCGTGTGAAAGCAGCTCAATTGGATAAGGTCTGACTTCGTGCAGGAAGAGGCGGTCGGAGCATACCGCGAGTGATTTCCTGCACTCGCGGCGCTCTGGCTGCTCTCTCCTGCCTCTCCCACTGCCCTCTTCTTGTCGGCGATTCACGGTCGGAAATATCGTAAATGACCAGGAATGCGAACCGCCGACTGCGAACAACCGGGGGAACACTGTATATACTTTGGCCCCAAGAAGTTAGTCAATAAAAGCTACAGCATTAGAGTTTGGAGTTTTAGAACATATTGTAAAGATGGCCCCAAAAATCAAGGAAGAGCAAGGTATTTGTGCCTTGCCTGACCCAAAAGTTGGCAAATAATTGCCAAAAGAAGTAGTCAAGAGTATTTCCAGGGTCCAGAGGGAAACTTAATTTTACCCTGAGATGGCTATGATCTCCTAAGGTATTATCAAACATGTCAGGAACCCCTGCTTAAAAGGAAGCTCCTGTGGCTCATTGGTTAAAGACATATATTCCTATTATTTTCTAGTGACAATCTGCTATCTAGGTACATATTGATGATGTCACAATGATGTTAAGATTATGCGTCAAACATGTCCACTTGCTCTGAGACAGCCACTGTGAGTAGGGTTTCTCTTATTTCTTAAACTTTGGGAATGAGGTTTAGTAAGCAATATTTTTTTTTTCATGTGTTTTGATTGAGTAATGCATTATTAAACATCTTTTTACTTTATTATCAAAGAGGAGTCCTCTTTACAGAGGCCAAAAGAGTTTTATTGGAAAACATCCGAGGAATTGGCTGCTTGTGAATCAAGAGGATATAAGCTTGGCTTTTGAATTGACATGTTGTTTAATGCCTGGGGGGAATGGATCAGATAACTGGCACCTAGAGAGCTAGCAGGTGAGGAATGGCTCAGTGTAAGAGCAGGAGGGAAGGAGGCATGTCTGTTGTAAATCTGAGTGACTCTAGTTAGGAATGTGTGGTACAGTGGTTAGAGCTATAGCCTCACCACCCTGAGGTTGTGGACTCAAATCCCTCACTGCTACTTGTGACTCTGGGCAAATCACTTAATCCCTTCATTGCCCCAGGTATATTAGATAAAAGTTTGTGCTCATCGGGACATGAGGGAAATACGACAAAGTAGCTGAATGTAAAAATCACTTAGGGCTAGATTCACTAAGCAAACCGATGGTGTACCGATCGGTTTGAGACCCCTTTGCAACCTGATTTTACTCCAGCCCGATTCACTTACCTGTCTGCCGATCTGATTCCAATCCGCACATGCAAATGAGGGGAATGGCATGCAAAGTAGGCAGGGACGCGATTTACTAAACAAATTTTGCAAACCGACTGGGCTGGCCGATCAACCCAAGAAGCGACTACTGGGGACCAGTCGCAAACATCCTTTCCCACTCTTCAGCTCCATTGCCGCCCTGCTCTCTGCTGCCCCAATCTCGCTGCCTTTACTCTGCAGAAGTCCTGGATTGTTTAACTTCACTCACCGCCCTGCTCTCTGTCCTTCTCCTGCCTTCCAGCCTCGCCACCCCGAGTCTCCTCTTGCCGCCCTGCTCTCTGCTGCCTGACTCTCCTACTCTCTGCTGCCTTCCCTGCAGTGTGAGCCCACGTGTTTAAAGCGGGGCTGCACTATGCAGTGCAGCCCCGCTTTAAACTTGCGGACTTGAACTTCAAGGATGGCGGCAGAGAGCAGGAGAGTCAGGGCCAGTGAGTTAAGCCTTTTAAAGAGGCTGCTGCCACCGGGGATTGCCCTTCAAGAGAACTGATGGTAGTTGAAGAGATAGCAGGAGAGTTGGGCCCCCCCCAAAAAAAAATGCCGAACGCATGCGCAGACCATCTACAGGGAAAGCAGATAAGAACATAAGTAGTCGCCTCCTCCGGGGCAGACCAGAGGTCCATCCTGCCCAGCGGTCCGCTCACGCGGCGGCCCATCAGGCATATTGCCTGAGCAGCAATCCCTGACTAATTTTATACCTACCTCTACACTTATCTCTAAACCTTCCACTGCTCTTATCTGTACCCCTCAATCCCTTTGTCCTCCAGGAACCTATCCAGGTCTTCCTTGAAACCCTGTACTGTGTTATTTCCTATCACGGCTTCCGGAAGGGTGTTCCATGTGTCCACCACCCTCTGTGTGAAAAAAAATTTCCTTGCGTTTGTTCTAAACCTGTCCCCCTTCAATTTCATCGAGTGTCCCCTTGTTCTTGTGGTTTCTTTCAAATTGAAAAATCTGTCCTTGTCAACCTTTTCGATGCCCCTCAGGATCTTGAAGGTCTCTATCATATCTCCTCTGAGTCTCCGCTTCTCCAGGGAGAACAGCCCCAGCCTTTTCAGTCTGTCAGTGTATGTAAGGTTTTCCATACCCTTAATTAGTTTAGTTGCTCTTCTCTGGACTCCCTCAAGCATTGCCATGTCCTTTTTGAGGTACGATGACCAGTACTGTACACAGTATTCCAGATGGGGGCGCACCATAGCCCGGTACAGTGGCAGGATGACTTCCTTCGTTCTGGTCGAGATACCCTTCTTAATGATACCTAGCATTTGCTTTCCTCGAGGCTGTGGCGCACTGTGCTGACGCCTTCAATGTTGTGTCTACCATCACTCCCAGGTCTCTTTCCAGCTTACTGACCCCTAGCATTGTTCCCCCCATTTTGTAAGTGAACATCGGGTTCCTTCTCCCTATATGCATGACCTTGCATTTCCCCACGTTGAAGCTCATTTGCCACTTTTTCGCCCATTCTTCCAGTGTCGTAAGATCCCTTTGGAGATCCTCGCAATCTACCGTGGTTTCAACCCTGCTGAATAGTTTGGTATCATCTGCGAATTTGATGACCTCACATTTTGTTCCCGCCTCCAGGTCGTCGATGAATATGTTAAACAGGAGCGGTCCCAGCACTGACCCTTGAGGAACCCCGCTCGTGACTCCTTGCCAGTCTGAGTAGTGGCCCTTTACACCAACCCTCTGCTTCCTGTCTGACAGCCAGTTTTTGATCCATCGGTGGACCTCCCCTCGCACCCCATGATTCCATAGTTTCCTGAGCAATCGCTCATGTGGTACCTTATCGAAGGCTTTCTGGAAGTCTAGGTAAATTATGTCTATGGGTTCACCTTTGTCCACCTGGCTATTTACCCTCTCAAAGAAGTATAACAAGTTTGTGAGGCACGACCTACCCTTGCAGAACCCATGCTGGCTCGACCTTAGCTGTCCATTTTTTTCGATATGAGCATAAATGCCGTCCTTAATCAGTGCCTCCATCATCTTTCCCGGGACCGATGTGAGGCTCACCGGCCTGTAGTTTCCCGGGTCGCCCCTTGAACCCTTCTTGAAGATGGGCGTGACATTAGCTATTTTCCAGTCCTCTGGGATCTCTCCAGTTTTTAGGGATAGGTTGCATTTTTGCTGAAGTGTCTCTGCTATTTCATTCCTCAATTCCTTGAGCACCCTTGGGTGGATGCTGTCTGGACCTGGCGACTTGCCGCTCTTTAGCTTGTCTATCTGCCTGAGGACATCCTCCTGGCTCACCTCTAGTTGGATCAGCTTGCTATCTTGATCTCCATTTTCTATTTCCTCTGGTTCCGGAATGTTGGATGTGTCCTCCCTCGTGAAGACTGATGTAAAGAAGTCGTTTAACTTGTCAGCTATTTCTTTTTCCTCCCTCACTACTCCCTTTCTATCCCCATCATCCAAGGGCCCCACTTCCTCCCTCGCTGGTTGCTTTCCCTTTACGTACCTGAAGAATGATTTGAAATTTTTTGCCTCTCTCGCTAGTCTCTCTTCATATTCCCTCTTTGCTCTCCTAACCACTCGGTGGCACTCCTTCTGTTTTTCCTTGTGGTCCTTCAGGCTGGCCTGTGTTTGATCCTGTTTCCATTTTTTGAACGATGCTTTCTTGTCACTGATCGCCTTTTTTACAGCAGCCGTTATCCATGCTGGGTTCTTTATTCGATTTTTCTTGCACTCTTTTCTGAACCTGGGGACGTACAGGTTCTGTGCTTCTTGCACCGTACGCTTGAGCAGGGTCCAGGCGCTTTCTACGGACTCTATCTTTCTTGTGCTGCCGTTGAGTTTCTTCCCCACCATTTTCCTCATTGCATCATAATTCCCTTTTCTGAAGTTGAGCGCTGTTGTTGTGGTTCTTTTCACCCTGGATGATCCCAGTTCTAGTCGGCACTGGATCATGTGA
Source organism: Geotrypetes seraphini (assembly GCF_902459505.1). Lineage (NCBI taxonomy): Eukaryota > Metazoa > Chordata > Amphibia > Gymnophiona > Dermophiidae > Geotrypetes > Geotrypetes seraphini. Next base: position 62,514,239 of record NC_047092.1, read on the forward strand.
TCGCTGTTCCCCAGTGGGTCTAATACTATTACTTCCTTTGCAGGTCCCCCCAGTCCACTGAAGATTAGATCAAGAGTAGCTTTTCCTCATGTAGGTTTTGTGACCAGCTGCTCCAGGAAACAGTCCCTCGTGGCTTCCAGGAATTTGGTCTCTCTCTCGCAACTTGAGTGCCCGATACTCCAGTCTATCCCAGGGTAGTTGAAGTCCCCCATCATCACCACACTTCCATTTTTGCATACCTGCCGCAGTTCAGTCTCCAGGTCCCGGTCGATTTCTTCCGATTGGCCAGGCGGACGATAGTATAGACCCAATTTGATGTCTGCTCCAGATCCTCCTGGTAGCTTAACCCATAGTGATTCCAAGCCGTCCGCCCTTACTGCTGTTTCCATTTTGGTTGAGGGTATGGAGTCCTTTATGTATAGCGCTATTCCTCCACCCTTCTTGTGCGTCCTGTCTCTCCTGTAAAGTTTGTACCCTGGTATGACTACATCCCATTTATTGTCATCAGCCCACCATGTTTCTGTGATTCCAATTATGTCTAGGGCTTTTTGACTGGCTATAATTTCCAACTCTCCCATTTTGGCCCTGAGGCTCCTCGCATTTGCGTAGAGGCAATATAGGTCCTGATTTGTCGCCCGCCCTGCTGTTTTCTTTCCATGGCTCGGCGCTCCCACCTGGCTTGCCTTTACTCGGTCATCCACCTCCCGTGGCGTGTCCGTTTTGCCCCCAGCCAGTATCCCCTTTTTTGGATGGTCCCCTGGCTCCCATTGTACTCTCTCGACCCTGCCTGTTAGATTCATTTGGGCACTGGGCCCCTGCATTGTATCTGTGGGTCCCTTTTCTGAAGATTTCCACTCAGATGGTCTGTGCTTGCGTCAGGATCGCACACTAGCAAACCGTGCGGTCAGAGGGGGGCGTTCCTTCTATCATCATCATTTTAATTTTATTGTTTTGGAAATTGGTCGGGCCTGTACAGTTTGGGCATGCAAAGCTAGTAAGTGAATCTAGCCCTTAGGATATAAGTGATATATAAATAATTAAAAGATAAAATATAATCATGGTGTTTCTTGGGGAGGAAGAGCCAGGCCAGGAGCCCCCCTCTGTAAAATTAGGCTGCATTCTGCATGCCATTTTACTGCATACAATTTTAATGTAACAAAAAGCATAAAATTGTTTTTCTAATGATGTCATAACGCTATAACGTTATAGACGTCAGGATGTCTATGTTACACCTAAAAGGCAATTCTATACAGGACGCCTAACTATATAAATGAATTTAAATTCATTGGGTGCTGCTGAGCACGATTCTCTACTGTGCATCTACGCATAATAGAGAATCGCACTCGGCGGCGTACTGCTGGATCTCTAAATGCCTAATTTTTGGAATGCTTTATAGAATTTTGACTGCGTTTGCACTGTGGATCAGAACATCAAGCTTATGTTGCAAGGTGTAAATATCGGACAACTACAAAGTACTTATGGAAAAAAGGTTGCAATTTGAATGCCAAAGATGTCATGCTACAATGATGCTAAAACTGTCCCAGCGAGGAAGCACTGATGGTTTATTTTGCAAGCAACATTCAAGGATTGGGATCAGAATGAATCAATCGAATTCAAGCAGTGGATCCATACTGATCGCAAAACACTAGAAACAAACATTGGATGATTTTATTGGCAAACTTGTAAATAAAATTTGGAAGCTGACAAGTTACCCCTTCATTTCAAAGCATCAAAGTAAATACTTGAAATCCTTGAAAGCCAATTTAGAAGAAAACAAATTGATCATTCTGATGATTTTGCTGAAAATTACTCTTTTGTTGTACAAGATACAGCACAGGCTTTCATTGGGAAAATTCACAAGCTATATTGCATCCCTTTGTTGCTTACTACATCGACAAAAGCTCACACAAGTCAAATGTTTGCATACTCACAGATCACATGCAACATGACTCAATATCCATTCATGTATTCAAAAGCTGATTGAGTTTTTGAAGACGAAAACAAAAAGTTAATAGAATCCACTATTTTAGTAATGGCTCAGCTGTACAATACAAAAACTACAAAGATTTTTGTAAACCTATGTAATCATAAAAGTGATTTCAATATTGATTAACAGCTAGAGCTAGCCTTCAAAGATCATCAAATGACCAAATAAACACCAAAAGACCTATTTAGTTTCTGTGACAAGAACATACATGGACATATTTGTTCACATAGAAGAAAGAGATGAAAACAAGAAATTTCAAGAAAAAACATGGCAAGAAAGCAGCACAATAGCTGGAACTAGAGATCATCATCAATTTGTACCACTTGCCTCAAACACCATTTGTGTGAGGAAAGTGTCACATGATACTACCAATGAAGACACTACAATGCTGGACTTGAAATATCACTACTGTTCCCTGGTTACTATATTGCTTGCATTTACAATAAAAAATGGTATATGGGCAACACTGTTGAAGTATCAATGGAAGAAAATGATGCCCTGCTAATTCATTTTATTGAACTGAAAGACATTTATTGGGTGCTGGAACATCTCATTTCCATGCTCTCTGCTCCATCAGTTACATCATCTGGTCGGTAATATCAGTTTATAGAAACTATTTTGGCAATAAAAAAATAAAGACAGAACTTAGGCTTGGGAAACAATAGAAGATACCTACTTTAGGCTTGGGAACCTAGGTTAAGCTGCCCAATCATTGATTTGGGAACTAGATACCCATTCAAGGCTTTGGAACCTCGATGAAAAAAACCAAGATGACAGGCTTGGAAACCTGAACCAAGAGACACACTCGTGGCTGGTATTGCAAGTCTATCGGGCATGTTCTCTACAATGATGAGGTTGCTGGTTCAAATTTCTTGAAATGATAGTGGCAGTGCCACCATGGACCAATGCAATCAAGGGCTCCTCTTACAAAGCTGCAATAGCAGTTTTAGCGTGCGCTGAATTGCCGCACGTGCTAGACCTTAACACCAGCATTGAGCTAGCGTTAGTTCTAGCCACATAGCATGGGTTTAGCGTGCACTAAAATCCTGCATGTGCTAAAAACGCTATCGCAGTTTAGTATAAGCAGCCCCAAATATTTCCTTATAAAAAAATGGACAGTCGTATAACAAGTATAACTTGAAGAGCTACCATATTTAAATATTAATGTTTGCCTTTACCACAAAAACTTCTATGACTTTTGACCCTTATTTTTAGGCATTGTTTGCTCACATTGAAAAACAAAATCAACTTTTTTAGGTGGTTTGAAATATGCTGTTTCTAATAGAGCTGGTTAAAAAATGTTTCTAGATAACTCTTTTTTGCAAAAGCTGGTTGAAAATACTCAATTTTTGACTTTTTAGAAAAATCACAAAATTTAAAAGTCAAATTGTAAAGAGATTAGCTTATAAGATGAAATTGTATATTTCAGAACAGTCATGTCAGAAAATAGTAGACAAAATTTTACGGAAATAGCTTCATTATTAGAAAAGCTGCAAAAGGCTAAATTTTGAAAATTTTTAGCTTGTCCATTTTTCACCCAATTTGAGGCTTTTTACGTACATCAGTTTTAAAAAATGAAAATCTGAATTAGCGCCATTGAATAGATCATAAAATGTTGTATAAGATCACCAAGTTTCATTTAATTTGCTTATATAACCAAGGAAATATTTTGACTCAAAGTTGCAAATATTTGGCAGGGATACTGCACATAGTCGTGGTATGGCATCAAAGAGCTATATCGCCACAAGAATTCCACTGGTGGATCTTAAACTTTACCCGAGTTCAGTTGGATCATGTAAGATTCAGCAAACACAATTTCATCAAAATCCATGATAGTGAGGTGGAGAGTACTAGACCACTTGACAGAGACCCATGTGATAGTTTGGGCCTCTTCAGCTTGGGGAAAAGACAGCGAGGGGAGATATGACAAACTTAGGGGGTCCTTTTACTAAGGAGCATTAACTGATTTAGCCACGCTAAATGCTAACGCATCCATTATATTCTATGGACACAGCGTTTAGTGCACACTAAATTGGCTAGTGCGCCTTAGTAAAAGCGGGGGTTAGGTTATGAGTTCACTAAATGTAATATGCTTTAGTTACATCACAGAAGGCAGTATATCAAATCCATGACCCTTTACAGAGGTCTAAATTCTGAGTAGGGTGGAACACTGAACTCAAATTGATTGTTAGGTTAGAAATAATAAAACACAAAGGGCTCCTTTTACTAAGGTACGCTAGCGTTTTTAGTGCACACAGGAAATTACCGTGCGCTACGCTTCTAGAACTAACGCTAGCTCAATGCTGGCGTTAAGGTCTAGCATGCGCAGTAATGTAGTGCATGTTAAAGCCCTAGCGCACCTCAGTTAAAGGAGCCCAAAGTTGGAAAGAATTATTAAAAAAGGGGTTCAGAATATCTGTCTGTACTTCTTTTTAAAGGCAAAATTAACTATCAATTTAATGGAATCAGATGAAATTTGGCATGATGAAAAAAATCCTAATATACAATTTTGAAATAGGCCAAATCAGAATGGCAATTCCAGAATTATAAGCCCGGTCTTCTCACAGAAATGACCCATTGGAGGAGGTCCTGTTTCTACAGCAGAAAATAACAGACTAGGATGAAACTTGTCATAAGGGTAAGCACCAATGAAGAGTCCAGCAACTCAACTTTGTTCTCTTTGAACCAGGTGAGACATTTCTTGGCTGTGTGGCATGGGGCACCATCCTGTTGAAAAATAAATGGTCAACTGGCACCAAAGATGTCTCTGGGTGAGGGCAGTACCTTGGGTTGAAGGACCTCCTTTATTTATTTGTCAGCATTTATCACTCCATCAAGCATGTGGAATCGACTCACAAACACCTCTGAACATGTATCCCCATACTATCACACTGGGAGGATACTTCATGGTGGCAGTAGTACACTCTGGCTAGCAGTCCTCACCTGGTCACTGACTAACATAGCAGACACCATCACTACCAAATATGGAGATTTAGGTCTCATTGTTCCAGAACACCTTCTTCCACTGCTCTGTGGTCCAGCTAGCATGCTCTTTAGCCCAGTTCAAACATTTACGATGCTGAACTGCACAGAGGAAAGGCTTTTTCCTGGGAATTCTTGCTTGCAGAGCTGCTTTCACCAGTCTCCAGCGAACTGTCCGGCCTGACACCAACACCCATTTCAGCCAGTGATTTATTGATAATTGACCCTGTACAGGTCGATGGTGATGCCCCACTTGGAGTATTGTGTTCAATTTTGGAGACCGTATCTGGCAAAGGACATAAAAAGACTTGAAGCGGTTCAGAGGAAGGCAACAAAAATGGTATGAGGTTTGCACCAGAAGACGTATGAGAGACTGGAAGCCCTGAATATGTATACCCTGGAGGAAAGGAGGGACAGGGGAGATATGATTCAGACGTTCAAAATACTTGGAAAGGTATTAACGTTGAACAAAATCTATTCCAGAGAAAGGAAAATGGTAAAACCAGAGGACATAATTTAAGGTTAAGGGGTGGTAGATTCAAGAGTAAAGTTAGGAAATTCTTCTTTACAGAGAGGGTGGTTGATGTGTGAAATGTGCTTCCGAGGGAGATGGTGGTAAAAAAATGGTGACAGTGTTCAAACAAGCGTGGGATGAACACAGAGGATCTCTAATCAGAAAATAATGGGTATATATTGACAGAACTAAGGGCAGGCTTGCACGGTCTGTGTGCCAAATATGAACATTCAGTGGAGGACGGGCTGTGGAGGGTTTCGATGGCTGGGATGGTTAAGATGGGCTGGAGTGAGCTTTGATGGAGACTCCAGTAGATGGAACAGCACAGTTACTTACCGTAACAGGTGTTATCCAGGGACAGCAGGCATATATTCTCACATGTGGGTGACGTCATCTACGGAGCCCCGGCGCGGACAGCTTTTCAAGCAAACTTGATTGAAGTTTCAAGTTTGCACACTGCACCACGCATGTGCATGCCTTCTCGCCCACTAGAGGGCGCATCCCACCTCGTGGTCCTCAGTTCCATAACTAGCAAGGAAGCCATCCCCGGGGAGGCGGGCGGGTTGTGAGAATATATGCCTGCTGTCCCTGGATAATACCTGTTACGGTAAGTAACTGTGCTTTATCCCAGGACAAGCAGGCATGATATTCTCACATGTGGGTGACCTCCAAGCTAACCAAAACAGGGCAGGTGGGAGGATGGCAATTTAGGAAAACAGATTTTGCAATACTGACTGGCCAAACCGGCCGTCACTCCTGGATAGAGTGTCCAGGCAGTAATGAGAGGTGAATGTATGAACCGAAGACCAAGTGGCAGCCTTACATATTTCCTCCATCGGAGTGGATCGGAGAAAGGCTATCGAAGCTGCCATTGCTCGGACCTTGTGCCCCGTGACTCGACCCGGGGGAGGAAGGCCAGCCTGAGCGTAGCAAAAGGAAATGCAAGCGGCCAACCAGTTAGACAGAGTGCGCTTGGAAACTGGATGCCCTAATCGATTGGGATCGAAGGACAAAAACAATTGAGGAACCTTCCGATGAGGCCTGGTGCGTTGAAGATAATATGCCAACGCCCTCTTACAGTCAAGCGTGTGAAGCGCCGTCTCGCCAGGATGGGAGTGGGGCTTCGGGAAGAACACAGGAAGGACAATGGACTGATTGAGGTGGAAGTCAGAAACAACTTTAGGTAAAAACTTAGGATGGGTGCGGAGAACCACCTTGTCGTGATGAAAGACAGTGAAAGGAGGGTCCGCAACCAAGGCTTGCAACTCCCCAATCCGCCTGGCGGAGGTGAGGGCAATCAGAAACACCGCCTTCCAAGTCAGAAATTTCAAGAGGGACTTGTTGAGTGGCTCAAAAGGGGGTTTCATCAGTTGAGCCAGAACTACATTCAGGTTCCACACGACAGACGGAGGCTTAAGAGGGGGGCAAACCCTGAGTAACCCTTTCATGAAGCGTGTCACCAAGGGGTGGAGTGACAGGGGGCGTCCCTCCAGAGGTTGGTGGAAAGCAGAAATCGCACTGAGATGAACCCGCACCGAAGTGGTTTTCAAGCCGGAGCGCGACAAATGAAATAAATATTCTAAAACCGAGGATACCGGAACTGATACCGGATCCAGGTGAAACGACGAACACCAGGTGGAAAACCTGGTCCATTTCTGCGCATAGCAAAGCCTCGTCGAGATCTTGCGGGAGGCTTCCAACACCTCCTTCACCGATTGAGACAGGTCCGGAGGAGTCAGGGAACAAGAAACCAGGCTGTCAGGTGCAATGACTGCAGATTGGGATGTAACATGGATCCTTGACTCTGAGACAGCAGAGAAGGAGAGACAGGCAGGGGAAGAGGCTCCCTGGCACTGAGCTGGAGCAGCAGGGAGAACCAGTGCTGGCGCGGCCACCGAGGTGCTATGAGAATCATCGTGGCCGTGGACGATTTTAGGTGTACCAACGTTCGCATGATCAGAGGGAACGGAGGGAATGCATACAGGAACCTCCCTTCCCAGTCGAGTAGGAAGGCATCCGCTTCCAGACGGTCCTGCGAGTACATCCGAGAACAATATAGTGGTAGTTTGTGTGTCTCCGGAGAGGCAAACAGATCCACCTGTGGCGTTCCCCAGCGAGCGAAAACCTCGCGTAGAACTGCTGAGTGTAGAGTCCACTCGTGCGGTTGCAGAAGTCGACTGAGTTTGTCCGCCAGGCAATTCCGTTCTCCTTGGATGTAGACCGCCCGGAGGAAGATGTTCCGGGAGGTCGCCCACTCCCAGAGGCGAAGAGCTTCGGAGCAGAGGGGCCATGACCCCGTTCCCCCCTGCTTGTTCACATAATACATTGCCACCTGATTGTCCGTGCGGATGAGGACCACCTGGTCCTGCAATATGTGAACGAAGGCTCGAAGTGCTAGGAAGATGGCCCGCAGCTCTAGCACGTTGATATGACACTGACGGTCTTCTGCCGACCACAGGCCCTGCGTGCGAAGACCGTCGAGGTGGGCTCCCCACGCGTACTCCGAGGAGTCCGTGGTCAGGACCTTGCGAAAAGGCGGAGTGCGGAACAATAGCCCCATGGACAGATTTGAAGAGTCTGTCCACCAACGCAGCGATTTCCGCAAGGGCGGAGTCACCGAAATGAGGCGAGACACCGGGTCGCAATCCTGACGCCACTGGGACGCGAGGGTCCACTGAGGGATCCTCAGATGTAGCCTTGCAAACGGCGTGACATGTACCGTCGAGGCCATATGGCCCAGCAGCATCATCATGCGCTTGGCCGACACCCTCGACAGTTGAGAGACCTGGTGGCTCATCCGTACCAAGGCTTCCAACCGCTGGGTCGGCAGGTAGGAGCGTAGGCGCACCGTGTCCAGCACCGCACCTATGAATTGAAGAGACTGCGACGGCCTCAACTGAGACTTTGGAAAGTTTATCTCGAACCCGAGAGTTTGCAGGAAGGCAATAGACTGTCGGGTTGCTGAGATAACCCCCTCCCTGGTCGGGGCTTTGATGAGCCAATCGTCCAGGTAAGGGAACACGTGGAGTCCACGTGACCTGAGGGCTGCTGCAACCACCACCATGCACTTCGTGAATACTCGTGGGGACGCGGCCAGGCCGAAGGGCAGTACCCTGTACTGGAGGTGGAGGTCCCCCACCTGGAATCGTAAGAATCTTCGACAGGCGGGGTGCACCGGAACATGGGTGTATGCTTCCTTCAGGTCGAGGGAGCACATCCAGTCCCCTTCCTCCAAGAGGGGATACAGAACCGGGAGAGATAGCATTCGAAACTTCTCCCGGGCCAGGAATTTGTTGAGCTTCCTGAGGTCCAGTATGGGGCGCAGGTCCCCGGTCTTTTTTGGGACCAAAAAGTAGCGGGAGTAAAACCCCGTACCCCACTGGTCCTTGGGGACCGGCTCGACCGCCCGAAGCTTCAAGAGGGCTTTGGCTTCGGTTATAAGGGTCGGTAGCTGCGAACGGTTGCAGGGGACTAAACTTGGGGGACTGTCCGGCAGCGAGGACACAAAGTTGAGCGAGTAGCCCTCGGAGACGATCCGGAGCACCCAAGCGTCTGAGGTAATCCCGGTCCATGCCTCCCGGAAGGACCGAAGACGGCCCCCGATAGGAAGGGGTTCCTGTGAAAGTGCGGAGGGGAACCCGCCCCGTCCGCTCAGCCCGTCAAAAGGAAGGCGCTGGCTTAGAAGGGCCCTGCGCCGGTGCTTGGGTTTGTCCCCCTCTGCCTCGCTGAGACGGACGTCTCGGAGGCGGTCTCGAGAAAGCCGGGGTCGTCTTCTGAGGGTATCGGCGCGGCGGAGGCCGAAAGGGTTTCTGCGGCGGGGGCCTAGGTTTGGGGCGGACCAGGGATGCTAGAGAGCGCTCCTGTTCCGACAAGCGCTTGGTCGCCGCATCCAATGACTCGTCGAATAACTCGGATCCCACACAAGGCAAGTCTGCCAGGCGTTCCTGCAGGTTTGGGTCCATGTCGAGGGTGCGAAGCCAGGCCAAGCGGCGCATGGCCACCGCGAGGGCCGACACCCTCGAAACCAGCTCAAAGGCGTCGTACACTGCATGGAATAGGTACAACCGCAATTGGGACAGGTTGGACATAAACTTATCGAATCCTGCTCTTTGGGAGTCCGGTAACGAGTTTCGATATTGAGGAAGGTCCTTCACCATACCACGCAAATAGGAGGAAAAGGTGAAGGCGTAATTTAGAACCCTGGTGGCCATCAGGGAATTTGAATAGAGGCGACGGCCAAACTTGTCCAGGGTCCGCCCCTCCCTGCCTGGTGGAACCGCCGCAGAAACCCGTGAGGGCTGTGATTTTTTAAGAGCAGACTCCACCAGAAGAGACTGGTGTGAGAGCTGCGCCTTATCGAACCCTTTAGGGGGAATCGTCCTATACTTCGATTCAATTTTTGAAGGCACAGACGTGACTGTAAGAGGGTTTGACAAGTTCTTCAGCCAGGTTTGCAGAAGGACACTGTTGAGAGGGAGTCTAGGCACCTCCCTAGGAAGAGTGGGGAGGTCCTGTTCCTCCAAAAATTCTTTGGAATACCGAGAGCCTACCATCTGGTCAATCCCCAGGGCTTGGGCCATGTCCTGAACGAAGGATGAAAATGAGGACGGCCTAGCCTGGGGAGAGGGGGTTCTCGACCGCCCCACCGAGGAGAGGGGGGAGGCCTCATGGGAATAATGAGGATCCCTAACCGATCCCGAATCCCAGGATCCCCTCTCGAGGGCCCTCGAGGGGGAAGGGGAAGTTATCCTCCTCGCAGAACCCTTGGGTGAGGACCCAGGGGTTCGTGGGACACTCTCCCGTTTCCTCGGCGAGGCGGCCCGGGAAGACTTCCCATGGGGTGAGCGGAGGAGCCTCGGGTTGTCGAGGCGCAACTCCGACACCTGCAGCGCCTCGCCCCCGAACGACGAGGAACGGTCGCGCCGAGGCGAGCCTCGGGGCCGCTTAGACTTCCTCGATCGACGCCCCGTCCGAGGTCGCGTCGAGGGCGAGGCGTGTCTGGAAGACCCGGAGGAAGAGGAGGAAAGACGGCGCACTCTGCGCAACTTTTCTTTGGGCCTTACACTCCGCTCAGGGGGTTCCCCCGAGGTCGAGGTCCGGGGCGGGGCCGAGACCGAGGTGAACGGGGCCACAGTACCCGAGACCGAGGTCGCCGAGGCCGGGGCTCCCGAGGGAGCCGAGGCCGGGGCCTCCGAGACCGAAGGCGCCCAGGCCGAGGTCGAGGCCGCCGGAACCGCAGCACGCTGCAACACTTCCAGGGCTCCCGACAGCTCCGATGAGATCAGAGCTCGGAGGAGATCCTGGAAGGCCGGAATCCCCACGAAGGTGGGGAGTTCCGAGTCCGGGGCACACTCCCTGGAGGGCGACCTCGGTCTCGAGTATTCCCTCGGGGTGTGCGGAGTCGAGGTCCGATGCGGGGCCGGGGTCGACCCACCCGCCTTGGCCTGACTCGAGGATGGCTTCTTTGCTGAAGGGGATGGAACAGAGGACTTACCCGAAGCTTGCTTCACTGACGACGCCTTCGAGGAAGAGGGCCGAGGCGAGGCCGAGGCCCCCGAGGACGCCGAGGCCGAGGTCAAGGCCGGGGCCGAAGCCGAGGCCGACGTCGAGGCCTTAGGCGGCGCGTCGACGGCGAACAATTCGGCCATTCTTGCCTTACGGCGACGGAGGGCCCTGTTTTGGAAGGTAGCACAGCGATCACACGAGTCTGTCGGATGTTCGGGCCCAAGACAGACAATGCACCACCGGTGAGGGTCAGTGATGGAAAGTAACCTCTCACACCGGCTGCACTTTTTGAATCCCGTAACAGGACGGGACATCCACGAAGAAAAAGAAGAAGGCCGGGAACGTACCGACGTCCCGCGGCCACGGCTTCCGGGAGCCCCCGGAGACCGACGAAAAACGAAAGACTTTTTTTTTTTTTTTTTTTTTGAAAAGAAACGAAAAGAAAAACAGCACCGCGAACTAATTCGAAGGGGAAAACAAACTAAACGCGGCAGCTAGAAGGCAAAAACACTGGAGCTCAGATCCACAGGGCTTTCTTGCTCCGCGGAAAAATTTGAACTGAGGACCACGAGGTGGGATGCGCCCTCTAGTGGGCGAGAAGGCATGCACATGCGTGGTGCAGTGTGCAAACTTGAAACTTCAATCAAGTTTGCTTGAAAAGCTGTCCGCGCCGGGGCTCCGTAGATGACGTCACCCACATGTGAGAATATCATGCCTGCTTGTCCTGGGATAACTAAGCACACTGGGCAGGGCTCTGGGTTTCTGGCCCAGAAATATCTAAGTAAAAGGACCATTTAAACTAAATAATTAATTTATGGAGCATGTATGGTTGGGCAGACTGGATGGACCACTCGGGTCTTTATCTGCCATCATTTACTATGTATAATGTCAGTGGCAGTTAACTTCTGATTCTGTAGAGCAATTCTCAGTATCCTTCTATCAGTCCGAGGTGGTGTAACCTTTTTCCGGCCACTTCCAGCCTTGTTTTTGATGCTTTTAGTCTCTTCAGGGTATCGAAACTGCAAGCACTTTGGCCAGTGACACACCTTAACCAATTTGGGCAGCAATCCCTTGGTAACTAACCTTCTTTTCTTAAGGTTATGGCTGTTGCTCTATTTTTAGGTAACCAATCAAGTCTCTTCTGCAAAATTTAGCATAGAGCTATAATTTTAGTGTATTTAGACAATTAATATTAATTTGATTAAATCACAATTAAGGAAAAACAGCAATTCAAGTTTTGTCATATTGCACAATGGGCAAAAATTTAGACAACACCCACCAGCTGTGACATTAGAGCATCAAAATGAAACAACCAACAATCAAATAATGTTTATAAATATATGTTCCAGGATTAAATAACTGGAGCAACAGTTGAATAAAGTTCTGCAATTTCAAACTATTTCCACAGTTTAGGCCACTAGTATATATCCTAGATGTTATAGGATCCACCATCATTTATTGCCATCCATCCTAGTACCAAACCAGTGTTCATGAATTGATGGCACTAATGTCTGCATTCTGAGGGTGATGTATTCCCCTATCTGGATCAACAGTTGGCTCAGAATGGCCCTCTGACAAGTTCACTCAAGTCCATGTGCAGCATTAGCTGGAATGCAGAAAGGCACTGCTACTCATACATGCAAATGAGGTAAAAAAATCTTTCTTCCTACTGGTAGGACTACTAAGTTAAAAGTGATTGTGAAAAGTATCATTCAGATTAAAGAGACATCAGCTTCTTCTAGAGAATGTGGCTCCTGCCACTTAAGTTACTGGTCAGATTGGAACCAGTTGATCTCCCAGCAATAGTGCTGTAGTACTATACTAGGGATTAAGCTACTAAATGAAGCTGTTGTGAAAAAAGGTGAAAGGAGGGTGTATGTGTGTGATTTGTTACTGATGATGGAGGGTAGTTATTAAGAATAGATAAATTTGTTCCTTTGGATTCTCCCATGGACTGTTTTAGATACCCCCAAATCCTAGACAGAAAATCCAAGGTGATGTATAGTTTTCAGGTATTTGCCATTTGGCTTGAAGGCAAAACCATAGATCCCTTTGACATAAAAATGATGGAATGCTCTATGTATATTTCAGAGTAGGACCTCAAAATGCTTTGTTAAAAGTTCTCCAGTATCTATAATAATAATATGCTAAGCGCGCATGCACACTCTCGCCGCGTGTTCCCTGAGATCTGATCTATCGGGATGTGCCAGCGAGAGTGCGCATGCGCGCTTACTATGTCACCAGGACTCCAGCCGGGACTGCAGCCAGCCGCCGATCACCTCCACAAGCCCACTCTGCTCCTCCGGTCTCCCCGGGCCCCGTCTGTAGCCCAACGCAGAGGCCAAAATTGCCTCCGGCATGCTGCTCTCCCGAGTGTCCAGTCCTATGCGGGACCTCAAGCGCAGTGGCCATACTGAGGAGTAGCCCGATCCTCAGCTAGGGGTGGCCTAAAGTGCCCGTCCGGCCATTCCTCAGCCCGGACCCGGCTGGAACTTTCAGTCTCTGCCTAAAACCTTTAGTGCCGTGCCTCCGCATGCGCACTTTAATACAGGCGTGTGGAAGGCTTGAAAAAAACAGGCAGCAGCCGCGACCAATAGAAGGCCAACTGGGAGCGTCGCACAGAGCATGCTGTCCAATGGCAGCCGAGAATGGATGAGGCCCAACTCCAAATGCTCCGCTGCGCCATGGGCTGAAAACTAAACTGAGATAGTACAATTTAACCACCAGGCAGTGCAGAGAAGCAGGCATTTGAAGGCCAGGTAGGAGAGACAGAGTACGCGGATGGGGTGGAGATGAAGAGTCAAGTGCATGAAAAGATGCTGGAATAGGTGTGGACTTGGCAGGATTTTTGAGAGGGAGAGGATATAAAAACAATGAAAGTAGATGGTGACCATGGATGGAAAGGAGGACATAAATTGTGACAGCAGTGGAAATGAGAGAAAGGAAGAAGTGATGGACCATAGATAGAGGGAAGGGAAGAGATATTGCCCATGGAGGGGAGGGGAGATGGAAAGAGGTAGTGCAGGGAAGTGGGGGGGGGGATGCTGCTGATGCACATGGGGTGGGGGGAGGAAAATGCTACTGCACAGGGAAATGTAGGGGAAGGGAATGCTGCTGTGGCTGCTGCACAGGGAAGTGGGGGGTAGAGAAATGCTGCTTCTGCATAGGGGGCAGGGAGAGAGACAGATAGAAAGAAAGAAAGACAGACACACAGCGAGAGGGAGAAAGAAAGATAGACAGCGGAAGGGAGACAGAAAGAAAGGAAGAAAGACACATAGGCAGGGAGAGAGACAGAAAGACAGACAGACAAAGTGGGCCAGGGAGAGAGACAGAAAGACAGACAGACATATATTCTAGCACCCGTTAATGTAACGGGCTAAAAGACTAGTGAATAATAAAACACATTTTTACAGCTTTTAGCTGATAGACATATGATCTACACTGTGCCAAAAGACCTCACTATGCTATTAACTGATAAAAGCCCTTGGAGCTCCTGAACTCTTGAGTATTAAAGAATCTGATCTGGAAAGTGAGCAGAGAAGTAGACTAGTGGTTAGTGCAGTGCCCTGAGAACCTGGGTTCGATTCCCACTGTGGCTTCTTGTGACTCTGGGCAAGTCACTTAACTCTGCTTTGCCCCAGGTATAACATAAGTACCTGTATATAATATGGAAACTGCTTTGATTGTAACCACAGAAAGGTAGTATATCAAATACATTCCCGTTCCTTTCTATCTTAGGGGTAACTGGTGGTGATCATATCATCTGGCAGAGTGTATCGGCTCCGAACCTTGGTAACTTAAATTGACCTTACACAAGATCTCATCAGAAAAGGCTATTGCTGTACATGCATCCAGTGTTCCCGCTAAGCTGCGCTGGCCTGCGTTCGCGCACAAAATATTACATCGCAGCGCACAAGTTTCTCTTCACAGCGCACACACGCGTCGCAAAGGTAAGGGGAGGTAAGGTAAGGGGACGCATTGGGGGGATTGCACTTCCCCACAATTGCCATGCTTCGGTTCCTCTTCTTCCTTCCTTCCTCCCCCCCCGCGGGACCCTGCGGCACCATCAACTCTTACTCCCTCTAATGTCGGCCCTGCAGCTCCAGACTTCCTCGCACCTTCTCCCCTCCCCCTTTGGATCGCTATTATTTTAAATGTTATAGCCGCGGAGCTGTATCCATCAGTGGAGATGTCTAACCTCGGCCTGCCCCGGAACTCTTACTGCAACAGTGACTTCCTGTTCCTGCCTAGACGGGCGGCTGCTGCAGTAAGAGTTCCGGGGCAGGCCGAGGTTAGACATCTCCACTGATGGATACAGCTCCGCGGCTATAACAGCTCCTGCAGCTCTGCACTTCCCCACAATTGCCATGCTTCGGTTCCTCTTCTTCCTTCCTTCCTCCCCCCCCCCGCGGGACCCTGCGGCACCATCAACTCTTATTCCCTCTAATGTCGGCCCTGCAGCTCCAGACTTCCTCGCACCTTCTCCCCTCCCCCTTTGGATCGCTATTATTTTAAATGTTATAGCCGCGGAGCTGTATCCATCAGTGGAGATGTCTAACCTCGGCCTGCCCCGGAACTCTTACTGCAGCAGCCGCCCGTCTAGGCAGGAACAGGAAGTCACTGTTGCAGTAAGAGTTCCGGGGCAGGCCGAGGTTAGACATCTCCACTGATGGATACAGCTCCGCGGCTATAACATTTAAAATAATAGCGATCCAAAGGGGGAGGGGAGAAGGTGCGAGGAAGTCTGGAGCTGCAGGGCCGACATTAGAGGGAGTAAGAGTTGATGGTGCCGCAGGGTCCCGCGGGGGGGGGGGGAGGAAGGAAGGAAGAAGAGGAACCGAAGCATGGCAATTGTGGGGAAGTGCAGAGCTGCAGGGAAGAGTGTTGCGGTACCCAGCTGGAGGGAGAAGGAAGATGAGGGAGGGAATTAAAGGAGATGCCAGGGCTTGGAGCGTAGGAGGAAGGTATGCCAGTCTAAGGGAAAAGGAAGGGGGAGATGTGAGAGCATGGAGGGGGAGCGAAAGATGGAAGAAAAGGAAAGGAGAGAGATGCCAGAGAATCAGGGAAGGGGAGATACCAGACTATGAGGAGAGGTGTGGGAGAGGGAAGGCGAGGAGAGAGATGCCAGACCAATGGGGTGAAAGGAGAGATGGAAGGGGGAGGCAGACAGTTTCGGGAAGGGGCATAGAAGGAGAGAAGATGCCATATAGGGGAAGAGAGACGGCAGACAGTGGATGGAAGGAAGAGAGTTACAAGAAGATGAGGAAAGGAGAAACCACAGAAGACAAAGGTAGAAAAAAATTTCTATTTATTTATTGCTTTAGGAGACATGTGTCACTGTTTCTGTGAAGCATTGTATGCAGAGTCCAGCTTCTTGCTGGTTCAATTTAACCTTTGTCTATGTATTTTTATTTTATCCCCCCTTTTACAAAACTGTGAAGCGTTTTTAGCACCAGCCTTGGTGGTAGCAGCTCTGATGCTCAGAATTTTATGAGCATCAGAGCTGTTACCTCCGTAGCTAAAATCCACACTACAGTTTTGTAAAAGAGGGAGGGGTTAGTTTGTGATTACATATTCCTTACTAGGCGAAGGTGTTTTCTGTGTTCTGTGTGTTTTCTGTTAGGATTGACGGTGTAGGATTGATCTGTGCTGGTCTGGCTTGTTTAGTTTTACAATGGGTGTATTGATGTACTGCTCACTGCAATATGTAAGATGCTGCCTTTTCCTAGGTACTCATGTGTGACGTGTGGTTTGTTACTAAAAATCATGTTTTTCTTACAGATGGGGGGGGGGTGCCAAAAAATGATGGGCCCCGGATGTTACATATGCTAGGTACGCCACTGTATGTAAAGATACCAGAAAGCTGGCGTAGCAAAAACTTCTAAGTTTTGAGTATTTAACCCTCCCACAATCTCACGGGCACTCGTTTCAAGTTTATTGAGATTTTGATTTAAACGCAATATCAAATATTTTCAATGCGTATAACAAAAATAAATTTGGGGAAATAAATAAAACCATTTGAACCAGTGTTCCCGCTAAGCTGCGCTGGCGCACAAAATATTACATCGCAGCGCACACGTTTCTCGTCACAGCGCACAATCGGAAGAGGCGTACGGCAGATGGCAGGGCGGCGAGAGGAGAATCGGGCGAGTTGGCTCATAACTTGCTGGCGCCCGATATTTTTGGCTCACGGTGAAAAAAGTTTGCTCACAACACCCGCCCGCTTAGAGGGAACACTGCATGCATCCCTAGTTTCTTAATGTTTTATCATTGCACATGTTCATAAAGGGGAACAAGCCTCCAGACCAGAGCCAAGTTCCTTAGAGAAGGTCTATATAGAAAGAGAACACACGTGTGTGTGTGTTTATGCCAACAGATTTGAAATTGCTATAATTGTCTCTTAAATAGGCAGCAGTTTGATTTGCTTTTTCATATGCTCAAGCAGACCCAACTAGAAAGGTTCAATGTTAAAATAGTTATGATTGCATATTAACCTCTACTGAAGATATATGCAAAGTTACAATAAAAGTTCCAGCCATATAGTTACATCCCATACCAAATTTTAACCATTTGGACAATGACTCCCAATACAAACAAAAGGATTAGAAACCTAAGGCCCCTTACTTTAAAATGGGTAATCCAATTTATGAGAACACAAATGAGATGGTGCTGTGCACGGTTTCTTTTCCATTTCATTTGAAGGCAACCCTTAACAAAGGCTTGCTAATTTTGTAGCTGCATTATATTGCTCGTCTTCAGTAAAAGCCTAGTTGCTTACTATTCTTGGAGGACAGCAATATAAATCACTAAACGCACACCTATCACCCACCCCCCCCAATTGATTTTTTGAAACTATTTTATAGAACTGAGGCTTCCTGAGACAGGAGTAGAATGGCAGTTCTCACACAAGTATGGCACAGCAGCTTTCCAAAATGGCTTGTGTTAGCACAGATAACATTAGCCCATTGTGTGGTTACTAATAGGTATTTTCTGAAAACAGCAACTTTTTCACCACTAGAAATATTACATACAACATGATAGTATACTGGGGTGCAATAGAAAAACTAACTTGTACAATTATATTTTGCTAAAAACCAAAACAAACTTTTTTTTTTTTTTTGCAACTTTACTAAATGCTAGAGCCTTTTATTTCTCAATCCCTAAGTCTAATTGTCTTTAGTTTTAAAGACAGGGAGGAAGCTATACAGCATACCTAATTTGCTCCTTAAGCAAAATATTGGTTTTCTAATGTTTACCTCTCTAAGATGCATGAAGACACTACACAAAAGTTGATTAATAAGATGACATTTAAGTTTTCATGAAAAAAATACATTTTCCTTTTCATTCATGCATACTATTGTCATACACTATTCATACCATCTACCAGAACATTCATGTGCTTCTTACATGTGTTTTGTCAATCTCATTAGATGATTCTATACAACCACATAAGGACAATGGACATTTGACATGATGTTCCTAATTAATAAAATTTACCTAATAAAATGTACAATTTACCTACCATCCCCGACCCAATTTTCAATCACAAAAAGGCAACAGCAATATCAAACAATGAGGTATGTGATTTTTTTTTCTTTTTCTTTTTTTAGACACCACATCAGACTTTCATTTTATGCAACTGTATTTCACAACTAGCATCTTACAAAAGACAGTACCATTGTGCCTGTAGAAGTACTGCATTTAAACATAACATTACATTACTACAGGAATCCACCAAACATCACAATTATCTGGAGCTATAAAATTTTTTTTAACAGGGATAGATTATGTTTTTGTATGCATTCTTTTAAAATATTCTTTAACGTAGCAAATGGTTGATTTTGTTTTACACTTTTTGGCTGTAAACATATTCAAGAATCTATATTCATAACTTTTTATTTTTTTTACAGAATAGTATGTGAACCTAAGTATTTTGATCAGCATTAGGATACAGCTAAAAATGTTCACCATAAGCTGTATACCTGAAAGTGCTTACACTTGAATTTATGTAATTTAACTCTAGGATTTTTTTTCAGACAAATGATCGGTGTAATGTTAACAAAAGAGGTAATTACTGGTTTCCCCTCACTCCTGTGCAATATTTCACATATTTGTAATAATGAAACTGAAAGTCCATACATACACATATTTAAAAGAATTTGACAGAAAAAAATAATTACTAATGGATATTTCAATACTTTTCCAGACTTTAGCCAAACTTTAAGGTGTAATTTTGTCAATACCAAATATTTTCACATTGAATTTGATACTTATAACACAGCCACAAATGTAAAAATGACTGTGTACAGTTCAGCAGAACCATCACTAATGATCTGCATTGCATCTTGTTCATTCTTTCATGCATGTGTGTATGTATATTTTAAGTAGGATAAAATTATTTCAACATAATTCAGAGTAACATTGATCTATTAAAATAGGTTGAGAAACATTGGCAAAAATTTATACAAATGTTTATTTAATATTTTTCCTATTTAACCACACCAAGTACCAGCAGGTGCATTTAAGAAGATAACCATTATGAAAATTTTGTTGCAGCAATAGTTGATTAAATTGATCTTATACTTGTATACATATAACTTTCTTTCACAATTCTCAAATAATACATATTTAGGCAGCTTGAACTATGTTATAAAAATTTTAAACTCAGTACATGCCAATAATAGAGAATTCAGGATTTGTGTATTATAATTCACTAAACTAAATGTGAAAACTGACTTATCAAATAACACTGCATAATGAAGATTAAACCACATTTTCAGGGCACATTGAAGTGTGGAGATTAAAAGTTAAAGTCTGGAAATGTCTTATCTTTGCCAACATTGACTCTAATGCTACACTTGCTATAACTTAACACAAGTCTGTAGAAGTATAAAGTAGAGTGCATAATTATGATCTAATATACATACCAGTTGTGCATATGAATTAATTTGTCATGAAAATGTGGTAACTGTTGGCAGAAGTATATCTGTATGTTTAAAAGAGAGACTAAGGAACCTGGAGAAAATAAACTTCAATGTAATTCTCCATTTATTGATGAAGCTTCTCCTCTTGGCGAAGATGACCTGGATACTCCCCTCTCTGTGTTATCAGAGCTAGAGCCACTCTGACTGTGTTGATCCATAGAAGCAGTACTGGAAGTAGGTGGTGACTTAGTTTTCTCTTTAAAGTCTGTAATAATGACTGTCAGATCGCCAACGGTAACTTCCAAATGCTGTGCACTACTTCTATCTATGTTTTTCAATCTTGGCCTGAATAAGAGCAAAACAAAACAAAATTCCTATTTCTAGTTATCCTTGGAAGAGAAAAAGAGATTATGTACTTATCCTGGTAAGCTCTTTTCCAGTAGATAGGTGTGACATTCTAGACCAGGGATCTCAAAGTCCCTCCTTGAGGGCTGCAATCCAGTCGGGTTTTCAGGATTTCCCTAATGAATATGCATTGAAAGCAGTGCATGCACATAGATCTCATGCATATTCATTGGGGAAATCCTGAAAACCCGACTGGATTGCGGCCCTCAAGGAGGGACTTTGAGATCCCTCCCCTTTTACCACCCTATTTATTTATTTTATCTCAATGTATTTCACTCTTCTCTAACCCTTGATCCTCTTGTTTCTGTACATCTATGTCTTGTCTATAAATATATTTCTTTTTAGTTTTTTCTTTTTTTAAAATTTTTTAAAAAATATGTCTAGGTACAAGTTAATGGACTGTATATGAAATTTGGAATAAACTTGGAGACTAGGGCGGGCTTGCTGCACCGATCCTTAAGACCAAGGACACCAAGGCAGAGTCCTGTCTTGCCACCACAACCACTTTGTAAAACTTGGCAAACGTTTGAAGAGAAGACCATGTTGCTGCCCTACAAATCTCCACAGGGGAGACAGCTATAGCTATGATCCACAAAGAAGCCACGCTGCTGGTAGAATGTGCCTTGACAAAACAGTGAACTGTTTTCCAGAAAGGCTGACAAAATGGCCCTACTGATCCATCTGGAAATCATGGCCTTGGAAGCAGGAATGCCCAGCTGAACCAAATGAGTCAGCACACACAGATGAACAAAGACAAAATTCATTAGTGACCTTCAGAGAACGCAGAAGCATTCTGCGCCCATCCAGTTTTTTCAACAGGTGATCTTGTGTCCTGGAAAAAGTAGGCTGAAAGACAGGCACTTCCCAATTAATATGGAAAGTCGAAAACACCTTCAGCAGGAAGGAAGGAACAGTCTGTAGGAAAACCCCAGAGAAACAGGTCTGCAAGAAAGAACCTGTAGATCCAATACACGTCACACCGAAGTAACAGCAACCAGAAAAACCGTCGTAAGCGTCAGGTCCAAGAGGAAAGCCTCTCAAAGAGGAGCAAAAGGAGCCTTGGTAAGGCTAGGCAGCACTAGATTAAGGTCCCAAGAAGGAAAAGGTTGCTGAACCTACGGTCTGACACGAAGAGCCTCCTTCATAAATCTAGTGACATCAGGATAAGTCGCCAACGAGGACCAATGATCCTGAGATCTAAAACAAGGAGTCTGGACACCTGAACCCAAAGATATACCACAGTGAGGCCTTTACGATACCGACTTAATGATCTTAAAGCGAGAATTACGCAAATTAGAAAGAATATGATGCAAAACAGGGAAATATGAGGATAGACTTACTTGGCGACTAAAGGGTAAAGAATACAAAATAATGATCAAAGAAAAGCGTAGCAAACATTACTCCCAAAAAATTAATTCTCCCACTTTAAATAGTCATGAACTCTTAAAAATAGTCAATTCTTTGTTTGATATTGAATTGCACAAGTGCTCCAATACAGACTCTCCACCCCCTGCAGTGATCTTAGCTGACTTTTTCACTACAAAAATCCACAATTTGAGATTGTCTCTTGCAGGTTCAAGCATAGATTTACTTATCATGTTTCCTGCCTTAGACAATGAAGGTAGAGCTGTTGATATGATCTGGAATCACTTTGAAAACCCAGACTGGAGCCACTTCCTCAAGCTTTATTCAAAATATGTAAAATGCAATTGCCTATTGGACAACTGCCCACCGACTATTATGAAAACAGCTCCTATCTCCTTCAAGGCTGAACTTTTTAACTGGGTTTCATCATGCATGCATAAATTCCTCCGGTAAATTCCCGGAGGAACTTGGTCATATCCTCCTGACTCCTATTATCAAAAATCCAAAGGAGTCCGTTTCTTGAGGACCAACTACAGACCCATTGCCAACATACCATTCTTTCTTAAACTAATGGAAGGTCTGGTTAACATCGACCTCACTGAATATTTAGAGAAGTTTAACATTCTACACGATTCTCAATCTGACTTCTGAACAAATTACAGCACTGAAACAGTTTTGGCCTCCATGACTAACCATCTTTTCCATTTGTTTTCCCAGGAAAAAGTGCACTGGTACTGCAGTTCGACCTGAGCAGTGCCTTCGACCTTGTTGATCATGACCTGCTTAAGTGCCTTGATTCAATCGGGATTTCCGGACAGGTACTAAACTGGTTCACGGGTTTCCTAAAAAAATGTACATACCAGGTTTACAGTGAAGGAACCTCCTCTCAAGCTTGGTCCAATCCCTTGGTCTCCCCTTCGCTTTTCAATATCTAGATGGCGTCACTGGGAAATATGCTATCCGATTTAAAACTGAAATCGTACATATACGCGGATGATATAACAATTATTATTCCCATAACCTCATTGACCCAAAAGACAGAACAATTCATCTCATCTGTCCTTACCTAGGTAGAACATTGGAGGGTCACGTGATGCAACCTGTCTAGCTAGACGTGGATACGGAGAGCTCCCACCCCCGGTGCAGTGATCGGCCTTATTATCTGCTTTTCTCTGCTTCCCTTGTGGCACCGAGGGGTTCCTTAGCTGGGGGAGTTTCTCTGCTATCGGATATAGCCGTTGCGGGTCCGATTCGGTGCCGGGTATGCCCATTAAATCTGCTCGTGCCCGGGATAAGCCTGCTCTTACCCCATCCAAAATGGCGGCGGAACCGGCCACTTTTACCATCCCCGCTGGTGACTGGATTACCGACATCACGCGCTCGGTGTCGGCAGCGCTGGCGGACCGGTTAAATAAAATTCAGTCGGCTGTGGATGAAATGCACGAAAAATTCGATTCCCACAGCCGACGGCTCAATGAGGTCGAGCAGCGAGTGTCTGATCAGGAGGACACGTGCACGGGCCTGGCGGCTCAGGTGGCGGAGCTGCAGAAAACCTCACAGGAGTTGCTGGCTAATTTGGATGAGCAAGAGAATCGGAGCCGCCAAAATAATCTGAGGCTTGTCGGGCTTCCGGAGTCGGTGACAGACCAGGATCTCTATGGGCTTTTTAGTAAGTGGCTGCCCGAACACCTTGGCCTGGCTGGGAGCGCTGCAGGCTTTGCCTGTGAGCGTGCACACCGCATAGGAGCTAAGCCGGCAGCGGGGGGCCGAGCGAGAACGGCCATAGCCCGCTATGTCAACTGGAGCAAGAAGGAGATGGTTCTCAGGGCTTACCGAAAGGCAGGAGCTTTGGAATACGAAGGCTCCAGGGTGCTGCTGTTTCAGGACTATTCCGTGCGAGTGGCAGCCCAGGGAAGATCATGGCGCCCTTCTGCACGGACCTTCACAACAGGGGTGTCAAGTTCGCCTTGGTGTTTCCTGCGAAGCTCCGGGTCTGGCAAGATGGCAAGATTCTCACGTTGACCACCGCGGAGGAAGCTAAGGCTTTGTTGGAGAAGATACCTGCTTGATTATCTGCTTGGTACACTGCAGTATGTTCCCCTTGGAATACTCTGCGGGGCCGGGTCTGGATTTCTTTAGGACCCAGAGACTTGTGGACTTTGACTGCTTGTCTTCCCGGCCTATTTCCCCGGGTCCGTGGCTCCTGCAGGGGTGAATGGCTTGTTGTTTCCTGTCTCGCCCTTTCTTGAAACCTGCACTGGATTAGCCTGGGGGCCTCTACTTTCCACGACTGCGGGGACATTTACTGCCCAGGCACATCTCTGTGGCCCCTTTGGCTGACCGGGGATGGACTTTCCACTTTTGGATAGGGGCTGGCCCTTTGCAGATCATTAAGGGGCCGTGATGGTGATTTTTTGTGACTCCCTAGGCTGTGGAGCCCTTTGGGATGGGAGAAGAGAGACCTTTAGGGGGGGATCTCCGGGCGGGCTGGGGTGATTATGGGATTGTTTGCTGGAGGGGGGAATGAGGCATGGGGGGCTGAGGAGGGTGGTAGTGGGAGGGGGGATGGGTTTGGGTTGGTGTGTGAATGGGTGTGTGTGTATGTTTCGGGGATGCTTGTGGGGGTGGGAGGGGTAGGGGCGCTGGTTGCATGGTGTACGGGCACCCTTTCCTATGGGGCGGCGGAGCTTAGCTGGGAGGCTTCGTCTGTGCCATTTTGCTCTGGTTTTACCCGTATTGTTCCTGTAAGGCTTGGGGGGCATGGCTGACACTGCATTCCTCAGGGAAGAGGGGGGATTCCCTCTCTCCTTTAGCTATGTTCCTGTTCTCTTCCTTTGGCCATGGCTGACCTTAAGGTAGTCACCTTCAATGTTGATGGCGTCAGGTCCCCGGTTAAACGATCACGCATTCTGACGAGCCTGCGCAAGTTGAGGGCAGATATAGCTTTCTTGCAGGAGACCCACCTGACCCAAAGCGAACATGCTAAATTGCGGAGACAATGGGTCGGGGATGTCTACTCTTCCACATATGGGGGTCGTCGGCGAGGTGTTGCGATTCTGCTCCATAAGCGGCTGCCATTTACCTTGCACAACCAGTTTTTAGACCGAGAAGGGAGATATATCATTGTCCTGGGAGAGCTGTGGGGTCTGAAGCTCCTCTTCTGTAATTTGTATGCCCCGAATACCTACTGTCATAAATTCTTTTCTAAGGTCCTTTCTAAGGTATCGGCTTATCCTGACTACCAAATGATCCTGGGGGGAGATCTGAACATTACTACGGATCCTGAGGTGGATTGCAGGCCCCCCAGGGGGAGTATGAAGGACCATGACAACAAGGGGGTGGGTTTCCTAACACAACATTTGGGCCTTGTGGATGTCTGGCGGGCACTTCACCCTTATGAGGCTGACTATATGTTTTACTCTTCTGTTCACAAAGTGTATGCTCGTCTGGATTACATCTTACTTGATCAGAGATTGTTCTCTCGGGCTACTAAATCGGAGATTGTTGAAGCCACGGTTTCTGACCATGCCACGGTGGATCTCATCTTGACCCTTGCATCTGGTCGTCCCATATCTTCCTGGAAGATGGCCCTACATCTGTATCATGATCCTGAGTTTCGGACCTTCTTACGGGCGCGATGGGTTGAGTACCAGGCCACTAATGCTACTCCAGAGATAGGACCGGTGTCGTTTTGGTATGCCTCCAAGGCAGTCCTGAGAGGGCATGTGATAGCTTACACGGCCGCCAAGCGTAGGGCTCGGGGGGAGGAGCTGTTGTCGCTTACCCGACGGTTGCACTTGTTCCGTAGGGCTCATATCTCTTCCTTGTCGGATTCGGATAGACTGGCTTATAAGAGCATACGGGAGTGTATTGAGACTTTGCTACATCAACGTGCTGAGCAGTCCCTCTCGTTTCAACGTTATCGGTTGCACAGGTGGGGAGGAAAGACGGGGAAACTCTTGGCGAATCTGGTAAGGCCCTATAAAAAGCGTCAACTTATCACCGCCATTCGTGATTCTGTGGGAGTTCGGCATGAGGGTGAGAGCCAGATTGCCGAGCAATTTGTTCGGTATTACGAGGGCCTGTATGGGAAGCGCCCGCTAGATAGGGATGCTCTTGATAATTTCTTCCAGGGCCTGTCTCTGCCGCATCTGGAGGAGGAACAGGCAGCGTCTTTGAGTCAACCGATTTCGGAGGAAGAGCTGCGCGTTTCCATTCAATCTCTCAAATTGACGAAGGCGCCTGGCCCGGACGGGTTCGGTCCTGAATACTATCGGATTCTCGAGGACTTGGTGGCTCGGCCACTGTGCACGATGTATAACATGGTGGCAGAGGCGGGGGGCTCTTTCCCGGATAATATGGCTCATGTGGTCTTGCTTCCCAAGCCGGGCAAAGACCCGGATCTGGTGGGGTCCTTCCGTCCTATCTCTCTCCTGGACCAGGATATTAAGCTTTTGGCCATGACTCTGGTGAGACGTCTGAACTGCTTTTTACCTGCCCTTATTCATCCCGATCAGGTCGGTTTTGTACCGGGCCGATACGCCTCTATGAATCTGCTAAAGGTCCTGGGAGCTATTCATGATCGGGTGGGCCGGGGTGGCTTGGAGGCTGTGGCGGGCCTGGATATGGAGAAGGCATTCGACAGTATCTCGTGGGATTACCTTTTTTGGGTTTTGCGTCGGGGTGGGTTTCAGGGCGTGTTTATGGCCTGGGTGACGGCTTTGTATGATAATCCTAGGGCACACTTAATGATCAACGGGGGCCTGACTAATGACTTTGGCTTGCAGAGGGGTACGCGACAGGGCTGCCCTCTTTCCCCCCTTCTTTTTCTTTTGGCTATTGAACCCCTGGCTGCTAAAATCCGGCAGGATGGGACTATTCAGGGCATCTCGGTGAGGGGCCAGGAGTGTAAAATCAGCCTTTTCGCAGATGATATCTTACTTTATGTGGAGCAGGTTAATCTTCACTTGCCCAGAGCTTTAGCTGTGATATGAGCTTTTGGTGCCCTGTCTGGCTTACAAGTCAATTGTAGCAAGTCGGAACTCTTATTGTTGTCGGGGGGCTTGTCGGCGCCTTGGCACGCTGTGTTACCTATTGCCCCAACGACGAAACCGATGCGATATTTGGGAATATACCTTAGCACTGATCTCCCTATTCTTTATAATGCCAATGTTAGGCGCCCCCTAGAGACCATTGGAAAGTTGTGCCAGGCTTGGCAGGAGCTGCCGCTGGGCGTTTTGGGTCGCATAGCTTTGGTAAAGATGGTTCTGGTCCCAAAACTTCTGTATCCTCTACAGACTATGCCACTTTGGCTTACCCGACGTGATGAACTGACTTTTAAGAAGGCTATCACCCGTTTTATCTGGAGGTCCCGGGTCCCGCGGATTGCGATGCTCAAGCTTACCCTGGACAAATTTTTGGGTGGCCTTAATGTCCCTGATATCCGGCTCTATAATATTGCATCTCTCTTTCGTTGGATCCATGAGGGTATACTGGGTGTTCCCGTTACTCTCCGCGGGGCTGGCTGGAGGGATGGAGCTCCCCCTTTCATTTTCTGAACACGCTTCACCTTCAGGCGGACCCTGGGCGATGGTACCAAGACAGTTTTCGATTTTTGCGCCCCTTTCGGATTGCATGGCGCTGGTGGCGACGCAGACAATGGCTGCCGCCGGAGGTGTCCCCCTTTATGTGCCTGGAAGGCAACTCTCAGTTTCTACCGGGCTGGGGCAGATCAGTGTTTCGAACATGGGCAGAACGGGGTTGTGTGGCCATGACTCATTTGCTTGATCTGTCCCCCGAGGGTTCCCCTCCTTCCAACATGCACGCGATGCATGGGGTCTGCCCTCTTGGTATCTGTTCTCGTACTTTCAAATTCGTCACTACTGGGACGCTGAACAGAGAAGTAGGTAGGGGGCTTGGGTTAAGGGTCAGTTGGATACTCTCTTTTCGGCTACTCCGCCGATGGCAAATACCCTCGCTCACTGGTATCGGGTACTTAAATCGTCTCTTCCACTGTCGGTGCTTACCCCTTTGCGCTCTTCCTGGGAGCGGGAGTTGGGACAGAGCATTACTGAGTCCCAATTTTTGGCCTGTTTTAGGACTCTCTACTCATATACTAAATCTGCCGATTTTCAAGAGCTTCAGTTTAAAATTCTCCACCGCACTTACCTTACCGCGCAGAGAGGGGCACGCATGGGGTTTTGGGGCAGCGCTGATTGTGTTAAATGCAAGGGTCGGGCTGGTACGTACCTACATTCTTTTCTGGAATGCCCCCGATTGTGCATTTGGCAGGAGGTTCTACCCCTGCGGGAGCAGGCGGTGCAGCGCCCTGTCGAGTGGGACTATGGGTTCCTTCTTTTGGGTCTGCAGATCTCCCTCCAGGATCAGGGATTCACGCCTCCCCAGTGTAGATTTTTCTATAATGCTATCCTCCTAGTGAAGAAATTGATTTTGACTTATTGGCTGTCGGTGGATTCGCCTCCACTACCCCTGTGGAGGAGTAGACTCCAGGAAGTGGCTCAGTTTGAAATTCGGTCTTATGTAGGGTCCCCGAATGTGGCTAAGCAGCATTACGTCGTATTGTGGGAGCGCCTGCGGGACCTGGTGCCATCATGAACATTGGAGTGGGGAACATTGACCGGGGGGGTGCTCTTCCTTGTCAACTATATTAAGCCTTTGCTTTGTTTCCTTATCATTCTTTGGTGCCCTGGGGCGGGGGGATTGGTGGGGGGGAGGGTTCTGGAGTGTATGGGGGGATGTGAGTTCTGTTGCGTGGTATGGATGGAATTGCGAGTCTGTGGTGGTGTATGCTTTGCTTGGTCCTTTGGGACCCTTCTATATAAAAAGGTGAGGGGTCACTGTCCATGATATCCGGTTTTCCTGCTCATTTTGAATCCTATTTTGACCTTCCTAGGGTGTCCCTGTTTACTTTTTTACTTCTTTTATTGATCCTTCTTGTCTACCTGGTGGGGACCACTGGGGAGGATAGTTATATTTCGTGGCATTTCTTTGTTTTCTTTCTCATTGTATTGGACCATGCCTTTGTTGTTGTTCTTGCTCTTTGGCAATGTACCCTGTTGGGTGGTGTACCTTTCACTGTTAATAAACATAAATTTAAAAAAAAAAAAAGAAAGGTAGAACATTGGACTATGCACTCCAAACTAAAACTGAATCCCGAAAAAAACAAGATCTTCTTGGCAAGTCCCAATAACAAGATCGTGAACACCTCCTTGAGACTAAATGGATCAGATTACACAATTAATCCCACAACCAAAATCCTTGGCATCACCCTGGACCGAAGCCTGACGTTTGAAGATCACACTAATGCTCAAGTCAAAAAATGCTTTCTCACTCTATGGAAACTTTGCACCATTAAACAATTTATTTTCCTTTCGACTGCTGGTTCAATCCCTGATCTTAAATACCTTAGACTACTGCAATATTATATACTTGGGATCTCTCAAGAAAACCATCAAATGACTGAGAGTCATCCAAAATGCTGCAGGCCATTTATGGCCTCAAGAAATCAGACCATGTAAGCCCATATTACAAAAAACTACACTGGCTGCCTGTGGAAGCAAGGGTCATTTTTAAGTTTGCTTGCCTTTGCTTCAAAACCTTGACAGGCTCATCCCCATCCTATCTGTCTCACCAATTCGAATTTCCAGGCACAACTAATACACGCAGTACCTACTTGTTCGCTTTTCCATCCCTAAAGGGCTGCACTTACAAGAGATACCTCAATAGAACACTATCATTCCAAGCAGGCAAATGGAGCAAATGTTTAACCAACTTCATCTCAAATGCACTTTTGTACCAAATGTTTAGAAAGTCAATAAAAACTTCTCTTTGACAGATTTCTCTGACCCCACTTCAACCTGATGTACTTCCAAAACACTTCCAGATAAAGTTTCCAAGTTTCCAAGTTTATTAGAAAAATTTGATTAATCACCTATCACATTTTCTAGGCAATGTACAATTTCATAAGAAATCATTTGGGGTGACAAATCTGACAAACAATATTCAAAATGAGTTAAAAATAATAATTACAGACATTGCTATACATAATTTCTACATATAATTTCAAGGCAAAGGAGAGATTATTAAAGGATTACAATCAATATTAATTTAATTTAATTACATTTAAGGAAAAAACAATAGGAGGGTAACAAATAAAATTTATATTTAATATATAAAGTAAAAAGTGAAAAGTAAAAAAGTTTTTAAAATATAAAATATAAAATTTATTCATTAAAAGCATCATTAAAAAGGAAGCTCTTAAGTTTGGATTTAAATTTATCTAAGTTCCTTTCCTCTCGAAGAAATAGTGGAAGATCATTCCAAGATTGGGGAGCTGTTATTGAGAAAATGGTGTGACGCCTTGTATTGATAACTTTCAGTGAGGGCACTGCCAATAAGTGTTGATCCTGCGATCTTAACTGTCTCGAAGTACGATAAGGAATTAAAACTCTAAAAATAAAAGCGGGGGTTTTAAATAATAATGATTTAAATGTAAGTAGACATATTTTAAATAAGATTCGGTGTGCAACTGGGAGCCAATGTGCTTTTTTGAGAAGTGGAGAGACATGATCAAATTTTTTGGCTTTATAAATTATTTTAACAGAGGCGTTCTGAATAATTTGCAGACGTCTGATTTCTTTCTGCGATATACCTTTAAACAATGCACTACAATAATCAATTTTGGATATTACTAATGAATGAATTAAAATATTCAGAGATTTTGCACATAATAATTTTGCCACTGAACGAATTTGACGGAGTCAGTAGAAAGTAGATTTGACCACATAACTTATGTGATCATGATACGTTAATTTATTATCGAATATCACTCCGAGAATCCTAATATTGTGAGCCATGTGCAAACTTAGCATGCCAATGTAATTTCAAAAGTTCTCTGTAAAGTCACTGTCTGTATACAGTCTCTTCCCTTGTAAACCGCTTAGAACTGTTTGTGGTATGGCGGTATATAAAAATAAAGTTACTATTATTATTATTTATCCAGGCCAGCCTGAAGAAAGGTGAGAATCAGCAAGGTCAGAGCTGAATAAGGGTCCACCTGGGCCTGGTCGCACCAATGTTGGAAGGCCTTCTATGCCTTAGTGGAAGCAGAAACTGTGGACAACTTGAGAAGAGTAGCAATAACTATAGGATAATATACTTTGTGCTCTATGGCTGCATGCTGAAGTGCTGTGCTGAAGAGCAGTGACCCAGATCCTCCAGGCAGACTGGACCCTACGTGAGTAAGTCTAGATGGGCGCTCAGCTGAAGGCAGCAATCCCTGCACAGATGCATCAGATCAGTGTACCACCACGGTCTGCGAGGCCAATCTGGAGCCACCAGAATGACGCAGTCCAGATAGACTACGATCTTCTGAATGACTCAGCATATCATTGGGCAAAGAGGAACGATATACAAGAGAATCTCCTGAGGCCATGGCTGCACCAGAGCGTCGAGCCCCTCTCTTCTGTGCTTGAATCTTCGACTGAAGAAACGATCCACTTTCTTGTTTCTCGCCGTGGCCATGAGGTCGAAGCATGGCCGACCTCAGTTCTGCACTAGGGCTTGAACGCCACTGTGGATAGAATCTACTTGTCTGCTAATAAAAGCTGTCTGAAAATGGTCGACTTCCACTACATGCTCTGTTGTCAGCGCTGGGAGGTGACATTCCACCTAAAGAAAAAGAAGGCGAGCTTCCTGAGCCAGAGGAGTGCATTTGGTCCCTCCCTGGCAACTGGCATAGGCTACTTCCATTGCAATGTCATAGAAGGGCCTCCAAAGTCTTCTGAAATCGTATCAGAGCTACCCGAATGGCTCTGAGCTCCAACCGGTTGATGACCATTTCCGCCAAAAGGGCTCCAACACCCCTGAACAAGACAATTATTGCCGTGGGCTCCTCAGCCCCGAAGGTTGTCATCTGTCCTCACCATGATCCAGGAGGCAATTTGCATCAGTACGCCCCAGCAGAACGACTGTGGGAGAAGCCACTAGTCTATGCTTGCTCGAACTTCCAGAGTCCAAGGAAGACAGGCCTATAATGCAGCTCTGTGCAGAGCCCAGTGAGAAAGCAAAGCATGCTGAAGAGGACGCATGTGCGCCCTCGCCCAAGGAACCACATCCAACTTGGCAACCATAGATCCTAGAACTTGAACAGTCCCATGCCGAAGGAGCCGACTGCTCTATGAGAGAAGAAATCTGGGCACACAGTTTCTAACTGCAGGCTTCCGGTAGACAGATGCGGCCCACAGCTGCATCGAAGAAGACTTCCAGATATTCCAGCAACTGCGTGGGCATCAGAATGCTCTTTCTAAAGTTGACAATCCAGCACAGGTCCTCCAGCACCTGGAGGACCCACTCCACCGGGTGCTGTCCCTCAGACAATGAGGGAGCTCTGAGCAGCCAGTCTAAGTAAAGGTGAACCTGGAGACCCATTTTCTACAGGTAAGCTGCCAAGACCACCATCACTTTGGTGAAAGTCGGGGAGCTGTCGCCAGACCAAAAGGCAGAGCTGAGAATTGGTAATGCTGTACCAGAAATGAAACTGAAAAAAATTTGTGGTGGGCCAGAAAAAATGTGCAAGTATGCCTCCATGAGATCCGGAGAGGCAACAAATTCTCCTGAGGCCACTGTTTCAAGGACTGAAAGCATGGTCTCCATGCGAAAGCGTGGAACCTTGAAAGCCGCATTCACGTGCTTAAGATCCAGAATAGGTCTCCAATCATTGGAGCCTTTCTGTGGCACAATAAAGTATTGAGTATTTGCCTGAGCCTGAGTGTTTGGGTAACACCAGCTCTATAGCTTGAATATCCAGCAAGTGCTGAACGGTGGCGTGAACCTAGAGCGCTTTGTCCCGGGTACCTGAAGGAGTCCACAAACCAATCTAACAGAGGCTGGGCAAATTTCAGTTTGTAGACCGACCAAATAATGTCCAAGACCCACTGGTTGGGCATAAGGCGAATCCACATGGGAAGAAATGCTGAGAGCCTGCCTCCTATCTGTAGAGGGACATCCCTCAGCCTGATATCATGTGACTTTTTGGCAGAGGACGCAGAATAGGAAGTGGAAGGTTGAGAATGCCAATAGCTAGCATACTGTTATCGGGAGCACTCTGAAAAGGTCTGCGATGTGGCACTTGCATACGGTCAGGATTGCCGTGAGCCACAAAAATTAGAGCGACCAGAGCCCCTAAATGTCCTGGGTCTGCTATCAGGCAGAGTCCTAGGGCAACAGTCCAACACAGAATCCATGAGGTTGTACAGACTTCTGCCAAACAATAACTGCCTCTTAAAGGGCAGTTTAGCCAAAGAAGCCTTGGAAGTGGAATCACTAGCCCAAGTGTCTGATTCAGAGCATCCTGCGAGTAGAGATGAAGTACGCCGATAGCTTTGCTAAAACTCAAATAAGGACAGACAATGCGTCGGCAATTTAATATGTCCCTGTCAAGAGAAGTTGAGAAGGAGGATCCACCGCTTCGCTCTCCTGTGTGCACAGTTGAGAACCAGGCGCATATGACAAAGGACATCGCTGAAGCAGCTTTGATGCCTTAAGCAGCTGCGTCAAAGTTTCCAGAGGACCACATCCACACAGAAGTCTTGCATATCCTTTTGTACCATACCACCTTCTTTGGGTAGAGAGGTGCTTTTAGTCACCTGCATAACCAAAGAATCCATCCTGGGCTGACCCAAAAGCTGCCGATACTCCTGTGCCAGAGAATACAAACATGACATGGCTCTAGCAATGTTAAGAGCACCCCCAGAGAGTTAAACTGCTCCAAGACCAGAACACTCATATCAGGGTTCAAGGGAAAGGTAACAGACTGTGAGTGCACACCACAAAGCCAGGAGGAAGAAGCTTACAGAGCTGGCTGAGTGACCAAAGTCAACTCCTGCAAAAATTCAGAAATAAAGGTCTGGCAAAGCCACAGACTTAAATAAGCACAGACCATGGGATCATCCCCAGGATCCAAAACCTCAAAGGGATCCCCAGATCTGGATCAGGCAGCACAAAAACACCGGCAGGCTGAGTTAAGGGAACGCCATGGAGATGCTTCGGAGAAGGATTGGGACTGCGTAGGAGAACTCCAGTTTTGAAATTCGTTCCACAAAATTTTCATAAAGTCTGAAAAAGTATCAGGCTTCTAGGGTGTAGAGCCACCCTTAGATGACTTAAATGTTCATTTCTTAGGCTGCAGAGGGTCTGCCACCAGGTGTACGGAACTAACAAAAATACCAAGCCCCAAAAGTAAAGAAGGCTGCCCCGCCAAGCTAGCTGAGTTTTTAGTCACCTGCTTCAGTAGGGGAGAGGCTAAGTTTGATGCTGCCACCTTCCCCAGCTGTGCCACACGGCATGTGGTGCAAGTATGCTCTAAACACGCTACATTTGCGCAATTTTGGCAAGAATCAACATGAGGAGAGCCCAAGGACTCCATCCCAACAAGTTGCTAGGCAAAATTTGCAGTTTTGGAGAAGCAGGGAGCTTTAGGAAAAAAGATCGCTAAAACTCCAAGATGGCTGCCATCAAGAAATTCATGCCAAAATCGTAATATTTTTTTTACACTTCCCAAACTTAAAAAAATGGAGATTTTAGAAGATGTGCTGAGCTGGTAAGTGGGAGAAGGTATGATTATTAGATGTGGTTTTGCTTAGTATGCTGCTTGGCTGCCTTGTCAGCAGATTATGATTTTTCATTTGTGTTGGTTTATCTCCTACTTGCATTCTGTACTTGATATGAAATTATTTCAATAAAAAGCTCTAAATATTTTTAAAAATGGTGATTTTAGGATTTTTCAGGAGGGGGAATATGTGGCAACACTTAAACCCCACTTTTCCAACCTCCCCCAATTCACCTGTGACAGCCTGTACTCACTATGACCTGTCTGAAGATCTGTGCTGGAGCCTGCCTTAGCTCTCTGATAGTAGCTGGAAGAGAGAATCACTGCCTCAATGCTGGGAATGCTTCTGCAAAGCTGATCTTCAGGCTTCCAAGTCAGACCTTAAAAACCTGACTGCACCTTCACCCCTGTGGACCAATGGATGCGCACTGGGATGGGTGGAGATGAGAAGACGCAGCCAGCACCCTGTGAGACACCGCTGAGTCTCCTAAGGGTGCCTAACATCCTGCGCTTGACCCCTGCTTAACAGTAGCTGAGCCACTTCAGGGACGGCTCTGAACGCCAAAGAAGATTATGCAGGCAGGCTAACATATACCCAGTGGGATCAGCCAGTCAGCTACAGACTGAAATCTGTGTGTTCTTAAAGTAGGCAGAGCTGAAAAAAATGCTCCAAGCACCAGAATCCCTGAAAAAGGGATGAAAAATACACCGGATAAAATGGGGAGAGCAGAACATACATTCTTGCAGGCAAGCATTCAGAAAGAACGAACTGTACGTGGAGCTAAGGAGCCTAGTGAAGTACAGCAGAGGCAAAATGAAAAATTCTAAGTGAATTCCTTCTGCAGATGCACACGGCTATGGGAATATAACCCATCTGTCTAGAATGTCTCACCTATTGCACTGGAATGAGAATTATTACAGTTTATTATGATAAACACAGGTATGTTTAATGGACACAAACTGTATACTAAAAACATTACCATAACCATCTTAATTGCTAGTCCACTCCTACAGGCATCATTTTCTATTTTGTTTCTTACAACCATATTCTGCATAAAGCGGTCATCTTAATAAGCAGGATCCATATTATCTGAGACCATCCAAGGTGAGTCTGCTGATACAGCTCTATGGCTCAAAAAGCACTGCAAATGTGTGTACTATGCCACATCCCTAACTGGTTGCGATTGTTTAGGGCTTCAGACATGCCATTTTTGTTCGCCCGTTTTTTTCAGCGATACAAAATAATCTTGGTGGCTATGGTTGTGGCTTCTTCATTCGCCCATTCAAAAAGTT
This sequence comes from Geotrypetes seraphini, assembly GCF_902459505.1. Lineage (NCBI taxonomy): Eukaryota > Metazoa > Chordata > Amphibia > Gymnophiona > Dermophiidae > Geotrypetes > Geotrypetes seraphini. The sequence continues at coordinate 62,549,842 of NC_047092.1, forward strand.
TTCTCTTTTAAAACATTTTTATATATAAATTTTTTCTCTTATTTTAATTTCTTTTCTTATATAAAGTGCATAGTGCTCTTATAAATATTTGCAATGAACATTTGCAATAAAAGTTTTGACTTATCTTAAGCATATGTTGTTTCCTTAATAGGATCGGGTAGGTGACAAGCCCCTACCCGATCCTATTAAGGAAACAACATATGCTTAAGATAAGTCAAAACTTTTATTGCAAATGTTCATTGCAAATATTTATAAGAGCACTATGCACTTTATATAAGAAAAGAAATTAAAATAAGAGAAAAAATTTATATATAAAAATGTTTTAAAAGAGAAAACTTTTTGAATGGGCGAATGAAGAAGCCACAGCCATAGCCACCAAGATTATTTTGTATCGCTGAAAAAAACGGGCGAACAAAAATGGCATGTCTGAAGCCCTAAACAATCGCATAAAGGTTGATGAGATAGTAGAGACATTAGTCCTTTGATATTGAATACAAAGTATGGACCAATGTTGAAGAAGGGACTGGGACATTTACTTACATCCCTAACTGGAACACAATAAATTTAAAAAATGATGTATATGAATTTTCCTCAGTGTTAGCTGTTATGTGTATGTATATCCATCTTTGTATTGGGAGCTTGAGATATTGAACATTTGGCGCTGCCAGGGTACTGGCAAGAAGGGGGGAGGCATAGCGCTGTATATAAAGGACTATATCTACTCGATTGGGATCGATACGGCAACAAAGGCAGAGGAGCTAGAATCGCTATGGGTCAAATTGCCGGGAAAGAAGAGTGCAGACATAAAGCTGGGGCTGTATTATCGCCCGCCTGGTGCGTCAGAAACAATAGGACAAGACTTGGAAGCAGAACTGAGACAGGAATGCAGGACTAGAAGTGTAACAGTGATGGGGGACTTCAACTACCCGGGGATAGACTGGAGTACGGGACACTCCAACTCCATGAGGGAAGCAGGATTCGTAGAAGCTGTGAGGGACTGCTTCATGGAGCAACTAGTCAAGGAACCGACGCGAGGGGATGCTACTCTTGACCTGATCCTTAACGGATTAGGGGGGCCTGCAAGAGGGGTAGAAGTGGGAGGAACACTAGGCAACAGTGATCACAACGTGATCAGATTCACATTAGAAAGGGGGTCACCCATAGTGGGGAGGACCGCAACGACTGCGCTCAACTTCAGGAAAGGGAACTATGTTGCTATGAGGAAAATGGTGGGGAGGAAGCTCAGGAACGGCTTTAGGATGGAGACTGTAGGGAGCGCCTGGACCCTTCTCAGGGACACACTGCAGGAAGCGCAAAAACTGTACATCCCCAGTTTCAGGAAAGGCCGCAAGAACAAGCGGTCAAAAGACCCGGTTTGGATGACACCTGAAGTAAAGAGGGTAATCAGTGACAAGAAAGTGTCCTTCCGGAAATGGAAGAGGGATCCAACGGAGGAAAATCACCAGGAGCACAGGAATTGCCAAAAGGAATGCCACCGAGAGATTAGAAAAGCAAAAGGGAAATACGAGGAGGGGCTGGCCAGAGAGGCGAAAAACTTCAAGGCATTCTTCAGTTACGTAAAGGGGAAGCAACCAGTGAGAGAGGAGGTGGGGCCATTGGACGATGGGGATAGGAAGGGAGTGATTAAGGAGGATAAAGAGGTAGCTGAGAGGTTGAACACGTTCTTCTCGTCGGTCTTCACGAGCGAGGACACGTCCAATATACCGGACTCAGAGGAGCTCATGAGTGGGGAGCAGGCCAAAAGATTGGGGCATATAGAGGTAAGTCGGGAGGATGTCCTCAAGCAGATTGACAGACTGAAAAGCGGCAAATCACCGGGACCGAACGGGATCCACCCAAGGGTTCTAAAGGAACTAAGTCAGGAAATAGCGGGCGCAATCCAGCATGTTTGCAACCTATCCTTGAAAACTGGAGAGGTACCAGAGGACTGGAAACTGGCGAATGTCACACCTATCTTTAAGAAGGGATCGAGAGGTGACCCCGGGAACTACAGGCCGGTGAGCCTGACTTCAGTTATAGGGAAGATGGTGGAAGCAACAGCATTTGCGAGCACATCGAGAAAAATGGCCTACTGCGGACAAGCCAGCACGGATTCTGTAAGGGAAGGTCGTGCCTGACAAACCTTCTGTACTTCTTTGAGGGAATAAGCAGTCAGGTGGACAAAGGGGAACCCATAGACATCATTTACCTCGATTTTCAAAAGGCCTTTGACAAGGTGCCACATGAAAGGCTGCTTAGGAAGCTGTGGAACCAAGGGGTGGGCGGGGATGTACACAGATGGATCAAGCACTGGCTGTCAGGTAGACTACAGAGGGTCGGAGTAAAGGGCCAATATTCTGACTGGCGGGGAGTCACGAGCGGTGTGCCGCAGGGATCGGTGCTGGGGCCGCTACTCTTCAACATATTTATCAATGACCTGGAAACGGAGGCAAAGTGTGAGGTTATAAAATTTGCAGACGATACCAAACTCTGCGCCAGAGTTAGGACCAGGGAGGAGTGTGAGGAACTGCAAAGGGACCTCGATAAGCTGGAGGACTGGGCAAACAAATGGCAAATGCGCTTTAACGTAGGGAAAAAGAACCAGTTGTTCGAGTATAAAATGGGGGGGAGATTGCTGGAAGACACCGGACTTGAGAGAGACTTGGGTGTGCTAGTGGATCCATCCATGAAACCATCCGCACAGTGTGCAGCAGCCTCGAAGAAAGCCAACAGGATGCTGGGCATCATCAAGAGGGGCATATCAACCAGGACGCGGGAAGTCATCATGCCGCTGTACCGAGCGATGGTGCGCCCACATCTGGAATACTGCGTTCAATATTGGTCGCCGCACCTCAAGAAGGACATGGCAGTTCTTGAGAGAGTCCAAAGGAGGGCAACAAAACTGGTAAGAGGGCTGGAAAACTGGGGCACATGGTGAGAGGCTGGATAAACTGGGGCTCTTCTCTCTGGAAAAGAGGAGGCTCAGGGGGGATATGATAGAGACCTTCAAAATACTTAGGGGCATAGAGAGGGTGGACAGGGACAGGTTCTTCAGACTAAAAGGGACGACAGGTACGAGGGGGCACTCAGAGAAACTGAAGGGAGATAGGTTCAAATCAAATGCAAGGAAGTTTTTCTTCACCCAAAGGGTCGTGGACAAATGGAATGCGCTCCCGGAGGAAGTGATCCGGCAGAGTACAGTACAGGGATTCAAACAGGGATTGGACAGATTCCTGAGGGAAAAGGGGATCGTGGGGTACTGAGGGAGGTGCTGGGGTGTTGCATAAGTATAGACAGCTCACCAGGTCGTGCAGGTGCAAGGCCGGAGGGTTAGGACATTGATGGGAAGATAGGACTTCGATGAGAAACCTAGGGGGCAAGGGTTGGGCCGCCGCGGGGGCGGACTGCTGGGCGGGATGGACCTCTGGTCTGACCCGGCAGAGGCACTGCTTATGTTCTTATGTTATCGCACAATTGCTTGTGAAATGCGACATATAAATGACTGGTATCGTTTGACTGAAAACTTTACTGTTTCATCATTGGAATTGCCATTGATGAATAATATTCATTTTAGTTGTTATTTGCACTCCAAGGACTTGCCACAATCTGAAATCCTGAGAATGTTTCATATTTTGCCTTCAGCGATTTCAGTCTGGCGTTGGGTTGCTAGGAGGTACTTTTCTGTGAAAGTCTCCGATGTCAGTTCTTGTTTGCTGGGCCAGGAAATGATATCAGAAGGAAAGCTCAGCTGGCATGATGACAATGTGAAGAAGTACTGGGGAAGGAGAGGTCTGGTGATATAGTGGGGGGCAATAGGGAAGTCCGCATCAGGGGGCTCATAGGGCAGCAATGCCAGGTGCTTCCGCCCTGGACACCAACTTCCCTCGCTACAGCCACTGTGCCTAGGTAAGAAATGGGATGCTAGATACTGACCGATAACTTTCCAGTTTGTCCTGATCAAGGTTGCTGTTCTTCAGTAAAGGGCGTACCACTGCCCTTTTTAATGTTGTTGGTAGTTGCCCATTAAAAGAAAGGAGTTCAATTTTTGTGTCCCCTTCTATGAGGCCCTTACTTGCCTGCTGCACTATCTTTGATGAACAAGGATTGAGGGAGCAGGTACATATTATTCTATTAAATGCAGGATGGGACAGAGTCAAAAAGAAGAGGAATAGTTATACAATTGATAACACATACCTGGTTTTCTTGTGGCTGTTCTTTCTAAAAGTGGTTTCTTTTTCACTCTTTTCCTTTTCTACTTTGTCTTTTTTCTCTTTCTTTGATTGTATGGGTGGCACAAATTGTTGTGTAACTTGATGGGCAACCAACTGAGAGACTGGACGAGGCTTCCTATTAAAACACATATAATACATTAGTTTCTTTTTGTTTGAGGTAACAATTTTGACCTTCTAGTGTACAAAAATATTGTTTCTTTTTGATAGCCTAAAAGATAAATATTTTGTACTTGGGATATATTTTTAATAAGCTATTCTTTAAAAAACAATATGCTTTAATAAAGCATATACTACTCAACGTTAAAAAAAAATTGTTATGAGGGATGCTACACTGGCAAAACAAGCCAGATGTTAAATATTATAATATTACAAAAACACTGCAAAGAACAGCAAGGTCCCATGGTAGATCATTTAGTCAAGGCTAGACTACTGTATCACAGACCTTATGCTAAAGAATAAAAGGAACATTTAAAGTTATCTGAAAATGTAAAACATTCAAAATTAAAATGCTCAGATGTTTAAAACATAAAAACACTCGGAATCCCGTGGGGTTCGATGCAACTTGAGCCGCGAGGCTCGTCTTCTTTTCCTACCTGCCCTGCAGCAGCACATATAGCCGACCGGAAGTCTTCCTCGATGTCAGCGCTGACGTCGGAGGGAGGGCTTAAAGCAAAGCCCTCCATCCCTCCAATGTCAGTGTTGACATTGGGGAAAACTTCTGGTCGGCTATGTGTGCTGCTGCAGGGCAGGCAGGAAATAGAAGATGAGCCTTGTAGCTCCAGCTAACTCCCAGACCTCCATTTGGATGAGAAAGTTGCTGATAAGGTTGCTGGCAGATGAGGGCTGGACATGAACATGGGAGGAAAACGCAGGACACAGAAGGGGTCGAACGTGGGAGGCAAATGCGGGACAGAAGGAGGTCAAACATGGGAGGCAAACGCGGAACACAAAAGGGGGAAGGGAGTGCGTTTTTGGACACAAGGCATGAACTTGGGAGAGAGGAAGGCAGGGAAAGAGACGCTGAGGTGGGGAAGGAAGTAGAAAGGGAGAATTTGGCGTGGGTGTGTCAGTGAGAAAGAAAGAGATGGTTGTGTACACAGGGAATGGAAGAAATAATTTTTGGTCATAGGGAGGGAGTGAGGTACAGATGAGGGAGAAATATTGTGGTGGAAAGGGAACAGTGGGACAGATTGAAATGGATGCAAGAGGGAGGAATGTTGGACATAGTGGTGAAGGGAATGGAGGGAGAGATGTGGCATGGTGCTGGAGAGGGGTGATAGAAGGAGAAATGTTGGGCTTGGGGCTGGTGGGCAGGGGCAAAAGATGAGAAAGGGATAAATGCTGGACCATGGTAGGAGGAACCAATGGACAGCAACAGAAGAATTTACAGAAGATGGGAAAGCGTAAAAAAGAAACTGGGACCAACTTTATGGAAAAATAAGTCTCCAGACAACAAAGGTAAAAAACTGAATTTTTATTGACTAAAATATGTTAGCTTTGGGAAATGAATATAGCAGATGTCTTTGTATTGTGTTCAAAAGAAAAGGAAATGCATTTCTGATTTTATTTCTACAGTGTTGAAGAACTTGCTGACTCTTGCTGTGGTTGGTGGGGATCCCCAAGCACCGCCAGCAGAGGACCTTCTCTAGAGATGGCCAGAACTCCCCTCCACCAAGCACAGCAGTCGCTGGCAACATCCATGAGCCACTGAGGTGCCAGCATCTGTGACTCAGGGACGCTACTGCTGCCTGCCAAACTTGGCAAAAGGGACCCCCAGCCAACTGCAAAGGAAAACCTCGACTGACAGCTTGGGGGTTCTCATCAGCTGAGTATTTATATTTTATATTTACATTAGAGGCTCTGGTAGAAACCCATTTACAAAGTATGTATTCTTCCCAATTAATATTTCCAAATTAATAAAGTCTCTTTGCTTATTTGTAAATGGGTCTGTACCAGAGCCTTTAATTCAGTAGCATAATTAAATGAAATAACTATTTCTGAAGTTTCTAGTGACGGGTGGGGATGGAGGGATTCTTCGCGGGGACCGAGGGATTCCTCATGGGGACGGGCGAGGACGGGTGGGATTTTTGTCCCCGCGCAACTCTCTAATCTGTACCCTTCTCCTCTACCAATTCCAGACTCCGTCCCTTCTATCATGCTGCACCGTATGCCTGGAACAAACTGCCCAAGTCAGTACATCAAGCTCCATCTATTCAGTAGTATTCAAATCTAAACTAAAAACCCATTTTTCGAGGCCGCTTCTAACTCCCACTCATTTATAAAGTACCCATGTCTGTTTTATCATTCCCTCTTAAGAAATTCCTGAACCCTTATTTATCCTGTTTGTCTGTTTTAATTAGACTGTAAGCTCTATTCAACAGGGGTTTATCTCCTCATCCTACTACTACTATTTATGATTTCTATAGCACTACCAGATATATACAGTGGTGTACATTAGACACACAAGAGATGGACCCTGCTCGAAAGAGCTTACAATCTAATCATGACAGATACAGTAGACAAAATGGTAAATCAATATAAGCTGCTCATGTAGGGGAATACAAAGGGATGAAGGGGGTAGAAAGGGTGGAAAACTACAGAGGGAATGAAACAAACACGGTGCTTTATTAGTTTGTAGGATTAGGACTTAAACACAGCTTCAAAAAAGTGGGTTTTCAGCCTGTATTTGAATACCACCAGAGATGGAGCCTGACATACAGAATCAGGCAGGTTGTTCCTTGTATATGGCACAGAAAGGCAGATGGGACAGAGTCAGGAGTTGGCAGTAGAAGAGAGGTGCACATACAAGAGAGACTTTCTCGATGAACGGAGTTCCGGGGGCAGAGTATAAGGAGAGAGGAGAGATACTGAGGAGCAACTCAGTAAATACACTTGTAGGTCAGTAAGAGGAGTTTGAACTGTATGCGGAAGCAGGCAGGGAGAACATGAAGCAACTTTTTTTGTTAATTCAGTATTTATATATCACCTATCAAGGTTATCTAAGTGGTTTACAATCAGATACTCAAGCAATTCCCTATCTGTCCCGGTGGGCTCACAAGCTATTTAACGTACCTGGGACAATGGAGGATTGAGTGATTTACCCAGGGTCACAAGGAGCAGTGCAGGGTTTGAACCCACAACCTCAGGGTGCTGAGGCTTTAGCTCTAACCACTAGGCTATTCCTTCCTCCTTAAGGAGGGTAATATGAGCATAACACTGGCAGAATGCGAGGGGTGCAGCAGAATTCTGAACAGATTGAAGGGAAGAGAGATGGTAAGCGGAAGACTTACGAGAAGTTGCAGTAATCCAGAAGATAGTTGAGGAGAGTGTGGATGAGGGTCAAGGCAGCATGCTCAGCAAAGAAATTCTGGATTTTTAGTGACATTGTATAGAAAGAAACAACAAGTTTTGGTAGTCTGCTATATACAAGAAGAGAAGGAAAGATGACCCCGAGGTTGCGAGCTAACAAGACAGGTAGGATGAGAGTGGAAGAAGGGGAGAGGAAGATTTAGGAGGAAAGATAAGGAGTTCAGACTTGGCCATGTTTAATTTTAGATGGTGGTTAGACATCCAGGTAGTAATGCCGGCCAGGCAGGCTGAGACACAGGCCTGGATTCCTGTAGAAAGTTTGAGTGTAGAGAAGTGAGACATTTGTGAGTCATCAGCATAGAGATGGTACTGGAAGCCATGGGAGGAGATTAAGAGCACCATGGGAAGAAGTGAAGATGGAAAAAAGAAGTCCCAGGACAGAGCCCTGAGGTATGCTGATCAATAGCAGAATGGCAGGAGGAGGAGGAGAATCCTCCAGAGCATATGCTAAAAGTGCAACCAGAGAGATGGGAAGAAAACCATGAGATAACAGAACCCTGGAATCCAAGTAACAACAGTGTATTGAAGAGATGAGTAGGTGGTGATCTACCATGTCAAATGCTACCAATAGATCATGGAGGATTAGGACAGAGGTCTTTGGATTTGGCCAGGAGCAGGTCATTGGAAACTTTAACAAGGGCAGTTTCTGTAGAATGGAGGGTAAAAGCCTGATTGAAATGGAGTGAGAATAGTGCGAGATGAAAGAAAATCAAGACAACAGCACATTCAAGTAGCTTGAATAAGAAGGGCAGGAGGGAGACAGGGTGATAATTGGAGGGGCAGGAAGGGTCCGGCAATGTTTTTTTGAGGAGCAGTGTATCTATGGCATGTCTGAAGGCACTTGGTAGGTTGAGGATATAGCAGATGGGGATGACGGTAGAAGAAATGATGATTAGTAGATGGGTGGGGATAGGAACGAAAATGTGCAGTTTCCTCCTCTGATTTCAGAGAAATTGGCAGGGTGGACAGGAGGAGGAAGAGGCAGAGGCAATTCAGTTGAGAACTCAAGGTTAATCTTGTGAATCTTGTTGTGGAAGTACCCAGCCATAGTCTAGAGAGAAAGTGAAGGAGGAGTCGGATGTGAGGGCACCTTGAGTGGAGAGTAAAGCATGGCAAAGAGACAGTCAAGCAGGCATATAAGGTCTTGTTTTGCAAGCAAATAGGTGGATTGGAAGGAGAACAGTAGGAATTTGAAGTGAACAAAGTCAGCCTGAGCATGGGATTTCAGCCAATGACATTTCGCAGATCAGGCACAGGAACGTAAGTAGCAGATCTTACAAGGTCAGCCAGGACTGGTGTTTGGTGCGCCTTACAGAACATGACCTGGGAGGAGCAAGGGTATCAAGAGTAGAGGAGAGAATAGTATTATAGGATGAGACTGCTTCATTGACAGATTTACACAGCGTGGTGTTTGAGAGGAGGGGAGGAGACAATGGTGGAGAGAGCACATGGGTCAATAGCCTAAAGATTCCTGGACATATTGGTGAAGATCAGTCGTGTTTTGGGGGGAGGGTTTTGAGTTGTGAAAGTTATTAGATGATGGCCAGAGAACGAAAGAATTAAGGTGGAGAAGTTGGTAATTGAGTTGTTAGAGAAGAGGAAAAATTACGGCAATGGCCATTCTGGTGCATGGGGGTACTGGAGCACAGCTGAAGATTGAAAGAGGATATTAGAAATTTTGAGGTGTAGAAGTCAGAGATGTCTTCAACATGAATGCTGAAATCACCAAGAATAAGGGAAGGAGACAAAGGTTTGAAAAAAAGACAGATTTAATTTACAGTGCTGCATACTATAGTAATGCTATAGAAATAAGTAGTAGTAGTAGTATAGAAATCGCCTCTATGCCTTGTATGCTATTTTACAAAAGGGTAAAGAACATTGAAAAGTATATACTGACAAAAGGCATATGTTCTGGATGGTGAATGAGCATGCACTGGGCTAGATTTGTAAGTAGGAGTGTACTACGTATTTTATGATGTATATACCAGCATCTTCAAAAATAGGCACATGCTTTTACACCAAACAAATGACTCCTAACAATACACTAGTTTGTGATCTTTTTTGGCCATGCCATAAAATCTATTTCCATCTCATCTATGTGCCCTAGACCCACCAATGTGACATGTCTTCCACTGGTACTATAACCAGACATTTTATGAGCCTCCTTTTGGGGGGGCAGATTTATAAGGCTACTGAACAAGTATTTGCTTTTTATTGTCCCAAGAAGGTGAGCAGACTCTTCTGTAAGGCCCTATAACACTATCAGTGCTCACTCTCCATCCTTGTCTGGGCAACGTAAGTCCATGCCACTCTTTTTACTCTTCCCATAAATAAGTCTATAGCATACAGAAATTTTATACTGATCTCCAACTTTTCTGAAACATTGGTGAGATTTGTTACAAAATCATGTGAGAAGACATTTAGGGAAGATATCATTTCCAGAACTGTAGGAGTAGTAATTGGTGCTATAAACTAATTATAGGTAATTAGTCCTAAGTTATATGGCTCTTGTGTCTAGGGAAAAGCACTGAATTACAAAACCCAGGGAACAAACTTTTTGCTTGCTTATTCACTTTTATACGCCACACCATGTGATCCAAATAATGCTTTTATTCAGAATTTTAGCATTTCATAGAAAAATTCAATTTGGACATACAACAAGGCTAAGGATTAGGTAAATGCATAAATATATAGCTATACACATAGCTCTGCTAGACAATATGCACAAACACTTAGCAAATCTGGATAAGACACAGAATAAGCATAGAAACACAGATCTCCTAGACAGAAAAGCACACAACTAAAGTTTATCATTGAACTAATTACCATGACCCATAAACCTTTCCTTATCTTATCAGGCAACTACCATATCCCTATCTAACCAGCTGAACAGTAGAGAAAATTCCTGCTCTCACCATAGTTGGTAGAGGGGCGTTTCCACAGTGTGTGAAAGAATTATCTTCCTGGGCAGACAGCCAGATGCTTGCTACTTTCTGCTAGTCTTAGACGGATCACTGTACTGCTGATGTACCAGGTCTTGCAGTATGATAAATGTCAGCACACTAGCTGTCAGTCTTTCATTTGTCTTTCAGAGAAAAAGCTCATAGACTCTGAATTCAGAAAATCTCTCTCCCCAGAACCGCGCTGCATGAGGAGACTCAGTAATTCTGTTTCAGGGGAAGCACACAAAGTCACACAAATTCAAGTCCCGAACTACTCCAGCACTCTTTCTTTGTCTAACTAAAATGTATCCTCTTCTCCTTCCTCCTCTACATGGACCAATCGGTGCCAGTCTTGCAAGGGCCACAGTCTTGCAGGGGTCACAGAGCAGAATCATGAAGCCTGCATGCCAGTGTCAGACGGACCCACAAATCATGTCATAAAGATAAGGTACCAGGCATGAATTGTCCAAGTTCTGTAGCTGTAGTCGCTCCGCTCCGCTCCACACATTCCAGCTCTGGTAAAGATGATCTTGTCAGAGCATACACAGCTTGTAAAATTCCAAGAGGCTGCAAGTGGGAAGAAAATGGTTCTTGGCCTAACTTAGGCAACAGGCCTAAAGTGGCAGCAGGATAGCCCTACAGAACTGTAAATAAGTCTTCTACCTTCCTCACTCTATATCATATGTAATCAATCTCCCTTTTTTCCTTTTAAAGGACACACTTTTCCCTACCCACCGCAGGCTTAGCTCTACAAGTGTGTCACTGTTCATATGGTGTCCTCACTGAATTTAGTAGGAGTCTACATTGGGAAAAAAACCTTCTTTCCAGTTTCTTGTCTAGATCACCTTGGTCCAGATATACTGCAACACTTCCTCTCATCTCTAGATTCTCCTATCCAGTTCCTGACCCTCTCCCACTATAGGTTCAACAGGGTTCCAGTTCTGCTGCCCACTTTTCCATCTTGAATTCAGACTGTTGCTGGGCAGTATTTGGGTTTAGCCACCTTCCTCCAATACTGGTTGGGCTATGTGGCTTTTTATTTCCCTTCATGTTTCTTTGGGATCTCTTAGGGAGAGGAGGAGCTAGTGGATGCTGTGGATGGACAGACGATGGGCCATTTGGCCTTTATCTGCCTTCATGTTTCTATGTTGCTATAAAACGACTATTTCCTTTTCTTTTTGCACTGACCAGAGTGGTACAAGCCTAAACTGCACGACATAAGCTGAGAGAAAAGAGACCAAGAAAAGAATGTCTCTCCAAAACTAATACCTTAAATAAAGTAAACCCACTTTAACTTCTCCCATGCGTAGGGTTACCAGACGTCTGGATTTACCCGGACATATTCTCTTTTCAGAGGATTGTCCAGGCATCCGGATGGCTTTTCAAAACCTGGCACTTTGTCCGGGTTTTGAAAAGCTGATAAGGTTGGGGCAGAGTCTGGTGCGCATCTGTGCATGAGATGTGGTGATGTCACACACATGCGCGTGACATCCTCATGTCACATCTGCACATACGCAGATGCATTCCAGACCCAGCCCAAAGAAACAAGGTTTGGTTGGGGTTGGGAGGCAGAACGGGGCAGACCTAGGAGCGAGGGCCACATGTCCTTTACCAGATGCAAAATCTGGTAACCCTACCCATGGTTACAATACACTTGGATAACCAGCTAGAAAATTCTAGAGGGTTCTCTAATTTATACTGCTTACAGTGAAAGGAAATAAAACAAGCATTCTCACATCACCTACAGAGATCTTAATGACACCTAGTCACAATAGCATGTGCGGCACTTGGGCAAGTTTGGGTTCCTCAGGGACATCCTATTGCCAACCTTGCCCCCTAGCACCCAATCCCTGCTCTTAGTAAGATCCTCACATAACCACCAAATATAATTATCTTGATTTCTTACTTCCTCTGCCATAATCCTTTTACAGTCACACCAATACACCATTAATGTGCCAAAAGCAGTGTGCACCTAATCAAGATATTTTGTTTTGCCCTGGTCCTTTCTAGCATTGCATTGTAGACAATCACTCTTTGTGCCCTCTCTACCCTCTTCATTTTGAAACAGTGCTATAAGCTCTTCACTGTACCCATTTGTATGCCCTTATCGTCTTAGGATTAGGTGCAAATTGACTAAAGCACCTTAAAAAGCATAGCCAGATCCTCTCTTTCGCCAAGAACCAGGAAAGATTTTTCCTACTGGGATATATCTAGTGCCTTCCGATCACTTTTTGTACCCTCCCTACCCTCTTCCCCCTGCAACAGTGCTATAAACTTCTCTGTGTACTCACCTGCCCATGCAAATTGACTAAAGCACCTCTAAGAAATGCAGCGAGATCCTTTCTTTGGCCAAGAACCAGGAAAGATTTCTCCTACTGGCAGATTAGCAGCTGGGTGAGGAGTGCATTCCCTTCACTATAGTCAGGTTTCACAACACCATTTACCATTTTGCAAGCATCTTCACAACTGAACAATCAGTATATTATGTCATATAAAAGCATATACACACAAATCTATGCACTCTTAAGTACCCACATGTTTCCTGGAAGAGAAATACCTTTCATTTTCTATTTTGTAATATATATTTTATATTTATAGAAATCAGCAACAGCAGGAGGGTGTCGTGCGGGTGCTGCGAGGTGTCCCATTCTGGTAAAAATTATACTACTGTTGCACAGGGAAGTGGAGGGGGAGAAGGAAAGGGGGCTGCTTTGGTGGGAGGAGTGTGCTGGGGGGGCAGACAGCAATCATGCTTTGCTCTGGGGGGGGAGGAGACAGAAGGGGGCCACGGAGAGACAGGCAGGCATGGCACAACAGAGAAATACAGGTAGGCAGGGGGCCAGGGAGAGAGACAGACAGAAAGAAAGACAGACAGCAACCAAGGAGAGAGACAAAGAAAAAAAAGACAGAGACAGACAGTGGCCAATGAGAGAGAGGGAAAAAAAAAAAAAAAAAAAAAAGACAGCAGCCAAGGAGAGAGAAAGAAAGAAAGAGACAGGGGGCTAGAGAGACAGAGAGAAAGAAAGACAGACAGTGTCTAAGGAGAGAGAGAGACAAAGAAAAAAAGAGAGACAGACAGCAGCCAAGGAGAGAGGGACAAAGAAAACAAGACAGACAGCGGCCAAGGAGAGAGGGACAAAGAAAAAAAAAGACAGACAGCGGCCAAGGAGAGAGACAGAAAGAAAGACAGAAAGCGGCCAAGGAGAGAGAGAGAAAGAAAAAAAAAAAACCAGACACACATCTATCTATTCTAGTACCCATTAATATAACGGGCTTAAAGACTAGTTTTGTAATATATATTTTATATTTATAGAAATTTACTAATCAAGATACACTTGATGCAAATAAATTTTTAAAACCCCTCTCGTACAGTAATTTCAACAAAATCACAAAATCCAGGGAAATTTACTACTTTTTTTTTTTTTTAACTGTGCAGTTTCTTCTGTAGTTTATAATATATAGTTTCCCATTTTTCTGGCACCTCATCCTAACTACATAAAAATACATTCTACATAGTTACCTGTCACCTTATCACTTTAAAGCACTTCTCAATCTAGTCATCCAGACATCCAGCCAGTTGAGTTTTCAGGATATCTACAATGAATATGCATGTGATCAATTTGCATATAAATATCTCATGAACATTCACTGTAGATATTTAATTTTTAAAACATTTAAATAATAAATCCCACAAATTTGTTCAAGGCAGGTTACAATAGAAGAATCAACTTAACAGACAAATACAAAACTTAGAATCACCACCAGACTATTGCCCAACTATCAAAATCCAAAGACCCATCCCCTCAACTCTTTAAAAGCAGTGTTCATCCAAAAATCATACTCAGCAGCAAAGACCAATCCTAAGGAAAAGGCCAAGCCTTGAGCCTCTTCCTGAATAGATATGATTCCTTACTTCCCAACCAGGTCATGAGGAAGTGAATTCCAAACTTATAGTGCATTCATTTGTTTCTTTTTGAACAGTTGTCTTCCGACAATACATTTGAAATGACATTTGATACTCATCAAATGTCTTTCTTGGATGTTCTCATAAAATACAAGGAGAAGATTTTTTTCACCTCCGTTTATCAGAAAAATTACCGATAGAAATACTTTTTTGGATTTCTTAAGTTCTCACCCGGTACATTTAAAGGAGAGCTTGCCTAATTCACAATTTTTGCAGTATCGTCAGCTTTGCTCTACTAAAACTGAATTTAAAATACAAGCGAAAGTTTTAGGTAAGAAACTGAGAAATCATGGGTATCCGGAAACCTGTGTTAAGAGGTCTTATACACGGGTATTATATAATCATAGAGATCAACTATTACAGTATGTGGAACCTGCACCTGATTAGCGACAGATTAGTCTGTGTATTAAGACACTCTCAACAAGCAGCGTTTTTTTGGCAAAATTTTAAAGAAACATTGGAATTGCCTATCGGTTCACCCGTGTTTTAGGGGTGTGCAGATGACTACCGCTTACTCCAGGAATAAAACTTGCAGGAACTTATTTGTCCTACCAGGAGAGGTGCAATTCAACCTGATATTCAGAATATCCAGGGGAGTGAGGAATGGTCATTCAAAATGGTGGACATTGTTTCTATATGTTCTATTACTTCAGATTGTATTGCATTTATCAACCCAGCAGATAATAAGAAATATGTTTGAGATCTGCAACTTCATGTGAAACCAGTGGCGTTGTCTATGCAATAAAGTGCCCATGTCAGTTGTTAAAACACGTATCATTGAACATAGAGCTTGCCTTATCTTGTAATAAGTTGGAAGCACTATGGTGCAACATTGTTTGGACTTCCCTCACTCATTTTGCGAGGTGCGATGCTGGATTATTGAGAAATTGTATCTTACCACAGCAGGGAGGTAATTTTAAAGAACTATTACGGCGACATGAGCAAAAATGGATTTTTCAACTACAAACAAGTAATTCCGAGAGGCTTAAATGCCAGAATTGAATGGCGAGCCTTTTTTTAGATAAACAAACTTGTTGATTGGTTTGCTCAAATTGATATCCCTCCTGATTGGTGAATCCTGATGTCAGCATCACACTCTTAACTGAGACAGAGGCCGAGTCACCATTTTCTTGAAGAAGATTTTTGAAGCAGTAGCTCATTTCTAAATGTGAGTGAAAATTTAACTGTGCATATTATGAATAGA
This sequence comes from Geotrypetes seraphini, assembly GCF_902459505.1. Classification (NCBI taxonomy): domain Eukaryota; kingdom Metazoa; phylum Chordata; class Amphibia; order Gymnophiona; family Dermophiidae; genus Geotrypetes; species Geotrypetes seraphini. The sequence goes on from NC_047092.1 coordinate 62,565,553, forward strand.
AGACTAAGTTATTAACTGATTGTCTTTTGTTATTTTTTTAGTAATTCCCCTGATGCCAGGCAGTTTTTTGCGAAACATGGCCTATCGGGAAAGATTTTCAAGAAGCTGAATTGAGTCCCTGCACTGGGAGATTGTATACTATTGAGCAGCTGTGATCTGTTCCGTATCTGAGGACAATTTTGAGATAAGTGCAGATTTCTTTTTTTGATTATAAGATTTTGATAATATATATGCACTGCACTTTAACGGAGTTTTTCTATGACAATTCGGTATTTGTCATAGCAGTTTCCTGAGTTTATTCTCAGGGAACACTGAGGTCTTTTCTCCGTATTTATAGAATCTGCCCTAAGTAGTCTCAGATAATTGGATAGTTACAGTGAATACTTTTTGGTGGTATATTGCATTAGTCAGGTATTCTGCTTGTGTTATTTTTGTTTTTAGCAACTTCACTATGCCAACTTGATCAATATGTCAGAAATAACTTAAGAGGCCATCTGGCCCTTGTGCAGACTGTTGAAAAGTACAAACAGATTATCTGATTTGCAATCCAGATAGCAGACAAGTACTCTGTGAACATTCACTTTATGTAGAAGAATACCTAATATGTCTATGGAAAATTTATGGAAGAAATGAAGAGAAAACCACTTATTCACTTGAAAAAGAGATGGCATTTGTATGGCTCCTTTTCTTCCCAAAGTGGCAAGTCTGTGCTGTAAGAAGAAGAAGAAGAAAAAAAAAAAAGACAGTAGGGTCCCTACAGGAAAGGGCCTCCAATGCTGAAAACCATCTAGCCATATATAGCAACCAGATAAACTGTCTCAATAGAATTTTTAAGAATTAATGGAGAGGCACAAAAGAGAGCCTAGCCAACAAAGACAGCACCAAATTAGGATCCCTCTGGGGTACAACCATTCTGATGGGAGGAGGATGTGCTTGACCACCTACAAAAGAACTATGTACCAATTTTGCCCAAGAAACAGAAGAGCACCACCACCTGTACCTTAAACAAATTAATAGAAAAACTTCAATCCTTCTGCATAAAAGGAGGAGATCATAAGGAAAGCCATTTTCCAAGGTGATATATTGTGAGCCGAACACCAGAGATTTAATACTAGACATTCAGAATATATCTAAAAAGGGGAAGTTTTACCAATAGGTGTTGACTGGAGTATCCCTATTGCAGGGTCTTCTAGAAGTAGGGAGATCCTGGATTCTCTACAAGGAGTGCTATTCCAGCAGTTGGTAATGGAACCTATGCGGGATGGGATCATACTGGAATTAGTGCTTACAAACGGGGAAAGTGTTTCTGATGTTACAGTGGGTGATCATCTGGCATCCAGTGATCACTGCATGGTATGGTTTAATATTAAGATAGGTATAGAAAGGGCTCATTCAAAAGTAAAAGGTTCTAGACTTTAAAAAAATTAACTTTGGATGAGGGATTACGTCAAGGAATTATTTGGATGGGAATGTCTGGAAGGAGTAGAAACACAGTGGGCAAAACTGAAAGGAGTTATTGTAAGGGCAACAAATCTTTTTGTGAGGCAAGTAAATAAAAGTAAGAGGAAAAGAAGGCCACTTTGGTTCTCAGAAGTAGTAGCTGAGAAGGTAAGGAATAAGAGGTTAGCTTTCATAAATTACAAAAGATTGCAGAAAGAGAAAGACAGGCAAAAATATTTGGAAAAGTTAAGAGAGGCTGGTCGAGAGGTCAGGAAAGCAAAGATACAAATGGAAGAAAAAATAGCTGACCTGGTAAAATGGGGAGACAAAGCATTTTTTAGATGTATCAGTGATAGGAAGAAGTACAAAAGTGGTATTGTGAGACTCTGAAGGGGAAGAATATGTAGAAGCTGATAAAGAAAAGGCCGAATTGCTTAATAGATATTTATGTTCTGTGTTCACAGCTGAAGTGCCAGGAGTGGGACCACAGAAGACAAACATGAATAGGGATGGAGGAGTGGTAGACCCTGATCGATTTTCAGAGGGTTGTGTTCATGAGGAGTTAGCTAAAATAAAGGTAGACAAAGCAATGGGGCCAGGTGGTGTACATCCAAGTGTGCTGAAGGAACTTAGGGAAGTGGCTCTGCTGACTGACCTTTTCAATGTTTCTCTAGAGTCGGGAGTGGTACCAGAGGACTGGAGAAGGGCGAATGTAATCCCTCTACAGAAAAGTGGAAGTAAGGAAGAAGTAGAGAATTACAGGCCAGTAAGTCTGACTTCTATGGTAAGCAAATTAATGGAAACGCTTCTAAAAGAGAGAATGGTGGATTCACTAAAGGTAAGTCTTTTCAGACAAATCTGATAGGCTCCAGCGTAATCTAAGGAAATACGTTTTTACAGAAAGGATGGTAGATGCGTGGAACAGTCTCCCAGAAGAAGTGGTGTTGACAAGAGCCAACAGAGAGCTGCCCCCATAGTTGGGGGGTTAGTCATTGCTGGTGAATGACTAATATTACAAAGAAGATACAGAACAAAGAGCCTCAGACACTAGAAAACAATATAGCTATGATGAAACACAAGGGAAGTGTTGCACCTTAAGTGGAATATATCAAAAACCAAGTACAGTGATACCTCGGTTTACGAGTGCACAGGTTTGCGAGTGTTTTTCAAGACGAGCAAAACATTTGCAAAATCGGCACCTCGGAAACCTAGCGTGGCTCGATTTACGAGCGCCTGCCCCGCGATCGGGCACCCCCCCCCCCCCGCCATTTCTTACAGTCACCTGGGCACCGGCTTGTCCTGTGCTTGGTGCCGGTGCCCAAAGATCATCCTCCTCTTCTGCTGGGCTTTGAGCATTTGTGCATGCTCAGGCCTTGAGCATGCGCAGAGGAGGACGACGATCTTCGGACACTGGCACCAAGCACAGGACATGCCGGTACAGGTGCCGGATCGTGGGGGGGGGGAGGGGGGGGTGCCGGATCGCAGGGGAGGCCTTCGGGGGGAGCAATGCCGGTTCTTGTGGGGGGGGGAACTTATCAAAGCGAGTTTCCATTATTTCCTATGGGGAAACTCGCTTTGATAAGCGAGCATTTTGGATTACGAGCATGCTCCTGGAACGATTATGCTCGTAATCCAAGGTACCACTGTAAGTGAAAGGGACTGGGACTTATATACCACTTTTTTGTGGTTCTACATTCAAAGCAGTTTACATATATACAGGTACTTATTTTGTATCTGGGGTAATGGAGGATTAAGAGACTTAACCAGGGTCACAAGGAGCAGTGCTGGGATTTGATCCCACAACTTCAGGGTGCTGAAGCAGCAGCTCTACCACTAGGCCACTCCTCACAATCTAAGCCAACACCATCTGACAGAACTGTGGCCCTGGAACAACTGTATTACCCCTGGGGGCTCCTACCATTGGGCTGACCTCTAGTGACATAGAGCCACAAAGCCAAAAAGGAATGGAACATGATCCTCCCCAGACCCAATGAAAGAACTGTGGTCTTCAGACAAAATGACCATCAATAGTGAAACAGCAGAGTTCTCCCATGAGTACTGCTGTTCAGAGGATGGCTCCAGTCACAGGAAAAATATGCATTTCTCTAAAAATGGGCTAGGAAAAACCTTAGTTTTTGTTTAGGTAGCAGGAGAGAACAACTATTGTAATTCAATCCCTCTGCTTGACCTGTCAAAACTTAAAAAAAATAAATATTCCCTTAGCAACAAAATATGGTTAATGGAGCCCAAAGTAAATTTGATTTATTTTTAATTCTGCAGGGGGGGGGGAGGAGGGAGAATAGGAGGACTAGATACTAGTGCTGCCCAATTCAGGAAAAAATATTTTGATTAGATTTTCCTGCACAATTGAGTGTTTTTTTCCAAACATTCTGGTGAGTTTATTTTATAGCCTCTGCCCTCTCCTACCCACACTGGTGCTGTGGTGTAAACAAAATAAACAAACAAAAAAGACTTTTCCTCTTTGTTAAATCCTAGCTCATCCCTGGCAGGATACAATTTCTAAACTTGACACATTATGTAATGTAATTTATTTCTTATATACCGCTACATCCGTTAGGTTCTAAGCGGTTTACAGAAAATATACATTAAGATTAGAAATAAGAAAGGTACTTGAAAAATTCCCTTACTGTCCCGAAGGCTCACAATCTAACTAAAGTACCTGGAGGGTAATAGAGAAGTGAAAAGTAGAGTTAGAGGAAAAATAAAAATAAAATAAACATTTTAACAAGACAGCATTGATCACAAAACAGCTAAATATAAAAGGAGGGTGTCTATTCTAAGTTTTTTGGACAATTATAGGGTCATTCTATATCAAGTGAACCAATATTGAAAATCATCCATGCTCAACCTCCTTCAAATTGAATAAAATTTTGAGTGGACATTCATTGGGATCTCAAATTAAATCATTCAGAATTTTTCAGCTGGATCTCTATTGGTTTGTGACTTACAGGCAGCTGAATGGAGGTCACCTTTAGAATGCCACACTTCATATAACACAAAATAGCCACTTTTGTCCAGGTGCTACAACCAATAAAACCTGTCAGGGGACTGAAATTTTTTTCGATTAGTACAACCATGGTACTAAGTTCCTGTGCAAAGTTTGGAACCTAACATGAGCTTGCCTCCCTTTTCATTGGTCAAACTATGTGAAAATATTACAATAAGAAATTTATGGCCTACTTTGACTCTTCATTGTTCTTGACCTCTATTTTGATTCAGACTACAACTAGACAAGCACTCATGACGTAAATCTAGGATTTGCAATAGGAGGCTTTGCAGTCAACTGGAAGCAAACATATTCCTAACACGACACCTTTTAATGCAAATTTTCACCATTTTTGGGTGCAAATATCTCTATTGTGTAGTCTTTAATTATTTTCTTTGTCATTTGAAAGAGCATCTTTTTTACTACCAAATATACCCTGTTTCATCTTTTACCCAAGCCTTGCTTTGGTCAGAATTAAAGTTCCAAAGACATGTATCATTTGCTTGTCCAGATACACTATGTTATACAGAGCCATCTTTGGTGCCATATTGTGTGACATTTTACAGTGCAGCTAAAATTGTTGTGCTTACCAAGCTTTAAGCTTATAACATATCTTTGCTCAGATGTATTTTCATTAGTTATTCCTCAAAGTTCTTGCTAAATTACATTGTGCTGGTCAGTGTTGTTGGCTGAGCCACTGCCAATTCAGCAAAATTGGCAACCTTAAGTCTAGGGGCCACTCCTGATAGCCAGGCACGGTACTAGCAACATATTGACAAGCTCTATTTAAGCACAAGATAAGAAAAGGCACAGTATAACTAACGTGACCATTTTTTTTTTTCATCAAAAGGGGACATCTATTAATTGTCAATCCCGCCTCCAATCCTGCCCTAGCCCCACCCCCAATCCTGCTGCTTTGGGGCCTTCTACTGCCTGCGATTCCCTCTGCAGCGTCTCCAATGATGTCATCAGGGACGCAGCAGAGGAAATCAGGGCAGTAGAAGGCTGCGAAGCAGCGTGTTTAGAGTGCGGCAGACGCTGCTGGAGCCGGGGAGGCGACAACAAACACAACGCTGCTGCCTAAAGCAACACACCGGTGGGCCAAGGGAGGCTTTTCTTTTTTTCGCCGCAGCAGGGAGAGACAGGAAGTGATCGCCTGTCCCATTGTCCCCACGCACAGCTTCGGGACGCTGTCCCTGAAAACGGGACATTTCGGCATCCCGAAGCTGTGGGTGGGGACAACGGGACAGGGGATCTAAAAACGGGACGGTCCTGTTCAAAAAGGGACATATGGTCACCTTAAGCATAACAGAATTGCTTAAATTGCAGATTTTATAAAAATTCACTTAATGTTTTTCCTGACTTGCAAATGCTTTTGAACATTCCATCAATTGTTGACAAAGTGCCTTGTGAATAAATGTACTGCCTGCCTGATGTTGTTTTGGGTGCATCAAGGGTAGGAATAATTTGCTCCTCTGGAACCCAACAGGTGTCTCTAAGGGATGGCCAATAAATTGACCTGGCAGGACTTTGGGGGTGCAAAATGTTAACTAAGACATCATGTTCCTCAATTGAGATTCCACATATGTGGCTAATCCACCAAGAATTGACATAGATGCAAGCTAAATATTGACCAGGTTGGAGGCTGGATACTTGAAAGGCAGGAAAATATTCATGTTCCAAAACACTTGCAATGAATGAGTTGTGTCATTTGAAGTTTTGCTAATGGATATTTTAGTTGCATCAATGGGTGATTTTGATGATTTTCATTAGTTGCATCAACTGTATGACCTTTGCTATACCTCTCATGCTGAACAGGTCTGATTGAATTAGTGTCCTCCTTTGGGATAAAGAAATATTTGATACCAGACACTTTTGTCACAAAAGTAAAATAGATCCTTGGGTGTCAAAATTTGGTCCTTGAAGGGGTGATATAATCTACCAGAGGGTGATTTTTCATGGCTGATGCCAAATGTTGCATTTAGCTATGAGCTAAAAATCATTACTGTGATTGCAAAGATTAATTACAGCTTTGAAGTTTTTGTATTGAGCAGCAGAACCATCACTAAAGTAGTGAATATGCTCTAAAACAGGTAAAATGCTGAATGAGCTTTCTCAAAACCATTTGCATAGCTATCGTGTTGTGGCGCAAGCAGTCACTGATCATTAGGATTTTCTAGAAAAACCTAAAGCTGGAAATCTGTTTGAACTGAAGTTTTTCTCATTAATTTGATTGTGCTTGATTAGAAAATAATTTTAAAAAAATTTATAAAGCCCATCCTGGGGTCACTCAAAGTCATGATTACATAAAGCTCCATTTTTTTAACATTTGCTACTATTTTTGTTTAGTAAAGCAAATTTATTTTTATTATAGCTATAACTTTTATGTTTTCAAACTCAGCAATGACACATGGATAAACATTTTATGAAAAAAATCTAGCAGCATTTTATTAAATGAACCTTCAATATCTGTACTTTATTGTAGAAAATAGCAGAAATGTAACATACTTTGCTAATAGCTAAACATGTACTTTGGTGTAATCATCTACCAATGGTGTTCCAAACACTCTAGCATTCAATGTCTTCTTGAGATAGGATAAAGCCTATGATGCTGTTCAGCTCCTTGCAACAAGGCATCACATTGCACTGGGTCTGTGGCAATACCAGTAGCAAAAGTCAGTCAGTTATCAGTTTAACACTTCACTCAGGCTTTGCTAATCATTCATTAGTAATTCCAAGAGCGTGAAACAGGAAATATGACGCAGGTCCAACCAGGTCTCCCCGTGATGTGCTTCGGTTTATCTGCTTGAAAACCGGCTTGCCCCAACAAAATTGTTCAGGCACTAGTGTGTTCAACCGCGCTGAAGCAATGTCCCATTTGACACCGTCAGTAATTAAAGCATCTTTGCTGAAATTCTTTCACATATGTCTACGGTTAGATTTATTTATATTTACATATTTAATCTACGTCCAAAGCATATTGATAGCATTATCACATGTTTAGTGCAAAATTATCAGCCAATTTTAAAGGAAAAAAATGGATTTTGGTGGTGTTTATATTCATTGGCTGTGTGTGACTCCAGGATGGGCCTAAAAACATTTTGTGATCAAGCACATACAAATTCATGGGAAAAACTTCAATTAGTAAAGTTTTTCCAACTTTATGTTTTTCTGAACAACCCTGCTGATTATGCATGTACAGATATTGGAGATCAAGGTTGCAATAAGCAACAATAGAGTGGAGTGTTGCCTATTTTCCTAATAAAACCCCTGCACTGTATCCTGAACAATAAAGGAATAATTCTCTGCGAAGTCCATCAAAATGATGACATGACCCACCCTTTCTCTCATTTTCTTCAGCTAGGCACTTTGGTGCTTAGAGATGAAATAGTGGCTGGATAGGTTACAAATTTTGCTAAGTATTTCTAAAGTAAAATTATTTAAGGATAAATGCCAAGTTTCTAAGGTATCCTGATCTTATGAATCCATTACTTAAATACATCATCAGGGTCACTTTCTTTAAAATACCACTATGTAACAAAATCCCCCTCAAACTTTGCTTTTGTGATCAGGACATTGATATTTTGAAATTTACATTACATTTGTGTCTTCTATCCCGCCAATACCTTTCAGTTCTAGGCAGTTTATAAGAGTTGGCCTGGGCATTTCCAAGGAGAATACATGGTTAACAGATGTAGTATGCATCGGGTTCTGTGGAGGGTCAATCAGGTTTAGTTAGATAATTTCTTGAATAGAAAGGTTTTAAGTTCTTTCCTGAATTTTTTGTAGTTAGACGTCATAGTCAGCAGATTGGAGAAGTGGCAGTCTAGTTTCGCTGCTCTGGTGGCTAATAGATCGTCGAATATATATATTTTTTTGCTTTGTATACCTTTGATTGGGGTTAGGTAAAGTGTGCATGAGTTTTCCTTGGTCTGGATGTGTTTTTCCTGTTTAGGTGGTTGCTCAGATAGCTTGGTCCATTTCTATTTAGGGCTTTGAAGCTTGGCAAGGCAAGCAGGAGAGAGCAGCACAGAGAGAGGGAAGAGGAAGTAGAAAAACAAACAGGAGGGAGTCAAATTGGAGTTTGGAAAGGGGAGACAAGAGGCAGGAGATTAGGGGAATTGGCGAGAGTTAGCTCCGCCCACCCCGACCATCTTAAAAGGGGAGGAGCCAACAAGCAGAGCACATCAAAGCTTGGCTAGGCAAGCAGGAGAAAGCAGCACAGAGAGGAAGAGGAAGTAGAAAAACAAACAGAAGAGAGTCAAATTGGAGTTTGGAAAGGGAAGACAAGAGGCAGGAGACTAGGGGAAATCAGCGAGAGTTAGCTCTGCCCACCCCCAACATCGACCATGGAAGCTCCCCCTTAAAAGGGGAGGGGCCATCAAGCGGAGCACATCGAAGCTTGGCAAGGCAAGCAGGAGAGAGCAGCACAGAGAGAAGGAAGAGGAAGTAGAAAAACAAACAGGAGGAAGTCAAATCGGAGTTTGAAAAGTGGAGACAAGAGGCAGGAGACTAGGGGGAATCGGCAAGAGTTAGCTCTGCCCACACCCGACGTTGACTATCGAAGCCATTCAGCATGCTTCAAAGGAGAGCAGAAGGAGACCACAACCCACCTTTAAAGGAGTGCAGAAGACCACACCAGGCACAGAGGACATACAGTCAGGTGGATACAGAGGGCACAGCAGGCACAGAGGACAGCCACAGCAAATCAGCAAGCGGGCAGCAATGGAAGCAGCAGACAGAAGCAGGATGTTGAGCTACCCAGTTTTCTGCACTGTCTGCCATATGTATGACTACCTCCCCTCTGGGAGGCGGTCTTACGTATGCGCTCGATGCGGAGAACTGGAGAGCCTGAAGAAACACGTCAGACTCCTGGAACTGGAGGCACTTAAAGCAGCGGAGGAGAAAGACAGAGATGCTGGGCAGGATGGACCTATGGTCTGACCCGGCGGAGGCACTGCTTATGTTCTTCTTATGTTATGTTCTTCTTATGCAGAGAACATCAAGACAGAGGACACCATCGAGGAAGAAGTCAGAGAGCTGGAAAAGTTCATAGAGGAGGCATACAGGGAGGCCAAGGAGAATCACCAACAACAGTGGAGCTGCCGAGATACACCTACAGAGAGTGTGGACCACCCGACGGACAACCACTAGGAAGAAATGGATGACACAGCAGCGAGATCTGGAAGCAGCTGAAGGGACCCACAAGAAGGCTAGTCCGGTGCAAGCCAACACCAGGATGAGAGAAAACGCATGGGAATGAAGGACATGGACCTACGGCTGGAAAGATGGACATTCACCAGGGACACGGACATGCGGCTGGAAAATCAAGAGAAGATAGAGAGGACAGCAGTCGGCAAGGGGGACTCCATCATCAGACAAGTCAACAGCCACATAGCGGGAGGATGACTAGATCGACTTGTGACCTGCCTACCAGGAGCCAAGGTAGAAGGCATAGTGAGCTGCATCGACAGGATCATCGACAGTGCGGAAGGAGAAGATATAGCGGTGATGATCCATGTGGGGACGAACAACGTGAGCATCAGGAACTACAACAGAGAAGTATTGAAGGACCAGTTCCGGATGCTAGGAAGGAGGCTGAAGAACAGAACGCAGAGGATAGCATTCTCAGAGATTCCGCCGGTACCCAGGGCCGATGAGAAAAGGCAGATGGAGCTGCAAGCAGTTAATGCGTTTATGCGGCGCTGGTTTGAGGTAGAAGGATCAAAGAACAAACAAGGAAAACAAAACCACAAAGTCAAAGCCACAGAACAAAGGTGGAATTGTCCCAATCAGAATGGTGCACAACAAAAAAGTGTCTTTCAACTCATCTGATAAATCCAAATGCCTTTATTCATCCCAAATTTATATAATGACTCAGCGACCCGATATGCACATGTTTCGGCCTACTCGGCCTGCCTCAGGAGTCTACAAGTACATACAGGAGCATAAATAAATCAACAACATATGAAATATTCATATAAAAATACATTAAAAGGATATTAATAAAATATATTGAAATATATTAAAATATATTAAAAAAAGCAAAGAATAAAAATATAATTAAGACAAATCATCATACAATACATAATTAAGACAAAAATTTCATCATGTCATATATAATCAAAACATGCAAAGAATAAAACCAATATAATAAACAAAAAATTCATCATGTCTCATATATAATCAATACAACATGCGAAACCGATATTAAAACATTAAAAATATAATTATCAATTAGTATAAATAGCCAATATGTAATGCAATACTGCTAAGAATTGTATGTATATTAATAAATCATCAGACTTTTAATTATTAAAAATCCACATAAACAATGCATAATGGGCTATTTTTGTCAAACAGACACATACATATTCTATACTACATTGAAATATAAAAATGTGTTAAAATCAATTTAAAACCTAAAAAATATATCATTAAGATTCAAAGGACTTCATATAAAATCTGATATATAAAGAATCAAAAAATTTTTCATGTAAGACTGATATATAAAAAAGACTGATATGTAAATAGCTTAATTAAAATTGAGACAGTAGATGAACATTATTAAAGTTAAACAAGAGTACAAAAATGCCTTTAAAACTAAAAAAAGATAGAGAAAAGATCATACAGAGAAAAGGTGCATACCTTATGAGTCTTCTAGTATGTAAAAAAGACGATGCACAAACTCACTGAATACTGCTTCTATAAAAGGGATAAAAAAATAGATAAAAAGGAACCAGAACCGAGAGAACGAATGAAACATCGAGGGCATAATAAAGCAGCAAAAAGGGGGAAGAAAAAACAAAACGCTATCGGAAATTTAAAAGCAACCTGGACTGAAACATATAAAAACTAAACAAAGCAAGCAAGGAGCAAAAAAAGGGGGGGCGTGTGTAAATCCAAGCTGTCGATAACATAAAAGCCCCCTAAACAAAACAAATACCAAAACTTATATTAAAAGATGGGATAAAAAGCAGAAATTAGCGTAACAGGCCAAAAAGTAAGAGAGGCACATAACATTGACAGCCTAAAGAAACATTTGTCCGAGCTGTCGATAACCTAAAAGCCACCTGAGCAAAACAAGTTCCAAAACTTATATAAAAAAAGTGGAAATCAGCGTAATGGGCCAAATGGGTAACGGGCCAAAAAAGGAAAAGAGGCACACAACAATAACAGCCGAAAGAAACCTTGTCCGAGCTAAAACCGGACACAAAGATGCACTATCTGCTAAAAATCACAAAAATGCAGACTAAGGGAACTTGATAACACAAAATAAACCCAACTACAAAAACAAACTTACAAGAAGGATATGTAGCGATGCCGAACACTGCGACCTAGCTGCAAAACTGAAGGAAAGCGAGGAAAACCACGGGATCTATAAAACAAGAACGTATACGTGCTGATATCAGAGTCAGCCATATTATGAATGAAACAAAATATAATGGCCACATGACCACAAAGCTAATACTGACCAGAAAACACTTTAAAAATATATATTACGCAAACATAAAAGCTATAAAGCTGAGAATAACAAATAAATAATAAAATACTGACATGGAAACCACTTCAAAAATATGGTGCAAACTTCAAACTATAAAAATAAGGGGGTGAAGTTCACCTTACAAATAAAAAAAGGGATGTGCGTAAAAAGATATAGGTTTGGCTGATGAAAAAATGGGTTAAATTCACCTAACTAATAGAAAAAAATATGTAAAAAGATCTGAGTATACTACGATTCCTGACAAAAAAAGGAAAAATATAGATTTGGCTGATGAAACAATAGGTTAAATACACCTAACTAATAAAAAAATATATGTAAAAAGATATGAGTATACTATGATTCCTGACAAAAAATATGAAATGCAAAAACCACAGTACAAAATGAGCATTACAATGTGCACCAAATGGCAAAAATTCAAAGACAATATCTATTTTAAAAGTAACCGATGAACCCATAGAAAATAATAACCAAGTCATGGTTAAAAACAGCGTTCAATCCCAAAAAATTTTCTTACAATATATATCAGAAAATTTGGAAATTACATAAATGGTCTCAGATCCAAGTCCATATTTAAACCCTGTGGACTGATAGTGTTATAATTATGGATAAACCGTTGTTCCTCTCTCATGAGCATAATATCCAAGTCCCCTCCTCTCCATCTTGTCCGAATCAGTCTTAGTACAAAAAAATTTAAATCATCAATGCAATGACTCTTTTCATACCAATGTTCCACTATTGGAGCAGACTGTACATTCCTGCTAATACAATTCCTATGTTCAATTATCCTCGTAAAAAGGGAGGGGCTATATTTGTCTATTTTTGTATGGTTCTTATTGAGATGACATTGCATAGAGTCATCTGCCTTGACCTCTTTGAAAAAAACCCGGAATATGAATGATAATTAACATTTTCTCTGCCTTTCAGTGTGTTATTGTTGGTAGATCATTTTGACTTGGTCATTTTAAAAGTAGCTCGCAAGCCCAAAAAGTGTGGGCACCTCTGCTCTTGCTATAAAGTTATTTGCAATCAATGGTGCTTGTCGTTCAAACTCATCCATGTCAGTGCACAATCTGCACTGACATGGATGAGTTTGAACAACAAGCACCATTGATGGCAAATAACTTTATAGCAAGAGGCTTTATAGCAAGTGGTGACTAGACCTAAACCAGATTTAGTTTGTATGCTCAGATTCTCTCATATTTCTAATGACATACAAGGTATCATTAAGAAGAATTAGCATATCTTACAATCTCATGTATGTTTTGAAAAAAATCACACCAGTAATAGCTTTTTCTAGGAATAGAAATCTTAGGGACATGTTGGTCCCTTCTACTCTTCCTGAGTCAATCAATCAACAACACTGGCCATGTTGGACATATACCTTGTGGGCATTGCTCAATATGCAAACACAGCATGGCCATTGATAGTTATGAACATCCAGTTACTGGCATTACAGTTAAATTAAGAGAATATAGTGATTGTCAGACTTCACAAGTGATTTATGCAATTATATGCCCTTGCAAGAAGTGGTACATTGGCAAAAGATGGTACATGGTTAAGATGAGGATGATTGAACATAGGAGTTGTATTAGCAGGAATGTACAGTATGCTCCAATCGTGGAGCATTGGTATGAAAAGAGTCATTGCATTGATGATTTAAAATTTTTTGTACTAAGACTGATTCGGACAAGATGGAGAGGAGGGGACTTGGATATTATGCTCATGAGAGAGGAACAACGGTTTATCCATAATTATAACACTATCAGTCCACATGGTTTAAATACAGACATGGATCTGAGACCATTTAAGTAATTTCCAAATTTTCTGATAGATATTGTAAGAAAATTTTTTTGGATTGAACACTGTTTTTTTAACCATGACTTGGTTGTGCAACCATTTATATATTTATTATTTTCTATGGGTTCAACGGCTACTTTTAAAATTGATATTTTCTTTGAATTTTTGCCATTTGGTTCACATTGTAATGCTCATTTTGTACTGTGGTTTTTACATTTTATATTTTTCGTCAGGAATCGTAGTATACTCGTATCTTTTTACATATTTTTTTTATTAGTTAGGTGTATTTAACCTATTGTTTCATCAGCCAAACCTATATTTTTCCTTTTTCGTCAGGAATCGTAGTATACTCATATCATTTTACATATTTTTTCTATTAGTTAGGTGAATTTAACTCATTTTTTCATCAGGCAAACCTATATCTTTTTACGCACATCCCTTTTTTTATTAGTAAGGTGAAGTTCACCCCCTTATTTTTATAGTTTGAAGTTTGCACCATATTTTTGAAGTGGATTCCATGTCAGTATTTTATTATTCATTTATTATGTGTTATTCTCAGCTTTATAGCTTTTATGTTTGCATAATATATATTTTTAAAGTGTTTTCAGGTCATTATTAGCTTTGTGGTCATGTGGCCATTATATTTTGTTTCATTCATAATATAGATGACTCTAAGACATCGGCGCGTATACATTCTTGTTTTTTATACCCCGTGGTTTTCTTCGCTTTCCTTCAATTTTGCAGCTAGGTCGCAGTGTTCGGCATCGCTACATATCCTTCTTGTAAGTTTGTTTTTGTAGTTGGGTTTATTTCGTGTTATCACGTTCCCTTAGTCTGCATTTTTGTGATTTTTAGTAGCTAGTGCCTCTTTGTGTCCGGTTTTAGCTCGGACAAGGTTTCTTTCGGCTGTTATTGTTGTGTGCCTCTTTTTTATTTTTTGGCCCGTTACGCTGATTTCCACTTTTTTTTATATAAGTTTTGGTACTTGTTTTGCTCAGGTGGCTTTTAGGTTATCGACAGCTCGGATAATGTTTCTTTAGGCTGTCAATATTATGTGCCTCTCTTACTTTTAGGCCCGTTACGCTAAATTCTGCTTTTTAACCCACCTTTTAATATAAGTTTTGGTATTTGTTTTGTTTAGGGGGCTTTTATGTTATCGACAGCTTGGATTTACACACGCCCCCCCCCCCCCCCCTTTTTTGCTCCTTGCTTGCTTTGTTTAGTTTCAGTCCAGGTTGCTTTTAAATTTCCGATAGCATTTTGTTTTTTCTTCCCCCTTTTTGCTGCTTTATTATGCCCTCGATGTTTCATTTGTTCTCTCGATTCTGGTTCCTTTTTATCTATTTTTTTATCCCTTTTATAGAAACAGTATTCAGTGAGTTTGTGCATTATCTTTTTTACATACTAGAAGACTCATAAGGTATGCACCTTTTCTCTATATGATCTTTTATCTATCTTTTTTTAGTTTTAAAGGCATTTTTGTACTCTTGTTTAACTTTCATAATGTTCATCTACTGTCTCCTTAATTTTAATTAAGCTATTTACATATCAGTTTTTTTATATATCAGTCTTACATGAAAATTTTTTTGATTCTTTATATATCAGATTTTAAATGAAGTCTTTTGAATCTTTATGATATATTTTTTAGGTTTTAAATTGATTAACATATTTTTATATTTAAATGTGGTATAGAATATGTTTGGTTGACAAAAATAGCCCATCATGCATTGTTTATGTGGATTTTTAATAATTAAAAGTCTGATGATTCATTAATATACATACAATTCTTAGCTGTATTGAATTACATATTGGCTATTTATACTAATTGATAATTATATTTTTAATGTTTTAATATCGGTTTCACATGTTGTATTGATTATATATGAGACACATGATGTATTTTTTGTCTTAATTATGATGAATTTTTTGTTTTTATTATATTGGTTTTATTCTTTGCATGTTGTTTTGATTATATATGACATGAATTTTTTGTCTTAATTATATATTGTATGATGATTTTTGTCTTAATTATATTTTTATTCTTTGCTGTTTTTAAATATATTTAAATATATTTTATTAATATCCTTTTAATGTATTTTTATATGAATATTTCATATGTTATTGATTTATTTATGCTCCTGTATGTACTTGTAGACTCCTGAGGCAGGCCGAGTAGGCCGAAACATGTGCATGTCGGGTCGCTGAGTCATTATATGAATTTGCCTTGAGGTAGAAGGATTCCACTTCGTGCGCAACTGGACGACATTCTGGGGGAAGAGCAAGCTGTACAGGAAGGACGGACTTCACCTTAGCAGAGACGGAACAAGGCTACTTGCAAGGAACATCAAGCAAGAAGTTGAGAAGTTTTTAAAATAGAAAGAAGGGGAAAGCTGACAGTCGACCGAGAGATAGAGTCGATGGTTCAGGAACCGGTATACCTGGAGGATACTGTGCAGGAAGATAGAGGGGAAGACTCACCGGAGGACACCGTGCAAGAAGATATAGGGGAAGACTCACCGGATCACAGACAAGTAAGACCAAAGGGACACAAGAGGGAAGGAAATACAAGAAAGGAAGAAACAGTAAACTGAAGTGTATGTACACGAATGCAAGGAGCCTAAGGAATAAGATGGGTGAATTAGAAGCTATGGCACAAAAACAATGTTGATATCATTAGAAATATGGTGGACTGAGGAAAACGTCTGGGACACTGCTACCGGAATACAAGCTATACTGCAGAGATAGAGTGGCTCAAAAAGATGGAGGTATTGCCATATACATCAAAGAGGGAATTGAATCTACTGGAGAGAACACGCCAGAAATGACAAAATTCCGGGAACAAATGGATTGGAAACGAAGATCGGCATCTACTACCGACCCCCAGGGCAATCCGAAGAAATTGATATAGAAATGATGGACGGAATTAAACGCAAATGCAAGGGAGGCAACGCAGTTATCATGGGTGACTTCAACTATTCGAGGATAGACTGGAACCTAGGCACCTCCAGCTGCGCTAGGGAGACCAAGTTCCTGGATGCTGTAGGTGATTGCTTCCTGGAACAACTTGTCAAGGAAAATACAATAGGAAATGCAATTCTGGACTTAATTCTGAATGGACTGCAAGGACCAGCACAAGGTGTAGAACAGGGGTGCCCAACGCGTCGATCGCAATCGACCGGTAGCTCAGGAAGGCAACGTGAGTCGATCGCAGAGCCCATCCCGGGCTCTGTGATAGACTCGTGTTGCCGTTCTGATTTACCGGGCCTATCAGCCTTCCTCTCCCCGACGTCAAAGACGCCGACGCCGGGCATTAGGCTGTTTTTGTCATTTCGGGAGGGGTGGTGTGCGGCAGCAGCAGCAAGAGCCTGAAAAAGAAATCATCCTGGCCCGGGTCGGTGTCATACTCCGGAACTTCTACCTCTTCCAGCAGCCCTCTCCCTTCTACCTGCTTCCGGCCACACCCCCTGTTCCGCGGCTCTCTTCGGCAACTCAGCAGCAGCGATCGACACAAGCTTCTGACGTCGGGGCCTACCCTCTGCGAGTCCTGCTTGTTTCAACTTCCTTTTTCCACAAAGGCGGGACTCGTAGAGGGAAGGCCTCGATGTCGGCAGCTTGTCTTGATCACCGCTGCTGACGAGTTGCTTAAGAGAGCCGCGGAGCAGGGGGGTTTTGCCAGGTGCAGGTAGAAGGGAGAGGCCAGATGCAGGACTCGTGGGTTAGGGAGCAGAAGAGAGAGAGAAAGAGAGAGGGGAGGGAAACAAAAGGAAATATTTCATGCTGGGCCGGAGTGGAGGGAGGGTAGAAAGATTCTGGCTATAGGGTGCATTAACAAAGGAAAAGGGGGGAAAGCTGAAAATGGCGATAGTGACACAAAGAATAGAAAGAGTAAGCAGGACCTACTGAAGAAGGTTAGAGATACAGAGGGGACATGAAGAGGAGGTGAAATAGAGACATAGAAGTAATGCTGAAAAAGTGTGTGTGGGGGGGGAGATAAAGACATTGAAAGGGCAAATGGTGAACATGGGGTAAAGACAAGGACAGAGACAAATGAAGATTCTGAAAAAGTGGTGAGATAGGGATATAGGTGAGATGGACACAAAGAAGGGTGATGCTGGAAAATAGGTGGAATGGTAATTCTGACAGACACAGAAGGGAAATGCTGGATCAAGGAGAGATGGGGCTTAGGCTGGATGGAATGAGGAGAAATGCCTTGTTGGCCCTGAACTTCCTCTCCTATGTCAGAATTGACGTCAAGGAGCAGAATGCTGGTCAGCGCGACGCTTCTGCAGGGAAACTTGGGACGGCGGTGGCTTGGGGGCTGTTCCCCGATGGCGGTGGCAGCAAACCGAGTGGCTTGGGGGAGGGCACGGAGAAAGAAAGAAAGGGGGCAGACAGGGAGACAGAAAGAAGGGAGAACAGGGAGACAGAAAGAAAAAGTTGGGGGAGAGAATGAGGTCTGGAGGAGAGGAAACATACAGGAGGCTGAAAGAAAGGAAGAAAGATTGGATGCAGTCAGAAGAAGAAAGTGCAACCAGAGACTCATGAAATCACCAAACAGCAAAGGTAGGAAAAATGATTTTATTTTCAATTTAGTGTTCAAAATGTGTCAGTTTTGAGAATTTATATCTGCTGTCTATATTTGCACTATGGCTCCCTTTTACTAAACCGCAATAGTGTTTTTTAGCGCAGGGAGCCTATGAGCATTGAGAGCAGCACGAGGCATTCAGCGTAACTCCCTGTGCTAAAACCTACTATTGTGGTTTAGTAAAAAGGGAGGGGGTGTATTTGTCTATTTTTGTATTTTGTTACTGAGGTGACATTGCATAGAGTCATCTGCCGTGACCTCTTTGAAAAAACCCGGAATATGAATAATTAACATTTTCTCTGCCTTTCAATGTGCTTTGTATTTTTTTTAAATTTTATTGTTGGTAGATCATTTTGACTTAGTCATTATAAAAGTAGCTCGCAAGCCCATAAAGTGTGGGCACCCCTGGTGTAGAAGTAGAGGGGATGCTGGGAAGCAGCGATCACAATATGATCCACTTCAACCTGGACGCAGGGGAGAAACACCGGTCCAGACCGACGGCCACAGCGCTGAACTTCCGCAAGGGAAATTACGAAGGGATGAGACTCATGGTGGGGAAGAAGATTAAGAAGAGGATAAACACTGTAAAAACGCTAGAGCAAGCTTGGTCCCTTTTTAAGGACACAGTCACCAAGGCACAAAATCACATATACCGCGTATCAACAAAGGATCCAAGAGGAAAAAGAACAAAGAACTGGCATGGCTCACTGTAGAGGTGAAGGAAGCGATCAGAGACAAGAAAACTTCATTTAAGGAATGGAAAAGGTCAAAATCAAACGAAAACTGGAATAAGCACAAACATCAACGTAGGTGCCATAAGACAGTAAAAGGGGCAAAAGAGACTACGAGGAAAAAATAGCCAAACAGGCGAAAAACTTCAAGCCATTCTTTCAATACATTAAGGGGATACGACCCATGAAGGAAGCGGTGGGTCCGTTGGATGACCGTGGAATAAAGGGAGTGCTAAAGGAAGATAAAGAACTGAACACATTTTTTGCATCTGTATTTACCGAAGAGGATATACGCACATACTGGAACCCACCAGGCTCTATGCTGGAAATGAAGATGGGAAACTGACAGGGCTGACAGTCAGTTTAGAAGAGGTATACAGGCAGATTGATAGGCTAAAGAGCGATAAATCCCTGGAACCAGATGGCATCTATCCGAGGGTCATCAAGGAACTGAAAGGGACTATAGCTGAACTGCTTCAACTAGTAGCCAACCTGTCGATCAAATCAGGAAAGATTCTAGAAGACTGGAAGGTGGCGAATGTTATGCTGATCTTCAAAAAGGGTTTGATGGGAGATCCGGGAAACTACAGACCGGTGAGTCTAACCTCGGTACCGGGAAAGATGGTAGATGTACTGATAAAGGACCGCATCATTGATCACCTAGACAGACACAATCTGATGAGGACCAGCCAGCACGGTTTCAACAAAGGCAAATCTTGTCTGACGAACTTGCTGCACTTTTTCGAGGGAGTAAGCAGGCAGATAGACAAGGGTGACCTTGTATATCTGGATTTTCAGAAGGCATTCGACAAGGTTCCGCATGAACGACTACTTCAGAAAATTGCAAGTCGTGGAATCGAGGGTGAAATACTCACGTGGATCAAAAACTGGCTGCAGCATAGGAAACAGAGAGTGGGGAGTAAATGGACAATACTCGGAATGGAAGAGCGTCACCAGGGGGGTGCTGCAGGGCTCGGTGCTTGGACCCTTGCTCTTCAACATCTTTATAAACAATCTGGCCATTGGTACGAAGAGTGAGGTGATCAAATTTGCCGACGATATGAAGTTATTCAAAGTAGTGAAGACACAGGGGGATTGTGAAGATATGCAATGTGACATAATCAAGCTTGAGAAATGGGCATCGACATGGCAAATGAGGTTCAACGTGGATAAGTGTAAAGTGATGCATGTCGGGAAAAAACCTCATGCTCTAATACAGGATGTCCCAGGAAAGAGACTTGGGAGTTCTGATCGACAAGTCAATGAAGCCGTCTGCACAATGTGCGGCGGCGGCATAAAGGGCGAACAGAATGCTAGGAATGCTTAAGAAGGGGATCATGTCACTGTACTGGGCCATGGTATGCCTTCACCTGGAATACTGTGTCCAGCATTGGTCGCCGTACATGAAGGACAAGGTACTACTCGAAAGGGTCCAGAGGACAAAATGGTTAAGGGGCTGGAGGAGTTGCCGTACAGTGAGAGATTGGAGAAACTGGGCCTCTTCTCCCTTGATCGAAATGTTCAAAATACTGAAGGGAATATATTTAGTAGAGAAAGACAGACTGTTCACCCTCTCCAAGATAGGGAGAACGAGAGGGCACTCCCTAAAGTTGAAAGGGGATAGATTCCATACAAATGTAAGGAAATTCTTCTTCACCCAGAGAGTGGTGGAGCTGAATGCTCTTCCGGAGTCTTTTATAGGGGAAAACACCCTCCAGGGTTTCAAGACAAAGTTGGACAAGTTCCTGCTAAACTGGAACATACGCAGGTGAGGCTGGACTCATTTAAGTACTGGTCTTTGACCTGAGGGCCACCTCATGAGCAGACTGCTGGGCAGGATGGACCACTGGTCTAACCCAGCAGCGGCATTTCTTGTTCTTATGAATAGGGTGCAGTAGAATTTGCACATGTTTGTACTGGGAGCCAGTGTGCATCTCAGAAGGCAGTGGCAATGTGGTCATATTTTTTCAGCGAGTAAATCAGCCTAAGAGCTGTATTTTGGACTGTTTGTAATGTAATTGTTTTAGCATGTTGGTTGGGCATGACAGGTATAGGATGTTACAGTAGTCCAGGAGTCCTAGGATTAGCGCTTGTACCAAGAGTCTGAATTGTTCATTGTTGAAGTATTTTTGCAGAAACATTCCAGATTGATTCCAAACTGAGGGGCCCATTTACTAAGGTGTGGTAGGATATTGCAGTGTGGCAAATAAAACCGCAGGTACACTGCACTTGCTGATGCAGTAAAGATTTACCATATGGCATTCAGGTGATAAGGCTTACCATGGCTGTGGGCAGAGATGGGTGGAGGAAGGATTTGAGGGCATGTGTACTCACAATAGCACACAGCAATAAAGGCGCACAGTGCTTCTTACCACCAGGTTAGCACTAGAGCCTTTACTGCCTACAGCTAAGGCAGGAGGTAAGGGCTTTGCAGCTGCGCTGTTACCGCAGTGTGTGTGGGCATAAACCTGCCTCTCTGCAGACACACCTATGAACCACACTTTTTATGACCCATGGTAATTTCTCACTTGCTGTGTGCCAAAATTGGCAGGAGGCACCCGCTGTGCTAATTTGGGCCAAAGGCCTTAGTAAAAGGGCCCCTTAGAGTTACTTCAAGAACTTTTCATTAATATAAATAGTAGTATAGTATAACTATAGAGATCTTAAGTATACCAGCTCAGTTCCAACTACCTAAGTGGTTACATATATGCATTGTTTTATATGATATCCAGAGGCTGCACATATTCAGCAGATGAATTTTGCTAGGTATACAGCCAATTTATCAAGACAAGAGGGAAAAAGTACTACATAGAAGCATCTGCTCAGATGTGCGATGCCTACAAGGCATATTTGGCATGTCTATTGAAGATCAAGACAAACCATGGGCACCTCACTCACATGTGAGAACTGCCAAAAACAAAACCTCTGCAAGGTAAGACAATTGTTTCTCACTAGAATGGCAGAATTTTCTGCTATAAAATTTCCTAGAATATTTAATTTTTTTTAATATTTAAATTTTAAAGTTTTCAATGTTATTTGAAAATATATCATGAAATATGTTGTGAGAATCTCATACACATTACATTAGTCAGAGGTGAAATAAATGTATTGTTTTCATTACCATAATTTCATTTTTTTTCTTCTACAGGATGGTACAAAAGGGAAAAAAGAGCCATGAAGTTTGCTATCCCAAGAATTTGGAGGAAACCCCTGACCACTCAAGCAACTACTATCCTTCCAAGTGTCAAACTGGCAAGCATGCATCTGCAATCACATATTCAAACATTCTTTCATCCATCGCCCCGGTGCAATATTCACCTCAACTCCTTATACCCACTCCCCCTATTTTCAGAAGAGAGCAGCATGTTAGAGAGTGAGGGATATGGTGTAGATCCAAAAAGACCTCAACGACGTGAGCAGAGATCTTAGTCTCACCAAGTCCAGTGCCAAGCTTTTGATTTCTAGGCTCAAGCACTGGATGATAGTGTGCAAGTCACAGATCAGAGGAAGCTTCGCCAAGCTTTTCCTACCTTCTTCACACATCAAGATGGACTCTGCTGCCTATAAACTGAAAGAGTGGGATCTCTTCACCAACAGCTCATTCAGGAGCAAACCTGTGCTGTTCCATAACGGGAACAAGTACCAATCTTTTCCAATGGCATACTTTTCCCAATAGTGTAAAGTTCCTTCAGGTTGCACAACAGTAATCTTTTCTGCTTTGCTAATTTTTCACCATTAATCCTCATAAATACTAGAAACTTCATCATCTTTGTAAAAATCTAGGACTTTTTGCTTAACTTGCTTAGCAAGCATTTTCCCTTTGGAGTTGGAACAGCAAGAATAAAGTCATCCTGTTTCAGCTTCATGTCTCTTTTTACCATTGTGGTTGACACTGAATTCTTTTGAAGTTTTCACAATACTCCAACTATTTGGGACTAGAGTCGGTCTGTCTTTTTATAAATTATTGATCTTCTAAACAGAAATCACTGATGAACTTTAAGCAACTTTTGGCCAGAATAAAAACCTGATGATTTCTGGCATTCAGAATCATCATAAATCCCAATACTACAAGGACCTATTTCACTGTTAAAGATAGCAATAATATAACACAACAATAAAACAGAAGCGACGTCTGTTAATAAAAAATGTTACTTTGTAGAAAGGACCAGATGGAAATAGGATGCCCAAGTCAGTTTCATCAAGATAAATAAAACATCAGGATAGGTCAAGACCTGTCCAAGGCAGCCATTGTACCATAAAGGACACAATGGTGTCACAGGCAGGACATGTTCACAAAATCTCTGCCTCAACACACCATTAACATGACACTTTGATATGTCATCACAGTTTATTGCAAAGGTGATACTCTTGCATGTCTATGCATGCATGCATGCAGTAAATAGCACAGCTTAACATCCATTTTGAGAGGTCATTTATGAAAGTAAATGGCAAAGGAAGATGAGCAATGAGTCATCAAAAGTAGGCCTTAAATTTCTTATTGTAACATTTTTCACATAGTTTTCTGGCCCATAAGAAAGGAGACAAGCTCATGTTAAGTTCCAAACTTGCACATGAACTTAGTACTAAGGGTTGTACTAATCTAAAAAGTATCAGTCCCCTGACAGGTTTTGTTGGGCTGCAGCACCTGGACAAAATGGCTGTTTTGTGTTATGTGGAACATGGTACTCTAAAGGAGGCCTCTATCCAGCTGCCTACAAGTTTCAAACCAATAGAGATCCAGCCAAAATATTTTGCATAGTTTTGTTTGAGACTCTAGGGAACATCAACATAAATTTTGTTCAATTTGTAGGTCAAGCGTAAACCCCTGGTCTACTTGATATGGAATGACCCTTCATGTAGATATAGTTATGCACTTCATGCCTAAGCACTTTGTTTTTCAAAATGAACCTTTTTTAATTTAGTTATTTAGGGGATCATTTTCAAAGCACTTAGATATACAAAGTACCATAGTAGCCTATGGTAATTTGTATGTCTCTAAGTGCTTTGAAAATGAGCTCCTTTATGTTTTATTGACAGCAGCCATCTTGGTTCTGCCGGTTTTGTAACCATTTAAAAATCTTTAAATTATTTTTTTCATTTTTTTAGTAGTATCTAATATGTGCTCCCCCCAATAGTCCATTTTTTCAGCCCTCATTTTCAGTGACCCCTACTGCTGTTACTGCATGACATGAAGCTGGGTAGCATGTGCTTGCAAGGTCATATTGATATGTGTGCATGCACACATGCTTCATTGTAATCATGCAATCACTCATGCCCTAGCAGAGCTTCATTGGGCCTTTTCTGTGCCCACAGTAGTAGCAAAACCTCTCGATAATACACCTGTGCTCCAGCTCAGCCCCAAAAATCTAAGAAAAGGGGAATTACATGTTTATTGGACACTGATTAACATACACATCCCATTTTAATATTAGCTTGATAGGTTAGAAAATTAGAGAAAAAGCCTGTGTTACTTTTCACCAAGGTGGGTTGACAAGCAGCAATGGAATATAGTGGGTGTATTGTATGCACTCATCACTTGCACATACCTGCATGATGTTGCACTGTTGGATGGCGGTATACTTGTAGAATCAAACAATATTTAAAATTACATTTGTAAGTACCTCTGCATGACTTATCTTCTGCCAACCTCGCTAAACTCACCTTACACCTCTCCTCAAATCACTTTACTGGCTCCCTATCCGCCTTCACATACAATTCAAACTTCTATTACTAACCTACAAGTGTGTTTATTCTGCAGGCCCTCAGCTTCTCCTTAAGTTTCCCTGAGAATTCCGTTCCTTAGATAAGTTGTTTTTATCTGTACCTTCTCCGTCACTTCCAGACTTCATTCCTTTTATCTCGCTATCCCCATATGCCTCAAATAAATTACCTTAGTCTGTCCGTCATGTTCTTTCCATGTACAGTGGAACCTTGGCTTACGAGCATAATTCGTTCCAGAAGCATGCTCGTAAACCAAATTGCTCGTATATCAAAGCAAGTTTCCCCATAGGAAGTAAGGGAAACTCGCTTGATTGTTCTATCTCCCCCCCCCCCCCCACAAGGCCACCGGCGCTGCTCCACCAACCCCCCTCCCCAAGAACCTGCATTACACCCACGTGTAGGAAACGGCATCCCCTGCGCAAACACGCCCCTTACCCCATCTGGTACCAGCACGCAGCACCAACCCACAGGACGTGCTGGTGCCAGTGAACGAAGATCCCGCCTCTTGCCTAGGCTGGGCCTTGAGCATCTGCGCAAGCTCAAGGCCTTCTGGCTCTCGTTCTTTCCGAGAATCTCAGAGATGCTCAAGGCCCAGCCCAGGCAAAAGGCGGAATCTTCGTTCACTGGCACCGGCACGTCTTGTGGGTTGTTGCTGCGTGCCGGTGCCAAATGGGGTAAGGGATTTGTTTGGACAGGTGGGGGATGCCGCTTCCAGCAGGAGGGGGGCTGCAATGCCGGTTCTCGGGGGGGCGTTCACAGGCGGGGGAGTGATGCCAGTTCAAGCAGGAAGGGGGTGCTCGCAAATCGAGTCAACGCTCGGTTTGACTGTATTTTGTGCAAAAGTAGGATAAAAGCCCACCTTTCAACTCATAACCCTACTCCCCACTACCCTCTGCTCACCCCCCTAGCAAGCAGTTTAACCATCCTCTCTACCTGTAACCCATACCCTGGCATCCTGTTTGTCTGTCTTGATTAAACCTTATTTGAGGGGCTGTTTCCTTTATGACACTGCACAGTGCTGCGTACATTTTATGGCACTCTAGAAATAATAGTAGTAGTTGAATCTTCTGGAAGCCCCAGTGAAGCTTTCTTGGGTCCACTTTGCAGTCCTTTACATGGAAATGTTGGAGACCACTATCCTACCTGTTATGCCTACATGGTAATGTAATGTGCAAATTGAAAATTTGTTTATGGTATTTGATTTGATTTTTAAGTTGTGATCATCATTTTGTTGTTCGCTATTTTTTCTAATGACTAATTATTTTTACAATTAGGGTTTGCTTTAGCTGCACATGCTTATTTTTCAAAAATGAAGGTTTTTAAAACACATGAAGTCACAGCAGCCATAATGTCCCTTAATGTCACTG
This sequence comes from Geotrypetes seraphini, assembly GCF_902459505.1. NCBI lineage: Eukaryota > Metazoa > Chordata > Amphibia > Gymnophiona > Dermophiidae > Geotrypetes > Geotrypetes seraphini. Next base: position 62,591,705 of record NC_047092.1, read on the forward strand.
GAACATATAGGTGAAACCTACTGCTTTTTATCATTTAAGCATTTAAATGTTTTACCTATGTTTTTGAGCTGTTTCAGTAAGTTTTGAAGTGGGGTGTTTTTTTTGTTTTTTTTTTTAAGTGTTCATACAGCCTGAAAACAAAGTTGCTTACCTGTAATAGGGGTTCTCCATAGCCAGCAGGGGAATGCAGCCAAACTTGATAGTGAAGTCCTCTGACTGAGCATGTCTGTTGGTGCTCTCCCCTAGATACAGTAAGCTTTTGGCTTACTGGGCATGTTCAGGGGCTCTCACCTCCAAAGCTCCTCCCCTTGTCTGTCAATTTTGTCTCTAGCTGAAAAATATGTATATCGTAGTGAGGATGGTGGGAGGGTAAGTGTGGCTGCATTCCCCTACCGTCTATGGAGAACCCTGTTACAGGTTAGCAACTTCGCTTTCTCCAAAGACAAGCAGGGGATATGCAGCCATACTTGATGGCGAGTCCTTAGCTACAACGAAAGATTAGGTTACTTACCTCTGCTAATCTTCTTTCTTGTAAATAGCCTCTGGAAGCTTCACCATAGCGTAATCAACCTCTTCCACCTGGAAACTGTAGGGATACTTGAAACCAATTTCTAGCCCCTCCCTCTGTGGTCATCTCCTGCAGGCAACCCTAGGATATCCAGTGAGTGCCCAAGCCAGGTAGATCTATAGCAGAAAACAGGAAACAAAAGAAATCTGCTCATGAACAACAATTGAATAACAACATATCTGAACAAGAAACAAATTGCAAACAGCATAAATTTGGATAAAGGAGATAGCCTGAGGTCAGAAAAGGCAACCACCCAGGGACCCATCTAACCCCTCAAATCTTACTTATAAGGACCAAGTATGGGATTCTCAGCGAGGCTGGTCAAAGAAAGAAATCCAGCTTACCAGTTACTGGCAGGCAACCTGCGAATTGGACAGAATAGACAGGAGGGTGTGAAGCTTCCAGAGGCTATTTACAAGAAAAAAAGATTAGTAAAGGTAAGAAACCTAATGTTTTGTTCGTGTACAATAACCCCTGGATGCTTCACCATAGGGACATTTCAAAGCAGTCCCAATACATCAGGGGAGGCCCGATGAGCTCGCCGCCAGGACTGAAGCCCCAAAAGCTGCAGCTTGCTTTGCCGCCACATCAAGCCAGTAGAACTTTGTGAAAGTATGCAGAGGTGTCCAAGTGGCCGACCTACAAATCTCCTTGGGAGAAACAGTTTTCAGTTCGGTCCAAGAGGAAGCCCCAAGGGGAGGCTTCTTCCCTGCTGACACATAGGCAGCTACAATCACCACACGGTCCATCGAGAGATGGTAGCTTTAGAGGCTGGTCTACTCTGCCGGGCAGGTCCCGCCAGCACAAACAGATGGTCTGAAATACAGAAGTCATTCATGGCCTCCAGGTATCTCATAAGGAGACTCCTCACATTCAGAGACTGCAAAACACGGTCCTTGGAATTGGAACCCGAAGGGACAAAGGCGGGCAACCGAACTTCCTGATTGGCATGGAACGCCAAAACCACCTTCGGCAGAAAGGAAGGAACCATCCTCAAGATGACTGCAGTATCCATGATACGAAGAAAGTGATCTCTGCACGAAATTGCTTGTAGCTCTGAAACTCTACGGGCCAAAGTGACCACTACAAGGAAAACAGTCTTGATAGTAAGATCCTTCAGCGAGATCTGATCCAGAGGCTCATAGGGCGGGCGAGCCAGTCAATGGAGAATGAGGTTCAAATTCTTGGTTGGGCAAGGCAGCCACAAAAGGAGGCCTCAGCCTCCCCACCCCCCACAAGAAGTAAGCAATGTCCGGGTGAGACGCAAGAGAACCCCTGAGAGAAATAGGACCTAAACAGGAGAGACCTGCAATCTGACCATGGAGCAAAGAGACCACGAGGTCCTTCCAAAGACCCACTTGCAAGAAATCCAACACCTGCACCACTGAAGGCACCGAAGAATCCACCCGAGCCCGCTCTTACCAAGCCTGAAAGAACCTCCAGTCTTTTGCATAGGCTGAATAAAAAAATCACGAGCAGAAAAGCTCAGGCTGTAGGAATGTAACTAGATATCCTAGGGTAGCTTGCAGGAGATGACCATAGACGGAGGGGCTAGAAATTGGTTTCAAGTATCCCTACAGTTAGAAGAGGTTGATTACCCTATAGTGAACCTTAATTCAGTTAATATCTTGTGCTATGCCCTGGTCCAGGCAGAAAAGCTTATTGAATGCATGAACAGAGTACCAGATTGCTGCTTTGCAAACGGCTTGTACTAGGCTTAATGGTTTGTCATTGAAGAAGCTGTAGCACATAAACTGTGGGTGCTAATCTTGCCAGATCGGTCCCTCTTTATTGTGGACTAACTATACTTTGGAATGTATAATTTAATTTGTAATAATTATGTAGGAATATTTTGATTCTTGCTAATTAGGTATATTTCTGTTCCATTGTATTTTTTCTTTTTGACTTGTTTTATTGTCAAATGTATTGAAAAAAAAAAAGAAAGTCCAGAAGAGGAAATGAGAGCTGTCTGGTCAATTGAGGAGCAATCAGGATGAGATGCACACTCTTAGATGATTTTCTGAAGGACCCTATTGGAAAGGCATGTCAGAGTTCCTCACCCAAGGAATAGTGGAGACATCACATTTGACGTCTTGTTATGCTGGTTGGAGGGAACAATATTATGGGCATTTTGCGTGGTCCATTGAGGTAAAGAGGTCTATGATTGGGTTCCCCATTGCTGGAACGGTTTTTAGAGAACTGCAATGTCTAGGGACCACTTGTGAGGTTTAGGTTTGCAACTCAGTGAATTCAATAATACAACTGATTGACCTGGGACGTGAACTGCTTGGAAATCCACTTGGAAAGACAGAGCAAAGCACCAGAGGTGGTATGCCTCCCCTACAGAGGAATAGGCATCCTGAATCTCCCTGCCTGTTAACATAGAATATTGCTACCTGGCTGTCTGTTTGTATGGATGGAAGGTTCACCAGGCATAGAACATGGGACATAATTGATGTGTGGATATAGCTCTACGGGGCCCCCAATGACACTGGGTCTTGCAGGAACCAAAATGTGCTCCCCAGCCTATGTTGGAGGCGGCTGATGTAATGGTAAAGTGAGGCAAGAGGAAGTTGGAACAGGTAAACTTCCTCAAGAGGAGGAGTGGATCCACCATTTGAAGAGACTCTATGACTGAGTTTGGTAGTAGGAATGTGACCAAAGAAGTGACTGGGTTTGCACTTCAAGGCTGTATGTGCAGATAGATGTCAGCCATGTGACTAGCAGGTACAAGATAAGGTGTGCAGGTAGATGTGGAGAATTGCTTAGGTGTATTGTCTTATTTCGGGCAGGTAGATACGTGCGATGGCGATTATGCATGCACTTATGAATTCGAGCAAAGTGGCAATCGATCAAGTAAGGAAAAACCAAAGTGGTGATTCCTGTGCAGATGTGCTGCTACCATTGCTGGGTCTTTCGTGAACACATGTGGCACCAAAGAGAGGTCAAAGAGTAACATTTTGTACTGAAAGTAGTGGCTAAGGAACTTGAAACGGAGTATCTTTGGGATGAAAGGGTATGTGGATGTAAATATCTCTGAAATGTAAAGCAGTCTAAGAAAAGGGAGGATGGTTGGTAGTGAAAACTCCTCAGGTTTTCCACATTTGAGGTAAGAATTGAAGGAACAGAGATCTAGAATGAGGAGGCAGCTCTGTTATCATTTTTATTCCTTTTGGAATATAGGAAGAAATCTGAATACAAGTCTTTATTGTGCTGATGTTCAGGTACCTTTTCCAATACGTTGTTCTGAATGAGAAGGGACAGTGCTGTTGTCAGAAGCAGAATATGGTGATGAGAGGTATTAGGAGCTCTGGGTTTAGGAGTTATGGCTTTTATAAGGCATACCTTTAGATGAAGTCTGAGGCGTGTCAGTGGAGGGAGAGGACTGCGAGGCCAAAACTGGGCCCACAAGAGCCTTCCCTGCTGTATATTGATGGCTTAATACTTCTGTCCTCAGAGACGATATCCTGGACGATACTCCTGATCTGCCAAAGAGAGATGTTCTATGACCATGTTTTACCTTGTGTTTTAAGGTAAGCTGAAAAAAGGGTTCCTGCTGGAGGAATAAAAGTCTATATTGTGTTAGGTATAACAGTAATTTCAAAAAAGAGAATAAGTCTGAAATATACTCATTGTATATCAACTGCTTCATAATATGCCCTTGTTCAACAACATATGTGAAAGGGATCTAACATTATGTTAAACAAAAACTAATGTGTAACAGCTATAGCAGTGAAAAGATCTGAAACATGGGAAAAATGGGAGGCAAATAAAGATCATACCATACTATATGGTCTATCTAGTCTGTATTATCAGAAAAGCAATATACACATAGAGATATAAATTAAATTGTTGTGCCACTATATATATATATATATGAAAAAAACCCATAGCGCATGCGCTGTTGAAACATCATGATTCCTGGCGCCGTGAGGTGTGCTTCTGTGGCAGTATTCTACTTGACACCTCACGGCGCATGCATGCGAGCGTGCAGCTCTTTCAATGGCGGTCAGCTTCAGGCGCGTGCGGCTGTGTTTGGTGGTCCCCTATTAGTTGCACCTAGAGGACCGGCAGGAGAGTGGCGGTTGCAGTGGCGGTTTCACAACGGCTGCGCCGGCAGTTTGTCCCGTTAGTAGCGGCAGGAGAGTGTTTGACAGAGGGCTCCGTTTTGAAGCTGTGGCTCTCATTGAACTGCAAGTTAGCCAGCTCCCTTGCCGGAGTTATTTTTAAGTTTACAGGTGCCGCCACGGCTCATCTCACGAGCCGCACCTGCGTCAGAGAAGACTTCCAATGCAGGCGGGGATCGTTAGAGGAGCCGCTGCAGCACCTTTAAACTTAAAAATAACTCCGGTAAGGGAGCCGGCCAGACCGCGGGAAGAGTAGGGGCGATGGAGAAATCCTGCTGCTGCACAGGGAAATGGAGGGGGAGGGAATACTGCTTCGGCTTCTGCACAGGGAAGTGGGGGGAGGGAAAAAATGCTGCTGCACAGGGAAATGGAGGGGGAGGGAATACTGCTTCGGCTTCTGCACAGGGAAGGGGGGGGAGGGAAAAAATGCTGCTGCACAGGGAAATGGAGGGGGGGAATGCTGCTTCGGCTTCTGCACAGGGAAGTAGGGAGAGAGACAGAAAAAAAGGAAGAAAGACACAGGGGCAGGGAGAGAGACAGAAAGACAGACAAAGGGGGCTAGGGAGTGAGACAGACAGAAAGAAAGACAGCAGGAGGGAGAGAGACAGAAAGAAAAAGACAGGGGTAGGGAGAGAGACAGAAAGAAAGATAGACATATATTCTAGCACCCGTTAATGTAATATAATATATATGTAATATACACACACACATTTTATTTTTCCTTAAGTTGAAGAAGGATCTGTCTTCAGAAATATATTGGGAATTATATTGTTAGGCTGAGAGGGAAAGGCATCATTGTTCACCTACCTTTTGTTTAAACGATACAATTAGGGGAAAATATTGCTTATGAATTCAGGATGTACCCTCCAGTGTGAACCTTGTCCTTATTTCCATTTATTCAGAAATGTAGAATACTAATTGTAGAGAGAACAGGATTAGAAAAAAAAAAATTTTTTTCACTAGTTCTGTACCCATCTAGAGACTGCTACTTTTGAGCAGAATTATTGAAGCATCCTGAAGATATTCTATGGGAGGTACCACAGGGCAAGTCTGTTTAGGTGCCTCTTGGTACACTGATCCACAGGTTAGGAAAGCCAGCTTATTTGTACATGGAAAATAAATAGGCTGATTCTTCAGATTCCTCAAGGCAGCATTTTTGGGATCAGCTAAAGGTTGAAACTCAGATTTCTATTGCTTTTACTATCTGGGTTACCCAAAGAAGTTCTCCTTCCCTTAGGAGGTTTGGGAGACTTACCGTTCGCCGTAAGCAGTTTCTTACTAGATGAGGGAAAAGGACTGCGAGGTCAAGGCTGGGCCCGCAGGAGCCTTCCCAGTATTTTAGAGGCAGGATGAGGAAACTGCAGGCTTCGGTTTTGCCTCGAGCGCAGGCATCTTACTGTCTGGTAGAGAAAGGCTATAGCAATCAATGAGCAATATCTGGTGGATTTGAAAAAGGTTCTGGGTACAGAATGTCAGGCGAAGTACACTGCTTAACACAGTAAGGGCACTGTTGAATTTCCACTGAGGTAGAAGGAGAGGGAGGAGTTTGGTGCAATAAATGCAGCCACTATCACTCATAAAATTCTGTAAAAGCAAGAAAAAAATAGCTACTGTAATGCATTAAATTTTGTGCCTGTGTAGAAACCGCTGGCAGTAACTGAGGCATAGAAAACTTCTTAGGAGGTACCATGTCCTCAAAGCTGAGCTGGGGAAACTGGCTTTTTTGACCTAAGTTTTGTGGCAGGAAAGGACTGCGAAGCAGAAGCAATGCCCACAGGAGGCCTCCCTAACTTTACCTTCGGAGCTGCAGCAGTCGCAGGCTGTTTCTGGGAGCCACGTACTGCCTTCGTGGGAACTGTTGAAGGAGGTGCTTTACATGCCTCTAGCACCGGCTGCTTTTTCCATAGTGCTAGCCGCAGATGCCATTTTTGCTTTCTCTAATGGCTGCGGCAATGCTGAGCTTCCTTCACCTGGCAGTACCTAATCTGGGCCCTGAGGAGGAGGAGCAAGCAGCAGTGATTGAGGCCTCAGGGATTTCCCATTTCTGTTGGCACAAAGCGTCAGTGTGAAGAAGCCACCTTCCATCCATGAAGCGATAACTAGGTTAAAATAAAATTTAAAAAAAGGAATGTTCTCTCTCTGAATCAGGTTTTCCCCCCTTTTTTGTCTCAAGTGGCAAGGAGAGGGGAGAGCTGTGACCTGTGAGGAGCCTGATCAAAGAAAAACTAACAGACAAGGGGAGGAGCTTTGGAAGGCGGGAGTCCCTGCACATGCCCAGTAAGCCAACAGCTTACTGTAGCTAGGGGAAAGCACTGACACACATGCTCAGTCAGAGGACTTCACCATCAAGCGTTAGTGCATATCCCCTGCTTGTCTCCGGAGAATTAAGTTTTATTTTTAATACACTTTCTTTGTTACACAAGTTCCTATGTAGTTATGTGCCAGTTAAATTTGCACAGCGAGACCTCTGGAGTAAGTTACTCTTTTTTACTTGTATTTACTGAGGTTATACTCGCTTGCCATTGCTGCAATTTATGGCTGAAATTTATTTCTACATTATCTACAGTATTGCTTTCTGGTAAAGTGAATACCATATGCCATAAGGATATGTAATGAATTCTGCTTGGTTCTCATCCAATTGCTGTTAATGTATAAAAGCTTTACATAAAAAGTCTGAAAATATCTATTATTAGAATCTGAGTATTTTAGGGTAAGTTTGTGTGTATTTACATTTTTAATAATTGTTTCATTTTTATTTACTACTGTATATTTATCTACAAATATTGCTCATACAGCTGCATTAAATTTTCTCCAATTTCTCTTTCCATCCCCTATCCTAAAAACCTTCACGTGTTATCTTGATGTCATATGTCGCCAAGAGCTTGTATATAGGTACAGTGGAACCTTGGTTTACGAGCATAATTCATTCCAGAAGCATGCTCGTAAATCAAGTTACTAGTATATCAAAGCGAGTTTCCCCATAGGAATGAATGGAAACTCGCTTTGATTCGTTCCACCAAACCCTCCCCCACCTGAGACTATAGGCGCTGCTCCATCACTCCCTCCCCCCCCCGCTCTAATCGGCATCGCACCCCCCCGAACCGGCATCGCAAACCCTCCCCCCCTCGAAAACCACATCGCACCCCCGTGCTGAAAGCGGCATCCGCCTGCCCTTCCTCTCAAACACGCTCCTTACCCCTTCTGCTGGTTGTGAGAGTGAAAGCAAGCTCCCGCCTCTTGCCTGGGCCGGGCCTTGAGCATCTACACATGCTCAAGGCCCGGCCCAGGCAAGAGACGGGAGCTTGCTTTCACTCTCACAACCAGCAGAAGGGGTAAGGAGCGTGTTTGAGAGGAAGGGCAAGCGGATGCCGGTTAGAGCGGGGGGGGGGAGGTGCTCGCATATCGGAACATGCTCGTTTTGCGAGGCAAAAGTTTGCTGAGTGTTTTGCTCGTCTTGCAAAACACTCGCAAACTGGATTACTCGCAAACCGAGGTTCCACTGTATGTGCAACACACAAATGGAAGAAATAAATAAATAAATAAATATATAGAACCCAGTCTCACAATCAAAACTAGAGTTGCAAATTCAGATTTTTCATTCTCAGGCAATAAGATCTATGCCTGTACATGAAGAGGTATGCTCTCAATATAACACATACACATAAATATAGCCACAGACAGCAGCAAATGTAGATCTTAAACTCTTAAGATGTCATTTATTAACGCTGTTTTTTCTTACAAGGTGATTACTTTTCAGACACAGTTACTTGGAATTCATCAATTTAATGTTCCCTCAGACAATTCCACCTTCCAAAACAAACAACTCCCCCCCCCAAAAAAAAAGAAACAATAAACCCCAATCAAAAACTGATCAAATAAGAAATAAGACATACAGAAATCACAAAGTTCTACCAACCATTGTATAAAATGTACAGAAAAACTATTATTTGAGGCTATGTCCATATTTAAACATTAAAGCATACTGACCTAATTTCTAAAGGCATTCAGCAGATCAGGCCAGCAAGCCGCCTGCTGAGGACTGGCACAGCACAAAAGACATTTTTCAATGAATCATCTTTTCCAGCTTTAAGAAACCTAAAGACTTTCAAATTTAAACTGTATATTACAAATCACAGAATTTATGAAGAGAACACAAAGCTGCAATACTACATATTTCCACATTTAAGGCAACAAATAGTATGCATTACAGCTGATCATAGTTCAAATTTATTCAAATTTGATCATGTCATACTGATGTGAGTGGTGCAAAATGTCATTTCGAAAAGCTACCTGAATGTGTCCACTTTCTTGTTAAAGAAAACCAAAATCATGGGGGGATTCACAATTTCAATATTTGTTTCCTGGAAGAAATTGGCACTGCCACCAGCTCCTTGAATGCATCCAGATATTTCAGGAGTCCAATAAGTGTAAATCAAATAGGATGAATTTAGCTACACTACACTCACTATAAAACAAAAAAAATTCTGGTGAAAAAATCTCTTAGGGCAGCTCTGGAGAGCAGTCCACATGGATATATCGGGTCATAGACAACTGCGCACAAGACAAATGCATGTAGTCAAATATGCGCAGACAATTGAGCGCAAGACAGCTGCGCACAGGTGTAGAACACACAAGACAATTGTGCACAAGACAGGCGTGCAGGTCTACATCTTGCTAGACAGAACGGCAAAAGTCAAAAGCTCGCAAGACAGGCACACACAGACAAAACACATGCAGGTCTACATCGCTAGACCAGGGGTAGGCAATTCCGGTCCTCGAGAGCCGAAGCCAGGTCAGGTTTTCAGGATATCCACAATATGCACCTCTCAAGGAGGCAGTGCATGCAAATCCATCTCATACATATTCATTGTGGATATCCTGAAAACCTGACCTGGCTCCGGCTCTCGAGGACCAGAATTGCCTACCCCTGCACTAGACAGACGCACGCAAGACAGACTAGCGCTGGACTAATACGCGCAAGACAAATGCATGCAGGAGAAATGTGTGGGAATGGATGCAGATAAAGATAGTTAGGGATAAAATTCAACAAATTCAGTTTATGCAAATATGAATTACAACAAAGTCATGCAGAGAAAGAAGGGTGCGATGCTCTCAGCACATATAAAAAGAATGTACATAACCATAGTAACAAAAATGCACTCATGTGACCCAAGGTAACATCACAACATGTCACTTTACGTCATACATGACATACATACACCATTTATATTGTGCAAGATTGTCTCACATGCGATTGTCAAGCGATTTTTGTCAAGCGATTGTCTGGCGCTCATTTATCGTGGGCGTGAATGTCTTGCGTTCATTTGTCTTGTGCGTAATTGTGTTGTGCACGATTGTTTGGCACACATTTTTTCCTGTGCGCAATTGTCTGTGCCCAAATGTCTGCACGCATTTGACTTGCCACCGGATATATCTACAGAAGAAGACTGAATCTAATGGATCCCTGAAGTGGAATGAGTCTAGAAGCACTCAGCACAGCTCAGGGATACAATACAGAGCCAGCCTAACCTGCTCTTGGAAGTCATATTGCAGCTGGCCTTTTCTTTCCAAAGTCCACCCAGCGATATTCAAGAGGTAATGATCACAGCCAGATATGTCATGGCCTCCTCCAACAGTCATCGAAAAGAAAAGAACTCCACAGAACACACAACAGAGTGGCCAAAGTAGAAAAAGGTTTGAACTACAAGTGACAGTGAAAAACCTTTATAGGTAACGGACCTGACATGGCCATATTTTGGTGCAATGCCTGCATCAGAGGTCTTTGCAGTATCCAGAATTAGGATATGTTGCTGCAGTAATATGCAGGTAACCAGCAAACATAAATATCTTCCAGCTGAAAAATGTTTAGTTGAACACAGCTTTATGTTAGAATCAGTATTTTTATGTTTGCTGCAACATATGCTTGTTCTCGATACAGGAAAGATCTCTGATGCAGGTATTGCGATAGGCACAGAGCAAAAGAAGAAACTTGCCTCAAAATGTAACGAATAAACCAGAAAAGAAGGCAAGTGAGATGTCAGAACCATCAAACAGTTACATTTATTCATATAAAAAGTACATTTATTCATATAAAAAAAGTCACAGTATCATAAAAGGTCCCAACATTTATTTATTTAACATAATTTTGAATATCTTTTTTCAACAAGACTTTATATTATTCCTCAGTTAGAATACACATTTTTGTGGGTATCTTTTGTTTCATGAGTAAATCAAGGAAAATTTTTGTTGTTTACCTGCAATTACATCACTTTCTTTTCCAGAGATAAATAAATAAAAAAAATTTGACAGATATGTGAACATTTCTTAAGAAAGAACTGAATATTTCATGGGGTGTCCTAATTTTTTCACGACTGTGATTTTTTCATTTTTTATTCACTCGACACATTTCTAATAACATTTCCATTTATTATGTTATTTATGTTTTTATTTTATTCAGTGCTATCAGTCCCCTGATGGCATCTTCGTATGCTGAAACTGGGATCCTAGTTTCCTTTTATGATACTGTGACTTTTTATATGAATAAATGTAACTGTTTGGTGGTTCTCACATTTCACTTACCTTTCTTTTCTGGTTTGCAGGTATTGTCAGATCAATGATTCAAGCCTCCATTTTGGCCACCTCTACTCTTTGGTTTCCCATGGCCTTCTCAAGGCACTTATGACCAAATGCTCAAAAGCTTACCATGTAAGTAAGACTGGTTTGTAGCCAATTCAACTTGCAAGTTAGTTCAGCCACCACACACAAAAGTGGTAGCAGCCACTGAGAATTAAAATGAACACTCTGTGTAATGCACAGCAAGGAATGCCTACTTTTATATTCAAAATTTACCTACCTTTAGCATGCAAAATTTTCCAGCAGGCCTGGCGCTATCATTAGATTCTCTGGTAGAAACAGTTTGCTTTACTTTTAAAAGAATTCACCTAGCAGCTAAGCCCAAAATCACCATGGATCTCAAAAGACTTCTGAACTTGTTGTAGGAAATGAGGCTTCAGCTGGAGCTGGAAGAATATTTTTTCCTCTGGCAATCCTAGTCCTGTGCACTCTACCAGGCCTGCACACTCTACTGCTTAGATCTTGTATGCAGCTCCCCTTTTTACTGACAATACTCAACACAAACTGTGTGTCTACAGTTTGCATGCTGTTTGTGTTGAGCATCATCCAGTAAAGCAATGTTACTTACCGTAACAGTTGTTATCCAGGGACAGCAGGCAGCTATTCTCACTAGTGGGTGATGTCATCCGACAGAGCCCCGATGCGGACGTCTCACAAGCATACTTGCTTGAAGAAACTTCAGAAGTTTCAAGATGCCCGCACCGCGCATGCGTGAGTGCCTTCCCGCCCGATGCACCGGGCGTATCTCCTCAGTTCAGATACCTAGCAGAGAAGCCAACCCAGGGGAGGTGGGTGGGACGTGAGAATAGCTGCCTGCTGTCCCTGGATAACAACTGTTACGGTAAGTAACATTGCTTTATCCCAGGACAAGCAGGCAGGTATTCTCACTAGTGGGTGACCTCCAAGCTAACCCCAATGGGATGGTGGGAGAGTTGGCAACTTAGGAGAATAAATTTTTTTTTTTTTTAAACAATAAAATGACAGAATAGAACACACGATAAGAGAAAACCACTCAAAACCGCGAGCACTAGAAGGCAAGAACAAGGGTTCACTCAGCGCAGAGAGTTGAAGCAAAACTTCTCAGCTCCGCGGAAAGAAAAGAACTGAGGAGACACGCCCGGTGCATCGGGCGGGAAGGCACTCGCGCATGCGCAGTGCGGGCATCTCGAAACTTCTGAAGTTTCTTCAAGCAAGTATGCTTGTGAGACGTCCGTATCGGGGCTCTGTCGGATGACATCACCCACTAGTGAGAATACCTGCCTGCTTGTCCTGGGATAAAGTAAAATCGTTCACAACCCAGTGTTTTCCACCGGGTTGCTGAAGCTCTATTCATTAGCCCCCTTAGAGCAGAGAGCATAATCATTGACAAATCTCTTCTGAATGCACTTAGGACAGTTTTTGGACCACCTGGACACCTCAGCACAGAAGCTTTTGATCTAATAAAAAATAAATTTTCAAAGAAAGTACCTTGAACATGCCACAAACTATCAAGCATAGAACAGATTATGTAACAATGGGCTGAATAGCAAAACTGAAAACACCAGAACATAAAAACAAGCTGAAAATACTTCAAGGCACTATACAATGGGAAAAAAATGAAAATCCTTGCCAAATATGGTTAAGAAATTGTTTGTAGAAACATAAAAACAGCCCCCAAAATGGTGGCCATTATGGGATGATGTTAACTCAACAATTAAAGCTGATGAGCAGTTGGGACTGCAATACATGGGAAGCAGACTTTATATGACCAAATGCGATGTACTGTTTTTTCTTGGAAGTGAAATGTACACAGGTTCTTGCTGTCCATCTGAACCTGTACAAACTTCTCATCTCTTTCTACAGGCTTTGGTAGGAATTGGCTCACAGCTAGCAGTTTTTAGACTTATACTGTTTCTAATAATGGCCCACCCCCTGTTTCAGCATCAAAAAACCCTGTAAATTTAGTCTTAAAAGTCAAATTTGAATTCCCCTAATAGCAGCCTACTTCCTCAAAATTTGCAGTTCTAGCACAGGGCCTTCAGCATGTACACTCTCAAGGCCCAGCAGCATAAACTGTGAGGAGTGGCAAGAGATTTTGTCATCATGGGGTAAAGAGGGAGAATGGAGGACAGCAATGCCAGGTAGAGAAGAAAAATGGTGGTCATCATGGGGAGGAGGGGTGGAGGAGAGAAATGGTGCCTCCATTAATAGCCCACCCTAGACTTAAGAAAAAACAAATTGTTTCTAATGCCCAGTGTTTAATTAGAACAATACGATATCTGAAGGGAGAGCTCACAGGAAAACTATGGTCTTCTGGAAATCCTTTGGGTCTTCTACAGGTAACAAAACTAAATTAAGCATTTTACCTAAAAAGAACACATGGAGAGCCAAGTAGACCTCTCTCGTTTAGGTGTTTCAGAATTTAAAATTTAAATATTCTGCTTCTTTTGTGGACTGTATGTAACAGCAAGTGGATTACAATACAATAGAACAAAAAGAAAAGGGATGATAAAAAGAAACAAAGGACAAAAGGCATAGCATATATAGAAAAATTATAGTATCAAACTAAACAAAAGCTAAAGAATAAAATCCGTATAGTGGATACTACATTAATCAGGAAGATAGGAGCATCTGAGCCATGATTTTAGTTTTTAGCCAAAAGAATTCATAATACCTAGCACTTTAAGCTTCAAGGACAACTGGTTTTCAGAGAGCATCATAACGATCTAACATGGAAGAGACAGCAGGAGAGCAACACTGCTTGTTATACTGTCTTTTCACAGGCAAAGATGTTACACTGCACTTTATTTTCATAATAATCAGATTTTTATGGATCAAGAAATACAAACTTGCCAGACCTATGTAAAAGGGAGGTAAAAACCTAATATGTGAACTGTTCTGAAGTAGTACATTAGCAGTGGAACCTACAGGTTGCAAACCTAAGAAAAAATATAACATGACAACACATTTCATGACGCTTTGACTCATATTGTTGGTCACATTCATGAAGAGCTCAGAAAGTAACAACAAAAAAAATCTTATGCTGAACATAAAGTATGAGACAAAGTAATTGGGTGGCCCAATCCCATCTAAAACGGTGGGTGCAAATCTGGGGCTGCAGTGTTTTGAGCCAATTGTAAATCTGTTAGTAACCTTTTAAGTCAACACTCTTGTGGAGAATAAGGACCAACCATTTCTTCCTATGTTCCCTATAACTCTTCATAAAGCTAGAACCATTTGCCATTGACTACTGGAGCAGAAAGAAAAATGGATTTGAACCCTAACCTAAGGCAGCTTTTAGCCCGCAAACTCAATAATCTTGCCTGACTCAAAAGCCAAAAGATGCTTCTTACCAAGTATTATGTTCACTGGAAGAGGAATAGCTAAGAGCAGCAAGTTGAGAACCAGGGAAACCAGAGTTCAAATCCTACTGGCATGTAATCTTGAGGCAATGGAAGGCTAAGTGATGTGCCCAAGTAGCAAACTTAGGGGCCAATACAGAAAGTCTTGCATCAGAGCTATGTGCCGATGGCACAAAGCTCCTAATGCTAACATAATGCAAATGTTTTAGTGGTTGATGCAGTAAACTAATAGATCATATGCAAATCTGAAGTGCATAGAACTTGTGTGCTAATTGGGGCAGGCACACCAGACTTCTGCACTGCTGGCAGCTAATACAGTACACATATGCAAACAAAATGAAAGTGTCGTCACACATAAGAGGGGGTGCTGAAAAGCTCTCAGCCCAACCAAGAAGAGAATGACATAGATATGGTTCAATCAATGATCTGAAACAATATCACAACATAGAATTTCAGGGGAGGCGTCAAGATGGCGGACAAATTTTGACGGCGTTTCATTGCTCCAGTGATTATTTCTTCTAAATTTAGTTCACTTGCTTTTTGGTGGTCTCTGGAAGAGTTTTCTTCAAATGCCACATTCTAAAAGGAAGGAGATGATTAAAGCCATTCCACCGCCAGCAGTAGCATCCTCTCCAGTGCAACCAACTATTCCCCAAGTTCTGGGTCAGTACGCTGCCCAATTCTCGATTTGAAGATCAGAAGGAGAGTTCTGCATTGGAACTAAATGAAGGAGCGTTCGGTCCTTTGGGACATGACAGCTCTCTTTCACCTCTGACAGCTATTGTCCTACCGTGCCCAGCGGAATGAGAGGTTTAGCATCAGACTCCAGGAGACTTGAGAAGATACCCCGGAACCAGGCTTAGGTGGTGCCCTATCCTTGAGTGAGCTGCATAAGATTAGTGACATCGAAGAAGCTGAGAATACAACTTTGGAGCCAGCAGTGACCCTGGGAGTGCTTCTAAAAGCTATAAAGAAGCTGAATGCCATGGCAGAAAAAATTAGCAGCCTTTATAAAAGATCTTCTTAGACCCTCAGCGTCACCACTTTAGAACTCAAACTTATCACTGTTCTGAGCTTTACGTGGCAAATCGTCACTGGGTCTGTTTTATCATTTAGTCATGTATCAAGAGCTTAGAATAACTTAAAATTTAATAGTTTTAATTTTTAGTTTTACTTAGCTTTATACGCTGTTATTTCTATTTATAGATGTCTATATCAAGCAGGGTGTCACAGCCGACATGTTTCGTAGGAACCGCTTTATCAAGGCTCTACCCCTGTAAAAATAATAATAAAATAGACAACGCTTACAGTTTACACTCTTGTTTAAAAAGTCTGAAATATATCCAAATCTTCTATATAAAACAGACTCTCTCAAGAATCCATTCTTGCTTACTCTTTTGCTGTCAACCTCCTCGAATACTCTATAGAGGAGCCGGCAGCGTACTACCGATTTAATAGCTGGGACCGTCCTAGAAGCCAGGCCCACTTAATGACGTGAGCTCCTGACGTCAAAGGACTGCCCCTTACAGTATCTCTAAACATATAAGCGGACTCCTCCCCCTACCCGTGGTAGAGGATTAAACCAAAGACATCCACTCTAGTTCTATATTCAACCCGTGTGGGATCACTGTATTTAAAGTATAAATCCATCATTGTTCCTTGTAATTTAAACTTTCTTCAGCGTTTACCCTTCCCTCCCTCCCAACATATAACTAGTCAATCACTCTCCATTTTAATTGACTCGCTTCATGGCCTAACGTTATGCAGTGTTCAACTATAGGGGCTTGCAAAGTCTTAGTTTTGATGCGTGACTTATGCTCATTTAATCTGACATGGATGGGTCGGGCAGTACGCCCTACATATACTAGATTGCAGGGGCAGATGTGAACATATATAACCCCTGCTGTCTGACAGTTGGTGTTAGCTGAAGATGTTATAATTCGCTTAGTTTGCGGGTCCATCCAAGTCTCCCCTTCAATGGTGTTAAAACACCATTGGCAATGACCGCATTTATTGTGCTTACCTATGGTCCTAGTGTGTCTCTGACCAGTCTTTTGACTTATTAAAACTTGACCTATAGTTTTAGCTTTCTTAAAGGAAAACATCGGGACCTCAGCAAAAATATGGTGAAGCTGTAAGATATGCCAGTATTTCTTAATTTGAAAAGTCAGTTCCTTCGCAGCTTCTGAATAAGGCAGTACACAAATTAGCCTATCAAGTTTATCTCTTTCCGTTTTTTCTGTTAACAAAATCGCTCTATTTGCGTACTTTGCCCTTATAAAGGCTCTACGAATGGACTTCTCCGGATACCCCCTCACTCTAAACCTATTTTTTAACTGGTCTGAAGCCTCTTTAAATTCCTTCATTTCTGAGGAAACCCTTCTTACTCTCAGGAACTGACTCACCGGGAGGTTAAACTTTAGATGGTAGGGATGGTAACTTAAAAAGTGTAAAAGGGTGTTCCTAGCTACAGGTTTCCTATAACGAGTAGTTCCTAATTTTAGATCTTCTTTTCTTATTGTCATGTCCAAAAAATTCTATCGTTGTTTTATTATAAGTAGGAGTGAATTGTAAATGAGGATCCTTAGTGTTTATCCATGTTAGAAAAGCTAGTAATCCCTGTTCGGTCCCTGACCCTAAAAAGAAAATATCATCTAAAAACCTTTTCCACAATACGATATTTTGAAAAAACTCTGAAGAATAGATTTCCATCTCTTCGAATTGTGCTACGTCAAGAGTAGCTACAGAGGGGGCAAGCGTGGCTCCCATCGCCACCCCCTGTATCTGTTGGTAATAGGTCCCTTCAAACTCAAAATAATTATTTTCAATCACCCATTTAGTTAATTTCAACAAAAACTCATCACTAATTCTCTGATCTCCTACTCTATGTGCCAAAATGTTTTTTACTATAATTTGAGCTTTTTCTTGTGGTATATTAGTGTAAAGAGAAACTACATCTAATGTTACTAAAAAAGATACTTGGCGCACATCTGAAATCTGGGCTAGGATTCTAAGAAGATGGGAAGAGTCCTTCAAAAAGGAGGGGATCTTTTCAGTTTCTTTCCTCAGGAACATATCTACAAATTGTGATAATGGCTCTAAAAGAGATCCTCTTGTGTTAACTATAGGTCTACCGGGGGGATTTGTTTGTTTTTTATGGATTTTCGGGACGAAGTAGATGTAAGGAGTACGCGGGTATTTCTCCAGCAAAAACTGGTATTCTTTTTTGGTTAACATCCCAAATGAGCATAAGTCACGCATCAAAACTAAGACTTTGCAAGCCCCTATAGTTGAACACTGCATAACGTTAGGCCATGAAGTGAGTCAATTAAAATGGAGAGTGATTGACCAGTTATATGTTGGGAGGGAGGGAAGGGTAAACGCTGAAGAAAGTTTAAATTACAAGGAACAACGATGGATTTATACTTTAAATACAGTGATCCCACACAGGTTGAATATAGAACTAGAGTGGATATCTTTGGTTTAATCTTCTACCACGGGTAGGGGGAGGAGTCCGCTTATATGTTTAGAGATACTGTAAGGGGCAGTCCTTTGATGTCAGGAGCTCACGTCATTAAGTGGGCCTGGCTTCTAGGACGGTCCCAGCTATTAAATCAGTAGTACGCTGCCGGCTCCTCTATAGAGTATTCGAGGAGGTTGACAGCAAAAGGGTAAGCAAGAATGGATTCTTGAGAGAGTCTGTTTTATATAGAAGATTTGGATATATTTCAGACTTTTTTAAACAAGAGTGTAAACTGTAAGCGTTGTCTATTTTATTATTATTTTTACAGGGGTGGAGCCTTGATAAAGCGGTTCCCGCGAAACATGTCGGCTGTGACACCCTGCTTGATATAGACATCTATAAATAGAAACAACAGCATATAAAGCTAAGTAAAACTAAAAATTAAAACTATTTAAGTTTAAGTTATTCTAAGCTCTTGATACATGACTAAATGATAAAACAGACCCAGTGACGATTTGCCACGTAAAGCTTAGAACAGTGATAAGTTTGAGTTCTGAGTTGTGACGCTGAGGGTCTAAGAAGATCTTTTATAAAGGCTGCTATTTGAAACAAGGAAGAGGTTCCTGTTTCTATGAAACCAGTTTATATGAGGTAGCCGTTTGATTTTTCATGCTATATATATTTGATGGCAGAAAAAATGGCACAGGATATGGAAACACTTTTGAGTAAAGTGGACTCAATTTCTTTGAATATGGATAAGGTGTGTCAAGATTGTTTAGACAAAGTCTCTCAAATACATATAGACGCAATTAAACTGAAAGTCTGTGTCAGCAGTAATAAAAGACCAAAAGTTTATTTCAAGAAAAATTGAACAAATAGAGAACTTTAATAGACAATTAAATTTGAGACTGTTAAACTGTCCTAAAAGTTGTAGGAATGTCCACTATGGAAGTCCTTAAAAAGTTTTTTGGAAAATTTGAAATCCCCCTACCATACACACAATATTCCATCTATAAACAAGGCTTATTACTTGCTGTTCAATAAGGACAAAAAATTTAAACAGGGGACCGACTAACCTATGAATCAATTTGGGACTTTGAATTATATGAAATAACAGGATAAAGATTTACATATTACTACTGCTATTCTTGAAGATTTGCCAAGGTTATGGATCGAGCAACTCTCATTGTTAATTTTGTCTTTATGCAAGATCTAAATGCTATCATGAAGATGTATTTTAAAAATAGTGGTAACTAAAAAATTATTTCCTTCTTTCCTAAGTTGACAATTATAAGAGACGAAACAAGGAAATTTGGGAGCCATCTTTTTGCTAGCATATCCATGCAAGTGCATTGTTAAGTATTTAGATTTGAGATATGGTTTTTTTCTGCCTGAACATTTTGGATCCTTTTTAGATCTTAAACAGCTAACTAGTAGTGGTGTATGAGGTTTAGCTACTGGAAATAAACCAAGATTATTCCTGTTTAAGTCTTTTCCTCAATGATTTTTTAGCAGAATATCTTTTCAGCAGAATATCTTTTTCTCCTCTCCTCTTTTAATAGTGGTCTGAGGAAGAGCTTGTATTTCACTGATTTCCTTATTCTTTTTTATTTATTCTTTCTATTTTTCATGCACAACTGATGTGATAAAGCAGGCACTGTGTTACTTGAACAAGTGTTGTAACTTGTACCGTATATACACGAATACAAGTCGATCTGAATATAAGTCGAGACCCCAATTTTTCCCCCCAAAAGGAGGAAAAATGGTTGACTCGAATAAAGTCGGTCGGCTTAATATTCAAGTGCCCTGTCCTGCCAGGATCTGCACCCAGCGCCCCCTCCCTCTCCTGTCAGGAACTGCACTCAGCCCCCTTCCCTCCATCCCCTATCAGGCTCGGTTCATAGACAACCCCGCGAAAGACAAAGGCGCGTGCCGACAACTGAGCGCAAGATGGAGGCGCGCGCCAAAGAAAATTACAGTTTTTAGGCTCCGACGGGGGTTTTTGTTGGGGAGCCCCCCCAGTTTACTTAATAGATATCGCGCCGGCGTTGTGGGGGGTTGTAACCCTCCACATTTTACTGTAAACTTAACTTTTTCCCTAAAACAGGGAAAAAGTGAAGTTTTCAGTAAAATGTGGGGGGTTACAAACCCCCACACTCCTCACAACGCCCCCATAACGCGGCACGATCTCTATTAAGTAAAGTGGGGGGGTTCCCCCCCACGCCCCCCCGTCGGAGCCCTAAAAACTGTAATTTTCTGCGGCGCGCGCCTCCACGCTGCGCTCAATTGTCTGCGCGCGCCTTTGTCCCGGCGCGCTTTTGACCTGACACCATCAGGCTCTGCACTCAGCCCCCTCCCTGCTAGGCACTACACACAGGCCCCTTCCCTCTCTCCCAGGCTCGCCACCCTGTCCCCCCCTCTCTGCCCGTCGTACCTCCTCTGCCGCTGGAATCCCTGGTGGTTCAGAGGTGTAGCGGACAGGAGTGAACATTCCGCCTCCTGCCCCACTGCTAACCCAGTCAGTCGCTGCCAGGAGTTCTCGAATTTAGTAATGTGTGTTGGACCGAAAGCTGCAGAGGTCCAGGAATCCCATTAGCACTTCCTCTCCTTTAGCATGGTGTTTGAGAACAGAGTCCTGTACTGCTACAAGCACAGTTTCTATGCTCAAATGTCTTCTGATCCCTAATTGGGCCTGGTCAAGTTTTGACCTGTTTTCTAGTAAGTCTGATATTTTTGGCAGGCTAGTTTGTCTATTAGTTTAGAGATCCATGGTTGGTTGGCTACCGGTCTGTAGTTTGAGAGGTCGTCTTGGTCTTTTTCTTTATTTTTCAAAACTGGTTTGGTGACCGAGAGTTTCCATTTAAGTGGGGCTTGTCCTGGCTGTAGTGATTTGTTGATGATGTCCATGAAGTAGGAGAGACCCAGGCCTTCGAGTTCCCTTATTGGAAGTTGGTTAGTTGGTCAGAGAACTTTTCAGCATCCCCTCTTATGCACATGTGCTAGAATGTTATTGTTCAAGTAAACACCACAAAAATCTGATGTGCATAAAATTTTTAAGAGGCCAATATTTTTATGCAGAACTACATTCCAGATCAAACTAATCTTTGTAATGGTAGTTACAGGAGGCATAGAACTCCTGCCCTGTGCTCAGCCTCAAAGTTTTCTATACATGTTTCTGCATCAGGGCAAAATAATACTGTAGTTTCATTAACATGTATTTTAATATGGTATGCATCGGTGTCCTATGCACTGATTCACACAGAATAATCATCTGTATGAAACACTTCTTTGCATCATGTAACCATAAAATTACAGAGATCTTGCTTAATTCCATATCAATGTCTGTGCAAGCTTTATTTATCAGCCCCTTAGATTCTATGATCTCTAGAGGCAGGGAAATATCTGCAAATACCTGCATGTAACTGGCCTTGAGCTACTACTGAAAGGTACAAGCCAGTGGCATAGTCAAAAAGGGGCTTTGAGGGCCTGGGCCCCCTTATTTGGGCTCAAGCCCTTTCCAAAATTATGGCATTTGTGGAATGGCTGATCAGTTTGCCCAAGCCCTTCCAGTCAAAGAGGTCTGTTGCCCAGCCTGGGCATGCAAAGGAGGTCCAGCATCACCAGCTGATATATACCATCGACTTCCTCACTGTTCAGGTAGTATGGACACGGGAAAAAGCTCAGGCAGTGGACCTCTTCTCCTGATGGGTTTTGGCCATCTCCACTAGCAAAAGGCAATGCCGTGGGGTGGGAGGGGGCAGAGGGGAAGAAAAAAGACGAGAAGAAATGTGAGCTCCTGCCCCTCAACCCCCTCAAAAAAAAAAAAAACCCAAAAAACAAACAGACATATATATGCCCCTGGTACGAGCTAAATCCACATCTCCCAAACTGAACTTCACTAAAGGGAGTGTCTGAACTTTCACTCACGATATAATCAGTAATAACCTTTCCAACACTTATTTTCTTAAACGCTGGTCTGTTTTTTAACTTCCCAATCACTTTTTTGAATCTGGAAATCCTTTCTTTCTATTGTGACAGCCTACTGAAAAATAAGATTATATAGTATCTCTAAAATATTAGAATTAATACATTTTTTTAGCCGATCCAGCACCCCATGCTAGCAAACTCCCAATAGAACAACTGCGATACAATACAAGGAGAATAGCTCTCCCAATGCATAAAGAATTGAAGATTATTCTTCCTAGAGTCTAGGGCTCTAGAGGAGGCCTAGCCAAACCACGAGGCAGAGAACACAATGGTCCAATAAAGCCAGGCACCATTTGTTTGCTAGTTGGCAAAGAAAGCAGCATATAGTATGCGCGACTTATATTTTTGATCATGCATTAAAAGCTTCTGCTGCGAGTACTGGCATCCAGATACTTACCTGGCGTGGAGCCTCAGATTTAAAGTATGAAGAGCAGGAAAAACTCACTGACTAGCTGTGCCACTGGAGATAATCTCTTCAGAAATAAAATAGAAGCAGCAGCTACCTTGATCAAGCAACATAGTGACAATCTGAAAGCCTCTCCAGGCCCACTACTGATCTAAACTCCTCTTTCATGAGGCATCAGAGTGGAGTGCAAAGGAACTCCAAATACTCTCAAAATGTATAGGTATCATCCCCCATCTCACACATCCCAAACAAAACAGGAATCTTGTTCAAGGTAGCAGAGGGCCAAGCTGAGGAAAGGGTTTTAGCCAATGCTCCTGTGTTCATACTAGTGCTGCCCGATTCACCGTTTTGAATCGATTCACTGATTTGCTTTGGTGAATCGATTTGTTTTCTAATTAAAAAAACTAAAATAATCAAACTCATCGATTACAGTGAGTCATGAGTCTCCTGACATGTTCTGGGTCTCCTAAAGCAGCAGCACCGGTGGCTGGCGGGCAGAGGTAGCATGATGAACAGGCTGTTCCTAGCCTGCCCCACCAGGGCCTTCACTCTGCCACGTCACTGATAACGCTGCAAAGTAAAGCCCTGGCGGGGCAGGCCACGAGCAGCTTGTTCAGAGCGCTGCTTCTGCCAACTAGCCTCCGTCACTGCTGCTGCTTTAGGAGGTCCAAATTTATGTCAAGTCTCATGGAGTTTTTTTGGGGGGGGATTTGTCGATCGGGAAGTGCTGCACAGGAGGATGGAAGGCAAAGAAGGAAAACTGCTGCACAAGGGGATAGGAGGGATGGAAAGCTGCTGCACATGAGGGGAGAGAGGAGAAAAGGATTGTAGGACATAGGGTGGAGGAGAGGAAGGAAGAGATGCAACAACGAGGTAGAAAGGGGTGAGGGAGAAATCCTACATATGATGATGGTGAGGGAGATATGCATGGAGAAGAGAGAGAGTCAGACATGTTGGACATAGCATGGAGGGCAGGGAGAGATGGTGCATGGGGAGAGAGAAAGAAATGTTGCACATGATAATGGAGGGGAAGAAAGGAGAGATGCTGCAAGGAGGGGAATAGAGAGGTTTGACCCATGGCACAAGGCAGGGAGAGAGCGATGATAGACAATGGGAAAGAAAAATAAATGTTTGATATGGCATTTAGGAACATCATCACTCCAAAGGTTTTTTTTTGGTTTTCAGTAAAAAAAAAGGTACAGAGATGGAAGATGAATGGTGAGCACTGAGATAGAAGAAAACGTCCAATGGGCAGGAGACCCTGGTGAGCAAGTTAACAGAAGACAAACATGATTTGAATAATAAAATGACCAGACAACAAAAGGTAGAAAAAATAATTTTATTTTCTATTTTGCAATTACAATATATCAGATTTGAAATGTGTATCCTGCTAGACCTGGTGTTAAGACAGCGAGCGTGAGCTAGGACCTAACAGACAGAGGAAAAGTCATTTTTATT
This sequence comes from Geotrypetes seraphini, assembly GCF_902459505.1. Classification (NCBI taxonomy): domain Eukaryota; kingdom Metazoa; phylum Chordata; class Amphibia; order Gymnophiona; family Dermophiidae; genus Geotrypetes; species Geotrypetes seraphini. The sequence continues at coordinate 62,615,688 of NC_047092.1, forward strand.
TTGGTTACACCACAGCACTGGTGTGAGGTTGGAAAGGGGGTTTGGGTGGGGTGGGTGAAGAGACTACAAAATAAATCCACCAGGCCGTTTGAAAAAAATGCCTTAGGTGGAAAATTAATCGAATAGAAAAATCAATTCAATAGGCCAAATCAAATTTTAAAAAAATCTTTCCCTGAATCGGGTAGCACTAGTCAGACAACCTACCAGCAGGAGGGAGGCTCAACTTCTTTGAGCTGAAGTTATTAGGGGCCAGTGGTTTGCGATGGGTTCTAAAAAATCATCTGGCTTGAATACAGTATTAGTATAGTGCATCAATGTACTTCTGCCACAATAGTAATTTCTTTAGGGCACACTATACTATACTAAACTGTCAATTACAGTACCCCATTAAACATCACTTTAAGTTTAACTTAGAACCAGAGGTGAGCTTCTCACTTGATTATATTCATGTGAACTGAATCACCACTTCAACTTCATCAGTCCATTAACCTCTTTTTTATATTAATTCAAATGTAAGCAATTTGATTCATTCAATATATATTTTTTCTTTTTTAAAAATTTCAAAATTACTTATCTCGCAAAAAACCCTAGGGAACAGTCCCTGACACGAATTCATGTTTCACAGGCTGCTGCTTCAAGGATCAATTCCCTTAGAAGATCAAGATGAAAATCAACAATCTGTTCTTTGTAAAATAGTGGCTTTTTTTTTATTTAAAAAAAAACAAAAAAAAAAACCCAACAGATTATTTTATAGTTCTAAGTTAAACTTAGTGATCTATATGGGGTACTTTGTTAACTGACAGATTATCTATTAGAAGACCATCTCAATTGCCCACCAAGGAAATCATGGTCAAACTCTCACTATTAGCAAATACTTACAAAACCCCTTCCTTCTCTCTTGGAAGCCAATATGGTAGAACCTGTTCCACCAGGGCAAAGAGGGTGAGGATTTTATTCCAAGTATTTACCGACCACAAAAAAAAATTGATTGTGGGGATGGAAATTTTGTCCCATCCTACATCTAAGGTCCCTGAACAATACCTATTAAAAATTAATAATACCTATTAAATAACAGTTCACAAGGATTTCTCTTCAAGGAGACCCTATGTTTGCTGGACTTGAAGGAGGTTTACAGCATAAAAATACATCCCAATCACAGTAAATATCCTATATTTGTCAAAGGACACACACACACCACTTCCAGTACCACTTACTGCGTTTTCGCCTCATGTCAGCTCCTCAAGTATTCAGAAAATGCCTTCTGATAATAGCGGTGGCTCTATGCAGATAGGAAAACACATGCACACCCAGTCTGCACAACTAAGTAATCAAGAGCACATCTCTGAAAGGGGCAGAAGGATCAGTACATACAACTATTTAAGTGCTACAAATACTAAGGTTTATCATAAATCTCCCACCTAAGCTTGTCACAAAAATTAGAGTTCACAAGAGCCCTATTAGGCACAATTCAGGCAACAGCCTTACTTCTTCAACAGAGGATCATGAATTTAGTGTCCACAGTGGAAGAAATCAAAACAAGTCAATACTAGGATAGTAGATACTAAGGATGTTAAGCCACATGGAATTACAGTGGTACCTCGGTTTACGAGTGCACCGGTTTGCAATTGTGTTTGCAAAACAAGCAAAACATTTGCAAAATCGGCGCCTCAGAAACCGAGCGTGGCTCGATTTACAAGTGCCCCTCCGCAATCCGGCACCCTCCCCCCACGATCCAGTATCCCCCTCCCCCCGCCACTTCTTACCATCATCTGGGCACCGGCACCTCCTGTGCTTGGTGCCGGTGCCCGAAGATCTGCCTCCTCTTCTACTGGGCCTTGAGCATCTGTGAATGCTCAAGGCCTGCGAGTTCACGTTCAGAACGTGAACACGCAGGCCTTGAGCATGCGCAGATGCTCAAGGCCCAGCAGAAGAGGAGGCCAATCTTCGGGCACCGGCACCAAGCACAGGACATGTCGGTGCCGGTGCCCAGATGACGGTAAGAAGCGGCGGGGGGGGGGGGGGGGGGAGGGTGCCGGATCGTAGGGGGGCCTTCGGGGGGAGCAATGCTGGTTCTCGTGGGGGGGGGGTGGAACGTATCAAAGCGAGTTTCCATTATTTCCTATGGGGAAACTCGCTTTGATAAACGAGCATTTTGGATTACGAGCATGCTCCTGGAACGGATTATGCTCGTAATCCAAGGTACCACTGTACATTCAGATCCTACTCCAGACCTTGTAGAAACAGTTTCGGATGCACAATTTTGAACAGTTTAATATCATCTGCAAATTAAATCACCTCACTCATAGTTACAATTCCCAGATCATTTATAAATAAGTTAAATAGCACCGGTCCCTGTGACACATCCCTGTGACACACCACTATGTACCCTCCTCCATAGAGAAAATGGCAATTTAACCTTACCCTTTGTTTTCTGTCTGATAACCAATTCTTAATCCACAACTGAACAATGCCTTCTATCCCATAACTCTTAAATTTTCTCAGGAACCTCTCATGAGGAACTTTGTCAAAAGCTTTCTGGAAATCTAGGTAAGCTAGATCAACCCATGTCTTTATCCATGTTTATTCACACCTTCAAAGAAGTCAAGCAAATTGGTGAAGCAAGATTCCCTTAGCTGAACCCATGCTGAATCTGTCTCATTAAATCAAGTTTGTCTACATGTTCCACATTTATAAATAAGTTAAATAGCACCAGTCCCTGTGACACACCACTATGTACCCTTCTCCATAGAGAAAATGGCAATTTAACCCTACCCTTTGTTTTCTGTCTGATAACCACAGACTAGCCCGCCTACTTCGAAGGGCTTTAAACTAGGTAAGTCGGGGGAGGGTACCCATTTTTACACCAGAGCAGTAAGTAACAATCCTGATGTGGCAAACCAAAACTCCGCTTCCAAGTCTGAGGTAAGTACCCTTAATGCAAAAGAATCGCTAGGAGACACTTTAACTCCAATGGGTGGCTCATTATAGGAGCTTAAAAAATAGAAAGAGTGGAGAGCTATGTATGTTAACGCACGCAGCCTAGGGAATAAATTTTTAGAACTAGAAACAGAAATAGTTAATGCAGATCTAGACGTAGTAGCAATATCCGAAACATGGTTCACAGACTCTCATGGGTGGGATATAACTATACCAGGATACAACCTGCTTCGACAAGACAGAGAGGGTAAGTTAGGAGGTGGGGTAGCACTTTACATCAAAGAGAACATCAAGACAACCAGGATCACGGATGTCAAGTATACTGGGGAATCCATCTGGGTAAACCTGGCCAGAGGCGGAGAAAAATGCCTATACCTTGGTGTGGTATACAGACCTCCAAGACAATCGGAGGACAAGGACACAGAATTAATTGAAGACATGGAGAATATCACCTTACGGGGGGACGTAGTTCTGTTAGGAGACTTCAACATGCCTGATGTAGACTGGAACACACTCTCAGCGACAACTTGTGATAGCAGAAGGATATTAACGTCCATGAAGGGAGTATGGCTCAAACAACTGGTACTAGAGCCCAGGCCATCCTGGACCTGGTACTTACGAACGGGGAAAGCGTTTGGAGGTCTCGGTGGGAGAAACGCTAGCCACTAGTGACCATAACATGGTATGGTTTAACCTTAAGAAAGGCTTCCCTAGATCACAAACAAAAACAAGGGTACTCAATTTCCGGGGTACTGACTTCACACGCATGGGAGATTTCGTCTATCAGACGCTGCAGGTTCAAGAAGTAACTGATAATGTGGAAGCTATGTGGTCAACCTTGAAATCGACCCTTCATGAGGCAACTATCCGCTACATAAAATCGGTAACCAAACAACAAAGAAAAAAGAAACCCCAATGGTTCACAGATGAGGTCTCGTACCTAGTCAAGGAGAAGAAAAAAGCATTTCTCTTATACAAACGCACCGGGAAAAAGAAGCTAACATTGAATACAGGATAAAGTCTGCAGCGGTCAAAACAGCAGTCAGGGAGGCCAAACTTCGAACGGAAGAAACTCTAGCGAAGAACATTAAGAAAGGGGACAAATCCTTCTTCAGATACATTAGCGACAGGAAAAAGAACACAAATGGGATAGTACGCCTTAGAACGCCAGACAGGAATTATGTGGAAACAGATTCCGATAAAGCCAAAATACTGAATGATTACTTCTGTTCAGTCTTTACCTGTGAGGCACCAGGGCACGGGCCACGGCTGGAAGCAAAGCAAAGCATGGAAGACCCATTTCAGAATTTTGAGTTCACACCAGCTGATGTTTACAGAGAACTGTCAAGACTCAAGGTGAACAAAGCCATGGGACCGGACAATTTGCACCCAAGAGTGCTCAGAGAGCTATGCGATGTTTTGGCGGAACCGTTAGCCGTGCTCTTCAATCTCTCCCTGAGAACGGGGAGAGTCCCCCTGGACTGGAAAACTGCCAACGTTGTTCCTCTTCACAAGAAGGGTTGCAGAGCGGAGGCTGCGAATTACAGACCAGTGAGTCTCACATCAATAGTGTGTAAACTCATGGAAACTCTACTTAAAGGCAAATTAGACACAATACTGGATGAGGGGAATCTGAGAGATCCCTGCCAACATGGATTCACTAGGGGCAGGTCATGCCAGTCCAATCTTATCAGCTTCTTTGACTGAGTGACAGGAAAGCTGGACTTGGGAGAGTCTCTGGACATAGTGTACTTGGATTTCAGTAAAGCTTTTGACAGTGTCCCACACCGTAGACTATTAAACAAGATGAAATCAATGGGGTTAGGTGAGAAACTAACTGCATGGGTCAAGGAGTGGCTGAGTGGAAGACTTCAGAGGGTGGTGGTCAATGGCACCCTCTCTGAGACATCGGAAGTGACTAGCAGAGTGCCGCAGGGCTCAGTCCTGGGACCATCCCTTTTCAACATATTCATAAGGGACTTGACCTGAGGGCTTCAGGGTAAAGTAGCACTGTTTACCGACGACGCCAAACTGTGTAATATAGTAGGTGAAAGCAATCTCAAGGATAGTATGATGCAGATCTGATCACATTGGAAAACTGGTCCTCGACATGGCAGCTGGGTTTCAACGCTAAGAAGTGTAAGGTCATGCATCTCGGTAGCAGAAATCCGTGCAGAACATACACCTTGAATGGAGAAACACAAGCTAGGACTTCAGAAGAACGGGACTTGGGAGTGATCATCAGCGCAGACATGAAGGCTGCCAAACAAGTAGAGAAGGCCTCATCCAAGGCAAGGCAAATGATGGGATGTATCAATAGAAGCTTCGTCAGCCGCAAACCTGAAGTCATAATGCCACTCTACAGAACCATGGTGAGACCTCATCTGGAATACTGTGTGCAATTCTGGAGGCCACGTTACCGGAAAGATGTGCTTCGAGCTGAGTCGGTCCAGCGGATGGCCACTAGGATGGTCGCCGGACTCAAGGGTCTCTCATACGAAGAAATACTGCAGCTCTATACCCTAGAGGAGCGCAGGGAAAGGGGTGACATGATTGAGACATTCAAGTACGTCACAGGTCGTGTAGAGGCGGAAAACGATATATTCTTTCCCAAGGGACCCTCGGTCACAAGGGGGCACCCGTTCAAACTCAGAGGAGGGAAATTTAGTGGTTGACATCAGGAAGTATTTCTTCACAGAAAGGGTGGTAGATCACTGGAACAAACTTCCGGTGCAGGTGATCAAGGCCACCAGTGTGCTCGACTTTAAGAATAAATGGGACATCCACGTGGGATCCCTACGACGGTCGAGTTAAGGAACTAGGTCATTAGCACTCAGACTTAATAGGGTGGGTAAATGGAGTGGGCAGACTTGATGGGCTGTAGCCCTTTTCTGCCGTCATCTTTCTATGTTTCTATGTTTCTAACCAATTCTTAATCCACAACTAAACAATGCCTCCTATCCCATAACTCTTAAATTTTCTCAGGAACCTCTCATGAGGAACTTTGTCAAAAGCTTTCTGGAAATCTAAGTAAGCTAGATCAACCCATGTCTTTATCCATGTTTATTCACACCTTCAAAGAAGTCAAGCAAATTGGTGAAGCAAGACTCCCTTAGCTGAACCCATGCTGAATCTGTCTCATTAAATCATGTTTGTCTACATGTTCCACAATTTTATTTTTTACAATTGTTTTCAATATTTTGCCCAGCAACAAGGTCAGGCTTACAGTTCTATAATTCCCCAGATCTCCCATAATGCCCTTTTTTAAAAGCTGTGTGACCCACCCTCCAATCTTCAGGTACTACAGACGATTTTAGCGACAAGTTACAGATCAGTAATTTCATGTTAAGAGTTCTTTCATTACCTTGGGATGTATACCATTCAGTCCAGGTGATTTATCACTCCTTAACTTGTCGATTTGGCTAGTTTTCCAGGTTCACTGAGATTTCTTTCAATTCCTCCACCTCATCACCCTTTAAAATCATTTCCGGTTCAGGAAGATTTCTTACATCTTCTTCCGCATTCAGTCTCTCTACTATAACCTTATTCTGCCCGAGCATACCTTTTTACCCCTTGATCATCCAATGGTTCCACGGATTCCCTCGCAAGTTTTCTGCTTTTGATGTACCTAAAAAAAATTGTTACTATGAAGTTTTGCTTGTTTGACAAGTTGTTCTTCGTATTCTTGTTTAGCTTGCTTTTTTTTTTTTTTTAATCAATGCTTTGCATCTAACTTGCCAGTGCTTATGTCTCTTATTTTCTTCATTGGGATCCTTTTTCTATTTTTAAAGGATGCTTTCTTGGCTGTAATAACATCTTTCACGTCACCTTGTAACCACACAGGATCTTGTTTTCTCTTCTTTTCACCTTTTTTAAATATGTGGAATACATCTGGTCTGGGCTTCCACAATGGTATTTTCAAATGTCATCCACACCTGGTTTACACTTCTGACCTTTGCCAAGACCCTATATACAAATACCACAGAATGAGGCTATTTGCATTATCAAGGAGTTTTTAGATTTGACTTGTAAAAATATAAGGATCCCTACTGATTTTTTTGATAAAATTATTAGCTCTGGCAATGCAAAAAAAATTTTAGTTATAGGGACCAATTTTTCCAACAGATCTCCGAGTGGCCATGGGAGCAACTATGACCCCCTTTGTTGCCAATCTTTTTATGCAGAAATTTGAAGATTTGTAGATTAAACATAATCCTTTTTCTACCTTTATTGACATCTGGCTATGCTAGACAGATGGGCATCTTCATGGTGTGGTTAGATTCGGAAGACCAGTTGATTTCTTTCCATCATTGGTTTAATTCCTGTCACTCTAACATCCAGAAGACAAAACACAAAAGAAATCCAATGGGTCTGCAATAATTGTTGAACAACGAAACCAAAAGAAGACTGAAGAGGTGATGTGACAAAATGCCAAGTCTATTATTTGAATCAATAGACACTTTGTATCAAAATAGTTCCCTTTAGGTTTGAGACCTGGACCCGACACAGTCCGTGTTTCGAAAAACACTTCTTCCTCAGGGGTCCTAGATGTGTCAAAAAATTCAATTTCACAGAGCCATATGATGTACAACAGGATTGTAGTAGTTTCTTAAAAAAACTCAATTTCGATGGACTAGAGAAGAAGTCCTGTGGTGATCCGTCGCAGTAGTGATTAGAGATGGAGATAAATTCATCACTACAATCTTCTGTAAATCCACCGATAGGAATACTTTTTCAAGTTCTCTAGCAATCACCTTATGGCTCTTAAGCGAAGTCTTCCAATCTCTCAATTTTGGACTGGAAAACAGCTAACGTCGTTCCTCTGCACAAAAAAGGGTTGCAGAGCAGAGGCTGCGAATTACAGACCAGTGAGTCTCACATCAATAGTGTGTAAACTCATGGAAACACTACTTAAAGGTAAATCAGACACGATCTTGGATGAGGGGAATCTAAGGGATCCCAGTCAACATGGATTCACTAAAGGTAGGTCATGCCAATCCAACCTTATCAGCTTCTTTGATTGGGTAACATGAAAGCTAGACTCGGGAGAGTCTCTGGACATAGTGTACTTGGATTTCAGTAAGGTTTTTGACAGCGTCCCACATCGTAGACTATTAAGCAAGATGAAATCGAAGGGGTTAGGTGAGACACTAACTGCATGGGTCAATGATTGGCTGAGTGGAAGACTTCAGAGGGTAGTGGTCAACGGCACCCTCTCTGAGACATCTGAGGTGACTAGCGGAGTGCCACAGGGCTCAGTCCTGGGCCCATTGCTTTTTACATATTCATAAGGGACTTGACCCGAGGGCTTCAGGGTAAAGTAACACTATTCGCAGATGACGCCAAACCATGTAATATAGTGAGTGAAAGCAATCTGCAGGATAGTATGACGCAGGATCTGCTTACGTTAGAAAACTGGTCCTCGACATGGCAGCTGGGCTTCAACGCTAAGAAATGTAAGGTCATGCATCTCGGCAGTGGTAATCCATGCAGAACTTACACCTTGAATGGAGAAACACTAGCTACGACTTCAGAAGAACGAGACTTGGGAGTAATCATCAGTGCAGACATGAAGGCTGCCAAACAAGTAGAGAAGGCCTCATCCAAGGCAAGGCAAATGATGGGATGTATCAATAGAAGCTTCGTCAGCCGCAAACCTGAAGTCATAATGCCACTGTACAGAACCATGGTGAGACCTCATCTGGAATACTGTGTGCAATTCTGGAGGCCACATTACCGTAAAGACATGCTTAGAGTTGAGTCGGTTCAGCGGATGGCAACTAGGATGATCTCGGAGCTCAAAGGTCTCTCGTATGAAGAAAGACTAAACAAATTGCAGCTTTACACTCTAGAGGAACGCAGGGAAAGGGGGGACATGATTGAGACATTTAAATACATCACAGGACGTGTTGAAGGAGAAGACGACATCTTCTTTCCCGGAGGACCCTCGGTCACAAGGGGCACCCGCTCAAACTCAGAGGAGGGAAATTTAATGGAGACACGAGGAAGTATTTCTTCACAGAAAGAGTGGTAGATCACTGGAACAAGCTTCCAGTACAGGTGGTCAAGGCCACCAGCGTGCTTGACTTTAAGAATAAATGGACATCCACGTGTGATCCTTGCGAAGGTCGAGATAAGGACATCCACGTGGGATCCTTGCGAGGGTCGAGATAAGGAACTAGGACATTAGCACCCAGACCTAATGGGGGGGTCAGTAGAGTGGGTAAACTTGATGGGCTATAGCCTTTTTCTGCCGTCAACTTTCTATGTTTCTATGTTTCTATATGCTCGGACACAACAGAATATTGTCATCAGAGCAGTCAGTTGTTTCATCAGAGCAGTCAGTTGGTCAGAGAGGTTATCCCCTCGTCTAGAAGAGGTATGCAGGCAGATTGACAGGCTTAAAAGCGACAAATCCCCGGGACCGGATGGCATCTATCCGAGGGTAATCAAGGAACTGAAAAGGGTTATAGCTGAACTGCTTCAACTAATAACCATCTGTCGATCAAATCGGGAAGGATTCCAGAAGACTGGAAAGTGGCGAATGTTATGCCAATCTTCAAGAAAGGTTCAAGGGGAGATCCAAGAAAGCACAGGCCGGCGAGTCTGACCTTGGTACCGGGAAAGATGGTAGAGGAGCTGATAAAGGATTGCATCGTTGACCACCTTGACGGACACAATCTGATGAGAACCAGCCAGCACGGCTTCAGCAAAGGAAGATCTTGCTTGACGAACTTGCTGCACTTTTTTGAGGGAGTTAACAGGCAGATAGACAAAGGTGGCCCGGTCGACATTGTATATCTGAATTTTCAGAAGGCGTTTGACAAGGTCCCGCATGAATGACTACTTCAAAAAATTGTGTGCCATGGGATTGAGGGTGAAATATACACGTGGATCAAAAACTGGTTGGCAGATAGAAAACAAAGAGTAGGGGTAAATGGACAATACTCGGACTGGAAAAGCGTCACCAGTGGAATGCCGCAGGGTTCGGTGCTTGGGCCTTTGCTCTTCAACATATTTATAAACAACCTGGAAATTGGAATGACGAGCGAGGTGATTAAATTTGCAGATGATACGAAGTTATTCAGAGTAGTGAAGACGCAGGAGGATTGCGAAGACCTGCAACAGGACATAAACATGCTCGAGAAATGGGCCGCGACATGGCAAATGAAGTTTAACGTGGACAAGTGTAAGGTGATGCATGTTGGTAACAAAAATCTTGTACATGAATACAGGATGTCTGGTGCCTTACTCAGAGAGACACCCCAGGAAAGAGACTTGGGAGTACTGGTTGACAAGTTGATGAAGCTGTCCGTGCAATGCGCGGCAGCAGCAAAAAGGGCAAACAGAATGCTTGGAATGATTAAAAAGGGGATCACGAACAGATCAGAGAAGGTTATCATGCCGTTGTACCGGGCCATGGTACGACCTCACCTGGAATACTGCATCCAGAACTGGTTGCTGTACTTGAAGAAGGACACAGTGCTACTTGAAAGGGTCCAGAGAAGAGCGACTAAAATGGTTAAGGGGCTGGAGGAGTTGTCGTTCAGTGAGAGATTAGAGAAACTGGGCCTCTTCTCCCTTGAAAAGAGGAGATAGATGGGACATGATTGAAACCTTCAAGATAATGAAGGGAATAGACTTAGTAGATAAAGACAGGTTGTTCACCCTCTCCAAGGTAGGGAGAATGAGAGGACACTCTCCAAAGTTAAAAGGGGATAGATTCCGTACAAATGTAAGGAAGTTCTTTTTCACCCAGAGAGTGGTGGAAAACTGGAACGCTCTTCTGGAGGTTGTCGTAGGGGAAAACACCCTCCAGGGATTCAAGACAAAGTTAGACAAGTCCCTGCGGAACTGGAACATATGCAAGTAGGGCTGGTCTTGGTTAGGGTGCTGGTCTCTGACCTAGGGGCTGCCGCGGGAGCAGACTGCTGGGCACGATGGACCACTGGTCTGACCCAGCAGCGGCAATTCTTATGTTCTCGGATGTCCTTCATAGTCTATAAGTGGGCCAAATTTTTGAACAGCGATTTGTTGTTTCTTGAGCATGATCAATCTGCAGAAAATGAAGAGATCACTTGTATATTACAGTATTCTCCAAAAATTGAAGATTTGGTCCACATCTTGAGATGCCATTGGGACATTTTTGAACTTCAACCTGCATTTAAAGGTTCTTTCCTGAGGATTGCATTGATACAACAACATAACTTGAAATAACTTTTTTAAATCCTTCCAATGTTAATAGGACACTGACATACACCACAGCAGAAGCTGTTGGTAGTCATCACAGATGTTACAACTGTCAAATTTGCAATATAACATTGGAATGTGAAGGTTGATATAGGAATCCCTGTACTAGAAAGATGTTTTTCTTGTCATACAACACTGCATGTTCCTCTTCCCACCTTTCCTCCAAAGTACACAGATTGACAGACTTAAAGATCTCAATCTGTATACTTTGGAGGAAAGGCGGGAGAGGGGAAATATGATAGAGATGTTTAAATACCTACGTAATATAAATGTGCACGAGTCAAGTCTCTTTCATTTGAAAAGAAACTCTGCAATGAGAGGGAGATAAGAGGTGGATAGGATAGGTGGATAGGATGAAGTTAAGAGGTGATAGGCTCCAGAGTAATCTGAGGAAATACTTTTTTTACAGAAAGGTTGGTACATATGTGGAACAGTCTCCCGGAAGAGGTGGTGGAAATAGAGACACTGTCTGAATTCAAGAGGGCCTGGGATAGGCATGTGGAATCTCTCAGAGAGAGAAAGAGATAATGATTACTGCGGATGGGCCATTTGGCCTTTATCTGCCGTCATGTTTCTATGTATATGACGTGATATGTCCGTGTCCCAAAATATACGTGGGACAGACTACCCGTCCTTTTAAGACACATATGATATAACATAAGAGCTGTTTGTGTAACAATAGACTACAAGCTTCCTTGGTGTTACATTGCTTAGAATACAATCATTGTTTTTCTGATCTGCGTTGCTGTGTTTTAGATGCTGTTCCTGATTGCTTGGAAGACAAAAGGCGTTTTTTTGCTACAATGTGAACAACAGTAGATTCACAGATTGAACAGTGAAGAACCTGAAGGATTAAATCAAAATCTGGAATGGAGTCTATTTTATTGAGTTTGTTTTATTTCAAGTATTGCTGAGGGCATCTGGCATTTCCTCAGTGAATTTTTCTAGCCATATGAATAGAAATGTGAAGACCTGGTGAGACAGAATTTAAAAGGCTGAACTGATTTAAATAGAGCTTACCTATGGAGCTTTTTGTTTTATCCGGGCATTGCATATGCCTCTGCGTTTCCAGCTAATTAAATTTTTTCCCCCTCCCTGAAAGATAGTTGATGGATTACCGTATATACTTGAATATAAGTCGATCCGAATATACGTCAAGACCCCCTTTTTCCCCCAAAAAAGGAGGAAAAATGGTTGACTCCAATATAAGTCGGGCGGCTTAATATTCAAGTACCCTGCCCCGTCAAGCTCTGCACCCAACCCCCCTTCCTTCCTCCCCTGTCAGGCTCTGCGCCCAGCACTCTTCCCTCTCTTCCCTGTCAGGCATTGCACCAGCCCCCTTCCTTCCTTCCTTTCCCCCCCCTGTCAGGCACTGCACCAGCCCCCTTCCTTCCTTCCCCCCCCCCCGGCAGGCATTGCACCAGCCCCATCCCTTCCTTCCTTCCCCCCCGTCAGGCATTGTACCAGCCCCCTCCCTTCCTTCCTTCCTTTCCCCGTCAGACTCTGCACCCGCCCTCCCTGCCCTAGCCTCATAGGTACCTCATCTGGCGATCAGCGGTGGCGGTGCAGCGGGCAGGAGCGAACTTTCCAAGTTCCTGCCCTGCTGCTAAAGGCTGCCGGAGTTTCTTCGGCCGCTGAGCAGCAGGAGCATGATTTTGCGCTGCTGCTCAGTACTGAGAGGCATCCTTACTGGCTCCCGCAAATTCTCACGACAGTCACCTCCTAATGCAGATAAGTCTGTTATTTGTTAATCTTTGCAATTTCAGTGGATTTACTGCATTGCACAGAGCACCAACAGCCATTTCTGTGGCAGGTCCTCTGAAGTAGAATGCATTACCGCGATATTTGAGATTATGTAAAGATAAGATGTCTTTAGAAAGCAACTAAAAACTTGTTTGTTTTTGAAAGCTTTATTAGCTATCGGTGTTTTATCTACTTTATGGTCTGCTTACATTCAAATTTTTTACCATGTGTTTTTTTTAGCGGAAGTGTTATGGGTTGAGGGGATTTGATATGAAAATGTTGTTACTAGACTGTGTCTGTGTATGTTTATCCTGTAATACACATAGGCACTAAGCGGAGAAGAAATTTTTAAAATAATGGAAGATTAAGTTTATACCTTCGATAATCTTCTCTTTTTTAGTCCCTACAGGATGCCATATGCTAGGTTTTCAATCCCGACCCGCAGTCCAGGAGTTGCAGAAATCCACAACTTTCCTGAGCACATGCTTCACCCCCTTAGCCTGTTAGTAAACATATCCAGTTAAATCCCAAAGTTAAGCAACAAACCTGAACAAATCCATGACAAAGGGGTTACAGGGGAAAAACCCCTTTCACATAAAAAATTCATGAACTAGTTTGCTCTGCAAAATATTAACAAGTGATAAACAGGCACAAAGGCAACTCAGAAAAACATTGAGGAACAATGTAGAACTAACCTGCTGTGTGAAACGAGCACCCCAAGAAAGATCTTCGGTAATGTGCATACTCACAGAAAACTCCCCTCAGGATCTGTCAACTAGCTGGAAAATCTTCAAGACTGTAAGAAGAATAACCGAGGCAGAAAGGAGCAGGCTACTCCAAACAACTGAGTGTATACAGAGAGGGTGTTTCATATGGAATTCTCCAGGAACTAACAGAAAGAAGATTATTGAAGGTATAAGTCTAATCTTCCATTCTGTTACTTACCTTCCGGATTCAATATGCTAGGTGATGTACCAAAGCCATGCTAGCTAGGGAGGGACAAAAGAGCCTGTTCTAAAAACAGCATCAGAATGTGCCGCCACATCCACTCAGTAAAACCAAGTAAAAACATGAAGATAGGACCAAGTAGCTGCCCTGCAAATTTCGTCAGGCTAAATCGTGCAAAATTCCACCCACACCGCAGCCACATTTTTCGTCAAGTGTGCTTTAAGCAAAATCGGTGGCTGCTTGCCGCTGGCAATGCAAGTCATGGAAATGGCCATTCGCAACCATCGAGTGATCAAGGACTTAGACGCCGGCCTACCACAGCGAGGCGCAGTAGTTAGAAAAAAAAAAAGGTAATCAGTCCTCTCCAAATAATGGAGCAAGACCTCCCACACATTCAATTTACGTAAGAACTGAACTTTGAATTCTGAATCTGTTGGATGAAATGCAAGCAACCTAACCTCCTGGTTGACATGAAAGACCGAGACCACTATCAGCAAAAGGAAGGTACAATACAGAGGAAAACACCCACATTCATAAAATGGAGAAAGGGTTCCCTGCATGAAAGAGCCTGAAGCTCCGAAATATGCCATGCCAAGACAATGGAGATCAGAAAAAGTAAACAGTCTTGAATGTTAGATTCAGAAGAGAAGCATTCTTCAGCAGTTCGAATAGGGTCTCTCCAAGGCCCTAAGATTCCACGAAGGGAAAGGAAGACGCAAGGGAGTATGCAATGAAGCACCCCCCTAAACCTGGTTACATCAGGATGAGCAGTATGTGAACTAGCACCTTTGCGCGCTCGAAAACACAAAAAGCCTACAACCTGAGCTTTCAGGGAGGCCACTGACCGACCTTTGTCTAAACCCTTCCAAAGGAAAGCCAAGACTACTGAAATGGGAGACTTTTCAGGCTCCACCTGATCACTAGCATACCACTGTTGGAAAGCCAATACAGGCGCATATGCCATAGAAAGCCATAATAGAGGGTTTCTTCAAGCGCAAAAGTGTCAAGATAATTATCTTAATAACCACGCATCATCAAGGCTGAGTGCTCAAGAACCATGCCGTAAGACCAAAATACCGTGGGTACTCCATGGGCACTGATCCCTAACTGAGATATCATCAATGAAGAGGGAGTCAGAGCTTCTCGTCCCACTGAAGATGTACGAGATCTGTATAGCAAGAGCGACAAGGCCAATCCAGAGACACTAGAATCACCAGGCTGGGATGCATCATTATCCGGAAGATGACCCGACCAAACAAAAGCCACAGAAGGAACATATACAGGAGATCTTAAACCAGCCAGGCAGCACCAAATCATCCATTCCTAGGTTTCCACACTGTGTTCTTCGACTGAAAACACGCCTGGCCTTTGAGTACTCTGCTGAAACCATCAAGTCCAACTGAGGTTGACTCCAGCGCTGAATAATCAGACTGAATGTCTTCTGTGAGAGAGACCTTTCTCCCAGATCCAGAAACTGTTGGCTGAGGAAACATGCCTGAACATTGTCGACGCTGGCCACATGGTCCGCTGAGAGCGACAGAAGATGAGCTTCCGCCCAACGAAACAGCATGCAAGCTTCTTGGCCTAAGAGAGCACTTCCTATGCCCTCATGATGATTCACACATGCCATTGCCGTGGTGTTGTCAGAGAAGACTCGAACTGCTTTTCCTATTAGGATGGGATGGAGAGCAAGAAACACCAGCTGAACTGCCCTGAGTTCCAGATGATTGATTGACCATTTCTGACATGTAGTCCATTGCTCCCGAATGGAATGTTCTCCACAAGTGAGCACCCAATACGACAGGCGGGCATCCGTCATGAGTCATCCAGTTTGATATCTGAAGAAGCCTGCCCTGATGGAGAGCCTTCACCTGAAGCCACCAGCTCAAGCTGTTGCGAGATGGCTCCGTCCAGGGGAGCGGCATTTAAAGGGGATGACGTTGTGGAGACAATCAAGAAAGGTACTCCTGTAACGGGCGCATGTGCGCACAGGCCGCCATGGACCCCAGAGCCTGACTATACAGCCAGGCCGTGGGAGCCAGGTAGTCCAAAAGAGCTCTGATCTGCTGTTGAAGTTTCTGTCTGCATGCCTCAGGAGGAAACACATGACCCTGTTCGGTATCGAAGAGAAGACCCAGATACTCCAAGGACTAGGAGGGCATCAAATCACTCTTCTTGAAGTTGACAATTCACTCCAACGCCTGCAACTGAGACACTACCATTTCCAACGCACTTTTGCACTCTGAACTAGATGGAGCTCAAATCAACCAGTTGTCAAAGTAAGGATGGACCTGGATCCCCTGCTGATGGAGAAAGGCCGCCACAACTACCATCATCTTGGCGAACGTGTGGGGCGCCATCGTGAGGCCAAAGGGTAGAGCAGTGAACTGGAAATGCTGGGAACAGGAACTCAAGCCTGTTAGGGTCAAAGTTACAATGAGCTGGGAGGATCCTGGGAGGTTTACTGCGTTCTAAGTCAGTAGTTCCCAACCCTGTCCTGGAGGACCACCAGCCAGTCAGGTTTTCAAAATATCCCTAATGAATATGCATGGAGCAGATTTGCATGCCCATCACCTCCATTATATGCAAATCTCTCTCATGCATAGTCATTAAGGTTTTCCCAAAAACCCGACTGGCTGGTGGTCCTCAAGGACAGGGATGAGAACCACTGTTCTACGCAGTATGCCAGAGCATGTTTACAATCCAAGGTGTACAGTACAGTGCTCTCTCAGGAAGAATTCAAAATATACTTCAGACTTGATTCCCATCACTACTACTTATTTCTATAGCACTGCTAGATGTATGCAGTGCTGTACATTAAACATCCTGCTCAACAAAGCTTCCGATCTAATTAAAACAATCCCTGCTCAACAGAGCTTCCAATCTAATTAAAACAAACAGGACAAGTAGGAGTTTGAGAATTTCTTGCAGCAGGAATGATAGAAGGATGCAGATAAGAGACTTACCCAATGAACAGAGTTCCCAAGGAACAGTATAAGGAGAGATACTGAGAAGCTGCAGAGTGAATGCAGGTGCTTGTAAGTCAATAAGGAATTTGAACTGTATGTGAAAATAGATAAAACGCCAATCAAGTGACTTGAGAAGATGGGTAAGCGAAACTGGCAGAATATAAATAAATCGTGCAGCAGAATTTTGAACGGATTGAAGGGGAGAGAAATGGTTTAGTGGAAACCTGTGAGAAGCAAGTTGCAGTAATCTCAGCAAGAGAAATCAACTCTGTTCCACCAACACTATGGAAACCCTATGCGATTACTCGCCATAGTCTGCGTATGTCT
Organism: Geotrypetes seraphini; assembly: GCF_902459505.1. NCBI lineage: Eukaryota > Metazoa > Chordata > Amphibia > Gymnophiona > Dermophiidae > Geotrypetes > Geotrypetes seraphini. Next base: position 62,632,862 of record NC_047092.1, read on the forward strand.
GCATAGTCTTATATTGCCTTTTTGTATGCCTATAGTATTCACAGTACATCTTTCTTCTCTTCATATTTCTCTAGCATGTATTTAAATACTTCTTACATAGATACTATAATTAGATTGTGAGCCCACTGGGACAAAGGGAATATTTTCTAATGATTGACAATGTAACCCTCATTTCTAATGTATTAGTATTGTAAACCACTTAATACTCATGTCAAATATAATAAATCCAATCCAATAAGAAAGGGTTTTGCTAGTGTGCTCAAAGGAAAGTTTGGATTTTGGTGATATTGTTGAGAAAGAAACAGGCTTTAGCGGTATGTTGGATTTGTGCAGGAAAAGAAGGAGTCGTCAAATATGATTCTGAAGTTGCAAGCTGATAAAGGTGGGGGGGGGATGGAAAAATTATGCATCATACCCGATAATTTTCTTTCCTTTTATCACGGCAGATGAATCCAGTGTGTGTTGTCCATCAACCAGCAGGTGGAGATAGAGAGCACTAAGCTGAACTCTGTCATACTGTATATAAAATGGTATGCTCACTGGTAATCCAGTATGCCTCGTAACAAAGCTGTAGGACCAGCTGAACAGGCCTATTGGCCAAGAATGCCCTACTCACACTAACACCACACACCCAACAATCAGGCTCACACCAAGCAGACCCCCTGACCAAACCTGCAGAGTACCGCAGAGACATAAAGGAGCAGGACTCTGGATTCATCTGCTGTGACTAAAGGAAAGAAAATTATTAGGCACGATACATAATTTTTTCTTCCTTATTATCAGCAGCAGATGAATCCAGAGAAGAGTGGGGCGTAAAAAAGCAGTCCTCAGAAGGGTGGGACACAGAAAACAGTGCATAACAGGAAAGAGATACTGAGCCACATAATCCTGGAAGACCAGGAGTGTCCAAGTACCCACTGTAGCTCCAGAGATGGAAACATGCTTGTAACCAGAGGAATCCATGCACAAACTCTACATCCATAGATGAAGTCATGAACTAGGGACAAAAAATGGCCACATGCTTGTAGAGAATGTCACAGGGAAAAATTTGTCCCCATCCCCACGGGACCTATCATCGTCCCCGCAAGTTCTGACCCTGTCCCATCCCTGCAAGCTCTGTCCTCATCTGCACAAGCCTCAAGCACTAAGTGTTTGAGGCTTGTATGGATGAGGACAGAGCTTGTAGGGATGGGACAGAACTCACGGTGATGGGATAGGGATAGTAATTGATCCTGTGGGGACATGGACAAATTTGTCCTCATGTCATTCTTTAGCTCGTTATCACCTTCAGAAAATGAACAATGCCCGAGACCTAGAGAGTGCAGCACATTTGAGTGCACGAGAAATCAGTGTGGCCACTCTACAGCCAGAGAGGGTGAAATACTCCACTCCCATAGCACTCTCCATTGAGAGAAGGCGCAATACTCAAAAGTCCCAGCGCGTGGCTTATATGCAGAGAATAACAAACCCATGAGAATCAGAAAAGGGAAGCATGTCACTGAGATAAAAGGCTCCGAGAAGAGCCGCCCAAATTCCAGAAAGAAAGCCATCACAATCCCAAGGCAGAACTGCACATATCACTCCTAGGAGGATGGCATAGCCTGAGAAACAAGGAGGTAGAGCACTCCACAGCCATCCATTCTAAAAGCACAAAAACCTGAGGCACAGCTGTATCCCACACATCCAAAGTGTAAGAATATGATAGGAATGAGCTGATAAGAGCCAAATCTGCCATCACTGCAGAGCACTGAATGAACTGCCATACCAACTAGAGTCCAAATGTATAAACCTGTGTGGTTTAAGAGTTGCTTAGTGACACAGTCTGTCGTAACCGGAGACAGCACGTAGGAATCAGGGGGACCCCAGAAGCCAACCACCCTGGATAATTCCATGTCAACTGATCCAATTTCAAGGAGGGTCCCCACTCGACAACTTCCACAAATACAAAAAAGTGTCCCAAATAAAGGGGTCCCTACCTCTGGACCTAGTTGAGACCATGCCTCAAAATTTTGGATATCTTTATCAGAAGTCCCTGAAAAAAATGTCATCAGTATCTGAGATGGTCAAGTGGGGAGCTCTGGACCACTTGACATAGAATGAGCCCCGAAAATTCAACCTGGAAAAGGTTAATAAAAAGGTGCAGACTGAGAAAAACATGCCTAGCAACCACCCCATGATCAAACAAACACTGTCCATGAGCTCAGTAACTACCCCAAATGGTTCAAGGAAGCTAGAGGCAGGGTATCCAAAGAGGAGGTCCCATAACTGGTCTGACTGAGTACACATAGCTACAACACAGCTAGGAAGTATACTGACATAAGAGCAAGAATAGCACAGTTACTTACCATAACAGGTGTTATTCGGGGACAGCAGGCAGATATTCTCACATGTGTAATGTAATGTAATTTATTTCTTATATACCGCTAAACTCCGTTAGGATTCTAAGCGATTTACAAAAAATAGACAATAGTGTGCATTAAAATTATAAGTAATATAGGTTTACAGAGAAATATACATTAAAGGATACAATAAAAATAAGATAAATAAAGAATAGGTACTTAGAAATTCCCTTACTGTCCCGAAGGCTCACAATCTAACTGAAGTACCTGGAAAAATAACAATTAGTTGAGTAATAAAAGTAAGAAATACAAATAGAAGAAAAAATAAGAAAATAAACATTCTAACAAGACTACATTGATCTAAGGACTTTGAAAGGTAGAAAAGAAGAGAGATAGGAATAGCTGCAGAAAGGAGGAACCGTTGAGCAATAGAATTTTGGAGAAATTTAAATGTTAAAAATAAAACAAAACAAGGGGCAAATCAATGAATGAAATTAACAATAAAACAAACTGGAAAAAAAAAGTGAAAATATAAATCAGAACAGTCGGATTAAAGTCCAGATTGAGATGACTTCACTGCTAGGCCGCCAAATTTCACCAGGTATCATCCGATCCTTGCCAACACACCGGAAGCCCCAGATCCAGTGTCTCTGCTTTTCAAACTCGACCGAGATGTTCACATCCTCCTCCTGCATGCCAAACCTGATGAACTTGTCATCCATGGAGCCCGGTACCAACAGTGAAAAGTGCACTGATGCTTTAAGCTTTACGAAGCTTTGAGACTGCCCGCGTGCCTTCCCGCTCGACTGTCAGCTCGCGGTTCCTCAGTTCTGTAAGCAAGCTAAAAAGTCAACTGGGGAAGTGGGAGAGATGTGAGAATATCTGCCTGCTGTCTCTGGAAAACACCTGTTACAGTAAGTAACTGTGCTTTATCTTAGGACATGCAGGCAGCATATTTTCACATGTGGGACTCCCTAGCTTACTGAAATGGGAGGGAGAGTTGGCCATTAAGAAGAAAATAAATTCTATAACACTGCTTGGCCGAAATGACAATCTCATCAGGAATAGGATTCCAGACAGTAGCGAGATGTGAATGTGAGAATTGAGGGCCAAGTAGCTGCTTTGCAAATATCATCAATGGGAGTGGAATATAAGAAAGCTACCAACGCTGCCACACTGGCCATCAGGTCATCTAGGCCCTTGCCAAAGAGCATATGCCCCTGAAAGGGAAGCCTGTTTAGTGTAGCTTTACAAGTAGCATCTCCTGCCCAATCTAATCCAGAGCATCCATCAGGTGGTGATAGCATAGGCCAAGAACTTGCTTATAATTCTGAATGAGATCATATAGAGCATCCGCAATATAATTTACCCCAGAGAGGATTTGGGGATTTTTCCCCAGCTATCGGGTCTGAGACCCAAGACAGGTAAGGGTGACAAGAACGTTCCACAAAGGAAGACAACAGCTGCTGCCTTATTCCCTAAGGCCATGGATTCAAATTGACACTTGAGGAGAAAGTCCATTTTGTGGTCCTGAAGATCCTTTATCATCACCCCTCCTTCACTGGGAAGGGAGGTTCGTTTAGTGATCTGCACCCACCAGCAAATCCACTTTCGGCTGAACAAATAGTAGATGTCATATATTGCATACCATGTATACTCGAATATAAACCAGGATTTTTGAGCCAAAAAAATTGGCCCAAAAATGGGGGTCCCGGTTTATATTTGGGTCATCCCCCAGTAACCACCCAAAACATAAGCACATAAGCATTGCCTCTGCCGAGTCTGACCATAGGTCCATTATGCCCAGCAGTCTGCTCCCGCGGCGGCCCCCCAGGTCAATGATCTGTAGTGATCTATTACTCTACTACTCTATTACTTTACAGCCTTTTGTACTGTATAGTAACCCTCTAGTTATACCCCTGGATCCCCTTTTCCTTCAGGAACTCGTCCAATCCCCTTTTGAACCCCAAAGTCGTACTCTGCTCTACCACCTCCTCTGGAAGCGAATTCCAGGTGTCCACCACCCTCTGTGTGAAGAAGAACTTCCTAGCATTTGTTCTGAACCTATCTCCCTTCAATTTTTTTGAGTACCCTCTAGTTTTTGTTGCCCCCGCCAGTCTGAAGAATCTGGCCCTCTCTACCTTCACTATACCCTTCATGATCTTATAAGTTTCTATCATATCCCCTCTAAATCTCCGCTTTTTCAGGGAAAAGAGCCCCAGCTTCTCCAGCCTCTCAGCATATGAGAGGTTTTCCATGCCCTTTATCATTTTTGTCGCTCTCCTCTGGACCCTCTCGAGAATCGCCATATCCTTCTTAAGTACAGCGACCAGTACTGCACGCAGTACTCCAGATGCGGTCGCACCATCACCCTATACAGCGGGAGGATAACTTGGTAGCGATACCTTTTTTGATAATGCCCAACATTCTGTTCGCCTTTTTTGAGGCCGCTGCACACTGTGCCGCCGGTTTCATTGTTCTATCCACCAAAACCCCCAAGTCCTTTTCTAGGTTGCCTTCCCCCAGTACCATCCCCCCCATCATGTAGTTGAACATCAGGTTCCCTTTCCCTATGTGCATAACTTTACATTTCTCTACAATGAAGTAGAGAGTTGCGCGGGGACAGAAATCCCACCCGTCCCCGCCAAAGTCTCACCCATCCCCACCCGTCCCCGTGAGGAATCCCACCCGTCCCCGTGAGGAATCCCTCTGTCCCCACCCATCCCCGCGAGGAATCCCCTCCATCTCCGCCCGTCCCCGTGAGGAATCCCCTCCGTCCCCGCCCGTCCCTATAAACTTCAGAAATAGTTATTTCATTTAATTATGCTACTGAATTAAAGGCTCTGGTAGAAACCCATTTACAAATAAGCAAAAAGACTATTAATTTGGAAATATTAATTGGGAAAAATACATACTTTGTAAACGGGTTTCTACCAGAGCCTCTTTTGTTTATAAATTTTTATCAACACAACTAATATACTACTTTATCCTGAAGCATAAAAAAAAAAAGAAATAGAATTCTTTTCCTACCTTTGTAGGATCTTGGATGAGGGGAATCTTAGGGACCCTAGTCAGCATGGATTCACTAAGGGTAGGTCGTGTCAATCCAACCTCATCAGCTTCTTTGATTGGGTGACAGGAAAGTTGGACTCAGGAGAGTCTCTGGACATAGTATATTTGGATTTCAGCAAGGCTTTTGACAGCGTACCACACCGCAGGCTGCTAAACAAGATGAAATCAATGGGGTTGGGTGAGACGATAACTGCATGGGTCAATGATTGGCTGAGTGGTAGACTTCAGAGGGTAGTGGTTAACGGTACCCTATCTGAAGCATCGGAGGTGACCAGCGGAGTGCCGCAGGGCTCGGTCCTTGGTCCTCTCCTTTTTAACATATTTATAAGGGACTTGACACTAGGACTACAGGGTAAAGCAACATTATTCGCCGATGACGCAAAACTGTGCAACATAGTAAGTGGAAGCTTTTTACAGGATAGCATGACAAAGGACCTTCGTATGTTGGAAAACTGGTCCTCGACATGGCAGCTAGGCTTCAATGCTATGAAATGTAAGGTCATGCACCTCGGTAGCAGAAATCCGTGCAGAACTTACACCTTAAATGGAGTAACATTAGCTAGGACCTCAGTAGAACGAGATTTGGGAGTAATCATCAGTGCAGACATGAAGGCTGCCAAACAGGTGGAGAAGGCCACATCCAAGGCAAGGCAAATGATGGGATGTATCAATAGAAGTTTTGTCAGTCGGAAACCAGAAGTCATAATGCCGCTGTACAGAACCATGGTGAGACCTCACCTGGAATACTGTGTGCAATTCTGGAGGCCACATTACCGTAAAGACGTGCTTAGAGTCGAGTCGGTTCAGCGGATGGCCACTAGGATGGTCTTGGGGTTCAAGGGTCTCTCGTACGAAGAGAGACTGAGCAGACTGCGGCTCTACACTCTAGAGGAACGCAGGGAGAGGGGGGACATGATTGAGACATTTAAGTTCATCACGGGACGTGTCGAGGTGGAAGATGACATTCTCTTCCCCAAAGGACCCTCGACCACAAGAGGGCATCCGCTTAAACTTAGAGGGGGGAAATTTAGTAGTGACACCAGGAAGTATTTTTTCACGGAAAGGGTGGTGGACCACTGGAATGAGCTTCCGGTGCAGGTGGTCGATGCCACCGGCGTGCTCGACTTTAAGAGAAAATGGGACACTTACGTGGGATCCCTACGTAGGTCGAGTCACTAGCATCTAGACTATTGGGGTGGGTCAGTGGAGTGGGCAGACTTGATGGGCTATGGCCCTTTTCTGCCGTCATCTTTCTATGTTTCTATGTTTGTTGCCTGGTTTCTGCTTTCCTCATGCTCTCATTCAGTTCCTTCCATCCACTGTCTCTCTTCCTTCTGCGTCTTCCATTTGCTCTGTTACTGTGCCTCTCCCTTTCTCCCCCCTTCCAAATTGGTCCTATCCCGGCCTACCACTAGGTAGTTTAAGTTAAGGGGAACGGTTAATCTGCTGGCTGGGTTAGAGGGCAGAGGGGAGTATGGGACAATCAAGCCATTGTGACATCAATGATGAGGTTGGCTCTTTTTAGGATACAGGGAAGGAAGGTGAGACAGTGTTCAGAGCCTGGCAGGGAGGGGGGACAGTATTCAGAGCCCAGCAGGGAAGGGGGCTTGGTTCACAGCCTAGTAGGGAATGGGACTGAGTGCAGGGCAGGGAGAGAATGGGGCTGGGTGCAGAACTTGGCAGGGATGGGGGCTGAGTGCAGAACCTTGCAGGGGAGGGCGTGACGGAGGGGACACTGGGTGCAGATCCTGGCAGGGCATGGCACTTGAATATTAAGCCCCCAACTTATATTCGAGTCAACCATATTATTATTTTTTAAATCCTTTTCGGGTCGACTTATATTAGAGTATATTAGTATATACGGTAATCACTGAATATGAACAATTTGACAAATAAGAAGTAATCCAAGTTAGCACAGTTTCCACAATACCTATTTCTTGAAGACGCTCCAATAATAAGGAATTTCTATAAGATTAAAAGCAGAAGATAATCAAGAGAGATCAAGAGAAATCATCAGAACATTCTTAAAGTGATCAAGTGCTATGATGATGGTGAAAAGCTTTATGTTGTGGATTTAAAACATATTTTATCTACAAAGTCTTGTAATTGTATATCTATAATAGCTTCCACAATTTTTGACTTGAAAGATTGGCAATAAGTCAATAATTACTTGGGTCTGATAGATTCTTTGAACCAATTTTTAATTTTGGGCGTAAAAATGCATGTTTCCATAATCTGGAAAACCTGTTTGAAGACTAGATAAAATCATTGAATGTATAAATGGTAATAGTGATTAAAGTGATCTTTTAAGATTTGATGGAATAGGGTCTGATGGTGAGGTTGTACTGTGAAGTTTAGTTATAAGTCTAGAAAGCTGTTCTTGAATTGGCAACACATTAGGGCATTACTACTTAAAGAATGTCCTGAGGCAGCTGTGAATTGACCGTACGAATAGTCTTTCATATATTTCTAATTTTATTTTGACAGAAGTTTGTTAGATCCTGGGCAGATGGTAATTTTTCATTTTGATCTTCAGTCTCATGATATGTTGTTAAAGATTTTAAAGTCTTATATAGAACCGATGTATTGGGTGTTTTTAAAAAATTTTATTTGAATAATAAAATTTTTTTGCTGTCTTAATAGCTATTTTATATGAATTGGTCATCGATTTAAGTGAAAGAAGTGTAGACTGTGGGAGGCGAGGATAACTTGAGTGCTTAAAGTGCTGCCTGTTACCTTTAAGAACTGCGCTCCAAAGATGGAAGCCAGTCCTCAACATCATTACCAGCAGACTCAAAAGAAAACGCCGATAACGATGCGCTCAAAGGGGCGTGACCTAAGGGGCATGCCCCTTAGAGCCCTTTGGAGACACGAGGAGATCTAAGGAAGAATTGTCTGATCTACGATGGGAAAGCGTAAAGCTAAATTACATTATGTTCAGACTTCTTCCCAAAAGATAACAGGCACGATGGGTAAACATCTAACTTCAATGGTTGAAAACACTCAATTATCTAATGTCTCTTCTCCAGAATCAGACCCCTCGTTTACTTCTTGAACGGAGAAACTTTAACTAGGACTTCAGCAGAACGAGATTTAGGAGTAATCATCAGTGCAGACATGAAAACTGCCAATCAAGTGGAGAAGGCTTCATCTAAGGCAAGGCAGATTTTGGGTTGTATCAATAGAAGTTTCGTCAGCCGAAAGCCTGAAGTCATAATGCCGTTGTACAGGGCCATGGTGAGACCTCATCTGGAGTACTGTGTGCAATTCTGGAGGCCACATTACAGTAAAGATGTGCGCAGAATTGAATGGGTTCAACGGACGGCAACCAGGATGATCTCGGGGCTCAAGGGTCTCTCGTACGAAGAGAGACTGAACAAATTGCAGCTCTACACTCTTGAGGAACGTAGGGAGAGGGGAGACATGATCGAAACATTTAAGTACCTCACAGGACGTGTCGAAGTGGAAGATGATATTTTCTTTCTCAAGGGACCCTCGGCCACAAGAGGGCACCCGCTCAAACTCAGGGGCGGAAAATTTCATGGCGACACCAGAAAGTATTTCTTCACAGAGAGAGTGGTTGATCATTGGAACAAGCTTCCAGTGCAGGTGATCGAGGCAGACAGCGTGCCAGACTTTAAGAATAAATGGGATACCCATGTGGGATCCCTATGAGGGTCAAGATAAGGAAATTGGGTCATTAGGGCATAGACAGGGGGTGGGTAAGCAGAGTGGGCAGACTTGATGGGCTGTAGCCCTTTTCTGCCGTCATCTTCTATGTTTCTATGTTACTATGGGAAGAAGACCAACTCCCCCTAATCCATTAGTTTCTTCTCCCATTACCAAAGTAGTTATGAGACATGAAGAAGCTAAACGTTCTTTGGTGTAGAAACTTAGGGAATCAGTCCCTGAATTAGCTGCCCCCAAGAGTTTATCTATACCCATGCCTGTTGTCTTATTGGATACACAATCTCAAGCTTGAGCTAAAGCTATGGATTCCGATATATCTTTAAAAGATGTTTGGTCTATTGTTTCTAGAAGGACAATATATCCCAATTATGTTCCTTTACCAAGGTAGCAGCTGAGAAGTTTGCTGAGTTAGACTTTAAACCAAAGCAAAGCATCGGACAAGAGGAGCAGCAAGACTAGCTAGGAGAGAGCAAGAGGAGTAGAGAGGAGCCGGAGAAAAGCAGTTTAAAGGCAAGAAAAAGCCGAGGAGGGAGACAGAGAAGAGCAGGAAGCTAGGGGCAGGATGAGAGTAAGCTCCGCCCACCCCCACAGCGTCGGAAGAGTCAGCGTCCGAACTCCCCCATAAAAAGGGGAGGAGCCATTGGCACACGTGGTGCACAGCATCGGACAAGAGGAGCAGCAAAACTAGCTAGGAGAGAGCAAGAGGAGTAGAGAGGAGCCGGAGAAAAGTAGTTTAAAGGCAAGAAAAAACCGAGGAGGGAGACAGAGAAGAGCAGGAGGCTAGGGGCAGGGCGAGAGTAAGCTCCGCCCACCCCCACAGCGTCGGAAGAGTCAGCGTCCAAACTCCCCCATAAAAGGGGAGGAGCCAACAGCGCACGGCAAAGGCGCTCGCCTTAGCGAGAGCGCCTTTGCGAAGGGCCTCAAGAAGGGCCAAGTCACTACACCCAAGAGCACAGGAAAGGACAGAAAGGTAAGGAAGCGGCAAGCACAGAAGGTAAGGAAGTAGCAGGCGCAGAAGGAACAAACACACAGAAGCAGCAGTAAGGTAAGGAAGAGCAACGACAGCACACACAAGAAGGCAGCAAGGCAAGAAGCAGGCACAGAAGGAATAACCACACACATCAAAATAACCATACCAATCAATAACATTTATGGAGCTCAAACATTCCCCCAAAGTATTATATCAATAGATTATTCTTCATACCTTTAAGGTCTGAGTGACATCAAATCTCTGTTTTGACTCAAACTTTCCAATTGAGATAATAGGCAAGCAGAGAAAATACTGACAGGGCAGGGCTCCAGAATGACACACCTGTCTACTAGAAAAGATATTAGCAAGGTAAGAACCTAATCTATTTTACTAGTGCAAAGGTGTGTCATTCTGGACAGTAGAGAGATACAAAAGAAGTCCCAGAAATCTAGGGAGCGACCTCTGCACTTGCTCTTAACACTAAGGACCCAAAGATGGTGTCCTCCTGTGCTGTCATGTCCACTCTGTAGAACTTGAATAACTTATGCAGAGTGGACCAGGTCACTGCCCTATAAATCTCCCCAGGCAAAATCGGATACTGATTGAAGCCATGCAAAATCATGTTAAGGTTCTTTGATGAAACGGTTGTTTTACCAGAGGTCTGAGCCCGAGTGCCCCTTTTAATGGATCTAGCAATGTTTGTATGAGAAGATAGGGAAGCTTGCGCTCACGGGCTTTGAACACACGAGGCCCATCACTTGGACACCGAGTCTGCTGAATAGCCAAACAGAACAAAGAAACTAATAAGTATGAATTATAACAGCAACAACACTCCCCACAGGAGTAACAAGAAACAGAGAAAACACTGTTGGAACTTGAATAGGAGATGGACCTTCAGAAAACAAATCCAAAGTTCCCCAGCTATGCCAAAGGCTGCTGTTCTTTTAATCTCCCCTACCCTAATAAAAACATGAGAACCCGCAGAAAAAAAAACACACTCTTCAAGCGAATCCCGAAAGAACAACTGACAGATAGAGCAGGGTGGGGGCTGTGCCAGTCTGGAGAGATTAAAAGAAAGAAAATTAGCAGGTAAGAACCTAATTTCTCCTTCTTCAGTGTCTCTCCAGACTGGCACAGCTCACTGATGGGATGTACCAAAGCAGTACCCATCATGGGAGGGACCCCGAAGGGCCGCCACAAGAACACGCTCAAACATCATGAACGTCCACATGGTAGTGTCACACTAAGAAACAGAGAGAAGACCAAACCGCAGCTCTACAGATATCCACTAGAGGCACAAGAGAAGACCCGCCCACCATCAGTCACAGGAGGGCGCCCCCCTGCCCGACAGCCAAAGCTGCACCAGAGCATCCAGCCCCTCAGCCTGAGCATCCCTGCGCCAAATGAAGAACCAGGGCACTTTGGCGTTGACAATTGTGGCAATCAGGTCCATAACCAGCTGACCCCAAGCCTCCACAATCAACTCGAAGGCTGCAAGACCGAAACACCACTCTCTGGGATCTAGTACATGATGACTGAGGAAGTCTGCCTGGACATTCTCCACTTCCGCTATGTGGGAAGCCGAGATGTCCAGAAGATAAGAGTCTCTACCCAGGCCATGAGCAGAGCACCTCCTGCACCACCAGATGATTCCTTGCTCCCCCTGATGATCGACATAAGCCACCGCCGTGGTGTTGTCCGAGAAAATAAGGACCGATTTGCCATCAGTAACATCTGGAATGCTAGCAATGCCAACCGGATGGCTCTGGTCTCCAGAACATTGATCGACCAAGACGCCTCTTCTGGAGAGCAGCTGCTCTGAGCCAAGCAACCAAGACATTGAGCTCCCCAGCCAAGGAGACTGGCATCCGTGAGCAGCACTGTCCACTTGGGCTGATTCAGATCTGCGCCCTGCACCAGATTGGAAGACTTTAGCCACCACAGAAACTGTGATGAACTAACCTTCGAAGAGGAACGGGAGAGTCCAGATCGTGCAACTGAGGTGACCACCATGAAGCAAAGCATACTAAAGTGGCTCATGTGAGCCCGGGCCCACTAAACCACGTCCAAGGAGGCTGTCATCAACCCCAAGATCTAGAGAAAATCCTGCACCCTAGTTCACCGGTAAGCCATCAGAAGGCGAATCTGAAACTGCAACTTGTTCACTCGGACCTCTGGAAGGAAGACTTTCCCCAAGCCGGTGTCAAACACAACCCCGATGAACTCCAGGCGCTGAGACGAAGTCAGGCTCTTGGACAGGTTGACCACCCATCCCAGCGACTGCATAAACTCCACAACCTGAGCTGTAACCCAGGAACTCTCCTGAAAAGACTTTGCTTGGATCAATCACTCGTCCAGATAGGGAAGAACCAGAATGCCTTCTTTGCACAAAACCACCGCCACAACCACTACCACCATAATCTTGGTGAACGGCAGCGGAGCCGTGGCCAGACCAAAGGGAAGCACATAAAACTGATAGTGCCGTTCTAAGATCACAAAGCGAAGGAATCTCTGAAGGGAGGTGCGAAATGGAACATGCAAGTAGGCCTCCATCAGATCAAGAGAAAACAGGAATTCCCCCAGCTGGACCGCTAGAAAGCACAGTTACTTACCATAACAGGTGTTATCCAGGGACAGCAGGCAGCTATTCTCACATATGGGTGACATCATCGACGGAGCCTGGATGCGGAAGCCTCGCAAGCAGACTTGCTTGTAGAAACTAGAAGTTTTGAGTCGACCGCACCGCACATGCCTTCCCGCCCAGCGTAGGGCGCGTCTCCTCAGTTCAGATAGCTAGCAGAGAAGCCAACCAGGGGAGGTGGGTGGGTTGTGAGAATAGCTGCCTGCTGTCCCTGGATAACACCTGTTACGGTAAATAACTGTGCTTTATCCCAGGACAACCAGAATGGGATGGTGGGAGTGTTGGCAATTTAGGAGAATAAATTTTGTAATACTGTTTGGCCAAACTGTCCATCCCGTCTGGAGAAAGTATCCAGACAATAGAGAGATGTGAAAGTATGAACCGAGGACCAAGTAGCAGCTTTGCAAATTTCCTCAATGGGAGTAGATCTGAGGAAAGCTAGGGAAGCTGCCATTGCTCTGACTTTATGGGCTGTGACTCTCCTGTGGAGGAGTAATCCAGCCTGGGCATAGCAGAATGAGATACAAGCAGCCATCCAGTTGGAGATGGTATGCTTAGAGATAGGATGTCCCAACTTGTTTGGATCAAAGGAGACAAAAAGTTGAGGAGCAACTTCGGGGCCCTGTGTGGTTTGGTGCATTCCAAATAGAAGGCCAAAGCATGTTTACAGTCCAAAGTATGAAGAGCTACTTCTCATGATGAGAATGAGGCTTCAAAAAGAACACTGGAAGAATAGATTGATTGAGATGAAATTCCGATACCACTTTAGGAAGGAATTTTGGATGAGTACAGAGGACCACCTTGTCATGATGAAACACTGCGAAAGGTGGATCAGCAACTAAAGCTTGCAGCTCACTGATTCGTCGAGCAGAAGTGAGGGCGATGAGAAACATGACTTTCCAAGTGAGATACTTCAGATGAGCCTTGTCAATTGATTCAAATGGAGGCTTCATCAGTTGAGCAAGGACAACATTGAGGTCCCAAACCACAGGAGGCGGTTTGAGAGGTGATTTGACATTGAAAAGTCCTTTCATTAATCTGGAAACCGGATGAGCAGAGAGTGGTTTCCCTTCAATAGGTTGATGGAAAGCCACAATTGCACTGAGATGGATTCGGATCAAAGTAGACTTGAGGCCAGAAGTGGATAAGTACAAAAGGTAATCCAAAACAGAAGACAAGGAGGAATGTTGAGGCTCCTTATCATGAGAAAAACACCATGTAGAAAATCTAGTCCATTTTTGATGATAGCATTGTCTAGTGATAGGTTTCCTAGAAGCCTCTAAAATGTCTCGTACAGATTGAGAAAACTGAAGAGGAGTTATGTTGAGAGGTACCAAGCTGTAGAGACTGCAGGTTGGGATGAAGCAGAGATCCCTGACTCTGTGTAAGCAGAAAAGGAAAAACTGGTAGAAGGTTTGGCAAAGTTTGGCTCCATACTGCTGCTGGTAGGTAAGTCAGCTGAAACATAGTAACATAGTAGATGACAGCAGATAAAGACCCGAATGGTCCATCCAGTCTGCCCAACCTGATTCAATTTAAATTTTCTTTTTTTTTTTTAATTTTTTCTTCTTAGCTATTTCTGGGCAAGAATCCAAAGCTTTACCTGGTACTGTGCTTGGGTTCCAACTGCCGAAATCTCTGTTAAGACTTACTCCAGCCCATCTACCGTATTTTCACGCAAATAACACGCACCCGTATAAAACGCGCACACGTGTATAGCGCGCAGAAATCACGATGATAAGCACAAAAACTTTGGTATAACGCGCTCACGATTATACCGCGCATGCTGCCCGACTCTCCGTTCACCCCCCCTGACTTCCGTGCACTGCCCCGCCTCTCCGTGCGCTGTCCCGACTCTCCGTTCACCCCCCCTGACTTCCGTGCACTGCCCTGACTTTCCGTGCGCTGTCCCGACTCTCCGTTCACCCCCCCCTGACTTCCGTGCACTGCCCTGACTTTCCGTGCGCTGTCCCGACTCTCCGTTCACCCCCCCTGACTTCCGTGCACTGTCCCCCCTTGAAGGTCTGTCCCCATCCTGAAAGCCTGATGCCCTCCCCCCCGACGTCCGATACATCCCTCCCCCCGAAGGACCGCCGACTCCCCAACAATATCGGGCCAGGAGGGAGCCCAAATCCTCCTGGCCACGGCGACCCCCTAACCCCACCCCGCACTACATTACGGGCAGGAGGGATCCCAGGCCCTCCTGCCCTCGACGCAAACCCCCCTCCCCCCAACGACCGCCCCCCCCCAAGAACCTCCGACCGCCCCCCAGCCGACCCGCGATCCCCCTGACGACCCCCACGACCCCCCCACCCCCCTTCCCCGTACCTTTGGTAGTTGGGCCAGAAGGGAGCCCAAACCCTCCTGGCCACGGCGACCCCCTAACCCCACCCCGCACTACATTACGGGCAGGAGGGATCCCAGGCCCTCCTGCCCTCGACGCAAACCCCCCTCCCCCCCAACGACCGCCCCCCCCCAAGAACCTCCGACCGCCTCCCAGCCGACCCGCGATCCCCCTGGCGACCCACACGACCCCCCCACCCCCCTTCCCCGTACCTTTGGTAGTTGGCCGGACAGACGGGAGCCAAACCCGCCTGTCCGGCAGGCAGCCAACGAAGGAATGAGGCCGGATTGGCCCATCCATCCTAAAGCTCCGCCTACTGGTGGGACCTAAGGCGCGTGGGCCAATCAGAATAGGCCCTGGAGCCTTAGGTCCCACCTGGGGGCGCGGCCTGAGGCACATGGTCGGGTTGGGCCCATGTGCCTCAGGCCGCGCCCCCAGGTGGGACCTAAGGCTCCAGGGCCTATTCTGATTGGCCCACGCGCCTTAGGTCCCACCAGTAGGCGGAGCTTTAGGATGGATGGGCCAATCCGGCCTCATTCCTTCGTTGGCTGCCTGCCGGACAGGCGGGTTTGGCTCCCGTCTGTCCGGCCAACTACCAAAGGTACGGGGAAGGGGGGTGGGGGGGTCGTGGGGGTCGCCAGGGGGATCGCGGGTCGGCTGGGAGGCGGTCGGAGGTTCTTGGGGGGGGGCGGTCGTTGGGGGGGAGGGGGGTTTGCGTCGAGGGCAGGAGGGCCTGGGATCCCTCCTGCCCGTAATGTAGTGCGGGGTGGGGTTAGGGGGTCGCCGTGGCCAGGAGGGTTTGGGCTCCCTTCTGGCCCAACTACCAAAGGTACGGGGAAGGGGGGTGGGGGGTCGTGGGGGTCGCCAGGGGGGTCGCGGGTCGGCTGGGGGGGGCGGTCGGAGGTTCTTGGGGGGGGGCGATCGTTGGAGGGAGGGGGGTTTGCGTCGAGGGCAGGAGGGCCTGGGATCCCTCCTGCCCGTAATGTAGTGCGGGGTGGGGTTAGGGGGTCGCCGTGGCCAGGAGGGTTTGGGCTCCCTTCTGGCCCGATATTGTCGGGAAGTCGGCAGTCCTTCGGGGTGGGGGTGCGAGTGGTCCTGCCGGGGGGGGGGGATGTATCGGACGTCGGGGAGTCGGCCGGGCAAGAGGGCTTGGGCTCCCTCTTGCTCCGATCGTGGATGCGGGTGCGGGTGGGAGCGCGTGCGAGCGGTCGTTCGGGATGGGGATGCGAGCGGTCCTGCTGGGGGGGTGAATCGGGCGTCGGGCGGGGGTGGGAACTATGTTTTAAAACTTTTGTATACCGCGCTCACGCATATAACGCGCGAGGGGTATGCGCGGTAGGTAAAAACGCGTATAACGCGCGCGTTATATGCGTGAAAATACGGTACACCCTCCCAGCCATTGAAGCCCTCCCCTGCCCATCCTCCACCAAACGGCCATACACAGACACAGACCGTGCAAGTCTGCCCAGTAACTGGCCTAGTTCAATATTTAATGTTATTTTCTGATTCTAAATCTTCAGTGTTCATCCCACGCTTCTTTGAACTCAGTCACAGTTTTACTCTCCACCACCTCTCTTGGGAGCGTATTCCAGGCATCCACTACCCTCTCCGTAAAGTAGAATTTCCTAACATTGCCCCTGAATCTACCACCCCTCAACCTCAAATTATGTCCTCTGGTTTTACCATTTTCCTTTCTCTGGAAAAGATTTTGTTCTACGTTAATACCCTTCAAGTATTTGAACGTCTGAATCATATCTCCCCTGTCTCTCCTTTCCTCTAGGGTATACATATTCAGGGCTTCCAGTCTCTCCTCATACGTCTTCTGGCGCAAGCCTCCTATCATTTTCGTCGCCTTCCTCTGGACCGCCTCAAGTCTTCTTACGCCAGATACGGTCTCCAAAACTGAACACAATACTGAGGGTACAACTTTACCAGTAGACATGTACCATGAGGTACTTTCAAGATTTGCAATACGAGCCTTTACAGTGAAGTGAAGCTGAAGATATGACCATTCAAAAAATATGGCTTTATGCATTTATGCAAATTTTCAGTTTTTCAGATTCAAATATCTCCAATGTATAGGGTTTTTGGGTTTTGCTTTCTTTTAATATCATTTGAAAGAGCATGTTTTTGCTACAGAAGCTATCCTATTTCATCTTGAACCCAACCTTTCTTTGGTGAGAATTAAAGCTTCAAAGATAAGCATTAGTTGTATATGTGCACGAATGTTTAATATTGAAAAGAGGCATATTTAACAAAAAACATGTTATATGCAAAAGAACAAGGCACATGAAGTTTCACAGTTAAGTTCAAATTGTTATTGTTTTATGATCCCTTTCCCTGTATTCATGCATTTTCATAAACCCACTGCCACTGGTCGTGAAGATCATAACAAGTATATTATACACTGAGACCATAGTTATTGATCCATTGTCTGAAAGATATTCCCAATAGTCAGATAATACCATATAAATGTCTAAGCTTTATTAAAGACAAAAAAAGAAAAGTGCAAAAACCACACTTATTTAATGTGTGCATACATACTGACAAAGATCAGGAAATCGCATAAATTCAACTCAACTCAGTTTCTTGCTCATGGTTTTGAAAGTCTGGTCAATGTTTGCCAAAATAGCTTGTGGATAAGTGTACTGTCTGCCTGATGAAGTGGTCATAGGTGCATTAAGGCCTGCAATAATATGCTGTTCAGGGATCTAGCTATGTCTCTGCGGGGAGGCCAGTGAAATGACCGTGCAGCACCTTGTGGATGCAAAAAATTAACCAGGATGTTGCATTTTTCCACTGAAATTTCATATACATGACCAATCCACCAAGAATTGTCATATATGCAAGCTAAGTATTGTCCAGGTTGAATGCTTGATGTTCAGGATCAGTATCAGATTCTAAGACATTGGCAATGAATGAGCTGGTATCAATTGAAATTTTGCTAATGCAGAGTCTAGCAGTGTCTATGGGCTTACATTGGTGATTTTCTCTTGTTCCAGCCACTGTGTGGCCCATACCAAACCTTTGCTCCTGAGCAGGTCTTATTGCTTCAATATCTTCCTTAGCAAGAAAAATATGATTCCCAAGACAGATTTATCACAGAATTCAAATAGATCCCTTGGTATCAAAATTTGGTTATTGAGAGGGCATAAGCTGGCATGGGCAGCTAAACGCTTGGCTGTTCCTCCAATCCCATCACATGGAGATTTGCCATGGCTGGTGCTAAAGAAGTTCCACTCAGCAGTAATTTGAAAGTCAGTATCATGGCTGCAGAGGTTAATAAAATTATTGAAGTTTTTATACTGCGCAGCAGAATCATCACTAAAGTAGTGAATATGGCTTAAGACAGGCAAGATTTCCTTCAGATGCAGAATAAGCTTTCTCAAACATGCATGGTAATCTGTGGGACATTGTTGTCAACTAAACTTCTGTTAAAAAGGTATAAAAGCAGACTATCATTATGACTGGGATAGCTATACAAATGATTACCAAGAACTGGAAAAATTGGGACAGACTTAATTTTTCCTTTTGGTGGGAAACTTTATGTTTATGTTATAAAGATGAAAAAATGAATTCAGAAATATTGTGTCATAATAAACTATTTAAATTAACATGGGGTCCATTGATGAATTTTGTTAACTCTGACAAGTTGGATTATGCCTTTATTTCCTATTTGATTTGCACATCCAGGGAGGGTGGGAGGAGGGGTAATATATTTTGCTGTATTCATTGATCGATTGTAAGTGCTGTCTATGACGTTAATTGTATGTATATATTTAATGCACTGTTCTCAAATTGAAAATTAATAAAGATTTATATTTAAAAAATGCATGAACAGCAATAGTATCATGACGCAAGTAGTCACTGATCATGCATATGCATAGGCTTTGGATATCAGGATTGCAGAAGTAGATAATGAAGGGGTGTAATGTTGCTTGGCTATTTTCCGAGTGAAACCCCTGTACTTCATCCTGAACGATGAAGGAATAATTTTCAGTGAAGTCCATCAAAGCAATAGCATGCCCCTCCTTTATATTTGTTTTCAGTTCCTTCAGATAAGTACTTTGGTACTTGGAAATAAAATGGGTGGTTGGTCAAATTAGAAATTTTTCCAATTAATTCGGAAGTGAAATCCTCTATGGATAACTGTCGAGTTTCCAGTGTGAATCCACTGCTTAAATTCAATGATATCATCTGGATCATGTTCATCAAAGAACTCAGAAAATATTCCTCCTAAAGGATCTGCCCAGGACATATTTCACACTGCTGCAACATGCAATTTTTTGAGTTCCTATAACAGACAGTTTTATTCAGAAGCACCTTGTAGTCATCTGGAACTGCAATTGCTGAAAGCATAAGTTTCACATTCTGGTGGATTGTGCAGACAGACTGAATGAGTCCCTGATGAACTGACTATGACACATCACTTTGACCAAAGCTCATAGAACTTTGAGAACCCAATTTCAGGCCCATGCTGACTGCGATAGGTGGAGTTCCTTCAGATTGCATAATAGCAATCTTTTCTCTTTTGCACTTTTTCACCACTGATCCAAACAGAGAATCTTTTTTGCCTGGGCATATTCTAGAGATTTCATTGTCTTCATAAAAATCCAGGACTTTCTGTGTAATCTGCTGAGCAAGCACTTTTCTTCTCTGTTGCTGGAACAGCAAGAATACCACCCTGCTGTTTCAGCTTCCTGGCCTTTTTAACCATTCTTGTTGAAACGCCAAATTTCAAAGCAGTTTTCTCAATAGTCCAGCTGTATGAAGCAAGAGTGAGAATTTGTATATTCTCCCTATTACTAGATAGTTCCAACTTCTGCTTCAATTCAGTCAATAGAAGGTCATAGTCAGAACACCTTGGCCACTTTCTGGATCTGTTTTGATATCAGCTGGAATTAAGTCACCAATAACTACAATTTGGTCTACAATTGCATTATGGGCTTCAGAGAGTTTGTGTTTAGCATAACTTAAGGAATTTTGCTTGCTAATCCGTTGAATCTTTAGAGGAGAGATTCCTAGTGGTGAAAAGCTGGCATTGAGGTTTTCAGATGCATTGGTAGGGTCATCACTGTCAGAATCAGACTTAAGGCTACTTAGATCTTGCAGTTTGACACGCAAGTCTTGCCTGCATCTTAGGCAAAGCTTTTGGCCTGGTTTAAACTTGTGCTTTGTGATAGTTTTTAAATGATCAGCTGCAGGAAGATCAAATGGGCATAGACCTTTGATATTGCTGTGATTCTGTTTTCTGAACAGATTACAGCAGTTTTTCTGTAGAAATTCAAACTTTGTCAGAATCAAAGCTTCATGATGAGTACAGATATTAGATTCCACGGACAAAGTAGAAAGTCCAGAACGTCTTTTAATTAATTCTTGGTCAGGCAAGAGAAATCAGAAATAAGCTTCAAGCAGCTTTCTCCATAATAGAAGGCAGATGGTTCCTGGCACTCAGAACTATCATGGATTCCAATACTGCAGGGCTCTAGCTCATAATTAGTCTCCATAAGATAAGAGTCACCTAAAAATACAGAATTAAAGTAAGGTGAAAAATATCAGTGTGAGAACATAATGAAAATAGAGCAAAACAAGTTGTACGTGTCAGCAAGTGCAGAGTAAGTTTCCAAAATCCACACAGGCATAGCCTAGTTAACTAGGGAAAGAACCAGATGCTGCACAGAAAGAATAGACGGAAAGCAACACGCCAAAGGCAAACTTTGTCAAATAATGAAGTCATATGGTGTTATAAGGTCATGATGAACCTTAAAGCCAGTCTTGTTCATACAGCCACTGTGCTGTGATAGTTGCAAGTCAGAACATGTTCAGAAAAGCTGCATGTATCAGACATATTACTACAGCTATGCGTACATTCTTGTGAATCACATGATTATGAGTTTAGGCTTGCACGCAGTAAGTAGTTTGTGCATGTTTGATATATCTTGCAAAAGTGCACAATAAGTTTGTCAAACGCTGAGCATAGTACAAGACGAGTACTTGTGGCTGGCAAAACTTGGTTATGCGTTTTCAGATCAATATACTTCCACTGCACATTCACAATGAAGTGCCAATGACCCTTCAACATTAACATGTTTAAGGCAAGCAAGTAATGCTTATCTTTAAACCATCAATTCTCATCAAAGAAAGATCGGGTCCAAGATGAAACAAGATAGCATCTGTAGCAGAAAACATGCTCTTTCAAATGATATACAAAATAAATAAATAAAAACTATACAGATATTTGAATCTGAAAAACAGTGAAAATTTGCATAAATGCATAAAGCCATATTTTTTGGATGGTCATATCTTCAGCTTCACTTGACTGTAAAAGCTCATATTGCAAATCTCGGAAGTACCTTATGGTACATGTCTGCTGGTAAAGTTGTACTCTCAGCTGACTTACCTACCAGCAGCAGTATGGAGCCAAACTTTGCCAAAAATTTTCATTTGTGAATTTTTTTGCCTACTTTGCTGACCTGTAGAAATGGAAGAACGTTCGCAAAAGATTTCAAACTTGGCACAGAAACTTGCCCCAAGGTGTTGTACCAAACTGCAAAATTTCAGACTCCTGGGTAGTCTCCTTCTGCCGCAGTGCTTAAGCAAAGTTGGCGTTTTAAGTCACACGAGGCATGGGAGTGGATCGATTGCTTTTGAGATAGATCCACAAAATTTTGCAGAGTTTCATTTGAGACCCTAGACAACACCCCTGTAAAATTTGGTTGGTTTTCAAGGGGGTCGAGGTGGGAGGCTTTCAGTATTGATCCACTTGACATGGAATGATCCAGAAGGCTAAAACAAAATCAGGTGAAAAAACCCTGGCGGCACAGTGGAACTCACTGCCAAAGCAGAAGACCCAGCAGAAACCTGCCCCTGTCTCTCCAAGACTGGGGGACAGTCACTTGAGGCTGTAGACAAGATGGAGGAGCTTCCCGTCGAATAAAACTCCCTCGAGGCCTGAAGTGGCAGAGACGCCTGAACCGCCCCAGCTACTAAAGCAGTCAAGCTAGCAGAAGCGGTAAGGGAGTCCCCAAGCACTATCGGTAGTAAGGGAAACCTTATTTCCCTGACCATCGTCAGCTGGGGGAATCCCTGTGTGGGCGGTGAGGGAAGCCCAGGCTTCCCCACTGCCTGCTTTGTGAAGGGGCCTGGACGCCGGCACCTGAAGCCGATGAGAATTCTCTTTCACAGCGGCCAGCACACCACAAGCACAGGCCAGCAGCATCGACCTCACGTCTGGAGCACAATGAGAACTTTTCCCCTTTAAAAGTGCTCATTGCGCAATACGCGAGTAAGCTAAAGAAAAGTGTCGGTTAGCAATAAAAAGCAATTACAGACAATTGAAGGCTTCTCTTCAGACCGGCACTGCCTCAGATTTGTTTTTTTTTTTTAACACACTCCACTGGCTCTCTAAGTCATATACCTTGCCGCTATTAGTGGCAAGGCTTACAGCTGAGGAACTACTACAGAAAATAATTCTTGGGAGGTGGAGGAGGGACTCAACCCATGAATTGTGACACCCCTGAGGTCAGACGGACCCCCAAAAGGGTCCCCCCAAGCTCAACCCGGCACCAGACAGGGACCAGAAGGCCACTAAACAAATTCCAAAAGCCCTACATTAAATCAGGGAAGACTGCAACAGCTTACCACCTCCTGCTGGAGAATGACAGCAGACCAAGTGTATTAGGGACTGCACAACCCGCTAGTACTACAGCCAAAAATTTATGTCTCAGTCTCCACCTGCTGGTCATGGTGAGCTATTATCCATCAGTGAGCTGTGACAATCTGGAGATATGCTGAAGAATATGGGAAAGTGCAGGCAGGCTTCCATCAAGATTAGGGAAGCTAGACATTCCCCCGGAGCCACAACTGCAATGACTCACTGCACAGTTTCCATGTGAAAGCGTTGAACTTTCAGGGCCTCATTGACATGCGTAAGATCCAGAATGGATCTCCAGTCCTCTGAGCCTTTCTTGGGCACTATGAAGAATATAGTGTATTCTTATGGTGGTAGTCTATTAGGGGATGAGTAAACTTGAGCTTCCACCCTTCCTGAATGATCCTGAATGATCTCCAACATCCAGCGGTCTGACGAGATCTGCTCCCAGACCTCCGCATATGCTGAGTGCTTTCCTCCAACCCTCAGGGGGAAATCTTCAGTCCTGGTGTCATTGCACCTTCTTGGAGGCTGAAGAGGGACAAATAGCAGAGGCTTGGCTTCACTTAGGTCCTATCTTAATCCTAGATAGAATCTCTGAGATGAGACTCCTCTTGAGTACTGACGAAAGCGTCTCGAATTACAAAAATTAGACAGCCTTGAACCAGTCTAGAGGTTCGTGGTCTGCTGTCCAGCAAAGATTTTAGCCAGTGATCTGCCACACTGACCATCAGATCAGACAGACCCTTTCTGAACAATATCTGTACCTTGAAAAGGAGTCTTGTAGGTGAAATCTACCGCCCACTACCTGATCTAGAGCATTCTGCAGGCTGATTAGCCGAGAGCCGCCCTCCGATCTGCAGAGGAGCAGTCGGCCTAACATCAGGACTGTTTCTTAGGGGGCAGACACCAGGATTCACCAAACCGTTGTTTGGCTGATAGGATCACTGCCCTAAGGTGCCCCCATAGTATTGACGGGAACATCTGGTCCCAGACCTGATATCAGGCAAGGACTTGGGTTTATGGTCCTGTACACTAGCCATGAGGTCGTATAAACCTTTACCAAACAGTAATTACCCTCTAAAAGGTAATTTACTCAGGGTCGCTTTAGATGATGAGTTAACAGACCACTGCTGGATCCACAATATCCTACATGCCGAAATAGAGTACGCCAAGAGCTTGCTTACCATTCTGAAGAGATCATGCAAGGTGTCCACCACTTTAGCCATGCCTGAAATTAAAAAGGGAGCATTATAATGTCAATATTATGGTGAAGCTTTGAATGGCAAGCTCTGGTCACAAAAGAAGCAGCTGCAGCCGCTTTCAGCCCAGAGGTCGAAGAGTCAATGAGTCATTTGAGGACTAAATCAATCCTATTGTGCTGTGTCCTTTAACACAACCCCTCCATCAATATGGAGATGTGCACTTGGTGATCTGTACCACCAGGAAATCTACTTTCCGGGATGCCATATGTTGATTGGGTTGAGCTTGGACATAGCTCTAGCAACTTTGAAAGGACCCTCTGGTGCCTCCCAGTGATCCGTGAGCATCTTTGCTATGTCTAGATGATCAGGAAAAAATGAAGACTATGGCTTTGTGCTATGCATAAGAGAACATTTCGTTGCTGCTCAACTTCCCAACCTCCAATTTCAATTCCTGGAAGGATTCATAAATTAGTCCAACCAATGCTGAGGGCTTAAAGAATCTCCGCACCATAGGGTTCTCACCCAGATCCGGAACCTTTCCTAGATCTGGATCTTAGAGATCTACAAGTACTGCTACACCACCACAATGCTAGTTCATGACTGAGTAAAGCAATGGCATTGTCAGGTTGTCTTGGTCATCTGTATCATTGGCCGATGAATCATCCATGAACAATTTGGGGAATCTGGACTTAAGACCTGTGCCCTGGGAAGGGGGAACCGCCAAATCAGGAAAATCCAAGATGGCCACCAAAGGTGCAATTTTCAAAGAAAAACAACCCAGGAAAAGCACAGACATCCCCAAATTTTAGGAATTTAGGGGTGGGAGAAACTAGAGCTAACTCCCAAACTACCCAAAAACTACTTTTTAATACCCCCTCCAAATTCGCTGACAGGTTGTCAGCCCTGTACTCACTGTGCCATATGATGCTGGGAGATGCAGGAAAGAAAGCTGAAAACAGCTTACAGGGAGAGATCCTCTGCCTCAACAAGCCTTGTCTTCTGATTGCCCTTCTGGCCCGACACCATCAGCCAGGGACCACCACTCACAAAACATATCACACGCGCGACTTGGCAGAGGAACACAGTCAGCTCCGATCCCAGATATACCTCCATGGAGCCACACAGCCTGTGCTCAAGCTCACTAGTTGACAAACCTGAGGTGAGCCAGCTCCCAAGGGAACACTCCCTGAGCCACGATCTAAAGGTGCAGGCTATCCAGGATGTGCACTGCAAGGAAGCCAATTCCCCTGGAAACAGACTTTATCCCCAAAGTCTGCAATCTCCTGTAGCCAGAGCTGTCACCCACGGAGAACCTCTGCAGCACGAAGACGTGAAACGCATAAAAATACTGAGAAGAAAAATTGAACAAATGCAGAAAAGACTAGCTCCTGTCTTGCTTGTAGGAAAGCAACTGGAGTCTCGAGGGCAGTCCTGAAGAAAGAGGGAAGGGTCTGAAAAAATTATGTAAAGGAGGTTTCCTACAAATAGTCTTGCAACATGGGATGTATAACCCACTCATCCAGGAAGAGCGGGATTATACAAGTACTCTTCCTTTAGCATTTTTTTCTCTCACAACCTATCAGTGCCTTTGTCTACTCTTTCTTCTTCTTGCTTCTCTATCACTGAATATTCCTTTCCCAGTGCCTCCTTCAGCACTCCTCCATCTCTATGGTAGACCAAAGGAAGGCAGTCTGTCTGACCTACACTGCTGCTCTCTTCAGCTCCAAATTAGTCTACTGCTCAGACATAACTTAGCTAACCAACAAGTTGCAGGGTGAGACAGGAACAGTAGCTTAGGAAACATCAACCTTCTGTCCTGCTTTGCCCTGCAGTCTCATGGCTGGCGAAGAACTGTCTGAGCAATGGTTGTCTCCCTTAAGCCACTGGTCTTACCTATTTTGCAGCTTATTGGCTGGATCAGGAATGTCTGACCAATAGGCTACAGGGGGAGGCGGGAGCAGTAGCTAGAGACACAGCCATACTTCCTGCATCTCTACTTGGGGAAGATTTCAACTCTAATGTCTGAACAGTACTGCAAAATATATCCAGGGTGCTGCATCAACCACAGAGCTGGCACCTATGCATCTTTTAAATATCAGAACAATATAGCTAAGATATACTTCTCCCTCTGTATTCGCTGTGATAGGAGATTAATAGACCCGCAGATACAGAAAAACCGCAAATAACTTTTTCATATGTTATTCGCTGTTTTCTATTAAAAACCATTGTTAATATGGTGAAACCGCAAATAACATGTTGGGAGACCTGGCCTGTTCCTGAAGGAGAGGCAAAACACAGTGAAGAAAGTGCTGGGAATCAGCGATTTTCTCTGTAAACGCTTGGAATCAGCGGTATCTCTACGCAAGCTGATGTAATTTGGGGGGGGAGGAGCCAGCAAGCTAAAAACCGTGAATAATCGAAACCGCAATTGCTGAAACCGCAAATACGGAGGGAGAAGTGTACTTTACAGTCATGGTTTATCACTACCAACATGGATGGCAATAAGTAGACAGACTGAAAAAGCCAATTGGTCTTGTTCAATCTACCACTACCTACCATTCCTTAACAGGAAAAGAGGAAAAATAATTTTTTTTATTTCTAGGATAATCACAATGTATTTGTCTTAGGGTTGAGTTGCTGACTGTTTACAATTCTTTTTATACAATAATCTCTAATCTACATGCATGAAGATATGCACCTTAAAATCAACAATATCTTTTTCCTCAGATATTCTAAATTTCCTGTTTATTCTGTGCCCTGTTCAGCTTGATTCCTCAATACACAACAAAGTGTTATTCAGTTAAATAGCATCCTTGCTGCAGATGGCTAGAGCAAAGAATTAATTATCCACCCCTGCAGAGACTGGATCTTTCAGCTGGGGCTGAAAATAAGCAGAACATCACCTCTTTCATGCTAAAGGGTATAGTTGTCAAAGAAAAATAAATGCATGGTATTGTACAGTTCAATACTACGTCACAACATAAATAATCCACATCAAGGAGTTTTAGACAGGATTTTTTAAGGTTTCATAAAAAGAAACAGCTAATTATACAGAAATAGGCCAAACATAATGAGCTTTAAACCAATGAAATTGCTACTAATTCCAATATATATTTTGAATTTCTCCAAATATTTACTTATACAAGCACATTTTTAAATATTAAGACATATATAAACATGCATTAATACAAAAATGAGAATAAATATAGCCAAAACACAGATCAAAAAAAATATCTATTTCAATCACATCAACATGTTCTAACACTCAGGCTAACAAAAATCCTGGATTTTGTTTCATAAAAGGGATCCATTTACCCATGCCCCTCAGGTTTTCGCGGCAAGGTCTAGTCAGGAATCCCGAGCCCGTGTCTGTGAAGCGAGGGGCATCCCCCAGCCCCTCGCTTCACAGGGAGGCTGATCCTCACAGGGCAAACAAGGCTCTCTCCCACACTACCTTTGTGCTCTGGGAGCGCAGGCGGCGGATAGGGACCTGGGGCTCTCGCTCGCTCTCACCGTGTGGACGTGCCCTTCCTGACATCGCACATCATGCACTTGAAAGCCTCAGCGCTGTTCCTGAAGGTGCACACGCTGCAGTCCCAGTACCCCTCCTCGGAGGAAGGCTTCGGCTGCCGCTTCGGCCTGCGGAGCGGACACAACAAACGGGGAGAGAGAGGGTCAGTCGCAGTGGCGGCGGCCCTGGGCCTGCTCCCAGCCTCTAATCAATCCTCCCTCTCTCCCACCCCCTCCCCCGACCTTTTTCTCTTCCCACGCCCCCACACCAGTGGTCCGAGGGGTGGGGAGAGAGCTCGGGGTGTTCCGGCAGCTTTCCCTCCCGCTCTCCTATCATCCAGCTGCCCCCACTCCATGGGAGGTGCATCCCAGCTGCTGGGCCGCCGTTAACACAGGCTTATGGCCGCGGAGGTTCTTACAGTCACCGGGACACCGTTATAGCCTCGGCCCCAGAGAGAGGAAAAAAAAGCAGCTCTCACGGGTAACCCTCGAAGAGCTGGAAATGACCCTCCCCGCAGCTCTATCACTCTGTGTGTGAAGGTCTGAGCGTCTGCAAGAGCCGCGTTACCTGGTCGGGCTTTTCTTATCTCCCATAACGTATTGCTTATCTCTTCCAGAAAATGAATAATATCAGTACGCTCGGACGCGCGATAGTACTGTACTAAATAAAGCAAATAAAAAGCCGGTTAATGGTATTAATGCAAAACAAAAAAAAAAAAAAAAAAAAGCGCCTGAGACGGAGCTAGATCCCGCAGACGCCAGCTGTCCGAGGGAACTCCTAGTTATCATCACGTGCCCTGCGCGAGCCAACCAGCGCCTGCCCGCGCTTGAAAAAGTGAGCAGGAAAGCGGAAGGCGGCAGGTTTACATCTGGCAGCGGTGGAGGAACTGTTGCGGATGGGTAACCGCTTATCTACAATCCTGACTCTTACCTCAATTTCTTCTGGTTTGGCACGTAATTAATCGCTTGTTCTTTACCGTCATTTATTCTAATTCTGGTCCTGGTTACATACTCGTCTCACTTTTCCCAGAGGAAAAATTACAAGATTCAATCCTGTTGCTTTACCCCTTGGTTAGAACATGTCTAGAGGGGGTAGCAAAGAATAACCCCTATCCCCCTCCTTGCGTTTCAAGTGGTAGTAAGTTTTGTTTTTTTTTTTTTTTTTTGGGGGGGGGTTAAGTTTAGACTAGTATATCTAAATACAGCTACTGAAATTGAACAATGAAGGGCAATTCTATAAATTGCTGCCCAACTGTGCATAAGTTATAAAATAATAGCACTTATGAGTGTGATTGATGCCCTTAGGTGTATTAGTGTTAGGTGCTATTCTATAGCACTCACAACATCCTGAGTTGGACACATACACTGTTTGACATGCCCCCTTGAGTTCCTATCCCGCCCACTGATAGGGCGGGATAGGAACTCAAGGAGTCATAGCCAAGCTCAATTTTGGAGCCCTTGCAGCCTGTGCGGCTCAACTGCCCACACATGGGGGAAGATTCTCTAATGTTCACAGTAAAATCTGATTTCAAAATGATTTCAAAAAGGCGAGTCATTCTTTAAAAAAATACGCATGCAAAAAGGTCCACTTCAACCCCCGCACACCAATGCCAGGGAACCCTTGAACGAAGAGGGACCTAAACAGGAAAGTCCCGCAGTCTGGACACGGAGAGAAGAGACCGCCATACCCTCCCTAAGGCCAGCCTGCAGGAAGTCCAGAACATGAACCGATGGTAACAAAAGGTCCACTTCAACCCCCGCACACCAAGCCTGAAAGCACCTCCAGGCGTTCACGTAGGCCAATACAGTTGATTTCTGCTTGCTCTGAAGGAGCGTGGCGACAACCGCAGAGGAATAACCCCTGGACCTCAATGCTGCTCGCTCAGGTACCAGGCCGTAAGACCAAGCGGTCCGGATCTTGACGTGCAATCGCTATCACCAGCAATCAGCACAATGTATTATTTAATTTTTTATTTAAGTTTTTGGAATAGAGTGTTTTTATGTGAGAAAGTATTTCTTTTCTCTTTTTGCATTTGAAAGATTTGATATACCGTATTTTTCACTCCATAAGACCACCTACCCAAAAGACGCACCCTAGATTTAGAAGGGGAAAACAAGAAAAAAAAACCCCAACATTCTGAACCCAGGCTCTGCACCCAGCCCCCCCTCACTCCTTGCCAGGCTCTGCACACAACCCCACACTCCTTGCCAGGCTCTGCAACCTGTCCCCCCTCCCTGCCAGGCTCTGCACCCTGTCGCCTCCAGTACCTTTCTAAATCCTCACGCGAGAACTGATGGCAGCCATTCAGAAAGCGGGGCGGACACAGGCAGCAACGTGGAAAGCTGGCTCCTGCCCGTGCCGATACATGCTGGACCACCAGACTATAAGTGTTTTTAAAAGGTACGACGGGGCAGGAGTGTTTTTAAAAGGTACAGGGGGGGGTGTAAAAATTTGTATCTTCGCTGTATAAGATACACCCAATTTTGGGGTGGAAAAAAGTGCATTTTATGAAGCGAAAAATACGGTACATTGTATGCCATTAATAGCATACAATCTTCTCTGTTAAAAGAAGTTAGACAAAATACTGTGGATTTGAAGAATACTATATTTCAGAAGCAGTCTTGGTTCAAGCGCAGGTTGTTAATCAACATGGACAAGAAATGGATTCCTTAAGGGCTAGGCTCCAGGCAATGGAGACATGCGAGTCCTAGATGGTAAAGATATAAATTATATTGCAAAACACTTAGAGTACCTTGAAAATCAATCAAGACAATTCAACTTATGATTTTTTAATTTTCCTGTCTCCACTGGTGCCAGCTCTGGATATGTTTAAGAAATTTCTGATGGAAGTTTTGAAGATGCCATCGGAGGTACTTCCTCTTATTACACGTGCTGAGTACCTCCAGGGTTGGAGGAGTTCTCCTAACCCAGGAGCAACAGCTGAAAAGGAAGAACCCCTGGGACTTATTGCCCTTTTGGGATCCTCTCTGGAAGTGGTTACCTTTAGAACTACATTGCTGGTTACCTTCGCTTTTGAGCTTGACTGTAAATGTTTTGAAGCTTTAGACATTTGGATTCTGTTTCTAGGGTCTAAAATAAGAGTACTGTATTTCTTGACTTAGCACAAGATACACAGATAAGGCAAAAAGCCTTCTTGGCCCTTCGGGCTAGGGTTTGGGCTTTATCTGCTAACTTTATATTAAGATTTCCTTGTAATTATTGTATTGTTCATGAAGGTAAACAATTTAAATTTGACCCTTAGCAGTTTGAGGATTTTTAAAGAAATTAATGTCATAGTGTAAATTCCATACATTCGTTGTAGACTAGCTAGGGGCGGGATCTCGGAGCGGCCTCTTAGTGCATTTATGTTCCTTTATTACTTATAAATAGTTACTTTTTTCTAATTTTGGATCACAATTACCTAAATGTGGGCAAAAGATGTTTATTATTTCCTTTTGTATCCTTAGTTTTATTCTACTTTATTTCAATAATTTCTGTTAATCTCCAAAGTATTGGTGATATAAATGTGAAATTAATAAAGAATAAATTTTTTAAAAATCACATAGGCATCAATTTTTTATATTGAGACCAGCAGTAACCTCCATAGGAGGAGATTTCTTTCTTAGATATCCATGCAAGTGCATAATAAAATATAGGTCCATTAAATATGTTTTCCTCAATCCATCTCAGCTATCTAGCTTTGTGTCCCTAAAGCGCCTTGACTAAGAAGGTATTATAATAACCTTTAAAGAATAGAAAAGGACTCTTTCCAGCAGCAGACTGCAGACTTCCTCAGAATTAGTTTGTCTTTTTTTGTCCTTAAGTTCACTCGTATTTAATCTTGGATCACCTTTTGAGGACTTGAGATAGATTAAGTGATAGTTATTTTCTTTGCAAAATTGTTTTTCTATATAATAATCTTAAAAAAAATTCTTTATTAATCTAACTTTCTGTACAAGACGTTTAATGCTTGGAGATTTTTTTCCATCAGTAAACAACAAGGATACTCTGCACATGCGTTTGGATCGCTCTTACAGCGATCAGTGGGATCACTATAGGGCATGTGTCCAATCAGATCATTTGCATGTAGAATCTGTAGTGAATCGATCGTTCGGCAAAACTTGGCCAAGAATCGCTGTAGGAATGCCCCACAAAGGAAACACACACACGCAGTCTTAGAGTCGGGAGGAGGCGCTAGCAAGGGCTAACTCCGAGTCCCTATTTATTATGCTTCTAAGCTAATGACATCATAGTAACTCCCCCTCATTTACACATCTCATGATTGGTGGGTACAAAGATACATGGTTTTACATTGGTGGATACAAAGATAGGTACATGCTTTTACCTCATGATCACCCTCCCTTTACCTTGTGATCATCCTCCAACTCAGCACTTAGAGAAGGACCTGATTAACACGTGGACAGAGCCTGAGTCTTTGCACATATGCAATGCCTGTGCAATACCTGTCAGCTGATGTCCTTACCAAATAAGGACAGCTCAAATAAGATAAGCATGTGACAGTCCAAAGGTTTTAATGCATGCTCCTTAGCCTTAAGGTGTAGGCAAAGTCTGATTGTTGTCCATATAAGGAATAAGGGTAAACCTGTGTTAGGTTAATATGTGACAAAGGTCTTGTGATAAGATGCTAGCATTTTCCTTTACTTAGAATGGCTGCATGGCAAGAAGGGAGAGGGAATGGGAATAATTCTTAATTCTTTCACAGGGGCTCCTAATTCTTTCACAGGGGCGATGAAATTAGTGTGCCGATCTCACCCTGTTTCAGAATGGCATCCCTACAAATTGCCCAACACCAATCCAGATCGGTAAATTTAGTGAATCTAGGCCAAAGTAGTGTGCTGCACCATAAACAAAAACTTAAACAGTACTTAGCTTAATGAAGAAAAGCTTTCAACACTGCAGATATTCCAGTCGAAGGGCCATTTTGACGCCCAGTCTTTGTCTCACAAGGTCCTCTTGCAATTTTTCACAATCCTCTTGTGATTTTAGTTTTGCCGAGCGACCGATTCACTACAGATTCTACTTGCAAATGATCTGATCAGATGCATGCCCTTATAGCAATCCCACTGATTGCTGTAAGAGCGATCAAAACGCATGCACAGAGTATCCTTGTTGTTTATTGATGCAATTTACGCATGCGCTAGCTCTTTGCCCTTACTATGTAGTTAGTGGGTGGGGGGTTTTCTGCATGTCATTGGCAGCAAAGCACAAGCAAGCTCAAAAGAAAAACCACGGGCTCACAATGTGCTTTTTACAGAAAATATAAAAAACGAATTCTTATGCATATTACGCATAAAGATATTTTACAGTTTTATTTTTAATTTTGATGGTTGTTTTATATGGGGTTGCAACCTCGATACTGATATTTCAGGGCGGAAGAGAGCAGGAGAGTTGGCAAGGATAGTAAGCGACTGGTCCTTTCAGATCGGCAAACCCAATCGGTGTTTCTTCTTCTGCTTAGTGAATTGATAGCTTGCTACTTTTGCATGCCATTTCCCCTCATTTGCATGGGTGGATCGGATCGGAGATTGATCGGGAAGCTGTATAGTGAATCAGGTCAGTGAACGATCGCAAAACCAGTAAAACTGGTTTTGTGATCATCGGGACAGGATTGGAAGGTTTAGTGAATCTATCCCTTTGTCTGTTTACATAATTTTTTGAGGACCAGATTGAAATTTGTTTTTTCCTGCTTTATTGTAACAGTTGTTTGAGGCTTTGTTTGAATGTTACTTCTATCTACTTGACTACCTACCCGAAGAAGTATTTTTGCATCTCAATTTTTTTGGATTAGCTTTTTTATTTAATCTTGATTTTTTTTTTTTTTTTCTACTTTGACTGTTCCTGCTGTTAGATGGAAGATTAGACAATTGACACGCAGTTTGGTGGAGTTTTTTTAATGACTGATGATGAACTGAGGGCTTACTCACATAACTTTTTCTGCTTAATGAGCTTCTTGAATCAAGTGAGGTCTTTTTCTCCACCATATTTCCCATATTTTTCTGTAGGTTGTTAATCTCCCTCCTCTGCAGAAGGAGATAAAATTGAACGTTTTTAAGTGATTTCAATTCCCCCAACATTGGTTAAATATTACATCAGGGAGTTCTAGGGAGCAACTGGTCCGGGAACCGACAAGAGGAGGAGCTATTTTAGATTTGGTCCTTAGTAGAATGCAAGGCATAGTACAGGAGTTAACTGTGTTGGGTCTGCTGGGAAACCGTGATCATAACATGATCAAATTTGAGCTAATACAAGGAGTGATGTTGAAAAATAAATTACTGTGGAGGCATTTAATTTTCGAAAGGGCGACTATGATAAAACGAGGAAAATGGTTAAAAAGAAGCTAAAATGATCAATTGCAAAGGTTAGGACTGTAAACCACGCATGGATGTTTTTTTAAAATACCATCATGGAAGCCCAGACCAGATGTATTCTATGTATCAGCAAAAGTGGAAACAAGAGGGAGCGAGAGCCAGCATGGTTAAAAGGTGAAATGAAAGAGGCTATTAAAGCCAAAAAAACATCCTTTAAAGAATGGAAAAAGGATCCGAATGAAGAAAATAAGAGACACAAGAACTGGCAAGTTAGATGCAAAGCACTGATAAATAAAGCTAAGAAAAAAATATGAACAGAAACTTGCAAAAGAGGCAAAAACTTATAACACATTTTTTAGGTACATCAGAAGCAGAAAACCTGTGAGGGAATCCGTGGGACCTTTTGGATGATCAATGAGCAAAAGGGGGGCGCTCAGGGAGGATAAAGGCCATAGCGGAGAGACTGAATGACTTCTTTGCTTCGATCTTTATGGAAGATGATGTAAGAGATCGACCTGAACTGGAAATGGTTTTGAAAGATGATGCGGAGGAATTGAAAGAAATCTTGGTGAATCTGGAAGATGTACTAAGTCAAGTTAAAAAGTGATAAATCACCTGGACTGGATGGTATACATCCCAGTGTACTAAATGAACTCAAACATGAAATTGCTGACCTGCTGTTAGTGATCTGTAACCTGTCGTTAAATTCATCTGTAGTGCCTGAAGATTGGAGGGTAGCCAATGTTATGCTAATTTTTAAAAAGGGTTCCAGGGGAGATCTGAGAAATTACAAACTGGTAAGCCTGACTTCAGTACCAGGCAAAATGGTGGAAACAATTATAAAAAATAAAATTGTGAAACATGTAGACAAACATGATTTAATGGGATAGAGTCAGCATGGGTTCGGCCGAAGGGAGATCTTGCCTCACCAATTTGCTTAACTTCTTTGAAGGTGTGAATAAACATGTGGATAAAGGTGAGCCAGTTGATGTAATGCAGGGGTGCCCAAATGGTCGATCGCGATCGAACAATATATTGCAAAGGCAATGTGAGTCGATCTCGTTGCCTTTGCAATCTTGTTATTCCTGCCTCCCCGAGCCAGGCCAGGTGCGTACAAGCGTCGGACCCAGAAGCCTTCACCTCCGATGTCAATTCTATGCTATACCTACTTTCTTCAAGTATCTTCCAGAACATCGCCTGCCAGAGTTCCAGCATATGCATTCCACTCTTGGTCAACTTCGCATGCATAGGGTTCAGGCTGCATATGATGCTTTTGAGATGTCCTCCAGGGTCACTGCGTTCTCGGTAGCAATGCACTGTCTAGCCTGGCTCCACACCGTAGATACGGATCTAAATCTGCAGGATCGACTGGCTAACATCCCATGTTAAGGGAATGAGCTGACTCGATTGATGACTCAATTGAGGCAGCTACAAAACACTTGTCTGAGAAGAAGAAATCATTTGCCCCCATAGTTCGGCCACAGCCATAGCCTTCCACTGCTAAAAATTACAGGCCTCCTCCATCTTATCAGAGGCGTTATCCTCAGAAGGCAGCACCTTATTCAAGGCCGCCTCCTAAGAACCAACAGCAGCAATGAAATAGGCAGCGTAAACCTCAGACTCCTGCTGCGCCTAAGCCTACTCAGCCTTTTTGACCATCTCACACAGAGCATAACTTCAGTCGTTCTGCCTCTGTCCTCTCTTCTTCCCATAGGAGGTCGTCTCTATCATTTTTATCATCAATGTGAACTCATTACATCCGACCTCTGGGTTCTCACAATCATCAGGGAAGGTTACTCTCTTCACTTCCTTCAGGTTCCATCACATCGTTCACCCAAGAGAGTATCATTCAAATTCAGCACAGACAAGCTCTGCTTCGTCTCCGTGCCATCGAGGAAGTTCCTCTGTAACAGCAGAGCACGGGGTTTTACTTCCGTGTCCCAAAGAAGACGGGAGATCTGCGACCTATATTGGACACATTCCCATTCATCCAGTCTCTCGCAAGTTTCTCAGATTTCGGGTGGGAAATCATCTTTTCAGTACAGAGTGCTGCTTTTAGGCCTGGAATCATCTAAAACATAAGAACATAAGTAATGCCTCTGCTGGGTCAAACCAGAGGTCCATCATGCCCAGCAGTCCACTCAGGCGGCGGCCCATCAGGTCCAGAACCTGTATAGTAATCCTCTATCTATACCCTTCTATCCCCTTTTCCTTCAGGAAATCATCCAATCCCTTCTTGAACCCTAAAACCATACTCTGTCCTATCATGCCCTCTGGAAGCGCATTCCAGGTGTCCACCACCCTCTGGGTGAAGAAGAACTTCCTAGCATTGGTTTTGAATCTGTCCCCTTTTAATTTTTCTGAATGCCCTCTTGTTCTTGTAGTCTTCAAAAGTTTGACAAATCTGTCCCTCTCCACTTTCTCTATGCCCTTCATGATCTTGTAAGTCTCTATCAGATCCCCTCTAAGTCTCCTCTTCTCCAGGGAAAAGAGCCCCAGTTTCTCCAATCTTTCAGCGTATGAAAGGTTCAGCTCTGCGCAGCCATGGTCTCCAGGTTTTCCCACACTTGGATGACTGGCTCATCAAAGATTCAACATCTCAGGGAGTTCTTGTAGCAACCCAATGGACTATTTGGTTCCTCCAACAATTGGGGTTCAAAATCAACTTTCCCAAATCCCAGCTACAGCCCTTTCAAAACCTACAGTTCATTGGAGCTGTACTGGACACTGTACAACTTAGAGCATTCCTTCCTCAACAGCGTCAGAATGCTCTCATTCAGCTTTGTCTCAAGGTGTCATCCCTCACTTCACTCTCAGCGAGACACATGATGGTTCTTCTAGGTCACATGGCCTCTACAATTCACGTGACCCCTTTTGCCAGACTTCACCTCAGAATTCCTCAGTGGGCACTGGCATCTCAGTGGGCACAGGCTTCCAATCCACTCTCTCAACACATTACAGTGACTCCCTCATTGAGGCAATCCCTTCACTGGTGGATGCTCTCTTCCAATCTCTTCAGAGGTTTGCTGTTTCAAACACCCCCTCATCAGAAGGTCCTCATGACACATTCTTCGACCTTCGCTTGGGGGGCTCATCTTGATGGTCTCCATACTCAAGTACATTGGTCTAGGACAGATCGTCGGAGCCACATAAATCTTTTGGAACTCGGAGCGATTTTCAATGCTCTCAAATCTTTTCAACATCTTCTTCACGATCATATAGTCCTCATTCGTACAGACAATCAAGTAGCCATGTACTATGTCAACAAGCATGGAGGAACAGGATCCTTCCTTCTTTGCAAGGAAGCTCAGAAAGTTTGTAATTGGGCATTTCGTCACAACACTTTTCTGACAGCAGTCTACATTCAAGGAGAGAAAAAACTTTCTGGCGGACAAATTGAGTCGTCTTCTACAACCTCACGAATGGACACTCAATTCGTTGACTCTCCATCACATTTTTTCTAAGCGGGGAACCCCTCAAATATATCTATTTGTGTCTCCCCACAACAACAAACTGCCTCAGTTTTGTTCCAGGATCTATTCTCCTCACCACCTGGAGGCAGCTGCTTTTCTTCTGGAATGGACAAACAAATTCCTGTATGCATTTCCTCCATTTCCTCTAATTCTCAAGACACTCATCAAATTCAAACACAAACATGTTACTATGATTCTGATAGCTCCACAGTCGCCCAGACAACCATGGTTCTCCCTTCTCCTTCAACTCAGCAGCAGGGAGCCACTACTTTTAACAGTTTTTCCCTCTCTGCTTACGCAGACTCAGGGTTCTCTACTTCATCTCAACCTGCAGTCTCTGCACCTGACAGCTTGGTATCTTTCAACATAACTGCCAATTTCCAGTTCTCTCAATCTATCAAGGATATTCTAGAGCAGGGGTGCCCAATACGTTGATCACGATCGACCGGTAGATCAGGAAGGCAACGTGAGTCGAGCGCGGAGCCCATCCCGTGATAGACTCATGTTGTCGTCCCGATCTACCGGCTGATCAGCCTTCCTCTCCCGGACGTCAAAGAGGATGCCGCCGGACATCCAGTTTAGTCTTTTTGTCATTTTGGTTGGGGGATGGGGTGGCGGTGGCGGCGGCAGCAGCCTGAAAAAGAAATCATCCTGGCTGGGGTTGGTGTCATGCTCCGGAGCTTCTAAAGCCTTCCTATCTGGCCCTCTCCCTTCTAGGTGCATCCGGCCACACGACTCTCTTCGGCAACTCAGCAGCAGCGATCGACACAAGCTTCTGACGTCGGGGCCTACCCTCTGCAAGTCCCGCTTGTTTCAACTTCCTTTTTCTACAAAAGCGGGACTCGCAGAGGGAAGGCCTCGATGTTGGCAGCCTGTCTTGATCACTGTTGCTGACGAGTTGCTGAAGAGGGCCGCAGGGCAGGGTGTGTGTCTGGATACAGGACTCATGGGTGAGTGAGGAGAACGAGAGAGAGAACGAGAGAAGAGAAAGAGAGAAGGGAGGGAAACAAAAGGAAATATTTCATACCGGGCTGGGCCGGAGTGGAGGGAGGGTGGAAAAATTCTGGCTACAAGAAAAGGGCGGAAAGCTGAAAATGGAGAGAGTGACACAAAGAAGAGAAAGGGTAAGCAGGACCTACTGAATAAGGATAGAGCTACAGAGGGGACATGAAGAGGAGGTGAAATAGAGACATAGAAGTAATGCTGAAAAAGGGAGGGAGATAAAGACATTGAAAGGGCAAATGATGAACATGGGATAAAGACAAGGACAGACAAATGAAGATTTCTGAAAAAGTGGTGAGATAGGGATATAGGTGAGATGGACACAAAGAAGGGCAATGCTGGAAAATTGGTGGAATGGTAATTCTGACAGACACAGAAGAGAAATGCTGGATCAAGGAGAGATGGGGCTCAGGCTGGATGTAATGGGGAGAAATGCCTGGTTGGCCCGGAACTTCCTCTCCTACATCAGAAATGACGTCAGGGAGCGGAATGCTGTTCAGCACAACGCTTTTGCAGGGAGAGCTTGGGGCGGCGGTGGCTTGGGGGCTGTTCCCCGATGGCGGCGGCAAACAGAGTGGCATGGGGGAGGGGAGGGAGAAAGAAAGAAAGGGGGAAGGCAGGGAAACAGAAAGAAAAGGAGGCAAGGAAACAGAAAAAAAAAGTTGGGGGAGAGAATGAGGTCTGGAGGAGAGGAAACATACAGGAGGCTGAAAGAAGGGAAGAAAGATTGGATGCACAGTCAGAAGAAGAAAGTGCAACCAGAGACTCATGAAATCACCAAACAACAAAGGTAGGAAAAATGATTTTATTTTCAATTTAGTGATCAAAATGTGTCCGTTTTGAGAATTTATATCTGCTGTCTATATTTTGCACTATGGCTCCCTTTTACTAAACCACAATAGCGTTTTTTAGCGCAGGGAGCCTATGAGCATTGAGAGAAGCATGGGGCATTCAGCGCAACTCCCTGTGCTAAAAACTGCTATCGCGGTTTAGTAAAAAGGGAAGGGGGTATATTTGTCTATTTTTGTATGGTTGTTACTGAGGTGACATTGCATAGAGTCATCTGCCATGACCTCTTTGAAAAACCCCCGGAATATGAATGATAATTAATATTTTCTCTGCCTTTCATTGTGCTTTGTGGGTTTTTAAAAAAAATTTCATTATTGGTAGATCATTTTGACTTGGTCATTTTAAAAGTAGCTCGCAAGCCCCAAAACTGTGGGCACCCCTGTTCTAGAGGATTCCAGGAAGCCTACTACTAGGCAATGTTACAACCAGAAATGGACTAGGTTTTCTGTTTGGGGCACCCTTCATCACAAGGAGCCTCAATCTACATCCTTGTCTTCAGTTCTGGATTACCTGTTGCATTTATCTCAATCAGA
The DNA here is from genome assembly GCF_902459505.1 of Geotrypetes seraphini. Lineage (NCBI taxonomy): Eukaryota > Metazoa > Chordata > Amphibia > Gymnophiona > Dermophiidae > Geotrypetes > Geotrypetes seraphini. The sequence goes on from NC_047092.1 coordinate 62,672,471, forward strand.
TCTCAAATCAATATTCATTAGAGTCCATCTCAGTGCAATTGTTACTTTCCATCAGCCCTTGGACGGGAAATCTTTATCTGCTCATCCTATGGTTTCCAGATTTATGAAAGGACTTTTCAATGTCAAGCCACCTCTCAAACCGCCTCCTGTGGTTTGGGATCTCAATGTTCTTGCTCAGTTGATGAAGCCTCCATTTGAACCAATGTCTACAGCTCATCTGAAATATCTCACTTGAAAAGTGGTCTTCCTTATTGCTCTCACGTCTGCTCGCAGAGTCAGTCAGCTACAAGCTTTAGTAGCGGACCCACCTTTCAAAGTATTTCATCATGACAAGGTGGTCTTCCATACTCATCCTAAATTCTTACCAAAAGTAGTTTCAGAATTTCATCTCAATCAATCCATTGTACTTTCAGTGTTTTTCCAAAGCCTCATTCTCATCCTGAAGAAACAGCTCTTCATACTCTGGACTGCAAACGTGCTTTGTCCTTCTACTTACAAAGGACTAAGCCACAAAGATCTTCTACTCAACTTTTTGTCTCCGATCCAAATAAGTTGGGACATCCAGTTTCCAAGAGAACCATCTCCAACTGGTTGACTGCTTGCATCTCTTTCTGCTATGCTCAGGCTGGACTGCATCTAGACGGTCGAGTCACAGCCCATAAAGTTAGAGCTATGTTGGCATCTGAAGCTTTCCTTAGATCTACTCATATTGAGGAAATCTGCAAAGTGCCACTTGGTCCTTGGTTCATACTTTCGCCTTTCATTATTGTCTGGATTCTTTTTCCGAACGGGATGGCCACTTTGGCCAGGCAGTATTACAAAATTTATTCTCCTGAATTGCCAACACTCCCACCATCCCATTCTGGTTAGCTTGGAGGTCACCCATATGTTGAGAATATACTGCCTGCTAGTCCTGGGATAAAACACAGTTACCATAACAGGTGTTATCTAGGGACAGCAGGCTGATATTCTTACAACCAACCCACCCACCCACCTCCCCTGGTTGGCTTCTTAGCTAGCTATCTGAACTGAGGAGGCGCACACCTTACGTCGGGCGGGAAGGCAATCGCACATGCGCAGTGCAGCAGTCACAAACTTTCTAAAAGTTCTTCAAGCAAGTCTGCTTGTTAAGCTATCCGCATCGGGGCTCCATGGATGACATCACCCATATGTTGAGAATATCTGCCTGCTATCCCTGGATAACACCTGTTACGGTAAGTAACTGTGCTTTTCCTTATCTTTTCATCTACTACTTTTCCTCTTAATTTTACTTACTTTCCTTACAAAATGGTTTGTTACCCTTACAATAGTTCCTTTCAGTTTTGCCCACTGCTTTCAAGTTTCTTCCAGATGATCCCATCTAGACAACTCCTTGATTCCCCCATCTAATGTAATCCCCCCATTTGAACAAAGTTAGGTGTTTGTTTGTTTTTTAAAGTATCCCTCTCTACATCTGTCTTAATATTAAACCACATCATCCGGTGATCACTAGATGCTAAATGATCACCCATTATAACATCAGAAACACACCCCATTCATAAGCACAAAGTCCATTATAGCCCCATGCCAGGTAGATTCCATTTTAACTGCTGGAAAAGTTTTCCCTGTAGAGAATCCAGGATTTCCTTCTTTTAGGAGACTCCACTATAGAGATATCCCAACCAACATCTGGCATATTAAAATCACCTATTAGTAGTACTTCCCCTTTTACAACTATATTTTGAATGTCTTCAATTGAATCTCTCCACTTTTTTCTGTGAAGGAAGCCTGTATTTCACACCAATGTAAATACATTTTTCATTCCTTCTTTCCAGATTGACTTACAGTGCCTCTTCCTTACCATGTAGGTCCTGTAATTGTGTGGAAATAAAGGTTATCCAGGCTTGATTTGCCTCTTCTGACAATGCCTGCAGTTCAATTACAAAATTAATGTAATGCCTCACCCAATGGATCCTGTAAAGTATGATAAAATTCTCCTATATAACCATCCAGACCTGCTGCTTTATACAGAGCCAGAGAGCGAATAAACTGCACTGATTTTATCTTTAGTAATATGAGCATTTAGGCCCTGATTCTATAAAGTTAGGCGCCAATATCAGCACCTAATTTATTTGAGCAATAAACTTAATCAGAGCCTATGCCTATATAGGCACTCAACACCTCACAATCAACTTTAATTGGATTTAATTGAAAGTTAGGCGCCTAACTTGAAAAACTTGATTCTATAAAAAAAATAGGCATCTAGTCCAAAGTGCCTACACTAATAATAATAGATTTATTCTTGTATACCACCCAACCACAAAGTTCTAGGCGGTTAACAACAAAGAAGAACTGTATAATCAGTGAAAAATACATCTGGTAAAAAAATAAATAAATAAAAGACAATGATAAAAAGAAGATTGCATAATTATTTGACAAACTTATCAAACAAGTGTGCTTTTAAAAATTTTCTAAAAATGTTATAAGAATCTATTTGACAAATAAGCGGGCGTAACCAAGAGTTCAATTTGCCTAGCTGAAAGGCAAATGTCCTATTCAAAAATTTCTTGTAACGACAGTTCTTGACTGAAGGATACATAAACATTAACTTATTATGAGTGTTTTTTTTAATGAAGTGTAAAAATGAAATTGAGAGGTTAGATATCCCCGAGCTAAACCATAAAGAGATTTAAAACAGAGACAACCACATTTAAAAAGAATACGTACCTCAAAGGGCAACCAATGTAATTGCCGATAAAATGGGCTGATGTGGTCGTACTAAAAGTGGGTGTGGTCAGGTGTGGATCATGGGTGTGTTTTTCCAAGTTAGGTGCCTCTTTGTGAATCAGGTGCCATTAAGCTCTGGTATCGGCTCCTAAATTTAGGCATAGAAAACCCTGGCATAAATTAGGGATGCCTAAATGTTTGGATGCTGAGCGCCGCCTAGGCACACTTAGACAACACTAAGCGTGATTCTATAACATGAGCCTAGGATTTATAGAACGGCGCATATATCAGCACCTATAGAATCAGGGCATTAAAGCCTGAAAAGCTTCTACAGAAAGCCACATAAGCCCCAAGGTAGCTAACATCTTGACCTGGCTCCATATAAAGATTCATGAAAATTGTGCAAAGTAATCCACAGTATCCTTACTTTTCCTGAAAATGTGCCCCCTCATCTGAAATATTATGAATAAAATGGGGATTGATCCATAAATGTTTTTAAATAGTGTAACCCCCCTCCTTCTCAGACTGAGGTAAAAGGTATCCCTCTTAGAAATAAAATTAGTTTGGGTCCCGAATCATTGAGGCCGTTTTTTTAATCTTTATTCATTTTAAAACCAGCATTAAATGCAACATATTATCAATCAATTAATTCAATAGACAGCACTCAATTCCTTCTAATGATACAATAAATACATAACACCCCTCCCCATCCCCACCCATCCATAAATCGGACAGCACTAAAAAGCGCCAGACAACTTTATAGACTTCAACTCATCCAAAATATAGCAGTTATGCTAATTTTCAGGATACAGAGTACTATCATAGACTCTTCTGGTTACCCATGACTTCTAGGATCTCCTTCAAAGCATCATGCATTATATTCCACATTCCCAACAATCACTCACTGGAGGAACTTATTCAACTGTTTTCTAAACTCTACTTCATATCAACCCGAATCACCAATGGATTGGAGATGGTCCTACCCTCACCTAAAGGAACCAAGTATATACACATCTTCAATTTGTTGTTTACCTCTGTTGCTATCAATACATGGAACAACCTGTCATTGGATACTAGATTGGAAACTTGTACTTAAAATTCAGAAGGAAGCTATAAACATTTCTATATGATAAGCATCCAGGAGAGATATAGCATCAACTGCCTTAGACTCTTCTGGGGAGTATATGGAACATCCATTCATTAATTCTGACACTATCCAGGTCATATTGTACAATGGCCAATCAGGGACTTCCTTAGACTCCTCCCTAAGGAAGTCCCTGAGTGGCTGAGGCACCCCAGGCCCCTTCCAAGGGAGGAGCCTGAGGTACCTCAGCCAATCAGGGCCTTAGGCCCCTCCCTGTCCATCAGATGATTCATCGGGGCGTGCAGGAGGCTGGAGGAGCAGGAGGGACCGAGCACCCCTTCTGCTCCCAACGATTTTCAAAGTACGGTGAGGGGGTGGACCAGGCCCAGTCAGCCAGCCTAGCTTAAACTACAGGAAGGGAGGTGGCCGGGCTGGGTTTGAGCCAGGATGGGTTTGAGATGGCAGGATGGAGTTGGCATCCCTCCTGCCTTTTGTGGAGCATCGGCGCAGGGGGGAGCATCGGTGTTGGGGGGCATTGGCGCGGGGGGCGGTTTAAAACCACGGGCTGGCAGTGCGTTTTACAGAATATATAAAAGAAGAATTCCCTTTTTATGTATTCTGCAAAAGCACATTGCCAGCCCATGGTTTTAAAGGGCAGGAGAGTTTGTAAGGAGTAAAGTGACTGGTCCTCAGCAGTCACTTCACTTCAGATTGGCAAGCCCAATAAGTCTTCCTTCTGTTTAGTGGATCGCGTCCCTGCCTACTTTGCATGCCATTTCCCCTAATTTGCATGCATGGATTGGAAGCAGATCGCAGGAGAGGTTAGTGAATCGGGTTGGAGGGAAAACTGGTCGCAAACCGATCGGTACAGGATCTGTTTGCTTAGTGAATCTAGCCCTAAAGCCTAGATTCACTAATCTTACCTTAGCGATCTGATCCGCGGCTGATCAGTGGCTGAGTCTTCCTGGGCAACTGATTCACTAAGCCTCCTCATGCAAATTAATGCAATCGGAGGCATGCCCCATAGCGATTGCATTGATCACTGTAGAGCGATCCAGACGTTTGCGCAGACCATCTTTGCCTGTAGATGGTCTGCACATGCACTTGCTCCCTGCACAGTCCCGAGGCTGTACAAGGAGGGGGGGGGGCTTTGGAACAGAACATGGCCAGGGACTTGCTCTCGTGCCCTTTCCCTGCGCGAGCCCCTTCTGAGACCCAAACAGCCCTGCCTGATTCCGACCCGTGAAAATGCGCCTTATTATTACCTGTCTTCCAGTTGCCCTCACAGGCGAAGAAAGTAAAATGAAGGATATAAATGTTTCCTTTAACACGCTTTTAACCCACGGGTTAAAAACATGGGCTCGGAGAGCTTTTCCTTATCGTTTCTTCTAGGCTGGCCTTGTTTGCTTTGGGTTGTTGGTGGTGTAGATTTCTTGTTATCTTTCTCTTGCCTATCCCGTATTGAATGGTCATTAAATAAGAGTGTATTATATGGGCTCAAAAAGAGGCAGGGCGGCAAAGAGCAGGACAGTCAGAAAGGACATGAATGACTGGTCCCCAGCAGTTGCTTCTTTTTTGATCGGCCAGCCCAGTTGGTGTTCCTGATTTTTTTATTTTTATTTTTGTGAATCGCTGCCTTCCTCCTTTTGCATGCCATTTCCCCTCATTTGCATGCACGGATCCGGATCGGGAGGAAGGTTAGTGAATTGGGTCGGGGTTACAAACTGGTTGGGACATGATCGGTAAGGTTAGTGAATCTAGGCCTAAATACTGGAAAGTTAATTAACTTTGTCCACAAATCCTAGATTAGATTAGCCTGGTACTCTAACCACTAAACTTCTCTTCCACTCTGCTCTACTCCTAAGAACTACCTTCTGCAACTGCTCTACCACCCTACAGACCCCAAAACACTACTCCTCAACAACTACCCTAGCATCTCATAAAGTTCCCCACCTCAAAATACTGGTCCCCCACAATTGCCCTATTTTTTCCATTGCTGTCCCCACCCCCATCTAGCCCTTATAACATGCACACCACAGACACAGATATACATAGGGTTAACAAATATTTCTCTGTCCATGACATGCTGCATTTTTTAAACATGTTTGTGTTTTTAATTCCTTTTCTTTGTTAATTCTACTGTGAAAACTGATGACTGAATCATATACTGTAGTTTTCTTGTTGGTTTCTATAATTACTGTAAAAAAATATTTCTTACTATGAGCAGGGCAAGTTTAAGGCATTGGTAAAATAGAAACGTACTTAAGGACCAAACTTTAGAGCAGAAGAGGGCAACCTTTATACACAGAGGGCTGTATGAATATCACTACTACCCCAGCAGGCCATAATGTCAGAACCAGAAATGGAGCTAAAAAGTATAGCCTCACAACACATTTACCCCCTCTTTACAAAGCCATGCCAGCAGCTCTGTACAGCAAAACCCCCAAAGCCCTTTAAATCCCTAACGCATTATCGGGTTTTGTAAAATAAGGGGTTAACAATAAACTTAAAGGAAAATGGACTTCAACATGCCACGGTTAAAAGACCTCAAAACGCTAAACCTTTGGCATCATGTCATCATCAGTCCATTTAAAGTGCTCATAGTGCATGTACTGTATTTTTAATTCAAACACTGAGGGCTCCTTTTACAAAGGCGCGAGCTAGCCGCTACCGCCTCCTTTTGAGCAGGCGGTAGATTTTCGGCTAGCGCGCACTAATCCAGTGCATGCATTAAAAACACTAGTGCACCTTTGTAAAGGGAGCCCTGAATCTTTCCTCTAAATATATATCTTTTCCAAACTTTATCAACCTCCATCAAATTATTACATTTCTTTTCTTGGACCTCATTGAGAAAACTTTTATGGCAAAAAAAAATACTGGACAGGTTGGAGCAAAGGAAGCAGACCAGAGTGAAGAGAACATTGATCTAGATTATTTTTGTCCCTGTTCAGATGCTTGCTTTTATTTATTTATTCATTCAATTTTCTATACCATTCTCCCAGGAGAGCTCAGAATGGTTTTACTTTGGAGGACACCTTTGGAAAACATGCTCAGATAAGTTCTTGTTTTGTGATATAATTTTATAGTCCCAAAGGATATTTTGCAAATAGAAAATATAAAAACAATGAAGGCAGTTGGTCAGAAGCAGCATTGATATTTGGTCCAGATATGGAGGCATACACATTTTGAGTTGCTTTATTTTTTACCCTATCAGAAGCAACATTGATATTTGGTCCAGATATGGAGGCATATACATTTTAAGTTGCTTTATTTTTTACCCTATCTGCATGCTTTTATAATGAAAGTGTTTGGTTTATGAATAATTTAATTAAAATACTGTAAGTACTGCTATCTACTACAATTTGTTTGGGATTTCGATCTTAAACAGATATATAATTAATTTTGCTACAAGCCAACAGAAGCATTGAGAAGCATAAGATGAAAAGAATGAGTAGAAAACAGTTTTTTTCACTTATCAGCCTACATACCATCTGATGCTCCTCCACAAGAAGAGTAAGGAGGAGGAAGAGCAGGAACCTGCCCAAAACTGATACAAACCACAGAATCCCACAAAAAGTTGAAGCCAAGAGCAAAATGCTTACTTCCCTCAGCATTCATTTAATCATATCAGTCCCAGATGGCCTTTTTTGTTCAAAGGTACTCTCTATATTTCATGTACCTGCCATACACTGCTTTTGGTGAATCTTTTCATAAAGATGGTTAATAAATCCCAATAAATAAATAAGTTTAAATATTTCAAATGAATTCAATGTATTGGTTTTTATAAATAAATTGTGAAAAATGCCCAGCAAGGAGTCATGATGATGATGTTAATAGAACATTTGCCCAATGGCATAGTAAAATGTAGCAATCTTGGCCAGCAAGTATACTGCTAAAAACAACAATGCACCATCTACACTTATTATCTAGATTTTCACATTACTTCTAAATATTTTCAATTTGGAGAAAAAGACCTCAGTGGCATCGTAACCTTACAAACTGCTCACCATCTTTGATCATAAAACCCCGTCATCCTATTTTTCAATTAACATTTTTATACATTTTTTTATATTTTCTTATATATTCTTCAATCAAATGATACTTGTATTTTCTTCAATAAGATGATGGTTTCACAAATATATCTTTTAAAAATGTAACTTTCACGCATGACACTTCTGTTGAGGCTATTGGGGTTAGTCTTCCATCAGTTAAATGATTCAATTATGTATGTAGAATTGTTAGATGATCCTGCAGAAGATGTATGAAAAATTTAACTGATGAAGGTTTTCAATAGGGGTATGTGATGAAATCAGCCTTCACCACCTTATTAAAGAAAATATAAGTATCATTTGATTGAAGAATATACACATAAGAATATATAAGAAAATGTAGAAAAAATATATAAAAATGATTAATTGAAAAATAGAATGGAAGGGATTTTATGACCAACAATGGTGAGCATTTTGTAAGGCTATGATGCCTCCTTTGAGGCATGGCTGCTGAAAAACTAGTTAAAACTTGGTAAGTGGGACATCTCTGAATAGGAACCTTTCCTACCTGGATAAGTCTAGGTGAATACTAGGCCCATAATTTCTAATGTAACCCCTGGCCTCCTATGTTACCCCATGGCTGGTTCTGTACACAGGCCAGAAGGATGCTATCGGGTAAAAAAAGAGGGTAAATATGACAAATAGAAATTCCCGTTTACCAGTACATTCAGGGTGCTGGGACACTGATCCCCTGAGCTATATGTATAGAAGTAGCCAGCTGCTTAGAGAAATTCTCTGCCAGCTCCCACAAAACTATTAACCAGAGAGAGACAAGCTGCTTCTCCCTACTCTAAATTGGTCCCTTCCCCTTCTCAGTCCAGCTGCAGTTCTCTCTCCCTCTAAATCTACACTGTTCTCAGGCTGAAAAAAAGACTGAATCTTTCACAACATAAGACCGCCTACCAGAGGAGAGGTAGTCTTATGTTATGACCAAGTAGGGTCTGTCCTGCTTTGGTCACGGTGTTCTCATGGGTATCCACTAGGGGGAGCTGGTAGGCCCAAGAACTTCCCAGGTGGCAGATATTCAGGTCACCACTGGGGGAGCCCAAGAGCTGTGCAAACACCTGCTGATTCAGCTAGATCAGGGCGGGGCCCTGTTCTAGAAAAGGCAGCAGTTTGGGAGAAACAGGCAGGCTAGGGAGAAGGATAAGGTTCCTCTCCCATGATATCCCCCTGGTCCAGACAGAGGTGAGAGATGTACACCCATGGAGGTTACTGAGGCTGGAGAAGCACTGAATCTGCAACTACTTGATGAGGAAACCCCGATGGAATTGGAAGGGAGTTTGTCTGAAGGAGTTGCTGAATATGCTGAACCGATGGAGGTTGGTTTAACTACCAGGTGCCAAGAATGACCTGCTTGACTGTGAGTTTTTGTTTGGGACTCTTTTTGGAACTCTGCATTTTTGATTTTGAATATTTGAAACTGTGAATGTGTCTCTTGGGTGAGGTTTGCTAACACCCAGGGAGGAAATTTTGATAGCTGTTTTGTAAAGCTGTTTGGAAAGGCAAACCTAGGACACTCTTTATTACCCAGCAGTGTTCTAAAGACGGGTGGAGGGAGAGAAAGAGGGAAAGATGATGGCCTTGGGTGGTGAAGAAAGAATAGTTATGCACCTAGGGAATAAAAGGGGAGAGAAGAGAGTGAAATGATGGATTGGGAGAGGGTAGAAGTGAGGAAAGAAGAGATAGAAATAATCGCTCCGGGGGAGGGAAGCAGAAAGAGAAATGGGCACAAGGAAGGGAAAGGAGGGAATATAAATGGTAGACACAAGGGAGGGAAAAAAGAGAGAAATGAACTCAGAAGGGGGTGGAGAGGAGAGAGGAAATAAAGAGAAAGCATGGATCCAAGGGTGGAGGGGAGGGAGGAAAAGATGTTGAATTAGAGGAGTGTGAAAAGAGAACTTTTATAATATAGTGTTTATGCTAATATGTTTTTATAACACTGTATATTCTGGTGATAATTTATTGCATGTTGCAAATGCATACAGAAACAGGAGGGAGAGGACATAGAATTGACAAACTGCTTGGGAAGTAGAAGGGAGGGGAGATGAGACATGCTTTGCAACTATCTGAGAACTCATTGTTTCAAGCCATGACAAGAACATGCTGCTTCAGCATTACAGAATGTAGGCTTTGTTAGAATAACTAATTTAAAGACAAGCATGTAGCTAAAGGACTGAGCATGTGAAGGAAGGAATGTGCATGTAGATAAACCATATATGGGTGAAAGTAAATAAGGTTAGGGTTACTTAGAGGAGGGGAAGAGCGAGAGTAGTGGGAGAAATAAACAGGGGCGGGGGAAATGGAAGTACCACAAGTTGCAGTTGATAGGTTATCTGGAAATGTGAGCTACCTCTACCCTGGACCAATGGGCACTTAGACGAGGGACTAGAAATGTGAGAATTAACTATTTAATGCATAACCACAGTCAGCTTTGTGTGCCTACTCTGTGTGTATGACACCCTTTCTTGGGGGTTTGTCCAGGATGACATCATCATTGGCAGGGACCGGCGCCATCCCATTGAGTTCAACAGTCTCACAGCTGTCATGTCGGGTCCCACAATGGATTGACAATGATCCTGAGACCTGTTTGACAGGAGGACTAGGTGAAACAGCAGGGGAATAGTATGCACGCATCTGACAACCAGATAACTCTGCATGGACCAAGGTAAGAAATTTTTGAGCTAAAACTATTACCTTGGTGATTGAGACATCCTGTGAGACATTGCAAGTGTGTGAGTGAGGCGTACCTTTGGTACAAGGTGAATGTGGAGTCCCAATCTGCAGTTCCGTTCTGCAAGGAACATGGCCAAAGATAGAGAAATCGAGAGGGGAACTTATTGCATGCTTGTAAGTAGTGTTGTCTCAGGGCCAGGATGAGAAGTAAAAGTAGCAGCAGTAGAGATAGGGATTGTAAGGAAAATACCAGGAACATTCCTCCAGAATGTGCCTTAGAGCGGATGTTGAAGCATTGGGAAGACATGTCTTGTACTAATGGGAAGAATAACAAACAGATGATCAGATATTGCTGTTTTATCTGGCCAAAGGAAAGTATTAGACCCTCAGCTGTTATCTGGCCAAAGTACAGGACATATGAAGATTGGTTATGTGAGACACTGAACCTCTCTCTATGTGAATAACAAAAAGCTATATTCCAGAGTATGCTTCCTGTTGGTCAGGGAGTAATGTAAAATTATTTCCCGTAAAAACGTGGCAAAGAAAAGACAGGGAAACACCAAAAAATCCAACAGGACAGAGAACCCACGGGTATAAAACAGTACAAAATGATGTGGGAACAGACAATGAACACTCCACTGAAGAACACTGATGTAAAACCAACTTGTTTATTTCATAAAAGGACACAAGCAGAAGTTCTTCAGTGGAGTTTTCATTGTCCGTTCCCACTTCCTTTTGTACTAAAGAAAAGACAGGGAACAGATGGAACCAGAGGTCCATCCTTGGGATCCCCTTAAGAATCTGCCTCCACCCTATGATCCTCCATGGGTCCCAGATGACCCGGAACTAGATATTGAAGATATATGAAATTTATTGGAACCGGTAGTTCCTTCTACTGCCCCAACAGAGCAACCAGAGGCTCTATATCCCAGGTTGAAAAAGGAGTTAGAGCAGTGTCAAAGAGACTTGACAAATTTTCCTATGATCCCAGAAAAGAGAACGAGGAGAGGGCCGAAAGAATTCTGCCATTGAGGGAAGTTCAGATGGGAGGGGGAAGAGTAGGATACATAATCGCTCCTTTAACCAGCACTGAAATGAGAAGTTTTGCAAAGGAGATGAAATCCTTAGTCGAGAACTCTATTGGGTTAGCTGAGCAATTCAATCAATTCCTGGGACCCAATTTCTATATCTGTCAGGAAATGATGTCTATTCTGAGTATTTTATTTAGTGGGGAAGAACAGGGGATGATCAGGAAAGTTGCCCTGTTACAGTGACAAAACCATCACCCTGCCTTACAAGGGGCCCCCGATGTAGATCCTAATTGGGATAATCAAGCTAATATGAAGGAATTAAGAGACCTCATACTAGCAGGGATCAAAGAAGCAGCTCTTAAGTTCCAGAATTTTGTTAAGGCATTTGAACTTCAACAAAAAAAGGCTCTATCGGCCTTTTTACGGAGACTAAGGGATCAGATGAGAAAGTATTCAGGCTTGAACCCAGATGATCCGGTGGCACAGGGTCTTCTGAAGGTGCATTGTGTCAAAAAAGCCTGGCCAGATATAAGGAAAAAAGTACAGAAAATAGAAGGGTGGAGTGAAAAAACATTACAAGAATTACTGAGTGGAGCACAAAAGGCATTTGTAAAGAGAGAGGAAGATAAGCAGAGGCAGAGGCAGAAAGTGAAAATAAAGATCTCTGCAGTAGATGAGGTGATCAAGAAAATAATAGAGCCTGTTGATGGACAGGGGGAAAGAAGACGAGAGAGGGAAATGAGGTAGTCCAGGGGAAACAGTTCAGGTAGGGGACCTAGTCAGAGGCAGCTGTGGCAGCCGCCACAAGATTCATCATCTATGAAATGTTATTACTCTGGCAAGCCTGGACACTTTAAATGAGATTGCCCAGACTTAAGGAGGGAGGAGAGAGCCATCCCACTTATGGCTTTGGAAGATGAATAGGTGAGTCAGGACCCTATGAAGAAGAGGTAATTTTCCTAGTCAATAGTGGGGTGGCTAGGACATCATTGAACTTTATTCCCTCGGGAATGGAGCTCTCAGACCAAAAATTGACAGTGTCGGGAGTCAAGGAAGAGGGGTTCTCTGTTCCTATTATCTTATATATTCCTGAAGCTAGAGCTAACCTGCTAAGCAGAGATCCCATTATCCAGCTTAGCTTGGCAATAAGCATTAAAAATGCTCAAATGGTGATATCCATGGCAGCTTTAATGACACAAGATGAGCATTCCTTAATCTTGTATGGATTAAGGAAGAGAATAGGGGTAGGTTGCAAATTGTCCTTGAAGATCAAGCTTAAGAAGAGTGATAAAATAGTGTCAGAGTAATACACTATTCCGCTGGAAGGTAGAAGGGACTCCAGCCAGTGATAAAGAACTTGATCAAAGATGTACTCCTAGAACCCTATATGTCACCTTTCAATACACATATGGTGGCTGTGTCCATTGCTCTAGCCATTCTGGACTCAGGCTCTGCACATTCAGGTGAGATAGTGGGCATAGTTTTTTCTAAAACACAGGAATGCTGTCGATTGCATAATAGGCCCCCTGGGGTTTCAATTTACGCTCATAAACTGGCTATGGCGTTCTTTGTAGCTGCTAAATTAACTCTAGCCCAGGGGTAGGCAATTCCGGTCCTCAAGAGCCAGAGCCAGATCAGGTTTTCAGGATGTCCACAATGAATATGTATGAGATGGATCTGCATTCACCACCTCCTTGAGATGCAAATCTATCTCATGCATATTTATTGTGGATATCCTGAAAACCTGACCTGGCTCCAGCTCTCGAGGACTGGAATTGTCTACCCCTGCTCTAGCCCGACACTAGAAGCAAACAGTGATCCCTTCTGTTGAGATGGTACTGCACAAACTAGATTATATAGTATATGTTTAATGTCCAAATTGCTTACAAATATGGTAGAGTGTTACCCTTTCACACAGTCTGGGATACTTATCTTGAGTGGAGAAATGTGGAGCATTGATTAATTTCTGGGATTGGTTTAACATTACATTTCTGTTCAAATCAACTAGTTACTACTGGGGCAACTGGTGAAAAATTTTGGGGAATTGTTGGGTTAGGATTAATTTTTTTTTTTTTAATTATGTTTATTGAGGAGTCAACAAGAGAAACCAAGAAAATACAAAAAGAGAATAAAACAATGGTCAGCAAGGATACAGTGAATTCAATCAGAGTGACGTGTCTGTCCATAGAGCTTACATTACTACAGCACAGGATTAATTTTGATTTGATCTCTGGACATCACATGTATATAAGTGTGCTGAAGACATGTTATTATAGCCTGTATAACTCCCCTATCTGGGTACTAGGGGATTTTTTAATTGTTGCCTTTGATGTGTTACTTGTTTATGGATAAAAATTATAAAATAAAATATATATTTTTAAAATTCAGGCTAAAAACCCACTTCTTTGAAACTGCATTTATGCCCTACCCTCCCAACTTATAAAGCACCCATATCTGCTGCCATTTCCTCTTTACTCCCCTACCACTTGTCCCTTATATTTCCTCACCTAAGTAACATGTATAAGCCTTTGTTCTTTGTCCATCTTAATTAGATTGCAAACTCTTTCAAGCAGGGACCATCTCTTGTGTATTCGTTGTACAGCACTGCTTGCATCTGGTAGCACTTTATAAATATTAAAATAGTAATAGTAGTTATTCCAGGACAAGAAGGCAGCATATTCTCACATATGGGTGATGTCACCCATAGGTGACCACTTTAAAAGTGCATCGCCACTTTAAGATCTTAGAAAGTTTGCGATAGCCCGAACCACGCATGCATGAGTACCTTCCCACCTGACATAGGGCGCACATTCCCTCAGTTTTCTAGTTTCTGCGGAGCTAGTAAGATGCGCTTCAGCTTCAGTTGAACTTTTTTCTCTTCGCTTGCCTTCCTGCTCTTGCGGTTTGTAAATTTTTTTGTCTTAATTTCTTTTTTAAAAAAATAAAAATGTACAGTTTTTTATTTTTTTCAGTTGCAGGCTTTGGCCCTCTAGGGCCTTATGGACCTTTCTAACCAGAGTTTGATTTGTCAACAGCTGTCCTCCTGTCGACGAGTTTCAAAAAGTGCGGTCACTGTGCTCGGGCCATTTCATTAACCGATCCTCACCATTGGTGTTTGCAGTGTCTGGGACCCAAGCACCGTGCCAACTCTTGCTCCCAATGCTCATCCCTTCAGAAGCGCACCCTCAAAAACTGGCTGCTTCAACAAAGAGAACTGTTCAGCGTCACAATGGACACGGAGCCCAGCTCATCTCCAACTCCGTCTGCAACGTCTGTGCCACCCAAGACCACACCGACCAAGAGTAGACCCTCTAACATCGGCTCTGGTGTCATAACTTGCGGTGGGTAAGGTGGCTAAGAAGCCTTCCCCCACCCCCTCTTGGCCTCAGGTCATATTGGCAGTGAGCCAAGTCCTGTCGACCTCGAGGAGACCCACAAAATGCTTGGCTCCGATTTCGGTGAATGTCTTGACATTGGCCTCCTCATCGCCAGAGCACAGAGCCGCACCGAAGGTACTGGCAAAAAAGTCAGCTGTACCAGTGCATTCCATTAAGCAGCAGATTCAATAATTGATGCATGTGCAGTTACGGGAACAGTTACAACTACTTCTTCCCATCATGGCGACACCAGCTCCTCCAGTGCCAGTGCCAGTCACGTCTGAGCCCTCGACAATGGCACTGTCTTTTCAAGAGTCTACATTGGTGCCAACTCCTCTGGGTACGGAACAGGTACCGGTGACGATCTGGCACCGACTTCTTCTCAGACATCTCCTAAGACGGTGTCAATCAAATCAGGCAAGGCATTAACAAAAATGAAACATCTCCAGGCCTTGACATCCAGTTCTCGGCACCGACCTCTACCAACCCGAGATTCAGATCTCTGGGGTGATTCTGATCAAGAACCTCTTGTATCTGATGATGAGGTTTCTTCGGATGAGGATTCTCATTTACCATCTTTTCAGGAGCCTACTTTCAAATCTGACACATCCTTTTTGAGATTTTTAAGGGAAATGTCTGAGTCTCTCTTTCTATTCCACTTGAAGCTGATTCCAAAAAATCTAAGCAGTTTTTAGATGCCTTAGATTATGACCAGCTACCTAAGGAGTTTCTCAAGCTACCCCTTCACGACATCTTAAGAGAGACTTTTTATAAAAATTTTGAAACTTCTTTAACCATCGCAGTGGCTCTTCGTAAACTTGATTCACTTTATAGGGTGGTTCCCATTCCAGGGTTTGACCATTCCCAACTTACGCATGAATCATTACTGGTGGAATCAACCCTGAAAAAATCTGTGGGAGCCAGCGTCTATGCCTCATACCTCCTGGCAGAGAATGGAAGACCATGGACAAGTTTGGCAAAAGACTATTCCAGAACTCTTTGCTGGCCAACTGGTCTGGCAACTATGCTTTTCATTTCGCTTTTTATTTAAAGCACTTAGTTAACCAAGTTGCTAAATTTCATAAATATTTGCCTGACCGCAAACTCCCTGCTTTTCAGCATTTCATCTCTGACTTACTTCGTAAGTACCTCATCTACTCTATTTATGATACCTTTGAACTCTCCTCACGTGCTGCAGCCATGTCAGTGGCCATGCGATGCCTAGCCTGGCTCAGAGTTTCGAAGCGTGATGTCAATCATCAAGATCGATTGGCTAATGCTCCATGCTTAGGGGATGAGCTTTTTGGAGCCTCTTTAGACACAACTACCCAAATATTATTGGCCCATGAGACTAGGTGGGATACTCTTGTAAAACCTAAGAAAAAAACCTATTCCTTCTTGTCCTTTCGGGCAATCCTCCTACCAGAGATGATTTACTGCAAAGCCTATGACTCCAGCTCCATCTCATCCTAGGAGGCAGCAGCCACAACAGCAACAAGCACGTCAGCAACAACAGAAACAATAGGCTGCTCCTCCAAAATCCACACAGCCTTTTTGACATGTTTCTTCGGAGCATAGTCAGTGTCACTACTTTGCATCCTTTGCCTCAGCCCATCGGAAGCCGTCTTCAGTTTTTCATAGGTCGATGGGAACTCATCACCTCCAATCTCTTTGTCCTCAGCATCATTCGTCAGGGTTATTCTCTCAATTTTCAAATCCTACCACCAGACGATCCGCCAAGCGAGTCTGTTTTGGACCCTGCACAGTCCTCCCTTCTTCTACAGGAGGTTCAATCCCTTCTCCTGCTGAGTGCCATCAAGGAAGTTCCCCTCAATCAGCAGAATCAGGGATTCTACTCCTGTTACTTCTTGGTTCCCAAGAAGACTGAAGGACTCCATCCCATCCTGGATCTCAGAGCTCAACAAATTTCTAGTCAAGGAGAAATTCAGGATGCTATCCCTCGCACTGCTTTATCCTCTCCTCAATCAGAGCGACTGGCTATGCTCCTTAGATCTCAAGGATGCCTACACATATTCCAGTTCATCTGGTTTCCAGGAAGTACCTTCATTTTCAACTCAATCGATGCCATTACCAGTACAAGGTCCTTCCCTTCAGCCAGGTAATCTTCTCCCAGAGTCTTCACGAAGTGTCTGATTGTGGTAGCTACATCTCAGTGGACCCTTGCTTCTCAGTGGTCTCAAACGACAAATTGTCTCTCCCAACATATATCTGTGACATCATCTCTTCTGCTGTTGCTTCACTGGTGGATGACCTTTTCCAATCTCTCCAGAGATCTCCTTTTTCACTTGCCCTCTCATCACAAGGTCATCATGACAGACACATCCCCTTATGGTTGGGGGGATCATATGGACGATCTTCAGACTCAAGGTCTTTGGCCCGCCAGGGAGCGGAAATTTCACATAAGTTTCCTGGAATTCAGAGCAATGTTTTATGTTCTCAAGGCTTTTCATCATCTACTCTGCCCTCAAGTCCTCCTCCTTCGTACAGACAACCAAGTAGCAATGTACTACATAAACATGCAAGGAGGCACAGGCTCTCTCCTGTTGTGTCAGGAGACCCAAAAAAATCTGGACTTGGGCAACAGCTCGCAATCTGTTCTTGAAGGCTGTCTACATTCAAGTGGAGAAAAATTCCCTAGCAGACAACCTCAGCAGAATTCTTCAGCCTCACAAATGGACTTTCAAGTTTGCAACTTTCCAGTCCATCTTTGCTCAATGGGGCACTCCTCAAATAGACTTGTTTGTGGCTTCTCACAATCACCAGTTGCCCCAGACTGTAGAGTAATCTCCTCTCCATCTGGAAGCAGATGCTTTTCTCCTGGATTGGACGGGTCTGTTTGTATATGCATTCCTTCCAATTCCTCTCATGTTGAGAACTCTGTTCAAGCTCAAGAGAGAAGCAGCCACCATGATTCTCATTGCTCCATGGTGGCCCAGGCAACATTGGTTCTCCCATCTACTTCAACTCAGCTCCAGGGAGCCCATACCTCTTCCAGTATTTCCTACTCTGCTTACTTAGAACCGGGAATCGCTTCTACATCCCAACCTGCAATCTCTACACCTGACAGCTTGGATTCTCTCAGGCAGAATCCATCTCACTTCCATCTTTCTCAGCCTGTTCGTCAAATTCTTGATGCATCCAGGAAACCAGCCACTCAACAGTTATCAACAAAAGTGGACTCTGTTCTCTTCATGGTGTCTTCTTCATCATCATGAACCAACTTCATTATCAGTGAATTTGGTGTTGATTATCTGCTTCATCTCTCTGATTCTGGCCTCAAATCTACATCTGTCAGAGTCCATCTTAGTGCTATTTCAGCTTTTCAGGCACCAGTCAAGGGTAAACCTCTTACTGTTCATCCTTTGGTCTCCAGATTCATGAAGGGACTTTTCAATGTAAAATCACCTCTCAGACCTCCACCTGTCCTCTGGGACTTTAATGTAGTCCTTTCCAGTTTAATGAAGCCACCATTTGAACCAATGGCCACAGCTCATCTTAAGTTTATTACCTGGAGATCCAAGATGGCCACGGTAAATATGCTCTGAGAGCAACGCTTCTGAACTGCTCTACTTTGCTTACTTTTTTCCTGTTTCGTTGGCTCTGTGGCCCGATTTCCTCTTCTAATGCTGAAGAGAAGGGGCAGGAGTGTGGCTGGTGCCTCGCAGCCCTCTGATATGCCCTCCCTTGGCAATATCGATGAGTTGTTGTGGCATATGCAGGGGGCAGCATTATTCACGTCGGAAGTTAGCCCGCTGAGAGCACCTGGATACAACGAGACCAGAGTTGTCTCTTCTGGGCTGAAAACCACCTTAAACCCCAACATGAGAGCTCCACCTCCGCGACCCTGGTCCACTAGTTCTCCAGGGTTAGAGGAAACCCCGGAAATGGGGGAGGTACTTTCCCCTAAGGCAGCAAGAATTACAATAGAGACTGTGGAAGCAGTGCTCTCTGATCAGGGAGTATCTGCAGAAGAAACTGGGGTAGAACTAGCAACCAGAGGTGAAGGAACCCAGCCAGAACCAAACCAGGAAAGCCTTTCTTCTTCTGATGGTGAGCATTTTTACACCCAGCAAAGGTTTCCTATATGGGAGAAGCCAGCACAAGTGACCCTGGATTCATTATGTGATTTGGTTGCAAATTTTACTTAGACTATTAGTCCCAATTTCCAGTATATTGAAGGAAAATTGATTCAACATACTAGAGAGCTGAAGGATTTAACTGTAGATCTGACTTTCAAAGGCTTCAGTTCAAAAGCTGGATCAAGATATGTTGATGGCTAAACAATTACAAGAGTCCCTAATTAAAGATAATATTAATCTCAGAGAGAAATTAGAAACACTTGAAAATAATTCTCGGAATAACAACTTGAGACTTATTAACTTTCCTAGGCTAACTATGGTTACTCCTAGGGAAATGCTTAGGAGATACCTGATAGAAATTTTGAAAGTTTCAGAAGAAACTTTACCACCATTTACTCAAGTGTGTTACTTGCAAATAAAAATGGGGCTCAATTACAGTCTAAAATACCTGATCAAGCATTACTGAATGTCTCTGAAATTTTAGAAACATCAGATAGAGAGATAGTTGTACCTTCCACAATGATTTTGACTGTGGCTCTTGCAATTGATAAAATGTGGTTATTGAGGCTTTTCTTTAAAAACAAAGAGTTTCTTGGATGTAAAATTCAAATGTTTCCTGACCTCTCCAGAGAAATTCAAAAGCGTCATTGAGAATTTATTCTTTTGAAACCTGGAGTCACTTCACTGGGGGCGACGTTCTATTTGATATCCATGCAAGTGTATTATTTGCCACCGTTCAGTTAAATATGTTTTCTTTGAACCTCAACAGTTAACTGCTTTTCTGGTTTTGTCTCGACTGCTCTATAGTTTACTTAAACTGCTCATATCTCAGTTTTGTCTGTAATGTATCTTGCTATATTAATTTTCTTTTGTTCGCTAATATGTAATCTTGGATCAATATTTTGAGAACTTGAGTTGGGTTAGTTGAAAATAATTTTCCTTATTATTAATTATGTAAAGGTTTGATTGAGATTTATACTGGTTATAAGTCATATCTTTACTAACTTACTTTCTGTACAAGTGATTGCTTGGTATGTAATTTGATAAACTTATAAATTTTTTTTTTTAAAGTTTATTACCTGGAAAGTGATATTCCTTATTGCTCTCACCTCTGCCAGAAGGGTCAGTGAGTTACAAGCATTAGTAGCAGATCCACCTTTCACCATTTTTCATCATGACAAAGTTGTACACATCCAAAGTTTCTTCCAAAAGTTGTCACTGACTTTCACCTCAATCAATCAATTGTTCTATCAGTGTTTTTTTCCTAAGCCTCATTCTCATCCTGGAGAAACCGCTTTGCATACTTTGGACTGTAAACGAGCTTTAGCCTATTACATTGACCGGACAAAGCCTCATTGAACATCTCCCCAATTGTTCATATCTTTTGATCCGAACAAGTTGGGGCATCCTGTTTCCAAAAAAAATGATCTCCAACTGGCTGGCTGCCTGCATCTCATTCTCTTATGCCTGACACTGGAGAGTCGTGTCACAGCCCACAAAATTAGAGCTGTGGCAGCTTCTGTAGCTTTCCTCAGATCTACTCCTATTGAGGAAATCTGTAAAGCTGCCACCTGGTCCTCAGTTCATACATTCACTTCTCACTATTGTCTGGAATCTTTTTCCAGACGGCATGGGCACTTTGGCCAATCTGTATTACAACATTTATTTTTTTTAAGGAAAACTCTCCCACCATCCATTTTCTGTTAGCTTGGAGGTCACCCATATGTGAGAATATGCTGCCTGCTTGTCCTGAGATAAAGCACAGCTACTTACCGTAACAGGTGTTATCCAGGGACAGCAGTCTTCTCACAACCCACCCACCTCCCCAGGTTGGCTTCTTAGTTGGCTTATCTTAACTGAGTCCTAGGTTGGGCAGGAAGGCACTTGAGCGTGCGTGGTTCGGGCTATTGCAAACTTTCTATGATCTTAAAGTGGCGATGCACTTTTAGGTTCAAACAATTTTTTTATTGATGCAAACAACAGCAAATACACCAGGGCACCCCAGGGTGCACTGTATAACAATGATGCATTATATACATGTATATAACAAGCATGAACAGAAGAAGAATAACAGTAACAAAACTCCCCCCTTCCTTCCTATTCTACATAGGGTGAGCGAGGTCAGAGGGCGGAAAGGCACTCCGAGGCCCTGGACTCTTATGAGCCCCGAAGGCGATGCGCTTTTAAAGTGGTCCATACCACTCTGTCGGTGACGTTACCCATATGTGAGAATATCTGCTTGCTGTCCCTGGATAAGTAACTGTGCTTAATCCCTCCAGTGCTCAGCTGACTGAATCAAATGTTAGGAGGTCCTTCTTTTTGGTCTTGGACATTTATTCCCATTCAATTATCACTATTATGTATCCTAAATTTGGGCCCTCCCTAGTCCTGCCCACAACAAGATATATGACCCTGAGGAAATAGTTTAAACAAGTCAGAAAAATTGTATTTTGATAATTAAATAATTAAATGTGAAGTGTATCCTCAGTGTGACCGTGAAAGCTTTCAGAACGATGGCATATGCCAACGTACCAGGCTTATACATATTTGGTAGGCTATATTGCAAGCCACACCTCACACCATCATAGACTTACACCAGTGGTCTCAAACTCACGGCCCACCAGGTACTATTTTGAGGCCCTTAGTATGTTTATCATAATCACAAAAATAAAATAAAACAGTTTCTTGATCATATGTCTCTTTACCTGTAAATTACAATATTATTATTAAGAACATAAGCGTCGCCTCTGCTGAGTCAGACCATGGGTCCATTTCGCCCAGCAGTCCGCACCCTCGGCAGCCCCATGGTCCATGACCTGTAAATGATCTTCTACCTAAAACATTTTATTCCCTAATTATTTAATATCCAATCCCTTTGTGAAACCCAAAATTGTACTCTATCCCACCACCTCCTCTGGAAGCGCATTCCAGGGCTCCACCACCCTTTGAGTGAAGAACTTCCTAGCGTTTTGTTGTTTCAGTTTTTTTGACTTAGCCAAAAGGAAAGATTTATAAACTATAAAGAGTTTTACCTCATGCAAAATTGTCATTTCTTTAATAAGACATTAACTTTTTTTCTGAGGCCCTCCAAGTACCTACAAATCCAAAATGTGGCCCTGCAAAGGGTTTGAGTTTGAGACCACTGCCTTACATCGATGCTATCATTCTTCGATGGAGGCTGTCATCTCTGAAGCATGCCTTTCCCTTGGGGTTACCAACGCTTTGACATACTTCTGCACTTATGGTATTGCCTGCATAGCACACAGTACCAGTGCATTCGCTTCAGCATGTATGACCGGAGCTGCACTATGGAGGGGTTGCCACAAAGCTGTAATGCTATTTGGCATCGATGCCCTTTTGTGAGAATATCTGCCTGCTGTCCCTGGATAACAGCTGTTACAAGTAAATAACTGTGCTGTCCCTGTTATTCAAATGTTCTGCAGCAAGTTCTTTTCAACCCTCTTGCTTGTAGACCAAACCCAAAACTTTCTGTGATCTAACTAGAATTCCTGCTGAGTGATGCAATGGTGCTTAAATATGGTTGCTTCCATATCAAAATTCCCCTACTTGTCGAACTGAGACATCCCAGCAACAGTCCTTAACTAAAGCCATGCAGTCAGTCTTATATCTAGTCATTTGGTGTTGCCACTGCATTGCCTCCACAGCATCTGAATGGCCTGGTTCATTTGTAGTTCCAAGTTTTGTTTTATTTTACACTAGTGTTTAAGCCCGTTAACATTAACGGGTGCTAGTAAAGCCTCCTTCCCTCACATGTCCCCTAGTTTCAGCCCGAGCCCCCTTTTCTCACCAGCAGCATTTCCCTCCCTACTCCACATCCCTGTCCAGCAGCACCTCTTCCTTGCTCCCCCGGTCTAGTAGCACCTCTTCCCTGCTCCCCCGGCCCAGTAGCACCTTGTCCCCGCTCCCCTGTCCCTCTTTCTTGCTTCCCTGGTCCAACAGCACCTCTTCCTGGCGGGCTGCATTTCGGGAGCGCTGGCTGCTCGGAGCTGCAGGCGTCATCCTGAGAGCCTGCCTTGCGGGTGGGCGGCCGTGGCGTTTTCTTCAGTTGGCGCGCGGTGGTTGCACGGGTGGAGCTGTGCGCCGGGCCTTTTCGGCAGAGTCGGCACGTGTTTTCGGGCTGCCTTCGGGGCTCCATGTCCGTGCTGCTTGTCTTGGAGGGTTGTGTGGGGGCGGGGCTCCTGTGCGCAATTCCCTTGTGGTCGGCGCTGTGTTGGGGCTTCTGCTGGGCAGTGACCTGTTGGCTCGGCGTCGTGCGTGTGTGAGGAGTGACAGGGCGGCTGGCAGGGAGAGCTTGCCTGTGCTTCCTCCAGCGGTTGGTGAGTGAGGACGGGAGGAGTGGAGTGGCCAGAGTGTTCCCTGCCGCCGCGTTCTAAAATAGAATCCAGCCACGGATCAGAAAACACGGCAGCAGGGAACATTATATAGGATGTATATCTTTCTTTCTCTCTCCCTGGCCCTTTTCTTTCTGTCTCTCTCCCTTGCCCACTGTCTGTCTTTTTTTTTTGTTTGTTTCTCTTTCTTTTCTTGGCTTCTGGCTGTCTGTCTTTATTTCTGTATATCTCTCCCTGTATATCATTCTTTCTCTTTCTCCTTGGACGCCTGTATGTCTTTTTCTTTCTTTCTCTCTCTCTCCTTGGCTACTGGCTTTCTGGTTTTCTGTCTGTCTGTCTTTCTGTCATTCTTTCTTTCTATCTGTCTCTCTGACCCCTTGTCTGTCTTTCCTTCTGTCTGTCTTTCTCCCTTTCTGTCTGTCTCTCTGGCCCTCTGTCTGTCTGTCTGTCATTCTTTCTCTCTGTCTCCTTGGCCGCTGTCTATCTGTCTGTTTTTTTTCTTTCTCTCTCTGTTCTTGGCTGCTGGCTGTCTGTTTTTCTGGCCCACTGTCTGTCTGTCTTTCTTTCTCTCTTTCCTTGGCCGCTGTGTGGAAGGCTGGCTTTCTTTCTGTCTGTCTTTCTGCCTGGCCCCCTGTTTATCTTTCTGGCTGTCTCTCTGCCTGGCCCCCTGTCTCTCTCCCTGGCCCCCAGTTTTTGTTTGTCTGTCTCTCTACCTGGCCCCCTGTTTTTCTGTCTCTTCTGGCCCCCTTCTCTCTGTCGGCCTCCCAGCACACCCTTCCCTCCAAAGTAGCCCCCTTTCCCTCTCCCCCTCCACTTCTCTGAGCCATATTTTTTTTTTTTTTTACTTTGTAACAACAGCTGCACACCCCGGAACCGACACTCTCCACTAACAGGAGAGAAAATGCCGGCGCTGCCGCTTGAAACCACCACCGCCACTGTCCTGCCGGTCCACAAACAGCCAAATGCTCCTGAAGACGACCGCGCTGACAAAACTCCAGTCGCGCGCCTCCAGCCCCTGCAAGCGCCGTGAAATGTCAATTAGAATACTGCCACAGAAGCACACCTCACAGGACTCAGATTTTTCAAGAGTGCATGCGCGCTCTAGCGTTTTATTATTATTGATACTACCCTTGATTTGGAAGTTAAACCCACATTCTCTACAGTGCCAGTTTGTTTCTTCTTTTTTTCCTTTTAAACATACAAACCATTGGACAGAATTAATTAAAACAGAGAGAGCTCCATGGTACAAGTACGTACCAGATACAGGGATGAAAACGCATCAAATTTGGCAAATTTAAAAAAAATAAAATAAAAAATCTTTGGAAACAATAAATCATTTTTTGAGACAAACCCCTCCCCGCCACTCATACACATACCAAAATCCTCTCTTGCTTTCAATTAAAAACGTTTTGAAGCACTTAGAGCTATTAAAATGCTGACCAGTATTCTAAACTTTCCCCCTTCCAGCAATTTGGCACATACCAACACTTTTAGTAGGGTTACGAGACATCCAAATTTCCCCAGACATGTCCTCTTTTTTGAGGACATGTCCAGGGGTTTGGACAGCTTTTCAAAATATGGCACTTTTGCTGAAATTTCATTAGGCAGGAGTGCAGGCAGCGGGGGATGGTGGGGGGGGGGGGCTGGGCTAAGGCAGGATTGGGGGCAGGACTGGGGCATAATAGGGTCGGGGATGGGTGGAACTGGGTTGGTCCAGGGTTCCATATTTTACTAAAGTAAAATCAGATAATCCTAACTTTAAGGAGAAAAAAAAAATCCTGATACAGCTTTTCAAGTCATACCCCTCCCTCCCACACCCTTATATCCACAAAGAAACTTACTTTAATCAAGATTTCTATCTATAAACACACACAAATTCCTTCACTTAACAGAACCCAAGGCCCAAGCTAACTACAGTGGTGCCTCACACAACGAACTTAATTCGTTCCAGGAGCAAGTTTGTTATGCGAAAAGTTCGTTATGTGAAACGCGTTTTCCCATAACAATACATGTAAAAAAAAATAATTCGTTCTGTAGCATAAAATATGCTAAGATGACATAAAAAAATAAATTTTTGGTTATTATTTTTATTTAGATACATCTAAAAACATAATTGTTTTTTAAAACAACACACATTTTTTAAATTTAAAGACAGACTAAGTAGAGTCTAATTTTACAGTGAGAGAGGGCAGAGTCTCAGCGGCAAAAACTGGGACTTAAACTGTTCATTTTTTTTTTTTTCTACCGTGTTTCCCCGATGATAAGGCAGGGCCATCAAATAAGACAGCCCCCCCTTTTTAGAAAAAAATGTAAAATAAGGCACCCCCCCGCAAATAAGCCACCCACCGATACCTGCGCTTACCCGAATCGGGTGGTACGGTGGGTGACTCCGTGTGGTCCCTGGCACCCCCCGACACGATCGGGGCAAGAGGGAGCTCAAGCCCTCTTGCCCCCCCGACTCCCTGACACGATCGGGGCAAGAGGGAGCTCAAGCCCTCTTGCCCCCCCGACTCCCCGACACGATCGGGGCAAAAGGGAGCCCAAGCCCTCTTGTCCCGCCGATTCCCCAACTCCCCGACAATATCGGGGCCAGGAGGGAGCCCAAGTCCTCCTGGCCACGGCGACCCCCTAACCCCACCCTGCACTACATTACGGGCAGGAGGGATCCCAGGCCCTCCTGCCCTCGACGCAAACCCCCCCCCCCCCCAACGACCGCCCCCCCCCAAGAACCTCCGACCGCCCCCCCAGCCGACCCGCGACCCCCCTGGCCGACCCCCACGACACCCCCAACCCCCTTCCCCGTACCTTTCTGTAGTTGGCCGGACAGACGGGAGCCAAACCCGCCTGTCCGGCAGGCAGCCAACGACGGAATGAGGCCGGATTGGCCCATCCGTCCCAAAGCTCCGCCTACTGGTGGGGCCTAAGGCGCCTGGGCCAATCAGAATAGGCCCGGGAGCCTTAGGTCCCTCCTGGGGGCAGGGCCTGAGGCACATGGTCGGGTTGGGCCCATGTGCCTCAGGCCCCGCCCCCAGGAGGGACCTAAGGCTCCCGGGCCTATTCTGATTGGCCCAGGCGCCTTAGGCCCCACCAGTAGGCGGAGCTTTGGGACGGATGGGCCAATCCGGCCTCATTCCGTCGTTGGCTGCCTGCCGGACAGGCGGTTTGGCTCCCGTCTGTCCGGCCAACTACAGAAAGGTACGGGGAAGGGGGTTGGGGGTGTCGTGGGGGTCGGCCAGGGGGGTCGCGGGTCGGCTGGGGGGGCGGTCGGAGGTTCTTGGGGGGGGCGGTCGTTGGGGGGAGGGGGGGTTTTGCGTCGAGGGCAGGAGGGCCTGGGATCCCTCCTGCCCGTAATGTAGTGCAGGGTGGGGTTAGGGGGTTGCCGTGGCCAGGAGGACTTGGGCTCCCTCCTGGCCCGATATTGTCGGGGAGTTGGGGAATCGGCGGGGCAAGAGGGCTTGGGCTCCTTTTTGCCCCGATCGTGTCGGGGAGTCGGGGGGGGCAAGATGGAGCCAGGCGGAGAGAGGGCAGTTTAAGCGCAGTGCCTGCGCGGAAGGATGCAGCTCGGGCGACTTCGTTGTGTGAAACGAAGTTCGTTGTACGAATCAAGACATAAAGTTCGTTGTGCGCAGCGTGCGCTGTGCGAGGCGTCCGTTGTGTGAGGCACCACTGTACTAAGCGAGACTAGACAGTTGCCTAGAATAGAATTACCGGACATCTAGAAAACCCTGACATGTCCTCTCTTTAGAGGACTGTCCAGGTGCCGGATGGACTTTCCAAAACCTGGCTGTTTGTCCGGGTTTTGGAAAGCCCTGATGAGCTCCAGCCACATCTGGAGGGCCTCTGAATATGTGCGGATTACGTCATACACACATCTGCACATTCTATAGGCCTTCCAGACGCGACCAGAGCTCGGGGAAGACAAGAAGAGGCTTTGTGGGGGCAGGGCTGGGGGCAGAACAGGGTGGGGTCATGTGTCAGGGTTTTATCACTCAAAATATGGTAACCCTAGCTTCTGGGGGAGGGAATGATGCTAAAGTGCACCTACAGTAAAAAAAAAAAAAAAAAAAAAGTAAGTTCTAACAACCACACAAATAAACTGGAGGTACTTTTACAAACAGGGAGGTTGGGCAGTTTTCAAATATTATTTTGGAAGGGGTAGTATCAGGGTGATCATTATTGTTGGCGGACCAAAAGGTATAAAAGCTAATTGGGTGTAAAAAGCTGAAATTTTGCCTAGAATGCCTAATAACCATGCACCAGCCATTCACAACCCTGCCATATATTATACCCCTATATCCCACATCCCCCCTCAAACATATATACACATTCCCTTTAACAACCCCAATGCACACAGGCTCCTACAGGCATATCCAACATACATATAACACACACCTACACAAAAACACTTCCCTACATATAGTCCTTCACAAGCATATAACTTCACATAAAAAAAACAACCATCCACATCCATCCTCCCATTATATACGGTACAGCTCTATGTCCTTCATGGGTACATTTATACCCACCCACACCTATACATTCTAAGACACCCACATCTGCCATTTACCCCAAATATGCCCCTAGTAACTACATACACCAGTTGTATATACAGTATCTTCATTGGAAAGGATTCCCAAAGCTATGCCTCTGCATGCTTTCCCTATCTGTTATTTAACTATTTATCCTGAGGTCTATGCAATGATTTCTATCATGTATTAAAATGTATTTGATTTAGGCAAGATCCCTATCCTGTGTCTGACATACATTTCAATTGAAACAAGGCATTATCAATATATATTTAATTCAGCTAACATAGCTTTACTCATTCTTTTAATTCCAAAACAGTAAAGTAAAGCTATTACTATTTAATGACAAGGGCACTTTTAAATTTAGCAATATTCATGTCATTCCTAGCACTGTGTATTACTTCTATCCCAGGATACACACTTGACATCTGTTATCATGGGTGAACATTTGGTTTTTAAAAGAATGTCTTATTTTCTCCATACGATTTGCTCTTCTAGTTTCTTCCTCTGTAGCACCTTCAAGGGAATAACTTAGCTAAGTAACAAAATTTATGGGACCAAAGAGCAGTGATATAAAATAGTCACTTCCCATGAATGTATTTATTTGTATATCATTTGGAAATGCATTGGTGAGGATTATTAGGCCCATAGAGTCTAAGATATTATACCACCTGCACCAGGATTGGCATTTGTCCTGTTGTCCTTGCTCCCAACTCCACCACCAGGGAAGGAGGAACA
This sequence comes from Geotrypetes seraphini, assembly GCF_902459505.1. NCBI lineage: Eukaryota > Metazoa > Chordata > Amphibia > Gymnophiona > Dermophiidae > Geotrypetes > Geotrypetes seraphini. Next base: position 62,701,110 of record NC_047092.1, read on the forward strand.
GATTGATGGTCACATTAGTGCACTGACAGCTGGCATTAATTGGAAAATAAGCACCATTCTACTGTATAACCTGAGAAGGGATATTACCTCTAGTTACTCATCAGTCATTTTCACTATGGTTCAGTTAATACTGAACACACATATTTTGTTCATTCAGCAAGTTTACTATTACTGGTTCCCTTTCTGTCAATAAATTGCAAACAGTTGGCAGAAACCCAGATTAACACAGAGGTGCTTGACTGAGGCTCCAGGGTGAGCAATCAGCGCACAAGTCTGATAACACTATTAACCTAATTAACCTTGAAATAGAGCAAGGTGAGAATCTGAATGAAAAAATATTGCAACATCTAGCTGCAGGGAGCTGATGATGTTCAAAAATAGAAAGCATGTAGCTAAAGAGTCAATTGGAAATATGCTAAAACAACTAAATGTGCACATGGTAGGTGTCAACCCTTCTCTCTAATTGCTGTGTTATAATTTAAATATGTTGGGTACCAATTCAGCTGTGAGGCTTTCCTGCACATACCACTAGCAGAAGATAAAAAGCAAATGCTGGATAATCAGGCTTCCAGCTGAGATAAGGTTGCATTCTATCATGTTTCTTTTTGGGGTAATTCTATAGAGTTGATGCTAACATTTATGCACCATTTCTGAATATACAGTAAATGTTTGGAATTCTTGCATATATGCACATAGTGGCTGACTGTCTTGAGTTTGAATAATGTCTTGAGTATGAGAGGGATTGGAGGAAATGTGTATAGGAACTTGTCTGTCCAATACAGAAGAAAAACATTTGTTTCCAGAGGTTGAGGAGAATACTATTGGAACAACATTAGGAGAATTTGTGATTGCAGGTAGAGGCAAACAGAAGAGTCCCCATAGTGAAAAAATGTGGCACAAAACTTTGGAGTTGAGTCCAACTTGTGTGGTCGAAGAAATCTGCTGAGTTTGTCTGCTAGAGTGTTCTGAGACCCTTGTACATATACCACTTTAAGAAATATGTTGCAAATATGTTTGCTGCCCAGTTCCAAATGTACTCAGCTTCTTGACACAGAGGGTGAGATCCCGTTTCTCCTTGTTTGTTGATGTAATACGTCACTACTTGATTGTCTGTGTAAACCTGGAGGACTTGATTGGAAAGTCTGCTCTGAAAGATTTGAAGAGCATAACAAATTGCTCTGAGTTCTAATAGGTTGATGAAGAATGAAGAATGTTTTTTCTTGAACAGACCAATGGCCTTGTGTTTGAAGATCATCCAAGTGAACTCCCCAAGCATACATGGACATGTCTGTGGTACCTTCCAATGTAGAGGGATGTAAAATAGTAGACCTCTGGAAAGATTAGTTGGATCCATCCACCACTGAAGAGACTAACGAAAAGATGAATTGACTCATGGCATAAATGCACAGGAGATGAGTCTCTTTCAATTGAAGGGAAGCTCTGGAAAGAGGGAGTATAGGATGAAGATGAAAGGGGACAGAATCAGAAATAATCTAATGAAATGCTTCTTCTTGGAAAGGATGGTAAATTTGTGGAATGGCATCTTGCTGAAAGTGGTAACGACAGATTGTATCTGAATTCAAGCAAGCTTGGGACAAGAGGATTTCTAAGTGAAAGTAAGGGATAGTAAATGGCATGGATGGACAGTCTGGATAGGCGATTGGTCTTTATCTGCTTTTATTTTTCTAAGTTTCTATAACAATATACATAATGGTATGTACTTTGGCAGTAGTTGTGTACCTAGCATGATTTCTATCACTTACACTAGTAGTTTTTAAAGACACACAGATGCCTATGGGGCTCATTTTCAAAAATGAAAGAAGTCCAAAAGACAGCATAAATTGGACTTGAATGTTTTAATCATCAAAATGTCAAAGTGCCGATTTTCAAAGCTTACATACTTCCCAGATGTCTAACTAGGTTTTTTGTCTGCAGTACGCCCCAAAGTTCAAGGGGGCATTTTAGAGGCTTAGGGTATGCATGTCCTGCAGTGAAAATCTAATCTGGTATTTGTGCATCATACTATGTCTGCAAAGGTTCAAGGCGACTTACAGTAAGATAAGGAGAACAGTTTAGTGCACTGTGGAATAGCTAGTTCCAAGTGGAGAAAGAGGTAGATTAGAACTGTTCAGTGGAGACATGGGAAGTACATTAAGAGCAATTAGAGGAGTAAAGTACAGCAAGAAGGTTAATATAAGATGAATGTCATGAGGTAGATGGAATCTCTTACAGTCATTAGCTGGTGTGTAACAGAGTATAGTACCAGTTAACTGGTGTGTAGCTGAGTGCTTGGTTACAGTGTGATAATAGGATGAAGAGTTTGGCATTGAAGAAAGTTGGGCTTAGTTGCTGGTTGAGCATATGGAGTCAAAAAGAAAGGTCTTTAGTTTCTTATAAAATGTGGAGTACTTAGGTTCTGTTCTGACAGTTCTTGTGAGGTCATTCCAAATTTTCACACCCAAGAATGTGAACATTGAATGGAATACGCATTTGTATTTGAGGTTTTTTGTTGTGGGAAGGTTCGACTGTATCCTGTCGAGATTTCTGTGTGAAGCAGACCATGCCAAGGAGAATAGGTGAATTAGTAGTGCAGTGGAGTTTCCATAGAGTATGTGATGTATAATGCAGGGTGTTTTGAATTTTATTCGAGATAAGGCAGATAGCCAGTGAAGTTGTAATTATAGATATTTTTTGTTTGAATATTAGTCTTATAGCTGTTTTTTTTGTATGTCTTTATTGAATTTTCAAACTACAATTGTGCAACAAGTAATTCATATACATATATTACAAGAAAAGCACAATAAAGTTTTCCGACATTAATGTACAATTATATTTTCCCCCACCCTCCAACCTAATATTCAAATAAAATAAAAACCTTCAAGAAACTATCCATAAATTCCCTGAATCAAATTCCAGTGCAACTTATAGCTGTGTCTTGAATGAACTGCATTTTGCAGATGAGGGTGATGTTGATACTCATGTAGATGGAGTTGCAGTAATCTAGCTGGGACAGGATCAGCATCTGCACGAGCAGGGCAAAGTGGCGTTGATGGAAGTATGGTCTAATGAGTCTCGGTTGTATCATAGTGAAGGTTTTCTTTCAGAGGTTTGAGATTTGTGGCTCCTTTGATAGCGTGGAGTTCAAAATACAGCCCAGAACTTTGGAGGATTTGTCTACTGCAAGGGTGCTACCCGTTTGGAGAGTGATGTTTGCTGGAACTATCTGTTGCGGGGTATGAAAATAAAGAACTTTGGTTTTAGAGGCATTTAACTTTAGTTTGTTTTTTGTTGCCCAGCTTTGTATTCCGTCTATGTTGTCAGAGATTTTTTGGATAGTATAACACACTCATCATTGAATTTAATATCACCAAGTGAACTCATAAATAGGTTAAATAATATAGGGGATAGAAAAACTGTTCATTGATCTATGCTCAGTAACTGCTTAATTTTAGTGAGCAGGGTAAGAAGTTCTGTGCTGTGCTGCGGTTGGAATCTAAATTGGGAGGAATTTAAGCAGGAGTGTTTGCTTACATGGGTTTCTAGGAGATTGGTGAATATAGGTATGCCAGCAATGGATCTGTAATTTGAGTGAGCGGAGAGATCTGCATTCATTGATTTCAGTATTGGCATGAATACTTTTTCCCATTTCTTCTGGTAGTTGACCTTGGTTTAGAATGTTATTTAGGAGCTTGGTAATCCACATGATGATTTTTTCAGGTGCAGAAGAGAGAAGGTAGGAGGGGCAATTGTCCAGGGGGCTGCAACAGGTATAAAGCTTGGTTAGTAGTTTTTCCGTCTTAAAGATTGATAGAGGGGTAAAGGAGTTCCATTTTGCTCAGCATTGTTGGGTTCCTCAGGATTCTCATGTGTGTGTAGTGTTAGCTTTTTGGCGGTGGTCATTTTGGCAACTTCTGTTTGAACCATTATGATCTTATTGAGGAAGAAGTCAGCAAGGTCCTGGCAGTTGGTTGGTTATGGTAGCCTGTTTCAGGGGTGTTATTAAACTCCGTAGAAGATGAATTTATTTTGTTGTCTAGTATTTTGTTTTCTATTTCATTGGCAGAGTAGTTTTTCTTAGCCTCTGAGATGTTGTATTTTTACTTGTTTATTGCTGTCCTCCATTACGTTTTACAGTCGGGTGATTTGTTCTTCTGCCATCTTTCTAGTCGTTGGCACTGTTATTTTTCGGTTTTCAGAGACTCAGTAAACTGGGGGAGGTTTTAGTTTGCCAGAATGTTGGAAGGGGCAAAGGTGTTTATGGTGTTGGTAATGTTGTTGTTCCAGCTTGCTAGCATAGTATTTATGCAGCCTGATGGGGTAGTCAAGGATTCGGTTACTCTGTTGGAGAAAAGGGTAGGATTTGGTTTTCATAGTACCAACTTTTCTCTTCTAGGGGTTTTGTTGCTCAGGTTTCCTGTTGTAAGGTTCAGGTTGAAGTTGAGGAGGTAGTGGTCTGACCAGGGGATTGATGTCCATTTAATGTTAGAGGTGAGGAAAGAGGGCATGGATGTGAGTACACACTTTTTCATGTGTGGGGCTAAACAGCATGATAGTAATTTGGCTGTCTTCTAGAAGTTTTTTTTAAGTTATTGGCATCTATGTTAGTGGTAGACTCAAGAGGTATGTTGATATCTCTGAGAATACGCAGTCTGCTGTATTGGCAGGCAAGGCTTGATATTATTTCTAGCAATTTGGTAGTTGTGCTTGATTGGGAGTTTGGGGGTCTGTATACCAGTAGGATTTTGATGTTGTTCATCGTCGAGTTGGGCTTGTCCTCCAGTTTACATGCTATGTATTCAGGATCTGGATGGTTGGTGGAATCCATCTCAGTAATAATGCATGTGGTTTTGTAGATTAAAGCTATGCGGCCTCCTCTCCTTTGTTTCCTAAGAATTTGGAGGATGTTGTATCCTGGGGGGAAGAGTGGGGGAGTTCTGAGCTGTTTGGTTCTTTTAGCCATGTTTCAGTGAGGAATGCCTGCTCACGATCGTTTGTTGAGAGGAACTCATTTAGAAGAAATAGTTTGTTCACCACTGATCTTGCATTAACGTACATGCAGGGGACCAGAGTGAGGGCTTTGTTTTTTTCTGTTTTGACAATAGGCTTTAGATTAGTGTGGTTTCTAAAGGGGGGTTGTTTTTGCTGTCTATTGTTGGTATTGCATTTGGTGCCAATGATGGGGATGGAGCTCTGGCAAAATCTATAGAAAGCCTCAGGTGTGGCAGGTGGATTATGGGATCTGGGCCTTGTTGAGATAGTTCTGCTGGTTTGAGATGAGCTAAATTCCTATGAATTCCATAGAATTCCTATGAGTGTTGGAACATTCAGTGCTCTGGGCTGTGGTAGAAACCTCTACCAATTAGAATCGGCTGGGACAGGAAGTGGGAGAGATCGCTCCTCTCCCGACAACCGCTGGACCACCAGGTCTCATGGCAGGCCTGGCAGAGGCCTGCAAACAGGTTCGGGAGGGGGGAGGTCAGCATTGGCACAAATATAAATTGAGACCCTCATTTTTGGGCCGTTTCTTTGGCCCCAAAATCTTAATTTATATTCAAGTATACAAACGGTGCTGGAATTGCGCCTCTGGAGGCACCCAACACCACTATTGGCACTGCTAACGCTGCAAGTGGCATTAAGCATTGTAAAGTATCTATGTAGGCACAATTTATGTCAAAGATAGGCATAAGAAATATAGGCCTTCAAAATCCTGGCTTACAGTTCCGGCACCTATCTTTGTCAGAGGCGCGATTCTCTAAACAGTACTGTTGCATAACTGACAGGCAATTGGCAGCTGCCAATGGCGCCAGTTAGAGAATCCAGGCCTCAATGCTATTCTATAATGGGCACTCAGAAGAGAACCGAGTGCTGATTTTAGTGTCTAAATTTAAGCACCAGGAGGTATACCTGCTGAAACTAGGTATAATTCCTGGTACCTAAGCTAGGCACGTGAAAGGAGAAAGTTCAACCCCATCAAAATGAGCCAATACAAAATAAAAGGGCAGATGAGATGTTAGATCAGTCTAAAAAGGGGAACCTTTATTGCACAAATCCTAAGAATCCAAGTTTCTACAAAATAAAATTGCCTTCTTCAGGAGACAAATACACTAAAGAGGGGCATAATCAGAAAAAAACGTCTAAGTTCCCTTTTGGCCTAAGGTCCTAAACGCTGAAAGTAGCAGCAGGGAAAATGTCCATTCTCAAAAAAAAAAAAAAAAAAAGTCCAAAATGAGGTTGTTGGGTTTTTTGTTTTTTTTTTAGAATGGCTTACATCTATGTTCAGCAGTTTAATCGCCCAGACCACCACTAAACTTACAACACATTATCAACCAAAAAATTGCCCAAGTCCCAAACGCCCAAAACAAGACCTTTTAGGTGAAGGAGGGGCCAGCTTTGCCTAAAAGCTGGATTCTGTAACCGGTATCTGTCAAAAACAACACCAGTTACAGAATCCCCCGCAACGATCGCAGCAGGAGATATGCCCAATCTCTCCTGCCGCGATCATGATCCTCTAGACAATACCGGCAGGAGAGAGCCCAATCCCTCCTGCCGAGACACACCCACGACTCCCCTGACACAATACCGGCAGGAGGGATCCCAGGCCCTCCTGCCCACAGTGATCCCCCTCCCACGAACACCCCCGGCCCTCTATTGGCCCCCTGAACCCCCCCCCCTGCGATCAGCTCAGCAGCCCCTTTTTGGAACTTATACCTGTTTTAACTTTGTCCAAGTCAAAATGTATAAGTTCTGACTAGGCAACCTGTTAAAGGGTTTGGTTATACTTGCTGTACGAATATGTCTAGGTCGGCCCACCTCCCGCCTTTTCCCCTCCTCTAAAAACACCTATTTTCACTCTAGGCGTTTAGAGGAAGGGGAAAGGCCTAAGCTGGTTTTAGATACGTCTAAAACCAGCTTTATCGGTACTTGGACAATCTGGCTTTTTGATCATCCAAGTACCAATTTAGGCCACTTTTTGGACTTTTTAAAAAATTATTATTATGAGCCCCTAAGTATCAAAACAGAACATATGTTAAAAAAAAAAAAAAAGAAAGTCATAATAAAAATATTTATAAATACATAAATTTTAATTAAAAAAACCCACCTAATTAATGAGGTGTGCATGAGGCACTTATTGAAGAGGATACAGATCAAGGCCATGGAAAGAGAAAAAGGGTGCATAATTATAAAATGGAAAAAAGGGGTGAATCTTCCAAGTCTAATCTGGGCACACATCCCCAGTATTCTATCCTGCTGTGCACAAATTTTAGGAATGTTCTTGAATAGACCCTTCCATGGCCATATCTCTTTTTGGATTGTGTGCTATGAAATTTGGGTATACATTGTTATGGAATAGCAAAATGTACGCCTACATCTAAATTGGTGCTTATTAGTGCCCATTTATTGGCACTAATTGGTTTGTTAGCCAATTTAGTTGGGTGCACATCTTGGGGCAGCTCCCAATTTTGGGTGCAATATACAGAATGCTGGGAGTAGAGCAAGGAGTAAAATATGCAAAAAATCCTTTTATAAAATAACCCGCAGTGGTTGAACCAGCACAACTACACAAACTGGAGCTCACCAGTCATAAAAGTTACCTAGTTACGTTTTCAAATAGAATTTATCACACGTGCTGCTTGATTGCTCCTGCCCTAGGAGAGAAGGCAGAAATTTTTATAAGAACACATGATATGGTAAAACAACAAATACCAGAATTTTGGTAAAAGTGGTAAGAAGCCCTCAAAACAGGAAAGGGATATGGGAAATGTTCAGCATATTTTCTAACTACTGGTGTAGAAGTCTTTTAGCACAGAACACGCATGTACCCAGAAACAGTTCATTATATCTAAAAGGATAAAGCGGATGAATTAAATTATGACTTCTGTGTCACATAATACCATGGCACATGTTGAATTGCCACAAATACAGTTCAACCCATCGACAACTGAGATTTGTCCAGGAAAATATAGTTTGTGTTCACTTTGTAAATATTCTTTGCATGTAACCATTTTATTGATAACCCATAGAACAATGCAAAAAAAGCACATCACACAATGAAAGACTCCTCAACTTGTATTTACATTAATTTATTTTCAAATTTTAAATATTCTAAATCAGGGATCTCAAAGTCCCTCCTTGAGGGCCGCAATCCAGTCGGATTTTCAGGATTTCCCCAATGAATATACATTGAAAGCAGTGCATGCACATAGATCCTGAAATCCTGGGGAATTGGGGAAATCCTGAAAACCCGACTGGATTGCGGCCCTCAAGGAGGGACTTTGAGACCCCTGTTCTAAATCAAACATTTAGTTTGAGTACCACAGTTTGATAGGTTAGAATACATGAATGCTCAGCTTTTTAAATTTCTCTTTAAAAGTAAAGAAAGATTTTAAAAAAATACATTTCAGTTGAAAACAGTAATTCCTGCTAACCACAACAGGAACCAATTCACTAAGTTTCATCCTCTTACACCGGGCTTGATTGTAAAACAGGACATCTATGTAGAAAGTCCATAAAAGTACCCATTTGAAGTTTCTTTTATAAAAGGCAACATAGGCACCTATGTACCTTTTTAAAAGAGGGTCCCTGAACCAGTCGCTCACAGGCTTTTATATAAAGTCTTTAAATGTGTAAAAGCCTACATAAGTTTATCCTTTAACTATAATTGACCCTTATAATTGGGCTTCTTAACTTCAAACCCTCAGAGAAAAAATAAAGTAAATGCCTTACTTTTTCATTTATATTTAGTACAAAGTAACAAAAGAACAAAAAGTATATGCAGAGTTTTTTTTGTGTGTGTGTATATATCTATATGTATATTTATATGTATATCTATATACACATATATATACAATATACACCATATATACCACCCGGATGGTCTCAGGAGGTCCAGCGAATGGCCACCCGGATGGTCTCAGGAGGTCCAGCGAATGGCCACCCGTATGGTCTCAGGACTCAAGGACCTCCCGTACGAGGAACGGCTGGATAAGTTGCGGCTATACTCACTCAAGGAACGCAGAGAGAGGGGAGACATGATCGAGACGTTCAAATATCTCACGGGCCGCATCAAGGTGGAAGAAGATATCTTCTTTTTCAAAGGTCCCACGGCTACAAGAGGGCATCCGTGGAAAATCAGGGGAGGGAAGCTACACGGTGACACCAGAAAGTACTTTTTCACCGAGAGAGTGGTAGATCGCTGGAATGGTCTTCCACTTCAGGTGATTGAGGCCAGCAGCGTGCCCGATTTTAAGACAAAATGGGATCGTCACGTGGGTTCTCTTCACAGAGAAAGGTAGGGGTGGGTCATTAAGGTGGGCAGACTAGATGGGCCGTGGCTCTTATCTGCCATCTATTTCTATGTTTCTATGTTATATATATATACACACTATATAAGTAAATGTCCCAGTCACTTCTTCAACATAAGTCCATACTCTATATTCAATATCAAAAGGACTACCGGTAATGTCTCTACTGTCTCATCAACCTTTCTGCAACTAGTTAGGGCTTCAGACATGCCATTTTTGTTCGCCCGTTTTTTTCGGCGATACAAAATAATCTTGGTGGCTATGGCTGTGGATTCTTCATTCGCCCATTCAAAAAAAAATTTTTTATCTTTTAAAATGTTTTTATTTTTTCTATTTTAATTTCTTTTCTTATATAAAGTGCATAGTGCTCTCATAAATATTTGCAATAAAAATTTGCAATAAGAATTTTGACTTATCTTAAGCATATGTTGTTTCCTTAATAGGATCAGGTAGGGGCTTGTCACATCGACATGTTTCGCCGTAAGGCTTTTTCAAGATATTGTCCCCTGTAGGAATGAAAGAAGACATTATATTCCCATCCCCCTATTTCTTATAAACATATCGTTACTTAACTTTAAGGGAACCATATAGTAAAATAACTATAAACTATATGCTCACCCTTTTTCAGTTCAAACAGACCATCTCGATATCCAAATTTACTGATCTACCAAAGATGGCCGTGGCGTCTTTTTTCTCCAATATAAGTACCTCCCCTACTTTATGACATCACTCCTTCAAATAGCGAATCAGGAGCATACATTACAGTATCCTATTAAGGAAACAACATATGCTTAAGATAAGTCAAAATTCTTATTCAAATTTTTATTGCAAATATTTATGAGAGCACTATGCACTTTATATAAGAAAAGAAATTAAAATAGAAAAAATAAAAACATTTTAAAAGATAAAAAAAATTTTTTTGAATGGGTGAATGAAGAAGCCACAGCCATAGCCACCAAGATTATTTTGTATCGCCGAAAAAAAACGGGCGAACAAAAATGGCATGTCTGAAGCCCTAACTAGTTGCAGAAAGGTTGATGAGACAGTAGAGACATTAGTCCTTTTGATATTGAATATAGAGTATGGACTTATGTTGAAGAAGTGACTGGGACATTTACTTATATAGTGTGATTTTCAGTCGATAAGTACAATAGCCAATAGGAAGATACTTACAAAAAGTACGGAGCCAACATGGCTGAATTTATGGGATACATGGAAGAGCACGTTCAAAGTTTACTCTTAAGGCCCGCTTTGCTAGATGACAATGGTGATTTAGGGTCGCATACATTATGGGAAGACTGGGAGAACGTCCAGAAAAGAAAAATAAGAGCTGAATTACATGGGAGCACTCTCATACAATACTTAAAGAAAGCAATGATCCCTCGGGGTTTGAGGATGTTAAAAGAACCACGATTGTTCACCAATGACAAAAGCTTCTTGGAAAAATGGATTGCCATTTTAAACCGCTGTAGTCGCGATTTGATGGTATTAATTGTCGAAACAACAACTAAAGTGGAAGAGGAGTTGAAAATTAAGTTAGACAATATGGAACAAGAACTAAAAGCTAAATTCCCCATTGAAGAATTTGAAAAAAAATCTTAACGACTTTCATCAACAATCCCTGACTACATTTAAAGATTCTCTAAAACAATCAAAAATAAAAAAATTTAGAAGGGATGAATTTGACTACCTTAATGAAAAAGTTTACACCTGGAATAGAAAGGATACTCGTCAAATAAAACAGAAGAAGGTAGCATTTGATAAGTCGTCGGATGAGTCCGAGTATTCAAGTGAAGGGGGGAATGAAAGTGGTCAATCCACCACAAGTACTGAAATTGCCAAACCTTTTTTAGGGGTGACCAGGGGAAGATCAAAAGGGGGCGGACCATAGGCCCGAGGGGATCAACGGGCCCGGTGACACGGAACAGTCAACAGTGATAAATTAACTGACTGTATCCTAACAAAAGACCAAGAGGAAGTTCTCCAATTAGGTTTAAATTTTATTCCTACTAATTTCTACGACCCTTTTGCAATGAGAGTAGCTTTCTTTAAATTCTTACGGAAATTGCAACTTCGTATCTATTTCTGTGACAATCCTCCCAGTGTTTATATCTCAATAAAAAAAACCTCCCCAGTAAATGGACACCTCCGGGAAATATCCATCATGTGGTTCTTACTTTTCAGCAACTGGTTCTAATGGACTTGGAAAAACAAGAAAAAGTAGAATGTTGGACGGTTTGTTCCGGAGGAATATGGACTAAAAGTCAGAGACAGGCTCTAGAGAATTGGTGGAGAACAAGCAAATAATAATACTGAAGGCTGATAAGGGGGGGGGCCACAGTATTACAAGAGTAGAGAGCAATACAATCTGGAAGCTCAGAGACAATTGAGCAATAATGCGGCCTATCGAGAATTAGAGGCCGATCCGGTGAAGTCTCTAAAAAGAAAAAAATCAGTTGTATAGTGGAAACCAGCACTTAAAAAGTGGTATGTTGACAAATAAGGAGGCCAACTTCCTTATGGAACAATGGCCCATTACTCCTAAGTTGTATTTGGTTCCAAAAGTACATAAAGACATGCAGTCCCCCCCGGGCAGACCCATTGTGTCCACAAAAGGTTCAGTCCTGGAACCGTTGTCACAATTTGTGGATTTTTTTTCTACAATCATTTGTTACCAGGATCCCATCTTTCATTAAGGATTCCTCACACTTCATCACTATGTTACAAAATATCGAACAACCAGTTGATACTCCCATACTTGCCTCTTTGGACATAACATCTCTCTACACCATGATACCACAACAAGCAGCGCTGGATACCATAAAATATGTCTTGGAAAAACGGACAGGGGAACCTAGAATACGCACTAGTTTTTTATTGGAACTAGCAGAACTAGTCATATCAGCAAATTATTTTTGGTTTAATGGAAAATACTACCTGCAAATCCAGGGTGTGGCAATGGGGGTGACTTTGGCGCCCTCGGTGGCAACATTGTATTTGGCAAGTATGGAGGAGAATATGATTTATTCTATGCAGAATTTTGACAAAGTGGGGATGTGGAGATGTTTTCTAGATGATGTTTTCATCATCTGGAGAGATTCAGAAGAAACCTTGGCAACATTCATACAAGAACTGAATGGTTTGAACCAATATATAAAATTTACAGTAGATTATAATGTTGGAAAGGTAGATTTCCTGGATCTTACGGTAATTTTTGAACAGGGGAGATTCATCACGTCATTATATCGGAAACCAGTGTCCAGGAACACGCTTTTAAAGTTCCACAGTCACCACCCATACAAATTGAAGTATAACTTACCGGTTGGGCAGTTTCTGAGATTGCGTCGTCTGTGCTCAGAAGACCAGGATTTTATTTACCAATCTAGACAACTTGAGCACAGAATTAGAGCAAGGGGGTACCCTAATAGAGCCATACGAAAAGCTTTTCTCAGAGCAAAATATGCCACCCGGGAGTTATTATTGCAGTCGTCATCTACTGCCCAGGAAGAAGAAGGGGAAGAAAATAAAGAATATCAGGAGGAGAAAAGCTCTAGAATGGTGTGTGTGCTGCCCTTTCACATGGGATCGAATTATGTAGTCAACAGTATGAAGAAGTATTGGCACATTTTGTAAACTGTCCCTAATGTTTTTGAGGAGTTTCCTATAATCACTTACCATCGTGGAAAAAACATAGGTGAAAGTCTGGCACGCCATAGGTATTTTATGGAAGGGAGTGGAGTACAAACCATTTTAGGTCACCAAAAATGCCAAAAGTGTCAATGATGTAAATGCACAATAGAAGGCCTGGAGTGGCAGCCCCCGTATAGGGAAATTAATATTGTGGCCAATACGACCACCACATGCAAGACCCATAATGTTGTATACATTATATTATGCCCTTGTGATTTAATATATGTGGGCAGAACAAGCCGTCAGATGAACATCAGACTAAACGAACACAAGTCCAGGATAATTAATGAAGTAATGGAAGCTCCCTTAGTTGAACATTGGGAAACTCACGGGCATGATAGTACTGACATAAGATGGCGTATTATAGCACATATTAAGGGAGGGTGGAAACTACAAACATAGGTTAAACTGGTTAGAACAGAAATGGATCTATAGGTTAAACACGGTGGTGCCGGGAGGTTTAAACCAGGAAGTGGAATGGAACACTTTACTGTAATGTATGCTCCTGATTCGCTATTTGAAGGAGTGATGTCATAAAGTAGGGGAGGTACTTATATTGGAGAAAAAAGACGCCACGGCCATCTTTGGTAGATCAGTAAATTTGGATATCGGGATGGTCTGTTTGAACTGAAAAAGGGTGAGCATATAGTTTATAGTTATTTTACTATATGGTTCCCTTTAAAGTTAAGTAACGATATGTTATAAGAAATAGGGGGGATGGGAATATAATGTCTTCTTTCATTCCTACAGGGGACAATATCTTGAAAAAGCCTTACGGCGAAACATGTCGATGTGACAAGCCCCTACCCGATCCTATTAAGGAAACAACATATGCTTAAGATAAGTCAAAATTCTTATTGCAAATTTTTATTGCAAATATTTATGAGAGCACTATGCACTTTATATAAGAAAAGAAATTAAAATAGAAAAAATAAAAACATTTTAAAAGATAAAAAAAATTTTTTGAATGGGCGAATGAAGAACCCACAGCCATAGCCACCAAGATTATTTTGTATCGCCGAAAAAAACGGGTGAACAAAAATGGCATGTTTGAAGCCCTAACTAGTTGCATAAAAGTTGAAGAGACAGTAGAGACATTAGTCTTTTTGATATATATATATATATATATATATATATATATATACATACACACACACTATGTATATTGTGTATATAGATATACATACATATACACAGTAATATGGTTAGCCTTAAAATGTGTTGGGCATCTTGGTGTTGGGCATCTTTAGAAAAAGGAAAGGAAGGTTTTTAAAATTCATTTATTTATAAAATACTTACCTCAGGCTTAGTGCATAGTTTCCTAATGCAAGTGTAATGCCAATGCAGCAAACAATCTGTGCAAAACTTATGTGCTAAACAGGGATAGCATTACTGGCCATATAAGGAAGTGATTCTGCGTTAAAGGCAATTAAGGCTGTGCACATGTCCGAGCAGAAAAACCATAAGTCAGCATATGCACTACAATGCTATTCTGTGCATAAAGTTATAGCAATACTAATTTCTGGATAGAATACATTCTGGTGCATGCACAGATGCATGTTGATACAAATTTTTCTTCTGTTCAGGCCTGTGTTCTAGATGTCCTGTGTAGAGAACCAGCTCTTCCAGCATACTTTCCCAATTGTCTGTTTATAACGCATGCTCATCATGGAGGCCACAAAAAAGTCGACTACTGTTATGCCTGCAGCAAAAAAGAATAAACAGGTATTAAACCTTCACAGATACTTGGATTAAAAATTTGCATTTTTCCAGATGTTGCTCATTCAGCACACGAGGCAACAGTTTCTTCTATTGCGACAGGAAATAATTCCAACTTTTGATACAATTTCTAATCCTTGGACTAATAGACTACTGCAACCCTCCCCTGCCTAGCGACCATGATAAAACAACTACAAACAATACAAAATATAGACCTAAGACTCGTCTATTCGCTGAAAAAATACGATCACATCACAGAAGCATACCACAACTCACACTGGCTCCCAATACAAGCAAGAGTATACTTCAAAATTCTACTGCCTACTATTTAAAGCTATGAACGGAGACAGCCCAACATACTGGAACAACCGACTAACTCAATCCACCTCAACCAGACACAGGAGAACCCACTCACTATTTACACACCTGCCAACCAAAAATGTCAAACAAAGAAAACTATATGACAACCTAATGGCCACCAGAGCAGCAACTCAATCTGCTGTCTTCGACTACAGACTACAAAAACCTTCAAAAAAAAGAAACAAAAACCCTACTTTTCAAAAAATACATAAAACCTTTTTAACATGACCAGATCCCAAGCCTCACCTACTATACTATCTACTCCTTATCAAATCTAAAATGTTCAAATTACCCATTATGTATTACCTAATTTCATAACAATTCTTATGTAAGCCGTCTATATATGTCGTAACATCATGACAATTCTTATGTAATCTGCCTTGAACCGCAAGGTAATGGCGGAATAGAAATCACTAATGTAATGTAATGTATAATAATTTGGATAGGAGCAACTTTACTATTGAAATATTCTTATAAAAGTGTAGTAAAGTTTAAAGATTTAAAATATATGTACTTTGAGTCTTCTCAGTTGGCTTTTTTTCCCTGATAAGTTTCAATTGGAAACTTCTACTCCACACTTGGCATTAGCATCAGGTTTGCATCGGTGACTAGTTCCTCCTTATGTAATAACATACAGACTATAAGGAGAAATTAGGCTCTTACCTACTAATTTTCTCTCTTTTAGTCCCTCCAGACTGGCACAGAATGGATGGATTTACGCTTCTCTGCCAGCAGGTGGAGACTGAAGACACACTGACTTTTGGTTGTACTGCAAGTGGGCTGTAAAGTCCCATCTACAGTCAATCTGATGAATAGCCAAGTAGAAACCAAAAAAAACTGAACTATAAACACACCTTCTCCACTTTCAAATGGAGAAGATAAAGTAGTTGCATGGACTGGGCATGAAAACAATGTTTGATACTGATTAGAACAAAAACTATATGAACCAAACACTGCTGCTCTTACTAAACTCCCCCCCAAACAAAAACCAAGACCATAAAATCCCGCAGAAAAAAAACATACTCTTCGTGAAAACACATCGAAACAAAAATGACAGGATGTGGTCTGTGCCGGTCTGGAGGGACTAAAAGAAAAAAATGAGCAGGTAAGAACCTAATTTCCTCTTCTTTAGTGTCCCTGCAGAGTGGCACAGAACGGATGGGACATACCAAAGCAATACTCATCATGAGTCGCCACAAGAATACGCTCATCGAATACCATGTCCCGGTGTACCTGAACATCCACACAGTAGTGGCGAACAAAGTAATGGAGAGATTACCAAACCGCAGCTTTACAGATATCCACTGGAGGCACGAGAGAAAACTCAGCCCCAAGTGGAATGAGCTTTGAGAAAATCCAAACAGGCTTCCTTTTGAAGAAGGTACACCAAAGCAAAAACCACCTTGATTCACTGTGCAATTGTAGCCTTGGAAGCACCGTTCCCCTTATAAGGACCCGCTAAAAGGACAAAAAGACGATCTGATTGATGGAACTCCTGGGTCCGCTAAACATAAGCACGAAGGACCCTACGGACATTCAATTTGCACAACTCTCTGTGCTCCAAAGAGTCTTCCCAACTACCCAAAACCAGAAGGACAACGGACTGGTTGACATATGGCGAAACCACCTTTGGCAGAAAGGAGGGAACCAGACAACTCCAAGAAGGGAGGCATACATGAAAAAGACTAGCTCAGAAACACATCTCGCGGAAGAAATAGCAACCAGAACACCGCCTTGAGTAAAGTCCCTTAACGTGCAGGAGCCGAGAGACTCTAAAGGAGGATGCATGAACACGGAAAAAAACAGATTAAGATCCCAGGCCAGAACCAAAGGACAAACTGGATGCTGGAGCAATTTTGCTGCTCTCAAGAATCAAATCACATCCGGAGAAGAAGCCAAACGTTAGCCATGCAACAGGCCATGAAAAGATAAAGCCACAAGCTGCACTCTAAGGAAGGACAAGGTAAGACCCCGGTCCAGGCCATCCTGCAAGAACTCCAAGATGTGAGGCAAAGAAGCACAAAGGGGAACCACCACTTCACTGCCTACACTGCCTAGCAAGAACTTTTAGTGGAGAGAATAAAGCACATTGGTGCGAAACATGTCAGGTCATTCCTTCCCTGGTTGCATATACTAAGCTAAGCTAAGTCTTTTGAGCTTTCACTGAATATTAACTTATTACTAACTTATTGAATTCATTTAAACTATGTGTAAGGATTAAACTGAAGAATATAATTTGCTGGGCCGCTGATGAAGAGCCATGTAATTCTCTCAGCTAAAAGTTCTTGCTAGGCGGTGGAGTGGTGGGTCTGAGGCCAATGAAAGGAAGTAAATTGAAGCTTTGATATTCAGTTCTCTATTATTTAAAGTGTGTAAGTGTTCTGGATATAGTTTTTGAACTTAATCATCACTATCTTTGAGCTAAAAGGGGAACCACGTCATGCATGGAATACCACTCCTCAAAGAGACGAAAAAACTCGCACATAAGCCCGAGAGGTGGAAAGTCTCCAAGAACCTAAGAGGGTGGAGATCACCTTATCCAAATAACCTTTCTTACTTAGGCGTTCCCTTTCAAGAACCAAATCATAAGACAAAAGGGACCCATATCGAACATGGGAATGGGACCCTGAGTCAGGAGGTCAGGCGAGAGGATCAGCAGAAGAGGATCTGCCATGAAAATACGAATCGGATCTGTGACTATGGGTGCCTGGGCCAGTCTGGAGCTACCAGGATCACACAGCCTGTGTGCCGAGCAATGCTAATAAGAACTCTGCCCACCAGTGGCCATGGAGGAGAGATACAACAGGCCATCTGTCGGCCAAACCTGCACCATAGCATCCAGTCCTTTGGCCTGGTAATCCCTGCACCGACTGAAGAACCTTGGTGCTTTGGCGTTGACACTCGTGGCCATGAGGTCCATGTCCAGCTGGCCTCAGGCCCGAATAATCAACTCAAAGGCTTTGAGGCCGAGATACCACTCTCTGGGATCCAGCACATGACAACTGAGGAAGTCCGCCTGGACATTGTCTACTCTTGCTATGTGGGAAGCTGAGATGTTCAGAAGATGAGTCTCTGCCCATTCCATGAGAAGAGATGTCTCCTGCACTACCAGAGGACTCTTTGGTTCCTCCCTGATAGAAACATAATGGCAGATAAAGGCCAAATGGCCCAGCTAGTCTGCCCATCTGAAGTAACCATTATTTCTCTCTCTATAAGAGATCCCATGTGCCAATCCTACACCTTCTTGAATTCAGACACAGTCTCCATCTCCACCACTTCTTCCGGGAGACTGTTCTAACATCCTTTTTGTAAAAAAGTATTTCCTTAGATTACTCTGGAGCCTATCACCTCTTAACTTCATCCTATGCCCTCTCATTCCAGTGCTTCCTTTCAATTGAAAAGAGACTCGACTCATGTGCATTTATGCCACATATATATATTTAAACATCTCTATCATTATCTGCCCTCTCCCATCTTTCCTCTAAAATATACAGATTGAAATCTTTAAGTCTGTCTCCATACACCTTATTACAAAGACTACGCACCATTTTAGAAGCCTTCCTCTGGAACGACTCCATCCTTTTTTATATCTTTTTGAAGATGCGGTCTCCAGAATTATACACAATATTCTAACTGAGGTCTCACCAAAGTCTTATAAAGGGACATCAATACCTCATTTTTCCTATTAGCCATACCTCTTCCTATGCACCTTAGCATCCTTCTAGCTTTCACCATCAACTTTTCAACCTGTCTGGCCACTTTAATATCATCACATACAATTACACCCAAGTCCTGCTCTTCTGTCATGCACATAAGTTCTTCACCCCCTAAACTGTACCGTTCCTTCGGGTTTTTGCAGCCCAAATGCATGACCTTGCATTTATCAGCATTAAATTTTAGCTGCCACATTTCAGACCATTCTTCAAGCTTTGCTAGGTCTTTCTTCATGTTATTCACACCATCCAGGGTGTCTACTGTATTGCAGATTTTGGTATAATCCATAAAGAGGCAAATCTTACCCAACAGCCCTTCAGCAATATCACTTATAAAAATGTTAAAAAGAACAAACCCAAGAACAGAACACCTTGAGGCACACCATTAATAACATCCCTTTCCTAAGAACGATCTCCATTGATCGCTACCCTCTGTCACCTTCCACTCAACCAGTTCTTGACCCAGCCTGTCACTTTAGGACTCATCCTGAGGGCACTCAGTTTATTTATTAGACATCTGTGTGGAACACTATCAAAGGCTTAGCTAAAATCTAAATACACTACATCTAGAGCACTCCCTCTATCCAAGTCTATGGTCACTCAGTCAAAGAAATTGATCAGATTAGTCTGACAAGACCTACCTCTAGTGAATCCATGTTGCCTCTGGTCCTGTAATCCACAGGATTCCAGAAACATGACCATTCTGTTTTAAAAGTGTTTTCCATTAATTTGCTTACCACAGAAGTCAGACTTACCAGCTTGTAATTCCCTATTAGAGAATGACACGGGGAAAAAAATCTGTCCCCGTCCCACCATCCTTTGCACCGCCCCGTCACCGCCGTTCCCTTCACCGCCCCGTCACCGCCATCCCTTTCACCGCCCCGTCACCGCCACTGCCATCCCATTCACCGCTCCGTCACCGTCCCCGCAGCATCCATATAAGCCTCAGTACTGCAATATTTAGCTTATTCCTTCCTTATAAATCAAAGTTCTGGCTGCTGAACTAGAGAAAGCTGGCAGGGTTTTGTTTATAAATTTTTATCAACACAACTAATATACTACTTTATCCTAAAGCAAAAAATAAATAAATAAATATAATTTTTTTCTATCTTTGTTGTCTGGTTTCTGCTTTCCACATCTTCTCATTCAATTCCTTCCATCCACTGTGTGTCTTCTCTCTGTGTCTTCCATTTGCTGTTACTGTGCCTCTCCCTTCACCCTCCCCCAATTGGTCTAGACCCATCTTCTTCCCTCCGCTCCCCCATAGTCTGGCATCTGTCTTCTTCCCTTCCAACATCTTCTCCCCACTCTGTCTTCCACATTTCCCTTCAGGGTCTGTTCCTCTCCACCCTCCTTCAATGTCTGTTCTATTCCTTTCCACCACCACCCTTCCCTCCCTCCTTTACCTTTGAAAATCAAAAAATGTGTGTGTTAAATCCAAACCCCATCCCAACTCCACCCCCAAAAATGTCTCTGCTCATCATGAGTATTTTTATCCATATATCCATATATTTATAGGTGATTTTGAAAAAAGCCATTTCCATTCACAAATCTGCAATTTATGTGTTTTAAAAATTACCCCCTTCCACCCCCCCAATGTATTTATCTTTGTTGCAAACCAAGCTAAGACTCTCCAACATGACTTCAACTTAGCTTTAAATCAGCATTTTTGCCCAAATTTCTAGAGGTGAAAGACTAAGGCCCCTGTACTCCCAACAGCCCTCCATTCAGAACCTTTACTACAGGGCAGAGAATTAACCTTTCAGCAAAGAAACCACATCAGATACATTAAAGAACCACTATTTTCAGATAACTGGAAGGACTCAACTGAGCCTCAAGCACTCCCCTGCCCTATATCTTAATGCTGCCTCACCTTAGTTTGCAGGCTTTCTTTTTCGGCGACCTGCACGCTTTCAAAGAGCCGTGCACACACAACTGCTCAGTGTTCAATCTTCTGCTCTGCTGCAACTTCCTGTTTCCGGTTGCGTCAGAGCAGAAGATTGAACACTAAGCAGCCGCGCATGCGCGGCTCTTTGATAGCGTGCGGGCTGCCGAAAAAGAAAACCTGCAAATAAGGTTAGGTGAAGGGAGGGAGCTGGCTAAGATCTATCGGGCAGGCAGGGGCTGCGGGGACCACGTGATCCTTGATGCCTCACTGCGGAGACAAGACCATTCACCGCTCCACGGGGCGGTGATGGCCTTGTCCCCGTCCCCGCAGCGACTGCTGTTTTTCTTTCCCCGTTTTGGCGGGTTACCCACGGCTAAACGCGGCTAGCCGCGGGTCACCGCCACCGTGTCATTCTCTATTCCCTATTTCTTCCCTACTTCCACTTTTGTGGAGAGGGACCATATCTACCCTTCTCCAGTCCTTCAGTACCACTCCTGACTTTAGAGAAGCATTGAAAAGTTCAATCAGTGAAGCCACTAGAACTTCCTTAAGTTCCTTCAGCACCCTCAGATGTACACCATCCAGCCCCATCGCTTTGTCTACCTTTATTTTAGCTAGCTCCTCATGAACACAAGCCTCTGAAAATCGATCAGGGTCTACCACTCCACCATCCGTATTCACATTTGTCTTCTGCGGTCCTGCTCCTGGATCTTCGTGAATATAGAACAGAAATATTTGTTAAGCAATTCAACCTTTTCAAGCTTCTACATATTCCTCCCTTTCATTTTTGAGCCTCACAATGCTACTTTTGTACTTCTTCCTATCACTGATATATCTAAAAAAATGTTTTGTCTCCCCGTTTTATCATGTTAGCTATTTTTTCTTCCATTTGTATCTTTGCTTTCCTGACTGACCAGCCTCTCTTAACTTTTCCAGATATTTTTGCTCGTCTTCCTCTTTCTGTGATCTTTTGTAGTTTATGAAAGCTAACCTCTTATTCCTTATCTTCTCAGCTACTACTTTTGAGAACCAAAGTGGCCTTCTTTTCCTCTTACCTTTACTTATTTGCCTCAAAATTATTTGTTGCCCTTACAATAATTCCTTTCAAAGTATTGCCCACTGCATTTCTACTCATTCCAGATAACAATTCTTTGATGTAATCCCTCATCCAAACAAACTTAGTTTTCTAAAGTCTAGATTGACTTAAGCATTGTTCAAAAGAACCTGAACTGACTTGCCCTTCAGCAACACCTGGAAAGCTAGTACCGGTAATGCCAACCGAATGGCTCTGGTCTCCAGAATATTGATCGACCAGGATGCTTCCTCTGGTGACCAGCTACCCTGAGCTGAGCGACTGAGACATTGAGCTCCCCAATCGAGGAGACTGGCATCCGAAAGAAGCACTGTCCACTGGGGCTGATCCAGACTCACCCTCTGAACCAGATTGGAAGACTGTAGCCATCAGCGCAGGCTATTACAAACTAACCCCTGAAGAGGGATGGGAGAGTCCAGATCTTGAAACTGCAGAGACCACCACCGAAGGAGAGAATACTGAAGGGGACACAAGTGAGCCCGAGCCCACCTGACTTCTTCCAGGGATGCCACCATTGACCCCAAGACCTGCAGAAAATCATGTGCCAGAGGGCAACAACAATCCATCAGGAAGCAAATTTGTGACTGCAATTTCAGCACCCGGGCCTTGGGAAGAAAGACGCTCCCCAAGCTGCTGTCAAAGAGAACTCCGAGATACTCCAAGCTCTGAGATGGAGTTCACCAGCTTTTGGACAGGTTGACAACCCAGCCCAGAGACTGCAGAAACTCCTCCCGCCCCCACCCCCACCCCCCAGGTAAAGAAGCACTCACTGCAGAAGCAGGAGAAACATTTCAAACCTGTTCCTGACTCTTTAAGACAGGAGAGAGGTCATCTAAGGCCTCAGTCAAAATGGCGGAGCTTCCTGTCAAAACAGATGAAAACCCTTATTTCCCTGTTGGCAGCTGGGGAAATTCCTGTGTGAACAGTAGGGGAAGCCCGGGCTTCCCCACTGCCTGCAGCTGATGAGCGGTGTCCGTGAGAAGAGGAACCCTGCTCGCTGGCACCCAAAGCTGACAAGGATTCCCCTTCGTGCACACGTCAGCCGTGACCACCGCTTGTTGGGCACACAATGAGCACTTTTTCTGCTTCTTAAGTGCTCATTGTGAACCACTAAAAAGTGAAAGGAAAACCGCTGGTTAACAACTAAATGCAAGTAAAGCTAATTGAAAGCTTCCTTTCAGACCGGCACTGCCTCAGGATGTTGGTTTTTTTAAAAAATATAACTTTAAGCTAACAAGTGAGCAGACCCCACTGGTTCTCAAAGTTATATGCCTTACATGAACAGTGGCAAGGCTTATAGCTGAGGCACCTCTAAGAAAAAAAAAAAAAAATTGGGGGGAGGCACTCAACCAGTCGAGTGTGGCATCCCTGAAGTCAGACGGACCCCCAAAAGTATCCCCCCAATCTCAATTCGGCACCACAAACAGGGACAAGAAGGCCACTAAATCAAATCCAACAAGCCATATACTAAACAAAGGAAAGACTGCACAGCCCACTTGTACTACAGCCAAAAGTCAATGTGTCTCTGTCTCCACCTGCTGGTAGAGGAGTATAAACCCATTCATTCTGTGCCTGTCTGGAGGGACGCTAAAGAATAGGTATTTTCCCTCAGTTAATCTATACCTTATGGCTTAACTGCAAAGGCTCCTTCTCCTCTTTAAATATGTAGACTTTAAGAGGTGTGGTGAATCTAAATTTAGAGCTCTTTTTACACAGCCACAGTAGCGAGTTCTAGCACGGCACATGTGATGGAGCCCATAGGAATTTAATGGACTGCATCGCATTTGCCACATGGCACTCACTACTGTGGCTTTGTAAAAGGGCCCTTAGTCTCTTATTTTTGCCATTGTAGATTAAGGATATATTTTCTCCTTTCTGAATTTATAGTTATATGCACTCATTTTTCTGCTCAAGATGTAATCTTGTAATATCATGTAAAGTTTCCAAAAATAAAAAATAATAAAATCTTCACAGATGCTACTGTGGAACAACTAGTAAGCTCTTCTACACCTCCTCAGATCTGGTGTAAAAGCCCAAGCATTGTGCTTAGTCTACATTTTCTATGTACTTCTCTGCATTGGATGGAATAGCTAATAGCCTCATTACCACAGATTTTAATATACTGTGCGATGTCCAAAGTCAGGTTCTATGCAAAACCATTTTCTACATCTGTGCACTTTAGACTCCTATTTAACTATGGTAGAACATACAAATTTAGTGGTGAAGAAGTGCTTTTTTTGCACTATGGAAACTAAAGACCATCAGAAAATATTTTGATCAAGTTTATTCATATTTTTTGATTAAACGCTTATCCAAAGGTACTAAGCGTTGTACAAAGATTAAAAAACAAAACAACAAGGACATTAACATTTTAAAAGATTAAACATACATAATTCTTGATGAGACATACTTGGGTAACTACCGTATTTTCGCGGATATAACGCGCGCGTTATACGTGATTTTACGTACCGCGCATACCCCTCGCGCGTTATATGCCTGAGCGTGGTATACAAAAGTTTTTAAACATAGTTCCCACCCCGCCCGACGCCCGATTCACCCCCCCCAGCAGGACCGCTCGCACCCCCACCCCGAACGACCCGCTCGCACGCGCTCCCACCCGCACCCGCATCCACGATCGGAGCAAGAGGGAGCCCAAGCCCTCTTGCCCGGCCGACTCCCCGACGTCCGATACATCCCCCCCCCCGGCAGAACCACTCGCACCCTCACCCCGAAGGACCGCCGACTCCCCAACAATATCGGGCCAGGAGGGAGCCCAAACCCTCCTGGCCACGGCGACCCCCTAATCCCACCCCGCACTACATTACGGGCAGGAGGGATCCCAGGCCCTCCTGCCCTCGACGCAAACCCCCCTCCCTCCAACGACCGCCACCCCCCCCAAGAACCTCCGCCCGTCCCCCAGCCGACCCGCGACCCCCCTGGCCGACCCCCACGACACCCCCACCCGCCTTCCCCGTACCTTTGTGTAGTTGGGCCAGAAGGGAGCCCAAACCCTCCTGGCCACGGCGACACCCTAACCCCACCCCGCACTACATTACGGGCAGGAGGGATCCCAGGCCCTCCTGCCCTCGACGCAACCCCCCCCCCCCCCCAGCCGACCCGCGACCCCCCTGGCCGACCCCCACGGCCCCCCCACCCCCCTTCCCCGTACCTTTGGAAGTTGGCCGGACAGACGGGAGCCAAACCCGCCTGTCCGGCAGGCAGCCAACGAAGGAATGAGGCCGGATTGGCCCATCCGTCCTAAAGCTCCGCCTACTGGTGGGGCCTAAGGCGCGTGGGCCAATCAGAATAGGCCCTGGAGCCTTAGGTCCCACCTGGGGGCGCGGCCTGAGGCACATGGGCCAAACCCGACCATGTGTCTCAGGCCGCGCCCCCAGGTGGGACCTAAGGCTCCAGGGCCTATTCTGATTGGCCCACGCGCCTTAGGCCCCACCAGTAGGCGGAGCTTTAGGACGGATGGGCCAATCCGGCCTCATTCCTTCGTTGGCTGCCTGGGGGTGGGGGGGTCGTGGGGGTCGGCCAGGGGGGTCGCGGGTCGGCTGGGGGGGAGGGGGGTTTGCGTCGAGGGCAGGAGGGCCTGGGATCCCTCCTGCCCGTAATGTAGTGCGGGGTGGGGTTAGGGGGTCGCCGTGGCCAGGAGGGTTTGGGCTCCCTTCTGGCCCAACTACACAAAGGTACGGGGGAGGCGGGGGGGGGGTGTCGTGGGGGTCGGCCAGGGGGGTCGCGGGTCGGCTGGGGGACGGGCGGAGGTTCTTGGGGGGGGGGGGGCGTTGGGGGGAGGGGGTTTGCGTCGAGGGCAGGAGGGCCTGGGATCCCTCCTGCCCGTAATGTAGTGCGGGGTGGGGTTAGGGGGTCGCCGTGGCCAGGAGGGTTTGGGCTCCCTCCTGGCCCGATATTGTTGGGGAGTCGGCGGTCCTTCGGGGTGAGGGTGCGAGTGGTCCTGCCGGGGGGGGGGATGTATCGGACGTCGGGGGGGGCATCAGGCTTTCAGGATGGGGACAGACCTTCAAGGGGGGACAGGACTTCAAGGGAGGACCAGTGCACGGAAGTCAGGGGGGGTGAACGGAGAGTCGGGACAGCGCACGGAAAGTCAGGGCGGGCGAAAGGAGAGTCGGGCAGCATGCGCGTTATATGCCTGAGCGCGGTATAGAAAAGTTTTTGTACATATCATCGTGATTTCTGCGCGCTATACCCCTGTGCGCGTTTTACAATGGTGCGCGTTATATCCGCGAAAATACGGTACTTTATTAGCCATGAGAGACAATAGGAAAAAGGGGGAGAACTACAATTTTTAAGAAAAGGTACATAGATGGTAAACACATAAGGGGTGGGAATGAAGAATTGCTGGCATAGATATATATCAATTTTGGAAACTGTTAACAATTTCTAGTATTGATAATTTTAAGATTAATATATATTGTATTTTCAGTTAAAAGCAGTGCATTTTCAGTTAAAGGCATCTTTAAAAAGAAAGCACTTTAAACTGCTTTTGAACTTCTGCGGATTTAGTTCGGTTCTTAAATATAGAGGAAGAGAATTCCAAGTCATAGGAGCTGTTACGGAAAAAATAAGAGTACGACAAGTTCCAATTATTTTCAGGGAAGGGACATTAAGGGTGAACTGTGCAGTAGATCTAAGGGCTCTAGGGGGGGTCATAAAGAATCAAAAGTCTATCTATAAATGCCGGGGCTTTGGTTTGAATAGTCTTGAAAACAAGAAGAGCAATTTTGTATGTTATCCTATGTATGACAGGCAACCAATGATCCTCCATCCTTTAGATTATTGGTGCAAGCACTGGTGTTATCCATACTGGACTATTGCAACATTGTTTATTTTGGAGTACTAAAGAAAATATTGAGAAAACTGAGAATAGTGCAGAATACGGCTGTCCGTCTGATATTTGGGCTGAAGAAAAATGATCATGTCAGTCCTTATTACCGAACGCTGCACTGGCTGCCAGTAGAAGCACGTGTAATATTTAAGTTCTCTTGTATTTGTTTTAAGCTTGTTTGGGGATTGGCCACTACCTATCTTTTATCTCATTTTTTGCTATACAGCCCTACAAGGATAACCAGGAATTGCAATTTATTTACCTATCCAAAGATCACTGGCTGTAGATACAGGTCTTTTTTGGATAGGATGCTAGCATTTCAAGCAAGTAAACAACAGTCCTGGTTGAGTAATTATATTAGTGGAACCATGCAATCTTACAGTGCATTTCAAAAAGAGATTAAGACTGTACTATTTGATAAATTCATTTCTTAACTGAAGTTTTATTCATAACAAAAAACTTATACTGTCTATATTCTAGGTAACATGTTGTACTTTTACTACCAATATTTTGTACTTTAATGATTGTCCAGTTTCTCTTCTATGTAAACCGCCTAGAAGTCGTTCGATTGTTGGCGGTATAGAAGAATAAAATTATGTTATGTTACAAAATTGTGTGCTAAAGCTGTGTTCACCTTATGCTAGTTCTGCACAGTCTTGGGCACTTTAATGCATCAGACCCTTTATTTGTACGATATAGCACAGTTACTTACTGTAACAAGTGTTATCCAGGGACAGCAGGCAGATATTCTCTACATGTGGGTGACGTCATCCACAAAGCCCTGATGCGGACAGCTTTTCAAGCAAACTTGATTGAAGATTTCAAGTTTGATGGTGCAGCACCATGCATGTGTGTGCCTTCCTGCTCCACTAGAGAGCGTATCCCCTCCGCGTGGTCTTCAGTTCAGATAGCTAGCAAAGAAGCCAACCTCGGGGAGGTGGGAGGGTTGCGAGAATATCTGCCTGCTGTCCCTGGATAACACCTGTTACGGTAAGTAACTGTGCTTTATCCCAGGACAAGTAGGCAGCATATTCTCTACATGTGGGTAACCTCCAAGCTAACCAAAAAGGGATGGAGGGAAAGTTGGCAATTTATGAAAACAGATTACGCAACACCGACTGGCCAAATTGGCCGTCGCGCCTGGAAAAGCGTCCAAACAGTAGTGAGAGGTGAAGGTATGAACCGAAGACCAAGTGGCAGCCTTGCAGAGAATAGGCATGGCTCTGAGGAAAATGACAGACGCCGCCGTCGCTCGGACATAATGCCCCGTGACCCGATTTTGCAGCGAGAGACCAGCCTGAGCGTAGCAGAAGGAAATACAAGCAGCCAACCAGTTGGATAAGGTGCGCTTGGAAACAGGGCGACCCAACCGATGAGGATCAAAAGAGATGAACAGTTGAGGAGCCGTCCGATGAGGCTCAGGAGGATGCAGGTAAAAGGCTAACACCCTCTTACAATCAAGAGTGTGAAGCGCCCCTCGCCAGGATGCGAGTGGGGCTTCAGAAAAAGACCGGAAGAACAATGAAATGATTGAGATGAAAGTCCGAAACCACCTTGGGCAAGAACTTGGGATGAGTACGCAGGACCACCGTGTCATGATGAAATACAGTAAAAGGCGGGTCCGCAACCAGAACTTGCAGCTCACTAACTCTGCGAGCAGACGTGAGAGCAACCAGGAATACCACCTGCCAGGTGAAGTATTTCAAAAGAGCTTTATCAATGGGTTCAAACGGAGGTTTCACCAATTGAGCCAGGATCACACGAAGATCCCAAACCACCAGAGGGGGCTTGAGTGGAGGATGAACATTGAAGAGACCTTTCATAAAGCGGGAAACCGTCAGATGGACAGAGAGCAGCTTCCCATCAAGCGACCAATGAAAGGCAGCAATCGCACTGAGGTGGACTCGAATAGATGTCGATTTGAGACCAGACCGAGACAAGTGGACAGATAATCCAGCACTGAAGGCAAGGAGGCAGAGAGTGGTTCCATGCAGTGCTCAGCACACCACGCAGCAAATCTGGACCATTTCTGGGAATAGCATTGCCGAGTGGAGCTCTGCTGAGAGGCCTCGAGAACATCCCCACCGACTGAGAGAAACAGAAGGAGGGAGGCACGTGGCGAGGAACCAAGTTGCTAAGTGTAGAGACTGCAGATTGGGATGCAACAGAAAACCTCAACACTGAAACAGCAGAGAAGGAAACACAGGTAGAAGCAGAGGCTCCCTGACACTGAGCTAGAGGAGCAGGGAGAACCACGGCTGACGGGGCCACAGAGGAGCCATCAAGATCATGGTAGCGCAGACCGACAGGAGGTGTACCAAAGACCTGAGAATCAGAGGAAAGGGAGGAAACGCATAGAGGAACCTGCTCGTCCAATCGAGAAGGAAAGCATCCACCTCGAGGCGAACCCGGGAGAACATCCTCGAGCAGTATCGAAGCAACCAGTGATTGAGGGGCGAAGCAAACAGAACTACCTTTGGAGTTCCCCACCGAACAACCACATGTCGCAGAGTCTGAGAATGGAGCGACCATTCATGTGGCCAAAAAAGGCAACGCAACGTGTCCACCAGACAATGCTGCTCGCCCTGGAAATACACCGCCCGAAGAAAGAGTTTGAGGCTTAACGCCCCCAGCCAATGACGAAGGGTTTCCCTGCAAAGTGACAGGGAACCTGTACCCCCTGGCTTGGTCACAGAATACATCTCCACCTGGATGTCTGTACGCACCAGGACCCCACAATCCTGCAACCAAGAACTAAATCCACCACGGCATTGGAAATGGCCCAGAGCTCCAGCAGGTTGATACAGCAGTGACGGTCCGCACTCGACCAAAGACCCTGAGTCCGAAGGTCGTCGACGTGCGCCCCTAAGCCTATGCCAAGGAGTCCATCGTCGGAACTTTCTGATGCGGGGGTACAAAGAGGTGGCTCACCAACGAAGCAAGCGTTTCAAGGAGGGAGGCACCGCAATGTGCTGGGAAGCGGGATCCCGTTCCTGCCACCACTGAGATGCCCGGGTCCAGTGGGGAACACGAAGATGAAACCAGGCGAACGGCGTGACATGAACCGTGGAGACCCATGGTCCCAAAATGATCATCATCTGCTCAGCCGAGACCAAAGACCGCTGAGACACCAGCTGACTCAGGCGCAGACGGGCGGCCTGCCGAGGCAGAGGCAGAAAAGACCAGAGGTGGACCGAAGACAGAGGGGCCACCTTCCGGCATAAATGAACAAGGGCCTCCCCCTGAGGCCGAGACAAGAAGGAGCGCAGACAAACTGGGTTCAGGTCCGCCCCGACGGACTCCCGAGACTGGGGCGGACAGAGGCGCTGAACTGCTCCCGGACTAGAAACTAGTGCAGGTCACGAAGGGCCAGGACCAGACGCAGATTGGATGATGGGAACACCCAACCGACAGAGGTGAGGCTATACCCCCCGTGTGTAGACACAAAGGAGACACCCCCCGAAGGGAGGGGAGAAATCCCCAGAAGGAGAGCAGCCCGGAGGCTATGCTAGAATAGTCAAAAAGGCGGTCAGGAGTCGCCGAAGCCGGCGGCTGGACCGTAACCCGGCGCTGCTGCAGCTATTGCGGCCGCTGCGATGGAGGTCGAGAGAATACAGGAAAGGTATCTGGAGGGCCCCTCCAGAGAGGGAGTCCAAACCGCCAAGGCAGAAGGGATTCAGCTGAAGGCGTACCAGATAGGCGAAGGACCGATCGCATTCCGAGAGGCGGTTAGTGGCCGCTGCAAGAGAGGCCTCAAGAAGCACAGTACTCACGCAAGTAAAAGTGGCGAGACGATCCTGGAGGTTTGGATCCCCAGCCACACTCTGCGCCAAGTGAGATGACGCATGGCGGGAGCAATAGAGCCGGAGCTGGGAGAGAGTCTCCTCCAGGAGACCAAACTCCGTACTATGAGATTCCGGCACGTCTGCCCGGAATGAACCGAAGAGAAAGCGGGGAACCCTCGAATCCCTGACAGGAGCCGGAGACGTCGAGGCACAGAACCCCAGGTGACGTCGAGGCACAAAGCCCCCGTCGATACCAGGGCACAAAACCGCAGTCGAGGTATAAAGCCCCAACGACGTTGCGGCACCAAGCCTCAGTCGACGTCGAGGCACAAGGCCACAGTCAACCAACGGGCACAAGGCCATAGTCAACCAACGGGCACAAAGCCGCAGACGATGTCGAGTCACAAAGCCCCGGTCGACGACGAGGCCCCCAGCCTCAGTCGACGTCGAGGCACAAGCCTCAGGCGATGTCAAAGCACAAGCCTCAGTCAACGCGGAGAACATGGTCGCAGCCGACGTCAGAGGCACCGAGCCGCAGGCGACACCGAGGCACCGAGAATATGCTGCCTGCTTGTCCTGGGATAATGTTTTACTACTTTGATTTAGCATGTCTTTTAATGTCTGGGTGATATAGGATTAGTGTATTAACAGTTAATACAGCAAAGCTACACAGCAATAATGCATCTTAGCTTAATTTTTCTGAAAGGATTAAAAAAATCCTATTACACTCTAGCTTAAAACCTAGGTTTTGCAGCCTCAACATACAACAGTGTAACCAACTTTTTGGGTTATGGTCCTTGGTATTAGAAGCATTTACATAAGAGTAGGACATGGAACATCTAGAACAGGGGTGCCCAAATGGTCGATCGTGATCGACCAGTAGATCGCGTTGCCTTTGCGATCTTTTTCTCCCTGCTGCTTCCCCAAGCCAGGCCTGGTGCGTACAAGCGCCGGACTTACAAAACTTCACTTCCAACATCAATCGCTGCCTGGCTGACCTGGAACTTCCTCCCCGACGTTAGAATTGACATTGGAAGTGAAGTCTTGTGGGCCCGGCACTTGTACGTGCTAGGCCTGGCTTGGGGGAAGCAGCAGGGAGAAATCGCGTTGGTGGCTTGGGGGTGGGGGGTAGGGAAAGAATCGGGGAAGTGGAGAAATCGGCACGATGGCTTGGGGGGGGCGCAGCGGGAGAAAGAAAGAAAGAAATATTGGCTTTACAGAAGAAGGAAGTGGAACCAGAGACTCATGAAATCACCAGACAAAAAGATAGGAAAAATAATTTTTTTCAATTTAATGATCAAAATGTGTCCGTTTTGAGAATTTATATCTGCTGTCTATATTTTGCAGTATGGCCCCCTTTTACTAAACCACAATAGCGGTTTTTAGCGCAGGGAGCCTATGAGCAGCGAGAGCAGCACAGGGCATTCAGCGCAGTTTCCTGCACTAAAAACCGCTATTGCCGTTTAGTAAAAGGGGAGGGGATATATTTATCTTTTTTTCTAGTTGTTACTGAGGTGACATTGCATATTTTAAAGTCATCTGCCTTGACCTCTGATAAAATCCCCAAATACAAATGATAATTAACATTTTCTCTGCGTACAGTGTGCTTTCTGTTTTTTTAAATTTTATTGTTGGTAGATCATTTTGACTTGGTCATTTTAAAAGTAGCTCACAAGCCAAAAAAATTTGGGCACCCCTGATCTAGAACATGTTCAATTAATCCTGTGCTGCACAGTCCTGTAACAAACCAAATAGAGAATATGCAAACAATGACTACACCTGAAGTTGTTCAGTCACTAAATTCCTCCTCATCGCTAAAGTAAGCACTTTTCTTGATCCGTGGCCGTTTTGAGTCTTCTGATGTTGACGCTTCTTCCACAGTTTGCTTTGCCTGTTGCTTCTCTTCATCTATTTTGGCTTGCTATAGTAAAGAAGAAGGAACAAAGTATAATCATGTAGTCCTGTTGAGGATAAAAATAACCCATCCCATACTACGATTACTCCCAGCAGTTGTTAATAGAGAGATTCATTCATCCTGATGCAGCAACTACTATGTGAATCAAGGTTCTCTTGTTGATTTAAATATTTCTGGGAGATGGCAGTTCAAGGCATTTTGGATATCATTCACCGCTTAGACTGTGGTGAAATGCAGAAAGACTGCATTACACAGACAGCAACAGGGAAATGATCCGAACCTGCAGCTAAGAGCTAAGTTAATGTTTTGAACATCTGCTTGTTTTCTAAAGCTTTAACACCACTTGAAAATCTGCCTCCTTGGTTTTATGACCTACCTCTTGATTCACACTTCCCCTCACTGTGGGATGCCCCCCTGAAGAACTAAGCTTTAACTATTTATGCCCGGTTTTTGAGCTCAAAGAGGTTTTTCTCCCTTTGTAGGGAGTTTTTCTCCCGAGCTTTTTTTCCCGGAGCTGGACCTGTGATAGTCTTTTACCTCTCTATTTCAAGTCTTTCTACTTCGGGAGGCTATCCTTTGGATTTTGAGGTCCATTTGCTAATATCGATTGTAGCTTGTTTGGGCGCCTCCTACAGAGAAGTTGACACTCTTTATTTTGATTTGTATTTGTTTAATTTTGGGCGTCTTAGCTCTAATTTTTGTTTACTCCCAGGATCTGACAGATCATTGTCAGACAATCCTGAAATTACCAAGGGAACAGTATGATCCAGCAAAGCAACAGTTTGCAACTGAGCTGACCTAATATCATAATGCTCTATAATTCTTACTAAAAATATGACAGCTTGTTTGGCTAACCAATGCACATCCCTAGTATTTACACTTCAGAAAGACAGCTGTCACAAAAATGAACCAAATTAATCCTTTGGAAACCCATATATTGTTAAGAAATAATCTGGCACCATGTGTTCCTCATCTTCTCCCATGATAAAAATAACACCTACTTTGTTTATGCCAGTGAAACTTTATTCGTATTAAACAATGGCAGGGCTGGCCCAACACATCAGCAGGTATATGCTTCATACATGATCCCACTATTATTTCAAAGCCCCAACCTGGACCTGAAGTCCTCTATTGCTGCCATACACCACTGCATTGAACTGTGCCACATGAACCAAAACACAAATTTTCCACCATGAGTCATTCTCCCAGTCCCACCATAGCTCCCTTCTTCCACCTACCTCTATACCAGTGGTCTCAAACTTGCAGCCCGGGGGCCACATGCGTCCTGCCAGGTACTATTGTGCGGCCCATGGTTCGTACTAGTGCTGCTCTCTCTTTACGCCGTCCTCCGGCTTCCCACTCTTCCCTTCAGATAATTACCGCAGTTTGCAGAGAGGATTTCCGATGCTGTAGCGATCCTTGCAGGCTGCCGTTGTCCTCAGCAGCACGTTCCCTCTGCTGCGATCCTGCCCCTGATGTCAGAGGAGGGGGGCGGGACTGCGGCAGAGGGAACATGCTACGGAGGCAG
Organism: Geotrypetes seraphini; assembly: GCF_902459505.1. Lineage (NCBI taxonomy): Eukaryota > Metazoa > Chordata > Amphibia > Gymnophiona > Dermophiidae > Geotrypetes > Geotrypetes seraphini. The sequence continues at coordinate 62,734,952 of NC_047092.1, forward strand.
ATAGCAACCTGCAAGGAACGCTACAGCACTGCGATCCTCTCTGCAGGCTGCGGTAATTAGCTGAAACAAGACCTGGAGGCCAGGGGAGAAGTTGGAGGATGCTGCAAAGAAGGGGGAACATGCAGGCCTTCAAGGGGGGGGGGAAGATTTATAAACTATAAAGAGTTTTACCTCATGCAAAATTGTCATTTCTTTAATAAGACATTAACTATTTTTTCTGCGGCCTTCCAAGTACCTACAAATCCAAAATGTGGCTCTGCAAAGGGTTTGAGTTTGAGACAACTGCTCTATAACATCTGCCCTTTCTCCCATTTCCAGTCCCCATCTCCCACCAGATTCCACCATCAGAATAAGTTGTAGGACCATACTACATCACTCCTGTGACTCAGCCTCTCTCCAAGCCACCGGCCATCAGCACCACGAGGGCTAGTACTTTCTAGATATTGAAGCAGCAGCTACTCTTGTGGTACCAACAGCCAGAAGCTGGGAAGCAAGCTGAGCAGGGAAGGGACGTCCTGCCAGTCTGCATGAGATTCTGATGTTGGAATCTGGTGGGAGATGGGGGTAGATGTTAGAGATTTGTGGAAGAGGAGGATTATGCTAACAAATGGTGGAGCTAGGAGAAAGGTGCCGATGCTGGGGGCATGTGGGAGAGGTGAGCTATGCTGAAAGAATGTGGGACTAGGAGAAGGGGGGGGTTAATGCTGAAAATTTGTGTTCTGAATCACTGAATGGATCCATCTTTAAAAAGAATTACAACATGAATACACTGAAATCCCTATTTTACTGACTGGGAAAGGACAATTATCTAAAACAATAAGCTCCTAAAATTCCAAGTGATAAAACACTTAGTATCAGAAGTTCTACATAAATGATTTACTTTAATTGTTAAAAGTTGCTTGTGCTGTTGACTGTTCAGCAGGGTGGCCCATGAGAGATATGAAAAAAATGCAGGACCATGTCCAAAGAATCACTGTAGGGTCTCCTTTGTATACATCAATAGTGGCTGAAAAGAGGACCATGTGTGAAACACCACAATTTGTTCAATGGTAGGGCCAGCCCTGCCCATTTAGACCCCACTGAATATTAACCTGTGAAGAAATGGAGCGAGATATGACTTGCCCAAAGTCACAAGGATATGTGAATCCTGGTTCTCAGCCTACTAATTTAAATTAGGCTATACCCCATCAATTATCTCACCAAAGTTTGTAGCCATCTAATGAACCTCCACATGTAAGTATTCTATTAACCTGCCAGTTCTCAGCATCAGAGAGAGAGAGAGAGAGCTCAGGGCATGGCTACATACAACTGGGTTATAAGTGCCATGTACCTGTGCTAAGCAACAAGAACATGTTCAGATCCATTCTATTTATCTTGCAGAAAGCATACAGTTCTATCTCATCCTTTTCAAAGAGACTGGCAGAATCTAGTTTGTTTCAGAATCATGCTCCTAATACTTGATTTCCATACTTGTGCATTGCTTTCTATTTTTTTCTGACCAATTTCTTGAGTGGATTGATATAGAAATAGGTTTACCTGTACACACATACAGAGTTAAGGACTTTGATTAGATTATTGCTAGGTGGGCTGCATGGATATACACTAACTGCAACTTTTTTTCCTGAACTCAAAGCAGTGGCACACCAAGGGTGAGGTGGTGGTGGCACTCGTCCCATGGCAAAAACCATAAGAGGGTGCTCCAGTTTTACAACATACCTTCCGTATGCTGCAGCTTGCAATCTTTGACCGCTGGCAACACCAGTGAGCTAAAAAGGCTGCCTTCAGTGGCCTAGAAGGTTTCCTTCTGCTGCAGTGTCCTGCCTCTGCTGGGAAAGTTGAAGCAAAGGGAAAATTTCTGGGGCTGCTGAAGGCAACATGTTTAGCTCAATGATGTTGCCAGCAGCCGAAGATTGCAAGCTGCAGTCTGCAGGGAGGGAGAGAGAGAAATGCCACACTCGATTAGGGGGAGGGAAGGGTAAAAGAGTAAGCCACCAAATAGAACTTAACGGTATATAAACTGTTATTATTATTATTATTAAATCGGGGATGGGGGAGAGGAAGAGATTATTTTTTTTTTTTAATTCTTTATTCAGTTTTAACTCTTGCAACAAGTGTACAATATTCAATCAGATAATTCGTACAAATCACTTGACATTCTAACAATTATTGTCAAATGCATATAAAAAGACTCCTCCCCCACCCATCCCATTCAAGAAGAGATTCTTGGGGAGGGGGAGGAGTGAAGGATATAGAAGGAAAGGAGACATGAGGGGAATGAGAGGAGAGATATGACAGACCTGGAAAGGGGGGGAAATGGAAGGAGAGAAAGATAATTAATTTTCATTTTTAAAAAAATGTTTGTTTATATAAAATCTTCTGTTTTGATATACTGGTGTACTGGATGGAATAGGCTTAGAAAGAGGGCAGATACTATATGGAAGGGGGAGGGAAATAAGGCAGACACTGGATGGAAGGGAGAGAGGGAAGACGAGGAAAGCAGAAACCAGAGAAGACAAAGATAGAAATACATTTTTTTCTTTTTCCTTTAGGATAAAGTAGTATTGTAGCAGTATTAATAAACATTTGTAAATGGAAATAAGGTGATCTTTTTATTGGACTATTTTTAGTACATTTTTTACTAACTTTCGGGACCAAAACCCCATTCCTTGGTTCAGGACAGGCTACTGTAACAGCAGTATGCTGTACTAACCTGAAGAAGGAAGTTCTGGCCTCTGAAATTACTTGAAAAATGTACTAGTACATTAAATTGGAGGTTTCTTATTTTCCATTTTATTTTGTTTCTATTTGTTAATTTATAAAGAGGTGATTGGTACTTGCCAATCTTTTCAACACTGCTATCTTTATATTTTACACAGTATTAGGGGACATTGCATGTAGAGTCTGGTTTCTTGGTGGTTCAGTTTAACTTTTGTCTACATATTTCTATTTTTAATTTGCAATTAGTTATTTGATTTTTAATTTGCGATTACTTATGCAATACTGGGTGAGGGTGTATCCGTGTTCTGTGTGTATGAAAAAGATATGATTTTCTGTTAGCAATGTTGTGCAGGACTGATATGTATTAATCTGGTTTGTTTAGTTTTACAATGGGTATATTGATGTTTTAGAGCTCACTGTAATGTTTAAGATGCTGCCTTTTCCTAGGTTCACTCTTGTTATGTGACTCGTGGATTAATATTAAACATAATTTTTTTCATATGGGGAAGATTTTAAAATAAATGCTCGGCTCCAGATGTCAAATACGCTAGGTATGCAACTGCAAAGGTCATTACACAAAGTACAGATTTTATGTTCTTTCTTCTTCATCTCTAGCAGATTATTATTTACCTGGAAAGCTATAGCTTGGCTGAGACTATCCAGGGTAGGATCTTCTCCTTCATCTTCACTTTCTTCCTCTTGTTCACTAAAAAAGCATTCATTCAGTCATTTAAGATGTAATTACTGTTTCAAATTTTTCAGCGCTAATCTTTAAACCAGAGACTGTCCATGGTGTATCTATAAAGATTGCTATGGTAAAGTCCAACTCACCAACATTTATAATGGCAATCTGTTTGTGTGCATAATTCTAAGGTTCCAAGGAAAGGACATACAGAATGGATTACAGAGAGCATCCCTTACCTTTTTCCCCTTTGATAGGAATCATTAACTAAAACAGTGACAACATGGTTCTAGTACAAGTTTTGGCTGGTATTAATAAATGCACTTTCATCACAATTACATAGAATAAAATGCTCTGTGATTCCCTAGCAAATGTTTTACTGGTATTCAAGTTCATCACAAGTGAAGAAACACTGTTAAATTTTCAGTACTTCAAGACAGTATATACAGTTATCTGCAAAAGTCTGCCATCGAGCATTTGCTTCTCAGAAATTTTGCCTGGACAGTAAGGGCCCCTTTTACAAAGCTGCAGTAGTGATGCTACCGCGGTAAATGCACTGAAGCCCATAGGAACTGAATGGGCTTTGGTGCATTTACCATAGCAGCATCGCTACTGAAGCTTTGTAAAAGGGACCCCACATTAGGAATAACATTTCTGCAAGCTTTCTCAAGCCTATTTTTGCAAAAGTAGGCCTTTGACTTTTTGTGTGTGTGTTTACAATGATTATGTAAAAGTAAGTTACAATATGAAACATGTAAAAGTAAGTTACAATATAAAACATGCAAAAGTAAGTTACAATATGAAAAATAAATTACAATATGAAACATGAGCTGCAGAATCCTGCATTTAATGCTTTAGTGAGCAAGGGCTTCATTTTGTTTAATTTTTAATTGGATTTCCTATAAACTAAAAAGAGATTATGTACTTACCCCACCCACCCCCCTGGTAATCTCTTTTCCAGTAGACAGGTGAGACATTCTAGACCAGTGGTTCCCAACCCTGAACTGGAGGACCACCAGGCCAATCGGGTGTTCAGGATAGCCCTAATAAATATGCATGGAGCAGATTTGAATACCTGGCACCTCCATTATATGCAGATCTCTCTCATGCATATTCATTAGGCCTATCCTGAAAACCCAACTGGCCTGGTGGTCCTCCAGGACAGGGTTGGGAATCACTGTTCTAGACAGTAAGGTTATTTCTCCATAGCCATGTGCTGCTGCAGAAGGAATCCACTCCAGCCACATGGACTTGAAGAGAAACCACCATAAGGCCTGTGTCTAAACCAGTCTGAAGAAAGGCGAGAATTAGCGAGATCGTAGCTGAAGAAGGGCCCACTTGGACATGTGTTTACTTGCTTCTTGCAGTGGCCCTGGGGAACATAACTCACTCGCCTGGATCCAGAGGCTGACTGCTGAGGAAGTCTGCTTGAATGTCATGTACTCCTGCCACCTGTGCTGCCGACAGTGCTAGGTCATGACGTTCCATCCAATGAAAAAGAAAATGGGCTTGCTGAGCCAGAGAATGTTCTTGGGTCTTCTCTGGCGAATGATGGAAACTACTGTTATCGTACTATTGGAGAAGACTGATCTCTTGGTCCATTAGTGTCTTCTGTAATTTTGACAGAGCTAGACAAATGGCTCTGAGCTCCAATCAGTGGAATGACCACTGTCACTGATATGGTGTCCAAAACCCCTGAACAGGACAATGATTGCAAAAAGCTTCCCAGACCCAAAGGCTGGCATCTGTCCTCATCACGATCCAGGATGCAAAGTGTAGTGGAAAGCTCCAGCAGAGAAAATGTGGGAGAAGCCATCAGGCCATGCTTGCTTGTGGAACCTGGTGAAAGAACAAAGCATGTTGTAGAGGATGCATGAGTGCTCTCACCCAAGGAATCACATACAACTTGGAAACCCAGAACCTGAAGACAATCCCATGTCGAAGGAGACGTGGCAGGGAGACGTGGCCTGCTGCTGGGTTGAAAGGAACTCTCAGGTATCATAGCAAGTGTGTGGGCATCAGATGGTGCATTTTTGTCCTTTTTTAAATATTTCATGTTTTGACCCTGACAATTCCACCCAGGTCTTCCAGCACCTGGAGCATCCGCTCCAACGTGAAGCATCTATTGGCCAAAGAGGGATATCTAATCAGCCAGCCCTCTAAATAATGGTACACCTGGAGACCCATCTGCCGCAGGTAAGCCGCCACCACTACCATCATCTTAGTGAAGGTCTGGGGCACTGAAGCCAATCCAAAGGGCAGAGTTGAGAACTGAAAATGCCGTTCCAACCTGAACCCGCAAAACTTAGCGGTGGGCCAGAAAAATTGGGATGTGCAAGTACATCTCTAAGATCCAGAGAGGCAAGAAACAGTCCTGGAGTCACTGCTGCAATGACCAACATACGGTCTTCATTTGAAATCATTGAATCTTGAGAGATGCAATCACATGCTGAAGATTCAGAAGTGGCCTCCACTCTGCACAGCCTTTCTTTGGCATGAGAAAGTATATGGAGTATCTGCCTGAAACTGAGAGGTCGGACAATACTGGGTCCATAGTTTGAAATTAAAGCAAGTGCTGAATGGTGGTTGGAGTCCTGAGCAGGGCTCACTAACCAATCTGTCAGAGGTTGAGCAAAGACCAGTTTTTAACCTGACCAAAGAAACTCCAAGACCCACTGGTCAGGCATAATGCACATTCAGACAGGCATAAATGTGTTGAAATGGCCCTCAAAACACAGAGGGGCATCCGTGGACCTGGCGCCATTGTGCCTGTGCATCAGGAGGCACAGCACTGAAGTCTGAAGGCTTTAGCCAGTATACCAGCATTGTTAGCCCTGAGAAAACACCTATGATGTGTCACCTGCACGTGATTGGAAACGCTGGGTGCAAAGAAATCAGAATGACCAGAACCCCAGGAGGGCCAGGTCTGCTATCAGGCCAAGTCATAGGGTGACAGTCCAGTCTAGAATCCATGAAGTCATGCAAACCTCTGCTAGACAATCACAGCTCCTGAAAAGGCAGCCTAGCCAAAGGAGCCTTGAAAGTGGAAACAGCAACCTACCGCGAGCAGAGAAGGATTTCTCCGACACCTGAGTCAAACTTGCATAATTAGGGCATGCCATGCATTCGGCATTTAAACCGTGTCCGACAAAAACAAAATTGAAAAAGAGGGAACTACTGCCTCCAGAATATGCTTTTGAGCGTGACAGCGCGAGTGACACAAAATGTCGCCAAAGCAGTTTTAATGCCTAAGGCAGCTGTGTTACCCATATTGGGGGGAAAAGTGCATATGCCACCTGCGCTACCAAAAATCCATCCTGAGCTGAACCAAAGCTGTTGATACTTCCTTGTCATAAAATCTCAACATGCATAGCTCTAGCAAAGGTCAGAGCACTCTCAGAAGAAATAAACTGCTCCAAGACCAGAACGCACATATCAGGGTACTAAGGGAAGGTAGCAAATATACACCACCAAGCCAGGAGGAAAAAATGGCTGGAGCCAGCTGAGAAAACAGAAAAACCTCCTGTAAAGGTCTGGTAAAGCCACAAATTCAAATAGGCACGGGCTTGTGAGGGCATTTCCAGGCTCCCAAAACCCAGCGGGATCCACAGATCCAGTAAACAGTTTCCATATTCCTGTCCGGGGAAACACTGCACCTGTAAATAAGGGGTCAGAAAGCAATCATCTGCACTGGGATCTCCCAGATCAGTGTCAGGCAGTACAAGCATCACGACTGGGGGAGGCTAGATTGTGTCCAAAGGAGCAGTGCTCCTGAGAGACGCCGTGTAGGTGGATTGGGACTGTGCAGGGGGAAAATACAGGAATCCAAAATCCAGAGTGCAAAAATTCCAAAAGTGTCTGGCTCCTGGGGCATAGGTCACATTAAGATGACAAAACCAAATTTTACTGAGGCTGCACAGGGTCCACAGCCTGGCGGATGGAATTACCAGCTTTGCCAAGCCCCAAAAAACATGAAGGCCGCCCCACTGGGCTAGCTGAGTGTTTGGTCACCTGCTACAGCAGGTAAGAGGCTAAGCTAGATGCTGTGCACCACACAACACGTGGCACAAAAACACTCTAAAAGCGTTAAAAGTGTGCATTCCTGGCAAGAATCCACAAGAGGAGACTCCAAGGACTCCATCCCAGCAAGTTTCCAGGCAAATTTTGCAGATTTGAAGAAGCAGGAAGCTTTAGAAATTAAAATCACTAAAAATCCAAGATGGCTGTCACAAAATTCTCACCATAATTGCAATATTTTTCACATTTCCCAAACTTTAAAAATGGTGATTTTAGGATTTTTCTGGAGGGGGAACATTCAGAAACACTCAAAACCCCACTTTTCACACCTTTTTTTTTATCAATAAATGTTTATTGAAAATTTTTTGAAAATATACAAACCAGAATATGAATATCAGGGACAGCAGAATTGAAAGCAAGCGTACAAAGACCACAACAAAAGATCTACAAATCTCATAAATTGCCCCCAACAATACAAACAAGCCCCCGATATCCATCAATAACCAGAACTCCACAGAAGTCTAACATTTTAAAAATACAGTCACCTCGGTTTGCAAGTAAAGCAGTTTGCGAGTGTTTTGCAAGACGAGCAAAACACTCCAGCAAATTTTAACTCACAAAACAAGCGTTGTCTCAATACATGAGCGTATCGCTCCCCAAACCGAGCTGCTGCCATCACCCCATCCCGGGAACCGGCTTCTCTCCCCAGCACGGTTCACTTTCAAACCTTTACCTCTAGCGCAGCGTTTTTCAACCGCTGTTCCGCGGCACACTAGTGTGCCGCGAGATGTTGCCTGGTGTGCCGCAGGGCCGCCATCAGGGCAGTACTACCAGTCCTGCATTCAGGGGCCCGGAGCTGACAGGGGGCCCGAGGCAGGGGCGCCAGTAGCTCGCCAAGGCAAAGTGAGTCGATCACCCAGGACTCACTTTGTCTTGGCGATCTAATCTATCGAGCCGATAAGTCTTCTTCTCCCCGACGTCAATTCTGCAGTCGGAGAGGAAGTTCGGGCCAGCCAATCGCTGCATGGCTGGGCGGAACTTCCTCTCCGATTGCAGAATTGACGTCAGGGAGAGCATGCGTCGGCGTCGGCTTTGGGGCCTGTTATCCATTGGTGGGTCCTGTTCCCCGATGGCAGTGGCAGTGGCTTGGGGAACGGCAGGGAGAAAGAAAGAAAGGGGGCAGGCAGGGAAACAGAAGGAAAGAAGAGAAACTGAAAAAAAGAAAGAAAGGTCAGGGAGAGAGGAAGAAAAAGTTGGGGGAGGGAATGAGGTGTGGAGGAGAGAGAGCATACAGGCTGATAGAAGGGAAGAAAGATTGGATGCACAGTCAGAAGAAGAAAGTGCAACCAGAAATCACCAGACAAGGTAGGAAAAATGATTTTATTTTAAATTTAGCAAAGTGGAGGCAGTATTACCACAGTTTTCAAAGGAATTTGCCCAAATAACTTAATAGTTAACTGGGTAAATTCCCAGAGATGAAAACTTCCCTTCACTTACTATGCACAGTTCTGAATTTATATCTGCTGTCTATATTTTACAATATGGTCACCTTTTACTAAACCGCAATAGTGGTTTTTAGCGCAGGGAGCCTATGAGCGTCAAGAGCAGCGCTGGGCATTCAGCGCAGCTCCCTGCGCTAAAAACTGCTATTGTGGTTTAATAAAAAGGATGGAGGGTATATTTGTCTATTTTTGTATGCTATAAAAACCAAATACAGAGAGAGACTTAGAGCTGTTGACGAAGAGCTACGTGTGTGTCTTTCTTCGATTCCAGCCAGAATATCAGCTTTGTGTTCATCCAAACAGGCCCAGGTTTCGCACTGAATAAAGTATTTTATAATTTTTCACTATTCTGTTTACTTAATATTTCATAATAAAGTAATTATAAAATACTTTCTTTGTGTTTATTTGATTCCTATTCAAGAGAATTACTTTATATATAGTCAATATAGGCACAGAGTTAAATTTTTTAACATTTTCTAATGGTGGTGTGCCTCGTGGTTTTTTTCATGAAACAAGTGTGCCTTTGCCCAAAAAAGGTTGAAAAACACTGCTCTAGCGGACACCAGCAAACAGCACCCACTAACCCATGCCGGCACCATCGCTTTGCCAGAAACAGGAAGTGGAATCAAAAGGGGGCAGAGCTTGGCCGAGGGAATGCTACGATGCTGGTGGGAGGTAGCTTGGGTTAGTTGTATGACAGTGGCTATTCAGCTAAAGGTAGGCTTGAAGGTGAACCGCAGAGGAGAGAAAGAAAAAGGGAGAGATGGTCTGTGGGGATGGACAGAGAGGGTAGTACAAATGCTGGATCTAGTTGGAGAGGGGAGGGGAGAAATGTCGAAACAGGGAGTAGGAGAAGTGTTGGACCACAAGAAGACAGAGAGAAGGGATATGGGTCGGGGGGGGGGGAAGACAAACGAATCATCCAAGTTTCCATTACTTCCTATGGGGAAATTCACTTTAATATACAAGCACTTTGGATTACGAGCATGCTTCTGGAACGAATTATGCTTGCAAACCAAGGTACCACTGTATAAAGAAATGTTAATGAGAAAACTTGAAATTATTTTGGTCAATTTCAAGATTCCAACTTTTGAAATCCCAAAATAGAGTGTGTGTGGGGGTGGGTGGAATTCAACCTCTCTGAATCTCAATTACTGGTAAGTGACAAAATATACGAATATACATACATTTCTTCTTCAGCTTCAATCATCTTTTTCCTTTTCTTTTTTTCTTTCTTTTTTGGAGGGTCACGTTCTCCTAACATATTTTTAGGGCAAGCGTAACTCAAATGCCCTACATCCTTAAAGGAAAGAAGGAAAATGTATGCATTATTTACTGACAATAAAAATTATTGATAAAAAAGACCCCAGTGCACACAGTTGCAATCTAGAGTTTAATCGGCACTACAGATCAGGTTTATGGCTTCTATAGTTGAGAAATTTGAATGTCTGATTAATTTCTCAAACTCTGAATAAAAAGGTGATTAGTTGTTATCTGTCTGTACCCTTTTTGAGAGAGAACAAAAATTATATGGTTTGGAAAAGGCCCAGAATCATCATAATTTGCAGTTCTCTTACAGAAAAGATTTTGGTAAGCCCAAAATGCAAGTGAATTAGCTTTTAACTTTTGGACCCCAAAACAGCATAATAATTTGGTAACTATTTGAATTTTTTTTTCATTACTGATATTGCTATTAAAACGCTGCACCACAATTTTTAAAATTACATTCTCTCTGGAATTGTATTAAAACTGAATTTAGCATACCTTTGGGAAATAAACAGTTTTTCAATATTTTTTGGTGTTCACAGATTAGGAGAAAGAGTTACAGATTATGCTGTTTTGTGAAGAATAAAATTAGAAGCTAATTCACTCTATTTGCACTTACAGGAAAGTTTTTTGCAAGAGCATTCACCTCAAAGTGATTCATATCCAGAATCATATCCAGAATCTGAAGAAAAGCAAACATATTTGCAGCATACAACATGTTATTGGCATCATTGCAATACACATGAAAAGCACAGTTACTTACCGTAACAGGTGTTATCCAGGGACAGCAGGCAGCTATTCTCACATATGGGTGACGTCATCTGACGGAGCCTTGATGCGGACGCCTCACAAGCAGACTTGCTTGAAAAAACTAGAAGTTTCGAGTCGTCCGCACTGCGCATGCGCGAGTGCCTTCCCGCCCAGGCACAGGGCGCGTCTTCTCAGTTCAGATAGCTAGCAGAGAAGCCAACAAGGGGAGGTGGGTGGGTTGTGAGAATAGCTGCCTGCTGTTCCTGGATAATACCTGTTGCGGTAAGTAACTGTGCTTTATCCCAGGACAAGCAGGCAGATATTCTCACATATGGGTGACCACCAAGCTAACCAGAATGGGATGGTGGAAGTGTTGGCAACTTAGGAGAATAAATTTTGTAATACTGTTTGGCCGAACTGTCCATCCCGTCTGGAGAAAGTATCCAGACAATAGTGAGAAGTGAAGGTATGAACCGAGGACCAAGTAGCAGCCTTGCAAATCTCCTCAATCGGTGTCGATCTGAGGAAAGTTACAGAAGCTGCCATTGCTCTGACTTTTTGGGCTGTGACTTTACTGTGAAGTGGTAATCCAGCCTGGGCATAGCAGAAAGAAATACAAGCCGTCATCCAATTAGAGATGGTGCGTTTAGAAATTGGATGTCCCAATTTATTTGGATCGAAAGAGACAAAAAGTTGAGGAGCAGTTCTGTGTGGTTTGGTGCGTTCCAAGTAGAAGGCCAAAGCACGTTTACAGTCCAGAGTATGAAGAGCTGATTCTCCAGGGTGAGAATGAGGCTTTGGAAAAAAACACTGGAAGGACAATAGATTGGTTGAGATGAAATTCTGAGACCACTTTAGGTAGGAATTTCGGATGAGTACGAAGAACCACCTTGTCATGATGGAACACAGTGAATAGTGGATCAGTAACCAAAGCTTGCAGCTCACTGACTTGTCGAGAAAAGTGAGGGCAATGAGAAACTCCACTTTCCAAGTGAGATACTTCAAATGAGCCTTATCAATTGGTTCAAATGGAGGCTTCATGAGGTGAGAAAGGACAACATTGAGGTCCCAAACCACAGGAGGCGGTTTGAGATAAGGTTTAACATTGAAAAGTCCTTTCATGACTCTGGAAACCACTGGATGAGCAGAGAGGGGTTTCCCGTCAATAGGCTAATGAAAAGCTGCAATTGCACTGAGATGGACTCGAATGGATGTAGACTTGAGTCCAGAGTTGGATAGGTGCAAAAGATAATCCAAAACAGATAAGGAGGAATGTTGAGGCTCCTTATGATGAGAGAAACACCATGTAGAAAATCTAGTCCATTTTTGGTGATAGCATTGTCTAGTTGTAAGCTTTCTAGAAACTTCTAAAACATCTGACAGATTGAGAAAACTGAAGAGGAGTTATGTTGAAAGTTACCAGGCTGTCAGGTGTAGAGACTGCAGGTTGGGATGAAGCAGAGATCCTTGACTCTGTGTAAGCCAGAGAAGGAAAAACTGGTAGAAGGTATGGCTCCCTGCTGCTGAGTTGAAGTAGAAGGGAGTACCACGGTTGTCTCGGCCACCGAGGAGCAATTAGAATCATGGTGGCATGATCATTCTTCAATTTGACTAGTCTTGAGTGAGGGGGAATGGAAGAAATGCGTAGAGGAATAGATTTGTCCATTGCAGAAGAAAAGCATCTGCCTCGAGGCGGTGAGGAGAATATATCCTGGAGCAGAACTGAGGCAGTTTGAAGTTGTGGGGAGCTGCAAAGAGGTCTATCTGAGGTGTTCCCCACTGTGAGAAAATGTGATGAAGAGACGAGGAATGGAGAGTCGATTCATGAGGTTGCAGAAGATGACTCAAGTTGTCCGCCAAGGAATTCTGAGCCCCTTGAATGTAGACAGCTTTAAGGAAGGTGTTGTGATGGATAGCCCAGTCCCAAACTTCCAGAGCTTCTTGACAAATGGAGGCAGACCCCGTTCCTCCCTGTTTGTTGACATAATACATGGCGACTTGGTTGTCCGTGCGGACGAGGACTACTGTGTTGTGAAGGAGATGTTGAAAAGCATGGAGAGCTTTGAGGATAGCTTTGAGTTTCAACTGATTGATATGACACTGACGATCCGTACTGGTCCAGAGGCCTTGAGTACAGAGACCATCGAGATGAGCGCCCCAAGCGTAGGTTGACGAGTCTGTCGTGAGGACCTTCTGATGAGGGGGCATGTGAAAAAGCAAGCCTCTGGAAAGATTGGAAGAGAGCATCCACCAACATAGAGACTGCTTCAAAGAAGGAGTGACTGCGATGTGTCGAGAAAAAGGTCGCAAACCTGTGTCCAGTGAGATGCCAGGGTCCACTGAGGAATTCTGAGGTGAAGTCTGGCAAAAGGAGTCACGTGTACTGTGGAGGCCATGTGACCTAGAAGTACCATCATGTGTCTTGCTGAGATGTAAGAGCGGGAAGACACTGTATGACAAGAGTTGAAGAAGAGCTTCCAGACGTTATTGTGGAAGGAATGCTCTGAGTTGGACAGTGTCCAGAACAGCTCCAATGAATTGTAGATTCTGAGAGGGTTGAAGTTGAGATTTGGGAAAGTTGATTTCGAATCCCAAACTTTGTAGAAATCAGGTAGTCCTTTGGGTCGCTACAATAACCCCTTGAGAGGTGGAATCTTTGATGAGCCAGTCGTCGAGGTAGGGATATACCTTAAGACCATGATTCCATAGAGCTGCCACTACCACAACCAGGCACTTGGTGAACACTCTGGGAGACGAGGCCAGGCCAAAGGGTAGTACTCTGTATTGAAAATGCAGATTTCCCACCCGAAATCTGAGGTATTGACGGGAGGCCGGATGAATGGGGATATAAGTATAGGCCTCCTTGAGATGCAGAGAGCATAACCAATCGTTCTGCTCGAGAAGGGGATAGAGAAATGCCAGGGACAACATTCAAAACTTTTCTTTGACCAAAAATTTGTTGAGAGCCCTGAGATCCAAAATGGGTCGCAGATCGCCCGTCTTCTTCGGAACAAGGAAGTAACGGGAGTAAAACCCCTGCTCTGCTGTTCCAAGGGAACTGGTTCGATGGCATGGAGATGAAGTAGAGCTTGAGCTTCCTGAAGAAGAAGGGCGTTCTGGGATGGACTGGAAGGATACTCTCGTGAAGGAAGCTCTGGTGGAACCTGATTGAAATGAAGAGAGTATCCTTCTCTGATGATGGAAAGGACCCAGAGGTCGGATGTTATGACCATCCATCTGTCGTAAAAAAGATGGAGACGACCTCCTATAGGTGGAAAAGGAGTCAGAGACAGAATGATGGATGTTATACTCTGGGGTAAACAGTCAAAAAGGCTGAGAAGCCTTAGGTGGAGCAGAAGGTTGAGGCTTCTGTTGCTTCTGAGGTGGCTGTTTCTTCAAAGGAGGACGAGTGTAAGACACCGGCTTTGGAGGAAAATGCCTCTGGTAGATAACAGGAGGACGTGTAGGCCTAGAAGGAGCTGGCTTAGGCTTTGGTCTGACTATGGAGGCAAAAGATTTAGCATGGTCAGACAACTTTTTGGTGGCTGCCTCGATGGACTCATCAAAAAGGTCATTGCCTTCACAAGGGATGTTCGCCAGGCGGTCCTGGAGATTAGAGTCCATGGCTATGGTGCGAAGTCAGACTAGATGATGCATGGCCACAGAGCAAGCCGCTGCTTGGGCAGAGAGCTCAAAGGCATCATAAGATGATTGCAGAAGATGGAGACGTAACTGAGAGAAAGAAGCAATGACTTTTTGAAATTCAAAATGCATGCTATCATCCAAGTAACTCAAAAATTTTGGCAGAAGAGACAAAATAAATTCAAAATAAGTGATAAAATAAAAATTATAATTGAGGACCCTCGAGGACATCATAGCATTTTGGTAAATGCAACGTTCAAATTTATCCATGGTGTTTCCCTCCCGGTCAGGAGGAACTGTGGCATACACTGGAAGGATGGGATCTCTAAAGAGGATTCCACAAGCAAGGATTGATGTGACAATTGGGAATTGTCAAAACCTTTATGATGCACCGTTTTATATCTGGCTTAATAGCGTAGTAGGACTTTTCTTGTTTATCTACTGGGTTGTGTTAGCCTGCTTCTGTAACCTCTTGGTATCTTGGGGTGGGGTGGTTGGTTTATATGGCTGTGTGTTGGTGAGTTTGTTGTGAAGGATAGCATGCGTGTGCATGCGAGTTGGGTGGAGCGATGGCTGTTTGCTTGTCCTGGGGTCTATGAAAATTGGCGGTGGAAAACTTGAATTGCCCTTCTGTAGTCCTGTTATCCATAATGCCAAGAAATAAAACCACGTTACGCCCTTAATGATTGACTCCCATTGGCTCCCAATTAGCCACCGCATCACCTTTAAGGTACTATTTTTAGTATATAAAATGCTAATTTTTAACGAACCCCAATTTATATCTAGAATGCTCATCCCTCATAATACTTCTCGATCTCTCCGATCGACTTCTCAAAATCTCTTAACTATCCCATTCCTGAAAATTGTAGGCACTAGAAGACACAATATGTTTTCGGTAATGGCTCCTCAATTGTGGAACTCATTACCTCAATATATTAGAGAAGAAAAGGATCTTACTTCTTTTAAAAAATCATTAAAAACCTACCTTTTTAAAGACGCTTTCAACAGTTAAATTTTAATCATACGACCAAATACTTTAGGTCTTTAACTCTTTACCCTCCCTTTCGTCTTTCCCCTTTTTGTTTATTCTCTCTAAGAAAGAATTGTAACTTTTCCCTCCTCTCCTCCCTGACTCATGTTTGTTATATTTGTAAGTCTGACGTTATTTTGTTGGTTTTTACAACTATGTTTTTTAGAAAGTTGTACATCGCTTAGCAAATTGAATAAGCGATTCATCAAATATCAATAAAAACTTGAAACTTACATCTACACTCTGCTCTGGACTTTGGGATCTGTTTAGCCTTTCGTCCTGTAGTAGTCTTGTGATTCCATGTGTAGGATCTAATATGGAGGCTGCGCTGCATATGGCGGTTAAATGCTGTATATGGTTGTCTTTTTGGTGTTCATGTTATTTTATTTGATGGAGTATGCCCTTTCTGCTTTCAATAAAAATATGATAAAAAAAGAAAGAAAACAAATGTATAGCTGCAGCGTTGTCTTCATTATTAATTTTCACACAAAGATCATGTTCATATGTTATAATATGCACCATTTTGGACTTCTTCCACAAGCCATTAAATGATGCTATAAGTGTCTAGCTCTAAGAAAGTTCAGCCAGGGACAGAGAGCAGCCAGTTTAATTATGCTCTTATCTCATGGCATATACATAAGTGAAAAAACAGCAAGGCTTGCTTTGACTAGGTTTGTCAATTTTCCCAAGTAAAGAAAAAAGCATGCTTTAAGACTATAATGGGAGCTGCATGGCTGTGGCAAGGGACTTTCTGTAGATACTCCTGCTTTAAGCAGGATGCAAGGTTCTAGGTAATGAAGAAAATTGATGCATACCTGTATGTGGTTCAGGTTCCAGGCGATATAATAGAATCACTATAGTGGCTCTGCCTCTTACCATGTCGAAAAGCATTTTGCTCATTTTACATTATCTCCTGAATTGTCCTTTTATGGTAAGTTACTATTCATTACAAATATCAACTTTTTAAGCTATATAAGGCGCAAAACAAAAAGACAATCCAATGGATCTGCAGTGAAGAGTCAAACGACCAAAACAAGGAGAAAAACTGCATACGATGAGCAAGGTGTAAAAGTCTTATCTTTACTGGAGAAAATACAATGTAGCATTCCAGAAAAATGGTTCTCTTATATGAGTGCACAGGACCCATCATGACTCATACAAGAGAAACATTTTTCTGGAATGCTACATTGTATTTTCTCCAATAAAGATAAGATTTTACACCTTGCACATCATATCTGCAGTTTTTCTCGTGTTGGTTTTTCTTGTGCACTCATACAAGAGAACCATTTTTCTGGAATGCTACATTGCAGTGTTCTTCCTAGCGTGTTTTAGCCAGGTGCTCTGCTCGGCTAATTTAGGCAAGCGCCTGGCTGTCATCTCACATGACATTCAGCCGCAGATCTACCTTTTCTACTCTCAGTAGGCTAGATTGTGTGGAGACAGGAAGGCCGGCTTGCTATGGGTCTTGGTGATTGTCGAGCATTTCTCTCCGATCCTAGTTCAATAGATTTCCCGTTTCCATCCATTTGGTGTGAAAGTCCTTTCTGGCCATGTACAGGTGCGTGGGTGGGTGAGCCTGCGGGGGCGGCTCGGTGTGCACAGTCACAGTGCTCTATTTATTTATCATTAGTGCGCAGGGGCGGCAAAGATGGCAGCGTCCTTGCTGGAGCAGAAACTTTCCCGCCTGGAGGCGAAGCTGAAGCAGGAGAACCGCGAGGCCCAGTGCAGGATCAACCTGAACCTGGAGATCAGCCCGCAGCGACCCCGGCCTAGTAAGGAAGGAGGAGCCGGGAGGCTCCGGAGTGGGGGAGGGGAGAAGGAAGGAAAGAAGGTTGCTTTATTTACTTCCTGTTGCGGCATGCGCATAGCGGAGGCCTCAGGGGGAGCTGGAGGCATTGTGTGAAGAGCTGCCAAGGTCTCCTGGCCTGTGCCTAGCTTTTGCTCCAGAGCAGTGCCGGGGGTGGGGGGTTCTTGTGCTGTTGGAGCCCGTAGTGCAGCAAGCAAGAGGGTTCATGGCATTCAGATGTTCCCTATGTTCTCCTCTCTGCAAATGGGGGGCTTGGCAGCGCTGGGGACTGGCACTGTTAACTAAACTAAACTAAACCTTAAGTTTATATACCGCATCCTCTACACGGAAGTGGAGCTCGGCACAGTTTACAAGAACTTAAAATGTAAGAAGAGAAAGGAAAAGGTTACAGTTGGAGAAGTGTTTAAATGCCTGCCCCCCCCCCTTGCAAAGATTTCAGAAAAGGTTGCTTTTTATAAAAACTCCTTTCTGCTGCATTGGGGGGGGCTGTTTGGTTTGGGGGGCAGTGGGAATGGAGAGGGACAGTAGTTAATGGGAATGGATAGCTTCTTTTTTGGGGGGCCCCACACACAAAATATTTCTGATGACTGGTGCAGTTCACTTTTGTATAGTGTGATGTTGTCTGCTTTCTGCTCACTTTGATGGCTTTGTATCTTTGCTTTGGTTATCAATAAAAAATGTTGTCACATAAAAATCCTTTTCTGAAATACAGTCAGTGGGGGTAGGTGGCTTCTGGCCATGGATGTGTCTAACTGCCAGAAAGAAGAACAGTTCCTAAACATTCCAACCAAATAGCCATCTCGTAATCTTACTGGATATGACCAGAATGCCTCTTTTTTGTAATCTGCCTAGAACCGCAAGGTATTGGTGGAATAAAATACACTAATGTAATAATCTAATATAATAAAATGCTAGGCCGCGCATGCGCACTAAAAAAAACGTGTTCCCTGATCCGTCCCGAAAACACGAGTGCGCATGCGCACTTTTTACGTCATCACCTACTTTCCACCTCGCGCCACCTATCACTGTCATCACCTGCTCTCCACCGATCACTGTTCCTCCTGCACCATGCCACGCCAGACATGTCCGCAGCCGGCCTCGAGCTCCTGGGGGCCGGCGGCGCTGTGCTGAGGTCCCGTCTCCCGCTTCCGCACTACACGGCGCCGCCAGACCCGGCCCTACACTGAGATCCGCGATCGGGTTGCCATGGAAACCCCGCCGCAGCCTCGCAGCTAGGTAGGGGGACAACAATGGCGCTTATGTTCAAGCTGCCGCCACGACTCCCCTCTCAAACCGCACCAGGATCGAGAGAGGAGCTGCGGCGGGGGCTTGAGCATAAGCGCCATTGTTGTCCCCCTACCTAGCCGCGAGGCTGCGGCGGCCTTCCTCACCCGGCTCACATTGAATCCAAGTAAACAACCGGGGCTGCCTAAAGAAACAAAGTTTCACGGTGCTTGGCCCGCAAAACAATTCCTGCCGTTGCCAAAATTTGGCCCACCGTTCCTTCCCTTCCTCCATCAGGTACAGTTCACCTCCGCCTATGTTAAAAGGAGTTGCTTTGAAATTGGAGCCCTGCCGCCACCGTAACACATTCCCTCTGCCGCGGTCCCATATGTCAGAGAAGGGGCGGGACCAAGGCAGAGGGGAACGTGCTACAGCAGTGGCAGGCCTCCGATTTCGACGCGGCTCCTTTTAACATTGGTGGATTCACTGCACCTGATGGAGGGAGGGAAGGAAAGGTGGTTGGACGCTGTTGAGCCCCTCTTTAGCCTTAGACCCTCTCCTAACTGCTCCCTCCTGTTTCAGACCACTGGAGCACCTGATGGAGGGAGGGAAGGAAAGGTGGTTGTGTGCTGTTGAGCCCCTCTTTGCCCTCAGACCCTCTCCTAACTGCTCCCTCCTGTCTCAGACCACTGGGGGGAGGTGCCTGTCTTCAGCTGCAGGGATGGAGGGAGGGAAGAAGAAAGAAGGGGCCCTGGCAAGCGAGTTATCAAAAGCCAACCATAGCCTGGGACCCCTACATGATATGAATAATGACCAGACAACAAAAGGTAAGAAAAATAATTTTATTTTCTGTTTTGTGATTACAATATGTCAGATTTGAAATGTGTCTTGAGGGAGGCTTCCGCCGCGGCTTTGGACAGAGGGGTACCATTTTCGTGGGAGCCGGCCTTCGGAGAGGCTTGGGAGTCGGGGCCCACTGTTCCCTCTAAGCTGAGCAGGTGTCCTCCAGCTGCATTGCTACCACTAGGGGGTGGAATATTTTCAGTCGCTAAGGACAGGTATGTTCCCTGGAGTCCTGCAGAACTTGCCTGTCCCTCACAATTGAAAAATGTGACAGTAAAACAGCACCCTCTATTGGTGAGACTGTGGGTGGAGGACTCCTGCTCAGCTTAGAGGGAACACTGATGTCGGGGACGGATGCGGGAGGGGCTGCCGCTGCAAAGGGCTTTGGTGGGGGAGCCAGCCAGACCACAAGTGTGGGGACGTTGTAAGCGCGGATTGGTCAAGGAGCCGCCGCTGCTGAAGCTTTGAAATTGCTCTCCCACCGTCACTCCCTCCCGCCCCGGCTCTGCCTCTGCCCCTGCCCAGGTTCAAAAGCAGGAGACATCTAGCACCCGTTAATTTAACGGGCTTAAACACTAGTGTAATATAATACTGTGTGTCTTGGCTTCTTGGGTGAGGGAAAAGGGTCCTTATTCTCCTCTGGGGGTAGCGGTATAGATGCCTCTACTGGTGGCTCTCTCTGTGATTTTTTCCTTGTGTCCTGTATGGCCGGGTTTGTGGTGGTCTCAGTCTCCGTAAAGTGGTCAGATTCAGGGTATTGGATATGTTGGGCTTAATATTTGGCCACCTCTCCCTTGGGGTGGGGGGGGGGGAACTTGATACCATGATGTGCATATGATATTATCCTGTTCCAGGCTTGATTAGCCAGCAGTATCTTATTAAAAAGTGTAGAGAAGCCCTCCCCATTGTTTCTCAACGGATATAAGAGCTACAAGGAAGTGCGAGCTAAATCTACAAGCGATTCATTGCCAGGGTTAAAAGTGAGACTTGAGAGAAACTTTATAGGTATGATACTTACCTCCTCCTTTACGAACCTGTAGTACGGGTTTTAGTGCCTGCAGCAGTGATAACTGCTCCGATGCTCATAGAATTCTAAAACCCACACTAAGGGTTCATAAAGAAGGGGGTATTGTATATATCGCTAAAGTAATACGTAAAAAGAGTTAAAATCAAACAAAAATAATTTGCCAACTTTGATGGTTGGTTACAGGCTTTAGGGATATTTACTTCAATTGAGAATTGGAAAATAATTAACTAATAAAAATAGTGCACATTTAAATTTTCCCCACCACCAAATTTCCCCGTTTCGCCCCACCCGGCTACTTTTTCATGCCACCCAGCTGGAAAAAATTTCTGGGGAGAACACTGCATTGTATTTTCTCCAATAAAGATAAGTCTTTTACACCTTGCACATCGTATCTGCAGTTTTTCTCCTTGTTTTGGTTGTAAGCTATATAAGGCAGATAAGAACATGAACGGAACCTTTTAATAGTGAGAAACAAAACTGAGCACAAGCTCAGAATTTTATAAAGAAGCTGGGAAGCTTCTGAAGCACACTTGACAGATAGAACATTAATATAGTTTACTCACCCCACATTCATAGCATCTAGATTTGTCAAAATAGTTGCGCCTACGAATGAATTCAGCTGCTCTTCCATTATCAACAGCAATGCTTGCCTTTATTACTCTGCCAAATAACTAAAATACAGGACAAGAATTATGCCTTCATCTTGCAGTACAGAACATGGGTCTCACCATCAAGCCTTGCTCTTCTGATAGCTTACTTGTTTGTTATTAAGTGCTCGAACGCAGTTTTGGGCAGACTCTTTATCCAAATATAAAACAAATGCAACCCCTTTGCTCTTCCTGGTATCCTTATCCTTCATTATAGTGACTCTGAAAACATATGCATATGAAAATTTTAAAAAAAGTTTTAATTCACAAGAACATAGGCTTCATTAGCAAAGAACATAAGGAAAGCCATGAGTCAGCCTAAGGTCCCTCGAACTCAACATTTTATCTCCAACAGTGGCTAGTCTAGTCACAAGTATTCCAAAAGTAGTTCAGTGATAAATGTAAAACAAGTTCACATCAGTTATCTCTTTCAAACCAAAGTAGTCCAGTGAGTCATTGAGAAAACATGTTTGATAGGGATCCTCAACTAGGGATGGACAGCCAGAAAAAAATATTTT
The DNA here is from genome assembly GCF_902459505.1 of Geotrypetes seraphini. Taxonomy (NCBI): domain Eukaryota; kingdom Metazoa; phylum Chordata; class Amphibia; order Gymnophiona; family Dermophiidae; genus Geotrypetes; species Geotrypetes seraphini. Next base: position 62,756,625 of record NC_047092.1, read on the forward strand.
TTTCCCTTTTTTTTCCATTTCAGAATGAGTGTGCCCTCTTCTTAGAGGGCACATTCTCTCAATGGTTCACTCGTGCATGATGGTTCGCACATGTGTGCGCTATCAAAAAAGAAAACTCTAAAAAGGATGCACACCATTATCAGTGAGCAATATTTTTTGGCAAACAAAACCTCATCCTTATTCTCAATCTAGTTCTTAAGACACATTCAGCTAATTGGATTTTCAGAAGACACACAATAAATATGGAGAAGATAGAGTTGCATACATTGGATTCAGTACATGAAAATTTCTCATGAATATTCACTGTATATATCCTGACAACCTCACTGGTTGGGTATGTTCTGAGTTGAGAACCCCTGGAATTGAGGGCCTGGGGGAGAGAGGTTGTTTACATTTGTGAAAGTTGAGCTGCCTTCAGAGATTAGGTATTAATAAAGGAGGAAAGAAGAGGAGAGTAGTTTTACACAGTATACAACCAGCCATTTCATTAGAATTGATCAAAGTTTGACTACATTTATGACGGAAATTGAACAATGGACCACAAACTTTAAATTGAAACTAAACTCTGAAAAAACAAAAATTTTCCTGGCTTGCCCAAAGGAAAAAATCACCACAACAACAATACAAATAAATGGTCACGACCACCCAATATTAAAAACTATAAGAATATTAGGAGTCACTATACCAAATTAACTATGACCGATCACATAAACTCGGTGACAAAAAAATGCTTCTCCACTCTTTGGAAACTGAAAACCATAAAAAAATATTTTGACCCTCTATCCTTCAGATTACTGGTTCAGTCGCTGATTCTATCCACCCTGGACTATTGTAACATCATCTACTTGGGGATACCTAAAAAACCCGTAAGAAAACTGCGAATAATTCAAAACACGGCCGTCTGCTTAATATTCGGACTAAAGAAAAGTGATCATGTTAGTCCCTTTTACAAACTGTTATACTGGTTACCAATCGAAGAAAGAATTCTATTCAAGTTCTCCTGCTTTTGCTATAAATTAATCTGGGGAATGGCCCCTAATTACCTCCTACCTCATTTTGAATTCTATTCCCCCATTAGATCTACCAGAAACAACAACCTGTTTGCATACCCGAAAATCGTTGGCTGCAGATATCAAACCTTCCTAGACAGAACTTTCAAGTTTCAAGCTGGTCGACAGCAATCATGGCTAGGCTATCTCATCGATACCGCTAGGTTGACCTACAGCATCTTCCGGAAAGAACTAAAGACCACTTTGTTTAAGAAATTCTTGTCCTAGCCAGACACTCTCCCGCGAACATAACTTCAACACCTTATCCTGAATTTCTTCCTCACACTAGGTATCCACATTCCCTGTTTGCTAAAAATTCCTTCTTCATAATTGTATCATGATATTTCGCTGATGTTAGAATATTTTCAATTGTAAGATGTAAAATAGTTATTTATACATTACTTGTTGGAATATTCATATTTATCTGTATCTCTACCTGTCTCTTTATATTTTTATCTTTACTTTTCATTAATTATTTCTTCAGGTACTTTAGTTAGATTGTGAGCCTTTGGGACAGTTAGGGAAATTTCCAAGTACCTATCTTATTTATTTTTATCTATTGTATCTTTTTAATGCATCATTTTTGTAAACCGCTTAGAAACCTCACGGTTATTAGCGGTATATAAGAATTAAATTAAAAATTAAAATTACATTTAGGGCCCTTTTACAAGGTCACAGTAGTGATGCTGTTGCAGTAAATGCACCAAAGCCCATAGGAACTGAATAGGCTTCAGTGCATTTATCACAGCATCATTGCTACCACAGCTTCGTAAAAGGGGCCCTTAGTTTGCATTCTAGCCTAGTTTCAATGGGAATCAATTGATGGGGGGAGTGAAATCTTAAAAAGCCTCTGCCAACAAGGACCATGACCAGTCTGTGTCTTTACTGTCCAATTGTAAGATTTTAACATTGAAACCATAAACTATAAAACATATAAATAACTGGAAAAACAAAGAATGATTTTGTTGGGGAGGGGGGACTTACTTCACAACTTTTCCATATTTTGAAAAAATCTGAAACAAACATATGCAATATTAGCAAATCATTTTTAAGGTCTTACAAAAGATCAAAGAAATGCTTCATATAAAACACATTTAATATTAGAAGCAAATGTAATGAAGTTGAGCTAAACAGTATCTTCTGAAACATACTCACTCTGTGTAAATCATTGTTGGTCAGTGAGAAAGAAAGGTTGGATATATACACTGTACTTTTACTAGGAGCCAGGCCACCGCTCATTTTTCTAAAGTGAAGAAAAAAAGGCAAACTATAGTAGAGATTTAGCACAAACCCTGAGATGAAAACAAACTCAGAACAAATTTCAAATGTGTGGTTCATGTTTTAAACTTGCCCAATCTGATTTTTCACAGCTTTTGTATTAAAAACCTACAATACTACTTTTACCTAGGATTACCATATGTCCAGATTTGCCCGGGCATGTCCTAATTTTAGAGGACTGTCTGGATGGTTTCCTGAACTTAGGGGGGGGGGTTGTCCTCTCTCTCTTGCCCCCCCACTCCTCCCCCAGAGTTGGGTATGGCTCTCCCCTGTCCCCCACTAACAAGACCCGGCTGCAGCGGTCCTGTCATGGGTGGTTGGACTAGATCCAACAGGAATGAGGGTGGTCTACTCTCCTGGGAAGAAACTTCTCATGCCTCTCATGCAAGTAAACAGAGAAAAAGTATAAAGGCTGATGAGGATATTTCCAATAAAAGTTTTTATTGGAGGAAAAAGAAGCATTTGTAACTGGAGCAATATCATACAACCTCATCAGTCTCTTTACAGAAACTGTTTTTATACTATTGTGGTTTCCTGTTTCTGGCGCTAAGCTGTTAACTTCATCTTTCATGCTTCAACTCATGGCTTCATTGCAACTAAAATGGTTAAGGGGCTGGAGGAGTTGTCATACAGTGAGAGATTAGAGAAACTGGGCCTCTTCTCCCTTGAAAAGAGGAGACTGAGAGGGGACATGATTGAAACCTTCAAGATAATGAAGGGAATAGACTTAGTAGATAAAGACAGGTGTTCACCCTCTCCAAGGTAGGGAGAACAAGAGGGCACTCTCTAAAGTTAAAAGGGGATAGATTCCGTACAAACGTAAGGAAGTTCTTTTTCACCCAAAGAGTGGTGGAAAACTGGAACGCTCTTCCGGAGGCTGTCATAGGGGAAAACACCCTCCAGGGATTCAAGACAAAGTTAGACAAGTTCCTGCAGAACTAGAACGTACGCAGGTAGGGCTGATCTCAGTTAGGGCGCTGGTCTTTGACCTGGGGGCCACCGCGGGAGCAGACTGCTGGGCAAGATGGACCACTGGTCTGACCCAGCAGTGGCAATTCTTATGTTCTTATGTTAAGCACTTCTGTATTACCTATTAATGCTGCTTAAATTTTAGCTTCCTCTAGGCATCTTATTTTAATAGGCATTCAAAAAGCTGTTATCTTAGTACAGTCAAACCTCGGTTTACGAGTAACCCGGTTTGCGAGTGTTTTGCAAGACGAGCAAAACACTCAGCAAACTTTTGACTCGTAAACCGAGCATTGACTCGATTTGCAAGCCCCCACCCGACCCGACCGCGGGAACCAACAGTATTGCTCCCCCTGAGGCCACCGGTGCTTCTATCGCCTCTTCCCCCCCCTGACTGGCCCCATCCTTACCCCTGCACATCCGGTGATAAAATTGCCTGCCGCCAGTCTGCTGCTGAGCCTTGAGCATCTGCGCATGCTCAAGGCCTTCTGGATCTCATCCTCACCGAGATTCTCATGAGACTCGAGATCTCATGAGAATCTCAGAGAGGGTGAGAACCAGAAGGCTTGAGCATGCGCAGATGCTCAAGGCTCAGTAGCAGACCGGCAGCAGGCACTTTCTACCACCGGCGGTGCAGGGGTAAGGACAGGGCCAGTCGGGGAGGGGGGGGGAGAGGCGATAGCAGCGCCGGTGGCCTTGGGTGGAGCATGGGAGTTGGGGTGCATCCGGCAGGAGTAAGCCAGCACTTGAGAGTCCCAGCAGAGGGGGTAGTGGCATCTGGAGGGGGGGGTGCAGCATCCGGGAGCGGCAGAGCCAACAGTGTCCAGTCGGGCTCTGTGGCGGCGGCGTTTGCTTAGCCATCACCACTCGCAGTGAGAGGCAGCGAACAGCAGCAGAGGAGGAGAATTGGAGGAGCTGCGTGGATGGGTCTGTGGCAGATGCAGCAGTGGAGGCGTTCCTAATGGTAATTAAGTTTTTGGGGATGTGGAACGAATTGTTCAAGTTTACACTAACTCTTATGGGAAAAGTTGCTTTGATATACGAGTGTTTTGGTTTAAGAGCATGCTTCTGGAACGAATTATGCTCATAAACCAAGGTACCACTGTATATGTCAAATTTACCTATTATTATGTCATTCTAATTCAGATCAACAATCAACATCCCTTAGGTTCTATCATCACTACTCATCCTTACAGTGCTATAAAAATCATTATGCATATAGCAGTTTCTCTGGTATTCTGATCGGTATTGGCTATCCAATATCTAGCTTAAGGCATAAACAATATCTCTAGTATCAGATATAAACAATGGCCACTAGGTGGCATGCACAATCTACATGGTAAATCTAGAGCAGGGTTATTTTTCGCTTACTTCCCTTGTGGTACCAAGGGAAACATTTATCTTTATTTTTTGTCAGTTCTAACCATACGGGGAACTTTTATTCCATCTCATCTTTGTTTGAACCATGTATCATCAGTTATTTGTCTTTCTTTTCATCTTCTCTCTCTCTCGCCTACAAAAGGTCATTAGATAAATATCTTTCCTGTTTCTCCTATGGTATTTTTTTCCTGTTGACTGCATGTTTGCACCCTTTGGCCTCGTCTCTTAAGCTCATACTCTCCCAGCAACCACTTTAGAATTTTCCCTCTGTCCTCTCCGCCACCCTAAAATCACACTACTCCAAATGTCAAGCTCTGCTACAGGTATGTGTTACACTCAAACTCCATTGCTTCTGCCATTCCTGTACCCTTAATTTACAAACATCTGCCTTGACTTAGGCCTGTATGTGTTTCACTGGATACCTAGCATCTCAAGGCCTGCACACAGGCCATATCACTCCTCATTATCACCACCACCTACCTGCTCCACACTGCAATCTTTGGATTGCTGGCAACGTGAACGAGGTGAGCCTAATGCCTATGGCATGCCCTTGAAGTTGCTGACACTGTTGTGACTGCCTGTTCTCGCTTAGGTGGGATGCTGCAGAGAAAAAAACTTCTGGGGCAGGCCAAAAGCAGTGCAGAGGTAGGTGGGGGACAGGGGAGAGCCATACCTAACTCCAAGGCAGAGGGCTGGGGAGAGATTTATAGAGAGAGAGGGGCCAAGCCACTGGAGTATGTGTGTTGAGAGAAAGCACCCATGGGAGAGAGAAAGAAAGCATAGTTAGTCACCTGTGTAGCATGTGGTCTCCAAGGACAGCAGGCAGATATTCTCACATAAGGGCAATGTCGTCCATGGAGTCTGGCACAGATGTGTACCAATATGCACTGTCACTTTAAGACTTTAGCACTGTCCATACTGCATATGCATACGCGCCTTCCCACCCTCCTTCAGTCCCGTCAAAAGATAAAAATCCAGCTAGTGGAGGTGGGCAGGTTGTGAGACGGGCCTGTTGTCTTCTGAGAAGATCTGCTACAGGTGATTAACTACACTTTCTCTGAGGACAAGCAGACAGTATATTCTCACATATGGGACTTCCAAGCTGCCAGATTCAAAGCTCTAGGAAGAGGGTTAAATATAACTGTCATGAGGCTGGTGAAATCCTTGAGGATGGAGTGAAGATGGCTTTTAAAGAGAGAATATATTTTGAGAACTACTTGACCAAACTGACCGTCTTGTCTAGCATGTTGATCTAAGCAGTAATGAGAAGTAAATGTGTGGATTGAGAACCTAGTGGCTGCTTTGCAGATATCTTGTATGGGAGTGGAGCAATAGAAGTTGCCATAGCTCTTATTCTATGAGCAGTGACACGGCCATCCAACGTCAGCCCAGTCTGAGAATATACAAAGGATATGCAGTCAGCTAGCCAGCATGAAATAGTCCTCTTGATCAGTGTTTTTCAACCTTTTTTGGGCAAAGGCACACTTGTTTCATGAAAAAAATCACGAGGCACACCACCATTAGAAAATGTTAAAAAATTTAACTCTGTGCCTATATTGACTATATATAAAGTAATTCTCTTGAACAGGAATCAAATAAACACAAAGAAAGTATTTTATAATTACTTTATTATGAAATATTAAGTAAACAGAATAGTGAAAAATTATAAAATACTTTATTCAGTGCGAAACCTGGGCCTGTTTGGCTGAACACAAAGCTGATATTCTGGCTGGAATCGAAGAAAGACACACACGTAGCTCTTCGTCAACAGCTCTCAGTCTCTCTCTGTATTTGGTTTTTATAGCATACAAAAATAAACAAATATATTCTCCATCCTTTTTATTAAACCACAATAGCAGTTTTTAGCGCAGGGAGCTGCGCTGAATGCCCAGCGCTGCTCTTGATGCTCATAGGCTCCCTGCGCTAAAAACCACTATTGCGGTTTAGTAAAAGGTGACCATATTGTAAAATATAGACAGCAGATATAAATTCAGAACTGTGCATAGTAAGTGAAGGGAAGTTTTCATCTCTGGGAATTTACCCAGTTAACTATTAAGTTATTTGGGCAAATTCCTTTGAAAACTGTGGTAATACTGCCTCTACTTTGCTAAATTTAAAATAAAATCATTTTTCCTACCTTGTCTGGTGATTTCTGGTTGCACTTTCTTCTTCTGACTGTGTATCCAATCTTTCTTCCCTTCTATCAGCCTGTATGCTCTCTCTCCTCCACACCTCATTCCCTCCCCCAACTTTTTCTTCCTCTCTCCCTGACCTTTCTTTCTTTTTTTCTGTTTCTCTTCTTTCCTTCTGTTTCCCTGCCTGCCCCCTTTCTTTCTTTCTCCCTGCTGTTCCCCAAGCCACTGCCACTGCCATCAGGGAACAGGACCCACCAATGGATAACAGGCCCCAAAGCCGACGTCGACGCATGCTCTCCCTGACGTCAATTCTGCAATCGGAGAGGAAGTTCCGCCCAGCCAGGCAGCGATTGGCTGGCCCGAACTTCCTCTCCGACTGCAGAATTGACGTCGGGGAGAAGAAGACTTATCGGCTCGATAGATTAGATCGCCAAGACAAAGTGAGTCCTGGGTGATCGACTCACTTTGCCTTGGCGAGCTACTGGCGCCCCTGCCTCGGGCCCCCTGTCAGCTCCGGGCCCCTGAATGCAGGACTGGTAGTACTGCCCTGATGGCGGCCCTGCGGCACACCAGGCAACATCTCGCGGCACACTAGTGTGCCGCGGAACAGCGGTTGAAAAACACTGCTCTTGATAACTGGAACTCCCAATCTGTTAAGGTCAAAGAACATAAACAGTTGAGTCATAGTTCTATGTGGTTTTGGAAAGAAAATGGGTAAAACAATGGACTGGTTGAGATGTGATAAAATCTGGTATAGGGTGCTTGCAACTCGCTGACTCAACATGCATAAGTAACTCCAATCAGAAAAGTCACTTTCCAGGTGAGGTGTTTTAGAGAAGCAGACATGAGGGGTTCAAATGGTGGCTTCATGAGTATAGATAGGACAACATTCAGATTCTAATCCACAGGCGGTGATCTGAGTGGAGGCCTGGTGTGGTAAATAAAGACCCTTCATGAATCTGGAGACCAATGGGTGCATTGAGGTGGATCTACTATTCAATTGAATATAAAAAAACAAACACTGATTGCACTGAAATGAACATATACAGGAGAAATTTGAAGTCCAGAATTGGAAAGATGAAGGAGGTAGTCTAGCAGAGACAGCAGAGAACATATGAGTGGATCCAAGGCGTGGAGATCACACCAAATAGTAAATTGTGTCAATTTAAAAATCGGTAACAGCGTCTAGTAGATGGTTTTCTGGATGCTTCAATAATGTTCAAGACTAAAGGCAACAGGGGAGAGGTATCTACTTCTGGGAAGATGTAGAAGTTGCGAGTGCTAATAAACGCAGATTGGGATGAAGGAGAGAACCTTTTGATCTGAGTTAGTAGAAGTTGCGAGTGCTAATAAACGCAGATTGGGATGAAGGAGAGAACCTTTTGATCTGAATTAGTAGAAGTTGCGAGTGCTAATAATGTAAAATTATGTCCTGTTAATTTTCTTTCCTTTAGACGCAGCAGATGAATCCAGAGATCAATGGGGTAGCACATACCTACCAGCAGGTGGAGATTTTCAGGAATATATCTGGATGGAACTCACTCTTGCCAATCAGTATGCTCTATCTCCAGCAGGTTGCATGGTGGCTCATCCTGTTGTCACTAGATTCTTGAAGGGGGCTCTTCATGTCTGACCACCGGTAAAGCACCCTTTCCCTTCCTGGGACATTAACTTGGTATTCTCTAGTTTTGCCATGGCTCCTTTTGAGCCCCTTCAAGATGCTACCCTCTTGAACATGACGCTCAAGACTATTTTTCTGGTTGTCATTACATTGGCGCGTCATGTACTAGAGCTGCAGGGATCCTTTCCTCCGTATTTTGGAGGTGAGGGGGTTTCTCTTCGGATGGTTCTTTCCTTCTTGCTGAAGGTAGTTTTGGTTTTTCATGTCAAATCAGTAAGTGCGCTTGCCTGCCTTTCAACCAACAGGTTCCAAGTCACAGGACCACCTGATGAAGAAACTGGATGTGTGCAGAGTTTTTCTGGGTTATTTGGAGGTCACCAATGAGTTTTGCGTCTGACCATTTGTTTGTGCTAACTCATCAGTTAAGCAGTGCGCTCCTGCTTCCAAGACCATGATTTCCAGATGGATCCATATGGCCATTTCCTCAGCTTACATTCCTGCTGGGAAACAGTCTCCCGTTTCCATCAAGGCACATTCTACTAGAAGTGTAGCTTTGTAGGCTGAAGCTAGAGCTGTCTCTCCTGAGATTTGTAGAGCAGCAACATGGTCTTCTCTTCACATGTTTGCCAAGTTGTACAGAGTGGACATGGCGGTAAGACAGGACCCTTAGGGTCCTCGAACTTATGGTCAGTGCAGCAAGTCCACCCTAGCTTTTTTTTTTTTTTTTTTTTGGGGGGGGATTGCTTTTGTATGTCCCTACTGTCTAACCTATTGCACTGGGAAAGGAGATTATGTACTTACCCTGGTAAGCTCTTTTCCAGTAGATAAGCAAGACATTCTAGATTCTCGCCCTGTCTTTACTGCGTTTGTTTACAGTTTTCAGTCTGTTTATGCTTCTCCAAGCTGATTCTTTAATGCCTGTCAGCCCTTGGGAGCTGAGAATAATTTGTACATATCCATTTATTAGAGAATAGTTTGAAGCCTATGTTGGCGGTTAATGGTACTGTTTAGTTACTGTTTGAGAAGAACATTTCGTTTGAGCCTGTTGTTACAGGAGCCTCTACTTCACATGTACTGGGTGGCTCTACATGAAGGTGGAGCTACAGAGCCCAGTGAAGTATAACAGAGGCAGAGTGAAAAATCCGGCATGGATTCCTTCTGCAGCATGAGGCTAAAGGGAAATAACCCTACTATCTAGAATGTCTCACCTATCTACTGGAAAAGAGCTTACCAGGGTATATGATCTCCTTTTTGAACTGCTAAGGGTCCTCAGCAGCTGTTAGCAGCACATCAGTTGTGATAGCACACGGGTTCTCCCCTTGACAGGTGCCCCAACCAGACAAGGATGCAGACAGACCAGGAGGGTCAGTCTGCCACAGACTGGGAAGATAGTAAGTAAGATAAGAACATAAGAAATGCCTCTGCTGGATCAGACCAGAGGTCCATCGTGCCCAGCAGTCCGCTCGCACAGCAGCCCAATAGGTCCAGGACCTGTGTAGTAGTCCTCTATCTATACCCCTCTATCCCCTTTTCCTTCAGAAAATTGTCCAATCCCTTCTAGAACCCTAATACCGTACTCTGTCCTATTACGCCCTCTGGAAGCTCATTCCAGGTGTCCATGCCACTTTTATCCCAGGATGAAGTTTCCTTGGTAGAGTCTGCTTCTGTGCAGGACAGCTGTTAAGAGGTGGTGGCGAGACTGATCGGGGGGGGGGACCTCACAATGTGCCAGCTCAGGGTCTCTTTGCTTTCAAGCGTTATTTCCACTTCATTGCAGGAAGTCCTGCCAGCTTCTTCATGCTAAGTTATTAGCAGCTCTGACCATGTTTTTTCCCCTTACATCTGGACATCAGTAAGCTGGTCACTGACCACTGGGAGTCATTAGGAGAATCCCTTCAAATGGCTAAGACTGTAGCTAAGCTGTATCCAATGGCACCAGATTTCCAGCAGTTTGTTCAGCCAAAAGTGGATTCGCTAGTCATACAGGTCACTAAACATACCTCATTTCCTAGTAAAGGAGGGGTGATATTAAAGGATCCTCAGGACTGCAAAGTGGACTTGCTCAAGCGTCAATTTGATGTTTTGGCCCTAGGGATTAAAGTCCATATGCTCAGAACTCACCATGTCTTTAACAATCAATATTAAACCAGTTTAAACCTCTTTAGTGTTGAAGTATTTCAGCTATTGATGCCCAAAATGGCTAATTGTGGTCTTTCCTGTGGTTTTTAACAGTCTCCGATAATCTTATGTAAATGAATTACAAACAAGCTCCTTAATATTAAACTGATCACTCCAATTGATACCCAGATGATGCACAAAATGAAGTACCCTCTTTTTTTAATGCTCTGATATCTCTCACAGGTCAGGAGCTGCCAGTAGTGTTAAAAAAGCCAGCTTTTTCTTTTTTTAAATGGATACAGATGTATGTGTGTTACACATGCACAATATCGGTCCCCATTAAATTTTTTTTTTTTTTAAAGTCTTGTGCTTGAACAACCCCCTCTGATGACTGCCCATATACCCCCAAACAAAAAAAAAACCCCACTCCAAAACGGCAATGGTCAATGCAAAAATCAGGAGGGAGAGTGCGCAACCCTCTCATTCTCATGCCTCATTCTAAAGCAGTGATTCCCAACCCTGTCCTGGAGGAACACCAGGCCAATCGGGTTTTCAGGCTAGCCCTAATGAATATGCATGAGAGAGATTTGCATATGATGGAAGTGATAGGCATGCAAATTTGCTTCATGCATATTCATTAGGGCTAGCCTGAAAACCCAATTGGCCTGGTGTTCCTCCAGGACAGGGTTGGGAACCAATGTTCTAAAGTAAACAGATCAGTACAGGCTGGATTGTGGGTTACTGCAGTGGTCCCCAATCCTGTCCTGGAGGACCACCAGGCCAATCGGGTTTTCAGGCCAGCCCTAATGAATATGCATGGAGATTTGCATGCCTGTCACTTCCATTATATGCAAATTTCTCTCATGCATATTCATTAGGGCTGGCCTGAAAACCCGATTGGCCTAGTGGTCCTCCAGGACAGGTTAAGAATATAAGAATTGCCATCTCCGGATCAGCCCCTGGGTCAATCAAGTCCGGTGATCCGCACACGCGAAGGCCCCGCCAGGTGTACCCTGGCATAGTTTTAGTCCCCATATCACTGTATGCTTCTCAAGAGAGATGTGCATCTAATTTACCCTTACCCGTATCACTCTATGCCACTCTTAAGGAGATGCCCCACACTCACCAAGGTCGCCGCTGTCATCCGACTCACAAGTAAGGTATATGAGAAAGATGGCGGCGGCGTCCTCTCCTAGCATTTAAATGTAAACCATGTGATTAATAGTACCTCCCCCCTGCACAGCCCATTGGCTCGGTCAACCACCAATCAAAGTAGCCCATTCAATCTCACTGTTCAGTTCCCGAGGTTCAACAGTGTCAAGTGTGAAAATAAGTCTCTGCTCCCTCTCATTCAACCTTCTTTGATCTTTCCCACCATCCCTCCCAGTTACTCTACTAATGACACGCCATCTAATCTCCTCAACAGTATAGTTATATCTTTGCCAGTGTACTACTAAAGCAGCTTGAATGACATTATTGGCAATGCGTGATTTGTGTTCTGTTTAACTCTTATCTTCCGATTTGTCCTTCCAATGTAAACCAAATCACAGGGACAAACGATCGCGTAAATAACATCCTGTGAGTTACAATCCGTAACCGTACTAGAATAAAGATTCATTTCTCTACCCGGAACTCTCCAAGAGTCACCTCTAATAGTTGATGAACACCACTGGCATTTGCCACATTGGTCATGGTAGCCCCTCTCTTCCCCCTTCCTTCCTCCATATTTTTGAAAATTATATTTCTGGCCCAATGTCATGCCCCTGGAGTATGCTATCCATGGGAACTCTTGTAAAGGTTGGTGTAACTGTACTATGTGCCAGTGGTGTTTCAAGAACCCCACCATCGTTTTTGAAACCCTAGAAAATGGAAGGACACATGTCAAGCATTCGTTGTCAACCTTAGGGGGTCCCTCTGACTCCTTAAGGAGTAATTCCCTCTGGGTAAATCTCGCCCTTAAATATGCTTGTCGAATGGATCTTTCAGGATAGCCCCTCCTCCTGAATCTATCTTCTAGCAAAGCAGCCTGGCGTTTATATTCATCTAAAGAGGAGCATACCCTACGGACGCATAGAAATTATGCTATAGGTAAATTGAAACGCAATTTAAAGGGGTGGAAGCTACCAAAATGAAAGATAGTGTTACGTGTAACTGGCTTACGATATAAGGAGGTCTGCATTTAGCCATCCTGTACTTGAATAGTGATGTCCAAAAATTAGATCTGTATACGGTGACATGTCATGGTGAATTTTATATTAGCATCCACCACGTTCAAATACTGGAAAAATAGATCTAGTTGTTCTCTAGTATCTTGCCAGATCAAAAAGATATCATCTAAAAACCGGCCCCAGAATAAAATTTGGGAATACCATGCAGTTCCGTATACTAATTGATCCTCAAATTTAGCCATGTAGAGGGCAGCCACCGAGGGAGCCAAAGTGGCCTCCATAGCCACCCCCTGGATCTGTTGGTAAAACTGTTGATGGTGTTGGAAATAATTTTCCTGAATAACCCATTGGGCCAGTTGCATCAAGAATGCAGTAGAAATACGCTGGGGGGCTACTCTCCGTTGAAGTGTCTCAGATATGACTTATAGTGCCTCAGCCTGGGGAATCTGAGTATATAAAGAGGTGACATCTAAGGTCACCATCCATTTGTCTGACATGTCTGCCTCTACTACCGCCAATTTCCTTAAGAAATCACAGGAGTCCCGAATGTAAGATCTAATCTTTGGTTGACCGAGCCAATGGGCTGTGCAGGGGGGAGGTACTATTAATCACATGGTTTACATTTAAATGCTAGGAGAGGATGCCGCCGCCATTTTTCTCATATACCTTACTTGTGAGTCGGATGACTGCGGCGACCTTGGTGAATGTGGGGTGAATGAAGAAGGGAAAATCAGGTTTGAGGTTGTATAGGGGAGGCAGCAGTTGAAGAAGGTACTCTTAAGGAGATGTGCATCTAGTTTACCCTTAAATCCTAGAATGGTGGATTCTGCAATTACTTCCTCTGGGAGAGCATTCCAGGTGTCCACCACTCGCTGCGTGAAACAGAACTTCCTGATATTCGTCCTGGACCTGTCCCCACTCAGCTTCAGCCTATGTCCTTTTGTCCGTGTCACACTGGACATTGTAAATAACTGCTTTAGTAAATAACTGGCTTAGTGTACAACTATCATACCCAGGTCAGGTATTTTCCTCCTATACCCATTTAAGTTAGGGTCCCATACATAAAAAAACATGCTACTTTGTTGAATGCCTTCTCAGCATCAATGAAGAGCACCAATGAAGGGTTGCCACTACCTCTAGCCTCCCATATCAAATGATGTACCCTCTGGTTTTCGTCAAATGTTTGCCTTCCTCCAATAAATCCTGCTTAGTCCTCATTAACCAGTTTCAGAAGTACCTGTTGCAGGCGTTGAGACAAATCTTAGTAAAAAATTTATAATCGGTGCCCAGCAGTGTTACAGGCCTATAAGAGTGACAGAGTGGGGTCTTTGTCCGGCTTCAGTATCACTGTAATCCCTTCTAATCTCCAAGAGTAAAGGATCTCTATCTCCCCTCGTAGCGAATTAAACAAACATTCTTGTTAAGATGGGACTGAGGTATTCACTAAAACATAAAATGTATTAGTAAAACCATCCATGGCTGGGGCCTTATGTGGTAAATCTTTAATTGCATCAAACACAATTATCACAGCAAAACAACTGATAGATTCAAAGCTCAAAACACAGTAACAAGTTGTTCAATTGTAGTCACTGAAAGGCATTACAATAGAGAATGACGCGGGGAAAAAAATTGTCCCCATGAGCTCAGTCCCCATCACTGCAAGCCTCGAATAGTTATGATTTTATACTGAACTTATTTTATTAAAGTATAAAAAGAAACAATATTCTGTACAATTGCCATTTTATAAATCACAAATAATACAGAGCAAGGATCAACAAATTCCCGTCTCCCCTCCACCTCAAAAATATCTCCTCCACTATTGAGAAAACTCAGGTCAAATTGGTACTACAGAAAAATTAAGTACAAAGAAATTGGTAAAAATTGGTACAAAGAAAAATTAAGCTAACAGAATACTTCAGTCACACATGGCAGGAATAATGTTAGGGGAGTGCAACTAAGGCAACTACCCCCTGTTCAGAGAGAGCCCTAATCCAGCTGGAAGCTAAGGAAGCATAGCCTGGGCTTTGCAGACTCATTATGTCTCAAACCAGCTCTAGCAAGATACATATTTCAAATCTGATATATTCTAATCACAAAATAGATAATATTTTTTTTCTACCTCTTGTTGTCTGGTCATTTTATTCTTCACATCACATTAGTCTAAGGCTCTGGTTTCTGCCCGTCTACTCTTAACTCACTTGCCAGGATCTCTTGACCATTCGATGTCTTCTTTCTCCATGCTCACCATTAGTCTTCCATCTCTCTGTGTGTTTTTTCCCCATGTTCAGCAAGCATCTCCTTTCTCTGTCTCCTATAGTTCCCTCTCTAATAAATTTTCTCTGTGCCCATCTCCCTGCCTTCATCATCAACACTATTGTGTGTCCCTATCCCCTCTGTGCCCAGTGCCAATCCTGTGTCCCTATGCCTCTCCTCCCAAGCCCAACATATCTATTCTGCGTTCCTCTTCTCCCTTCATCCCTTGATTCAGCATCTCTTTCCCTTCCCTCTCCTCCTCCCTGCAGGTCCAGCACCTCTCTCCCTTCCCTCAACACTCTCCAAGGATCCAGCACCTCTCTCCCTTCCCTCTAGCCCAGGGATCTTAAAGTCCCTCCTTAATGGCCACAATCCAGTCAGGTTTTCAGGATTTCCCCAACGAATATGCATTGAAAGCAGTGCATGCACATAGATCTCATGCATATTCATTGGGGAAATCCTGAAAACCCGACTGGATTGCGGCCCTCAAGGAGGGATTTTGAGACCCCTGCTCTAGCCCCTCTCCTCCCCATGGGTCCAACATCTCTCTCTCTTCCCACTAGCTCTGAGCCGCAAATCCATTACCTCTCCCTTCCCCCCCAACTTTAGGTCTATCACCTCTTTTCCCTTCAGCTCCAGTCCCCCCTCCACATCAGTACCTCTACCCCTTCCCTCCAGCCTCAACCCTTTCTCCCATTGGTTCAACACATATCTTTCCCCCCAGCCAAAATCCAGCACCATCCTTCAGCTCCAGCTTTGAAGACAACCAGCACCCTCTCTCCCATAGATAGTGGCAGGTGACATCCCCCACCAAGGGTCAGCATCTCTTCCCCAGTTCCCCTCACACCTACTACTTGAACGAGCCAGCCAAGCCATGCGGCAAAATCTTGAGAAGCCTGTTCTGAGGCATTCCTTTAGCTGAAGAGCCCCTCCTTGATGTAACTTCTGATTTTGAAAAACTGGAGGGGCTCTTTAGCTAAAGGAAGGCCTCCAAACAGGCCTCTGAAGATTTTTCTTCATTGACATGGCTAGCTCCTTCAGGTAAAACTGCCGCCATGCTGAAAAATCTTCAGAGACCTGCTCCAGGCTTTCCTTCAGCTGACAAATCCATCCTTGATGTAACTTCCGGTTTTGCAAAACCAGAAGTTACATCAAGGAGGGGTTTGTTGGCTGAAGGAAGGTCTTGGCACAGGCTTCTCAAGACTTTTCAGCATAGTGCGGCTGACTCAATCGGGTAATGTAGGAGCGAAGGGAACTGGGGAGTAGATGCTGAGCTGATGTTGCTGCATTGACCCTGGTGCAATTTTTGCCATGGGAACAAGGATGTCTACCGCTCTAGCGGTAGACTTATGCATACCTTAGTTTAACTGATATATTTCTTTGTATATATTTGTCACACCCCCTGGCCCTGCCTACCCAAAGGTATAGACCAAGTATCTGTGCACCGCCTAATGGGGATGTAGGCCGAGTGTCCATGCACTGCCAGCCGAGGATGTAGGCCGAGTATCCTAGCTTGCTGGAGCTCAGTTGCTCCAAGGTTTCGGGCTTACTGATAGTTAGGCCGAAACCAGCATTCCTCCCCTCAAGAGTTGCCCTGGAGCTCTTGTTTCCAAGAACTCAAACTATGCTCCTTTCTGTTTGGAGTCCATTAAACAACCCCCCCCTTTTCAGTTCAGGGTGAGGTCCCTCTTGTCCCCCCCCCCAAAAAAAATGTCCCCTGAGGATTGAGGGGGTCCAAACCAAAGCTCCTCTCCCTATCAGGAGTCCAGTTTAAGGCTTTAGGAGTCTCTTTTCTTTATAAATCACCCCTTTTATCTGCAATTCACTGTCTTATGCAAATTAGTTATTCAAGTCCAATGGTAAGGTCATTCAATCTTTACTATTGGGCAACACAATACTCCGGGGAAAATAGGGGTAGCTAGTTCCTAACACCACCCACCTAGTCTTTCTCTATGACTAGAGCCACCCCATTAAGAACTAGTTAAACCCAGCTATTCCCTGCTTAACCCTGGTTACCTATTTCCCATGGGAACTCTGAGGAGGGGTAGCCCTCCCTCGGGAAAGTACTCTCACATGTAATGGGACATACTTACACCCCATTACAGTATTCCACTATGAACTATTTGTTGGCAATAGCGGAATATAAAATGATTTAATTGTAATTGTGAATATTTATTTATTATTTATACATCGTTTATAGCCTAAGCAGTTTACATTCAGGCACTTATGTAATTCTCCTTATCTGTCCTGGTGGGCTCACAATCTGACTACCTATACCTGGGGCAACAGAGTGTTAAGTGACTTGCTCAGGGCTACAAAGAGCAGCGCTGGGTTTTAACCTGCAACCTCAGGATGCTGAGGTTACAACCCTAACCACTAGGCCATTCTTCCACTCCATACATAAGGTGAGATTTAATTAGTTAGGGAGCTATATTAGGTTTCCAAAATATAAATATTTTTGATTGATCAAGGTTTATATATGCACAATTCACCAATAAGCAACCAACATATGTTAGTTTCCCTCCTAATACACACAATAACCAGCACCAGTTACTGACTAGCTAAGGTGTCTCTCCGTGCTTCTGTAGCTAGAGCGTTCACGGATTACCTGCTAGGTTGAGCTCATTTTTCCCCCCAATTTATCCACATTTCGTCTAAGTTCATTCCATCCTTAGAACCCCTGAGGAAGACAATAGAGTTGAAACCCAGCCCGTGGAGAATACAGTTGTGCGTTTCAATAAAATCGGGCTTTACGAACATCTACTCCGCAATATTTCCTTCCTTTGGGGAAATGACACTAAACCATGATTAATTTATGAGTATTTATGAATACTGCGATTCTATCTTAGTGAAGTGTAACAATCAAATATCAATAAACCAGTCTTTAGTACTGCAGATTTCTTTCTCCGTTTATGTGTATATACGAGCACACGCAAATACCGTACATATGCTAAAGTCTCGGCGGAAAACAAGTGAGATTTGTAAAGCCATGAAGATAGTAAAAGCCTAGAACCATCTACCACCAGCAGCAATTAAAACAGTACGAGAATTAAATAGTGCTTGGGACAGATCAGGAAGACAGGTAAACAGTTGAATAGGCTTTTGAGCAACAGACTAGATGGGGCAATATTATTCTTTTTTTTAGGTATTTAATATTATGGGGTACTCAATGAGAAACAATCTTTCATAAAAAAACGAAATGCATATATATATATATATATCTCCCCACAACCATTCACACCCTTCCCCCTACCTGCTTTTGCAAATCACTCCCAAGAAACATTAACCCCAAGCCGGCTGTTTATTATACACTCTTCATGTACAACACATAAAAGTTGTCTTCTCAATAAAGCTATTGGCGCTTCAGGCTCCGCCTTCTACGAAGCTTCCACAGCATTCTCATCACATTGCGACCCTTCAAGCTCTCCTATAGCGCACCCTAATTGACAGAAATGCGCACGCTACCCTGCTGGAAGAAAGTTACACTGTGATTGGCTAATAATATCTGCGGAAGACCGAACGTACACTTCGCGAGCGACAGGACGTAAGTAGGAAAACAAGACATTTTACGACGCGTGGTTTCGTCCTTTCTTTAAGTGATAGTGGTTGGCTGTTTTTTTGTGGGTTTTTTTTTAACTCCTACCACGTCTAATGTAGTAACGCGCTCGTAAAGGTAAGTTACAAGGTTACAAATAGAAAACTCCAAATCCAGAGAGGGAGGTGGAATTACAGGGTAGCTAGCAAAATAGAACGCAACCTTCCTACTTCTTATAGCGTCATACTAATAGTGCCCCAGTCATACTCCGGAAGTAAATGCTTACCCCTCGTTTGTTTTCATTACCAAAGCCCTCCTTGTGCTCCTACGAGGCAGGATTTCAACCCTACTCCCACGTGTAGTCTCTGGTTGCTGTATAGGACGAGACCTTAGCTTAGCCACACCCCTTTGCTTTGGCGATGAAATTGGCAAGCAGGGCGGGCCGGCAGTAGGAAGCTCTGGCTGCACCCTTGTACCGGATGCTTACGGTAAGCTGCAGGTCTGTTGTTCCCCGAGGAAGCGCTTTCACTCCTATGTACTAAGTTTTACTGGTGCATAGGTTGCTATCATGTAGGGTTAGCTGCAGGTCTCTAATATTTGTCTTGCACTTTTATCCTCCATCTTGTGACCATAGCAACAGCCCCTTGAGCATAAATTAGTGCCTTAGGTGGGAACGTGGGCCTGAGTGATTGGGGAGGGAGGAGGGGCGTCTTATTTCTCCACCCCTCTGTTCTGCTATAGTCTCTAGGCTAGGGAATGGGATGTTATGGGCCTTACTGGCATCCTCCCGGAAGCAGATGGTTATAAAGACTGGATTTAGAAAATAATTGCCGATAGTGTGTGGATTTATATAATAAAGACTAGCTGATGCCCCGGCGTTGCACGGGTATTTAATTATAGCAATAACACAGTAAATGGATTGAAATAAAGATACTTTATAGTGGTGAATGAAATTATTTTTTTACAGCTTTATAAAAAGTACAATATTCAAATTATAATGTGAAATATTTGACAAAATGAATACAATACAACTAACACAAAACTTGATTATAAACAACATTTTTAGTTTCACCTCCAGGAGCAAGAACATATAAATTCTTGGGTGAACCCACCCTTGATCAAGCAACATAGAGTTGTCCATGGGAAAAACAGGGGGATCTTAAATCCACTCCACAGTATGTAATAGTCTGTCCCTGTGATTTGTTGATTGTGATAGAGAATGCAAGTCTCACTGGAATTTGCAATCTCTTAAACTGAAAAGGAAAATCTGTTGGAATAAGTGGCATCCAAAAGTTTCAGTATTCATTTAAACAACTCAATATGTGGAAACTCAGGTTGAAAAGAAACTCCATGCAGTTTGTTCCCGGTTCAGAATGGAACCTGTGTTCCTAGTTCAGCATATGTGAGTACTCATGTAATGTAATAACATTATGAACTGGGGTGCATGAAGGAAACAGTTACAAACACAGTTAGAACATACAAACTCTATATGTATGGTGTCCGTGGTAGAATAGAAACGATGTCCCTAGTGGTTATAGTGTCATAGAAAGTGTTTTATAGTTGGAATTACTGTGAGAATGGCAGCTTTTTACATCCTTTCCAATGACATGAATGGGTGAAATCTGATATTATTTTTGTAGCTCCGCCCACGTGTGCAGGTGGGCCGCGAGACCCCCAGAACATATCACCCCAGGTAGTGAGGGATCTGCATACCAAGTTTCGTTCAAATCGGTCAAGCCGGTTTTGAAATACTGTGAGAATGGCAGGTTTTTACATTTTTTCCATTGACATGAATGGGTGAAATCAGATTTTATGTTTGTAGCTCCGCCCATGTGTGCAGGTGGACCGCGAGACCCCCAGAACATATCACCCCAGGTAGTTGGAATTACAGTGAGAATGGCAGCTGTTTACATTTTTTCCATTGTCATGAATGGGTGAAATCTGATGTTCTGTTTGTAGCTCCGCCCACGTGTGCAGGTGGGCCGCGAGACCCCCAGAACATATCACCCCAGGTAGTGAGGGATCTGCATACCAAGTTTCGTTCAAATCGGTCAAGCCGTTTTTGCGTGATCGCGGCACATACACACACACACATACAAACATACACACCTCCGATTTTATATATATATAGACTCAGCATACTAGAGTTAGGGACTAGATTGTGCAGCTGCATCTCACAATTATGGTATTCGTTGAGGGTTTGTTAAATACCTGATTTTTGGATTGAATGGGAGGCTGGCCTTTGACTAAAAGTTTTATATTTGTACGTCAGGAGCTGGCTTTAGAGACATTTGCCGATTAATTGCAGGAGTGTGTCTGAAATTTGACAGTCTAGGAAAAAAACAAACAAACCCAGCAACCCAATTATTCGTATTGTTAGTGTTCCCAGTGCTCCTTGGAGTTGGATACAATGTGCTAGAACCCAAAACCTTGCACAACATATAGCTGGCCTTTCATTAGCGGGTGAGAGTTTCTTTAAATGGGAACATTAGTGGGTGAGAGTTTCTTTAAATGGGAACATTTGAAAATGACAATTGGTTAGATTTTCAGTCTGTCATACACCATCATATCTGGAGTAGACTGAGACATCCCTACCCAAAAGGCAAAATAGTAGTACAGTATTTTAAATAACATACAGTGGTGCCTCACACAACAAACTTAATTCGTTCCAGGAGCAAGTTTGTTATGCGAAAAGTTCGTTATGTGAAACGCGTTTTCCCATAACAATACATGTTAAAAAAAATAATTCGTTCTGTAGCATAAAATATGCTAAGATGACATAAAAAAAGATAAATTTTTGGTTATTATTTTTATTTAGATACATCTAAAAACATAATTGTTTTTTAAAACAACACACATTTTTTAAATTTAAAGACAGACTAAGTAGAGTCTAATTTTACAGTGAGAGAGGGCAGAGTCTCAGCGGCAAAAACTGGGACTTAACTGTTCATTTTTTTTTTTTTTCTACCGTGTTTCCCCGATGATAAGGCAGGGCCATCAAATAAGACAGCCCCCCCTTTTTAGAAAAAAATGTAAAATAAGGCACCCCCCCGCAAATAAGCCACCCACCGATACCTGCGCTTACCCGAATCGGGTGGTACGGTGGGTGATTCCGTGTGGTCCCTGGCACCCCCGACACGATCGGGGCAAGAGGGAGCTCAAGCCCTCTTGCCCCCCCGACTCCCCGACACGATCGGGGCAAAAGGGAGCCCAAGCCCTCTTGCCCCGCCGATTCCCCATCTCCCCGACAATATCGGGCCAGGAGGGAGCCCAAGTCCTCCTGGCCACGGCGACCCCCTAACCCCACCCTGCACTACATTGCGGGCAGGAGGGATCCCAGGCCCTCCTGCCCTCGACGCAAACCCCCCCTCCCCCCAACGACCGCCCCCCCCCAAGAACCTCCGACCGCCCCCCCAGCCGACCCGCGACCCCCCTGGCCGACCCCCATGACACCCCCAACCCCCTTCCCCGTACCTTTCTGTAGTTGGCCGGACAGATGGGAGCCAAACCCGCCTGTCCGGCAGGCAGCCAACGACGGAATGAGGCCGGATTGGCCCATCCGTCCCAAAGCTCCGCCTACTGGTGGGGCCTAAGGCGCCTGGGCCAATCAGAATAGGCCCCGGGAGCCTTAGGTCCCTCCTGGGGGCAGGACCTGAGGCACATGGTCGGGTTGGGCCCATGTGCCTCAGGCCCCGCCCCCAGGAGGGACCTAAGGCTCCCGGGCCTATTCTGATTGGCCCAGGCGCCTTAGGCCCCACCAGTAGGCGGAGCTTTGGGACGGATGGGCCAATCCGGCCTCATTCCGTCGTTGGCTGCCTGCCGGACAGGCGGGTTTGGCTCCCGTCTGTCCGGCCAACTACAGAAAGGTACGGGGAAGGGGGTTGGGGGTGTCGTGGGGGTCGGCCAGGGGGGTCGCGGGTCGGCTGGGGGGGCGGTCGGAGGTTCTTGGGGGGGGCGGTCGTTGGGGGGAGGGGGGGTTTGCGTCGAGGGCAGGAGGGCCTGGGATCCCTCCTGCCCGTAATGTAGTGCAGGGTGGGGTTAGGGGGTCGCCGTGGCCAGGAGGACTTGGGCTCCCTCCTGGCCCGATATTGTCGGGGAGTTGGGGAATCGGCGGGGCAAGAGGGCTTGGGCTCCTTTTTGCCCCGATCGTGTCGGGGAGTCGGGGGGGCAAGAGGGAGCCAGGCGGAGAGAGGGCAGTTAAGCGCAGTGCCTGCGCGGAAGGATGCAGCTCGGGCGACTTCGTTGTGTGAAACGAAGTTCGTTGTACGAATCAAGACATAAAGTTCGTTGTGCGCAGCGTGCGCTGTGCGAGGCGTCCGTTGTGTGAGGCACCACTGTATTTGTTAGGTTAAACTTTATTCCAAGATGTATATCCTTCACATAGTCCTCTTCCTTTGTGCCTGGTGGTGATAGTTGTCCCAGTTCTTGCATTAAATTTCCTAACTCTTCTTCTTGCTGAATTCATTGCATTTTCTCATGCTCTTTCTATTTTGCATATTGTAAACCACCCAAAGGATGGGGAGTATATCAAATATAATTATAAACTTGATCATTCCTTCTCAGCAAAAAAAAAAAAAAAAAAGGATTTACAGTGCTTTAAATTAGGCAAAACAATGTAAAAGATAGCAAGTGTTTTTGCTCCTCAGTTCCTAGGTGTGCATCTTCCTTTCCTTTCTGTCTTTGTAATTCCTTATGGAAACTAACTTTACCTGCAGATTTATTGTAGATTCTTGAATTAAATGTGAATAATGTATTAATATTGCTGTGGACTACAAAATACCTTACTACCACATTTCCTTATCCCCTCTGAAAGTGAAGAGGTGTCTTCCTGCATAAAGATATGGGCTAGGGATTCACTTGCTGTCCTCAAGAGTGTAAAGTAAAATTAGTTGTTAGTTATCAAAATATTCAAAAGAAAACAGAGTTTGACTGGTATGCACTTGACAGACAGGTCCTTTTCTATCACTTCTGAGTTTTCAAGCTGCACAGCAGGGATGCAACTGGGTGTCAGAGATCCTCCTGAAAATTTTTATTTACGGTATTTGCAGATTTATGACTGCTTTATCTAATTGTCTAAACCATTGTATTGCAAACTATGTGCTGCAGCACATTAGTGTGCCCAGGAGGATTCCAGGTGTGTCCCAAGATGCCGGCGAGAAGGAAATGCAGCCAGAGGCACATCCTGTAGTCAGTCAGCTGGCGACTGCACCTCTCCTCCTTGCTGGCACCTCTGCTCCTTCTCTTTATCTCTCCTTCTGCGCCTGCACGGACACTGACGTCCTTGCATTTCTGGGTGCCCTCCAGCTGCAGCCCCGAGATTAGTGTGCTAGCAGCTTAAAAAGTTTGCGACACACTGGTCTAAATGGTGTACAAAAAATGTACTGTACATTCATAACAAAGCTTTAAATATAAATTCAACAGAAAACACAAAATTACTAAAATAATACATTTAAGAGCTTCTTTTAAGATTGCAGCACATCCTTTTCAGTGGACTGGTTGGAGGGATGAGTTGGATCTGGGGTGGTGCTGGGGTGTGGTTGAAAATCTTGATAGCTTACTATCTGGTTTCTTTCCTTACTTGTTTTTATATTATTGTGTTGTTATGCTTACCTACTTTTGGCTGTACTGCTTTAGTCATCAGTAAAAATTGTTTCAAACTAAGATTGCAGCACAGCCAATTAAATAATCTAGATCTGGGGTAGGCAATTCCGGTACTCGAGAGCCATAGGCAGGTCAGGTTTTCAGGATATCCACAATAAATATGCATGAGATAGATTTGCATCTCAAGGAGGCAGTGCATGCAAATCCATCTCATATATTCATTGTGGATATCCTGAAAATCTGACCTGCCTATGGCTCTCGAGGACCGGAATTGCCTACCCCTGATCTAGATTAACTGTCCTCACCAAAGGCCTTTTTAAAAAAAGGTCTTAACACTTTGCAAAGACCAACAGTGATGAATATTTTGTTAGATCACATAATGATGAATTGTACATCAGAGGTTGAGCAACCACAAATTTTCTATAGCAAGAAGCTTGAGTTTATTCTTCTGTTTTCCTTAACAAATGAATAGATGGTTCTCGCTCTTATTGTGCTGGATTCTTTTCTTCTATTACAGATCTTCCTTAGAGGCCAGTGAAACAAGCTGCACTCTCTTTTAATGCAGTGATTTATTTTTGATTTTTCCTGCACTAACCATCCAGTGCAATAGGTGTTTCATTCTGGATGATAGGGTATTCTCCCCATGCTTGTGAGCTGTGCAGAAGGAATCTATTCCAGGTTTCTGATTCCTCCTCCACCAGAGTTTTACCTTCTGCTCAAGAGCCAGGAGTCTTTCTGATCTCTGCTCTGTATATTTTTTATTATTATGTTCCATGTTTTTTGTGGGTTTTGCCAGTTTTCTGTGCTCCAAAGCTCCCCAGGTCGAGGGGAAAGCTCTACCTGTGTGGAGAAGAAGCAGATTTGTTCTGCAGACAGACTTGAGCACAGGCTGTTAGGCACCCACAGGGGGCTCAGTGGAGCTGTTCAGGTGCTGCTGGCTGCATTTTGCCTCCCTCCTTTCACGTGTGGAGGTTGAGGATCAGACAGACTTCGGCCCGACTGGCAGCATGAAGATTTCAGCATTGGAGGACAGTTCCAGTGAGGCAGTGATTCTTCTCCAGATCTAGCTATTAAAGAGAGCTGAGGCAGGCTGCAGCACATTGATAGCACAGGTCATAGTGAGTAACAGCCTATGGGCAAAATTGAGGGGGAGGAGGCAATCTGCAAAACCTGTTTTTACAAGTTTCTGCTACTTCCTATAGGGTCCCACACCTCTAAAATCCTATTTTCTGTGTTTTGTTTAGTTTCTCAAAAGCTCTTTTAGAGGCATTTTTTTGGTCCCAAAATGCTGCTGCGGCAGCTAGCTTGAATTTTCTGGGGTTTTTTTCAAAGTTCTTTAGAGCCTTCACATTGCCTCAAAACTGGTAGGGAAGGAGTCTTCATGCTCTTTTACCTCTAATTTATGCCAAATTTGCACTGGATGAATGCTGGAAGAATGCCCTTGCACTGCATGCTGTGTGAAAGGGATGGGGGGTGGGAGCTTTAGGCTTAGCCTCCCCTCTGGTCTCTAGGGTTGAGGAGACATTGGAGGGCCTGTCAGGAGAAAATCCCTTCTAGAGCCCTGGAACAGCTGCTTCCGAATCAGGAGTGTGGATGTTGTGGAGCCCAAGAGGCACAAAGTGGAGTCACCTAGAGGGGACTCTGCGATACCTAGCACTGCATTCTCTCCTGAATTTGTTAATCTGATATGGAGAGCTTGTTTGGATGGCTGGGATCCCCAGGAGAGGTCTGGCAGAAAACTAGGATTGCCATGCCAGCTCCGTCCATGTGCCACTACCTTCTAGTGCTAGGATCCATGGTAGTCACTATAGACGTGGTCCAGTTGGGCAAAGGTTCACATACAACCTCTCTAGAACGCACTGGTATCTAAGTGGTCTCCACAATTGGTCTTCCTGCATAAATTGGTCTTTCTGCAGATGACTCTGCTGTGGACTCCAGAATCCTGTGCCAGTATGTTCTGCTGGCTCAGTCCATAGGCGTTGTCACGAGGCATGCCTCTAAAAATAGCTTCATGGATGATTGTGACCATGGCAGCCAGCCTGTTTGACTGGGGAGCTCATTGCAATGAACATCCATTCCAGTGGCATTGGTCGACCTTCCAGAGGAAGTGGTCAATCAGTAGATTAGAGCTTCAGGCCATTTGTTTGGTGTTATAGCAACTGGAAAAGAGGTTGGATGGTCAGGTAGTGCGAGTCTCCTTGGACAGTGCAAAAGCGGTGATGTATGTCAATCACAAAGGAGGCACCAAGAGTGTGCAACGGAGTCTGGAGGCCCGCTTATTGTGCTACACCTTTAGGCTCTTTCGGCGGTGCATGTAGCTGAAGTGAACAATGTCCAGGCCGATTACCTCAGCAGGCAGACGCTTGTTCTGGGAGAAGGGACGATATCTGCCACAGCCTTCCAGTCCATTGTTCGTCTCTGGGGTCACCCGACATTCGATTTGATGGCTACAGTGAGAGAGTTATAATGCCCTTGTATCATTCTATGGTACGGCCGCAGCTTGAATACTGTGTGCAGTTCTGGTCACTGTATCTCAAAAAAGATATAGTGGAATTAGAAAAGGTACAGAGAAGAGTGACGAAAATGATAAAAGATTTGGAATGACTTGTCTATGAGGAAAGGCTAAAGTGACTAGGGCTCTTCAGCTTGAAGAAGAGATGGCTCAGGGGTGATATGATAGAGGTCTATAAAATACTGAGTAGAGTGGAAAGGGGTAGATGTGAATCGTTTGTTTACTAGGGGGCATGCGATGAAGCTACTAAGTAGTAGATGTAAACAAACCAGAGAAAATATTTCTTCACACAACGTGTAATTAAACTCTGGAATTCGTTGCCAGAGAATGTGGTGAAATCAGTTTGCTTAGTGGGTTTTAAAAAAAGCTTGAATAATTTCCTAAAAGAGAAGTCCATTATTAAGATGGCTTGGGGAAATCTACTGCTTATTCCTAGGATAAGCAGCATAAAATCTGTTTTACTACTTGGGATCTAGCTAGGTACTTGGACAAGGGATGGCCACTGTTAGAAACAGGATACTGGGCTTGATGGACTTTTGGTCTGTCCCAGTATTGCAATTTTTATGTTATAAAGTACTGCTGGAATATTCACTCAAAACATTAAAACAGTGAACATTGCATGCAGACACAAAGTGGAGAAAAACAGACCTCAGTATGCTAGGCTTTTTAATTTGTAATAAAGTGGAAAAAACTCCACAAACATGCATAATAGCTCGCATTATATCTTCAGTTTCTGAGTCCATGCATTGCATTTAATGCCCACAGCAATATACTTCTCAAACTTTTTATGAGTTCTTTCAGAGCAAAACTTCACTGTATTTTTTTATATTCTTTCTTTACCCCTCCTTCTTATGTGTTCCTATATAGCAGGGGTAGGGAACTCCAGTCCTTGAGAGCTGTATTCCAGTCGGGTTTTCAGGATTTCCCCAATGAATATGCATGAGATCTATTTGCATGCACTGCTTTCAATGCATATTCATTGAGGAAATCCTGAAAATCCAACTGGAATACGGCTCTCGAGGACCGGAGTTCCCTACCCCTGCTATATAGGGCTGTCGCCTGTTTTGGTACAAACTGAAAGGGGTAGCAGAGCCTTCTGGTGAAGGAGGAGGAATCAAAAACTTTGATTGGATTCCTTCTACACGGCTCACGAGCATAGGGAGAATACCTTATCATCCAGAATGACAAACCTATCTACTAGAAAAGATGTTAGCAAGGTAAGATCCTAATCTCTTTTTACTGCTACTACTACAGTAGAATCCCAGTTAAGTGGTATTCAACCAACTGGCATGCAACTAACAAAACAAAAGAAATCGTCCTCCCTCCAGCCCCCGAAGTGGCAGCTGGTCTTGACCCGATAACCCCTCCCTCCAGCCCTCGAAGCGGCAGCTGGTCCTGACCTGATAACCCCTCCCTCCCTCCAGCCCCCAAAGCAGCAGCCAGTCCTGATCCAACAACTCCCCTCCCTCCAGCCCTCGAAGCAGCATCTGCAGCTGGTCCTGACCCAACAACTCCCCTCCCTCCAGCCCGCGAAGCAGCAGTGGCAGCTGGTCAGCAGAAGCAGCGCTGTTTATCCCATGACAAGCAGGCAGCATATTCTTACAGATGGGTGATATCATCTACAGAGCCCAGTACGTAACATTAGTAGCAACATTCCATGCTACTGACCCAGGGAAAGCAGTGGCTTCCCCCATGTCTGTCTCAATAACAAGACTATGGACTTTTCCTCCAGGAACTTGTCCAAACATTTCTTAAACCCAGCTATGCTAACCGCTGGAGGATGGAAGCCATCACCTTCCTATCTCCTTATTGTGTAGACTGTGATTGTATCTTTTCTAGAGTAATGGTGTTCTTTTCTATCTTTGAAATTATTTTAATGTGTTGTACACCACTTAAACTTGCTCCTAAATTAGGCAGTATAGCAAATAAGTAGTAAACATAAACATAAAACTTTCTAGAACAGTAAGTAGAACCACATTTTAGAGGGGCAAACAAGAATATGACTAGTCCTGCTTTGCTTTATGTACTGTAATGTCAGCTTTGATGCTGCTGTACTTCCCCTAATGATGCAGCTTTTTTTTTCTCATCATGATGGTAGCCCCCAGTATTGATTGTGTAACTCAGAAGTACTTAAAAATCTACTTGCAAACTTTTAATCTGTATGACAATGTTTAACACTGTTTTAACCAGTTCTTTGAGGTGCTGCAAGATTTGAAAGCTTTTAAGAAACTTTTTAAAACTCAATTGTTAGGGCATATTTGTAGACTTGCTATACTGTATTTTGCCTGCCTTTTGATTTGGGTCTGTAGAATGTGACAATTGTGATGCTATATTGTTGTATTGATATAATATTATCCTATATAATAAAACCTTAGCGGCGCATGCGCTTTTAAAAAAGCGTGATCCCTGCCGCTGTGGTGTGTGATCCGTGGCCGTGTTCCATTTTAGAACCCGGCCACAGGGATCACTCTGGCCACTCCCCCTCCTCCCGCCCCCCGCCCTCACTCACCAGCCCAAAGCGCAGGCAAGCTCTCTCCCTACCTGCGTCCGCGAACATAATGGAGCTTCAACTCACCAACCACCGCCGCCGCTGCTCCTCCTCTTCCAAAGCAGCCTGCGATCGTGGCTGGCTTTAGCGAACCGTGCAGGCCGCTCTCCAAACTTAGTAGCAGTTCCCTCTGACGCACGGGATCGCGTCAGAGGGAACATGCTACCGAGTTGGAGAGTGGCCAGCGAGGTTCGCTAAAGCCGGCCACCACGATCGCAGGCTGCTTTGAAGAGGAGCAGGCCAGAAGACGCCGGGATGGAGAGAGGACAAGAATGGGGCCAATACAGGGGGGGCAGGGGGAAAGGGAAAGGGGGCTACTTTGGGGGGGAGGGGTGTGCTTGGGACAGACAGCTGTGCTCGGGGGGGAGGAGGAAGACAGAAGGAGCCATGGAGAGACAGGGAGAGGGAAAGGGGGCTGCTTTGGGAGGAGGGGTGTGCTGGGGGCAGACAGCTTTTGCTCGGGAGGAGGGATGATAGAAGGACACAGACAGTGGCCAAGGAGAGAGAGAGAAAGAAACACAGACAGACACATCTATTCTAGCACCCGTTAATGTAACAGGCTTAAAGACTAGTTATATATATTGTTGCTATAAGTGGAATAAAATTTAAATAAATAAAACGTCACATGATCCCAGATCTAATCAGAAAGGGAAACCTGATTTCTCTTCAATATAGCACATCTCCCTCACCTCCTTCCTTTTCCCCACTTGCCTGAAGCAGGAATGTAGTGCTTGAAGAGGAGTGGCAACATATGCACCCAAGCAGGGCCATTTCAAGGTGTGGGCAAGAAGGATGTCTTTTCTGGTCGTTAGGCTAGGGAAGAGGTAGTATGGCCACAATGCTACTCTTTTTATTCAGGTTGAAAATCAGCAAGCACTCAAGCCCAAAAGAAAAGATGTTCCAAAATAAACTTTGCCTGGGGTATTGCCTTCTATTTAAACTTTGGCCCTAGAGAATGACACGGAGACAAATTTGTCCCCCGTCCCCGCTGGAACTCAGTATCCCTGTTCATTCTCATGAGTTTTGTCACTGTTCCTGTCCCTACCCCATTCCTGTAAACTTTGCCTTAACCGCGCAAGCCTCAAACACTTATGATTTTAAAGAGGACAGAGCTTGCAGGAATGGGACAGGAAAAGAATTTGCCAGGATGGGAAAACGAGTTCCCGTGGGGACGGGGAAAAATTTATCCTCATGTCATTCTCTATTTGGCCCTTAGCATGGGTTTCTTATAAACTAGAAGCCCATAAGAGAAGAGACAAGGCTTGTGATGACTGCAGATCAAAGTAGCGGCCAGGGTGGAGATAGTAGAAATCTTTCTTTATATCGTTGATAACTACCTGTCTTTGACATTTTTCATACGTCTAAATATTTTCTTATGTTTTTATGAATATTTTGGCAGATATATATTCTCGTGTTAAAATATAAAATGCATACGATTGGTTCCCTCCTTTTTAAATCTTCTTTTTTCTCATTTCTTCCTTCATTTTTCCTTTTTTCTTTTTCTTTTCCTCCCCTTTTTTCTTTCTCCCCTTTTCTTTTTAAATTTTAATTTATGCTTTTTTTCTTTTTCTTTTTAAATAAATTTAATTTATGCTTTTCTCCATTATTTTTTTCATATAATTATTTTCTTATCTTTTTTTCTCATTTACAGTATATCTTTTTCACAATTCTTTTATTTTCTTTAATCTGTTTGATACATTTTCACAGGCAATAATCAGTTGACATTTTTCAATTTCTTTCGCAATAATATTCAGGTATGCTTGTTTATCCAATTTATTAAGCTTTAAGAATATATAAGCTCTATAGAGACACATATTTTAGGACATGATTTTGTTACATAAGTTAAAAAAATTATCTTAAAAGAGGACTATATTTTCCATTGTTTAATTTGTGTTGCGACCAAATAGATAATAAAGAACATTGAGCACCTAAAGATACTTTCACTGTTTTTATTTCTTTTCTACCTAATTAGGGTCACACAGTTTGGGAATCACCATCTTAAAACCACTGTTGACCTTTTTGGTAATTATTTAGTAAAAAAATTGTTATCTAATCGTCAAACTGATGGAAGGCCTCGTAGCCAAATATTAACCTCATACCTAGAAAACCATAACTTACTCCACCCCACACAGTCAAGCTTCAGAACCAACTACATCACTGAGACCCTACTACGAACACTAATGGACACAGCTAGACAGCATCTCTGTACAGGCAAGAAAATCCTGCTCATACAACTAGACCTCTCTGCAGCCTTCGACCTGGTAGACCATTACATCCTTCTACAAACACTAGACTCCATAGGAATCTCAGGCAAGGTACTCGCATGGTTTAAAGGCTTCTTACAATCCAGAACCTACAGGGTTAAAACAAATAAAGAAAAATCAGAACCATGGTCCAACCCCTGTGGAGTTCCTCAGGGATCACCTCTCTCTCCCACATTATTTAATATATACATAGCCTACCTCAGCTCCTACCTAGACAAACATGGCATAACCTCATACAGCTATGCAGATGACATCACCATTCTCCTCCCCTTTGACCACCCAGAATCCACCATGACAGGCACAATACACAGAACTCTCAAAACAGTAGCAACATGGATGACAAATCGCAAACTAAAACTTAACTCTGACAAAACAAAATTCATCCTCCTAGAAAACAGCAAAACTCCAACCTTAACAAACCGAGTAATAAACTCGATATCATACCCCATTCAACCCACACTAAAACTTCTTGGAGTCCTGATTGACAGAGGCTGTGCCATGCAACCACAAATCAACAAAGTAATAAAAACCTCATTTGTGACTATAAGAAATCTAAGACAGGTCATGTGATGTGTTTGCCTGGGTAGGACGTGTTTCCCTGAGCTCTCCGCTTCTGAGCACCCTAATACCGTATTTTCACGCAAATAACACGCACCCGTATAAAACGCGCACACGTGTATAGCGCGCAGAAATCACGATGATAAGCACAAAAACTTTGGTATAACGCGCTCACGATTATACCGCGCATGCTGCCCGACTCTCCGTTCACCCCCCTGACTTCCGTGCACTGCCCCGCCTCTCCGTGCGCTGTCCCGACTCTCCGTTCACCCCCCCCCTGACTTCCGTGCACTGCCCCGACTTTCCGTGCGCTGTCCCGACTCTCCGTTCACCCCCCCCTGACTTCCGTGCACTGCCCTGAATTTCCGTGCGCTGTCCCGACTCTCCGTTCACCCCCCCTGACTTCCGTGCACTGCCCCGCCTCTCCGTGCGCTGTCCCGACTCTCCGTTCACCCCCCCTGACTTCCGTGCACTGCCCCGCCTCTCCGTGCGCTGTCCCGACTCTCCGTTCACCCCCCCCTGACTTCCGTGCACTGCCCCGCCTCTCCGTGCGCTGTCCCGACTCTCCGTTCACCCCCCCTGACTTCCGTGCACTGTCCCCCCTTGAAGGTCTGTCCCCATCCTGAAAGCCTGATGCCCCCCCCCGACGTCCGATACATCCCTCCCCCCGAAGGACCGCCGACTCCCCAACAATATCGGGCCAGGAGGGAGCCCAAATCCTCCTGGCCACGGCGACCCCCTAACCCCACCCCGCACTACATTACGGGCAGGAGGGATCCCAGGCCCTCCTGCCCTCGACGCAAACCCCCCTCCCCCCAACGACCGCCCCCCCCCCAAGAACCTCCGACCGCCCCCCCAGCCGACCCGCGACCCCCACGACCCCCCCACCCCCCTTCCCCGTACCTTTGGTAGTTGGGCCAGAAGGGAGCCCAAACCCTCCTGGCCACGGCGACCCCCTAACCCCACCCCGCACTACATTACGGGCAGGAGGGATCCCAGGCCCTCCTGCCCTCGACGCAAACCCCCCTTCCCCCCAACGACCGCCCCCCCCAAGAACCTCCGACCGCTCCCCCAGCCGACCCGCGACCCCCCTGGCGACCCCCACGACCCCCCCACCCCCCTTCCCCGTACCTTTGGTAGTTGGCCGGACAGACGGGAGCCAAACCCGCCTGTCCGGCAGGCAGCCAACGAAGGAATGAGGCCGGATTGGCCCATCCGTCCTAAAGCTCCGCCTACTGGTGGGGCCTAAGGCGCGTGGGCCAATCAGAATAGGCCCTGGAGCCTTAGGTCCCACCTGGGGGCGCGGCCTGAGGCACATGGTCGGGTTGGGCCCATGTGCCTCAGGCCGCGCCCCCAGGTGGGACCTAAGGCTCCAGGGCCTATTCTGATTGGCCCACGCGCCTTAGGCCCCACCAGTAGGCGGAGCTTTAGGACGGATGGGCCAATCCGGCCTCATTCCTTCGTTGGCTGCCTGCCGGACAGGCGGGTTTGGCTCCCGTCTGTCCGGCCAACTTCCAAAGGTACGGGGAAGGGGGGTGGGGGGGTCGTGGGGGTCGGCCAGGGGGGTCGCGGGTCGGCTGGGGGGGCGGTCGGAGGTTCTTGGGGGGGGGGACGGTCGTTGGGGGGGAGGGGGGTTTGCGTCGAGGGCAGGAGGGCCTGGGATCCCTCCTGCCCGTAATGTAGTGCGGGGTGGGGTTAGGGGGTCGCCGTGGCCAGGAGGGTTTGGGCTCCCTTCTGGCCCGATATTGTCGGGAAGTCGGCGGTCCTTCGGGGTGGGGGTGCGAGTGGTCCTGCCGGGGGGGGGGATGTATCGGACGTCGGGGAGTCGGCCGGGCAAGAGGGCTTGGGCTCCCTCTTGCTCCGATCGTGGATGCGGGTGCGGGTGGGAGCGCGTGCGAGTGGTCGTTCGGGGTGGGGGTGCGAGTGGTCCTGCTGGGGGGGTGAATCGGGCGTCGGGCGGGGTGGGAACTATGTTTGAAAACTTTCGTATACCGCGCTCACGCATATAACGCGCGAGGGGTATGCGCGGTAGGTAAAAACGCGTATAACGCGCGCGTTATATGCGTGAAAATACGGTACCTGCTTAAATCCCTCAATAATGCGGTTTGGCGGCTTTTAATTACTCTGGACTCTTCCTTAGGGCTGGGGGTGCTGCCCAGATAACTGCGTGCTCGCTGACACCGGGGATGCCGGTAAAAACCGCGAGGACACCGAAACATAAATCGGCTTTGCCTGGGGCGCCCTCGACTTCCCCTACAGCACCGGTTCAGTGGGGCGAATGGACCCAGGAAATATCTAGGATGGTGACGGCGGCTCTGGAGGATCGCCTGCACAAGCTGCAGTCTGTTGTGGAGGGCTTCCACGAGCGGTTCGAATCTCACAGCACCCGTCTGGCGGCGGTGGAGCAGCGGGTCTCGGACGGGGAAGACGCGGCCCTCCAGGAGCGTACTACTGTCTTAGCCTTGCAGGCGCAGGTGGCTACCTTAACGGGCAGACTGGATGACCAGGAAAATCGCCAGAGGAGGAATAACATCAGAGTGGTGGGTCTGCCGGAGCTGCGTGCAGATCATGATCTGTATGCCTTTTTTCAAGTGTGGCTTCCCACGCGGCTGGGACTGGAGCCGCCGGCGGCGGGCTTCCTGTGTGAGAGAGCGCACCGGCTGGGGCAACGCATGGAGGACAACAATCGAGCTCGAGCAGCGATCGCCCGATATCTTAATTGGAGGGAGAAGGAGTTAATTCTTCAGGCTTACCGGAGAGCGGGTGTGCTGGAATATGAAGGAAAGAAGCTGCTGCTCTTTAACGATTACTTTCCCCACGTGGCATTCCTCTGAAAGGAAATGGCGCCCCTCTACACTGCTTTTCATCGGCGGGGAGTGCGCTTTGCGCTCGTTTATCCGGCGTCCCTGCGAGTCTGGCGAGAGGGGAAACCCCATACGTTCCCGGACCGGGCGGCTGCTCAGCGGTATCTGGACTCTTTGCCGATGAGGGTCGAAGGAGGAACTCCAGCGGCTGTTTGATATGCAGGACTGCTTTACTTGTTCGGCTATGTTGGCCCTCTTTGCAGTGATCTGATCCGGAGCAACTGTCTGCAGTCGCCTTTGACACTTTCACCTTTTGTGAGTACTGTTGACCCTCCGCTGGCCTGCTATCCCTGCCTGTCGGGGTTGGACTGTATGATGTCTACTGATCTGTGAGGGGCCGTTTGGTGAGTGCCGGCCTTGGAGAGGCGTGGGGATTGGACAGTGCTCTGTCCCTGATGCTGGTCCTGGGGCTGCTGGCTGGACTGCCTACAGGAATGTCTGGAGGTCCCTCTTTCTTTATCTTGTACTAGGTGCCTGCTCTTTTAGGCTGCCTTGGGGGGGGGTTTCTCTCTGCTGGGGGATGGATTTTTCTGGGGGCTCTTGGACAGTGGACCTGGTCTGGGGGGCTCGGGACTGTGAGAGCTCATACAAAAGGCTTTAGGGGCTCCACTGTTGGGAGCACAGTTTTTTGTATTTTTTCTTTTTCTTTTTGTTTTTTCTCTTTGGGTGGGTTGGGGTTTGTGGGGGAGCCGTTGGAGATGGGCTCCGCCTTGGGTGGGGTGGGGCTGTTCTCTGTTTCTTGCTGTGTTGGGGAGACTGGGAGGTAGCCGAGGGGTTGAGTCTATTCGGGGGGTGGGGGGTGGGGAGAGGGAGAGCTGGGGGGGTAGGGGGAGGGAGGTTTGTTGTGGTTGACTGTGGGTGTGACTGGCTGTGGTGTGTATGGGATTGGATGTGTGCAGTGTGGGTGGTGGTGCAGCGCTCTGGGTCCAGACTTCAGTACTTTTGGATGGGAGGCCTAGCTGGGGGGCTACCCATCTCTGGTATCTCACTGTCTTCTGTTTTTCTCTCTGAGAGTATAATTTCTGAATGACTAGGTTGACTATAACGACCCTCAATGTGGATGGGATTCACTCTCCTATTAAGAGGAAGAAGATATTGACCTGGTTTCGTCGGAGAGGGACTGATATCGCCTTTGTGCAGGAAACTCATCTTTCCCAGGCGGAACATCTGAAGCTGAGGCGAGACTGGGTGGGGGAGGTTTGCTCGTCTGTCTTTGGTACCCGGAAGCGGGGAGTTGCCATTCTTTTTCATAAACAGTTGCCCTTTCATGTTCACAAGGTTCTCCAGGATCCAGACGGGCGTTATGTTCTGGTCCTGGGGGAATTGTGGGGGTCCAAATGGTTGCTGTGTAATTTGTATGCTCCTAATGTGTATAATCATAAATTTTTTTCAGCTTTGCTCGCCAAGATAGCCATGTACCCTGATTACCAACCGCTGGTGGGAGGAGACTTTAACATTACTGCGGATCCTGCCATGGATTGTAATCCGGCAAAGGCGGGGGCCCGGGACCATGGAGCTAAGGGGGTAAATTTTTTGCTTAGCCAGTTGCAGTTATTGGACACTTGGAGGATTTTGCACCCCATGGAACGCACTTACACATTTTATTTGCATCCCCACAATGTCTATGCTAGATTGGATTATCTGTTGGTCTCGCCCTCTCTGCTCCCTAGGGTCTCTCGTATAGATGTTGAGGAAGTTCCCCTGTCGGATCATTCGCCTGTTGTAATGGAGCTTCAGTTTGCGTCGGAATCCGAGGAGCGTCATTGGAAATTTCCGTGCTACCTATATAGAGATCTTGACTTTCACAAATACATTCGGGAGCAATGGTTGGAGTACAGCTCTCACAATAATACAGCCGAGGTTCATCCGGTAACCTATTGGGAGGCCTCCAAGGCGGTTCTGCGGGGGTTTATTATTGCTTATCTTTCTCGTAGGAGGAAGGCCATGGACGCGGAGCTTCTGTCGCTATCGGGGGAGCTTCGGAAGTTGAGGACGCGCCACTGTACTTCCCTTTCAGCGGAGGATAGGGGTCGCTTGTTGGCTGTTCGACGGCGGATAGATGCCATCTTGACCCAGCGGGCTGCTTGCGATATTTATTTTCAACGCTATAAGCTGTACGCCTGGGTTGGTAAGACGGGGAGATTGTTGGCCAATCTGGTTAGGCCGCCGCGCACCCGTCAGGTTATCTTGTCCATCTGGGATTCTAAGGGTACTTGTTACAGGCAGGAGCGGCAGATTCAGCAGCAATTTGTTCAATTTTATGAATCTTTGTACGCTAACCACCCGTTCTCGGATGCTGCTCGGGATGCCTTCTTTCAGGGGCTCCAGCTCCCCCGGCTGACGGACGATCAATTGGTGCACCTGAATGCCCCTATTAGCTCTGACGAGGTCCTGATGGGTATTAAGAAGCTTAAATTAACCAAGGCGCCGGGTCCGGATGGGTTTGGCTCCGAGTATTACAAGATTCTGTCGGATCAGATTTCTCCGGCTTTGGCTGGGGCGTTTAATGCGCTCTCCGAGACTCGGGGTTTGGGGACTCCTAACATGGCCCATGTTGTGTTGTTGCCTAAGCCGGGTAAGGATCCGGCCCAGGTGGGTTCTTATCGGCCTATTTCCCTCCTTAACCAGGACGCCAAGCTCTTTGCTGCAATTTTGGCGCATAGATTGAATGCTTTTCTGCCACTTTTAATCCATGAGGACCAGGCTGGCTTTGTGCCTGGCAGATATGCATCCATGAATCTGATCCGAGCTTCCAGTGCAGGTGGTCGAGGCACGCAGCATCTCAGACTTCAAGAACAAATGGGATACCTATGTGGGATCCCTACGAGGTCATGCCAAGGGATAGGGTCACTCGGACTGAATGAGCGGGTCAGTAGAGTGACAGTATAATTACAAGGGATAGGGTCACTAGGACTGAATGAGCGGGTCAGTAGAGTGACAGTATAATTACAATTATTCTTTAGGGGGTCAGTAGATTTAAGAGGGTGGGTAAATAGTGTGGGCAGACTTGATGGGCTATGGCCCTTATCTGCCGTCATCTTTCTATGTTTCTATGTTTCTATGTTTCATTCCCGGCGGGGTCTGGTGTGTGACTCGGCTATAGTCGGTCTGGACATGGAGAAGTATTTGATAGTATTTCTTGGCAATATCTCTTTTGGGTTTTACGGAAGTTTGGCATTGACGGATCTATTCACCAGTGGATCAGTAGCTTATATATAATGCCACAGGCTAGACTTTTAGTTAACGGTCAGTTTACTGCCCCGTTTGCTTTGGGACGGGGGACGCGACAGGGCTGCCCGCTATCCCCGCTGCTTTTTGTGCTGGCTATTGAGCCCTTGGCGGCTAAAATTCGTGGAGATCCGGTTATTCAGGGCATTCGTATTGGGGACCGGGAGAGTCGCATTAATCTCTTTGCTGACGATATTCTCCTCTATTTGGATCAACCCCGTCGAGATTTGGGCCGGGCCCTTGCTCTGGTCCGCTCTTTTGGGGATCTTTCTGGGCTGCGTGTTAACTGTGATAAGTCTGAACTTCTTCCCTTGCGGTCTCCTACTGTGGAACTTTGGCACGCGAGCCTCGAGATACCACCGGTGAGGGGGACGATGCGGTATCTTGGTGTTTTCTTAAGTCCGGATCTTAAGCTTCTGTACCGCTCTAATGTGACCCGTCATCTGGAGGTGATTCGGCAACTGCGATAAATGGAGGGATCTTCCGTTGGGTGTTTGGGGACAGGTGGCCTTAACTAAGATGGTACTTCTCCCCAAGATTTTGTACCCATTGCAGGCTGTGCCCATTTGGGTTACTGATAAGGAGGTGCGTTTGTTTCGTTCGATTATCACCGCGTTCATTTGGCGTCATAAGCGTGCCCGAATCAGTTACACTACCTTAGCGTTGCATAAATATAGGGGTGGGCTGAATCTTCGTGATCTTCGATATTATAATGTCGCCGCTCTGTTTCGCTTTATTCACGAAGGCTGGACGGGCTGTTATAGATTATCTTCCCGGGATTGGGTAGAGGCCTGGTGCACCCCGCACTCTGTTCTGTCACTTCTGCATGCTCCGTTGTCAGCTATACCGAGAGGTGGGGCCAAGTTTGCGTATCTTTTACCATTGAGGCGTGCGTGGCGATGGTGGCGGCGACGGCAGGGGAAAACTCCGGCAGCGTCCCTTTTGCTGCAGTTGTACGGCAATGTTGACTTTCCTCCGGGGGTGGGCCATGCTTGGTTTCGGCAGTGGGAGCAGAGAGGGGGTAGAACGCTTCAGGATATCCTTGCGGTGGGGGGGGTCCTTTTCCCTCCTTTGCCCAACTGCAGACTCACTTTTGGGCTTACCTCCAGGCCCGACATTATTACTTGTCTTTAGACCGGCGCTGGGGAGAAGCTTGGCTCTGTGGGCTCTTGGATGTCCAATTTTTTCAGGTCTCTCCTGCCTCTAATACATTAGCTACTTGGTATCGGATTCTGAAGAATGCGTCGGCCCTGGGATCTGTTGATCGCCTGGCTTCACAGTGGCAATCTGAACTTGGCACTATTCTGGATCGTAAGGCCTTTCTTGATCTCTTTGCCGCTGTGTATGCCTTGGGGGGGTCTGCGGATTATAGGGAGATGCAGTTTAAAATCCTTCACCGGGCGTATCTTTCTAGAGCTCAGGGAGCTCGTATGGGGCTGTGGGAGGATGCAGTCTGTACCAAATGCACTCGTTTTGTAGGTTCCCTTACTCACCATTTTTTAGAATGCCCTTCTACTGCCGTATGGTTGCAGGCTCTCCCTTTTCTAGAGAGCATTCTGAAACGAACTGTGCCCTGGTCCTATAATATTTTGCTTCTGGGTGATCAACGTGAATTAATTGAGGGGGGGCTCACACTCCCTCAGCGTAGGGTTCTTTACATGGCTGTCTTGGTGGTGAAAAAGCTCCTGTTACAACACTGGGTGGGCGACTCTGTGGTCTCCTTCCCGCAATGGCGGGCTCAGTTGGCTGAAGTGGGGCGGTATGAACTTCTGCGTGTTCCCCCAGTCTGGGAATCTGGATTCTCGTTGCTACCGAGATTTGTGGCAGCGGGTGGTGCGGGGCTGTTCCAGCTTGGATGCGGAGGACGTGACCTCCCCCCCTTGACTCTTTTCTTTCTTTCTTGACTTTTTTCTTTCTTTCTCGCTTTCTTTATTCTTTTTTTTTTCTTGGGGGGGCTGTTGTTCTTGCTCTTATTCCTTTCCTCTCTTTCTCTTCCCTTCTGTCTTTTCGCTTTGTTCCCAGGAGTGGCTGCATCTGTGGGGGGGGGTGTGTGGGTGGGTGTCTTTGGGATGTTGGGCGGCTTGTGAGTGGTGTGGCTGATGTGGTTTGTAAAAGTGGGTTTGGGGTTGACTGGTGTGTGTCTGTTCGGAGTGGGGTATCATCTCAAAATGACAATTGTGATGGGCATTCACCCATGGGGTCTTTTGTATTATGTATCTCTTGGTGCCATTCTCTTTTCTGTTGTCACCACCTGTTGTTGATGGCTTTGTTCTGGCTGTCTTGCCTGTGGATGTTTGTTCCTTTGCACTTGTTAATAAAGATATTGGAAAAAAAAAAGAAACCTAAGACAAATCCGAAAATTATTAGACAGGAAACAATTCCAACTTTTGGTACAATCTCTTATCCTTGGACTAATAGACTACTGCAACATACTATACCTCCCCTGCCCAGCAACCATGATAAAGCAATTACAAACAATACAAAATACAGCCCTAAGACTCGTCTACTCATTGAAAAAATATAATCACGTTACAGAAGCATACCACGACTCACACTGGCTCCCAGTGCAAGCAAGAATACACTTCAAATTCTACTGCCTACTATACAAAGCTATTAACGGAGAAAGCCCAACCTACTGGAATAACCGACTAACCCAATCCATCTCAACCAGGCACAGGAGAACCCACTCACTATTCACACACCCACCAACAAAAAATGTCAAAAGAGGAACACTATGACAACCTAATGGCTACTAGACTAGACAGACAAACCACCAACCTGCTATCTACGACCACAAACTGCAAAACCTTCAAAAAAGAAACTAAAACCCTAATCTTCAGAAAACACATAAAACCTGTTTAACACAACCAGCTTCTTCCCTAACTCCACCTACCACACACTCCACCCATATCTAATCTAAAATGTTTCTAATTACCCAACATGTTACTCCTTAAGTTCTCAACAATTCTTATGTAATTCTTATGTTATGCTTACGACAATTCTTATGTAATGTTACAACTCTTGTAACCTTCTGACAATTCTTGTGTAATCCGCCTTGAACCGCAAGGTAATGGCGGAATAGAAATCACTAATGTAAGGTAATGTATGACAAAAAGCTGGATACAAAAGGCTAAAAAATATCTGTGTATAGAAGCTGTGGTCCTTCTTTAGTCACAAACTCTGCAGAAGAATGTCGCTTAAATCTCTCAGCTCGTCCCCTTCAGCAGTGGAGAGAGCTCCCTCTTCAGTTTTTCCTTCGTTGAGCGAACTGATAAGGTGTTTTCTGCTCTGCTTTCTCTTTATTTATTTTGGGTATTTTTATCTGTCGGATCCTTTTTTTCCTGCTTGGCTTCAGTGCTCAGAGGTTCCCTTCTTGGGCTTACTCTGCCAGAGAAAGACATAGACCATCAAGGGTGGGCTGTTGCTCGCAGGCCAATCTCTTTGGAGTACCTGTGGAATGAGCCTGCTTTGTGGTTATTGAGAGCTTGGGGTCCATTCCTCTGGGAGCTTGCTCGCCTACTGATTTTATCAGAGGCTTGAGTGCAGGCTGTAGAGCCCCTGTATAACAGCCCTTTGGGTATCAGGGAGCCGGCTGCAAATTTTCTCCCCTCAACACACTGCGTGGATTTTTGGGATTTGGAGTACTTGGTCAGTGTCTTCCTGACAGTAGCTATAAGAATTTCACTGGTGGATTAGATCCCAATAGTTTCTGAGGCAAAAATCCTTTCCCTGTAGATAGGCTGCTTCAAGCTGACAGACAGCCACCAGAAGTCACAGTGAGTAATCTAATCTGATCTAATCTAATCCTTAGGTTTGTATACCGCATCATCTCCACGTTCGTAGAGTTTGACGCGGTTTACAGTAGGGTTATTCCATGTCAAGTGATCAAGGGCTCCCTGCATGACCATCACGGATTTTGATAAAACTTTATGCACAAAGTCCCACATGTATCAAACGAACTTTGGTAAAGTTTTAGTTTCGCCTGTGGAATATTCATGGAGATATAGCCATTTGTTTGACCCCATACTGCAATGACATACAGTACGACAGTGACATTCTGACAACTTTGAGACACAATATCTCACGAGCTATGTTTCCAAAAAAACTGAAACATAGCTACTCTGCACAACTTTTGGAGCTCTATTCAGTGTTACCAATAATAATTTTTGTCGAGCACTGAGTGAATGGCTGAATTACAGTAAACTTGGCCGAAAAAATTAGTGCTCCAAAAAAAGTCAAAGTTTAGCATTACTTAGCTCCCACAATAATTGAGTAATAAATGCGAAATTTGGCACATAATGTCTCAGTACAACGTTGTTTTCAAAAGTACAATTTCAACCTCCAAGCTCTTTCCATTAGTTTATAAATTAAGTGTAAAGTTGCTAATTTGTGTAAAAAGGCCAAAAAATAGGGTATTTTCAGCCTGCTTTTACAGAAAAATACCTTTCAGAAACTCTTTCAAATCAGTCTCATTAGAAAGAGCATATTTCAAACCCCCTAGAAAAGTGGGCTTCATTTTTCAACGCAGGTTAACAATGCCCGAAAAAGGGGGACAAAGTTGGGAGATGTCACCATGACAACGGCCTACGTTTCAACTTACAATTATGTCACTTTTCACACTGTTTTTCCCTGTTTATTTTTACTCAAGCTTTGGGTA
Source organism: Geotrypetes seraphini (assembly GCF_902459505.1). NCBI lineage: Eukaryota > Metazoa > Chordata > Amphibia > Gymnophiona > Dermophiidae > Geotrypetes > Geotrypetes seraphini. The sequence goes on from NC_047092.1 coordinate 62,799,360, forward strand.
CAATTATAGTGTTCTTAACTAATGATTATTCCTAACTAGAAATTGAGGTGATAATTTTGTTGCATGCAGATCACAAATTACAACTTGTTTTCTTTTTCAGATCCACATATTATTATTAATTCAGTTTAAAATGGATGCCAATGAATCGACTAATAATAATCCTTTTCTGCCAGACTGTGCCATTGGGCAAAAATTGTTGTCAAAGTGTCATGACGGCACATTTTATTCTAAAAAATGTGGGCTCATTTTTTTACATAATTTGTCAACCGATGAAAAATTGCTTATCACTCGGCGCTCTGAAGTTGAACTGATGGATAAAGACCAAATCTGCCTCCACCACAAAGCAAAGTATATCGACAAATACGAATTAAAGCAAACATCGTGTTGTAATCCATTTGAAAAGAAAAATCACATTGTTCAAAGTGGATTGTTAAAAGTCGATCTTGCCATGTCTAATGATTTTAGAAAAGTGGCAAAAATAAATATCAAGCCAGGTCAGAAACTTTGCAGTAGGTGCAAAGCCCAATACGTTTCAATGAGTGAAGCTACTGCAGCATCTTCATCTTCAGACGATTTTGATATCAGCATCTCCGATGCAGTTGATCAAAGCTTGACTGCTTTAGGAACCTCTCCATTGAAAATTTGAAGGTTTCCCCGATGATAAGGCAGGGCCATCAAATAAGACAGCCCCCCCTTTTTAGAAAAAAATGTAAAATAAGGCACCCCCCCGCAAATAAGCCACCCACCGATACCTGCGCTTACCCGAATCGGGTGGTACAGTGGGTGACTCCGTGTGGTCCCTCCGTCTACCGTATTTGCCTCCATGGCTGCGTGCCGCGCCTCGTCATGAAGTGAAGAGGAGGAAGTGACAGGACTGCAGCGCGCGCACGTGACTCCGCGCAAGGAAACACAGGCAGCTTCCCTCATCCCTCCCTAACGGAGACTGCAGGAGTTTGTTCACGGCCAGAACATCCAAAAGTGAGACACGCAGACAGGTTTTTGCTGTGAGCAATACCACTTACTGTATATAAAGCCTGTTTAAAATGCATACGGTATATAAACAATGGTTTCACATTGTCAAGTCCCCTCTGATGCTGCACTACAGAATAATCTCTTTACTGTGTTTCCCTGATGGAGAACATTGGGGACATTAAATGGTACAATATATGGTATGATGGATAAAGCTGGCCATACACGGTACGATTTTTCGGCCGACCGATTCTTCAGCCGACCGTTTTCTTCCTCCAACGAACGCATTGCAAACGTAATAAAATTCTGTTTTTTTTCAACAATAACTGTGTACTGTAGTCTTCTTCATGGGTAAATAAGGCATCCCCCCGAAAATAAGCCCTAGAGCATATTTTGGCCTTCCCAAAAAAATAAGACAGTGTCTTACCATCGGGGAAACAGGGTAGTAGAGATAAAGCCGGCTATGTGATACGAAAAATTGAACGTGTGCAGAATGTGATAGCCAAGAAGATTACATCTGCTGCTGGAGTTTCAGCTGAAGAAGTTGGGCCGTCTCATCAGTCTGTAGAATGCAAGTTATGTGAAGATTACACTGACCTCATTGAAGAAATGAAAACAAAAATTACAATATCCAACAGGTCAATGAAAGTTCAATTATTGACAATGGCCCCAAAAAGTTGGTCAATAAAGGAAACAGCAATGAAGTTTGGCGTTTCAGAGCGCATGGTCAGAACAGCCCAAAAAGTAAAGAAAGAGAAAGGCATTTGTTCTATACCTGATGCAAAAATTGGCAAGTCCCTTTCAAAAGAAATTGCAAATAGAGTTCAAGATTTTTACGAAGACGATGAATTCAGCAGAATATGTCCTGGCAAAAAAGATTGCATTTCAGTCCGCCTCAATGGTTTAAAAGTACAAAAGCAAAAGCGGCTGCTGTTGTGTAATTTAAAAGAGCTGTACGTGGCATACTGTAACAAATACGGAACTGAAATTGGTTTTTCCAAATTCTGTGAGCTCAGGCCAAAGTGGTGTGTAACCGTTGGTGCATCAGGTGCACACTCCGGGTGTGTCTGCACGATACATCAAAATGTAAAGCTCATGCTACAAGGCGCCAATGTCAAAGAGAACTACAAAGTTCTTATGGAAAAAACTGTGTGCGACCTAAATGTCAAGGACTGTATGCTACAACGATGTCAAAACTGCCCTGGTGAAGAAGCACTAACAGCATACCTGGAAGAAATATTCAAGGATTTAGATCCAGAAGAATCAATAGAATTTAAGCAATGGGTTCACGCTGACCGTGAAACATTAGAAACAAGCGTACTAACCATGGACAACTTTATTGAAAGACTTGCAAGAAAGATTTGGAAGTTGACAAGCCACCATTTCATTTCAAAACATCAAAGTGAATATTTGAAGATGTTGAAGACAGGCTTAAAAGAAACGGAAATGATCGTTTTGATGGATTTCGCTGAAAATTACTCATTTGTTGTACAGGATGCCGCCCAAGGCTTTCACTGGGAAAATTCACAAGCTACGGTACATCCTTTTGTTGCATATTACCTCAATGAAGTGGGCACATTGCAAGTTGTAAACTGTTGCATTATTTCTGATCATATGCAACATGATACGATATCTGTACACGTGTTTATTCAAAAGTTGATCGAATTTTTGGTAACTCAAACAAACATTACCAAAATATACTACTTCAGTGACGGCTCAGCTGCACAATATAAAAACTACAAGAACTTTGTGAATTTGTGCAATCACAGAAATGATTTCAACATTGAGGCTGAATGGAATTTTTTTGGAACTATCCACGGAAAATCACCCTGCGATGGAGTTGGTGGAACAACTAAACGACTGGCTGCCCGGGCTAGCCTCCAAAGACCATCAACGGATCAAATATTGACGCCAAAGGATCTATTTAACTTTTGTGACCAAAATATACACGGAGTTAAATACATTTATGTTCCAAAAGAAGAAATTGAAGAAAGCAAAAAGTTTCAAGAAGAAAGATGGCATGAAAGCAGTACAGTAGCCGGTACCAGAGAGCACCACCAATTTGTACCAGTCAACTCAAACTCGGTTCGTGTCAGCAAAGTTTCAAATGACACAATAAATTTTGTTGCCAAAATTTCTGATACTGCCATTCCAAATTTGAAAGTGTCCGAAATCTTTCCTGGTTGCTACGTTGCCTGTACTTACGATAATCAATGGTAGATAGGCAACGTTGTTGAAGTCTCAATTGAACAAAATGATGCATTGATAAAATTTATGCATCCTCACGGTCCAGCTCATTCGTTTTATTGGCCAGAAAGGCAAGACGTTTGTTGGGTTCCAGAGCAACACCTCATCTGCATGCTTTGTGCCCCTTCAATTACATCATCCGGCCGCCAATATCAATTTCCAGAAACTGCATTGAAGAAAGTGGCTCAAAAATTTAACAGAATGTTATAAAGATTGCTGGCAGTTAAAATCAAAGTGGACTTCACTTCGGCTTGGGAACCATATAAGATACCTTATTTAGGCTTGGGAACCTAGGATAAGACACCCTAATCATTGGCTTTGGAACCAGAAAGATACCAACAAAAAGCTTTGGAACCTTGACAAAGAAACCAAATGCGAGGCTTGGGAACCTGGACGAAGTGGCCCACCCGTGGCTGGTATTGCACAGCTATCGGGCGTGACCCCTATGGCAATGGGGTTGCCAGTTCAAACTCTTGAACTGGTAGTGACAATGTCACCATGGACCAACGCAATAGAGTAGTAGTAATACTACGTCAATACAAAACTGTAACTTTAAAAATGACAGAACTATGTTGAAATAGAGGTTGTTGCCGTGGCAACGTCTCCCAACTTTGTCCCCCTTTTTCAGCCATTGTTAACCTGCGTTGAAAAATGAAGTCCACTTTTCTAGGGGGTTTGAAATATGCTCTTTCTAATGAGACTGATTTGAAAGAGTTTCTAAAAGGTATTTTTCTGTAAAAGCAGGCTGAAAATACCCTATTTTGGCCTTTTTACACAAATTAGCAACTTTACACTTAATTTGTAAACTAATGGAAAGAGCTTGGAGGTTGAAATTGTACTTTTGAAAACAACATTGTACTGAGACATGCGCCAAATTTTGCATTTATTACTCAATTATTGTGGGAGCTAAGTAATGTCAAACTTTGACTTTTTTTGGAGCACTAATTTTTTCGGCCAAGTTTACTGTAATTCAGGCGTTCAATCAGTGCTCGGCAAAAATTGTTATTGGTAGCAATGAACAGAGCTCAAAAAGTTGTGCAGGGTAGCTAAGTTTCAGTTTTTTTGGAAACACAGCTCGGGAGATATTGTGTCTCAAAGTTGTCAGAATGTAATTGTCATACTGTATTTCATTGTGGTATGGGGTCAAACAAATGGCTATATCTCCACAAATATTCCACAGGCAAAACTAAAACTTTACCAAAGTTCGTTTGAGACATGGTGGACTCTGCATATGAAGTTTCATCAAAATCCGTGATGGTCATGCAGGGCACTTTCCAAGAATCTGATCACTTGACATGGAATGACCCAGTAGGAGAAATAGGAAGGAACTACAACAGAAGGTTAGAGGTAGAAGTGTGAAGAAAATTTAGCGGACTTGGGATGCCAATATATAAGAGTTTCCTTGATTCCTAAGTTGGAGGGAGACTTACATTTTTTGAGAAAAGCCAGGTTTTCAGATGTTTGCGGAAAACTTGGAGAGAGCTCAAGTTCTGAAGAGGGGAGGTAAGGTTGTTCCAGAGCTCAGTGATTTTGAAGTGGAGGGAGGTCCCTAGCTTTCCTGTGTGGGAAATGCCTTTTAGCGAGGGGAAAGATAGTTTTAATTTGTGGGAGGATCTGGTGGTATTAGGGTTTGAGGAATTCCAAGAAAGAGGGATAAAGGGAGGGAGGATACCATATAGGATTTTGAAAGTTAAACAGGCGCATTTATAGTGGACCCTGGCGATTATCGGAAGCCAGTGGAGCTTGGCCAGGAGCGGGGAGACATGGTCAAATTTACTTTTAGCGAAGATGAGCTTGGCCGCGGCATTCTGAATCCGTTGGAGTCTGTGGAGGTTTTTCTTAGTTAGGCTTAAGTAGATAGAGTTGCAATAGTCCAATCTGGAGAGGATGATGGATTGGGACAAGGAGGGTAAAATGTTTCTGATGGAAGCAGGATCTAACTTTCCTCAGCATGTGAAGGCTGAAAAAGCATTTTTTTACCAAGGATTGGAGGTGGTCATTGAAGGACAATGTGGAATCAATGATGATGCCCAGTAGGGAAGACAGAGTCTAAAAAAGGTTGATCCTAAAGGTTTCTGTGGTTAGAGTTAGGTTCCCCCACCTCCAAAATCCATTTTTTTGTTTTTCAGGAAAGCTGCCAAAGGCTATTTTTGGTGCAATTTTACATGTGACAGCATCTTGGATTTTCATCTATTTTTTCAAAAGCTGCTTTCTGCCTCAAAATTTCTCATTTTGCCCAGAAATCAACTGCAATGGATTCCCCAGGCCATTCTGCCCCGGTCCATGCTTTTCTTTTTGCACAGCTTTGCTGGCAGATGAGCAGTTGTGTTCTACATGCATTGGGGTGTGGGAGGAAGAGGCGGGAAATTTTGGCTCAGCCAGAGTCTTCTAGGACAGAAGAACCCCAAAAAAGCCCAGCCAAAAGAGAGGAGATCCCGTTAAGAGGCCGCATGCAACGAGGGTGTGAAACGCGGTGTCAGGTCAAAAGCGCGCCGGGACAAAGGCACACGCAGACAATTGAGTGCAGCACGGAGGCGTGCGCCGAAGAAAATTACTGTTTTTAGGGGCTCCGACGGGGGGGGGTGTGGGGGGAACCCCCCCACTTTACTTAATACAGATCGCGCCGTGTTGTGGGGGCGTTGTGGGGGGTTTGGGGGGTTGTAACCCCCCACATTTTACTGAAAACTTCACTTTTTCCCTGTTTTTCAGGAAAAAGTTAAGTTTCCAGTAAAATGTGGGGGATTACAACCCCACAACGCCGCCGCAATCTATATTAAGTAAAGTGGGGGGGCTCCCCAACAAAAACCCCCGTCGGAAACCCTAAAAACAGTAATTTTCTTCGGCACACGCCTCCGTCTTGCGCTCAGTTGTCGGCGCGCGCCTTTGTCTTCCGCGATTATGTCTATGAACCGTGAAACGCAGGTACATGAAGGCAGTGGAGGCCCAAAAACCCCAGTCAGGGGTCTTTGGGGCCACTTATCCAAGGGTTTTCAGACTGTCATTATCTTGTGGATAGCCCATTTGACGGGCCCTGGGAGCGCTGCGCTGCCTGCGAGTGTGCCAGTCACTTCCAGGCAGGCTTCCCTGTCTCAGAACAAGCTGGCTCCAAGCATCAGTACACCATATACACTTGTCAACGTTGTATACTTTTCAGCTAGCCTAGTCACAGCATATAATATAATAATGTAATAACTTTATTCTTCTATTCCACTTGTACTCTAGCCTTGTCACCGTTGTATGCTTTTCGGCTAGCCTAGTCACAGCATATAATATAATAACTTTATTCTTCTATACCGCTTTTCGGCTAGCCTCGTCACTGTCCATAGACTGACCTGTACAAGTTGGTTGTGTCACAACCAAAGCACAAGCCTTTAGTCACATACCTGCCTAGCCACTGCCTGTATGCTAGCCTCGGCCATGGCTTGCATACCCATCCTTGTCACCATGCATAGGTGAGCCTTACCGTGGCCCAAATACAAGTCTAGCAATAAAGGAGGGGCATTAAGACAATTCAAACAAAAAAGAATGTGTTTTGGTGAGGGTTTAGTAGGATCAACACTACCAAGGAGAGGGTGGGCAAAATAGAAAAATACAAAAAGAAGGACCAGACAACAAAAATGCAACAACCAGAAGGCACAACAGCAAAAACAAAATGGAGAGGAGGTCTGCTAAACACAAGATCCATGAACAAGAATACAGATTGCAGACCTAATAGGGGAACACAATCTGGATTTCCTGGTGATAACAGAATCTTGGTTCACAGGTAACAGTGGGGTCATTATTAGTGAGTCGTTCCCACCAAACTACAACTTCATGCTCCAAAATAGAACAGGGAAGAGAGGAGGGAGATAGCAGTAATACGTAATTCTATGCTAGGTTTCCAACAAATGAAAACCACCCAGCCAGCAGCAGCAGAATGTTTACTTCTGAGAAAAGGGAACACAAACACAATGGGCATAATGGTGCTATATATTCCTCCTGACCTGTATACAAAAGGATGGCAAACATTTTGAACCTTATTGCAAAAAACAACCTAAAATTCTCCACATTCTGGATCTGCGGTGATTTTAATCTACACATAAATGACCCAACATGTCAAAAAGCCCAACGGATAGTCCAACAACTGGAAGGACTGGGCCTACACCAAACTGTAAGTGAAAAAAGCCACTCTAAATGACACACCTTAGATGTACTGTTCGACAAAGAGGAGGATACAGATGACTGCAACCCCTCCACAGTGAAATTGCTATGGCTGACCACTATTTAGAATGCTTCAGCATAAAACAACCACAAAGTAAAAATCAATCGGAAGCATCTGAAACACAACCAAAAATGGGAAGAGGTTTCACAGACTGTACCATATTCAAAACCAGACTGGAGACACACCTCAAAGAAATCAAAACCAAAAACGCAGACCTCGCAGAATGGGTAAGACTCTGGGACGAAGCACTGAGCTGCAGTCTTGAAGAAGTAGCCCCATTAAAATTACGCACAACTAATAAAGGAAAAGATGCATGCACCCCCACAGATTAAATCATGAAACTTAAAAGAGAGAAAAGAAAACTTGAAAGAAAATGGAGCAAATCAGCCAATGACGAGAAGACTAGAAAAGCCTGGCTCAGAATCAACAGAACCAGAATACCTATCAAAAAAGATCCTTGAAACTGGAAACTCCACAAAAATCCTATACCAGGTAGTACTGTATATTAATTGTTGGGTAGAAAACAGATAGAGACCATGAGAGGGCACTCCCTAAAGCTGAAAGGGGATAGATTCCGTACAAATGTAAGGAAGTTCTTCTTCACCCAGAGAGTGGTAGAGAACTGGAACGCTCTTCCAGAGTCTGTTATAGGGGAAAACACCCTCCAGGGATTCAAGACAAAGTTGGACAAGTTCCTGCTAAACTGGTACGTACGCAGGTGAGGCTGGACTCATTTAGAGCACTGGTCATGACCTAAGGACTGCCACGTGAGCAGACTGCTGGGCAAAATGGACCACTGGTCTGACCTAGCAGCGGCAATTCTTATGCTCACCAAAAAATGCTTCCTAACCAGTAAAGAATTCAGCAACTTCACTGAGAAAATAATAAAACTACAGGAAGACACAAACTAAATGACAACATATCTATAAACAAACACAAAGGGGAAACCAGAGACAAAATGGAAGAGTTGGATCCCGTCATGGTATTCCAAGTAAAGAAACTACTGAGAAGAGTGAAACCAGTCCCACCATCCCTTGACATCTGTTTGATTCATCCGGTGAGAGAGCACAAAGGCCCAGGACTCTCCTACCTCACAAATCTCATCAACTCATTACAGTCCATACAAGTTCCACTTAAATGGAAAGTGTCTGTCATTAAGCCCATACCAAAGAATAAATAAAAAGACCTAGAAAACCTCTCCAACTAAGACCGGTAGCCAACCAGCCATGGATATCCAAACTAGTAGACAAACTAGCATGCCAGCAAATATCAGATTTCCTGGAAAATTAATCTAAACCAAGCCCAATCATGATTCTGAGCATGGATACCGTTCTAGTAGCAGTGCAGGACTCTGTCCTTAAACACCAGGCTAATGAAGAAGATGTGCTGCTGGGGTTCCTAGACCTCTCAGCATCTTTCGACCTAGTCCAACTCGCACTACTAAAATAACGTTGCAGAGAAGTAGGTCTCAAAAGAAAAGCCATTTCATGGATAGAATAATTTCTATCTAAAAGGCGAATAAGAGTAGAATGGCAAGGGAATACCAACAACTGGAAAGAAACTGACATGGGATACCACAGGAATCTGCCATGTCACCCATGCTGTTCAACATCTTCCTCCAACCACAGGAAAAATTATTTAGGAAACGAGGGTGGGAATGCTACATTTATGCAGATGACGCCCAATTGATCATACCATTGAAGAGACAGAATGCAATAACCAAACACATAAGAACATAAGAATAGCCTTATTGGGTCAGACTAATGATCCATCAAGCCCAATAGCCCGTTCTCACGGTGGCCAATCCAGGTCACTAGTACCTGGCCAAAATCCAAGGTATAGCAATATTCCATGCTACCAGTACAGGGCAAGCAGTGGCTGCCCCCATGTCTTTCTCAATAACAGACTATGGACTTTTCCTCCAGTAACTTGTCCAAACCTTTCTTAAAATCAGCTATTCTATCTGCTCTTATCACATCCTCTGGCAACGCGTTCCAGAGCTTAACTATTCTCCGAGTGAAAAAAAATTTCCTCGTATTGGTTTTAAAAGTATTTTCCTGTAACTTCAAGTGTCCCCTAGTCTTTGTAATTTTTGACAGTGAAAAATCGATCCACTTGTACCTGTTCTACTCCACTCAGGATTTTGTAGACTTCAATCATATCTCCGCTCAGCCGTCTCTTTTCCAAGCTGAAGAGCCCTAACCTTTTTAGTCTTTCCTCATACGAGAGGAGTTCCATCCCCTTTACCATCTTGGTCACTCTTCTTTGAACCTTTTCTAGCGCCACTATATCTTTCTTGAGATAAGGAGATCAGAGTTAAAACGCAATACTCCAGATGAAGTTGCACCCTGGAGCAATACAGGGGTATTATGACATTCTTAGTCTTGTTAGCCATCCCTTTTTTAATAATTCCCAGCATCCTGTTAGCTTTTTTGGCTGCCGCCGCACAGTGGGCGAAAGGTTTCATCGTATTGTCTACAATGATACCCAAATCCTTTTCTTGGGCGCTAACCCCATCTGTTAACTGATTGAGGTTATTCTTCCCAATGTGCATCACTTTGCATTAGTCCACATTAAATTTCATCTGCCATTTGGATGCCCAGACTTCCAAATTTCTAAGGTCCGCCTTCAATTTTTCACAATCCGCATGTGTTTCAACAACTTTAAAGTTTAGTGTCATCTGCAAATTTAATCACCTCACTCGTCGTTCCAATTTCCAGATCAGTTATAAATAAGTTAAATAGCAGGCCTAGAGAAAATCTTTGGATGGTTCCAAGTAAACTACTTCTTATAAATAAATGGAGAGGAAACAGCCCCAGCTTCCAACTATCACTAAACGTAGAACCATCCAAGAATGGGGTGAGAAATCTAGGTGTATGGCTAGACCCAAGGCTAGATATGACAACAAAACAGATCTAACACATAGTCAAAATTGCTTATGGCAAACTCTACTGGGTTAGAGAACTGAAGTCCTACCTCCCCCACCAAGCAATGTCCAACATAGTAATATCTCTGGTACTCGCAATCTTTGACTACTGCAATGCAGCCCTACTGGATTTATCAAAATACATGATCAGACAGATCCAAACAGTACAAACGCCGCAGCAAAGTTTTTGCTAGGTAAATTGAGACAGACAAGTGCCACCCTCTACTGAGAGTTACTCTGGCTCCCAATTGAGAGCAGGGTGAAATTTACAATCTTATTGCTGACTCACAAAATTGTTCACTTCTCAGAACCACTCAGACTACAAAACCATACACCCTTATGTGCTTTGTGCACGAGCCAAGAGTCTTTACTACAAATACCTTCCTTCAAAGACATCAAATACAAAAGTACCAGGGCAAGAATGTTTTCGGTAATGGCTCCAACGTGGTGGAACACCCTACCAAAGGAATTTAAGCTAGAAAATTCAAGAAAAGGTATAAAGACTACTTCAGTTGAAATTATGAAGTTGACAGAGAAGAAACTAGAACTTTCATGGATGCATATAAATAGATTATATTTAGTTGAAATGGCCAACCTCCTTAGAAGTTGTGTAAATATTATGTACTTAGTTTCAATAGTAAACCTAGTATTATAAGTGTATATATGTAGGAAAATTGATTTGGTATAAACGTGTGTACATAAGTAGGTTGATAGATGTGTCAGTAACATAAGTAGAATGATTGCTTATGCCAGTATTAACTCTGTATTGTAACACTGTTACAGTGCTCTGTTTATTTCTGTATAGAGCCCATGTATTGTAATACCTCGCAGAAGCTCTTTGTAACTCTGTATTGTAACTTCTCTACAGAAGCTCAGGTATTGTAACACCTTTACTAGAAGCTCTCAATAAACATAAAGCAGTCCCATTTTTTTTTGGATCACCGAAGATATCTGAGGTTACATGTTCTCCAGAGGCACTTCCAGTTGTGGCGCTATTGTTCGGGTTGGCAATGGTTCCACACACCTTTACCAAGGTGGTGCTGGTGGTAGCAGCTCACCTTCGCAGGATGGGCATACAAGTTCACCCTTACCTGAATGATTGACTCATCAGATCCCCCTCAATACAGGAAGGCCTGCATGCAGTGCAGAAAGTAGTAAATCTCCTCCAGAGTCTTGGTTGGATAATCAGTTTCAGAAAGAGTCGCCTACAGCTGACTCAGTGCTTGGAATAACTGGGAGTCTGCTTTGACACAGCAAAAAGCTGTATCTTCTTTCCTGAGCCATGCAAACAGAAGCTTAGGAAGCAGATCACAGAGGTCTTAGCATTACCAAACCCCCACAACTTAGCATTACCTTCAGGTGCTGGACTCGATGGTGGCCTCCCTGGAAGTTGTTCCCGCAGCATATTTGTCCACTCCAGGATTCCCTTCTCTCCAGGTGATCCCTGCAACAGCATTCTCTACAGATACTGCTCCCTTGGCTAGGAGGATGCCTTAGCAAAGAGCATACCACCCCTTCCCCCCGAATCACCTCATGGTTGACATGACTGATGCCAGTTTTGAGCAGCTGGGGCCCCACTGCTGTGTTCGCAAGTGGACCCCTTCAGAAAGCAAGTGGTCTATAAATCGTCTGGAAACGAGAGCCATTTGTTTGGCGCTGAAAGCATTGGAGACTTTCCAAACAGTAAAGGCAGTCAGAGTATTCTCCAGCAATGCCATCACAGTGGCTTATGTGAACAGACAGGGATGCACCAGAAGGCACAGATGTTGTTAAAGTGGGCAGAGGTTCACAGGTCCTCTCAGCAGCCCACGTGGCAGGAGTTCAAGCTGAGAGTGTTTAGCCTCATTGTGCAGCACTGAGGGAGATCGTAAATGGATCTCATGGCCTCAGCCAAGAACAAGAAGGCAAATCGCTTCTACAGTCGAATCATCCACAGAGTCACTAGCCATCAGTGTCTAGTGATACTGGTGGTCCCAGACTGGCCTCGCTGGTCTTGGTATGCGGATCTTGTGCGACTGCAAAGAGGCAGGTGTCATGGAGAATCCAGAGCGCTTTGGTCTCATGGCATGGCTCTTGAGCACACAGCCCTAACTCGTAAGGCTATTCAGAGGTAGTCATTGTGACCCTCCTTAGAGAAAAGAAGACCTCAACGGCTTATACCTTCCAGTTTATGCTAAATCCTGGAAAGAAATGAACTTCTGATAACCAGCTAACATGGTTTCTGCAAGGGGAGATCGTGCCTAACTAACTTATTGCACTTCTTCGAAGGAATTAACAAACGGATGGACAGAACAGACCAATAGACATCATATACCTAGATTTCCAAAAAGCCTTTGATAAGGTGCCTCATGAACGTCTACTCCGGAAACTGAAGAACCATGGGGTGGAAGGGGACGTACATAGATGGATCAGAAACTGGTTGGCGGGTAGGAAACAGAGGGTAGGAGTGAAGGGCCACTACTCGGACTGGAGGAGGGTCATGAGTGGTGTTCCGCAGGGCTCGGTGCTCAGGCCACTGCTATTTAATATATTCATAAATGATCTAGAAACAGGGACAAAGTGTGAGATAATAAAATTTGCGGATGACACCAAGTGGAGCTTGGACTAAAGACGACTGCGATGAATTGCAAAGGGACTTGAACAAACTAGGGGAATGGGCAACGAGATGGCAGATGAAGTTCAACGTTGAGAAATGTAAAGTATTACGTGTGGGAAGCAGAAACCCAAGGAACAACTATACGATGGGAGGGATCTTATTGAATGAGAGTACCCAAGAAACGGACTTGGGGGTAATGGTGGACATGACAATGAAGCCGACGGCACAGTGCGCAGCAGCCGCTAAGAGAGCGAATAGAATGCTAGGTATAATCAAGAAGGGTATTACTACTAGAACGAAATAAGTTATCCTGCCGTTGTATCGGGCAATGATGCGCCCGCATCTGGAGTTCTGCATCCAGTACTGGTTGCCGTACCTTAAGAAGGATATGGCGTTACTCGAGAGGGTTCAGAAGAGAGCGACACATCTGATAAAAGGGATGGAAAACCTTTCATACGCTGAGAGATTGGAGAAACTGGGTCTCTTTTTTCCCTGGAGAAGAGGAGACTTAGAGGGGATATGATAGAGACTTACAAGATCATGAAGGGCATAGAGAGAGTGGAGAGGGACAGATTCTTCAAACTTTCAAAAAATAAAAGAACAAAAGGGCATTCGGAAAAGTTGAAAGGGGACAGATTCAAAACGAATGCTAGGAAGTTCTTCTTTACCCAACGTGTGGTGGACACCTGGAATGGGCTTCCAGAGGATGTAATAGGGCAGAGTACGGTACTGGAGTTTAAGAAAGGATTGGACAATTTCCTGCTGGAAAAGGAGATGAAGATAGAGGATTACTGCACAGGTCTTGGACCTGTTGGGCCGCCGTGTGAGCGGACTGCTGGGCACGATGGACCTCAGGTCTGACCCAGCGGAGGCATTGCTTATGTTCTTATGTTCAGTTATGGTGTGCCAAGGAACAGGTGGAGCCCTGTCAGGCACCAATTCCAGTGATCCTGACATTCTTACAAGCCAAACTAGAAAAAGGCCTAGCAGTTGTCTTTTAAAGTACAGGAGATAGGCTTCTCTTGTTTTTGGGTTCGAGGAGGTCGTGTCACTCAGTTCTTGAGAGGGGCATGCAGATTGTGTCCTCCATTACATCGACCTTTCCTATCATGGAACCTTAATGTCGTTCTAAATGGCCTCTTAAGGTACAGGTGGCAGGCCTCTTGCTTTCGGGTTCGAGGAGATCGCATCACTCGTTTCTTGAGAGGGGCACTCAGATTGTGTCCTCCGTTTTGTCGGCCTTTCCTGTCATGGAACCTTAATGTCTTTCTGAATGACCTATTTCAAGCCCCATTCAAGCCTCTGTAAGATGTGTCTCTTTTGGACCTCACTGTCAAGATGTTTTTTTCTGGTGGCCATAGTCTCAGCGAGGTGAATCTTGGAATTTCAGACTCTCTTCTCTAGGGAACTGTTCTTCAGGTTTGCAGAGTCTGCTGTTTCTCTGCGAACGGTACCTTCCTTTCTACCGAAGGTGGTCTCAGCTTTTCACGTTAGTCAAGAGATTTGTTTGCCCACTTTTCACCTTGTGGGTTCAGCTAAATAGGGCAAGATTTTGCAGATGCTGGATGTGGGACGAGTCCTACTTCACTACCTGGAAAGGACTAATGATTTCCATCTATCCGACCATCTTTTTGTTCTGACCAGCCAATCAAGATGAGGCAGGATTGCCCCCAAGGCTTTGATTACCAGATGAATTCGCATTTCGCATGGCAATTTCTTCTTCATATATTAACAATGGAAAACTGCCTATCTCTTTCAGCACATTCAACTAAAAGTGTTGCTGCTTCTTGGATGGAGTCCTGGGCAGTTGCACCCAACAAAATCTGTAGAGCAGCTACTTGGTCTACTCTCCATACTTATTTACAAGGTTCTACAGAGTGGATATGGCACTTTTTGGTCTTCAGAAGATGCCACTTTTTGGTCGTCAGTGCTGCAGGCAAGCTCATATGTCCCTCCATAGACATCTGCACTGCTTTGGGATGCCGGCTTCAGTATAGAATCCTGTGTTTTTGCAACAGAATGGCAGATTAAGTTCTCACCTCGGTAATCTTCTTTCTGTTTTAAGACATAGGATTCTGTACAGCCCGCTCTGTGCAGATTTCTGATTCGCCTATTTACTGCCTCAGACATTGCTGGTTTCAATCACGAGACAACTTCTGTCATTTGGCTGAGGGGAAAAAAAAGCTATTCTCCTTAATAGAGAATGACACGGGGAAAAAATTTGTCCCATGCTCGGTTCCCGCCCCGTCCCCGCAAACCATCTGATCCCATCCGCACAAACCATCTCCTTTCTGTGTTCCTATTTTCCCCATTTCGAATATCTCCCCTCTGTATGTGTATTACTCCCTTCTGTGTCCGGCATTGCCCCCCTGTGTCCATATATCTCCCCTTTATGACTGTCTCTATGCCCCCATGCACATAATTTCCCCTCTGTTTCTGTACCTTCCTGTGTCCAGAGTTCCCCTCTCTTCCTCTTCCACACCAATGTGTCTCTCTCCTCTCCAACCCCATCTAGCTTTTTTCCCTCTTTCTCCCCCCCACTTCCAGCATCTGGCTCACCTGTCTGTCTCCCGTTTCTCTTTCCTTCCATGGGTTCAATATTTGTCTCCCTCTACATTCCCTTGGCCCAGTATCTCTTTCCCTTTCACTCCCTCCTTCCTAATGTGACAGAACACATGCGGTCCAGCAGCCCCCTCCCGCCTGATCGCCGCATCCCGCCATCTTCCTCCCTCTCCCTTACCTTATGTGGTGAATTTAATTTTTCTTCTCCCAGTGGCACGCATTCCATAAGTCACATGCGGCTGCTTGAGTTGAATCTTCTACGACGCAACTTCCTGTTTCCGGATGCGTCAGAGGAGAAGATTCAACTCAAGCAGCCATTCGTGTGACTTGTTGAAAGCGTGCCGCTGAGAGAAGAAAAATTAAATTCGCCACATAATGTTGAGGGGAGGGGAAGGGAAGGAGGGAGATGGTGGGATACGGCGATCGGGCGGGAGAGGGCTGCTGGACTGCACGATCCGTGACCCCGCACGTTCCCTTAATTGCGGAGACAAGACGGTGAATGGCCTTGTCCCCGTCCCCGTGGCGACCACTATTTTTTTTTCTCTCCCCGTTTCGGTGGGTTATACCGCGGGTAATGGCCACCGTGTCATTCTCTACTCATTAACCTTTGGGGTCCTTATAGGATAGTGCTAGTTATTCCTATCAGGTTGTTTCCTGGATACTCCTAAGTTCAAGTTCATGTTGTTTTTTTTATTGTTAATCTTTGTTATTTTGTCATGCGTTACAGAGCAGAACAGAAATGTAGGTTGTTGTTGGAAGTTCCCTAGTCTCCTCCTCTTTTCTTCTGTTTCAGTGGAGTTAGATTGCTTTGGTATTAACTGAAGAGGGAGCTAGTCTCCACTGCTGAAGGGATGGAGTTGAAAGATTTGAGTGACATCCTTTTGCAAAATTCACGACTAAAGAAGGGCAACAGCTTTAGTATAGAATCCTATGTTTTTATAACAGAAATATTACAGAGGTAAGAATCTAATCTTCCATTCCTTAATATGGTTAATATTCTGCACTAAGATCAAGAGAAAAACAGTTCTTAGATCTGTATATGGATATCTCCGGCATTTTCAGTTTAGGTAACCTAACAACATTACATTACGTTGGTGTCTTCCACCAATACCTTGCGGTTCTAGGCAGATTACAAAAAAAAAAAAAAAGATTCTAGTCATATCCAGAAGATAGCTATTTGGTTGGAAGGTTTAGGGTCTGGAGATAGATTGAAGTAATTGGTTATATCGTGAGCTTGTCTTGATAAATTCCTGAATAAGATAGGGTATGCCTGAAGACCTGAGCTGAAATGCTGTTCAACTGTCTTCATGTTTTGAATTTTTTAAAATGGATTCTTTGTCTGTCTGCACAGGTGGGTGCCATTTTGAAGACATCTTAAGAGTTTTAGTGCTAACCACGCACTACCACTATATCAATTTGGAGCATAGGCTGAGGAGGTAGGTCTTTCCTGTTTACTGTGTTAAAGAGGTGAAGTTTTTTGGGGGTTGTATTTTTAAGTTATTAAAAAGTCAGAGAGAATAGCCTAAAAGGGAAGGAAGGTGTATGAAATAAGATTTCTTTGGGGCCCTTTTATTAAGCTGCATGCATTTCTTTGGATTTATTTACTGCCTTTTTGAAGGAATACATTCAAGGTGATGTACAGCAAGAATAAGTCAAACATAAACCAATAGACAATTACAACAGTAAAAAAATTATATATATTCAGATTGCAATACAAAGTATGGAATTGTATGTTACGTTGCAATGTCATGTCAACATATGGAGGTCTTTAGTGTCATACACTCTACTTTAACCTGTTATAATAGAATGTAGCATTAAGAAATGTTTACCCGTATATACTCAAATATAAGTAGAGACCCCTATTTTCTCCCCAAAAAGGAGGAAAAATGGTTGACTAGAATATGTCAAGTGGCTTAATATTCAAGTGCCCTGCCCTGCCAGGCACTGCACCCATCTCTCTTGCTTCCCAACCTCCCCTGTCACCAATCCTCTTGCTTCCCAACCTCCCCTGTCGGGCACTACACCCTGCCCCCTCCCTGCCCTGTCTTTGTACCTCCTCTGCCGATCCCTGGTGGTCCAGAGCACTGTTCCCTCTAAGCTGTGCGTGCGCACACAACTTGCCGAACCCGCGCACACAAATTAAAATAGTGCGCAAAAAAAATAAAATTTTTGCCTAAAATGATTTTCACTGCTAAAATGAAATGTTGCAGAAGACCAGCTGTTCCGATTTCCCATTTATCACATTTATTGAAGTGCTATAATATAAATTTTAAGTCATTCACGTGATTCCGTTATCTTTGGCAGTTGAACTTGACACGTCACGTGCCCCTTAGGGCCATAGCCTATGGCCCATAGGATATGAAACACTTCCGATTCTTTGACTTCCTGAAGTTCCGCCATATTGTTTATTTCGTGGAATCGTAGTGTGCAGCGTGGTACTGTGGTTGTATAACTGTATTCGTTTATTAAATTGCAACCAGATATAACTCTTAAAATGTCTAAACCGCGAATGGTGAAAAGTGTAAACGCAAGAGAGCTGCAACAGCTTTAAGGTCTGAATGGCTTGAAGAAATTGTTGAAACGGAGACACCGGAATCTCGAAATACAATGCGTGTTCGACTGTGTGAAATATTTACCTATGACTAAGACGATGGAGTTGTGTGTTGTTATTGTCAAGATGCCAAAGCAACTGGAAAATTCTCTACTGGAAAAATATGGGATGATGTTTGGAAACTGGACTTTCTGAAACTCCATCTATCAAGTAAATCTCATGCCGACAGTATTAGGAAACTCAGAAGTAAAAATCTGAATTTAAGAGGGGGGACTAATTAACGTATTGCTTGAAAGCCCAACCAAAAAAGAAAACAGGCAAATTAGTAATGAACGGAAGCGTTCCAGTCCTGATGAAATTAAGGTTCTTGTCGACAGTGTTGTGCTGGCCATTAAGATGAATATCTCAATGCTCTTCATTCAAGATATCAATGAGCACATGTTAGTATACCTGATAGCTGGATAAGCAAAAACTATGCATTTGAATTTCTTGAAATTATCAATGGCATTGTGCAAGATGATCGTATGGCAGACATTAAATTAGCAATGTATCATACGTTAACTGTTGATGAAAGCACAGACATTTCTGTCAACAAGTACTTAATACTCTACTTTAAGTATCGGCCAGTCAATTCAAATGAGTATAGGACATCATTTGGTGGGATGCTACAGTTGGAAGCATGTGATGCTACATCAATAGTAACAGCAATTAGGGAATTCTATAGGAAACATGAACTTGACCTGAAAAAAATGGTTATTTTCACCTCTGATGGTGCCTCTGTTATGTTGGGTAAAATAGATGGTGTTGCAGCACAGCTGAGAAAAGACATTCCACATTTAGTGCAGCAACATTGTGTTGCACATCGGGAAGATTTGGGACTTTCTGATTCATGGAAAGAAGTAAAATTGATGAAAGAAGTAGAAACTGTAATGAGAACTGTGTACACAGAGTTCTGTCGGTCTTCTACTAAATGATGCAAATTTCAAGAAATAGCAGATGCATCTGAATGTGAATCAATTGCTTTCAGACCTCTGAATGAAGTGCGCTGGTTATCTAGACACTTTGCACTTAAAGCAATTATTCGAAATTATGATCCCCTGTTAAAATATTTTGAAGAAGACAAAGATAATGATCCTATTGCAAAGTACTACTATAAGAAGCTGAACAGTTAACAATTTCATATTTCACTTGAAGTTTTGAATGATTTCTTATCAGAACTGGCTTCCTTAACCATGGCATTTCAAAAACGTGGTTTGACACCATTGGAAGCTTATCTTGCACAGGGTAAATTGAACAAATTTTGAATGCAATACTTAGGCAACAAGGTTAAGTGGAGTGATAAAGTCAACAGTCTTCTTGACAACAGGATGAGGTCTGGAGAAAAAGTTTCAGTGGATACTAATTCCATATTAACCTTCATCAACATCCTATGTTTGCATCTGGGTGAAAGATTTCCTGAAAATGAAGTTGACTGTACCGCAATATCACAATGCGATTTTGACTTCGGAAATGGACATATCAGATCTCTTTGTTTAAAGTATAAACAATTTCTTCCGGAGGAAAGTGTTATTATTCAGCAATACAATGACTTTAAATTCCTTGTTGCAGAAAAAATCTAAAGCAATCTGATAAACAGCTTTCCAGAAATGACGAAATTTGCATTTCAGAATGATCAATTTGCAGATTTAGCAAAATTGATGGACATTGGTGCCACATTCTTAGCATCTAGTTCAGATTGTGAGCGTGGTTTTAGTCTAATGAACAATTTGAAGACTAAACAAAGGAATCGTTTACATTTAGAGCATTTGGAAATGCTGATGGCATGTTAATTCACCTTCAAGATGGAGACTCAACAGATCTTGACAGAATTTATTCGGACTAGATAAATATGAAAGATCGTAGGGAAAAACTTTGAAAACTAAATTGCTGTTATTTTCTAAATTTTAAGTATAAAGTACAATGATAACTTATTTATAGGTAGCGCTCAATGAAACATTTCAATGAAACATAATTTATGTTTATTGAAATGAGACTTTGTTACATAAAGTGTAACTAAAATTACATTGTGTTTTCGTTAATTCAGACTAAACTCAAAGACCTGTCCATTAATGCCCATAACTGAACTCCGGGCCCTCTGGCAATCATTTTTATAGCGCACACAAATTTAGTTTTTCTTTAAAATGAGCACAGATTAAATTTTTTGCACACAACAGCCTATGAAAAATTAGAGGGAACTTTGGTCCAGAGGTGCAGCGGGCAGGAGTGAACTTTCCGCGCTCCTGCCCTGCTGCTAACCCGGTCGGTGGTGGATCCCGCTAGATCGGGTTTCTTCAGCAGGATCGTTCTTTGGCGCTGTTGCTTGGCGCTGAGTGGTCAGTCAGGAAGCCACTCAGCGCTGAGCAGCAGCACCAAAGCACGCTACCGCTCAGCGGCTGAAGAAACCCGATTTCGCAGCAGCTACCATCGACTGGGTTAGCAGTGGAGCAGGTGCACATAAAGCTTGCTCTTGCCTGCTGTACTTCTGGACCACCAGAGATCAGCCGAGGAGGTACGAGGATAGGGCAGGGAGGGGGAACAGGGTTCAGAGCCTGATGTGCGGCCTGCAATAATTCTGGGAGGGGGGCGCTGACCTGATTATAAGCCAGGACCCCCATTTTTGGGCCAATTTTTTGGCCCCCTAAATACCGGTTTATATTCAAGTATATACGGTAAATCTTCCTTCTTAACCAAAGATCAGCAAATTCTTTTAGTAATCTTATTCTAACCTCTCGCTATGCTTTTCTGAAAAACAAATAGTCGGCTCTGTTTAAGTGCACGCCCTTTGGACCGGGTCTCCACGTGCGCTTAAACGGAGTGTGCACTTAATAGGAGTTGGGGGGGGGTTAGGGGAGGGGAGTCTGTAGTTAAGCTGGCTCAGTTTAAATATGACACATGGGCTGCTGGAGCCTAAAATACAGGAAAGCTATGCCCTACAGCTTGAGTGGAAGTGGAGCACTCGCTTTCCCAGCTGTCCCAGCACTTAAGCTGCTGTGTGAAATCTAGCCATTCCCAGTCAGAATGTGGTTGCATTTAACCGGAGTGAACGTAACATGAAAGAATAGAGGTTGGACCTATGACAGTGTGCATAAGCGTATTGTGTGCTTATCCGAATTGCAAATATCCTAAGTTTACTTCCATTGACTTTAATGTAAGAAAAACACCAGAACCGTGGTGGTAGGCTGCGGATAACCAACGTGCGCTTAGGTGGAGTCGACTGTAATGCTAATGGTGTTCTTTTTTTTAAAATATACCTCTATATCTCCAGCTGGATTCAAAGTAGTTTACAAAAAGCTTACAAAGAGTGAATAAGGACAAAAAACTAGAAATTAAACACAGCATTATAAGGCATGTGTTGAGCAAAGCCCATTTCTCAAAGAAGTAGGTTTACAGCAATCTGTGAAAAGAGCGGTAAGTAGGTATAGATCTAATTTCAGCTGGTAGGCCATTCCAGATTTTAGCTCCCAGAAATCAAAGATGCGCTTATGATGTACTGTGAAGTCAATAACAATGCTCACTTATTGATGATGGTCATTGGCCAGCTAGTGCCTTGAAAATAATGGAAACAAATTTGAATCTGGTTCTGTATTGAATTGGTAATCAATGCAGAGCATTCGTAATGTAGGACTTATTCTGTCAGATCTTTTTAGTCCACAAATCAGTCTGCCTTCTGTATTTTGTAGGAGCTGAATTAGATTCTGAAGTTACTTTATGATGCCCTCCATATAGTGGGTTGCAATAATCAATTTGAGGTAACAATTTAGCCTGAGATATGGTACAAAAAGCTACTGCATTCTAAAGATGATTTAATACTGCATAGTTGACATAACTTGTGGAATACCTTCGTAACAAGAAAATTTACTTGATTCTTCATAGTTAATCCCGAGTCTAGTATAACACCTAAAACTTGATTTATTTTCAATTTGGAGAGTTTCTCCAGACAGAAGATGGAAACGTTTACAAGAGATGTCCTCATAATCACCAAATCAGATGATTTTAGATTTTTGCTTATTTAGTTTGAAGAAATTCTCTTTAGTCCAAGAACAAATGGCCTTTAATAGAGCATCAACAGTATTGGCGTAAGAGTCCAATGCTGGACAAAGTAAAAGATGGCATCAGCATAAGACCATCCATATTGACCTAATGTACCGTATTTTTCGCTCCATAAGATGCACTTTTTTCCCACCCAAAAGTTGGTGGAAATGGTGCATCTTATGCAGTGAAGATAAATTTTTTAAATACCCCCCACCCCATCGTACCTTTTTAAATGTCCTATTGTTGGGTGGTTCCCGGGCTGACTGCGGCCTGCCCCCTGCTGCTGCTCCCCGCTCGCCTGCCTGTTGCCGCCATTGCTCCCTGCTCGCCGCCACTGCGCTGCAATTCCGAGAAGGGTCTTCCCTTCTCTCTGACATCAGAACTGATGGGGGAAGGCTTGTGGGCCGGTGATGTGCAATCGCTGCATGCTGGCCCTTCCCTTCCTGGGGTTGTGGCGAGCGGCGGCGGACTGGAGGCAGAGGAGGAGAAATGGTGGCGGGTAGGCAGGCTTCGGCGCCACAGGGAGGGAGGAAGGCAGGCTTTGGCACCGGAGGGAGGAAGGCAGGCTTTGGCACGGCAGGGAGCGAGGGAGGGAGTATGAAGGACAAAGGCTGGAAGGCAGTGAGTGGGAGGAGGCACGAACACGGGACATAGGAGGGAGGGAGGATGAAGGATAAAGGCTGGAAGGCAGTGAGGGGGAGGAGACACAAACTCGGGACATGGGAGGGAGGGAGGACAAAGGCAGTGAGGGGGAGGAGGCGTGAACTTGGGATATGGGAGGGAGGACGAAGGACAAAGGCTGGAAGGCAGTGAAGGGGAGGGGGCACGAACTGGAGACATGGGAGGGAGGGAATAGAAAGGGACAATTGTTGGGCTTGAGTGAAGGAAGACAGGAAGGAGACTCATGAAATCACCAGATAACAAAGGTAGGAAAAATAATTGAAAATAAAATTTAGTGATCAAAGTGTGTCAGTTTTGAGAATTTATATCTGCTCTGTGTATATGAAAAATGAAAGGAACAGGGTACAGAGCCTGGCAGGGAGTGAAGGGGGCTGGGAGCAGAACCTGGTATATATTAGTACACAATTTGGTTCAGAATGTGTGTGTTTTTTCTTGTTTTCCTACTCAAAATCTAGGGTGTGTCTTATGGATCGAAAAAGCCTGGAATGCGCTCCCGAGAGAGGTGGTGGAGAGTAAAACTGTGACTGAGTTCAAAGAAGCGTGGGATGAACACAGAAGATTTAGAATCAGAAAATAATATTAAAGATTGAACTAGGCCAGTTACTGGGCAGACTTGTATGGTCTGCGTCTGTGTATGGTCGTTTGGAGGAGGATGGGCAGGGGAGGGCTTCAATGGCTGGGAGGGTATAGATGGGCTGGAGTAAGTCTTAACAGAGATTTCGGCAGTTGGAACCCAAGCACAGTACCGGGTAAAGCTTTGGATTCTCGCCCAGAAATAGCTAAGAAGAAAAAAAAAAAAAAAAATTTAAATTGAATCAGGTTGGGCAGACTGGATGGACCATTCGGGTCTTTATCTGCCGTCATCTACTATGTTACTATGTTAAACTCCTAATGATCTTAGGAAAATATTAAATAATAAAGTAGAGAGCGGTGAGCCTTGTGTTTGTTTATATTTGTTGTGAATTTGATATACTGCTCTGGCATTGACTGATCTAAGCGGTTTACAGAATAAAGGAATGTACATAAAATTGAAAATGGAAAGGAACTCCATAAATTTAGATAAGACAGAGAAGATAGACAGAATAAATAGAATTATTACAACGTCAAATCAACTTTAAAAATCTGCACAGAAAACCCAGTAGCGGCCTTACATTGCCAAATTAGTTTTGTTGCAAAAATAAGGGGAGGGGAAAATCCATCAAAAGCCTAGTTGAAGCAGAAAGTTTTTAATTTTACCTTTTTAAATTTTTTAAAGCTAAGCTCACTTTGGAAGTCTACACTCAGGTTGCCAATGTTCAGAGAATTCCTATACTCTATATCAGTGTTTTTCAACCGCTGTTCCGCGGCACACTAGTGTGCCACGAGATGTTGCCTGGTGTGCCGCAGGGCAGCCATCAGGGCAGTACTACCAGTCCTGCATTCAGGGGCCCGGAGCTGACAGGGGGCCCGAGGCAGGGGCGCCAGTAGCTCGCCAAGGCAAAGTGAGTCGTTCACCCAGGACTCACTTTGTCTTGGCGATCTAATCTGTCGAGCCGATAAGTCTTCTTCTCCCCGACGTCAATTCTGCAGTCGGAGAGGAAGTTCGGGCCAGCCAATCGCTGCCTGGCTGGGCGGAACTTCCTCTCCGATTGCAGAATTGACGTCAGGGAGAGCATGTGTCGGCGTCGGCTTTGGGGCCTGTTATCCATTTGTGGGTCCTGTTCCCCGATGGCAGTGGCAGTGGCTTGGGGAACGGCAGGGAGAAAGAAAGAAAGGGGGCAGGCAGGGAAACAGAAGGAAAGAAGAGAAACAGAAAAAAAGAAAGAAAGGTCAGGGAGAGAGGAAGAAAAAGTTGGGGGAGGGAATGAGGTGTGGAGGAGAGAAAGCATACAGGCTGATAGAAGGGAAGAAAGATTGGATGCACAGTCAGAAGAAGAAAGTGCAACCAGAAATCACCAGACAAGGTAGGAAAAATGATTTTATTTTAAATTTAGCAAAGTGGAGGCAGTATTACTACAATTTTCAAAGGAATTTGCCCAAATAACTTAATAGTTAACTGGGTAAATTCCCAGAGATGAAAACTTCCCTTCACTTACTATGCACAGTTCTGAATTTATATCTGCTGTCTATATTTTACAATATGGTCACCTTTTACTAAACCGCAATAGTGTTTTTTAGTGCAGGGAGCCTATGAGCGTCAAGAGCAGCGCTGGGCATTCAGCGCAGCTCCCTGTGCTAAAAACTGCTATTGTGGTTTAATAAAAAGGATGGAGAGTATATTTGTCTATTTTTGTATGCTATAAAAACCAAATACAGAGAGAGACAGAGAGCTGTTGACGAAGAGCTACGTGTGTGTCTTTCTTCGATTCCAGCCAGAATATCAGCTTTGTGTTCAGCCAAACAGGCCCAGGTTTCGCACTGAATAAAGTATTTTATAATTTTTCACTATTCTGTTTACTTAATATTTCATAATAAAGTAATTATAAAATACTTTCTTTGTGTTTATTTGATTCCTATTCAAGAGAATTACTTTATATATCTATATATATAAAATCGGAGGTATGTATGTGTGTGTGTATGTGTGTATGTGCCGCGATCACGCAAAAACGGCTTGACCGATTTGAACGAAACTTGGTATGCAGATCCCTCACTACCTGGGATGATATGTTCTGGGGGTCTCGCGGCCCACCTGCACACGTGGGCGGAGCTACAAACAGAAAATCAGATTTCACCCATTCATGTCAATGGAAAAAATGTAAAAAGCTGCCAACGCAAAAACGGCTTGCCCGATTTGAATGAAACTTGGTATGCAGATCCCTCACTACCTGGGATGATATGTTCTGGGGGTCTCGCGGCCCACCTGCACACGTGGACGGAGCTACAAACAGAAAATCTGATTTCACCCATTCAAGTCAATGGAAAAAATGTAAAAAGCTGTGGGACCGATTTGAACGCAAATTGGTATGCAGATCCCTCACTACCTGGGGTGATATGTTCTGGGGGTCTCGCGGCCCACCTGCACACGTGGGCGGAGCTACAAACAGAAAATCAGATTTTACCCATTCACGTCAATGGAAAAAATGTAAAAAGCTGTGGGACCGATTTGAACAAAACTTGGTATGCAGATCCCTCACTACCTGGGGTGATATGTTCTGGGGGTCTCGCTGCCCACCTGTACACGTGGGCGGAGCTACAAACAGAAAATCAGATTTCACCCATTCAAGGCAATGGAAAAAATGTAAAAAGCTGTGGGACCGATTTGAACGAAACTTGGTATGCAGATCCCTCACTACCTGGGGTGATATGTTCTGGGGGTCTCGCGGCCCACCTGCACATGTGGGCGGAGCTACAAACAGAAAATCTGATTTCACCCATTCAAGGCAATGGAAAAAATGTAAAAAGCTGTGGGACCGATTTGAACGAAACTTGGTATGCAGATCCCTCACTACCTGGGGTGATATGTTCTGGGGGTCTCGCGGCCCACCTGCACATGTGGGCGGAGCTACAAACAGAAAATCTGATTTCACCCATTCAAGTCAATGGTAAAAATGTAAAAAGCTGTGGGACTGATTTGAACGAAACTTGATATGCAGATCCCTCACTACCTGGGGTGATATGTTCTGGGGGTCTCGCGGCCCACCTGCACACGTGGGCGGAGCTACAAACAGAAAATCAGATTTTACCCATTCAAGGCAATGGAAAATATGTAAAAAGCTGTGGGACCGATTTGAACGAAACTTGGTATGCAGATCCCTCACTACCTGGGGTGATATGTTCTGGGGGTCTTGCGGCCCACCTGCACACATGGGCGGAGCTACAAACAGAAAATCTGATTTCACCCATTTAAGTCAATGGGAAAAATGTAAAAAGCTGTGGGACCGATTTGAACGAAACTTGATATGCAGATCCCTCACTACCTGGGGTGATATGTTCTGGGGGTCTCGCGGCCCACCTGCACACATGGGCGGAGCTACAAACAGAAAATCAGATTTCACCCATTCATGTCAATGGAAAAAATGTAAAGAGCTGCCATTCTCACAGTAATTCAAAAACGGCTTGACCGATTTGACCGAAACTTGGTATGCAGATCCCTCACTACCTGGGGTGATATGTTCTGGGGGTCTCGCGGCCCACCTGCACACGTGGGCGGAGCTACAAACAGAAAATCAGATTTCACCCATTCATGTCAATGGAAAAAATGTAAAAAGCTGCCATTCTCACAGTAATTCCAACTACCTGTGGTGATATGTTCTGGGGGTCTCGCGGCCCACCTGCTCACGTGGGCGGAGCTACAAACAGAACATCAGATTTCACCCATTCATATCAATGGAAAAAAAGTAAAACGCTGCCATTCTCACAGTAATTCAAAAACGGCTTGACCGATTTGAACAAAACTTGGTATGCAGATCCCTCATTACCTGGGGTGATATGTTCTGGGGGTCTCACGGCCCACCTGCACACGTGGGCGGAGCTACAAACAGAAAATCAGATTTTACCCATTCATGTCAATGGAAAAAATGTAAAAAGCTGCCATTCTCACAGTAATTCCAACTACCTGGGGTGATATGTCCTGGGGGTCTCGCGGCCCACCTGCACACGTGGGCGGAGCTACAAACAGAACATCAGATTTCACCCATTCATGTCAATGGAAAAAATGTAAACAGCTGCCGTTCTCACAGTAAATCTAAAACGGCTTGACCGATTTGAACGAAACTTGGTATGCAGATCCCTCACTAACTGGGGTGATATGTTCTGGGGGTCTCTTCACCCAAGAATTTATATGTTCTTGCTCCTGGAGGTGAAACTAAAAATGTTGTTTATAATCAAGTTTTGTGTTAGTTGTATTGTATTCATTTTGTCAAATATTTCACATTATAATTTGAATATTGTACTTTTTATAAAGCTGTAAAAAAATAATTTCATTCACCACTATAAAGTATCTTTATTTGAATCCATTTACAGTGTTATTGCTATAATTAAATACCCGTGCAACGCCGGGGCATCAGCTAGTAGTCAATATAGGCACAGAGTTAAATTTTTTAACATTTTCTAATGGTGGTGTGCCTCGTGATTTTTTTCATGAAACAAGTGTGCCTTTGCCCAAAAAAGGTTGAAAAACACTGCTCTATATGACTGTGCTGGAATATCTGTTTTAACTGATAACATGGAAGAAAGTCAAAGAAGGTGGTATAGCTAAACAGAAATAAAGCAATTTAGACCTAATTCAAAGATATAGATCCCCCCCCCCCATGTACATGCACAGCAGAAGGAATTATTAATGACTAGAGCTCTCAGACTGGTAACCAGTGTCTGATGTAATGTAACCCACCCACAATAAAATGTTGAAACATTTTCATCCTAGCAATTCCATATACATGTGGTGGGTTAGTGGGTACATGCCTGTCAATTAATTTACCTGTGATTTAGGCACTTATGTGTGCCTAACACAAGAAAAATGGATTGATACAAAATGTGTTGAAGCATTCTGTGTTAGTTCTGCCATCTGTGCATGCTAACCAGATGCATAGAATGGTCATGGATGTGCTTTTCAGCTAGCTCGCTAACATTACCACTGTGCTACCTGGTTAGTATATCCATAATGTGAGAGCCCTTAGCATTTCCTAGAGGTTGTAAGCGTTTTTTAAACATTAGTGACAGAAAATGATATAATTGAAAAATGCCTATTTTTATATATATGCTAAGAATGGACTTAGCGCATGAAAAAGTCCTGCGCTCAGCCCATTTGCTAGCACTTCTTAATAAAAGGGCCCCTTTAGATTATTCATTTGTGCTCACAGCTTAACTTTACTGTTTTGTGTTTATTTACCCTACTATTTTTTTTAATTAAAATGCTTTGTTATTCATAGGAGCTGATTTTAAATAGAATTTTAAAAGAATTCTTGAACATTAAAACAAGGAAACGTTGCAAAAGTAAGTTAAAATTATGCAAATTTATGTATATATATGAATAGATAGTAATTTTGTAACAGGTTGCCTAGGTTGATAACTAAAGCTTGGGCCCTGTTTCAAGTCTGTTTTATAAAGACATAAACATCTGTGCCCATAAAAGCTGCAGACGTTGTGTCTGCATGGGCTTTTATTGTAAATCATCTTGAATCTCCTATAGGCATAGTGCGAACCATAAATAATAGATTAGATTAGATATCTGTGCCTTCATTTTAATCTAATCTACACGTGGGAACTCTAAATGTCTGTGACTTCAAATGCATGCATATTTGGATGTTTTGTACAGTACCTGCATAAATCACAGTTCCATCTAAAATGCAAACCTATACATAAGTTGGGTTGTATAAAATAACAAACAAAAATTAACCCTTAATACTCCACAAACCCGAAGGTCAATCAAGACAAGAACAAAAATACTGTGGAGACGATGATGTCCAAGATGCTGGTCTTACACTTCTCCCTCAGTATTCGCGGGGGTTAGGGGCAGAACCGGCCTGTGAATATTAAAAAAAACAAAAAAAAAAAACCACAAATAATATTCGGGCCCATTCTGACCCAGCCTTCCCCCGGAATCCTGGACCTTACCTTAAGCCCTTTGAGACTCCCTGGAACCTTACCTGGTGGTCTAGCGGGCTTTCGGGGCAGGAGCAATCTCCCTACGCTCCTGCCCCGTGCAGATCACTCATAAGAAATGGCTGCAGTGAGCTCCCGTCATAGTCTTATGAGTGATCTGCATGGGACAGGAGCATAGGAAGATCGCTCCTGCCCCGAACTTGCATAAAATAGTGAAAGATGCCTGATAGATGCCTTAATACATACAGCATGCCTTAGGTTTTAGGATTTGATCCACGTTTTTGCATTAGGACTTTCAGGGTATGTATTCAATTGATCATTTTAGTATGGATTCTTCTTCATTCTGTTTATTCTGACCCCTTTAGGCATGCTGTATATATTAAGGCATCTATCAGGCATCTCTTCAAATTCACCTTTATTCACTTATATCACTTCAAATGCTATTTTATGCAAGTTCACATTTTTAGAATGAGGAATTCACAGTTATGATTCGGTCACTTTGAGACACTCTTCCACATTTACACTTATTTTATAGCTCATTTGCTACTTCTTTTTTAAAAAATACATTTTTGGCACCAGTCACTTTTGCTTCGTTAAACCACGTTCCACAGTATGCTTCACTGCAAATAAACCACACTATTTTAGGACACACTCCATTAATCATTTTATTATCCATAGACCTCCTGAGGAAGACAGGGTCGCCGAAACACGGACCGTGTTTGGTCCTTAGTCCCCAATTTTGGGGTCCTTGACATCTCATCATGTGGATTAATTGACTGTATTTTTAATAAAGATCTGCATCTTGGACATCGTCATCTCCACAGTGTTTTTGTTCTTGGGTTGCATAAAATTGCATTACATTATGTCACAGATAAGAACATAAGAAGTTGCCTCCGCTGAGGCAGACCAGAGGTCCATCTCGCCCAGCGGTCCGCTCCCGCGGCAGCCCATCAGGCCCATTGCCTGAGCAGTGGTCCCAGACTATCCCTATAACCTACCCCTACTCCTATCTGTACCCCTCAATTCCTTTATCCTCTAGGATCCTATCCAAACCTTCTTTGAAGCCTTGTAACGTGCTCCGGCCTATCACAGCCTCCGGAAGCGCGTTCCATGTATCCACCACCCTCTGGGTGAAAAAAGAACTTTCTGGCATTTGTTCTAAACCTGTCCCCTTTTAATTTCTCTGAGTGCCCCCTTGTACTTGTGGTTCCCCTTAATCTGAAAAATCTGTCCCTGTCTACCTTTTCTATACCCTTCAGGATCTTGAAGGTTTCTATCATGTCTCCGCTTTTCCAGGGAGAACAGCCCCAGCTTTTTCAGTCTGTCAGTATATGAAAGGTTTTCCATACCCCTTATCAGTTTAGTTGCTCTTCTCTGGACTCCCTCAAGTACCGCCATGTCCTTCTTGAGATACGGTGACCAGTACTGGACACAGTACTCCAGATGCGGTCGCACCATTGCACGATACAGTGGCAGGATGACCTCCTTCGTCCTGGTCGTGATACCCTTCTTAATGATACTCAACATTTTGTTTGCTTTTCTTGAGGCTGTGGCGCACTGTGCCGACGCCTTCAAGGTTGTGTCTACCATCACTCCCAGGTCTCTTTCAAGGTTACTTACCCCTAGCAGTGATCCCCCATTTTGCAGCTGAACATTGGGTTCTTTTTCCCTACATGCATGACCTTGCATTTCCCTACGTTAAAGTTCATTTGCCACTTTTTGGCCCATTCTTCTAGTATCGTTAGGTCCCTTTGCAGATCTTCGCAGTCTTCCATGGTTTCAACCCTGCGGTAGAGTTTGGTGTCATCCGTAAATTTAATAACTTCGCAATTTGTTCCCGCCTCCAGGTCATTAATAAATATATTGAACAGGAGCGGTCCCAGCACCGACCCCTGCGGAACTCCGCTCGCGACCCATTGCCAGTCTGAGTAATGGCCCTTTACTCCAACCCTCTGTTTCCTGTCCGCCAGCCAGTTTTTGATCCATCGGTGGACCTCCCCTTGCACCCCATGTTTCCACAGCTTTTTAAGCAGTCTTTCGTGCGGTACCTTGTCGAAGGCTTTTTGAAAGTCATGGTAAATGATGTCAATGGATTCCCCTTTATCCACCTGGCTGTTTACACCTTCAAAGAAGTACAATAAGTTTGTGAGGCATGACCTACCTTTGCAGAAGCCCTGCTGACTCGACTTTAGCTGTCCTTTGCAGGTCCCCCTAGTCCGCTGAGGATTTGGTCGAGTGTCATCTCCACGTGTTGGTTCCGTGACCAGCTGTTCCATGAAACAGTCCCTCGTGGTTTCCAGGAATTTGGTCTCCCTGATGCAGTGTGAGTGTCGAATACTCCAGTCTATCCTAGGGTAGTTGAAATCCCCCATCACCATCACACTTCCGCTTTTGCATACCTGCCTCAGCTCAGCCTCCAGGTCCTGGCCGAGTGCTTCCGGTTGTTCAGGTGGGCGATAGTACAGACCCAATTTTGTATCTGCTCCAGTTCCTCCAGGTAGCTTAACCCATAGTGATTCCAAGTCATCCGCCCTTACTGTTGTTTCCATCCTGGTTGAAGGTATGAAGTCTTTTATATAAAGCGCTATTCCTCCACCCTTCTTGTGTGTCCTGTCTCTCCTGTAGAGTTTGTACCCTGATATGGCCACATCCCATTTGTTGTCATCAGTCCACCACGTTTCTGTGACTCCAATTATGATCATTTATATTCTGCATTTACCTATAATGTTCAATGTGGATCACAATAAAAATAATCCAGCTCAAATTATTTACTGGGAACATATATAGCCAGATATGTATACATAACCAATTATAATTAAAAATTTAATCATTTAAATTGGGGTGGATTTGATTTAAATCGCAATTTAAATCATGGTTTTCTACAGAATGACTCATTCTTGCTGGTATAATCTTAATATTTACAACCAGACGAAGGTTTAATTTTTTTTTTCTTAAATAACTTTTCAGATTAGCTTTACAGTTTTTATATTAAAAAAAACAGATTAAGTTATACTATTAGATTCATAGTTTGTCACAATAATTTTATAATTATTTATCTCCAGTTTAGGTTAATTATTCTTATTTGGACAACTTTTGTGCTGTACTTTATTGAAAGGAGAAAAATAATCATTACCTTAATAACAATTTAAATAGTTTTATTTAACCAAAACAATAACATTATAGCATATGCATTCTTGTATTTGCTTAAACATCTGTGTTAACTGATGTGGTTAAACAAAATATCTTAAAAAAAAACAAACAACTTAGATTATCAGCCAGATTCACAAATGAAGAACTTAAAATATTGTCTTCTGTAGCTCACTCATCTTCACCTTCTTTTTCATATTCTGGAAAAGAAAAACAAGCTTTCTTGCTTAGTTGGGTTCTAAACATTTTTCTAAATTTGGAATGAATGAGTCCAAAGGAAGAGAATATTCTTTCTTTGGTAGCAGAAGGAAGCTACTGCTGTTAAAAGTGAAATCTTTACTTCAACAGTCTTTAAATCTAAGTGCTTAAAAATGGACCTCCACTAGTTCACTGATGTGACTTTCTTTAAAACATTGGCAAACTTATATTTCTTGAATGGTTCCCCCCTTAGCTCTGAAGTTTATTATAGTTTGCATTACAGATAGCTATGCAATGGGTATCCAGGAATAAATCTAACTCCTCTTCTTCAGCACTTAAGGTTTGACCCTTGATACCGGCTATTGACCCTTGATACCGACTATTGACAATATTTGCAAGAAAATGAGTTGGCGACAGTGCTTGTCCCGTTTGTTTGTTTTTAATGCTTGTAATTTAATTCTGCAAAGTAATCAACAAGCCACTGTTGTTCAGTCTGACAAGTCATATACTGGTTTGTCTAATACAACTAATTTAAAGGACAAGCAAGTATTGAATGCATCTACCCTTGGGGGTGCATCTATCATATGTATGGACCTTCAGGCAGCAATCGGGTATATAACCAGTTGCTTAATGCTTCGTCGGTCCAACCTTTATTAATTCAATGAATCACTCTCCTATTTATCTAAGTGCCATTTTTTTTTGTGATGTATTTTTTTATATATATAAAACCTATCATTTTTTCAATAACAGACCATCACTTAGCTTATAGTGAACCTGTGCTGTCTTCACCTCTCCCGACATGCATGTTTCAAAAAAGAAACCTTTCTTCAGGGTCGAGGGAAACTGTAAACACATAAAATCATGCCTTACTTTCTCATAAATATAAGACAAACTACAACAGATAATGCCTTTCCTCACTCATGCTTAGGAATAAAAGTGAAAATAGAACCACAGGAACCCTGCGCTTACCGGTTTGAGGGAGCTGCAATTGCCTTATAACATGGCCGCGATTTGCAAGTTTGCTCATTAAATACAGCTGGCCACTCGCACATGATCGGGAGCCAGGTTTAAATGAGGAGACTGAAGGGTTGTCTATCCTATTAGAGCTGAATGATGTCATTTCCGGTTCAGCCTGAGTTGTGCCCTACAACGGGAGTAGGATGATGTCAGACTCCCGATCATGTGCGAGTGGCCAGCTGTATTTAATGAGCAAACTTGTAAATCGCGGCCATGTTACAAGGCAATTGCAGCTCCCTCAAACCGGTAAGCGCAGGGTTCCTGTGGTTCTATTTTTACTTTTATTCCTAAGCATGAGTGAGGAAAGGCATTATCTGTTGTAGTTTGTCTTATATTTATGAGAAAGTAAGGCATGATTTTATGTGTTTACAGTTTCCCTCGACCCTGAAGAAAGGTTTCTTTTTTGAAACATGCATGTCGGGAGAGGTGAAGACAGCACAGGCTCACTATAAGCTAAGTGATGGTCTGTTATTGAAAAAATGATAGGTTTTATATATATAAAAAAATACATCACTAAAAAAAATGGCACTTAGATAAATAGGAGAGTGATTCATTGAATTAATAAAGGTTGGACCGACGAAGCATTAAGCAACTGGTTATATACCCGATTGCTGCCTGAAGGTCCATACATTTGATAGATGCACCCCCAAGGGTAGATGCATTCAATACTTTCTTGTCCTTTAAGTTAGTTGTATTAGACAAACCAGCATATTACTTGTAATTTAATTCTGTCATTGTGCAATTCTGTTTTTAAGTACTTAATCAATTCCTTTTAAATTTCAGGAGCATCGGCAATAAAACAGCTATTTTTCTATATTTTGTTAAGTTTCAGATTTCTCAGTATATCTTCAGCATTTCTCTTAAGCCCAATGTTGAGAATTTTGGCTGCAACACTGCCATCTATTTTCTCTCAATTTTGTTCACAAAGTGTCATCAGAATAGGCCAGTTCTTGATATGTTACGTTACATTGATGCCTTCTATCTTGCCAATACCTTTCAGTTCTAGGCAGTTTATAACAAGAAATTAGCCTGGGCATTCCCAGGGAGATTACAAGGTTGATAGCTATAGTATGTATCGGGATCTGGGAATGGTCGGTACGGTTTGTTTGGTTAGATCATTTGACAAATTTCTTGAATAGTATGGTTTTCAGTTCTTTCCTGAATGTTTTGCAGTTGGGTGTCATGGTCAGCAGATTTGAGAGGTGGTGATCTAATTTTGGTGTTCTGGTGGCTAGTAGACCATCGTATTTTTTTTTTGCTTTGCATGCCTTTGATTAGGGGGTGGGTAAAGTGTGCTTGAGTTCTCCTTGGTCTGGATGTGTTTTTCCTGATTAGGTGGTTGTTCATATAGCTTGGTTCATTTCCATTTAGGGCTTTGAATAGTCCACTACAGAGTTCCATCTACAGTAACATCTTGTAGGAGTGTTAGCTTGGTTCCACCCATTCTTTTCAGAGCTGCTGCTGCAGCAAAATGATTGCTAGGGAAGTATTTAGTAATTTTAGATTATATCTCAAAGATAGATCAAATTGCAGCGGGGTTATTCTATATGTTAAAGAGGGACTTGAATAATGTTCCCTCTAAGGATTGATGAGGTGTGTGCAAAAAAAAAATATGCATGAGTGACAAGTTACATACTCTACAAATTTATGAGCAGGCGCGGAGGACGCATTTTTAAACAAATGTAGTTTATCCTTGTACTCCTTATGTAATTTTAATCATCTATGGATATGTTTATTGTTCAAATGGTTTTATTTATTTCCCCAAATTTATTTTTGTTATACGCACTGAAAATATTTGATATTGCGTTTAAATCAAAATCTCAATAAACTTGAAGCGAGTGCCCGTGAGATTGTGGGAGGGTTAAATACTCAAAGCTTAGAAGAATAACAATTTACTTAAAGTTTTTGTTACGCCAGCTTTCTGGTATCTTTACATACAGTGGCGTACCTAGCATATGTAACACCCGGAGACCATCATTTTTTGGCACCCCCCCATCTGTAAGAAAAACATGATTTTTAGTAACAAACCACACGTCACACATGAGTACCTAGGAAAAGGCAGCATCTTAAATATTGCAGTGAGCAGTACATCAATACACCCATTGTAAAACTAAACAAGCCAGACCAGCACAGATCAATCCTACACCGTCAATCCTAACAGAAAACCATGTCTTTCGAACACAGAAAACACCTTTGCCTAGTATGGAATATGTCATCACAAACTAACCCCTCACCCTTTTACAAAACTGTAGTATGGATTTTAGCCACAGTGCTAACAGCCCTGACGCTCATAGAATTCTGAGCATCAGAGCTGCTACCACCACGGTTGGCGCTAAAAAACGCTCCACAGTTTTGTAAAAGGAGGGATAAAATAGAAATACACAGCTTCAACGCTCTAGCTCAGAGGTGCCCAAACTTTTGGGGCTTGCGGGCTACTTTAAAATGACCAAGTTAAAATGATCTGCCAACAATAAAATTAAAAAACACAAAGCACACTATACGCTGAGAAAATGTTAATTATCTTTCCTATTCTGGGTTTTTTTCAAAGAGGTCAAGGCAGAGGACTCTATGCATTGTCACCTCAGTAACAACCATACAAAAATAGTCAAATATATCCCCCTCCCTTTTTGCTAAACCACGATAGCAGTTTTTAGCGCAGGTAGCTGCGCTGAATGCCCAGCGCTGCTCTCGACGCTCATAGGCTCCCTGCGCTAAAAAACACTATTGCGATTTAGTAAAAGGGGGCCATAGTGCAAAATATAGACAGCAGATATAAATTCATACACATTTTGATCACTACATTTAAAATAAAATCATTTTTCCTACCTTGTCTGGTGATTTAATGAGTCTCTGGTTGCACTTTCATCTTCTGACTGTGCATCCAATCTTTCTTCCCTTCTTCAGTCTGTATGCTTCCTCTCCTCCAGACCTCATTCCCTCCCTTAACTTTTTCTTCCTCTCTCCTTGCCCTTTCTTTCTTTTTTTTCCTCTTGATGCCCCCTTTCTTTTTTTCTGTTTCCCTTCTGTCTCCCTGCCTGCCCCCTTTCTTTCTCCCTACCCTCCACAAAGCCACTGCTGCCACCATAGGGGGAAACAGGCCCCAAAGCCACCACCACGGCTGACCCAAACTCTCTCTGCTTCCCACCGGGCCAACCAGCAATCCTCCGACGTCAATTCTGCCGTCTGAGAGGAAGTTCCGCCCAGCCAGGCAGCGATTAGCTGGCCCGAACTTCTTCTCCGACTGCAGCCTAGGGCGGGTGCACATCCGGGGCGGACCGCCCCCCCCCCCCCCTTGGTAGGACACTGAAGACGTGGCAGCGGCTCCTCTCACGAATCCCCACCTGCGTCGGAAGTCCGATGCAGTCGGGGATCTTGAGAGGAGCCGCCACTGCATCTTTTAACTTTAAAACACAGGCCGCCGCCGCTTCCTCTCACCTCCTCCCGCCCTCGAGTGAGCGACAGAGGAAAGCGTATGAGCGACGCCACTGAAAATAGTGAGCGATCGCTCATGCGCTCACCTTAGAGGGAACACTGGACTTGAACCCACCAAAATAAACATTCTGCATTACATAGATAGCAATGTGGAATCCATATGAATAGAAATTCTATGTGTGAAGGGAAGGAATATACAGGTAGGGTTATATTACTGTCTCCTGGGACAGAATGAGCAGACAGATGAAGAAATGTTTTCAGAGATTAGGAGAGCTGGCAAATCAGGCAACAGTATACTAATGGGCGATTTAGATTACCCCAACATTGACTAGATAAATGTTACAACGGAGTGCTAAGGAGGTAAAATTCCTAGATGTCATAAATGACTACTTTTTGTAACATCTGGTCCAGGAACCATCAAGGGGAGGAGCTATTTTAGATTTGGTCCTTGGTGGAATGCAGGGCATAGTACGGGAGATAACTCTGTTGGGTTCACTGGGAAATGGTGATCATAATGTGATCAAATTTGAGCTGATATTTGGAGTGACATCACTAAAGAAATCTAAAAGGGTGACTATGATAAAATGAGGGAATTGGTTAAGAGGAAGCTAAATGGTGGCAAAGGTTAGGACTGTAAACCAGGCATGGACGTTGTTTAGAAAGCCCAGATCAGATGTATTCCATGTATTAACAAAGGTAGAAAGAAGAGGAAAAGAGCCAACATGGCTAAAAGGTGAAGTGAAAGGGCTTTTGAGAACAAAAAAAGAAATCATTTTAAAGAATGAAAAAAAGATCCAAGTGATGAAATGTAAGCACTAGCAAGTCAGATGCAAAACATTGATAAAGAATATAAGAAAGAATATGAAGAGAAATTTTCCAAAGAGGCAAAAACTCAAAGTAACAATTTTTTTTTAATGTATATCAGAAGCAGAAAACCTGTAAGGGAATCTGTGGGACCATTGGATGATCAAGGAGCAAAAGGGGTGCTCAGGGAGGATAAGGCCATAGCAGAGAGACTGAATGAATGAGTTCTTTGCTTCAGTATTTAGGGAAGATGTAAGAGATTTACTTAACCAGAAATGATTTTCAAGGGTGATGATGTGGAGGATCTTAAAGAAATCTTGGTGAATTTCGAAGATGTACTAAGCCAAATTGACAAGTTAGAGTGATAATTCACCTGGACCTGATGGTATACATCCCAGGGTACTGAAAGAACTCAAAACCGAAATTGCTGATCTGCTGTTAGTGATCTGTAACTTTGTCGCCAAAATCGTCTCTAGTACCTGAAGATTAGAGGGTGGCCAACGTTATGCCAATTTTTAAAAAGGGTTCCAGGGGAGATCCAGGAAATTACAGATCGGTAAGCCTGACTTCAGCGCCAGGCAAAATAGTTGCAACAATTATAAAAATAAAATAAAATTGTGGAACATATAGACAAACATGATTTAATGGGACAGAGGCATCATGGGTTCAGCCAAGGGAGGTCTTGCCTCACCAATTTGCTTGACTTCTTTGAAGATGTAGATAAACATGTGGATAAATGGGAGCCAGTTGATGTAGTGTAACCAGATTTTCAGAAAACTTTTGACAGTTCCTCATAAGATTTTCCTGTGAAAATTAAGAGTCATGGAATAGGAGGCATTATTCAGTTGTAGATTAGGAACTGGCCATCAGTCAGAAAACGCTCGAGTATGTCTGTTATCTTTACTCTTCTTTATGGAAAAGATTAAGTTTTTTCTTTTTTTTTTCTTTGCATCATCAAAAAAGATAATTCCAGAATCAACAATTAAGATCAACTCAGTATCATTTCCAATAAGCCCTACAATTAAAATCTTGGGAGTGGTTTTTGATAAGAGTCTAACTATGAAAAATCAAATAGATACTGTGGTCCAGAAGAGTTATTATACTCTATGTAAACTCTGCACTAGCAGAGCTTATTTTTATGCTACTGCCTTTACATTTTTAGTTCAAACGCTATTACTTGCATTCTGGACTACTACAATATTATATATCTGATAAGTACAAAGAAAAACTTGGCTAGGCTGACCTTGGTCCAAAATACAGCAGTTAGAATGATTTACAGACTGAGGAAGTATGATCATGTAACCCTCTATTACCGTGAGCTACATTGGCTCCCAGTTGAGGTCCGGATGATCTTTAAGTTGGGATGTTTATACTATAAAGTCGCTTTTGGTGCCGCTCAGCTTTACCTTGTTGATAGATTTGTTATTATGTTTCACGGGAACAGTAGACAATCCCATGCCCTATATATGTTCCCTTCTGTTAAGGGCTGTAAAAATAAGAAATATCCTATCAAGCAGCTCAATTCGATAAAGAATTCCACCCATTACTGACAAGATCAATATCTTATAAACATTACAAAAAACTTTTTTTCTAAATTTGTAGCTAGCTAATTCTTGTGTATTGCATTATCTTTGTATTCATTCATAGCATTATCTTTTGTAAACCGCATTGAACTAAAGGTTATGCGGTATAGAAATCTGTTATGTTATGTTATGGCCAACTCCAGACTTTGTCCCTTCTCTTTTTGCTGCACCATATGCCTGGAACAAACTGTCTGACTCGGTACATCAAGCTCTGTCTCCGGCAATATTTAAACCCAGACTCAAGCCCAATTTTTTGAAGCTGCTTTCCATTCCAAACTCCAACCCTCCTGCTAAGCACCAATATTTGTTTTATCATTCCCCTACCTGAACACTGTGTATAGATGTACCTTCTTGTCCAGTTAGTCTCTCTTGACTATATTGTAAGCTCTTTTTAGCAAGGACAGTCTTTTCTATGTTTTGATATACAGCGCTCCATATGTCTAGTAGTGCTATAGAAATTAATAGTAGTAGTTATTGGACAGAAATGGAAATGCACTTGTAGAATAGAAATAAATGGCAAACTTATCTTTCAGCTTGCTGGCTGGCTAGCAAGCTGAAAGATAAGTTTGCCATTTATTTCCATTCTACAAGTGCGTAGAGTACATTTTATAGCCTATGTGGCATTTCAACAAATATTTAACAAACTTAACCGTCAACTTAAAATTGTTTTGAACATGCGATGATTGGGTAGTGAGGCAGTAGTGTTGGGGTTCTCCCCTGTTATTGCCTTCATGTCTCTGAGCATAAGTTCTATCAGCAGTTGATGTACGTTTGTTTATAGAGTGATTTTTCTTTTTTTTTTAATTCTTTATTCATTTTTATAGTCAAATATATTTTATTGAGCTCAACAAAAGAAATGAAACAGGTAAGAATACGCATAACAGCTAAACAAGCTCAAAACATTTTCACAGCATACTAAAGCTCCCCCCCCTCAAAGCCCCAAACTTCCCACACCACCCCAACCCACCCCAGGTCCTCCTTCCAAGTGAATCCCCAGTTGTGAACTGCATTGCAAAATAAGCAGAGGTACTTAGAAAGGGTATAACAATATAAAATATCAACAGTTGAGTAGGCGGCTACGGGCCACTGAAGTCATAATAGTCCAAAATGGCTCCCAAGTGTGCTGAAAAAAGCAACCCGGGAGTGAGGAGAAGTCCCGCACATCCCAACGCTCCCACATCAGGAGAGTAATCATCCGGCACCTCCACAGGTAGTAGTCGGGCACCTCCCCATCAAGCCATTTAAGTAGAATACATTTCAAGGCAATAAGTACTGTCCATTTGAGAAAAGCCGCAACTCCTCGTTTATGGGGAGAATAATGTGGGACAACTCCAAACAGGACCAGTGGAAAACGCTGGACAGTGATACCCCAAATACGTTCCACAAAAAGAAAGTTGAAGCTCCAAAAGGATTGAATGGAAGGGCAGGTCCAGAACATATGTCCCAAACCCGCCTCAGGAGCTTTTTGCAGCTACATCCTGTAAGTATTTTGCAATATGTGCATTTCCTCAGGTACCAGTTGTTTTTGTAAGAAAGACATTCCCTTCTTCTGTTGTTATGCAAGCACATACAACATAATCATTGTGGACATTATTCCACCCATCAAGACTTAGGTTAACAGTTTTACCCTCTAGACCTGTTGCACAGTTCTCCAGTTCTCTGTCATACACTTTATCCAGAAATTTCCCTGCAATATCTGCTCTGTGGACTGCATCCTGGAATGAAGTGTAGGTTTTCAGTTTGGACAGAAGGAACCATTTGTCACAGTAAACTACTGGGCAATTTTTTCCTCAATTGTTTCTTCTTTTTCTAATCTGCCGGTTTTTATCACAAACGTATCTATAGTGGTTCCTGGATGGTCTGATCTCTTTTTTTCTTTTAAGTAATATAGTGAGGATATGTGATGTATTTGATGTGACCGAAACAGTATCTTGGACAGATAACTCTAAAACTACTGGAGGATGGTGATCTTGAAGGTGGATAGCTTCCAGAATCTTTTAAGTTGATGGCAGATTCCCCTAATCTACCATCAAGCTAAAGTGGTATTCACTGCCACTCAGTGCTGCCCAAAAAAGGAATATTTGCTTTTTCAACTCTTTTATTTCTTCATGACAACTGTATCAAAATGACAGTATCATGCAGTAGTACTAACAAATATATTTTTGCTCAAATATGACAATTCCTCAAGGTAGACTTTAAGAAATATGATGAAATCAAAACATTTACCCACCTGAAGATCCTGCCTGTTCAAACATGTTCCTTTTGTCATCTTCATCAAAGCACTTCTCATGATGATGTTTCATTCGGGCTACCAGGCTTTGCATTTCTTTGTCGCAGTGTTTGCATTTTGCACACATGCTTGCCTTACCCATAGGTAGAGGAACTTCATTAAAATATTCCCAAACTGGGTCTCTTTTACAACCAGCTGCCATATAGGTTTTCTCCTCCAAGGAGAGAATAATATTATAAACCTTAGGTTACACACACAGAGATCCCAAGACTTGTGGAGTCAGTGTTCTCCCTAGGGCCTTTTAGCTGGGCAGTCCGCCCAGCTAATTTAGACGAGCGCCCGGCTATCATCTGCTGCTGCCACCGCTGCTGAACATATTAAAAAAAAAAAAAAAAAAAAACCCGGCTTGGAGATTTCAGCCTGTAGCGATCTTATGCTCCGGGGCTCTATTGGGGGGAAATGCTACCGGGTCCTGCCTTCGTGGAAACAGAAAGTAGGCAGGACCCGGCAGCAAGAAGAGCAAATGCTTCACTAACCTGTCTCCCGCCTTAGCCCGTAGCTAACGCTTGCTTCAGGGCTCTCAACATGTGCGTACCGGCTTCCCTTCTCTCCCCCCCCCCCCCCCGGACATAACTTCCGGTTTCGGAGGGAAGAGAAGGGAAGCCGGCACGCACATGTTGAGAGCCCTGAAGCAAGCGTTCGCTATGGGCTAAGGCGGGAGACAGGTTAGTGAAGCATTTGCTCTTCTTGCTGCCGGGTCCTGCCTACTTTCTGTTCCCGCGAAGGCAGGACCCGACAGCATTTCCCCCAATAGGTCGATTGCGATCTTGGGCCGATCAGCCTTCCTCTCCCCGACGGCAGAATTGACGTCGGGGAGAGGAATGCTGGTCGGCCGAAGCAGGGAGAGCCTGGGGCAGCGTCGGCTTTCGGGCCTGTTATTGGTGGCGGTTTGGGTCCTGGTCCCCGATGGCAGTGGCAATGGCTTGGGGGAGGGCAGGGAGAAAGAAAGAAAAAGGGCAGGCAGAGAGACAGAAGGAAAGAAGAGAAACATAAAATAAAGAAAGGGAGGCAGAGAGAAAGAAAGGGCAGGGAGAGAGGAAGGAAAAGTTGGGGGAGGGAATGAGGTCTAGAGGAGAGGAAGCATACAGGCTAAAAGAAGGGAAGAAAGATTGGATGCACAGTCAGAAGAAGAAAGTGCAACCAGAGACTCATGAAATCACCAGACAAGGTAGGAAAAATGATTTTATTTTAAATTTAGTGATCAAAATGTGTCTGAATTTATATCTGATGTCTATATTTTACACTAAGGTCCCCTTTTACTAAACCGCAATAGAGGTTTTTAGCGCAGGGAGCCTATGAGCGTCGAGAGCAGCGCTGGGCATTCAGCGCAGCTTCCTGCACTAAAAACTGCTATCGTGGTTTAGTAAAAAGGGAGGGGGTGTATTTGTCTATTTTTGTATGGTTGTTACTGAGGTGATAGTGCATAGAGTCATCTGCTTTGACCTCTTTGAAAAACCCTGGAATAGGAATAATAATTAACATTTTCTATGCGTACAGTGTACTTTGTGTTTTTTTTAAATTTTATTGTTGGTAGATCATTTTGACTTGGTCATTTTAAAAGTAGCTCGCAAGCCCAAAAAGTGTGGGCACCCCTGCTCTAGAACATCGCTCCTTAGTTTTATCAAGTGGTGCAGTGAGG
Source organism: Geotrypetes seraphini (assembly GCF_902459505.1). Classification (NCBI taxonomy): domain Eukaryota; kingdom Metazoa; phylum Chordata; class Amphibia; order Gymnophiona; family Dermophiidae; genus Geotrypetes; species Geotrypetes seraphini. Next base: position 62,842,793 of record NC_047092.1, read on the forward strand.
GGCCAGCACTTTACATCTTATCACCTCATTCTTTCTTTTTTCTCCTCATGTACAGCATGGTTCTTTATTCTTAGCAGCTCTGGCACTAACAGTACTACGGGTGCCTTATGCTACTTTCACTACCACTTGCAGTCAGGTTCGGCATTTTATCATGGTTTTGGTTTTTTATTTAGTTTTTCACCAGTATTTTCATTTATTTATTAAAGCAGCCTTTTTTAACAGCCCGATGCCCCTCCCCTATCAGTGTGCATTCAATCCACTGCCGACACTGTTTTGGCACCTCTTTCAACAGATCAAATATCATAGCCCCACTGTCGCATGTTCACATTTATTCTGTGTATGAGTTTATCTCATCAGCGCAGAGACCTTTTCGTTAAGTCCATTTTACTCTCCCTTTTTTACTTTCCCGAGTGCTGTGGTTTTATTCTTTGGTTTTAATAGAAGCTCATTTGAAGAATAATTTAGATCTTTCCCAGGTTTCACTTTTCATCTACCCGGTCTTTTCTGGTTTCCTTTCTATAGTCTGCTTTTCATCTGGAGTCTTTTGAGTTTAGAATTACATTTTACGACATATTTTTATGGTTATAATTGTATGACATGTCTAAATTGGTCAAGTTATCCATTCTTTTTATTATTTTTTGTCCCCTCATAGAGTGGCAGACCGCCCCGGGTGCCAGCCTTAGGGGAGTACACAGCCGGCTGGATCCAGAACCTTCCGAGCTGCTCTAAATGGCACCTGCACCTCAGCGCGGCTGCCGTACTTATTCCGAAGCAGAGTCGGCAGCCACACTGAAGTGCAGGAAGGTCCTGCTATGACTGCATTTGCCGCCTCTGCCTCCGGAAGACGTAAGTGGCGAAGGAAGGGGTGGACTGGCAGCTGCAGTCATTGCGGAACCTTGCCACAACTCCCTGCATCTGCCGGCCCACCCCCTCCAACATCACTTACATCTTCCAGAGGCAGAGGCAACAGAAGCAGTCATCATGGGACCTTGCTGGTTTGGAGGGAGAGAGGAGCATAGAAGGGTGGTAGAGGGAGAAAAAGGGTGTCAGGGTGGTATGGAAGGGTGGTGGAGGGAGAGAAAGGGGCAGATGCTGATGGAATTGGTGTGCAGGGAAAGGAGAGAGAGACATAAGGGGGAAGGATACTGGATGGAATTGGGTTGGAGGGAAAGAAAGGGGGCAGATGCTGATGGAAGTGGGGGAAGGGAGAGGAGAGAGTGAAATGCCAGACCATGGGCGTGTGGGAGAAGGAAGGGAAGAACAGGAGAGAGATGCCAGACCATTGGAGGAGGGAAGGGAAGAAGATGGATGCAGAATAATAGGGGTGAAGGGAGAGATGGAAGGGGAATACAAGGAGAGAAGATGCCATATAGAAGGGGCAGAGAGAGGGTAGACAGTGGATGAAAGGAAGAGAGTGACAAGACTATGAGGAAAGCAGAAACCAGAGAAGACAATGTAGAAAAAAATTATATTTATTTTTTTGCTTTAGGGGAGATGCATCGCTGTTTCTGTGGTGTTGCATTGTATACAGAGTCCAGCTTCTTGGTGGTTCAATTTAACCTTTGTCTACGTTTTTCTATTTTATCCCCCCTTTTACAAAACTGTAGAGGGTTTTTTATAGCACCGGCCATGGTGGTAATTGCTCAGAATTCTATGAGAGTCTGAGCTGTTACCACCATGGCTAAAAACCACATTATAGTTTTGTAAAAGGGAGAGGGGTTAGTTTGTGATTACATATTCCATACTAGGCGAAGGTGTTTTCTGTGTTCTGTGTGTTCGAAAGACATGGTTTTCAGTTAGGATTGACTGCAAACCAGAGATATCGATGAGGAAATGGAAGCCGAGATGAAGCGTGAATGCAAAAGCGGCAACACGGTTATTATGGGAGACTTCAACTACCCTGGGATAGACTGGAGGCTTGGAAGCTCGAAATGCGCTAGGGAGACAAAATTCCTGGAAGCTACACAGGATTGTTTCATGGAACAGCTTGTTAGAGAACCGACGAGAGGAAATGCCACTCTGGATCTAATCCTAAATGGGTTAAGGGGACCTGCAAAGGAAGTAGAAGTAGTGGGACCGTTGGGAAACAGCGATCATAATATGATCAAGTTCAAGGTTGAGGTAGGAGTGTCAAAAGGCAAGAGATCCATTGCGACAACTTTTAACTTCAGGAAAGGAAACTACGAAGCAATGAGGGAATTGGTAAGGAAGAAACTTAGGAACACTTCCAAAACATGGCTAACGGTAAATCATGCCTGGTCCTTCTTCAGGGACATGGTGAGCGAGGCGCAAAATCTGTATATCCCCAGATTCAGGAAGGGGTGTAAAAAGAATCGAACAAAAGACCCGGCGTGGATAACCAAAACAGTGAAGGAAGCGATAGGCAATAAGAAAAAATCATTCAAGAAATGGAAAAAGGACAAAACTGAGGGGAACTGGAAAGAGCACAAGAAGCATCAAAAAGAATGTCACCGTGAGGTTCGGAAAGCCAAAAGAGAGTATGAAGAGAGGCTAGCCAGGGAAGCAAGAAATTTCAAACCATTCTTCAGATATGTTAAAGGGAAGCAGCCGGCTAGAGAGGAAGTGGGACCGCTGGACGACGGAGACAGGAAGGGAGTGGTGAAGGAGGAGAAGGTAGTGGCAGAAAGGCTTAACATGTTCTTCTCGTCTGTATTTACAAACGAAAACACGTCCAACATACCGGAACCTGAGCAATTCTTCAACGGAAGTCAGGCAGAAAAATTAACATCCATAGAAGTGAGCCTTGAGGACGTTCGTAGGCAGATAGAAAAACTAAAAACTGACAAATCCCCGGGAACGGATGGCATACATCCAAGGGTTCTGAAGGAATTAAAGGAGGAGATAGCGGAACTACTGCAGCAAATTTGCAACTTATCCCTGAAAACAGGCGAGATCCCAGAAGATTGGAAGATAGCCAACGTTACGCCCATCTTTAAAAAGGGATCAAGAGGTGACCCGGGAAACTACAGGCCGGTGAGCCTGACTTCGGTTCCGGGGAAAATGGCAGAAGCACTGATAAAAGAAAACATCGATCAACATTTTGAAAAACATGAACTTCTGATAACCAGCCAGCATGGTTTCTGCAAGGGAAGATCGTGCCTAACGAACTTATTGCACTTCTTCGAAGGGATCAACAAACGGATGGACAAAGGAGACCCCATAGACATCATATATCTAGATTTCCAAAAAGCCTTTGACAAGGTGCCCCATGAACGTCTACTCCGGAAACTGAAGAACCATGGGGTGGAAGGAGACATACATAGATGGATCAGAAACTGGTTGGAGGGTAGAAAACAAAGGGTAGGAGTGAAGGGTCACTACTCCGACCGGAGGAGGGTCACGAGTGGTGTCCCGCAGGGCTCGGTGCTCGGGCCGCTGCTATTTAATATCTTCATAAATGATCTAGAAACAGGAACGAAGTGCGAGATAATAAAATTTGCGGACGACACCAAACTATTTAATGGAGCTCGGACTACAGAGGACTGCGAAAAGTTGCAAAGGGACTTGAACAAATTAGAAGAATGGGCGGCGAAATGGCAGATGAAGTTCAACATTGAAAAATGTAAAGTATTACATGTGGGGAGCAGAAACTCGAGGTACAACTATACAATGGGAGGGATGTTATTGAATAAGAGTACCCAGGAAAGGGACTTGGAGGTAATGGTGGACATGACAATGAAGCACAGTGTGCAGCGGCCGCTAAGAGAGCAAATAGAATGCTTGGTATAATCAAAAAGGGTATTACAGCCAGAACGAAAGAAGTTATCCTGCCGTTGTATCGGGCGATGGTGCGCCCGCATTTGGAGTACTGCGTCCAATATTGGTCGCCATATCTTAAGAAGGATATGGCGTTAGTCGAGAGGGTTCAAAGGAGAGCAACACGTCTGATAATAGGTATGGAAAACCTGTCATATTCTGAGAGATTGGAGAAGCTGGGTCTCTTTTCCCTGGAGAAGAGGAGACTTAGAGGGGATATGATAGAGACTTACAAGATCATGAAGGGCATAGAGAGAGTAGAGAGGGACAGATTCTTCGAACTTTCGAAAAATAAGAGAACAAGAGGGCATTCGGAAAAGTTGAAAGGGGACAGATTCAAAACAAATGCTAGGAAGTTCTTCTTTACCCAACGTGTGGTGGACACCTGGAATGCGCTTCCAGAGGACGTTATAAGTCAGAGTACGGTACTGGGGTTCAAGAAAGGATTGGACAAATTCCTACTGGAAATGGGGATAGAGGGGTATAGATAGAAGATTACTGCACAGGTCCTGGACCTGTTGGGCCGCCGCGTGAGCGGACTGCTGGGCACGATGGACCTCGGGTCTGACCCAGCAGAGGCATTTCTTATGTTCTTATATTCTTATGATCTGTACTAGTCTGGCTTGTTTAGTTTTACAATGGGTGTATTGATGTTGTACTGCTCACTGCAGTATGTAAGATGCTGCCTTTTCCTAGGTACACTCTTGTGTGATGTGTGGATTATTACTAAAAATCATGTTTTTCATACAGATGGGGGGGTGTAAAAAAATGATGGGTGTCACATATGCTAGGTACACCACTGCCTTCATAGTTTATATCTAATCCACAAGCCTGCTTTTAGGACCTACAGGGTATGTATCCCTCTGATTCATGACAATTTCACTTCTCATGTTATCTTATCCATTCTTTTTATTATACAACTGCCCAGATAAGCATCAGTCTTTGACGTGATTGGACCTTGAAAACTAACGGCAACATTGTTCTCCCCAGAAATTTTTTCCAGCCATGAAAATTATTTGCTGCATTTAGTGTGCCACAAAAAACATTTGCTCCGTTTAGTGTGCCGGAGTTAAAAAAGTTTGAGAGACGCTGCTCTATAATATTTGAAAGAGGGCAAATATCTAATTATTCACTTCTAGAATTGGATACTTCTTAAATTTAATAAAAAATTATGGAACAAGTGTCAAACCTTAAGAAAGGTTGCCATATTGAGCATTGGAAAATAACTAATAATAATTAACTAATACAAATAGTACACATTTAAGGCTCCTTTTACTAAGCTGCGCTAGCGGTTTTACCACACGCTTAGCTCGCGCAGAATTGCCGCACGTGCTAGACACAAATGCCAGCATTGAGCTGGCGTTAGTTCTAGCCGTGTAGCGCGGCAATTCTGCACGCGCTAAAAACGCTATTGCAGCTTAGTAAAAGAAGCCCTTAATTTTCCCCACCAGCAAATTTCCCTGTCCCGCCCCACCCGGCTGGAAAAAATTTCTGGGGAGAACACTGGGAGTATAATGTTCAAACAGTTTCACTTTCATTTTTACTGCTTGCCCCTCTCTCCTCATGCTTGGGGTCTGTTTTACAAAGCCACACTAGCAGCTACCGCGTGGCAACAGCCCTTTAAATCCCTATGGGCTTCGGGGCCATTACTGCGCTGCAGCCGCTAGTGCAGCTTTGTAAAACAGGCCTTTAGTTCCTTGAGCAGATGTAAAAACTTAGCACTTAAGAAGTACGGAGTTGATTCCATGTATATCGATTTGTAAATGAACAATGGGACTAAGGTCTTTTTCTCACTCTATATTTTATAACATTTTTGCTGTGAAGAAGTAGCATGTTATCTCCTGCAGACACATTCACAGTTTTGAGAAGTGTAAAACCAAGAATCTGCGATGATGTCGTGGACCATTTTTCTATGTAGAATATATTGTTTATTAGTCTTGATATACTGCCTTTGTTATAGCACAAATCAAGCCAGTTTACAATGAAAAATAACAGTAGAAATTGGATTAATGGAATTCATTTACCAAGAAATTTAAAACCTCTTTTACTAAACCGCGGTAGAGGTTTTTACCATGGCCCGGAGTGCAAAATGATACGCTCATAGGAATTCTATGAGCATTGGAGCAACTTCGGAGCATTTAGCACTCTGGGGCACTAAATGCTTCTGATCTGAAGCTAATCATAAATTATATTAAGTTAGTCCAATAAAAGCAGTATTTTTTCTTTTGATTTGTTTTATTTCGATGTATTTTAAAAATCCAATTTAAATAAAAAAATCTGATAAGAAAAATTATTATTTATATTTATATAGATATAGATAGATAGATAGATATTAAAATCCACCTTGATTTAAAAATCCTTAAATATAAAAGTGTGTTTCTTAAATATTTCACTGTTTATTTCCAAACTAATTTCTGCTGGTAAAATATTCAAAATCTTTGCAGATTGGTAAGGGATCATCAGAGAATGGACATGTTTGTATCTAATGCCATCAACAGATGAGAAATTTAGCTTTAATTGACCATTTGAATGAATACTTTTCCTGGAGGAAGAAAATGACAGAATCAATGTGAAGGTACAGAACCATGAATAATGAATATAAGAACATAAGAATTTGCCTCCGCTGGGTCAGACCAAAGGTCCATCGCGCCCAGCAGTCCGCACCCGCGGCGGCCCATCAGGTCCATGACCTGTCAGGTTATCATGATTTAGCCCTTGTTTTTATCTATACTCTTTCCATGCTGATATCTACCCCTATCTGTATCCCTCAATCCTCCTATCCTTCAGGAATCCATCCAATCCCTCTGAATCCCCGTAGCATATTCTGCCCGACCACTTCCTCCGGGAGCGCGTTCCATGTGTCCACAACCCTCTGTGTGAAGAAGAACCTCCTGGCATTGGTTTTAAACTTATCCCCTTCGAGTTTCTCCGAGTGTCCTCTTGTGTTTGTGGTTCCCCGTTGTTTGAAGAATCTATCCTTGTCTACCTTCTCCATGCCCTTCATGATCTTTAAAGTTTCTATTATGCCTCCCCTAAGCCTCCTCTTTTCCAGAGAGATGAGCCCCAGCTTGTCCAGCCTGTCAGTGTATGAACAGTCCTCCATACCAATTATCATTTTCGTAGCTCTTTTCTGGACCTTCTAAAAGTATTGTCATGTCTTTCTTGAGATACGGCGACCAATATTGGACGCAGTACTCCAAATGCGGGCGCACCATTGCACGATACAGTGGCATGATGACCTCCTTCGTCCTGGTTGTAATTCCCTTCTTAATGATGCCCAGCATTCTGTTTGCTTTCTTCGAGGCCGCTGCACATTGCGCTGATGATTTCATTGTTGTGTCCACCAGTACACCCAAGTCCTTTTCAAGAATATTCTCCCCCAGCAATGTTTCCCCCCATTTTGTAGCTGAACCTCGGGTTTCTTTTCCCTATATGCATGACCTTGCATTTTTCTATGTTAAAGCACATTTGCCATTTGTTTGCCCACTCTTCCAGTTTGCTTAGGTCCCTTTGCAGGTCTTCGCACTCCTCTGTGTTCCTAACTCTGCTGCAGAGTTTGGTGTTATCAGCAAATTTTATAACTTCACACCTCGTCCCCGTTTCCAAATCGTCGATAAATATATTGAACAGCAGTGGTCCCAGCACCGACCCCTGCGGAACACCGCTCGTGACTCTCTGCCAGTCGGAGTATTTGCCCTTCACTCCAACCCTTTGCTTTCTGCCGGCCAACCAGTGCCTGATCCATCTGTGTACATCCCCTCCCACCCTGTGGTTCCACAGCTTCCTAAGTAGCCTTTCATGGGGCACCTTGTCAAAGGCTTTTTGGAAGTCGAGATAAATGATATCTATGGATTCCCCTTTGTCCATATGGCTGTTTATCCCTTCAAAGAAGTGCAGTAGGTTTGTTTGACATGATCTTCCCTTGCAGAAGCCATGTTGGCTCGGTTTCAGCTGTCCATTTCTTTCTATGTGTTCACAGATGCTATCCTTTATTAATGCTTCCATCATCTTGCCCGGAACCGAAGTCAAACTCACCGGCCTGTAGTTCCCCGGGTCACCCCTCGATCCCTTTTTAAAGATAGGTGTGACATTCGCTAGCTTCCAGTCCTCCAGTACCTTCCCAGTGCTTAAGGATAGATTACAGATTTGTCAAAGTGTGTCTGTTATTTCCGTCCTCAGTTCTTTTAGTACCCTTGGGTGGATTCCGTCTGGGCCTGGTGATTTGTCACTTTTCAGTCTGTCTATCTGTCGGAGGACATTCTCATAGCTTACCTCTAAGGTCTCCAGTTTTTCATCCTTATCCCCACTTATGGTCTCCTCGGGTTCCAATACATTGGAGGTATCCTCACTTGTGAAGACTGACGAGAAGAACCAGTTTAGCCTATCGGCTACCTCTTTTTCCTCTTTAACCACTCTCTTTCTGTCTCCATCATCTAACGGACCCACCTCCTCCCTCGCTGGTTGTTTCCCTTTCACGTATCTGAGGAACGCTTTGAAGTTCATTGCTTCCCCAGCAAGCCTCTCTTCGTATTGACTCTTAGCATTTCTAACCAAATGGTGACATTCCTTTTGGTGTTTTTTGTGTTCCTTCCGGTTTTCCTCAGTTTGGTCCTTTTTCCATGTTCGGAAAGACACTTTCTTGTCACCTATCGCCTTCTTTACTTCTTTTGTTAGCCATACCGGGTCTTTTGTTTGGTTTTTTTTTTTTTTTTTTTTTTTGCAACCCTTCCTAAACCTGGGGATGTACAGGTTTTGTGCTTCTTGCACCGTGTTCCTGAGAAGGGACCATGCTTCCATCTTTCTAGAGCTGTTTCTGAGTTTCTTTCTCACCATTTTCCTCATAGCATCGTAGTTCCCTTTCCTGAAGTTGAGCGCTGTCGATGTGGTTCTCTTCACCCTTGAGGTCCCTACTTCTAATTTATACCGGATCATGTTGTGATCGCTGTTGCCTAGAGGCCCTACTACTTCCACCTCCTTTGCAGGTCCCCCTAATCCGTTGAGGATTAGGTCGAGAGTGGCGTCCCCTCGCGTTGGTCCCTTGACTAGCTGTTCCATGAAGCAATCCCTCACAGCCTCTAGGAATTCCTCTTCCCTTGCGCAGTTGGAGTGACCAATACTCCAGTCAATCCCCGGGTAGTTGAAGTCCACCATCACCATCACAATTCCGCTTTTGCACTCCCGTCTCAATTCTGCTTCCAGGTCGTGGAGGTTTGCTTCTGGTTTTCCAGGTGGGCAATAGTACAGTCCCACTTTTGTGTCAGCTCCATTTGTCCCTGTTAATTTGACCCAAGTGATTCCAGTCCTTCCGCCTTTGCTGTCGTATCCATCCTGACCGAGTGGATGGAGTCCCTTACATATAGTGCTATTCCTCCTCCCTTCTTACAAGTCCTGTCTCTTCTATAAAGTTTGTACCCCGGCAGTACCACGTCCCATTTGTTGTCCTCTGTCCACCATATTAACATACATAATTTAAATAGTGTTCATGGTTCTATAGGGAGCAATTAAGCAGTTGTCTTAATAACAGAGTTTCTCTTTCTCATTTGTTTACCTGGCAGATCAATTTAACTATGGTATTATGTAGTGTTTGCAGTCTCCTACATAATATCTTTGAGCAACCAACACAAATAAATTACAATAATCCGATTTGCTAACTGTAAGGCAGGGGTGTCAAAATCCCTCCTCAAGGGTCGCAATCCAGTCGGGTTTTCAGGATTTCCCCAATGAATATGCATGAGATCTATTAGCACACAATAAAAGCAGTGCATACAAAATAGATCTCATGCATATTCATTGGAGAAATCCTGAAAACCCGACTGGATTGCGGCCCTGAAGGAGGGACTTTGACACCCCCGCTGTAAGTGCATGGAGTATTAAACTGAATAGGGTAAGAGAGAAGTTTTTTTGTATTCTGCACAATTGCCTCTGTTTTCAGAAAATCTGCTTGTTCAGTTGAGCAACATGATACTCGAACTTCAGCATGGGATCAAAAGAGATGCCAAGCACCTTCTATGTTTCATTTTTCAAAGACACATTCTTTAAAAGGAATGCATTATGTTTAAGTGGTGTTAAGGTCCCTAGCTAGATTATTTTTGTTTTATCAGCATTTAGCTTAAAACAATAATGCCATGACTATGATTCAGCGCAGCCATATAAGCTTGGACAAACCATGTTGAAATTAAAGTTTTACACTTTACAGGTATGAGCAGAGTAATACCATCTTGTGTGTGTGTGTATATATAGTAGTTTATCCCCAGATGAACCAGAAATTTATCCAGAGAGCTCTTGACAACATTGAATAGAATCAGGGACAGAGACCCCTATGGGACTCCACTTACAACCCAATCTGCACAAACCTGAAACACCTAACACTCAAACCCTCTCACCATATCTGGAAACTCACCATTTTCCCCACTCCTGAAGAGGTATTTAGGGAGGATCTGCTCTGCTAAGGAGGAAAAAAACCCATTGGAATATCTTACCTGCTGCCATTTAAACTTGGGAAAGATAAACTTGAGTTTCATTTGTAGTTCTCTATTTTAGCTCAGCGAAATCAGTTAGGCAGTAGTGTAGCCTTTAGAGTCTCTGTTAGGGTTTAATTAAAAAAAACAAAAACTGTTTTTAGCCTAGATTAGTATTTTAGGTTGCATTTCAGGGCATACTGTCAGATTAAGGCACAGAAAGCTGTTGGGGAAAGACTCTGGTGTTAATTTAATTCCCTCTCGCCTACCCCAAGGCAGAGCTTTTTGATTTATAGGCTCTTCAGCCAACCAGGAACAGGGCATTACTTTGGTAGGATTTTTCTGCCCTTTCTTTATTCTTCCAGGTGTAAGTACTTCTGCAACACAGTATGGCTGGGAAACATCATATCACCAAAGCTGCTGCTGAGGTTGCAACTTCTGTCTCTGTGCAGACAAAAAATATTACCCAGGCAGAGGGAGTAGTTCCATGTGCAAGCTGTCTTCAGCTTGAATCTCTCATGAAGGAAGTAAAGGAACTGAGAGAGAAGGTGGCAAGACTGAGAAACATCTGTGAGAATGAGAGGTACATCGATGAAATGGTTCATGAGGCGTCAAAGATTTCCAGCAATGGGGAAGAAGAGGCTGTGCTGAGGGAAGATAGCTGGACTCAGATTATGGAACACTATAAGATTGGTACTGTGATTCTCCTCACCTTTGCACTGAAGAACCGATATGCTGTCCTGGAAGTGGAGGAGAGAAGGGGCCAAACTTAAAATCCCGAAAATTATTGGATTTGTGACCACTAGGAGGCAGTTGGCAATTCCCTTCTGAGGGGTACAGAAGATGCAGACCAGACATGATGTCACGAGAGGTATGCTGTCTACCTGGTGCCAAAATCCAAGATGTTACGGAGAGCTTGCCGAGACTCATCAAGCCTGATGACTATTACCCAATGCAGCTCATCCACGTTGGTACTAATGATACTGCCAGGTACACCTGCGAACGAATCAAAAGTGAATTGTGGCTCTGGGAGAGAAGGTAAAGCAGTCAGGTGCGCAGGTGGTATTCTTGTCCATCCTCTCTTTTGAGGGTAAAGGCTAGGGCAGAGAAGCTTATGTTCTGGACATGAATGTGTGGCTACATGGATGATGGTGTTGAGAGCATTTTGGCTACCTGGACCATGGGATGATTTTCCTAGGGCTGCTGAGAGATGGTGTGCATCTATCAAAGAAGGGAAGAAGTGTCTTCAGCAGCAGGCTGGCTAATCTACTGAAGAGGGCTTCAAACTAGAAGTGATGGGGCAGGGTAATCAAAGCCCACATAAGAACATAAGAATTGCCACTGCTGGGTCAGACCAGTTGGGCTCCATGGTGGATGTGGTCCCCTGGGCGAGGGTGCACATACGTCCTCTTCAACATACCTTGCTTTCTCATTGTGCGTCACACTAAGATGCCTTAGAGATGCATCTCCATGGACGTTGGAGGCTAGAGCAAGCATGGCCTGGTGGCTTTGCCCTCATTCGCTCTGCAAGGGCACCCCGTTACAGATTGTCTCCTGGATTGTGGTGACCAAGGATGCCAACCTTCGGGGCTGGGTGGCTAACTGTGATCGTCATCCCCTTCAGGGCTGTTGGACCCCGTCACAGAGGAAGTGGTACATCAACTGGTTTAAGCTTGGCCATTCAGCTATCCCTGGGAGTGTTGCAGACTCATCTTGAGGGGTGAGCAGTTCGAGTTTTTTTCGACAATGCAACGGCAATTGTATATGTCAATTGACAGGGAGGGACCAAGAGCTCTCCCTTAGCCCGGCTTCTGTTCCTTTGGGCGGAACGTCATCTCCTAGATCTGATGGCGTCACATGTGGCTAGCATGGACAAGTTCAAGCAAACTTCCTCACTCATCAGATTCTGGATCCTGGTGAGTGGACCCTGTCACTTCAGGCATTTCAGGTGAATTGTTAGGTGTTGGGTGCAACCCCGTCTCGATCTCATGGCCACAACACAAAACAAGAAAGCGCCATGCTTCTTCAGCTACAGATTCATAGAAACATCAAAACATGACAGCAGATAATGGCCCATCTAGTCTGCCCATCCACAGTAACCATTATCTTTTTCTCTCTCTGAGAGATCCCAAGTGCCTATCCCAGGCCCTCTTGAATTCAGACACAGTCTCTGTTTCCACCACCTCTTCCAGGAGACTGTTCCATGCATCTACCACCCTTTCTGTAAAAAAGTATTTCCTCAGATTACTCTGGAGCCTATCACCTCTTAACTTCATCCTATGCCCTCTCATTGCAGAGTTTCCTTTCAAATGAAAGAGATTTTGCACATTTATATTATGTAGATATTTAAACGTCTATCATATCTCCCCTCTCCCGCCTTTCCTCCAAAGTATACAGATTGAGATCTTTAAATCTGTTCCCATATGCCTTATCACGAAGACCAAACACACTGAAGACCACACACCCTGAAGCGCAGTGCTCGATGCTCTCGTACAGCTGTGGCCTCCAGATGGTCTTCTCTACGTCTTTCTACCCTGGCCTTTCTACCCTGGCTGATGATCGGCAGGGTTCTACAAAGGATTGTGACTCATTCAGGCCGAGCCATTCTAGTGGCTCCCAACTGGTCGTGAAGTCCCTGGTACGCGGATCTGATAATACTGCGGGTAGGACATAGTCTGCGCCTGAGTGCTTACATGGACCTTCTTACTCAGGGCCCAATAGCCATGGAAGATCCAGTTGTTTTGCTCTTATGGCTTGGGCATGTGGCCTGGCCTTAGAATGTAAAGGCTATTCAGAGCTTGTGATTGTCAGCCTAGAGGCCTATGGGAAATTATATCAATCTGACTCTGGCATGGGAAGGCAGATAGACCCTTAGTGCAGGGAAACTGTGTTAAGTTTCCCTGATATGGTTTTAAGTTTCCCTGATTGAATCATGACTAGCTAAAAGGTGTTAATGTCTGATTAAGAGGGTGCTTAGGGCTTGAATGGGACAAAGAAGCCAGAGACTTAATCCCATCACCATGCTTGCAGATATCACACTCTCCTTTGTCAATTAAATTGACCATTGTCTCAAACAGTTTGCAAGTTCTAAACAGAAAGATACTGGGAGATACAATATTTTCTCTAGTCAGAATAAGATTCCAAGGTAGAAAAGCCTGCTCTCTGCAACACACATGGATCTCTCTCTTTTTCTATCAAGCTATCAGGAGAGGGGTCTTGGCCCTCTATCTCTCTTTCTATCTAGCTATCTCTTGGCTCTTTGCTTGGCACTCTGGTTCTGTCTTGGCTCTCCCTCTCTCTGTCTATCCTTCCCCTTATCTATGGAACACGAAGCTTAGACCATCCCCCTTTTCTCTCTCTCTGGCTCTTCCTAGAACTGCAAGCTTCTATGTCCCTCTTTGCCTCTGAACTCTGTAAGGCAGGGAAACTGCTATGCTCTCTATTTAATTGTAATGCTTAATTGTAATGCTTATAAATATTGCTTTTCTATAAGACTATTTCTATAATATATTCTTTATGCAAACACCTCTGGCTATGCCTTCTTTATTCTAATTTCTGGTGAGTCATCTGTGAGGGAACTGAACCTGGGACCTGGCGTCTGTCAGTGCGCATTTCACTTAACCTCTACCACCATACATTGGTGGGGGCCACTAACCGAAACTGACAGTGATCACTACTCTTCTCAAATCTAAGAAGTCATCCACAGTGTCCGCCTACGCTAAGGCGTGGAGCACCTTCAAACATTGATATAATCATCTCACCCTCTCTTCCAGTGTGTAGCACCTCTTTTCCCTCCCTTTTTGCCAGGCCAGCAGCACCTCTTCTCCCTTCCATTCCTTTTCCCACCCCCTCAACCCAACATGCTGTCTCCCCTGCACCATCTCACCCTCCAATGTGTAGCACCTTTCCTTTCCTTCCCCTTTTGCCAGGCCAGCAGCACTTCCCTTCCACCCCTGTCCAGCAGTACCCCTTCTTCCTTCCCTCCTCCCCCTGTCCAGCTTTAACTCTCCTCCCTTCCCTTTCCCTCTCCCCCTGTCCAGCAATGCCTCTCCTCTCTCTAGCCTAGCGGCAGCTCACTGTATGCTTTTAACTTCCCCACACAGCTGCCACTAGCATTAGTTTAGATGCGGTTTCATCAGGCATCCTCAGGGCCTTTGCTAGGCCGGCCCACCTCGCAAAGGCCCCAAGGCTTCCTGAAGGAACCGCGTCTAAACTAATGCTAGCGGCAGCTGTGTGGGGAAGTTAAAAGCACACTGAGCTGCTGCTGCTGATCCTGGGATGGGGAGAGAAGTTGAGGAAGGCAGGAGTCCTGGCATAAGTGACGGACGCGACGGTAGCAGGAAGTTTAAGTCTTCAGGCAGCCACTGCGCAGCGCAGGTCTGCCTTTGAAGTAGAATTAAGTGCTTCTGGGCAGGCTTGCTCATTGACACGGAAGCTGCCCGAAGATTTAAAACTAAAACACCAGGAAGTGGGTTTGTGGACGGATAGTAAAAGTGCACCTGGTACAGGCCGCAGTGAGAGCCGTATCAAGCTGCATGTTGTGCAGGGCTGGTCTAGAATGTCTCACCTATCTACTGGAAAAGATCTTACCATGTAAGTACATAATCCTCCTTTTTTTAATGACATAACCAATTGTCACGCCACTTAAAACCAATTAAAACACTTAAGACGTTGGTTAGTGTAATCTAGGCATCTGCTGGCACCTAACTTTTGATAACTTTTTTTAGAATCTGGCCCTTGGTGGATGGAGTTGGGGAGGAGTCAACAATTATGCGAACACTGGCCATACGTAGTGCTGGTACCTGCATAGCTATGCAGGCAGATATGGCTGCACAAGATGCAGTCCTAGTTTTGTATATTTAACTTTTTGTGTACCGGCACTGAATATCAGCCAGCTCCCAATTACTTCTGGATTGGCAGCTGTCCTGGATATTCTGTTTCTCTTCCTGAACATGACTTTACCACTGAATATCTGAGTTAGGTTCAGCCCCTGGTGGTCAGCAGCTTTAAAACCACTGTCCACTGCAAAATAAATATTGGTTAAATTATGTATTATTTTTTCTTCTAAGTTTGTTGTAAGAAAAAAAAATTGTCAGAGAATGGCAGAAATTCTGCTTCCTTGTGTATAATCTCTGTTCCACTGTGTGCAGCCTCATGCACCACCCATTCACCACTAGCTGTTTGTTTTCCTATGGAATAGTATCTACTACAGTGTTCTCCCCAGAAATTTTTTCCAGCTGGGTGGCATGAAAAAGTAGCTGGTGGGGTGGGGTGGGATGGGGGAAATTAACCCCCTCTTTTACTAAGCGCTAAGCGGGAAAACTAAAGCCAGCTCAATGCTGGCGTTAGCATCTAGAGCACATGGTAATTCTGCGCACGCTAAAACCACTATCACAACTTAGTAAAAGGAGCCCTAAATGTGTACTATTTTTAATTAGTTTATTATTATTTTCCAATGCTCAATATGACTTCCTTTTTTAAGGTTTGAGACTTGTGCCAGAATATTTTTACTAAATTTAAGAAGTATCCAATTCTAGAAGGGAATAATTAGATATTTTCCCTCTTTCAAATTGTATAGAGGTTTAAAAAAGGGAAAGACGTTAAAGTCATTAGGTTCAATCTAGCCATTTATTTCTGCATGAATTTAAACAACTAACAAAAAAAGATAAATATAGTTCATCCAGTCATACAAGAAATGGCTCTACAGCAGGGGTGCCCACACTTTTTTGGCTTGAAGCTACTTTTAAAATGACCAAGTCAAAATGATCTACCAACAATAAAATTTAAAAAAACACAAAGCACACTGTACGCAGAGAAAATGTCAGTAAGGAAGGAGGGAGGGGGCACAAACTTGGGATACAGAAGGAAGGGAGGGAAGGGGCATGAACTTGGGACATAGGATGGAAGGATAGAAGGAAAGAGATGCTGAGGTGGAGGAGGGAATAGAAAGGGAAAATTGTTGAGCATGGGTGTGAGGGAAAGAAATAGTGTACATGGGGAAAAGAAGAAAGAGGAGAATGTTGGGCATAGGAAGAGAATTGTTGGACATGTTGGTGGGAGAGGAGTAAGGTAGAGAGAGATGAGAGGGAGAAATGTTGAATGTGGTGTTGGAGAGGGAACAGTGGGACAGATGCAAGAGGGAAGAATGTTGGACCTGGTGGTGGAGGGAATTGAGGAAGAGATGTCGCATGGTTCTGGAGAGGGGTAATAGAAGGAGAAATGTTGGGCATGGGGCTGGTGGGCAGGGGTAAAAGATGCTGCACACAGTCCGGGGAGGATGAGAGAGGGAGAAATGTTGGATGTGGCAGTAGAAGGAGTTGGAGCGATATACCCTGGATCTCTCTATCTTGCTTTCCTCACTCCCTTTACAGCAAGGGAAGGAATAAGAGAGAGATGGTGGACATAGCACATGGGGGTGGAGGAGAGAGGAAGAAATGCTTTGCAAGGTGGGGAGGGGTAAAAGAGTGTGCTTTGTGTAGTTTAATTTTGTGGTTACCATTATGTATTATTAATAAGATTATATTGTGTGTATGTGAAAAATGAATGGAAGAAATGGCATTTATAATTAGTACTATTATTAGTATGGCGGCTGGGTCTGGGGTTGAGCCTTGGCAGTGCTTTTGGGGCCCCCAAACAAAAAAGCATTCCACTGACTGGACCTAGTGTGGAAGTGTGGAAGGAGAGATGGTAGACCTGCTGGGAGGAAGGGGGACGAATGACCGCATCCCAGAAATTTTGACATAATTTTGCATTTTCAATTTTAAAAATCCTTATCTCCAAGATGCAAACCGAGCTATTTTCTACACATAGCTATTTAAGTTTTTTGCATACAGGCCCCTTATATTAGCTTTTTCACTCCTTTATATTCATATGACACAAGTTTACCATTTTTTAAGTTTTCTCTCCCTCTTTTTTTTTTTTTTTTGGTGCACTCAGCATCTTGAACATCCCTGTTTACTGAGTAGACATACAAATTTTGGTTAGAAATGATTCACAATTACTATCCTAACAAGAGCTAAACAACCTTTAAATAACTTTACAGTAACTTCAAATCCTGGGGGGAAAAAATACCACAGTACTACTGTACCTGCACATTTTTTCCAGTAACAAATTACTAAATATAAAATAATATCAAAACATATCCACAAATGAATTTTGGCCCTTTCAAACCTAGTAATCAGTCATGTCACTCACAAGGCTAGACCAGTCCACCTGACTTCTACTACCGGCAACCCCTCTCGCCCAATGACGTCACCTACTCGAGCTCCCGGAGATTCCTTGTTCGCTACGACGTAGGTGTGGCCTGGCAGTCAACTCTGACAGGAGGGTGTGAAAAGTGGGCACATGCTTGCCATTGATCACCAATTTCCTGCCAATGAAGAAAGGGACCCCGTTACGGTAGAAGACTTGCGTCGGGTAGCCATTGTATATCCTGCGATAATCAATAAGGTTGCGAAGGACAGTGTGGTAGAGAGTGCAAGGTCTGATTTGTTCAGTGTCCTGTCCTGCATCATAGGCATCCTGCGCTGCGGTGAAGTTTCCAAGCAAGAGAAGGGGAGGCTTCCCTTGGCGCCGTGACCATTTTTTCGTCATTAGGCATAGGTCAGCGACGGATGGAAACTTACAACTTGCTTTGGGCCTTCCTCGTTGCCGGGTCCTGCCTTCGCGGAAACAGAAAGTAGGCAGGACCTGGAAGCGAGAAAGGCCAAAAGCAAGTTGTAAGTTTCCATCCGTCATTAACCAGTTTTCTGCCTGTCTCCTGCCTTAGCCCTTAGCAAACTCATGCTTTGGGGCTCTAAGGTGTGCGTGCTGGCTTCCCTTCTCTTCTCCCTCCCCCCTCCCTGAGTAACTTCCGGTTTCGGAGGGAAGCCGGCACGCACACCTTAGAGCCCTGAAACATGAGTTTGCATCTCCAAGCTGGTGAGAGATGGTTTTGGGGGGGGGAATTTTTTTATGTTGAGCGGCGGCAACAGCAGGATTCCTGATAGATGACAGCTGGGCGGTAATCTAAATTAGCTGGGCGGACCGCCCAGCTAAAAAGCCCTGGGGAGAACACTACTATTTATTTTTTTTACAATTTTGAAAATATCGTAGTAGTAGTATACCCATTATGATCTGTATCTCTCCTACAAGTAGAAATAAAAGGCACTCTCAAACTCACTGCATCAGATTTCTTGATCGCTAAATGGTGATTTTTACGATCATGATAGAATTCTGTATCTGCACCTTTCTGTTTCTAATCTTACTGATTTTTAGGCCCTTGGCTAATATGTAAATTAGAAGTACATACATACCTAGGTGAGTAGAATGTTTCAAAGCATAGGTCCAGTAACTAAGAAATTAATAAATGCAGCTCCTCCAGTCTAATCTGATAAAATGAAGGGACTTCAAGTAAACATTTTGTCAACAGAGCATAGTAGTCTAGGTAGATGATAACCGCTCAACAATGCTGCTTTACATATAACTACATATTTGTTTAATGCTTTGTGAATCAGTGATAAAATTTTGACTTGCACATGCCAGTATATAAGGACCCAAATGTAAAGACTCTAAAATTGGGAATATATGTTCAAAATGTAGAGGTTTTTTCTATTTAAATGTGCTGCCACAATTTGGGATATTGTCCATTTAAGAACATCATGCTAATGATGAAGTAATCTAAGATTGAACAAAACACAACCTTGATAATACAATATGTCTCAAATGTCCTTGCAAGATCAATGAGGAGTTAAAAGGTATTCCTAAATATTTGATGACTTTTAAAATAAGAATGCATAGTCCATTTATTGAAAATGTATCAAGGACCTTAATCATCAAGTGTGTAGACCAAAGGACTCAGGCACTACAAATAAAAACAATATAAAAATCTAATTTTTCCGGCTTCCTGATGTAGCGTAGTGAAACATAGACTGTGTTGGAGCCGTGAACTGACCTTTTCAGATAAGCGGTCTACTGTTAAACAACTTTTGTAGAGCCATAACATTTGCCACTCCAGTAGAAATGAGAATCCTTGCTCCATGCAATGTGTTGTTATTAAAATTCAAGCATTGTATGTGTTATGATTAAAATTCCAGCAACATTATACCATGGCTGTGGCGCCTTGCTGAAGAGTTTATGAGCACATTTAAATATTTAAAAGCCTTTAAATGTTATATGATCATATTATTTGAGAAACTTGCCCAGTATTGATGAGAGGGAGTCTTTTGTGTTTTGTTCTATTTTGAAAGTATTGCCCCCTCAAGTGGACTGTAATTTAATATCCCCGGTCTGTTTGGATCAAACTTGCATCCATCTTTGGCATTAACTTAATATTCAATTTTTCTGCTTTCTTTTCAAAATCTACATTACCTTCCCTTCCATGTCTTACCTTCCCTTCTCCCTCTTCTTCTGTCCCTATTTCCATGGTCTGTCATCTCTCCCTCCCTCCTTCCTTCCTTTCCCCTGGTCTGGCATCTGTCTCCTTCCCTCCCCCCATGCCCTGGCATCTCTCCCTCCCCCTCCATAGTCTGGTATCTCCTATCCTTTCTCTCCCTCCCATGGACTTGGCATCTCTTGTTCCTCTCCTCTCCCTTGTCTTCCTTCTCCTTCCTTCCCTCTCTTTCCCCAATTGGGTGCAGCAGCAACAGCAGCAACATTTCCCTTCCCCCTTTCCTATGCAGCAGAAGCATTTCTCGTTCCACTCCCCTTCCTTGTGGAGCAGCAGCATGTCTGGCCGACTCCCTTGCTGCAGTCGATCGTTCCATTCAAAGCCATGGGTGGCGGCTCCTTGCGCGATCCGCACCTGCGTCAGAAGCCTTCTCTCTGATGTTGTGACGTCAGAAAGACTTCCGACGCAGGTGTGGATAGCGTGAGGAGCCGGCGGCGGCCGCAGCTTTGACCAGAACAATCGACTGCAGCAAGGAAGCAGTTGATTATCGTGTCCAGGCCGCAAAATAGCGAGCACAAGTTTGAGACCGCTGGCATAGACAATAGCTAATAATTTATTCAAAGATAAAGCTTAATATCTGAGCGGTTAACCTTTCAATAGAATAAAATACAATAGCTATAAATAGATTATTGCAGTAATGCTTTTTTGACTCCTTAGTTCAAGCTGCTCTAGAGGTTTTTAGTGCAGGTCGGCAATGTAAATGCTCCAGTGCTCATAATAATAATAACTTTATTCTTGTATACCGCATTACCATGGAAGTTCTATGCGGTTAACAGATGAAGAGACTGTACATTTACAGTGAAGTTACATTTTCGGCAGATACATTTTCAGTGAAGTTATTTTTACAGCTAGGTTACATTTGCGGTGAAGTTACATTTGCTGTAAGTTACATACAGCGGTGTTACATACAGTAGTGTTATATACGGTGGTGATACATAGAATTCCTATCAGTGTTGGAGCACTTACCTCACTGGCCTGCTAAATCCTCTTGCACAGCTTGATAAAAGAGGGGTGGGTGTTTGGTACAAATAAGTGTTTTAATGTATATTGAGAAATACTAGTAAAGCAAATTGACTAGAGAAGAAAATAGAGGATTTTATACATTACTAGTCTTATAGCCTGTTACATTAACGGATGCTAGAATATGTGTGTGTGTGTCTATATTTATTTATTTCTCTCCAGAATTCCTTAGCCTGTTTCTATATTTCTGTATTTCTTTCTGTCTTTCTTTTTCCTCGGCTGTCCACCACCACCCCTTGCCTGCTCCCCCTGTCCATTCTAACGGATGCTAGAATATGTCTGTCTGTTTTTCTTTCTGTCTCTCTCCCTCCCACTGTCTGTCTTTCTTTCTGTCTGTCTGTCTGTCTTTCTGTCTCTCTTCCTGCCCCTGTGTCCTTCTTCCTTTCTTTCTCCCTCCCACTGTCTGTCTTTCTTTGTATGTGTCTCTCTCCCTGCCTCCTATGCATCGGCAGCATTTATTCCCCCCCTCCCTGTGCAGCAGCCATAGCACATCCTTTCCCCTACCCCCGTTTCCCTTCCTGCGTCCTGGCCTGCACATTTTAAATTTTAATGCCAGCCTCTACAGCTGAAAATAATCAGGAAATTCTATAGCAGTATTTGATCACTGGCTGTCCGCTGAATATGTGGATAGAACAGTGAGGTGCCAAAAGCATAGATATTTAGCTGCGATTGTGATAACTCATCTGGACTGGTTTAGGATTGACTTTGTGCTAGACTATACTATTTTCCTGATAGTCACCTGGATAACTCAAGCGGACTTAGGTGGCCAGGTCAAAGGCAGGCCTTCCCTTGGTGATCAGGCTCTTGTCCATGGCAATGTGGTTGAGACCGGACCCCTGGAGGCCGCGAAATTCGTGCCTCTGCACATCCAGGGAATTAAGCTTGCTCTGCACTGTACTTTAGCCTTGCACATTTCTCTGCACCCTCCAGGCCTCTGTAGCCTTCAAAAATCACCCTTAGGACTCTGGCTTCCTACTGCCAAGGTCCCTGTCACTCCCCACCGCAGCCCTAAAAATAGTATTTCCAGCAATCGGGGACCACCTGTACTTCTGCGCCCATTCCCAACCTCCTTGGGCTCTTCAGGCCCTCTGAGGCCTACCTTTAATCTTCGGGACCTGGCCACTACTGGACCAGGACCCCGACGATACTCCAGTGCCGGTTCCCTGACCTATGGCCTTCCAGCCCATGACCTTTTTTGTCTGCCCTCCACCAACATCTGCCTCAAGCCGCCGCGGACTGCAGGCACCGACAGCCTCTATGGCCTGCCCCACTCACTGCTCGCCATCGCGCGCCGTTCCCCTCCCCCCCGGGAAGCTTCGTGCGTTTCCGCTGCTGCTTCGGCAGCCTCCTGTCTGCGGGCCGGCTGCCCGTCTGTGCGCACACATCTGCGGGAGGAGGAGGAAGCCGGGGTTGCGCGGAGCAGCAACGGCAGCAGCTCAGCCGTGCAGCCAGCGCTAGGTGGAGCTGGGGTCGGGCATGGACCTTGCGCCGCCCGGGCCTGCTCCTTACTTCGCTCATGGAGGCGATCGGCAGCTGGCTGCGGTCCCCAGCCTGCTTTCAAAGTTCATTTTTTAGTTCAAAGCCGACGCCGCAGCTCCTCTTTCGATCCCCGCCTGGTGCGGTTTGAGAGAGGAACCGCGGCGGCAGCTTGAGCTAAAAAATGAACTTTGTCAGGTAATTGCAAGTGTTGAAGCCCGCTGTGAGAGAAAGATGGTGGTAAGCGTGCTTGCGCACTCTTGTGGCCACATCCCGACAGATCAGGACTCAGGGAATACGGGATAAGAGTACGCATGCGCGCTTAGCATTTTATTATTATAGATAAGTATATTAGTCTAATTTCTTAAAGAAAGATTACTTTGGTTTTCATGTCTGAAAGAATAGCTGTTGCATCCAATGTTGAGGAAACATTCTGAAAATTTTAGTGCTATTTAATAATTTTCCTTCTTTTCTGGTGACATGTTTTGTTAGATTTGGTAAAACATTGATTCAGTTTATTTTTGTTAGATGTGTAAAATTGATAGAATTTCTTTTTTATTGATTTCAATTTTTATTCTAGTGGCATTTAGAAGAGATGAAATGTGGCCTGAGGGACGATTTGATTATGACAGACTTCCAAGACAGCGCCTGCCACCTCGAGGGGTGCATCCAGATGTAAGTTTATTTCCTTATTTTTTAGTTTTAATTGGTTTTAACACTATGGCTGAATTTACTATCACAATGAAGGTAGGAAGACATCTAACTTACATGAGGAATTTTGAAGTAGAACAGCAGGTAGGAAATTTGTGTAGTATACCTTTTAACTTGCAATGTGACCCAGTGATTTGGAGTTCAGATCGCTTGTGTTTTATCTTGGTTAATGTTAGCAGCCTTCATAACAAAGTACTGGTAGTATTGGGACCTGTCGACCAGCACTCCCAAGTCTCTTTCCTGAGAGACCCCCCAGGAAAGAGACTTGGGAGTGCTGGTCGACAGGTCGATGAAGCCATTTGTGTGAGGCGGCAGCGAAAAGGGCGAATAGGATTCTAGGAATAATTAAGAAGGGGATCATGAACAGATCGGAGAAGGTTATCATGCCGCTGTACCGGATCATGGTTTGTCCTCATCTGGAATACTGCGTCCAGCACTGGTCACCGTACATGAAGAACAACATGGTACTACTCGAAAGGGTCCAGAGAAGAGCGACTAAAATGGTTAAGGGGCTGGAGGAGTTGCCGTGCAGCAAGAGATTAGGGAACCTGGGCCTCTTCTCCCTTGAAAAGAGGAGACTGAGAGGGGACATGATCGGAAACATTCAAGATACTGATGGTAATAGACTTAGTAGATAAAGACAGGTTGTTCACCTTCTCCAAGGTAGGGAGAAAGGGAGGGCGCACTCTGAAGTTATAAGGGGGTAGATTCCGTACAAACGTAAGGAAGTTCTTCTTCACCCAGAGAGTGGTGGAAAACTGGAACGCTCTTCCGGAGGCTGTTATAGGGGAAAACACCCTCCAGGGATTCAAGACTAAGTTAGACAAGTTCCTGCTGAACTGGAATGTACGCAGGTAGGGCTGGTCTCAGTTAGGGCACTGGTCTTTGACCTAGGGGCCACCGTGTGAGCGGACTGCCTGGTATGATGGACCACTGTTCTGACGCAGCAGCTGCAATTCTGATGTTCTTACTGACTAGATATCTTGACAATAACTGAGACTTGGTTACAAGATGATGAACTAGCTTATTTGCAGCAAACCTGCTCCTCTAAATTTGCTTTTTATTTTTGTAACCACTCCACCAAAGTGGAGATGTAACGATTTATATTTGAGAGGTCTAAAAGAGGACTCTTTCTAACCTGATGATTAGGTTTCAAGAATGGATTGCAGCATGACCTTTGTAAAAAAAAATCAAATTGCGTTAAAAACACTGCCTCATGATGAAGACAGATAGTTGAACTTTAATTGAAACTTTGAGATATTTGTTGAGTCAGTAATTTCTGATGACTTGTGTGAAGGTCTTTTATGAGTTTTAAGGCCCTCTCTGCCCTGTAGGCTGTTAAATGACATTGTGATTCATTGATTTTTGCCAGTGGTGCAAGCATCGATTGTATCAATAGTTTCTGGATCCATTGCTTATTATCCAAATGTTCAGAAAATAAACTCGCTTTTTAAGCTCTGGAAATAAGACATGTGAAAACAAAAGCAAAAGATTACATTACTTTCATACCTGGTATCGCAAGCAAATTTACTCATATCAATAACAATGGTGTAAGATGAAACACATAGGGCTCCTTTTACTAAGGTGCACTAGCGGTTTTAGTGCACGCTTAGCAGGTGCTACAATGCCACGCAAGCTAAACTTTAACGCCTCCATAGAGCTTGCGTTAGTATTTTTCATTTAGCGCGTGGTTTGCGCGCATTAATCTTGAGTGCGCGCTAAAAACGCTAGCACACCTTAGTAAAAGGAGCCCATAGTAACAAAAACAGCAAACAAAATCAACTGCTTTTATTCATAAATTATTCTACAGATTTGATTCAGCACTGTAATAATTATGCAATGTCATCATAATTAAGTTTTAAAACAAATAATAAGCAGCAAATTATATATGATGTATTGTTCTGCCACAGTTCAGCCTGAATGTAGAAAGAATTCTCCAAGGCAAATACCATTAATACTTTCAAATAGTTCAAGTTACGCTGCTTTGACTAACCAGAATTCAATTGCAAATTTCTTCTCTGTACAAAAAAACACCCTCCTGAAAATTTGACATCTGGTAGAGAACAAGTTGCTCTATTCAATGCTTTTTGAACCAAAGTGATTTGCTGGTGTCAAAACTGAAATACAGGGCTTCAAAGATGGGTAAAATTTATTAATAATATTTTTGCTGCAATATCTCTGCAAATAAATGAAAGCAGGCCTTGAAATTTTCATAGAGAGTATCAGTAGTTGAGCAGGTGTATCAAGCAAGAAGTCACCACTTAATTTTATTACAAATCTATGGCACCTCAAAGATGAAGTAAAAAATTAGCAAATTGAGGTTTTGGCCAATTTTGGCATTGAGGCATCAGATGAGCGCTTAACCTAGACTTTTAAAAGTCTAAAAGCTTATTAAGTACAAAAAGTTGTACCAGTAGACTAAATTTCAATGTTAACAATACTCTGTGTACAGGAGGCCCTTGAAGTTGCCCATCTGTTTCATATGACATGTACTAAAATTTTAAGGGCTTTACTTAGACACCTGGGAACTCCACTAACTTGGAACATGAGGATGTTACTGGCCAGACTTTATAGTAAATACCCTGCAAACAAGATGGTTGGATAGGCTGGATTGAGCTTGGACAGCAACTTTAGCATTTGGAACCTAGGACAATAACAGGTGGACTTTACAGTCTATGACCCAGAAATATCAAAGAAGAGACAAGTTAATTTAATCATGTATTTTTAATGGGTATAACCAACGGGCAGACTAGATGGACTGTTCAGGTCTTTATCTGCTGTCATTTACTATGTTACATGAATTTCAGGTTTTAGAGGTTGAAACTTTGCATGGCTTCCATGCCAAGTTTTATTAAAATTGAAGATGGTAAAGTGGGGAACATAAGAATAGCCTTACTGGGTCAGACCAGTGGTCCATCAAGCCCAGTAGCCTGTATTCATGGTTGCCAATCCAGGTCACTAGTACCCGGCCAAAACCCAAGGTGTAGCAATATTCCATGTTACCAATACAGGGCAAGCAGTGGCTTCCCCCCATGTCTTTCTTAATAACAGACTATGGACTTTTCCTCCTGGAATTTGTCCAAACCTTTCTTAAAGCTACGCTATCCACTCTTACCACATCATCTGGCAATGCGTTCCAGAGCTTAACTATTCTCTGAGTGAAAAAAAGTTTCCTCCTATTGATTTTAAAAGTATTTCCGTATAACTTTGAGTGTCCCCTAGACTTTGTAATTTTTGACTTGTACAGTTGACATGGACTGACCCAAATAATAAGCTATATTGATAGGCGGAATACTATCTTGGGAAAATTTTCAAATTTTCCAATAGAAATTTCTTAAAAACTTCCACAGGAGACATAGCCAAAATTTTTGGACAATTTAAGATTCTTAAGGTTCCATCGTCTATTGAAGTTCTCTATCTGTTCAATTTTCCGTGAAATAAATTTCTTGTGTTTTATTACTGTTGAGATTGTCTCTTTCAAAATAGTTTCAAGTTTATTCATGTTTTTTGATTAAACGCTTATCCGAAGGTACTAAGCGTTGTACAAAGATTAAAAAATAATAAGGACATTAACATTTTAGGACATTAACATTTTAAGAGATTAAATGTACATGATTCATTATGGGACATACTTGGGTAACTACTTTATTAAGCTACAAGAAACAGTAGGTAAAGGGGGAGAACTACAATTTTGAAGAAAAAGTACATAGAAGGTAAATACATAAGGGGGTGGGAAGAGAAGGATTGCGGGCAAAGATATATGTCAATTTTGGAGACTGCTAAAATTATCAATTTTAGAAACTGCTAAAAATGATATGTATTGTATTTTCAGTTAAAGGCATTGTATTATCAGTTAAAGGCATCTTTAAAAAGAAAGCATTTTAAACTGCTTTTAAACTTCTGTAGATTTCGTTCAGTTCTTAAATATAGGGGAAGAAAATTCCAAGTCATTGGAGCTGTTACAGAGAAAATAAGAGCACGACGAGTTCCAATTATTTTCAGGGAATGGACGTTAAGGGTGAACTGTGAAGTAGATCTAAGAGCTCTCAGGAGGTCATATGGAATCAAAAGTCTATCTATGAATGCTGGGGCGTTGGTTTGTATAGTCTTGAAAACAAGAAGAGCAATTTTATATGTTATCCTATGTGTGACAGGCAACCAATGAGCTTTTTGTAGCAATGGGGTGACGTGGTCAAATTTTTTAGAGCCTGAAATTATCTTAATTGCTGTGTTTTGAATAAGTTGGAGACATTTTTTATCTTTTAGGTATGCCCCCTTTAATAAAGAATTGCAATAATCCAATTTAGATATTACTAGAGAATGGACTAATACGTTAAGGGAATTATCGTCGAGAAGGGGAACCAATGATCGAATCATCCTCAACTTATAGAAACAGTTTTTAACCAATGCACTGATGTGTGAACGAAACGTAAGTTTGTTGTCTATAAGCGCACCTAGAATTTTGATGGCATTAGTTAATTTAAGCATATTATCAGTTGAGACTGGGGTAATTAGCTGTACCCCTTCTTTCCCTGGGAAAAGCACAGTGTTAGTTTTAGGGATGCTTAAAGAAAGCATGTTGATACTTAGCCAATTGTGAATTTTGGCTAGTTTTTGGTTGATGTTAGAAATGTCATGTGGACTTGTAGGATCAATAGTGTGCAGAAGTTGAAGGTCATCTGCGTAAGCATATACTGTAAACCCGATAGATTGACAAAGAGTTAGGAGAGGAGCCAGGTAAATATTAAACAGTAGAGGAGATAATATAGAACCTTGCGGAATACCAAAATTAGTATGATAAGGTTCAGAAAGTGAGTTTTTGAAATGCACTGTTGAAAATCTATCAGAGAAGTAAGATTGAAACCATTCAAGAACTTGGTCAGTTATACCGATAGATGAGAGTCGTTAAAGTAGTAGATGATGGTCAATTGTGTCAAACGCTGCTGCGAGATCTAAGGAGATAAGTAAAACAGATTTGTGTTAATCCAGGTAGTAGTGAATAGTTGTAGTGAGTCCTAGAAGGGAATGCTCTGTGGAATGATTTTTACAAAATCCAGATTGATTGGGATGCAGAGCCTGTGTTTTATCAATGAAGTCTGACAATTGCTGAAATACTACTTTTTCTGTTATTTTTGCTAGGAAAGGAAGGTTAGCTATTGGACGTTAATTTGAACTATCATTGAGATTGTTTTTTGAATCCTTGATAATCTGAAGGAGAGCAGAGTGTTTCCATTCAGCTGGAAGAGTTGTAGTAGACAAACTTTTATGAATAATTTGAAGGATAAAAGGCCCAAATATAGAAAAATAACGTTTAAAGAAGATAGGCGGAAGAGATTCAGTTTTGGAACCTTTAAGATTTATAGAATGAAGTATATGTTCAATCTCTTTTAAAGAAAAGAGTATAAATTTAGAACATGTAGCATTTAGTGACATATTCCTGATTGAATCTTTATCTTTTATATCGGAGATGACACTGTCTAAAGAAGTATCGAAATTGACAATATCTGAGAAAGTAGAAACTTTACTAGTGATATTAGATCTTATTGATATGATTTTTGTCTGAAAGAAGTTTGCTAAACATTGGGCAGAGGGAGTTTCTTCCGTTGGAATAGCTGGTTTATGTTTAAAAATCGTTAGCTGTTTAAGGATTTTGAAAAGAGTTGATGAATTTTTTGTTTTGGAAATTTTTTTTATGTAGAATTGTTTCTTTACAGCATTGATCGATTGACGATAATGCTGAGAGTGTTGCTTATAGTTGTCCAGATTATTTTGTGTGGGTTTAGAACGCCATTTGCGTTCAGCAGAACGCAATTGTCATTTTAATAATGCAAGAGAAGAATTGTACCAAGGGTTTTTTTGTTTTTTAGGGGAAATTATTTGAGTCGATATTGGTGCTATTTTGACTAAAAGAGATTGACAGATGTTATTCCAAATAAATAATTGTTCGTTTATAGTTACAGAATTGAATTTATGTGAATCATAAGAACATAAGCATTGCCTCTGCCGGGTCAGACCAGGGGTCCATCGTGCCCGGCAGTCCACTCCCGCGGCGGCCCCCCAGGTCCATGACCTGTAAGTGTTCCCTACCTAACCTAAAACGCCCATACCCTGTTCGCTTAATGTCCTGTAAGGTAAACCTCTATCTGTACCCTGTTATCCCCTTTGCTTCCAGGAAGTCATCCAGTCCCTTTTTGAAATCCAGATTTGTACTCTGTCTTATCACCTCTCCGGGAAGTGCGTTCCAGGTTCCTCTGCCGCGTCTCTGATGACATCATCGGAGACAGACGCGGGAGAGGAAATCGGCAGTAGAAGGCCGCGAAGCAGCGTGTTTAAAGTGCTGCCTACGCGGCTGGAGCCGGGAGGTTTGTCGGCGGTGGGAGGGTCGGATGGGAGGGTCAAGAGCAGGCCAGATCGAGCAGGACAAAGCAGTAAAAAAAGGGGGAGGGGCCGAACGGAGCAGGCCAGATCGCGGTAAGAGAAGGGAAAGGGGGGGGGGTGGTGGAAAATGCTGCTACTGCTACACAGGGACCTGGAGGGGAAGGGAAATACTGCTGCTGCTTCTGCACAGGAAGGGGGGGATAGGAGGAAAATGCTGTTGCTGCTGCATAGGGAAGTGGGATGGAAATGCTGCTGCACAGGGAAATGGGAAAAAATGACAGACAGTGGGAGGGAGGGAGACAGAAAGAAAGAAAGACACAGGGGCAGGGAGAGGGACAGAAAGACAGACAGAGAAAGGGGGCCAGGGAGAGAGAGAGAGAGAGAGTCAGCGGGAGGGAGACAGACAGACATATATTCTAGCACCCGTTAATGTAACGGGCTTAATGACTAGATAAAACCCTAAGCGGCGCATGCGCACTCCTACCTGCGTGTTCCGTATGTCCGTGGCCGGAAGGAGTGCGCATGCGCGCCTACAACTGCCCCACACTCGCGAAGGGAGAAGATACAGAAACAAAGAAAGACTGACACAGGGCTGTGGAGTCGGAGTCGAGGAGTCGGAGGAAATTTCGGGTACCTGGAGTCAGTCAGAAGTACAAAAAACTGAGGAGTCGGAGTCGGAACATTTATCTACCGACTCCATTTTTGAATTTGGCATACCAATCACGAGCGATTCTTTCAGCTATAGCACCCACTATATAGACAGCACAAATGTTGCGAGCAGCTTCTGCAGCCTTAGAACCTTGATTAAAAGCAAAAAGAAGGTGGTGTCGAAAATGCTCATTTCTCTCAACTTGACATTCCATTTTAATGATCTGAAAATTAACCAGTGCTGTGGAGTCAGAGTCGGAGTCGGAGGAAATTTTGGGTACCTGGAGTCGGAGTCGAAGTCTGAAGTACAAAAAACTGAGGAGTTGGAGTCGGAACATTTATCTACCGACTCCACAGCCCTGGACTGACAGACAGCCAGGGAGAGAGACAGTAAGACAGGGGGCCAGGGAAGAGACAGAGATGCACGGGGGGACAGATACAGAAAGAAAGGGGTGCAGAGAGAGAGATAAAAAACATAAAGTAAGAAAGAAAGAAATGCCTCAGCGACTCATTGTGCTAAAAGTCTACACGTCTATTCTAGCACCCGTTAATGTAACAGGCTTAAACACTAGTAATTGTATACAATGATAGCTCAACAACTATAACTCTAAAGAATAATCTGCCAATAATAATAATCAAAATTAAATTCCAAAGAAAAAATTGAGCAGTGCTACAGTTCTCATGGGGAAAAAATTGTTTGGAAAATAAATAAACAGAAAAACTGTTAAAATAATGGACATCAGTATGAGCCTTGGTAATACAACATGAGGAATTATTTGGCTCAGGCAAGAACTCATTAGTGACTAGCACCAGACGTGAGTCTGAATAAGAACTGCCTCATATATCATATTGTCCTAGTCTAAAATAATAAAACGCTAAGCCGCGCATGCGCACTCCCATCTGCGTGCGCCCGTTTTCTGTGAGCTTTAGGGCACCGCAGGTAGGAGTGCGCATGTGCGCGAAGCTCTCTCTCTCCCTCCCCCCCCCCCCCCCCGAGGCAGATGTCGGCCACGGCGGCTGCAGGCCGCGGTGGCTGTCAGCGGCTGCAGGTCGCGGCGGCTGTCGGCGGCTGCAGGCCGCAGTGGCCGAACCTGGACGGCATCATACTGAGAGCATGAGTTCTGTAATACATGTTATTTAACACCAGGTGGGATAGTAAATATCAAAATATATGGTATATAAAAAAACTCTATCCCCTTCTATTGTGGGAAAAATACAGAAAACTATAAACAGGTAGAGAAAAAGACCTCACATAAATTTGTGGAACTCAACAGTACAGCAAAAGCTGAAGACAAGTAAGTTCACTTTACAGGTTCAGTTGGAGTCATTTCAAAGCTCTCCTTGCATATTGTTTTTTAAATGGAGGAAACAATATAGCAAGTTAGACCCTTTGCTTGAAACGTGAAGGAGGAAAGGGAGCAGAAGGGGAGAGAATGGTAGGGCATGGAGTTAAGGAGGAAGGTATGGGGGGGGGAGGAAAATACTGCACAGGTAAGTGGGGTGGGAGAGAAATGCTGCAGCACACGGAAATGGAGGGGCAGAAAAGGGGTTGATGTTCAGGGGAAGAGGTGCTGATGGACAGGGGGGACAGAAAAATGAACGCAGGCCTACTGCTGGACAGGGGGAGCAGGAATGAGGTGATGATGGACAGGGGGAGGTAAAACAAAGGGAGAAGGGCTGCTGCTGGATATGGTGAGCAGTGATAGGGTGGTGGAGGACACAGGGGAGGTAAAAGGAAGGGAGAATGGACAGGGGGAGCAGGCAAGGGGGTGGTAGTGGACAGCCAAGGAAAAAAAAAAAAGACAGACAGAAATACAGAAAGCGGCTGAGGCGAGAGAAAAAAAAAATAGACAGACACACACACACATATATTCTAGCACCCGTTAATGTAACGGGCTAAAAGACTAGTATATATATAAATTCCAACAAACATTTTCTCCAGTAGATCTGACCAATAAATGTCTCCCAAGACATAGAAAAATAAAGTGCTGAAAAAAATTTAGTAAAAATTATGTAAACAACAATTCCTCGTGTTGTATTACCAAGGCTCATACTGATGTTCATTATTTTAACATAGTTTTTCTGTTTCTTTATTTTCCAAACAATTTTTCCCCATGAGAACTGTAGCACTGCTCAATTTTTTCTTTGTATACAATGATGTCATGTCAAGAGTGACCAAACAAACTTTCAGATTCTACATAAATGGGACATCCCCAAGTAAAAAAAATATATATATATATATCTGTAGTATCACGAATATAAGAAAAGGTTTGGCTAACAAGCGGTCACAGAAAATAATTCACAAATTTTGGATAAAGACTCTAAAAGTGACCTGCGTTCTGAGATGATAGGCCTCCAAGGAGTATTCACTGGAGTCTTATGTACTTTAGGGAGAGTGTAAAGGACTGGACATCATGGGGAACTTCAAAAACTTGAACTCTGTAATAGTCAAAATCCCTCTGAGAAGTCCCTCCTGTCTGATATCTTTGATAAAAAATTGCAATTTCAACATAAGATTTTTGCCCAAGTGCATATAGTCTCCAGGATTAGATAATTGTTGCTCTATTTTTGAATGATAAGTCAGACTTAGATTGCATGACAATGGCTCCACCTTTATCTGCATGATGAATGAGTGTCTTTCTGTATTCTTCAAATTTTGGAGAGCGCAGAATTCTTGTTTTGTTAAATTATTCTGAACTCTGCCATTCCCCCTGTGTTCCATCTTAGAAATGTCATGCAGAACCAAAGTTTTGAATGCAAGTAAAAGGGGACTAGGGGGGACAGGAAGCATCCACATTGAATGAGGTTTAAAAATAGATGAAGATACATCATGTTCCACACTCCATTCTTTTGATTGGAAAAAAATTCTCAAACATAATTTTCTGAAAAAAATTCCATGTTAACCCGAGATTGAAAAGAATCATATTTTAATGTATTAACAAGATGGTACTTCTTCTATGTGCCTTCTGAGGTTTTTTTCCTTCACCTAGGTTTCAATTACATTACAATAGTGATTTCTATTCCGCCATTACCTTGTGGTTCAAGGCGGATTACAAAAGGAGTTATCTGACCATTTCCAGAGGAATTGAAGAGTAGAGCGGGTTGCTTCAGAGAATTGGGACGATTGTTGGTGTTAGTTTGTCTTCAAGGATTTCTTGAATAGCATGGTTTTTAATTTTTTTCTGAATGATTTATAATCTGGAGTCGTTATCAGTAAATTGGAGAGTTGGTAGTCTAGTTTTGTTGCTTGTATGGCTAAAAGGCCATCGTACAGTTTTTTTTCCGTTTGACATCTGTGTTTGGGGGATGTGTGAACAGTTTGAGGGTTCTATGTCTGGTTGAGGTACCGTATTTTCACGCAAATAACGCGCACCCGTATAAAACGCGCACACGGGTATAGCGCGCAGAAATCACGCTGATATGTACAAAAACTTTGGTATACCGCGCTCACGGGTATACCGCGCATGCTGCCCGACGCTCCTTTCGCCCGCCCTGACTTTCCGTGCGCTGTCCCGACTCTCCGTTCACCCCCCCTGACTTCCGTGCACTGTCCCCCCTTGAAGGTCTGTCCCCATCCTGAAAGCCTGATGCCCCCCCCCGACATCCGATACATCCCTCCCCCCGAAGGACCGCCGATTCCCCAACAATATCGGGCCAGGAGGGAGCCCAAATCCTCCTGGCCACGGCGACCCCCTAACCCCACCCCGCACTACATTACGGGCAGGAGGGATCCCAGGCCCTCCTGCCCTCGACGCAAACCCCCCTCCCCCCAACGACCGCCCCCCCAGCCGACCCGCGACCACCCTGGCGACCCCCACGACCCCCCCACCCCCCTTCCCCGTACCTTTGGTAGTTGGGCCAGAAGGGAGCCCAAACCCTCCTGGCCACGGCGACCCCCTAACCCCACCCCGCACTACATTACGGGCAGGAGGGATCCCAGGCCCTCCTGCCCTCGACGCAAACCCCCCTCCCCCCCAACGACCGTCCCCCCCAAGAACCTCCGACCGCCCCCCAGCCGACCCGCGATCCCCCTGGCGACCCCCACGACCCCCCCACCCCCCTTCCCCGTACCTTTGGTAGTTGGGCCAGAAGGGAGCCCAAACCCTCCTGGCCACGGCGACCCCCTAACCCCACCCCGCACTACATTACGGGCAGGAGGGATCCCAGGCCCTCCTGCCCTCAACGCAAACCCCCCTCCCCCCCAACGACCGCCCCCCCCCAAGAACCTCCGACCGCCCCCCCAGCCGACCCGCGACCCCCCTGGCGACCCCCACGACCCCCCCACCCCCCTTCCCCGTACCTTTGGTAGTTGGCCGGACAGACGGGAGCCAAACCCGCCTGTCCGGCAGGCAGCCAACGAAGGAATGAGGCCGGATTGGCCCATCCATCCTAAAGCTCCGCCTACTGGTGGGGCCTAAGGCGCGTGGGCCAATCAGAATAGGCCCTGGAGCCTTAGGTCCCACCTGGGGGCGCGGCCTGAGGCACATGGTCGGGTTGGGCCCATGTGCCTCAGGCCGCGCCCCCAGGTGGGACCTAAGGCTCCAGGGCCTATTCTGATTGGCCCACGCGCCTTAGGCCCCACCAGTAGGCGGAGCTTTAGGATGGATGGGCCAATCCGGCCTCATTCCTTCGTTGGCTGCCTGCCGGACAGGCGGGTTTGGCTCCCGTCTGTCCGGCCAACTACCAAAGGTACGGGGAAGGGGGGTGGGGGGGTCGTGGGGGTCGCCAGGGGGATCGCGGGTCGGCTGGGGGGCGGTCGGAGGTTCTTGGGGGGGGGACGGTCGTTGGGGGGGAGGGGGGTTTGCGTCGAGGGCAGGAGGGCCTGGGATCCCTCCTGCCCGTAATGTAGTGCGGGGTGGGGTTAGGGGGTCGCCGTGGCCAGGAGGGTTTGGGCTCCCTTCTGGCCCGATATTGTCGGGAAGTCGGCGGTCCTTCGGGGTGGGGGTGCGAGTGGTCCTGCCGGGGGGGGGGATGTATCGGACGTCGGGGAGTCGGCCGGGCAAGAGGGCTTGGGCTCCCTCTTGCTCCGATCGTGGATGCGGGTGCGGGTGGGAGCGCGTGCGAGCGGTCGTTCGGGGTGGGGGTGCGAGTGGTCCTGCTGGGGGGGTGAATCGGGCGTCGGGCGGGGTGGGAACTATGTTTTAAAACTTTTGTATACCGCGCTCACGCATATAACGCGCGAGTGGTATGCGCGGTAGGTAAAAACGCGTATAACGCGCGCGTTATATGCGTGAAAATACGGTAGTTTGGATTAGGCGGTTGTTTAGGTAGGCTGGGCTGCCTCCGTTTATGTTTTTAAATAATAGGCAGTAGAATTTGAATTGTATTCTTGCTTGTATTGGGAGCCAGTGTGAGTTGAGGTATGCTGCTGTGATGTGGTCGTGTTTCCTCAGTGAATAGATAAGTCTTAACGCTGTGTTTTGAACTGTTTGTAGGTGCGGGGCAGGAGAGATAGAGTATGTTGCAGTAGTCTAGAACAGTAGTTTCCAACCCTGTCCTGGAGGACCACCAGGCCAATCGGGTTTTCAGGCTAGCCCTAATGCAGGGGTGTCCAATGTCGGTCCTCGAGGGCCGCAATCCAGTCGGGTTTTCAGGATTTCCCCAATAAATATGCATGAGATCTCTATATATGCTAATAGATCTCATGCATATTCATTGGGGAAATCCTAAAAACCCGACTGGATTGCGGCCCTCAAGGACCGACATTGGACAACCCTGCCCTAATGAATATGCATGAGAGAGATTTGCATATAATGGAAGTGAGAGGCATGCAAATCTGCTCCATGCATATTCATAAGGGCTAGCCTGAAAACCCGATTGGCCTGGTGGTCCTCCAGAACAGGGTTGGGAACCTCTGGTCTAGAAGACCTAGGACTAGGGACTGGACCAAGAGCTGGAATTGTGTTGTGTCGAAGAATTTTCAAACTTGCCATAAGTTTCTCATGACCGCGAATGATTTTTTTGTTGATTTGTGGTTGCATGGTACAGCATCTGTCAATCTTCATTCCTAGAAGTTTTAGAGTAGGTTGTATGGGGTATGTGATTGAGTTTTATTAGATTTGTTATGGTTAGGGTTTTATTTTTGAGGAGAATGAGTTTTGTCTTGTCCGGGTTCAGTTTCAGTTTGTGATTTTTCATCCAATTTGCTACTGTTTCAAGTATCCTGTGTAGTGTGTCTGTCATGGAGAACGTTGGTTGATCAAAAGGAAGGAGAATGGTGATGTTGTCTGCATAGCTATAGGAGGTTAAGCCTAATTTGTCCAGGCAGGTGCCGAGGGATGCAAAGTAGAGATTGAAGAGAGTTGGGGATAGTGGAGATCCTTGGGTTACGCCTTAGGGGTTGGACCATGGTTCTGATTTTTCTTTGATCAACTTTGCTCTGTATTTACAAATGACAAAACTCTAGAAAGCCCATCCTCTTTCAACTTCAGAAATATGTATTGAAGATAAGTTGGTGAAGGTTTTTTTTGCCCATGATAAGATGGTATGAAGCATAGCTAGAGGATCTCAGCTCACTTCATTAGGTATATTAGGAATGGCTCTGTATGCCTTCTGAGGCTTTTTTCCTTCACCTAGGTTTTCTCTGTGATTATTAGTAGATTATAAGCTCTACAGTAGAGAATGACACGGGGAAAAAAATCTGTCCCCGTCACTGCACCGTCCCCGGCCCACCATCCTCTGCACCGCCCCGTCACCGCCGTTCCCTTCACCGCCCCGTCACCGTCACTGCCATCCCTTTCACCGCCCCGTCACCGCCACTGCCATCCCATTCACCGCCCCGTCACCGCCCCTGCAGCATCCATATAAGCCTTATTACTGCAATATTTAGATTATTCCTTTCTTATAAATCAAAGTTCTGGCTGTTGAACTAGAGAAAGAGATGTTCAGCTGGCAGGACTTTGTTTATAAATTTTTATCAACACAACTAATATACTACTTTATCCTAAAGCAAAAAAAATAAATAAATAAATATAATTTTTTTTTTCTACCTTAACTGTAACCCTATATAATGTGATATTGTGACACTGAATGCTAACCTGTAACCCCTTCTGAGCTCTCTGGAGAGGACAGGATATAAATCTAAATAATAAATAAAGTGTCCTGCCTGGGTCACAAGGAAGATTAGTGGGAGAATAGGATGTGCTTGCATTATGACTTCTGTCCTCCTGGGCTACTCTTCCAGTGGGCTCATTGAGCTGCTCGGGCATTTCCTGTAGATTCTTTGGGGAGTGGAGATGTGCCTTTCGGACTACTAACAGTCTCTTTGCACGTTGCCCTATTGCAGAGCGCTAGTATGGGAGGAAGGGTGTCAGATACCCTTCTGCTGGTCCTGGATGTAATCTTGGTGTATGAGGGTGTGCATAAGAGGAAATAAATAGTAGCTTTACCTTGCAGGGTGTAGCTTTAGTACCAGAAAGAGGAGCGGCATCGCCTGTCTCAAACAGGGTCTTCTTATTGGCCACAGCGTCGGCAGCACTGGGGAGTTCAATAGAAGGCTGTCTCTGAAGTTTGGTTGTTTTACTAGAGTGGGCAGCAAAGAGAGTGGGAAGATCTGGCTACGGAACACGCGCCCACCCGCCCGATCGCAGCGTTTAGCCAGCTCTCTCCCTCCACCTCACCTTAGTTTGCCGGCTTTCTTTTTCGGCGACCCGCACACTTTCAAAGAGCCGCACACGTGCGGCTGCTCAGAGTTCAATCTTCTGCTCTGCTGCAACTTCCTGTTTCCGGTTGCGTCAGAGCAGAAGATTGAATACTGAGCAGCCGCATGTGTGGGTCGCTGAACAAGAAAGCCTGCAAACTAAGGTGAGGTGGAGAGAGGAAGCTGATTAAACGATCGATTGGGCAGGCGGAGGCTGCGGGGACCGCGTGATCCTTGATGCCTCACTGCGGAGACAAGACCATTCACCGCTCCACGGGGCGGTGAATGGCCTTGTCCCCGTCCCCGCAGCGACTGCTAGTTTTCTTTCCCCGTTTTGGCAGGTTACCCGCGGCTAAACACGGCTAGCCGCGGGTAACCGCCACCGTGTCATTCTCTACTCTACACCAGTGTGTTGCAAACTTTTTAAGTTTTGGCACACTAA
Source organism: Geotrypetes seraphini (assembly GCF_902459505.1). Classification (NCBI taxonomy): domain Eukaryota; kingdom Metazoa; phylum Chordata; class Amphibia; order Gymnophiona; family Dermophiidae; genus Geotrypetes; species Geotrypetes seraphini. Next base: position 62,880,769 of record NC_047092.1, read on the forward strand.
TCTTGGGGCTGCATCTGGAGGGCACCCGGAAATGTGCACATACACATTCATTGATGTCCTTCAGCTGCAGCCCTGAACCTCCTATTACTGTCGGTGGGGGTGAGGGGGTGTGTGTTGAAGAAGGGAGAGGTGAGGAGAAGGAGCAGAGGCGTCGGCTGACTGACTACAGGATGTGCCTCTCGTTGCAAAAGGCATATCCTGTAAGCAGTGCACTGGCGCCTCTGCTCCTCGCCAGCATCCAGCGGCATACCTGGAATCAGCCAAACAGGACTTAATATTCGGATCTTCAGTTCTGACAGAAGGCTCATCTGTCCCATCCTAAACTTGGGGGACTGCTTTGATACATCCCACACATTCAGGAATGGAGTGTCTTGTCTACTAGAAATAAGATTATTGAGGTAAAAACCATATTTCCTTCTAATGTGACAGACACTACATTCTTGAAGCCCAACCTGTCAGAAGTTCATTTGTCTGCTTTCTGCCTCAAAGGTGCCGGGGAATCCGAACATCTTGTTTCTTTCCTTTGTTCAGCCTTAACAAGAATAGAAGAGGTGACTGCTGTGTTGAAGAAGCTAGGAAGTATCTTTGAAATCTCACACTTTTAGTGCAGGTGGTGCTCAAGTTGGTGACTTATTTTTTTATTTTTTCAACTTATGTATTGCAAATGGTTAAGTTTTGTTTATCTGTTATATGTTTAATGATATGAGCAGAAAAGACATGTTTCTTAGAGAATGTCCCCATACCCCTCCCTCTTCTGTTTCCTCTCCAGGGCTGACCATCTGCTTTGGTACGAACTGAGGAACTGGGGACAGCTCAAAAGGATGGGAGGCACAGCAAAAGAATGCTAATAAAGTTCCTTATAAGAATTCTCACGAGAAGGGATTGACCACCCACACTTTCAGGAATGGAGTTTCTGTCTACTAGAAAGAAGATTATTGAAGTAAGAACCTAATCTTTTCATAAAAATGATACATATTACAATAGTAGCAGTACTGGTAGTCAGATTTATTGAGGGTTTGTTTCAACATAGCCTTCCGTCAGATTTCATGCTGTGTCACGAGATCTTAGTGTGGTTCTTATTCAATAAGGTCTGGATTTGCTAAACGGCGCCGACTGTGTCAATCACGCGTCGGCTCTGTTCAGAGAATTGCGGCCACGTTGAAAGTAGGCGCCAAGATTTTACAGACCTACATTTCCAGTGTCTAATTTTGATGAGATATAGAAATATGAAACGGATGTCTCCTTCACACCCCCTTCAATAGACTCACACTTGTCAAAAGCTTCGTCAAGTACTTGGTGGTTTGATAAAACGGCGAAAGCTAGTCTTGGTGGTTTGATAAGCCAAGCCAAGTATTTGGCAAAAGCCAAGTACTTGGTGGTTCGATAAGACGGTGAAAGCTAGTGGAGGGATATGAGCCTTGAAAAAACCCGCTGGGTGAAACATGTCGGCATAGATGTCCCTACTAACTGACCACCTAAAGGCAAAAAGGTTAAAAGCTAAGTACTGTGGTTAAACAGTTGTTGACAAAATGTTTAAGAATTATTTAACTAAAAAGGTTATAAAAGTATGACCCGGTGAAGATATGGTGCGTGAAGCCGGATACAGAGAAACATTTTGAGTATCGTGGTGGCACCTCTGAGGGTTGGTGAACATTGAAGAAACTTTTGACAAGTGTGAGTCTATTGAAGGGAGTGTGGAGGAGACATCCGTTTCATATTTCTATATGTACAACTTTACTTGCACAAAAGTTTATAATATGAAGTTATAGTGCTATTCTTCAAACTAATTTTGATGAGAATCATGACTGGTAGGTGCCTCTATGGATGGGAATTGGATGCCGTCATTTGTAGGTGCTTGCAAGTGCCTACATTTTTTTTAAAATTAAATTTTAATTGATCTTAAATGACGCAATCAATTACCGCACCATTTATCACCAATTAAAACAATTAAGTGGCGGTAAGGTACCTACTGCCACCTAACTTTTGACACAGTTTTGAGAATTTGGGCCTTAATGCCTTTTTTGAGTTTGGTTGAAGAATCTGATGTGGAAGGTCATGTTTTTGGTGGTGGTTGCTTCAGCCCATAGATTCGATGAATTCCAGGCTCTACTGTTTTATCTATGTTAAGTTTCCTCGAAAACAGGTGATGCTGCACACTTATCCCAGGTTCCTGCCTGAGTCTATGCCTGACTTCCACATTTAATCAGTCACCCTTCTAACATCATTTTTCTCAGATCATATGTTCATAAAGTAAACAAGATCTACATAGGTTGGATTGCAAAAGGACTGTTGCCTTCTATGTAGATCAGAATAAATCCCATAAAAAGATCACCCAAATTTGTTTCTTTTGACCTTCTAAGAAATCTGGTGTAACTATCTTAAACTGCAGAATCTCTAATTAGATAGCAGATTTTATCTCCTTTTTTCTCATGCCCAGATAAATCTGACTCCAGAAGGGACATATTATGTAAGAGCTGTGATCAGCTTCCATTGAAAGATTTGCAGAATGTTGAATTTTGACATTAAAGCCTGGTCAGTACCATTCAGAATTTCTTTGAGGGGGTTGAATTAACTTTATCCCCTTAAATCTTATTTTGGAAATACATACAAATTAAAATAATTCTTCCAGCAAAAATATTCTGTGGGTGCAGCTTTGTGTTTGTTTTTGTGTTTTTTTCTTTTTAAGACATTCTTTAGCTAAAGAGTTCACTTGTGTGGATAATTTATCTTGCTTGCCCTCAGAGAACGCAAAGTTGCTTACCTCTAACAGGTATTCTTTGAAGACAGCCCAGTCATACAACACATCCTATTTTTCTGCTTATGTCATTATGCAGATAAACTATATTAAAGTAAAAGGGCTTTTTTCATATACAGTGGTACCTCGATTTACAAGTGCACCGGTTTGCCAGTGTTTTGCAAGACGAGCAAAACATTTGCAAAATCGGCGCCTCGGAAAACGAGCGTGCTTCGATTTGCGAACCGGCACCCTCCCCCCTGCGAACCGGCACCCTCCCCCCCCCCCCCCCGCGATCCGGCACCCCCCCCCCCGCCGCCATCGGGCCCCCCCCCTGCTGCCATTGGGCACCCCCCCGCCGCGACCTGAGGTCACCCCAACCCATTCGAACCCTCTTCTTACTTTGCTGTAGCCTCCGCAGCGGCACAGGCACCAGCATATCCTGTGCGTGGTGCCGGTGCCTGAAGATCTGCTTCATGTGCTGGGCCTTGGAAGCAGATCTTCAGGCACCGGCACCACGAACAGGACATGCTGATGCCGGTGCCGCTGCAGAGGCTACAGCAAAGTAAGAAGAGGGTTTGGGTGGGTTGGGGGGACCTCAGGTTGCGGCGGGGGGGTGCCCGATGGCGGCGGGGGGGTGCCCGATGGTGACGGAGGGGTGCGGATCGCGGGGGGGGGAGGGTGCCGGTTCGCAGGGGGGCTTCGGGGGGAGCAATGCCGGTTCTCGGGGTGGGGAGCAGCGCTGCTGGCCTCGGGGGGGGGGGAACCTATCAAAGCGAGTTTCCATTATTTCCTATGGGGAAACTCGCTTTGATAAACGAGCATTTTGGATTACGAGCATGCTCCTAGAACGGAGTATGCTCGTAATCCAAGGTACCACTGTATTTGGTTTTTCTCAACCCTGTCCTGGGAGACCCCCAGCCAGTTGGGTTTTCAAGATATCCCTAATAAATATGCATGAGACATATTTGCATACTGGTCTCCTTCATTATATGCAGATCTCTTTCATGCATAATCATTAAAGGTTTTCATGGTGCTATATTATTATAATAAATGATGAATTATTTATAAGCATAAGAAGTAGTGTGCAATATAGCTCTTATTTGGGTATTTTGTTTTTGCATAATCATTAGAGATATCCTGAAAACCCGACTGACTGGGGGTCCTCTAGGAAAGGGTTAAGAACCACTGGTTTATATCATTCATCTTAAAGATATGGTGTGAAGAAGCATGATTGGGATATAGGGTGGTCCATAAGAGTTTGGTAAAAATTCAACCTTATCAGAACATGCCTCCACAAGTCTGAATATGTTCTAACTCATGTAGATAAAATATGGTTAAACTTTGAAGTAGTTTGGGACAACATTAGAGGTTGTTCATGGTTATACAATATCCTCATAATGTGGTTGGCTAGGCTATTCATAACAGTGTGTTTAATGTATTTAGAAACTGTTGCTTGCTTAATATCAGTTGGATATTAAATAGCTATTCTTTGAAGCTGTTGTAATTTGTAATTTATTCATTTACTATTTATCTCGCTTTATACAAAATGGGTTACAATAAATACATACACAGTATAAAAATACAAAAACACTAATGCAGACAAGTCTAAGAACAGTAAATAAATCAGTGGCCAGTGCTCATCTATTCACAAAAATACAAACAAACAAACTTAGATCCCATACTTCATCTTGCAAAATAAATATTGTTTCAATAATCACTTAAAATTACAGAGATTATCCTGCTGTCATATATACATTGGAATCTCATTCCATTCCCGAGGGCCAATACAGGAAAACATACTAGCCCTAGACACCTTCATGTTCAGGCGCCTGACCGATGGTATATATAGATCAGTACGCTTTACAGAGCACAATTTCTGTGGTGCAACATAGGGCAGAATACTAGCCATCAGACTTCTTGGCACCAAACTATGCACGCAGAGATAGACCATCAGTAACAATTTATAACATATCCGGTACATATCCAGTTGTTATTAACAACAACATTTTTATTGTTGTTTGAATAATAACTTAGTACTACTACTACTGCAATGCAGAAAGTTAGTTTAGTGATTAATAACTGAGTTGATATCACATTTTAAGATAAAAGCTAAGAAGTAAGAATGTCAAAGACTAGAAGCAGTGCTGACAAGTATGGCTGCTAGGAAAGGGCACTGATGAACTGTCCAGTTCACATCTTTCAACCAATGGGGATGTTCTTCGATTGGTGATGTACTTAAACACTGATAAAAGGGCTGCTCTGAAAGAAACAGCTAATGTGGCCATGTTCAAGGTCTTGGAAACATGAAAGAATACCACATCAGTAAATAGACTCAGGGATTCATATATTTACATTACATTACATTACTGATTTCTATTCCGCCTCAACCTTGCAGTTCTGGGCGGATATTTGGTGAAGGTTTATGATGATGAAGGTTTATGATGAATATGAGAAGCTAAAAAAGAACCGGCACACATATAATGATGATGTGGTGAATCAAGAAGCCTACAAAGAATATCTCTTCCATCTTTTTGATGTTACATTACATTAATGCTTTCTATTCCTCCAAAACCTTGTGGTTCAAGGCGGATTACATAAAAGTTTTCAGAGATTACATAAAAGTTTTCAGAGATTACATAAAAGTTTACAGGAATAGCATAAGAAATGTCATGAGTTACATAAGAATTATCAAAGAGTTGTTGAGATCTTAAGGTGATAAGTGTTGGGTAACAAGAATTACCAAGAGTTCTCGAGATCTTAAGGTGGTAAGTGTTGGGTAATGGAGGCATTTTAGCATTAGTTGGGTAGTTAGAAGCATATTAGAGTATATTAAGGGTGTAGAGTGGGTAGGTTGCTAACAGTGATGCATTAGTCACAAAATCGAAGAAGATAAACAATATCAAATACAGAGACCAAAATGTTTGTCATGCAGCATGGCTGGTATTGATACTTTACTTGCAAAGAAGGAGGATAGCAAGAGAGCACAAGAAGAACAATTTAGTAAGTTTGCAACCAAAGTAGAGGCAGAAAATGTCATTGTTAGTAGTTCTAGGCAAGCAACTGCTACTTCTCTTTCTCTGACTAGTATATTATCTGATTCTAAGAATATTGCCGAAGTTGACTGGCAGCTGTTCAAATTCAGATGCTGATTTTGAAGTCAGCAGAACCCCTCATTCCACTTATCAGACAAAATGGCCAAAGGTGAACATCTTTGCACATCCTGAAGTTGCTGGAGCAAAAGCATTAGATCGTGTAAATTTTCCAGGCAAGGATATCACAGTTGTTATTGGTTCTGTTGCCAAAGCACTTGGCCCTGTTGTAAATGAAATGACATTGTCAAGAAGCTCACGCTGACGTTCACTGTGCAAAATCTGTGAGGAGACAGCCACTCTGAAGGATGAATTCCTTGACGAAACAGAAACTCATTTATTGTTTCATTGGGATGGAATACGCTTCCTGGACATTATAGAAAACTGAATAAATTTTTAAAAATAATTACTGGAAATAAATAAATAGTTAACAGAATTGCAGTGCTCGTCACGTGCAACTGAGTAGAGATGTTACTTGGAGTACCAATAATTGACCATGGAACTGGCAAACAGCAAATTGAAGCCTGTCTCGCAGTAATAGATGAGAATAGTATTTGGAGACATGTCCGGGGACTGGTGTTTGATACCATTGTGAGTAATACAGGCCTGAAGAACAGTGCATGCATTCCTTCATTGAATCATAAGTAGGACAAGAGTTAGCATGGCTCACCTATTGACATGATATGACGGAACTGGTGCTTGGAAGCATCTTCACCTAACTGTTTGGAGTTAGTGGAGGATCAAATGTTGCAGTGTTCAAAAGATTTCAGCAGAATTAGCCGTACATAGAGACTGTGATTTATATGAGTTTGCTGCAGATAATATGTTTGATATGGACACATCAGTCCTTTGGAAAGAAATTGCAACTTTCTGCAGAACAGTCTTGAATGCATCACATCCAAGGGAAGATTAAAAGGAGCTTCTTGAGTATTGTTTAATTTTTCTTGGCGGCTTCCCAGATGCAGATAAAGCAAAGCCATCATTTTGAGTTTCTGGGGCCTTTCACCATGCACTGTAGATGGCGAAGGCCATCTATAGTATTAAGATATTTTGTTCAAGCAGCACTTTTATTGCCCAAGAAAGGCAGGGCATTAAAGAACTGGTTCTGTTTGTTAGCCTCATCTACATCCGCTACTTCAAAGGTGTCAAACTCAAGGCCTGCGGGCCGAATCCGGCCTGCATGGCTGCTTTACACGGCCCGTGGTCCAATGCCCCCGGTGTTATCTTATGGCCAGCCCCCTCCTCCTCATAGCCGCAGTGTGCACGGAGCCGCATGCAGCGACTCCTCGCATGTCCCACGCCTCATCCAGAAGCATTCCCTCTGATGTTACGACGTTAGAGAGAAGGCTTCTGATTCAGGTGCAGAACGTGCAAGGAGCCGCTGCATGCGGCTATGAGGAGGAAGGAGCCGACCACAAGATAACACCGGGGGTATTGGACTATGGGCCACATAAAATGGCCAGGTGGGGACTTGCCAGAAGGTAAGACACCCGCCGGAGGGAGGCACAGCATGGAGGGAGGGAGACAACAAAGGTAGAGGGAATGATTTTATTTTCAATTTAGTGTTTGAATTGTCAATTTTGAGAATTTTAATCTGCTGTCTATATTTTGCACGGTTAAGGAAGAAATACATTTGTTTTTTTTCTCTGGGGGTTGTACTGCATGAATCTCATATATTAATACTTTTAATTTTTGGTCCCGTATTTGCATAGGGGTTATCTGTGTTCTGGTAGGAATGAATGTTGAGAAGCATACAGTGTGCTTTGTGTAGTTTAATTTTGTGGTTAAACATTATGTGTTAATAAGATTATAGTGTGTGTGTATGTATATATATGAAAAATGAATGGAAAAAATGGTTTTAATAATTAGTACTATTATGGGGGTGGGGTCTGGCCCACGACTTAGCCTTTATTTTGGATTTCGGCCCCTTAATGTGATTGAGTTTGACACCCCTGCACTACTTCATGAAGCACCTTTTCCTGTAAAAGCACCACTCATTCTGCTTTCAGATCTCCAGAAATATCCAAACAAAGCTTCATCAAAACCATTCACCACACATCTGTGGTACTTGTCAGAAATTTGTACTGGTCTGGCCTTTTTTGTATGACAGACCAAGCCTTTAGTTTCCACAATCCACAAGTTGGATGAAATGTCTTGACTACCAGCCTGAGTCACTCGGTCCCATTGGCCTGACATCGTGTATAACAAAGAAAACATGTTTTCTTTGGTGTTCTTGACATACAAGGCCAAGAAATGGCTCAACAATTTCTAGTTAAAGATCCTGCAAACTGAAGCGATGATCCAAACTACCAGTATTTGAATCAGTATCATCATCATTAGTAGTAGTCAATGACTGCTGAAAGAGCAATTGCCTTAATGCAGCAGTATATTTCAAGTGTTGCAAAGAATGAGGAGCAGAAGCAGCTCCTCCTTCGCGTTGCTGCTCAGCATAGAAAGAACTGTTCAACTTACTCAAAAGCCACACTGATGAACACTGACATAACAATTATTTTGTGTTTACCGTGGAATAATGACATTAGGTCCACAAGCCTATTTTCAGCTGTAAGTAACAGTATATATTTTAACTTCTTTCCATTCGCATTTGCTCATAATTCAGGTTTAGATGGAAGATTAAATATAAATTCTGTACTTGCATTTTATGTATTAAATTAAAAATCATTTGAGTGACCTTAAATGTTCACCAAAGGCTTATAATTTGGCACAATTAACAATGCCTAGAAACAGAACAAATATAGACTTGTGAAGGTCATGTCCCATGAGCTTGATTTTTATTTTTTTAGACCAGCTTATTGGGGTGGCCTTGTTCTCTAGAGTAGTTTTATTGATGTAGTTGTCTTAGGATTTATGTATTTTTAACTAGGGATCTTTTTATTAAGAAGGCTGCAAAAAATAGCCTGGTAAAACACTTAGAAATTTTCTGAAAATTTTGTTTTTGTTTCATTTAGGAATACCACAGAGTAGTGCATTTTCCATCTAGGAGGATTCCGCTAGAGAGACCTGAGGAAGGGGACCACTATAGATATGAAGATTACAGCTGTGCTGATTACATAGAGTATGAGGAGAGCCACGGTTTGGGGCATGACCGGAGGAGTGGCCCATCATATAGAGGGGTATGTTCCTTTACCATTCCCAAAATCATACATTTCTTGCTTAGTGTTTTTGTTGTATTGAAGTTAGTGATATGGAAAGGAAAGTGGTGGGGGCAGATGGGTGCCTTATCCAGCAGAGTCCCTGGGCTGTATGCACCTATCTGCTCACTGGCCTGTATAGTCATCAAGGAGACAATATTTAACAAGACGTGGTGTGTGGGAGGGGAGAAGGGTGGATTAGAAATCAGGAGGGGAAAGTTCTTGCATGGATAACCCCTGCCTAGCTGTCTATTGACTGGCTTGTATAGCTCTATATCCTGCTATCATCAGGGGGTGACATTTAGCCAAGTCTTGCTGCAGGGATTAGTTGCCTCAAGGCAGGACATTTCCAATAAGAAGGAATCTAAGGTGATTGCCCCTTGGGGGATTCCTTTGAGAACAACTAAGAGGCTGAGAATTTTAGGTGTGAGGGACTTCACATGTGCTGAAGAAATTGGGTGGGTTTGAATTTGTGTTAATTGGTAGGGACATTATGTTGACTTGTAAGTATTGGAGATGTAGCTTACTCATCCCTAGTGAGGGTGGGATAGTGTGGAATTAGGCCTCCAGAAGTATTTTTGTGTGTTGAATGTATATCTTTAATTGTTTAATTGTTGTATACTCCCATTATTTGATATAAGATTGTTTTGTGTATTTTTAATTGCTATAAGCCATCTTGAGTATTCTGTGGTCCAGGAAAGGTGGCATATAAACATTAAAGTTAAACAATATAGCTTCTTATGTATATGCCAGTATGTCATTATTCTATTTTTAGCTAGTGTAAAAAACTCTTGATTGCATATATTTGGGCATAGCTTTATGAATAGATATAAAGGTGCTCATTTTCAAAGCATATAGACTTGCAAGCTTATGTAAATTTGTAATTCTATTTCTGATGCAATAGGTGTGTCATTCTGGACAGATGGGTAATATCTTGGTGCTCACGAGCCATGCAGAAGGAATCCACTCCAGATAGCCTACACTCATCCAGATCAGAATCCACTCCAGATAGCCACTCCTCCTCCTCCACTAGAGGGTCTTCTGCCCCTTCAGTTTTTCCTTCTGCTTGCAACGAAAGGCATCTTTTCTGATCTGCTCTGTTTATTTCTTTATTTTTTTGGTCTTTTTCACAGTCTTTGGCTGTTTTTGGTGCTCAGAGCTCCCCAGCTCTGCTTACATGGAGGAGAAGCAAACTGAGGTCTGCAGCTTGACAAGCTCTTTGGTTCCTGTTGGCCAACCTACAAAAACCTTTTTGGAGCTTGGGGTCTGTTCCCCTCGTAGCATTGTTTGTCATAGGGGCTTGAGTTTGGGCTGTTGGGCTTCTGTTGGGGGCTCATCGGGGTTCCGTAGAGTACCAGCTGCATGTTGCCTCCCCCCCTTTCGTGTCCATGGGTCTGCAGAGGTTTAAGGCTCAGTCACACATTAATCCAACTGGCAGCTCGAAGATTCAGCACTGGAGGAGCGGTCCGTTTGAGGCAGTGATTTCTTCTCCTAGATCTAGCTACCTTTGGAACTGAGGAAGGCTGCAGCACATTTCCAGCACAGGCCATAGTGAATAAGGCTGTTAGTCTATGAGGAGAATCGAGGGGAGGGGTGTCTTTAAAACCTGGGTTTTTAAAAATGTTTCTACCTCTTCCCTTAGTTCTCCCTAGCTCTAAAATCCTGAAATCACTGGGGGTTTAAAAAAAATTTTGTTAAAGCTTTTTGGAACAATTTTTTGGCACCAAAACACTGCTGCAGTGGCCATCTTGGATTTCCCAATTTATTTTATTTTTTTAAGCTCTCAAGAAGCTTCAAATCACCTCGTTTTGCCTCAAAACTGGCAGGGATGGAGTCCACAGTCTCCTTTACCCCTAATTCATGCCAGGTTTGTGTTGGATGGGTGCCTGAAGAGCGTCCTTGCACCATGTGTTACGTAGCATATGAAGAGAGGCAGGAGCAGTCGGTTTAGCCTCCCTTTTGCTCTCTAGGGCTAAGGAATGGTTGGGGGGGTTCTATTTGTTTAGCGTAAATCCCTTCCAGAGCCCTGGAATGGTGGTCATCCTAAATGCAGAAATGCGGAGGCCACGGAGCCCAAGAAACCCAAGCTGGAGTAATGTAAAGGAGACTCTGCACTGCCTAACACGGCATTTTCTCCAGAATTTGTTAATCTAATGTGGTGAACCTTTCTGGATGTCTGAAATCTCCAAGGGGCGCCAGGAGGTGCACAAGGGGACTGGGATTCCCAGGGAGTGTATCCCTCAATTTCAGAGGCTGGCCAGGATCTGGGGGTCCTTTCCGAGGAAGACTTGGAGGATGAAGGGTCTGCTATGCTCTTATTGTCACAGAGCAAGCCCTCCCTTTCAGGAGATGCGGAGGTGCAGGTGTGTGTTAACTGGACACAGTGGTGGCCCACAATTAAGGGGATTACCCTGCGGTCCACCATCTGTTCAGACCCTCGGTTCTGTTAGACCTTATCGTTGGCTTTGTACAGAAGTTAAACTTGGACTTCCACCAGGTTCCCTCTGCTCCCCGCTCTATAATGAGCAGAATGAGAGTCCAGTGTTCCTTGTTTTCCTGGCATCCTGATACCAATGTATTGGTTACAAAGTTATGCTCCTGAAGGGTCCCTTAAAGTACCTAAGACAATGGCTCAGCTGTATCCGATGACACAGGAGTGTCAGCAGTTGTTCACTCAGCCTAAGATAGATTTCTTGGTGACACAAGTAACCAAGCACACATCTCTATCAAGTGAGGGAGGAGTGGTATTAAAGGATATGCAGGATTGCAGAGTGGATGTGATTGAGCTGAAAGGGGGCAAGTCTTTGCCCCAGCTCTTATTAGCTAGAGTGGACTGTGTAACCAATGTAGCCATCAGAGTCATAGGAAAGTTTTGGCTTATTCAATCTCAGCCTGCAGGATTCTCTGGATCAGCCAGTGGGCAAGAGATTCCTCCTCTATTGCTATCCTCGGCAGACTTCTTTCAAGGGACAAATGTTGTTTGGAAAGGGGCTTGGACAAACTCATGACCAGCGTAGCAGATCATCAGCTGAGATCTGTACCTGAATTTCTGAAAGAGCCAACTGGTTCCATCCCAATCCCTGGAATACTTAGACATGACCATGCTGAAGAAGACCCCTATCTACCAGAGGCACACAGGCAAAAGCTTTGCGCTCAAGATTACAAGCTTGCTTACCACTCTGGCTTTGTCCGCGTGGTACTACCTCCAAGTGCTAGACTCCATGGCAGCCACAATAGATGTTGTCCCTGGTCTAAGGCTCATATGCGTGCTCTCCAGAATGCATTATTGTTTCAAGTTAGTTTATTTTTGATATACCATCTATCAAAACAAATGTCTAAATGGTGTACAATATAAAAAGATTGTAGAAAACTGTTAAAATGGGTAAATATAAACAATATTTTATCATATATTAAAATACTAGGCAAATTCACATTAACGTACATGAGACAAAAGGGAAGTTGGGAAGGGAAAAGTTGTTTAAAATACATCGAAGTAAAATTAATATAAAAGGAAGGTAAAGGGGGAGTGGCAAGACATTAGGACGGGGATCGCTTCAGAAGAAGCGTTTGTTTCAGAGCTTCACAGAAATTAGAGGTTTGAAAAATGGAAGCTGGTACTAAAGAGTAAAGGCATCTTTAAAGAGAAAAGTTTTGAGCTTGGTTTTAAATTTTTCAAGCGAGTTCTCTAATCGAACATCTAATGGGAGGGCATCCCACAAAGAGGGGGCAGTAACTGAGAAAATGGATTTACGAGTAGTATTGTAAAACAGTTTGCATATTGACGGTATGGAAAGTAGGTTTTGATTGTTAGATTGGGGGGTCCTGGATGATGAGTATGGGATCAAAAGTTTATTTATAAATGCTGGTTGGTTAGAGTTTTTTGTATTAAAGGTGAGGAGGAGTATTTTGTAGGTGAGATGATGAGTGATAGGTAGCCAATGTGCTTTACAGAGGAGAGGAGTGATGTGGTCAAATTTTTTTGCATGATAGATTAATTCGACAGCAGTGTTTTACAATAGTTGTAGATGGAGGAGTTTTTTCTGGGTTATACCTTGATAAAGGGCATTGCAGTAATCTATGGTTGAAATTACAAGAGAGTGAATCAGAATATTGAGAGAGGGGAGATCAAGAAAAGAAGAGAGAGAGCGGATTAGCCTGAGCTTATGAAAACATTTCTGCATAATGGCACTAATTTGTTGGTGAAACGTGAGGTCCTTGTCTAAAATGACTCCGAGAAGTTTGACTTTACTATCCGTTTGAATTGAGGAGGAATCGATACAGATAGGTAGACATAACTGATCATCTGGAGAGAGCGAGAAAAGAACAGTAGTAGTTTTAAGGATGTTCAGTGAAAGTTTGTTATGCCGAAGCCAAAAGCTGATTTTATTGAGTTTTTGATTGAGTTCTGTTATTTCATCAGGTGATGTGGGATTTAAGGGGTGGAGAAGTTAGATTTCATCGGCATATGTAAATACAGTGAAACCTATGGATTGGGCCAAAGTAAGCAATGGTGTCAAAAATATATTAAAAAGAAGGGGAGAAAGAATTGAGCCTCAGTTGGACTCTCTACAGATGAAAACAACAATGAAAACTGGAGACCCGGGCCAGTATGGACTGGTAGCTCAGCCCGCAGGTGTTGTCAAGGGGCATGCCTCTCCGAATAGCCTCCTCGGTAATTGTGATAACAGATGCCCGCCTGTTTGACTGGGGGGCTCACTGCAACAAGACACCAATCTAGGGGTGTTGATCAGTCTTCCAAAGAAAGTGGTTGATCAACAGATTAGAACTTTGAGCCATTCGACTGGCATAGCAGAGGATAAGAGTGTGGAGGGACAAGCAGTCCAAGTCTTCTCAGAAAATGCTACAATGGTGGTATTATGTCAATTGTCAGTGTGGCACCAAGAATTCACAGCTGAGTCTGGAAGCTCGCTTACTGTTCAGTTGGGCAAAGCTTCATCTTCTGGATCTCTCAGCAGCACATGTAGCAGGAGTGGACAATGTCCAAGCTGATTTCCTCAGTAGATGGACACTAGATCTGAACGAGTGGAGGCTATCTGCAGTAGCCTGTCAAGCCATTGTTCATCACTGGATTCACCCAATGTTCAATCTTATGGCAACAGCAACAAACATGGCAGACAGATTCTTCAGCTGAAGATCTGAGCTCAGAAGCATGGGTCTGGACACTCTGGTCCAGCTATAGCTGAAGAGCGAGCACTCCGTGGCCCATGATAGGCTGGGTTCTCCACAGGATTGCAAGCCATTGGGGAGCAGTCCTTCTCGTGGCTCTAGTTTGGCTACATAGACCGTGGAACGCAAATCTAGTGTGTCTTCAGATAGGTGCAAGTCTCGGACTGCGAGTACAGCCGGACCTTCTTTCTCAGAGACCAGTGGTCATAGAAGATCTGGATCGCTTTGCTCTTTTGGCATGGTTCTTGAGCATTTAGCATTTGTGCGCAAGGGATACTCGGTGGTATTCATTTCTACTTTGTTCAGATCCAAGAAGCCTATGACAATCTCTGCCTATTCTAAGGCATGAGAAACTTTCCTGCACTGGTGCATTAATGAAAAGGAGGAGCTTTTCTTTGCTCTGATCTCCATGGTGTTAGCCTTCCTCCAGGATGTCCTTGACAAGGAACTTACAGTGGCATCCCTCAAAATCCAAATGGTGGGACTTTCTTGATTCAGGGCTCGAGACCGAAAGGCTTTGTTGACGTTTCATCTGGACAGAGCCAGATTCCTAAAGGGGGCACTTGCTTTTCTGGCCCCTGGTAAAACACCTGTTCCCGTTGTGGAATCTTAATGTGGTTTTGTGGGGCCTCAGCCAGGTTCCAACAAGCTGCTGAAGAAAGTGTCACTCAAGATGGTTTTTCTTGTGGCTATTACTTCAGTGAGAAGAGTCTCTGAGCTACAGGCTCTTTCTTGCAGAGAGCCTTTTTTCAAATTCACAGAGGCTGGAGTTTCTTTGCACACAGTTCTGTCCTTTTGCCAAAGATTGTTCAACTTTCCATGTCAATCAAGAAGTCTGATTGCCAGCATTCCAGTCCTCAGTTTTCAAGAAGCAGGACTGGATTCTGAAAAAGTTGGATATGAGAAGAGTGCTTCTTCAATATCTTGAGGTCACCAATGAGTTCAGGCGATCTGACCATCTTTTTGTGCTCACTAGTCAGGCTAGACATGGTGCACCGGCCTACAAGGCCACAATCTCCAGATGGATCCATAGGACCATTTCGTCAGCATATATTACCTATGGAAAACAGTCATCAGTCTCCTTAAAAGCACATTCAGCTGGAAGTGTGGCTTCTTCATGGGCGGAAGCTTGGGCGGTCTCCCCCAAGGAGATTTGTAGGGCAGTGATTTGGTCTACTCTATATATATTTTCTAAGTCCTCAATGTTACAGGTTGGCGCAGTGTTCCCACCCTAGATTTCTGGGACTGTTTTTGTGCATTCCATCCATCCAGAATGATACATCTGTTGCACTAGAAAAAGAGATGTCATTCTGGAGCCCCGACCTGTTATCTCCTGGACCTACCTACTGCCTAAGTCAAATTTTGACTCCAAAACTGAACTTTGGATGTCAGTCGGACCTTGAGGTTATGAATTATCTGTTGCTATAACATATTGGGGTATTATTTGAGCTCCATAAAGGTTTCTGTTGGCATATTTGTTTCACAGCTTCGAATGTTCAGTGGCAGTGTTTTTAACATATTTCTTATGTTTTCAGAGCAGAATAGAATTGTAGTTCGTACCTCTCCTTCACACGTGTGCCCTTTTCAACATCTGATTAGAAATTTGTTGGAGACCAGGAAATATATGATCAGATTCACATTTGATGGCCTTGGTACAAACTGAAGGAGACAGAAGAGTCCTCTAGTGGAGGAGGAAGGCTTCAGAAACTGGAGTAGATTCCTTCTGCACAGCTCACAAACACTGGGATATTACCTGTCCATCCAGAATGACATACCTATCTATTAGAAAAGATATTAAGGTAAGAACCCAATCTTTGTGCTTTAAAAATGAACCTCAAAATCTGTTTACTTGGGAGCAGCATGGATGTGATAAAAGCCAGTTTCAGATGCTGTTTCATTGGTGCTTTGTGCTGAGTTTAATATAAAAGACCATATGAAGAAACAGTCTTTATTAAATAAGCTCCCAAGAGTTAGAAGTGCCTGACAAGGCTACATCAGGGGCAAAACAACTGAAATAAGCCTAAATATGATAAACAACAAGCATAATAATCAGAAATGTTCTATATTGCAATAAATGTAAATATTGAAAATACATTCATTATCCAAAAACCAAACATTAATACAATGGCTTCTGTTTGATCTACTGCTCTTAAAAGAGACTGATTTCAAGTCATACTGTAATCGGGTAGGCATTGAAAGCCATTTTACTTAATCCATCTTTGATCAAAGTGCACAGAAAGATATGGTTTCTGCAGAGTAGGTAATTTTAGGTCTCAATGCAATATGTGCTACATTGATATGCTGCACTAAGCTTCAGTATACAGCATTCTTAAAGTATATGCTTAAAAAAAAGGTTTACTCATGATGCAGTGAAGTACCATAATTGCAAATTACTACATCATTGAAAAGTGTGCATCGATATTACCACAGTGGTGTGCGCTGTTTTTTCTGTGCAGTGATTTGCTATATTATGAGTAAATGGTTGAGCAAGGACTAGCTGAAAGAATGAGAGATTACATTTTTTAAAAATAACTGGCTGGATACTCTGGGCTTCCTCCCTGCCCCCTATCTGCCATCTATCCTCAGAGGTTTGTTGGTTGCCAATGGATGTCCACAAGATCTTTGAAAATTAGGATGGGAGAATTTTTGATATACATTTTAAACATTTATTATATTTAGCACTTTATAAGAGCTTGTAGAAAGTTTGCAGTTTTTGCATTGATTAATACCGGCTCAATGAAAGATACCATTTACCTGTCAGAGTGGTTTTAAAACACTGCTGTGTTCTACCATCACAGGTCTCTGAGAGCGGTATTACAATAAGAACAAGAATTTTGTTTGAGTTGGTCTTCTATTTTTGATAGTTGATTTTGATTTTTGTAAGAAGACTTTGCCAAATATAGTGATTCAGTTTTTTGCCAATGGATGCCACCAGACCTTTCAAACCCACAGATAGTATCATTAGTGGCTACAGTGGGCCCTACCAAGTTACTCATCTCTCAGATGCTGTCCCAAGCGTCCTAGGTGGCCCTGTTGTATCTCTCATTTCCCTTTTCCTACTTCAAAGAAGGTGAACCCCAGTGTCCCTTCCAGAACCTCCTGCTTCTGCAAAACCTCATCTCTAGAGCTGGAAGTCAGGAGGGAAGGCAGTATGACCTAATTGTTAGTGCAGTTGCCCAATTGTCATAGGAACCAGGCTTGATTCCCACTGCAGCTCCTTGTAACTCTGGGTAAGTCACAAGTCCCAGGTACAGAATAAGTACCTTCATTGCCCCAGGTACAGTAAATCAAATCTTGGAAAATGGCAGCACCACCTGATATAGTATGGTGTGTCTTGATATATCATATAGGGTCAATGTGTCAAATATGGGAAGACTGCAAAGTCTTTGAATTGAATCTATGCTAGTCACTCAGCTATATTCAGTGAAAAACGGAGATCGAGGTGACATGGAGAAAAAGACCTCAGTAAGTCCCTTCAGTAAACTGAGATATTTTCTCCATGTCACCTTGTCCTGAGTTTTTCACTGAATGATATGCGATTGTGAGTGGTGGTGTTCTTCATTCAGTTTCTTCTTGCTATTTTGCATTTTTGTCCATGCTAGTCAGCTGTTAATGAAGTAAATTATTTGAATTATGTAAACATTGTACAGAAGCTTCATAGAAGTATTTGTAGTAACTAAAGTAAAGGCGTCTCAGCTCATTTTAGAGATTTTCTGCAAAGCATTAAAAAAGTGATTATGTGGGGTTCAAAGATAAGATCTTGTCAACTTTTTAGGGTGCCACTTGACTCTGTGTCCTTAATCGGGTTGGTGGTACTGCTATAAATGGATATACAAGGTAAATGAGGCAAACACTTTTTCTCTTGAATCAGATAGCTTCTGATTTCTGGGTATTAAGTTCTAGATATCATCAAGGTGCAGAGTGCTGCAAATGATCCAGAATGTCGCTGTGCGTTTAATCTGTTGAGGTGGTAGGTTTGAGCACATTAACTCCCTTTTACAACAATTGTATTGATTGCATGTTGTCTCATTATATTTAAAGTGCTGGTGCTGATTTTTCAAGTCATTCATACCAAGTACCTTGATACTTATCTAAAACTGTGACACTGTATCGTCCACGTTGTTCACTGAAATGTGAAGTGGTGATGCGTTTGTCTGTCTACGAATTGGATGCATTGAGTGAGATATGCCATTTTTATAGTGGGGGTGAAATTGTGGAACAATCTAGTTGGACAGTTGCAGATATTTGATAATGTACAGAGATTTAAAAAGCTTTTGAAAACATCTTTATTTGTAGAAGCTTTTTGTTTAGGTGTGTGAGGAGCGGTGATAAACAGGATGCAGTAGATATGGTATGAGCAATTATTGCACTGTACTGTAGGTTTTGATGATATTGTTTAGTATTTTATGATAATGGTTTTACTCTGTTATTGATTTTTGTGTGTATCTTTTGGAACCTGCTTAGATATTAGGCGGCCTATAATTTTTTAAAAATAAATGTGTGACATATCAAGTGCACTAAGCAGATGTTCAAGGGACTATGATTAGGGAGTCAGAGTCATTGTAAGTGAAAACTGGATGCCTTCAGCATTAAGGAGCCCACTGATTTCTATATTCTGAATAAGCATGCTAGAAGAGGTAGAGGTTGAGCAGCAAAGGTACCAAAGGTATGAACAGACGAGAAAAGAATTCCAATCAACGTGACTGCTTATTGAGAGAGGATATACATTAACTCTGCCTAGAGTATAGTCCTTGTTTATTTAAGCTGAGATATTAACAATATGTGATCTAAAATCAGACTGCACCCAGGTCTAGGAGCACTACATTGAGAAGCAAGATTCATCTACAGTTGTGAAAGGATTTGGGGCATTAAGACAACTTGGAGCTATTCAAGACTTCCTGGATGAGAAATTGTTACATACTTTAATCCTTGCTTTTGTTCTATCTAACTTGGATTATGGCAACTTGGTATATGCAGGAATAACAGTTGGGCAACTGAAACGTTTACAAACAGTACAAAATGTAACAATTTACCAGTAGAGCTAAAGAAGGAAGAATCATTTCAAAATTTTAAGAGACATCTAAAAGCACATTTTTTTTTCAAATGGCTCTCCCGAATTGAATAATGGAATGGGGACCACAATCTGCCCTAATTTGTACTGATTTGTGTTCATTTGGATTTATTTATTTCATATAACAGTTTTAGTAGATTTGTTTTAGAAATGTTAATTTCTTTGATGCTCTCAAGCTCTGCCTAAAGCAGGGCTGCCCAAGTCCGGTACTCGAGATCTACTGGCAGGCCAGGTTTTCAGGATATCCAAAATTAACATACATGAGAGAGATTTGCATACCAAGAAGGCAGTGCAGGCAAATCTCTCTCTCATGCATATTCATTGTGGATATCCTGAAAACCTGGCCTGCCAGTAGATCTCGAGGACCGGACTTGGGTAGCCCTAGCCTAAAGTTAGGTGCCTAACTTAATTGTTTAATAGACTTCAGTGCTGATATTAGCACTCAACACATGACAATAGGCTTTACTTGAAAATTGAAAGTTAGGCATCTAACTTGGAAAAAGTTGATTCTATAAAAAAAAATAAAAATTGGTGCTAGCTTAAAGTGCCTACACTAAAAGTGGGCATGGGTAGGGGCAGATCATGGGCATGTTTTTGAATTAGGTGCCATTAGGCTCTGATATTGGTGCCTAACTTTAGGCAAAGGAAAACCCTGGTATAAATTGGTGATGCCTAAATATTAGGATACTGAGCCCCACCTAAGCACGCTTAGGGTGATGCTATATATGATTCTGTAAAGATGCCTAAGTTTTATAGAATGGTGCCTATATCGATGCTTAACTTTAAGCAGACTT
Organism: Geotrypetes seraphini; assembly: GCF_902459505.1. Classification (NCBI taxonomy): domain Eukaryota; kingdom Metazoa; phylum Chordata; class Amphibia; order Gymnophiona; family Dermophiidae; genus Geotrypetes; species Geotrypetes seraphini. Next base: position 62,900,796 of record NC_047092.1, read on the forward strand.
TATAGAATCAGAGACTAATTGCCCCCATGTTAATTTTTTTTTACAGATCTTATGCACTAATAGTATGGGACTTGCAAAAATATAAAAAAGCCTTTTTTATGGCAGCATTAAAAATGAGCTAAACACGTGGAATGGATTATTTTGGTTAAAATGGATTTAGTAGATGTTGGTTACCAATTATACCTAAGTGAATATTTATCAGTCTTTTTCTTTTGTTGTGCAGGAAGACCTAGGATACCGATGGCACCGTGATGAACACCATTTGAGTCGACATCCTGAACGGCATCCAGAGTACAGGTATAAAGGGAAAGTTTTGCTATAATTCTTCAGTTAATTACATGATTTATCTTTTCAATGATAAACCAACAAGATTTTTTTATTTGCTTTTTACTTTGCTAGAAAGCAAAGATTCCTCAAAATAGCATTTTCTATATTCCTGTGTGACTTTATTTGAATGGAACTGTTCTTATCCCAGGACAAGCAGGCAGCATTTTGTCACACATGGGTGATGTCACTTCAAAAGGTATGGACCACTTCAAAAGTGCATCGCCACTTTAAATCTTTAGAAAGTTTGCAATAGCCCGCACCGCTCATACGTGAGTGCCTTTCCGCCGAAGTATTCGCGCGGTCCCTCAGTATCTTAGTTTCTGCGAAGCTAAGAAGATGCGTTTTTTCAGTGGCCGTTGAATTTTTTTCCTTGCCTTTTGTCACTTGGTTTTTTTTTTTTGTACTTTTCTCTTTAGCGGGTCTTCGGCCTGAAGGGGCCTGTTTGACAACCTTGGCCACCGACTTTGATTTTGCCGATGCGGTGTTCCCGTCGATGTCCCACCCGCTAACGGGATTTAGAAAGTGCAATCACTGTTCTCGGCCCATCTCTGTGTCTTTTTATGGGACAGATATTTTGCGTAACACATGCAAAATATCTGTGCCATTAAATAAAAATGAAGAAAAATTAGGCCAGTGGCGTACCTAGCATATGTGACACCCGGGGCCCATAATTTTTTGACACCCCCACCCCATCTGTACGAAAAACATGATTTGTAGTAACAAGCCGCATGTCACACATGAGTACCTAGGAAAAGGCAGCATCTTACATACTGTAGTGAGCAATACAACATCAATACACCCATTGTAAAACTAAACAAGCCAGACTAGTACAGATCAATCCTGCAGTCAATCCTAACAAAAAACCATGTCTTTCGAATACACAGAACACAGAAAACACCTTCGCCTAGTATGGAATATGTCATCACAAACTAACCCCTCCCCCTTTTACAAAACTGTAGTGTGAATTTTAGCCATGGTGGTAACAGCTCTGACGCTCAAAGAATTCTGAGCATCAGAGCTGCTACCACCACGGCAGGTGCTAAAAAATGCTCCACAGTTTTGTAAAAGGGGGATAAAATAGAAATACATAGACAAAGGTTAAATTGAACCAGTAAGAAGCTGAACTCTGCATACAGTGCACCACAGAAACAGTGACACATGTCTCCTAAAGCAATAAATAAATACAAAATTTTTTCCTACCTTTGTCTTCTGTGGTTTCTGCTTTCCTCATCTTCTTGTAACTCTCTTCCTTCCATCCATTGACTGCCGTCTCTCTTCCCCTATTTGGCATCTTCTCTCCTTCTATGCCCCTTCCAGAAACTGTATGCCTCCCCCTTCCATCTCTCCTTTCACCCCCATTGGTCTGGCATCTCTCTCCTCTCCTTCCCTCTCCCACACCTCTCCTCTGCAATCCCTTTCCCTTTTTTCCCTCATTTTCCTTTTCTGCATCTGTCTAGATTACATTCTTACTACCCTCTCATCAATGCCCTTTTTTACTGTCTACCTAAAGCTTGCCACCTCTTTCCCTTACCCCTCCAGTATTTCCCTAACTCAATCCTTTTCTCCCCATCATGTGCCCTCCTTTTATTTATCCCCTCCTTCCATCATGTACCCCTCCAACCCTTCCATCTAGTACCTTCTCCTCTCTCTGTCCACTTCCATCCAGCGTCTGCTTCCCTCTTTCTCTCCTCCCATTTCCTTCCTGCATTTGCTCCCTTATCTCTCCCATCTGCACTTCCATCCAGCATAGGCTCCCCACTACCATCCAGTGTCTTCCCTTTCTCTCGCCATCCACCCTCTTCAATCAGCATCTGCCCCCTTTCTCTCCCTCCAATATCCATCCCCCTTATGTCTCTCCCCTTTCTCTGTACGTCAGTTCTATCAGCACCACCCTTCCGTACCACCCTGTTCCCTTTCTTTCCCTCCACTACTCTTCCATTCCAGCAATCCTGTTCCTTTCTCTCCCTTCATCCAGCAAGGTTCTACAATGATTGTAGCTGCCGGCTGCCAGTCCACCCCACTCCGATGTACTTGCTTTGGAGCGTACTCAGCAGCCGCATGATGGAAGGTCCCGTGATGATTCGTCTGCTGACTCTGCTCCAGAAAAAGTAAGTTACGTCGGAGGGGATGGACCCGGCAGACGCAGGGAGTTGTGGCAAAGTCCCACAATGATTGCGTCTGCCGGGTCCACCCCCTCCGACGTAACTGACTTCTTCGGAGCAGAGCTGGCAAACGAGTCAGCAGCACGGGACCTTCCTGCACCTCAGCACGGCTGCCGACTCTGCTGCAGCGAAAGTAAGTCAGAGGTAACGTGACCATTTATTTTTTTCATCAAAAGGTGACATCTATTAATTGACTGTGTATCCTTTCTTTCATTTCTTTCTTTCTGCACTCAGGCCCAACAATTGTCCCTTTCTATTCCCTCCCTCCTTCCTTCCCATGTCATTAATGCCCCCAGTACCTCCTTCCTGTGTCCATAGTGCCCCCAGTGCCCCCGTCCTGTGTCCTTAGTGCCCCCAGTGCCCCCGTCCTGTGTCCTTAGTGCCCCCAGTGCCTCTGTCCTGTGTCCATACTGCCCCCAGTGCCTCTGTCCTGTGTCCATACTGCCCCCAGTGCCTCCGTCCTGTGTCCATACTGCCCCCAGTGCCTCCGTCCTGTGTCCATACTGCCCCCAGTGCCTCCGTCCTGTGTCCATACTGCCCCCAGTGCCCCCTTCTTGTGTCCATAAGGCCCCCAGTGCCTCCTTCTCGTGTCCTTAGTGCCCCCGTCCTGTGTCCTTAGTGCCCCCGTCCTGTGTCATTAGTGCCCCCGTCCTGTGTCCATAGTACCCCCGTCCTGTGTCCATAGTGCCCCTGTCTCGTGTCTTTAGTGCCCCCAGTGCCTCTGTCCCATGTCCATGGTGCCCCCAGTGCCCCCATCCTGTGTCCTTAGTGCCCCCAGTGCCTCTGTCCTGTGTCCATAGTGCCCCCATTGCCTCTGTCCTGTGTCCATAGTGCCCCCAGTGCCTCCTTCCTGTGTCCATAAGGCCCCCAGAGGCCCCTTCTCGTGTCCATAGTGCCCCCAGTGCCCCCGTCCTGTGTCCATAGTGCCCCCAGTGCCCCCATCCTGTGTCCATAGTGCCCCCAGTGCCCCCATCCTGTGTCCATAGTGCCCCCAGTGCCCCCGTCCTGTGTCCATAGTGCACCCAGTGCCTCCATCCCGTGTCCATAGTACCCCCAGTGCCTCCATCCCGTGTCCATGGTGCCCCCAGTGCCTCTGTCCTGTGTCCTTAGTACCCCAGAGCCTCCGTCCTGTGTCCATAGTGCCCCCTTATGTCCCCCCCACTACCTTCCAGATTTTGGCCACCCCAATGCCAGACTGCCTGTCTACCTATCTCCCTCCCTCCCTGCCACGCTAAAGCCAGTCAGCTTGCCTACCTACATCCTGCTCTCCCTGCCGCAGGGGAAAAAAAAAAGCGCCTCTCCCCTTCCTTTCCCCCAGCCCAATCACTGAATGGCTGGCATGGAACGTCCTCTCCGATGTCAGAATTGACGTCGGAAAGACTTCTTGTCAGCGGGGTGAGGTAGGATCGTAGCGGCGTGGCCTGGGGAAAGGAAGGGCAGGAAGACCCGGACCTGGCCGGCTGTGCACCCCCCCAAGCTGTGCACCCTGGGCGGACTGCCCCCCCCCCCCGTCCCACCTTGGTACGCCACTGAATTAGGCAGACCTGTCAATAACACAGTTACCAATATGTCTAGACCTGCCATTTTTTTCAGATCATTAAAGCCCTTCATTTTTTTTTTTGTGTGTGTATAGATAAGCGATGTTAGTGCATCAATCGCTTGGCTAATTTACATGGCTGAATTGGAAAATGGGCGATAGAGGGGAAAAACACAATGAGCCATTTTGTGCATTGGGTTGGCAAATGCAATCATTGCTAAAGCTGTCAAAACAGGTTTAGCAATGATCACTGGCTTTAGTGCATCTGGACCTATGACATTATTAGAGTCATGGGGAAAGTCTCAGCCTTTTTGATTGCTTCCCATTGTATGCTTTGGATCAGAGAGTGAGTGGGTGATTTAACCTCTAAAGCAACACTGAGCAGGCTTCATTTTAGGGGACAGATGCTGTTTGGCAAAGGCCTAGATGAACTTATGACCAGTGTATAATATTGCTGGCCCAAATCTTTACCAGGCAGCGTACCTCGAGCACCTAGAAGCCACAGCCAGGGTCCTTTCATGGTTCCTGGCACTGTCATCAGTATTCCACAGGAATCTACCCAGAGAACCTTTCAAGGTTCCAGACAGAGATTTTCCAGGATGTGGAGGAGCCAAGGTTTAGGTTTCCGTTCTGTAGTGAAAGCCAAAAAGCCACAATAACGCCAGTCCTTATGACACTCCTCTGAAGATTGGAGAACAGCTCTAGGACTTTCTGGAGGTTGCCCCAAAGCTTTCCCTCTGCTGCGATCTGCCCCTTCTGATGCAACCCTGTTTCTGCCTGGGCACATCGTGGCAGAAGGAAAGCTTCGGGTCAGCTGCCGGCAGCTTGTGAGAATGGCTGCTGTGTTGGGGCCCTTCTGTAAAGGAAAATTTTGACTCAAAGGCTGTGAAGGTGAGGGGAAGGAGCAGAGATAAATCGAGAAGGAGAAGAGATGTCCAGACCAGACTGTAGGACCCCCAGGAGCTATTTTAAATTAGCCAAGGGGATGGGGGGGGAATGTGGACCTGAGGTGTGGGGTTGGGGCAGGACCAGAAAAACAAATAATGAAAGGGGGGAGGAAGGAGAGAGGGAGAGTTGGTGAGCAGTGGGATGACGGGAGGGATTTTACAGGGGCTTAGGCAGCCCTCCATTTTGGGGTGCAGAGTGTTAAGCTCCATGCACTACCATATGGAGTTTAACAAGGGGTAGACTGTGTGTGGGAATTAACACATTCCTCCTCTCTCTTTCACTCCACCCCTGCAGGAAGTCATGCATTGTTTTCCCTCTCCCATTTTCTATGGTCTGGTGTCTCTCTCCTTCCCTGTGGTCCGGCATCTCTTTCCGCTACCCATTCCCCTACATGCTGCCACTGCAGTTCTACAGCATCAGTTCTTTCAAGGCAACCTCGCCTCTTGCCAACCCGGAACCTTTACAAAGCTGCAGAGAGAAAGCTTCTAAGAGCTAATGTCAGAGAGCTTCGTCAGCAGTGTATAGGATAGGTGGAGGGGAAGTTAGAGACACTGGACCATAGAAAGAGAGAAAAACACTGGACAGCATAGTTTATGGAGTGGGGGAATGCTAGACAGTATGTGCTGCTACTGGGGGAGCCTAAGCCAAGAATTGAAGGTGGGGGACTGGGCTCCTGTGCCTGCCCTCTAGCAAGGGAAAACAATGGCAGAGATGTTGGACCTAGGGGATGCAGGTAGGCAGGTCCTGGGAGGGGAAGATGCTGGATGGAAAGCAGTTAGGAAGAACAACAAATATGTTGGAACAGGGGATGAGAAGAAGAGCTGGTGAGAGAGATGCTGGATCATGGGGCAAGAGGTGGGAAGAACATCAGGAAAGTGAGTGAGAGCAATGTTGGACCTTGAAGGGGAGGAAAGAGAGGAGGTGAGATGGGCCATGGGGAGAGGAACTGAAGGTTGAAATCGGAGAGTTATTGCAAAAACTTGCAAACCTGTCAATCAGAACTGGACAGATACCAGAAGACTGGAAGAAAGCAAACGTCACACCAATTTTCAAAAAAGGATCGAGAGGAGAACCGGGCAACTATAGACCTGTGAGTCTTACGTCTGTCCCCGGCAAGATGATTGAATCACTGATCAAGGATAGCATAGTTCAGCACTTGGACACACACGACTTGATGAAACCCAGTCAACATGGATTCAGGAAAGGGAAATCGTGTTTGACGAATTTACTCCAATTCTTTGAGACCGTGAACGAGCAAATTGATAGTGGAAAGCCGGTGGACATAATATACTTGGATTTCCAGAAAGCGTTCGACAAAGTTCCACACGAAAGACTTCTCAGGAAACTACAAAGCCATGGCATAGAGGGAGATATACAAAGATGGATAGGCAAATGGCTGGAAAACCGAAAGCAGAGAGTGGGCATAAATGGGAAGTTCTCTGACTGGGAGAAAGTGACTAGTGGTGTACCCCAGGGCTCGATACTTGGGCCGATCCTTTTTAATATTTATATCAATGACTTGGAAAACGGAACATCCAGTGAGATCATCAAGTTTGCAGACGACACAAAACTCTGCCGGGCAATCAGATCGCAGGAGGATAGTGAGGAACTCCAGAGCGATTTGTGTCGGTTAGAAAAATGGGTGGAGAAATGGCAAATGAGGTTCAACGTGGAGAAATGCAAGGTAATGCATTTAGGCAGTAAGAATAAGGAATACGAGTACAAAATGACAGGTGCAACTCTGAGAAAAAGTGAACAAGAAAGAGACCTGGGTGTACTGATAGATAGGACCCTGAAGCCGTCGGCACAATGCGCGGCAGCGGCAAAGAAGGCAAATAGAATGTTGGGCATGATAAAGAAAGGAATCTCGAGTAGATCGGAGAAAGTAATAATGCCGCTTTATAGGGCAGTGGTCAGACCTCACTTGGAATACTGCGTCCAACATTGGTCTCCCTACCTAAAGAAGGATATAAAACTGCTGGAGAGGGTGCAGAGACGAGCAACTAAACTAGTGAAGGGTATGGAGAAACTGGTATATGAGGATCGACTTAAAACACTGGGATTGTTCTCCCTTGAGAAAAGGAGACTGCGGGGGGATATGATCGAGATCTTCAAAATACTGAAAGGAATCGACAAAATAGAGCAGAGAAGATTATTTACATTGTCCAATTTGACACGGACAAGAGGACATGAAATGAAGCTAAGGGGGGACAAGTTCAGGACTAATGTCAGGAAGTTCTGCTTCACACAGAGAGTGGTGGACATCTGGAATACTCTCCCAGGGGAGATTATTGCGGAATCGACAGTCCCAGGCTTCAAAAGCAAACTAGATGCATATCTCCTTGAGAAAGGCATATAAAGATATGGTGGCTATAAATAAACCAGGTGTATACCTGGCGGGGCCTCCGCGTGTGCGGATCGCCGGACTTGATGGACCGAAGGTCTGATCCGGAGATGGCGCTTCTTATGTTCTTATAAAAGGACAGGGAGATGTCAGATCATGTGGGAGAGAGGGACAGAAAATAAGAGTGGAAGAAAAGGATGTATTGGAAATTGTGGAATCATGGAAGAGACTGAGGGGATAAGAAGGAGATGAATGAGAGGAGGATAGTACCGTATTTTCTCACATATAACGCGCGCGTTATACGTGGTTTTTACAAACCGCGCATACCCTTGCGCGTTATACGTGTGAGCGCGTTGTACAAAATTTTTTTACATAGTTTCCCCCCCCGACGCCCGATTCATCACCCGGAAGGAGCGCTCGCACTCCCACCCCGAAGGACCGCTCGCACCCCCACCCGAAGGACCGCTCACACCCCCACAGCCTCCCCCCCTCCCCCATGGAGAAGCTGTCTACCTTGTTTCCGGATGCCAGCCCAGCTGCTTCCTCTGCCGGCGGTCCTGCCCCTTCTCAGAGCCCTGTGCTGCGCTGCTTCGTCTTCAGGCGGTCCCGCCCTTTCTCTGATGTCAGAGAAAGGGCGGGACCGCCGGAAGAAAAAGCAGCACAGCAGGGCTCAGAGAGAGAAGGGTTGGGACCGCCGGCAGAGGAAACAGCTGGGCTCGCTGGCATCTGGAAACAAGGTAGACAGCTTCTCCATGGGGGAGGGGGGTGAGGCTGTGGGGGTGCGAGCGGTTCTTCGGATGGGGGTGCGAGCGGTCCTACGGGGTGGGGATGCGAGCGCTCCTTCGGGGTGGGGGTGCGAGCGGTCCTTCGGGGTGGGGGTGCGAGCGGTCCTGCGGGGGGGTGAATCGGGGGGGGCATCAGGCTTTCAGGGTAGGGACAGGACTTCAAGGAGGAAAGGAGAGTCAGGGCGGGCGAAAACAGAGTCAGGGTCTCCAGAGGAGAGTCGGGGCGGGCGAAAGGAGAGTCGGGCAGCATGCGCGGTATACGGGTGTGCGCGGTATATAAAAATTTATGTATATAAATATGTGTTTTTTGCGCGCTATACCCGTGTGCGTGTTTTACACGGGTGCGCGTTATCTATGTGAAAATACGGTAAGTACAGAAGTAGAAATGTAATGAGGAGTATATAGATGAAAGATAGAAGTGAATAGGAGACTGGGGAATGTGTGAGATGAGAAATGAGAGAGCTAGAGCATGAGAAAGGAAGATGGAAAAGTTGGTAAGTAGCTGAAAAATAAAAAGAACAAGGGTGAAATTTTGAGTTGATAGAGAGGCTGGGAAGTAAATGTCGGGAAGAGCTGAAAAGGAAAGATCAGTATATAAAAAACAGGAGTAGCGAGGGAATGAAACAAGGCAGGAGAGAGGAGAAATACATATGAACAGCAACCACTGGAAAGGGCATTATCAGAAGACACAGGAAGGTAGAAGAAACAAAATGGAAAAAGGTTGAAAAAGTGTTATTTTAAATATATTACCTGGAATGTTAGCTTTGGGATATGTGCCTCACAGATATTTGTAATGTGTTCAGCTTCTTACCAGACAGCTAGTGAGGGATGGGGGTGGGGGTGGGCACGAAATTTTCTTCCCACCTTGCCCCATGCCTCCTGCCCAAATGCAAAATATAAAGATCTAAGTTGTTGGGCTTCCCAAAGCACTGCCAGCTGAAGACTTCTTCCTCCAGTTCAGTGACTAGAACTCTTCAAGCTCTGCAGCTGGTGGCAGTTCAGGGATGCTGCCGCTAGCTGCAGAGCTTGGAGATTTCTGGCTGCCAGACCAGCAGGGTTTTGCGATCTCCACCAGCCACAGCAAGGCAGGTAGCTAATTTTTGGTGGACCTGGGACCCTTATGTGTTCAGTACAAAAGGAAGTGCATATACGTTCGGGGGGGGGGGGGGTCCTCCAGTGTTGTAATACTTGCTGAGTTTAATTTCTTGGGGTTCCCAGTTCAATTTCTATTTTTGTTTGTGATCCCTTGTTCTGTATTTGGTAAAGGTCTGTGTTTTGTGTGTAAAGAAGTCATTTAAAGTTGTTTTATGTGTGGTAGTAATGGGAGATAGAGATATCGGGGGGAGGGGGAAGGGGATCAGGGGCCCCCTCCTTAATTTCTGCCCTGGGCCCCAGTATGTCTAAAACTGGCCCTGGGGGTCACTGTACTGTTTTGCAACAGATGTCCTAACTTTTTAATTCACACTGGCCAGAGCTCTCTCAAGCAGCCATCTACTGGCGTGTTGTCACTTGCTCCTGTATTAACTTTTGTAAGGCAGTAATGAATGTGTAAACACACATAATAATATACTCAGAAGAAAATTAAAGATTTTAAACTAATCCGTGTTACCTAGATGTTTTGACCTAGACTAGTTAAATATTTTATTGTAGAAAATGAGCATGTATTGACATACATCATGTTAAAAAAAAGTTTTCATTCCTTTGTACTATAGATTGCAAGTGTTTTCACAGGATTTCTTTTTCCTTGTGATATAGGAATAGAATTTGAGTATATATGGAGGTTTAGTATCATAGCATAAATTATTGCCAAATATCTGTTTAGCAATCTAAGAAAATCCATGGATTGAATGTCAGGAAATATGTGTCATTAGTGTGAGTCATATAATTAAGCTGAATTGAATGTAATGCATTGATGCTAATACTGTGACTGTAATTTTTAAATTGGTTGAATTTGTTTGTAGATGGCAGAACAGAGGCTTCTAAGATGTACAGTGTTGTTCTTTGTATATAGATTGTCAAAACTTGTCCCCTTTATAAATGTTAGACTTACCAGCAGGTGGCAGCATTGTAGTGCAGCATTTTGTGGTCATTGGCTGTCAGAAGAATTCCTGATTTGTAGGATTTAGTAAATCCTATATTTATGTAGCTATTTTCTAGCTAATTATGGGATCTGTGAGGGTGCAAAATATTGATGTTTTTGCAGCACCATAGGTACTATTGCAGAGTACCCTTTTGGTACAATCAAACATATACTTTTGTCACTTTGGAGATTTTGGCACAGAAAGAATATAAAAAAATTGCATGAAGACATAAGACAAACTTCAGAAGGAGTAAGAGAGTGCTAAGGGAAGTGGTGTTTTCTGGTGTTTATCCAGTAAATATCTGTCTTAATTTTCTTTTTTTTTTTGGGGGGGGGGTATCGGTGGTGTTTCTTGGTTAATACCTAAAATCAGAAGCTTTAATTATAAGGCAGTGGTAAATGAAAAAAGCCAGATAAAAAGATATTTAAGAAGAGAATTTCTGAAGATGTTAAAAAAGATAGAGAAATCTCTGAGGGATTCACTGTTGGAGCATGAGAGAAATAGCTGAACGTTATGATTAAACCTGACAGAGAGATCTAAAGGTAATCTATATGTTTTAATTCAGTTTGACAGACTAAGGTTGGGAAGTGGAAGGCATCTTTTAGTCTTTTTATGATCAATGTTCATACTTTTAATGATAAAGAATAAAGAGATTTGGATTTTATGTCATGCATTTCTCAGTACTGTATTTCAAAGTTAGTTACATTCCGGTACAATAGATATTTTTTGATCTGTGTCAGTCTAGTGAGATACTATGGTATCCTCAGCATTTATTAAACAAATGGTTTACAAATAGTGTACTTTACATTCTGAGAACTCTGATTTCTGGTTGTGAGGATGAAGTTTGTGTCCCCAGAAATAGGCAATTTAATAGACAAGTAATAGCTTGTGGGCCAGAATCTAGATCAGGGCAAGACAGATCCCATTTGGGTGGGGGGATTGTCAGAGCAGTGGCATTAGTGCAGATGCACGTGAAATCTCCACAGTGCTTGCTAAGAACCTTAAAGGTATCAAAAGAACCAAGATCTTTGGCCTCTCATTGTCCTTTAAATTCACACAACTTTGGAATAATCTCCACTTTTCCTGAGATAATTCGGCTCCATTTCTTCCTTTCGCAAGGCTTTGAAAACTGTTTTGTTTGCCAAACACTTTGGTAATTAACCCTTTTAAGATCCAATTAATATGTTTCTTTCACCTTAATCTAACTATTGGAAACTTAGTCGAGCACTCTTAGATTGAAGTCTCGGTATATAAAACCAAGTATCCTATATAATAAAACCCTAGCCGCGCACGCGCGCTCCTACCTGCGTGTTCCATTTTCCCTGTTCCGTGAGATGTAGGTCTGTGGTGGCAGGAGTGCGCTTGTGCGGGTCCCCAGCCTTATAGCACCTAACTACACTCGCCAGGAGGACTGGCCGCCAGCGCTGGACTCCCTGCTCTGGTAAAAGTAAGCTCTTTGCCTTGCCGTCCCCCCCCTTCCCTTCCCACGGTCCCGACTCCAAACCTGCCAACTCCAGCAGCATCTGCATCACTCTACACACGCTGCTTCGGGGCCGTAGAAGGCCCCGAAGCAGTGTGTGTACAGTGCTGCAGACGCTGCTGGAGTCAGCAGGTTTGGAGTTGGGACCGCAGAAAGGGAAGGTGGGGGGGCGGCAGCAAGGGACTATGAGAGCCGACCAGACTTCTAGCACCCGTTAATGTAACGGGCCAAAATACTAGTTAGATTAGATTAGATTAGTGAGTGACATAGACATGTTATGTGATTCCGAGTTGATGTTTGGGACCATTGTATCTGAATTCAAGAAAGCATGAGACAAGCACATAGGATCTCTAATGGGCAGATCTATACCCCCGCAGTCGCTTGGAGTCGGATGCCTTCCTCATTCATTAGGGAAGCAGTTTCCTGTACTCATTTCCTCCAATTCCTTTTATCGGGAAGATTTTACTCAAACTTTGCCAGGGTTGAGGCACCATGATCCTCATGGCACCTTGTTGACCATGTTATCCTTGGTTCCCACTCCTCCTGGAGCTCTCAATGCAGGAACCACATTCCCAATACTACTAACACAGCTCAGTGAATCCCTCCATCCCAACCCTCAATCATTAACACTAATAGCCTGGTTTCTTTCACTGAGTAGGTAAATGGCTTCTGCCTTTCAGTTACAGTCTCTGCATCCAGAAAACCTTCCACTCAGCACTGTTACCACTTCAAATGGATCAGGTTTTTTGTCTGTTGTGCCCTACATTCTCTTGAACCTGTGACATATCCACTTCCGTTCATCCTGGACTACCTTTTTTACTGGCCTGAAGACCAATTTGGTTTGACTACATCTCTCCCTTGGACAAAAAAAGCAAACCTCTATTGGTTCATCCCTTATTATCCAGGTTAGTGGAAGGACTTTACCACATCAAACCACCTATCAAGCCTTCACCTCTTGCCTGGGATCTTAATGTTGTTCTAGCTATTCTTTAGCAGTCTCCCTTTGAGACTCTTACAACTTGTTCTCTCAAACTTCACTTGGAAAGTCATTTTTCTTGTTGCCCTCATATCTGTACTCAGTTTGAGTGAACGTAAGCACTTGTGTCCAGTGCTGGGTATTAACTAGTTACAGTAACACCAGTTACTATAATTAGTTACATTTATAGGTAATTATCAACATAACTAATTACTTTCCAAATAACCTCCTGTGGTTGGCTTCTTAACTTGCTTACTGAACTGAGGAGCTGCTCGCGACATTGGGTGGGAAGGCACTCGCGCATGCATAGTGCAGACAGTGTGAACTTTCTCAAGTTCTTAGAGGGGATGCACTTTAAAAGCTGTCCGTGCCAGGGCTCCTTAGATGATGTCACCCACATGTAAGAATATCTTCTTGCTGTCCCTGGATAACAACCGTTATGGTAAGTAACTGCTTTTTCCCCTCTCCATTCCTGCTCCGCATTTCTTCCTCTCTCCTCTATCCCCAAGTCAACATTTCTCCCTCTCACTGTCCACCATCTCTTTTTCTCATTCCCTCTCTTATTGTAAAGGGAGTGGGGAAAGAGAGAGAAGCATCCAGTGAGCATCTCTCCCAACCCTTCTGTCATATCCAACGTTTCTCCCTCATCTTTCTCTACCTCACTCCTCTCCCTCCATATTCCCAACTATTCTTCTCTTTCTTCCATTCCCCTTGTGCATCATCTCTCTTTCCCTCTCACTTACCCATATCCAACAATTCTCCCTTTCTAGTCCTTCCCCTACCTCAGCATCTCTTTGCCTTCCTTCCTCCCTCCATCCATCTTATGTTCCAAGTTTGTGCCCCCTTCCTCTCTCCTTTCTGTGTCCCAAGTTCATGCTCCCTCCCTTCTTTCTGTGTTCCAAGTTCGTCCCTCCTTTGTCCCAAGTTCATACCCCTCTCTCTCTTCCTCATCCCAATGCGCTCTCTTACTCTGTGGACCAAATTTGTGCCCGCCCCCCATGAGTGTGTATCATAGACATCCAGATAGGCCTCCTGCCTTCCAGCCACACTTGCTTCTTCGCGGTGCTGTGGGTAGCAGTTCCTGCACGCTGGATGTGCCTGATCTGAAACCTTCCCTCTGATGTCAGCTCTAATTTTAGAGGGAAAGCTTCCAGATCGCCTGCAGTCAACATGTTGGGAGTGCTGCACGCAGCTTTGTGGAGGGGTGAGTGGCGGGCAGGAAGAAGAAGGCGCTGCCAAGGTAACACACATGGGAGCCCCTCGAGGTGCCTCCTTCTCCCTGTGGGATCCCTGTGACCCTGTGGCATCCCCACAAACCCAGAGGAACCCTGCAGGATCTCCGCAGGACTCCCGTCGGCCCTGTTCCCATGCAGCTCTCTACTTCTGTCTTTCACATTGCACCTTCAGTGTATGCTCTGGAGCAGTGGTCTCAAACTCAAATCCTTTGCAGGGCCACATTTTGGATTTGTAGGTACTTGGAGGGCCTCAGAAAAAAATAGTTAATGTCTTCTTAAAGAGATGACAATTTTGCATGAGGTAAAACTCTATAGTTTATAAATCTTTCCTTTCGGCTAAGTCTTAATAATAATATTGTAATTTATAACTAAAGAGACATATGATCAAGAAACTTTTATTTTCCTTTTGTGATTATGATAAACATACTGAGGGCCTCAAAATAGTACCTGGCGGGCCGCATCTGGCCCCCGGGCCACGCGTTTGAGACCACTGCTCTGGAGGATCCTCCTCCTTGCCATTCTATTATCGGTCGGCATACCTCGGGGCTTGGTCCTGGGACCTCTTCTTTTCGCCAGTTGCACTGCTTCCCTTGGCGCTCTAATCTCCACCCATGGCTTCCAATACCATCTCTATGCTGATGACTCACAAATCTACCTCTGTATGCCTGAATTTTCTACGGGAATCCAGACCCAAATCTCATCCTGCCTGTCTGACGTTGTTACCTGGATGTCTCGCCTGCATCTAAAATTAATCATGGCTAAGACAGCATTCCTTATCTTTCCTCCTAAACCTGCTTCTCCTCTTCCTCCTAAACCTGCTTCTCCTCTTCCTCAGTAGATAACACTCTCATCCCTCCCTGTCTCGTCAGCTCACAACCTCGGGGTCATCTTTGACGACTCTCTTTCTTTCTCTTTGCATATTCAACACACTGCCAAAACTTGTTGCTTCTTTCTATACAACATTGCTAAAATCTAGACTTTCCTTTCTGAATATACTGCCAAGACCCTCATCCATGCTCGCATCACCTCTCACCTAGATTACTGAAACGTTCTTCTCGCGGGTCTTCCGTTAAGCCATCTCTCTCTCTCTCTCTCTCTCTCTCTCCAATCTGTTCAGAATTTTGCTGTGCTCCTCGAATTCTGCCAATGTCATTATGCCTACATTACTCCTCTCTTCAAGTCACTTCATTGGCTCCCTTTCTGCTTCCGCATACAGTTTAAACTCCTTTTACTGATCTACAAGTATATTCACTTTGTGGCTCCTCATTATCTCTTCTTATCTCTCCTTCTACTCTGCCCAGGAACTCCATTGGGTAAATCTCTCTTGTCTTTAGCCTTCTCCTCTTTGTCCAACTCCTGACTCCATGCCTTTGCCTTGCTGTGCCGTACACCTGGAACAACTTGCCTGACTTGGTACAACGGGCTTCATCTCTGGCGGTATTCAGGTTCAGGCTGAAAGCTCGCTTTTTTAAAACTGCTTTTAAGTCTTAACCCTACCAATTTGTAAAGCACTATAACTTTTTTGTCATTCCCTCCGTAGCCCCCTATCCTCTCTAAGTCTTCTCTGTTTGCATTTCAAGTCTCTGTTTGTATTTCTCCATATGAACAGCATGTATTGATTTACCATTTTTGTCCAGTGTGTCTTTCATAATTAGATTGCAAGCAAGCTCTTTTAAGTGCTGCGTGCATCTGGTAGTGCTATAGAAATAATTAATAGTAGTAGTATCCTAGTCTTAGAAATCTGTTTTCATCTCTCACCCTTTCTAAAATTGGGTTTCACATCTATAGTATGTTTGTAGCTTTTGTTTGTTTGGTAGGCAGAGATTTAGTGGTTCATAGACAACCCCGCGAAAGACAAAGGCGCGCGCCGACAACTGAGCGCAAGACAGAGGCGCGCGCCAAAGAAAATTACAGTTTTTAGGGGATCCGACAGGGGTTTTTGTTGGGGAGCCCCCCCCGGTTTACTTAATAGAGATCGCGCCGGCGTTATAGGGGGTTTGGGGGGTTGTAACCCCCCACATTTTACTGTAAACTTAACTTTTTCCCTAAAAACAGGGAAAAAGTGAAGTTTTCAGTAAAATGTGGGGGGTTACAACCCCCCACAATGCCCCCACAACGTGGCGCAATCTCTTAAGTAAAGTGGGGGGGTTTCCCCCCCACGCCCCCCTGTCGGAGCCCTAAAAACAGTAATTTTCTGCGGCACGCACCCCCGCGCTGCGCTCAATTGTCTGGGTGCGCCTTTGTCCCAGCGCGCTTTTGACCTGACACCGATTTAGTAAGCATAGAACTGTATTCCATGTCCTGATTTTATAGTAACAAAGTGGTTTATAACTAAATAAAACTTGTAATTAACATTTTAAAATATAAAAGATATTTTGCTCAACAGGTTGCTTACTGATTGACAAAAACATAGTTCCATTTTTCTTAGAATGCTATTCAATAAAATGAGTAGAACTGTTTTAGTTTATTTCATCTAATAATGCTGGTTGCAGTATCTCTTGTTTACGCCTTACAAACAGTCCCTTAGTAATAAAACTTTGTGAGGGCGAACCTGGCTTTTTGTTTGTAATGTGCCCTGAGTTCAGATGAAGGTCACTTCAGCCAGGTGCATTTTATTTACGCCTCTGGTAGGAGGATATTGGTTGTCCTCTGGTAAAAGTTAATCAACATGAATTTAACAGAGATCCTAAAAAAACCCAGAGCTCATGTAAACTAAAGTTAGTGATTTACTATAGTATAGATAAAGTCATGCTTCTTGATATGTAGTAAATGAAAGTGTAAGATTTAACCAGTATTACTAATAAACAAATGTGGAGAAGGGGTGGTCTGGTTATATATCCTGTTCTCTGAGGACAAGCAGGCATAATATGAGTGACGTAAACCACAGAACCCAGTATGGGTACTGCCAAATGCATTGTCTCTTTAAATCTTTAGTCAGTGCTCATATTGTGTGCATGTTGGTGCCTTCCTGCTCGATGTCTGCTCATGGGACCATCAGTCCTAGTTTTCTGTGGAGCAGAGAAGCTGTGTCTTCGATTTTATTTAATTGGTTTTCTATCCCATTTTCCCTAAAGAGCTCAGAACTCCTCCAGCAATTAAATGCACATCTAGTTCTTTTCCAGGGTATATACTATAAACATATATCCAAACCCCTCGGGATATAACATAAATTTAGTCTTCTTTGATTTTTCAGGCTTCAGCGGTATCACTCGGTGCTCGATAACTCGCATTGCACTAAGATTTATAAACCCACCTTGTCATTAGTCCTTCATGTTTTCCTCAACATAACTTTCAATCTACTTAGAATACCCACATTATATTTAAACATTTTCACTTTTACTTATCTTAAATTATTTAGGCCATTGGCCAGGGGAACATATCTAAGATGTTTCGCCCAAAGATGGCTTTATCAAATATCTTCCCTGTAACAGAACAGAAATATTAATTTCCCTGCTTTTAATCAATTTCACTTTTACCTTTCCAACCCAGTTAACTTTAACTCACCTTCTCCTTCCGAAAACCACCATCTGCCCCATCTTTTTCTGGCAAAACCAAAACAAAGAAAAATGCAGACGAGAGTACAATGATGCAGGCAAAGTTTATTATAACAATAGATAAAATGCGGTTAAAAACATCACCTAAAAACAAGCAAGTGGACCTTACACGGTCCGTGTTTCGGAAAACAAGCCTTCATCAGGGGTCCTAATAAATCAAATAAAACATACAAGATAAAATTCTGTGTGTGTATGTATATATTCTGTGTGTGTATGTGTGTATATATATATATATATATATATATATATATATATATATATATATATATATATATATATATAATAGATATATATATATATATATAGATATCTTAATAATAATAGATATATATATATATAGATATAGATATAGATATATATATATATAGATATAGATATATATATATATATCTTAATAATAATAGAGCGCGCATGCGCTCTTGAAAAATCATGAGTCCTGGCGCCGTGAGGTGTGCTTCTGTGGCAGTATTCTAATTGACACCTCACGGCGCTTGCAGGGGCTGGAGGTGCGCGACTGTGGAGTTTTGTCAGCGCGGTCGTCTTCAGGAGCATTTGACTGTTTGTGGACCGGCAGGAGAGTGGCGGTGGCGGTTTCAAGCGGCAGCGCCGGCATTTTCTCTCCTGTTAGTGGAGAGTGTCAGTTCCAGGGTGTGCAGCCGCTGTTACAAAGTTAAAAAAAAAAAAATACGTCTCAGGGAAGTGGAGGGGGAGAGGGAAAGGGGGCTACTTTGGAGGGAAGGGTGTGCTGGGAGGCCAACAGAGAGAAGGGGTCCAGAAGAGACAGAGAAATACAGGCAGGGGGCCAGGCAGAGAGAAAGAAAAACAGGGAGCCAGACAGAGAGACAGACAAACAAAAAAATGGGGGGCCAGGGAGAGAGACAGCCAGAAAGATAAATAGGGGGCCAGACAGAAAGAAAGACAGCCATCCATACAGTGGCCAAGGAAAGAGAGAGAGACAGAAAGAAAGGCAGGGGTCAGGCAGAAAGACAGAGAGACAGAAAAACAGGGGGCCAGGCAGAGAGACAAACAAAAACTGGGGCCAGGGAGAGACAGGGGACCAGGCAGAGAAACAGCCAGAAAGATAAACAGGGGGCCAGGCAGAAAGACAAGACAGAAAGAAAGACAGCCATCCACACAGCGGCCAAGGAAAGAGAGAGAGAAATAAAGAAAGAATGACAGACAGACAGTGGGCCAGAAAGACAGCCAGCCAGCAGCCAAGGACAGAGAGAGAAAGAAAAAACCCAGACAGATAGACAGCGGCCAAGGAGACAGAGAGCAAGAAAGAATGACAGACAGACAGAGGGCCAGAGAGACAGACAGAAAGGAAGAAAGACAGACAGAAGGAAAGACAAACAGACAAGGGGTCAGAGAGACAGATAGAAAGAAAGAATGACAGACAGACAGGATGCCAGAAAGACAGACAGACAGAAAAACAGCCAGCCAGCAGCTAAGGGGAGAGAGAGAGAGAGAAAGAAAAAAAAAATACAGAGACAGACAGCAGCCAAGGAGAGAGAGAGAGAGAGAGAGAGAAAAAAAGACATACAGGCGGCCAAGGAGAAAGAGAGAAAGAATGATATACAGACAGAAAGGGAGAGAGATAGACAGAAATAAAGACAAGACAACCAGAAGCCAAGAAAAGAAAGAGAGAAACAAAAACAAAAAAAAAGACAGATAGTGGGCAAGGGAGAGAGACAGAAAGAAAAGGGTCAGGGAGAGAGAAAGAAAGACATACATCCAATATAATGTTCCCTGCCACCGTGTTTTCTGATCCGTGGCTGGATTCTATTTTAGAACACGGCGGCAGGGAACACTGGCCACTCCACTCCTCCCGTCCTTGCTCACCAACTGCTGGAGGAAGCACAGGCAAGCTCTCTCCCTGCCCGCCGCCCTGTCACTCCTCATACGTGCACGACGCCGAGCCAACAGGTCACTGCCCAGCAGAAGCCCCAACACAGCGCCGACCATAAGGGAATTGCGCATAGGAGCCCCGCCCCGACACAACCCTCCAAGACAAGCAGCATGGACATGGAGCCCCGAAGGCAACCCGAGAACACGTGCCGACTCTGCCAAAAAGGCCCGGCGCACAGCTCCACCCCTGCAACCACCGCGCGCCAACTGAAGAAAACACCACAGACGCCTGCCCGCAAGGCAGGCTCTCAGGATGACGCCTGCAGCTCCGAGCAGCCAGCGCTCCCGATTTGCAGCCTGCCAGGAAGAGGTGCTGTTGGACCGGGGGAGCAAGGAAGAGGGACAGAGGAGCAGGGAAGAGGTGCTACTGGGCCGGGGAGCAGGGAAGAGGTGCTACTGGACCGTGGGAGCAGGGAAGAGGGACAGGGGGAGCAGGGAAGAGGTGTTACTGGGCTGGGGAGCAAGGAAGAAGGACAGGGAGAGCAGGGAAGAGGTGCTACTGGGCCGGGGAGCAAGGAAGAGAGATAGGGGGAGCAGGGAAGAAGTGCTACTGGACAGGGAAGTGGAGTGAGGAGGGAAATGCTGCTGGTGAGAAAAGGGGGCTTGGGCTGAAAGGGAATAGATGGGAGAAGGGGGCTGGGGGGGGTAAAAATGGGTTTGGAGCTGGGGCTGAAAATAGGGGACATGTGAGGGAAGGAGGCTTTACTAGCACCCATTAATGTTAACGGGCTTAAACACTAGTATATATGTATATACATACATACATATATATATATATATATTCATATATATATATATACATATATACACACACATACACACACAAGTGTTTAAGCCCGTTAGATTAACGGGTACTAGAATATATGTGCAGACTTAAGAGTTAAAACAATTTACTGTCTGTCTCCTTGGCTACTGTCTGTCTATCTGTCTCATTGGCTGCTGTATGTGTCTCTGTCTTTTTTTCCTGTCTCTCTCCTTTTGTGTTTTTCTGTCTGTCTCCTTGGCTACTGTCTGTCTATCTGTCTCATTGGCTGCTGTATGTCTCTCTTGTCTTTTTTTCCTATCTCTCTCCTTTTGTGTTTTTCTGTCTGTCTCCTTGGCTACTGTCTGTCTATCTGTCTTATTGGCTGCTATATGTCTCTCTTGTCTTTTTTTCCTATCTCTCTCCTTTTGTTGTTTTTTTTTCTGTGTCTCTCTCTCCATGTGCATTTTTTTTCCTTTAAATCTGTCTCTCTAGCTCCCTGTCCTTTTGTATGTTTGACTACCACCTTCTGTCTGCTTGGCCAGCCTCCTGCAAATGAACAGCCTCACTCTCAGCCACGATTCCTTCATCTGCCAATTCCTTTATTCTTTTTCCTTCCAGTGACCTTACAGCTTCTTGCTCCTCTTCTTTCAATCTCTGCCACTCAGAGACGATGACACAGAACCTTCTGTTTTGCCGTCCTTTTCAGGAGTATCTGGGCTCCGGGCTCGCCCGCCGCTGCCTGCAGCCGCTGACAGCCACCGCCGACAGCAGCCGCGGAGTGCCGCCGCGCCGACATCCGTCTCAGGGGGGAGAAAGAGAGATGCGCGCGCATGTGCACTCCTATCTGCGATGCCCTACAGCGCTCGGAAAACGGGAGCACGCAGGGTGTTTTTGAAAATGGCAAATGTAGCATGCAGGTGTGTATCTACACCAGTAATGATGAGGCAAATGAATAGTGTAAGGAACAAGCCTGAAAAGTTTTTATAAAGTTTAAAAAGAGGTGAATTTTGATTGATGTGTCATAAAGGAATACCATCAGTGGATAAAGCTAATGAGAACAAAAAGGGGTACCACCGATCAGTGAAACCAGTAAAGAAAAAACAATTAAAAATGAAAATGGAAAAATATCATAATGAAACATACCTAAATGAAGAAAGAATGAGTTAAAACCGCAAACAAGCTGTGAAAATAAATCATACTGATAAAGAGGCATAAAGGGAATTACATAAGTATTATGCACTAAAGGATGAAAGTGAAAGTTTATCAATATACTAAAAAAACAACAAAAAAAGGGGGGATATATAGATCTAGACTGCATTAATAAGAAGGTTAGACCTAAAATAATGAATAAGGACATAAGAACATCATAAACTGCTAACAAAGGCTTTTTGGTAAAAAAATTTTAGTAAAAAAAGGGGACTTCGTCAGCATATCACTGTGAGGTTAAAAGTAAGCAAAGATAGACAAGAGGAATTATAAAAATAATGAACATAATTAAAATACATCCAACCTCCAGACCATCGGATCTGAAAAAAAATATATATGTAATAGCCCAAGCCTGAAAGTAAAAGTACTTAAAAACAGTAAACAGGGCATAATGAGCCAAGGACATCTAAAATAGGAAACCTCAAGAGTAAAAATAAAAAAATGAAAAATGAAAAGTAGAAGCCAAAAAGGACATAGTGGGGGGCACCCAATGAAATACTAAAATTGTTAGAAAGTCGACACTTAGGTCGTAATAACTAACCTAAGCTAGCATATCAAAAAATACATAAATAACAGCACTGAGATAAAATAATGAACTACGATGCCAGAAAACCAATGCAGCTAGAAAGGCTTACCTAGTGTCTTTGTAGGGAGAGCTCCGGGAAAAGAGTCTGTGCAAGGCTTGCTGAAAAGTTGAAAAAGGACGCCGCGGGAAAACAGCTTAAATAGGTGGAGTCTGAGAAAGTATACATAAACAACCTAACCTATAGAGACCTTGTGTGAAATGACTGACCTGAAAAGGGATGAATGGGCAATGAGAAAACAGCTTAAATGGGTGGAGTCTGAGAAAGTTGGCTATCACAGGACAGAGGACATAAACAACCTGACCAATAGAAACCTTGTGTGGAATGATTGACCTGAAAAGGGACAAATGGGCAATGAGAAAACAGCTAAAATAGGTGGAGTCTGAGAAAGTTGGCTATCACAGGACAAAGGGTTGTATATACACACCTGCATGTTACATTTGCTATTTTCAAAAATTTATTTATTTTGTCTTGGATGTCCTTCATGGTTTTAAGGTTTACACTTCATGGTTCCAATTTTGATTTGTGCACTTCTTTATTTATATACGCTGATGTATTTATATATATATATATATATATATATATATATATATATATATACTAGTGTTTAAGCCCGTTACATTAACGGGTGCTAGAATAGATGTCTGTCTGTCTTTCTCCTGCCCCCCTGTCTCTTTCTTCCTTTCTTTCTGTCTCTCTCCCTGCCCCGTCTATCTTTTTTCTTTCTGTCTCTCTCCTTGCCCTGTCTATCTTTCTTTATTTCTTTCTATCTTTCTTTCTCCCTCCCGCTGTCTATCTTATTTCTTTCTTTCTAACTTTTTTTCTTTCTGTCGCTCTCCCTACCCAGACCCTCACTGAAGCCGCCTTCCAGCGGTGCCAGCTAAGGGATACCTTGCCCTTTCTTCAATCCAGCTGTGGTCAGTTGCCCGCACACTCCTGGCGGGAGAGGGGAGGGGTTCCTTTAGCTCTCAGTCGCTGAGGTGGTGGTGGGCCACCCCATCCATGCACTCTCTCTCTCGTACCTGCACTCCAAATACCTGCTTCTCTCACCAGCCCAAAGCCTCTCTCTCTAGTGGCTATCCCATGTGTCTCTTCTCCTCACCAACCCAGGCCCCAACTCCCAATCAGGCATCTCTTTCCACCCCCACCCAATTATCATTCTCCTCCTTGTCCACCCTCATCTCATGATTGATTCCCTTGCTCCTGCCCCCAGCTGACTGTCTAACCTGCCGGTTCCTTCTTTGGACAGATGGGAATGATCTCCCTCTCCCCCCTTGCTCCAGGAGAGTTTACTTTGGGGGGGGGGGTCACAGTTGCGGGCATCGGGAGTTTTTGTTGTTGCAAGCTCCCCTTTCCCCCTACATGCCACCAATTGTTGGAGTTTTTGTTGTTTTTTTCGGCAGACAGAGAGAGGGGGGGAGGGGGGAGTGGCTGCCTTGGTGATCTGGCCGACTCCCTTGTCGGAGTTATTTTTCAGTTTAAAGGTGCCGCGGCGGCTCCTCTAACGATCCCCGCCTTCATTAGAAGTCTTCTCTGAAGCAGGTGCGGCTCGTGACAGGAGCCGCGGTGGCACCTTTAAACTGAAAAATAACTCCGGCAAGGGAGCCGGCCAACTGGCAGTTCAAATCGGAGCTTCAGTCTGGCCTGCTCCCTGCTCGCTTTGCCATATTGTATTTTTTAGTTGAAAGACACGACGGCAGCTCCTCTCATGATCCCCACCTGCGTCGGAAGTCCGACGCAGGCGGGGATCGTGAGAGGAGCCACCGCCGTGTCTTTCAACTAAAAAATACAATACGGCAAGGCGAGCAGGGAGTAGAGAGTTGCGCGGGGACAGAAATCCCACCCGTCCCCACCCGTCCCCGCCAAAATCCCACCCATCCCCACCCGTCCCCGTGAGGAATCCCTCCGTCCCCACCCGTCCCCGTGAGGAATCCCTCCGTCCCCACCCGTCCCCGCGAGGAATCCCCTCCGTCCCCACCCGTCCCCGCGAGGAATCCCCTCCGTCCCCACCCGTCCCCGCGAGGAATCCCCTCCGTCACCATCCTTCCCTATAAACTTCAGAAATAGTTATTTTATTTAATTATGCTACTGAATTAAAGGCTCTGGTAGAGACCCATTTACAAATAAGCAAAGAGACTATTAATTTGGAAATATTAATTGGGAAGAATACATACTTTGTAAATGGGTTTCTACCAGAACCTCTAATGTAAATATAAAATATAAATACTCAGCTGATGAGAACCCACAAACTGTCAGCTGAGGACTTCCTTTGCAGTTGGCCAGGGGTCCCTTTTGCCAAGCTTGGCAGGCAGCAGTAGCGTCCCTGAGTCACAGATGCTGGCACCTCAGTGGCTCATGGATGCTGCCAGCGACTGCTGCGCTTGGTGGAGGGGAGTTCTGACCATCTCTAGAGGAGGTCCTCTGCTGGCGGTGCTTGGGGATCCCCACCAGTCACAGCAAGGGCCAACAAGTACTTCAACACTGTAGAAATAAAACCAGAAATGCATTTCCTTTTCTTTTGAACACAAAACAAAGATATCTGCCATATACATTTCCCAAGGCAGATGACTCTATGCAATGTCACCTCGGTAACAAAATACAAAAATAGACAAATACACCCCCTCCCTTTTTACTAAACCACAATAGTAGGTTTTAGCACAGGGAGTTACGCTGAATGCCTCGCGCTGCTCTCAATGCTCATAGGCTCCCTGCGCTAAAAAACAATATTGCGGTTTAGTAAAAGGGAGCCATAGTGCAAAATATAGACAGCAGATATAAATTCTCAAAACAGACACATTTTGATCACTAAATTGAAAATAAAATCATTTTTCCTATCTTTGCTGTTTGGTGATTTCATGAGTCTCTGGTTGCACTTTCTTCTTCTGACTGTGCATCCAATCTTTCTTCCTTTCTTTCAGCCTCCTGTATGTTTCCTCTCCTCCAGACCTCATTCTCTCCCCCTACTTTTTCTTTCTGTCTCCCTGTTCCCCCTTCTTTCTGTCTCTCTGTCTGCCCCCTTTCTTTCTTTCTCCGTGCCCTCCCCCAAGCCACTCGGTTTGCTGCCACCGCCATCGGGGAATAGTCCCCAAGCCACCGCTGTCCCAAGCTTTCCCTGCAGAAGCGTCGCGCTGACCAGCATTCCGCTCCCTGACGTCAATTCTGACGTAGGAGAGGAAGTTCCGGGCCAACAAGGCATTTCTCCTCATTCCATCCAGCCTGAGCCCCATCTCTCCTTGATCCAGCATTTCCCTTCTGTGTCTGTCAGAATTACCATTCCACCTATTTTCCAGCATCACCCTTCTTTGTGTCCATCTCACCTATATCCCTATCTCACCACTTTTTCAGAATCTTCATTTGTCTCTGTCCTTATCTTTACGCCATGTTCACCATTTGCCCTTTCAATGTCTTTATCTCCCCCCCCCCCCCACACACACTTTTTCAGCATTACTTCTATGTCTCTATTTCACCTCCTCTTCATGTCCCCTCTGTATCTCTATCCTTATTCAGTAGGTCCTGCTTACCCTTTCTCTTCTTTGTGTCACTATCTCCATTTTCAGCTTTCCCCCCTTTTCCTTTGTTACTGCATCCTGTAGCCAGAATCTTTCCACCCTCTCTCCACTCCGGCCCAGCCCAGTATGAAATATTTCCTTTTGTTTCTCTCCCCTCTCTCTTCTCCTCCCTCACCCACGAGTCCTGCATCTGGCCCTCTCCCTTCTACCTGCACCTGGCAACACCCCCCTGCTCCGCGGCTCTCTTAAGCAACTCGTCAGCAGCGGTGATCAAGACAAGCTGCCGACATCGAGGCCTTCCCTCTACGAGTCCCGCCTTTGTGGAAAAAGGAAGTTGAAACAAGCGGGACTCGCAGAGGGTAGGCCCCGACGTCAGAAGCTGCTGCTGAGTTGCCGAAGAGAGCCGCAGGTAGAAGGGAGAGGGAGATAGGAAGGCTGTAGAAGCTCCGGAGTATGACACCGAACCCGGCCAGGATGATTTCTTTTTCAGGCTGCTGCTGCCGCTGCCATCCCCCACCCGAAATGACAAAAAACAGCCTAATGCCCGCGTCGGGAAATAGCCATGCTGAGCAGTGAGCTCAGCACGTACACAGATGAAAGCCTTGCTTGCTGATTGGTCCGGCGGCACGGTGGGGCGGGGCCGCCGGACCAATCAGCAAGCAAGGCTTTCATCTGTGTACGTGCTGAGCTCACTGCTCAACATGGCTATTTCCCGACGCGACGCCAGACTTGTAAGCTGCACGCCTGCATCGCCAGAATTTAGGTAGGTTGTTTTCATCCCCGTGGGAGTCCCGTGGGCAAGGGGGCGTCCCCGTGGGAGTCCCGTGGGTCAGGGGGGCATCCCCGTGGGAGTCCCATGGGCCAGGGGGCGTCCCCGTGGGAGTCCCGTGGGCCATGGGGGGAACCCGCGGGATCCCCGCGGGACCCGCGGGATCCCCGCGATCCCCGTTCCCGTGCAGACCTCTAGCAGGGAGCAGGCCAAACCGAAAAACAGGATGAAAAACAGAACCCTAAGCGCGCATGCGCACTCCTACCTGCGGGTCCCTACAGCTCACGGAAAACAGGCGCACGGAAAACCCTAAGCCGCGCATGCGCATTCCCATTGCATGCGCCTGTTTTATATATATATATATATATATATATATATATAGACAGAATTTTATCTTGTATATTTTATTTGATTTATTAGGACCCCTGATGAAGGCGTCAGGTCCACTTGTTTGCTTTTAGGGGATGTTTTTAGGTGGTGTTTTTAACTGCATTTTATCTATTGTTCTAATAAACTTTGCCTGCATCATAGTACTCTCGTCTGCAGTTTTCTTTGTTTTGGTTTTGCCTTCGTACTCCTGACTGCAGACCCTTGTTGGTTCTCCCCTTTACTGTTTGCATCTTTTTCTGGACCAAGATGGCTCCGGCATGTACAACTATCCTTATGTCCCTCCTTAATGACATTTCTTTACTATCCACCAATAAAAATCATTTATGGATTAGATGAGTGACACCTCCACCTCCACATTCTGTCTCCAAAAAGATCTCCCCTGTAACAGAACAGAAATATTAATTTCCCTGCTTTTAATCAATTTCATTTTTACCTTTCCAACCCAGTTAACTTTAACTCACCTTCTCCTTCCGAAAACCTCCATCTGCCCCATCTTTTTCTGGACCAAGATGGCTCTGGCATGTACAACTAACCTTATTCCTCCTTAATGACATTTCTTTACTATCCACCAATCAAAATCATTCATGGATTACATCAGTGCCGCCTCCACCTCCACTTTCAGTCTCAGATCAGTGACACCTCCACATTCCGTTTCCAAATTAAGACTGGAGGGGGTACCGTATTTAATACAAAAATCCAGTACTGTTCCTTTGAAAAGATTTTACATTTTAAGGAACAGTACTGGATTTATGTATTAAATATGCTAACCCCCTTTGGTCTTAATTTGGAGATTGAATGGACATCACTGATCTAATCACTGCCGTTGCAGCTGCTTCAGGGCTAGAGAGAGGGGGGAAGTTTCACAGCTCCGGACTAGAGAGTGGCGCGGGGACAGAAATCCCACTCATCCCCGCCCGTCCCCGCCAGGATCCTCTCGGTCCCCACCCGTCCCCGCCAGGATCCTCTCCATTCCCACCCATCCCTGCAAGGAATTACCTCCATCCCTGCCCGTCCCCATAAAAAGCAGCAATTACTTCTGACAGGATAATCAATTCCACAGTTTCTTTTGTGTTTGCGCTGCTGTTTTCCTTGTGGAATCTCTTTGGTGGAACCCTTTTTTTGTTTTCTGTTCAGGTAATTAACTTATAAACCCCCTCTTTTACTAAGGCTGACATGTCCATTATATTATATGGACGAACCCTGTTTCCAAAGCCTTTCATCCCCGTGGGAATCCCGTTGGCTAAAGGGGGTCCCCGTGGGAGTCCCGTGGGTTAGGGGGGATTCCTGCGAGACCCCTGCGGGAACCGCGGGATTCCCGCGATCCCTGTTCCCGTGCAGACCTCTACTCGGACTGCTGCCACTGCTTCAGGGCTGGAGAGAGGGGGGGTACGCAGCACAGGACTGCTGCTGCTGGTACTGCTTCAGAGCTAGAGGGAGGGGGATTTGTGGCACAAGACCACTTCTGCTTCAGGACCACAGCCCCTGCTGCTTCAGGGATGATATTTATTTATTTTTTTGCCGGTTGGGTGAGAGTGCTGGTTGCTTGAATACCAGTTAATCGTTACTAACTAACAATTCCAAGTTAATCGTTACTAACAAAGTACTCCCGTAAGTGCACTGTTATAAATAAGTGGATTGGAGGTACCGATGCTGTCGGGTGGCAATGGAAGGCTTGGAGCAAGGCAAAACACATCTTTCCTCGCTCAGCACATCATGTGACTTTTGTAGAAGCTGTTATATATAATGGTGCAATCTGCAATTAATATATATAATGGTGCAATTAGCAATCTGCTTTAAGTAAACATTTTCATTTTTTAAAATTGATCTCGTCAATGTTTACTGCCCTTTTTATATTGTTTTGTTTGTTCCGATATGATTTTATGATTATTGCAAAAAAATTATTTAGTTTATATTTATATTAAATATTTATTGCCTTGATCAAACATTTGTTTTTTTTGTACCATCCTAGGGGTTTTGTATACTCTTACTGTTGGACATGCCATTTTAAGGGTTCTTCATTTTTTAAATTGACTTAGGGGTCCTTTTAATAAGCTATGTTAAGCGCTAGCACACACCTAACAGAAATGGAGTACTGCAGGATGCACTCAGGGATCAGATAACCTTGAAATGAGCATGTACTTTAGTTATGCTAAAAATTATTTCTATTTTTGAAGGGTATGTCAGGTGGAGAGTGGTGTTCCTGTGCTAGCCAGTTAACACATCTATAGTAACCCGTTCAGAGCTCATTGGGGAGAATTGTATTGTATTGTGTGTTTATTTATTATTCACCTTATACAAAGTGAAATACAAATCAACAAACATAATAATGGGATATAAAACAAATTGAATTAATTAATTACTCAGTGCTAACTGGTTAGCACAGGAATACTGTGCGAGTGCTTAGTGCCTACAGAATGGGTGGTAGTAAGTGCTCACATGGTAATTTTCCCCAAGAAATGACCACATGCTAATAGCATAATCAGCACATGGCTATTAATACAAAAAATAGAAAATAAGTCATTCTCTGAGGACAAGCAGGCATAACATTCTCACATATGGGTAATGACATCCACAGAACCTGGTAAGTACACTACCAAGTGTACTGTTACTTTAAATCTTTAGACAGTGCTGGTGTCTTCCCACCCGACGATGGCTTGCGGGACCATCAGTTCTTTTTCTGTGAAGCTGAGAAGCTGTTTCTTCAGTTTTCAGTGCATCAGCCTTTTCTTTTCCTTTTTTTTTTTTGTAACTGCCCTTGCTGCTTATTCATTATTTTCCTCATAATATCTTGTTTTTATCCCATTCCAGTATTTTACCTAACTTTGGTTAATTTTTGTCAGTTTTTTTTTTGTGGCTTTCAGGCCACTGAGAGCCCTTTTATCCTCTTAAGAGCTTTATCTGTTTTTGGCATTCTAGTTACTCGACCTCTTTAGGCCATTGAGCCCTTTAACTTAGCGTTTTCTCATTTTCCTCTCCAAGTGGCTTTAAAAAATATTCTCAATATAATTGGACCATTTCAGGCTCTGACCCACATAATTGGTGTGGGTCCTGAACATTGAGGATGTCTGTCTCTGCATACAAAAGAAGTCACTGAAAGATCGAAAACTTCAGTTTGAAAAACTTTTCAGTACTGTCTGCATCGACATCAATCATGGCAGTGGACTTAGAACCCGACACCTAGTTTCCTATGACTCGGGTTCTGACATTGGTACCAAGTGAATCAACACCATATCCAAAGCATCAGGCTCTCCTGACAGGACTCTATTTCCTCTTCATCTATGCTTCGCACGTTGAAGGATACAGCACAAAAGAAAGCTAAGAAGCACAAACATTTTTCCCATTCTAGGCATGGCACTGCATCCTCTCAAGCGTCAACTTCCTCAACGCATAGTAAGCATTGACTCACCGAGTTCCACTCTCCTTACATTCATCTGAAGTCTGCTTGTAAGCATGTCTTGACAGTGAGGTTCCCACACCCCGACATCTGGTACAGCAGACCGCTTCCATGCCTACAGTATGTCTCTTCCAGTACTGGCACCGTCTCTTCAGAAGGAGATCTGGGCTATGCTCAGACAAGAGCTTTTGGGGCTACTGCAGATACTGTCTTCACAGGCATTAAACTTCCATGTCTGCCTCTGCCCATCCTGAGTATACATTGAAGTGTCAATCAATGACAAGGTCACGCACCCCTGTTCGATGTCAAGCATTGGGGCTTGCACTGACCCATTCAATGTGCATTGCCATCGATGGAGGAGTTATCTCCTGGATTAAACTGTCCGCCTATACCTCTATGCACAGTCTATATTCCTCTTCACGCTTGCTCCCTGATTCACCTAGTAGGGAGTTCTTTGAGGAGTCTGACTCTGATATCTCCAATCATTCAGCAGAAGAATCCTGTGGTATACCTTCCTCTTCTCCTCATTGAGGCAAATCTCTGCCAGAGAGTATATCTTTTACTGGCTTTGTGAGATGGGTCAGGCTTTGCTAATCAAAATGGAAACTGAGGATGAACCTTACTTTGAATTTTTTGAATTCTGTAACTCTGTAACTGTGAGGCATTAAATGCATTTAGATACCTTTGCATACAGTCACGAAAGATACCTTATTTAAGAATTGGGAGAATTCCCCAGTCCAGTTAGCACCTAAAAAGATAGACACAATGGGGCTCATTTTCAAAGCAGAAAGACATTTAAAAAAACAGCATAAACTGGCACTTGGACATTTTAATCACCAAAATGTCCAAGTGCTGATTTTTGAAACTGACCTTTTTAGAAATCTTGCAGGTCATTTTCCCTCCAGTGCATCTAAATCTTAAGGGGGCGTGTTAGAGTTATGTTTTGGAGGGGATTAAGGTGGCTTTAGGACTTGGATGTCTTGCAGGTATAATGAAATAGTTTTGAAAATGTCCAGGGCATCATTTAGATGTTTGGTGTTAAACTTGTTTTAAAAGCGCATGAGAGCCAAAAAGGTACCCAAACTGACCAGATGACCACTGGATGCATGAAGGCATGACACCTCCATACTCTCCCAAAGATGTGAAAGAAACAGTACATACCAGCCTCTAACAGCTGCAGATATTATGGGAAATCCTAATAGTGAACCATAGAGAGGGGAATCCAGGCCCATATCCCATCCTACCCACTACATTTATGGTGGAAAGTGTGTGGTCACCAAAACTCACTCAAAACCTATTGTACTACCATATAGGTGACACCTGCAGCCATAAGGGCTATTGGGGTGGTAGGTAGGTGGGTATAGTAGGTTTTGGGAGAGTTTTGGAGGGCTCACCGTATACTATAAGGAGGTTATGGTGAAATATGTACCTGGCACTCTTTATGTGAAATTTACAGCAGTTCTCCTTAAGGTGTCCCACTGCACTGGCATGTCTGGCCATAGCATTAACATGCTGGCCCTGCCACATCCAAATGGGCTTGTTTTGGATATTTTGATTTTCAAAAATGGCCAAAAAAGCTAGAGGTCTTAAAGGCTACAAGCTGGATTTTCTCTTTCCTTTGACAGAGTATTTTCTGGATTCACTTGGGCCACCCCAAGAATGTGGTTCGGGTGCAGGCCACAGTCCGCAGACTGTTGGATATTGCGGCCATCGAACTCATACCAGAGCGATACTTGGGCTCAAAGGATCCGATGATTGGAGACTGATCCTGGACATCAAGGCAGCCCTAAAACTGCCTCGCTTCCACCTGGAGACAGTGTGCTCAGTGATTGCTTCAGTGGCGCCGGGGGAGTTTTTAACTTCCCTGAATCTTACTGAGGCATATCTCCAAATTCCCATTTTCCTGGACCACTGGAAGTATCTGCTGTTCCATGTGTTGGCAGCATTTCCAGTTTGCAGCCCTGCCCTTTGGATTGGCGACAGCTCCCAGTACCTTCACCAAAGTGATAATGGTGATAGTAGCACGTCTTTGCACACTGGGTATACTGGTTTACCCATATCTGGATGATTGGTTGATCAGAGTTCCCTCGCTATCCGAGGGGCATAAGGCTGTCCAGCAGGTGGTTCAGTTGCTGCAACATCTGGGCTGGGTGATCAACTTCAGGAAGAGTCACCTTAAGCCCACTCAGGATTTGGAGTACCTGGGAGTTCGCTTTCACATGGGCAAGAACAAAGTGTTTCTGCCTGTGTCCTGTCATGAGAAGCTACGACAGGTTATCAGGGTCCTTCAGGCCACTCCAGTCCCAACAACATGGCAGTACCTCCAGGTTCTGGGGACCATGGTGGCAAAGATTGATGTGGTCCTTGGGCCAGGGTCCATCTGTGAGCCTCACATCGGTTCCAGGGAAGATAATCGAAACACTGATAAAAGATAACATTGTACAACACTTGGAAGATCATAATCTAATAAGGGCTAGTCAACACGGCTTCAGAAAAGGGAAGTCATGTTTGACAAATTTACTACAATTCTTTGAGAAAGTGAACAAACAAATGGACAGTGGAGAGCCAGTGGATATAATTTACTTGGACTTCCAGAAAGCGTTTGACAAGGTCCCACATGCAAGGCTTATGAAGAAACTACTGAGTCATGGAATAGGAGGAGAAGTGCACAGATGGATCGGCAAATGGCTAGAAAACAGAAGGCAGAGAGTTAGCATAAATGGGAAATTCTCGGATTGGGAGAAAGTGACTAGCGGCGTGCCCCAGGGCTCGGTTCTTGGGCCTATCTTGTTCAATATTTTTATAAACAATCTAGAAGAGGGAACAACATGCAATATAATAAAGTTTGCAGATGATACAAAACTATGTCGGGCGGTTGGCTCTCAAAGGGACTGCGAGGACCTCCAGAAAGATCTGAACCAGCTGGAAACGTGGGCAACAAAATGACAGATGAACTTTAACATAAACAAATGCAAGGTGATGCATCTAGGACGGAAAAACAAAGACCACGAGTATAAGATGTTGGGGGTGACATTAGCAAAATGCGAACAAGAAAGGGATTTGGAGGTACTGATTGACAGTACCCTAAAGCCATCGGTACAATGTGTGGCGGCGGCGAAGAAAGCAAACAGGATGTTAGGCATAATTAAGAAGGGGATCACGAGTAGATCGGAAGATGTCATAATGCCACTTTATAGAACAATGGTCAGACCACACTTAGAATATTGTGTCCAACACTGGTCTCCATACCTCAAGAGGGATATAACTCTGTTGAAGAAAGTGCAGAGGCGAGCCACGAAACTTTTCAAGGAAATGGAGCATTTGAGCTATAAAGAACGACTCAGGAAACTGGGATTGTTTACCCTAGAGAAGAGAAGACTGAGAGGGGATTTGATAGAGACTTTTAAAATATTAAAATGATTTGATATAATAGACCAAGAAGCAGCATTGCTAACATTTTCTGATGTGACACGGACAAGAGGTCATAGCCTGAAACTGAGTGGCAGCAGGTTCAGGACAAATGTCAGGAAGTTCTGTTTCACACAGCGAGTGGTGGGTGCTTGGAATGCACTCCCAGAGGAGGTTGTGGCGGAGACTACTGTACTGGGATTCAAGCGCAGGTTGGATGCACACCTTCTTGCATATCATATTGAGGGATACGGTAAAGTCGGGTCTCCAAAAAGGAGTACCTTAATGGGCCGCCGCGTGTGCGGAGCACCGGACTAGATGGACCTCGGTCTGATCCGGTGTAGGCGTTTCTTATGTTCTTATGCTGTAGGAGGCTCTTCTTTCATGCTGAAATCCACAGCGGGACCCGTTACATGCACCCCTGCCCTGGACCAATGTGGCACGGAACAGTCTTGCATGGTGGTTGCATCCTCTATCACTATCCCAGAGACTTCTGCAGATCTCAGATTGGGTGATCCTGTGTACAGATGTGAGTTTCAAAGGATGGGGTGTGGTGTGCATGACCGTCCCTGTTCAGGGCAAGTGGGCACCATCCGAATGCAAGTGGTAGATCAATCGCCTGGAACATCAGGCGATCTGGCTGGCTCTTTTCCACTTTGAGGGTCGTCTCCGTCATCGAGCAGTCTGGGTCTTTTCAGACAATACCATGGCAGTGGCTTAAGTCAATCGACATGGGGCACAAAGAGTCCCTCTCTGAGCTTGAAGGTTCAGTTGCTTTTCTGGTGGGCGAAGAGACACCTTGTGGCACTGTCGACGGTGCACTTCTCCACTTCAAGGGTCATCTGTCATCGAGCAGACTGGGTCTTTTCGGGCAGTGGCTTACGTCAGTCGACAGGGAGCACGAGGAGTCCCTCTGAGTTTGGAGGTTCAGTTGCTTTTCTGGTGGGTGAAGAGACACCTTGTGACATTGTTGGCGGCGCACATGGCAGAAGTGGACAATCTTCAAGAAGACTTTCTCAGTCATCAGACACTAAACCTCGAAGAGTGGTCATTCTCCCAAAGTGCATTCGATTGCATAGTGGAGCAGAGGGGTTGTCCCACATTTGACCTCATGGCAACTGCAGGCAACAAGAAAGCCAATAGATTCTTCAGTTGTCATCGCGAGGCAGTCAGCGAAGGGCTGGATGCTCTGGTTCAGCCCTGACTATGGGAAGGTCTTCCCTCCGTGGCCCATGCGGCAGATAGTGGCCCACGAGGGTCCAGCGATTCTGGTGGCACCTGATTGGCCGAGGTGGCCATAGTATGCCAGCTTGGTTCAGCTTTGGCTCCCTTGTCATTCTCACCTTCACACGGGGTCCAATTGTGATGCAGGATCAGGACTGCTTTGGTCTTATGGCATGGCTCTTGAGCGGGTGACTTTAACTAGCCGAGGCTATTTCTACTTAGGGCTACCAGATTTTGCATCTAGAGAAGAGGACAAGTGGCCCCATTCTACCTCCAACCCCAACCCCATGCAAACTTCGTTTCTTCAGGCTGAATCTGGAATGCATCTGCGCATGCGTAGACTTGACCCTGATCTCAACAGCTTTTCAAAATCTAGACAAAGTGCTGGGCTTTGAAAAGCCATCCTCTAAAAAGAGGACATGCCTGGGTAATTCCGGACATCTGGAAACCCTATGTTTACTTCCTCAATGCCAACTTTCTCTTCAACCCTCTTGTATTTCGCTAGGATCTTATTTATATATCCATTATCCTTCTCCAGAGTTATGATCCTGGTAGCTTGGGATGTGGGAGTCCCACATTTTGAGAATATTATGCTTGCTTTTCCTCAGATGTTCTCCTAGTTGGCATCTTAGCTTTGTTACTGAACGGATGGTCCCATGAGCTCTTGTCGAGCGGGAAGGCACTTGCACACGTGTCATATGGGCACTGCCTAAAGATTTAAAGTGACAGTGAACTTGATAGTGGATGGCATCACCCACATGTGAGAATATATACTTGCTATCCTAGGAGAACACCTTCTACAGGTAAGTGTCTTTGTTTTTTATGCCCATGGTACAAATGTCCTTATTGTGCTGAAAAGACCTGTCATGCTAAGGCCATTTTTTCTTACCACACCTTTGTAAAAGAGCCCTTTAATATCTTTTTTTGTTTTGTTTTCTAAATATATTTATTCAACACAGAGTGTTCAGGCAATCGACAGTACAAAGGTGCAATGCTGGCGGCTTAGAGTATATATGATCTCTGAGGTTCATATAAATTAAAAAAGGTATAATATAGTTTTATTTCCTCTACTACTTTCAAAGGGAAAGCAGGGAGGGTTTCAGAAGAAAACCTTTCTATCCACCGCATGTTCGAGATCGATCTCCACACTTCCGGGAATCACCAGTGAGCCGTAAAGATTCTCCACACAGCCGATCTGGCTCCAGCATTAGTAGCAGAAGCTATTCCCCAGAAAGAAGCAAAGCTTACTCTGCGCATCATTCCCAGCATAACCGAAGTATGTCATTTTTTTGTAAAGTCTTCTTAAAATTCTAAGGTTAAGATGTAAGCACGCATTCACAGATCTGATATTTTGTATCCTTCTCCAGAGTCTTCTAAAAAAATTGGTGTTTTATTTTAAATATACTTTTAAATATTTCTTGGTTTTTCCCTGTTTACTCATTTCCTCCCAATAAAATTTTGTCTAGTCTGATTGAGTCAGGTGATTTAAGTACTCCATTAAGAACTTGTTGAGAAGGAAGCTTTCTCTGTATCAGCTGGAGAGACAGATTCTGCAGATGTCCTTCATCCTTCTTTAATGCTGTATGGTATGTTATACTCATGTAACACCAGGGATCTTCAGAATGCCACCTGGTCAAAAAGAACAGTGTGGCAGCACTCCTCACTGGTTCCCTTTTTCTTGGTGTATTTTTTTAGTGCATTTTTAATTTTTCTTTCCCTTAATAAATATAGAACTTTCTTGTAATATTGTTATTTCTTTCAGTTAAATCCTTTAAATTAAAGTGAAAAGACTTAGCTTTTTAATGAGAAACATTGCTGCACCAGTCCCCTCTGACGCATTTCATACTTCCTCAGGGTCGGGGAATACTAGAAGTGCAGAATCTCTAAGCTGTTTGCATACTCCTTTGAATATCGCTGAGGCTTCCATTGTGAGTTTGAGTCCACTGCCATACAGCATTAAAATACAAGTACACTTCTCCCTCCGTATTCACTGTGATAGAGGATTAACATACCCGTGAATACAGAAAAACCTTGATTAACTTTTTCCTATGTTATTCGCTGTTTTCTATTAAAAACCATCGTGAATGTGGTGAAACCGCAAATAACATGGTGGGAGACCTGGCCTGTTCCTGAAGGAGAGGCAAAACACGTTGAAAGTGCTGGGAATCAGCGATTTTCTCCGTAAACGCTTGGAATCAGTGATTTCTCTATGCAAGCAGACATCATTTTGGGGGGGGAGGAGCTTGCAAGCTAAAAACCGCGAATAATCGAAAGCGTGAATTTCCCTTTACCTCCATGAACTGCAGAAGAGAACCATTCCAGGTTTTCCACTCCGCCTTTAGTGTACTTCACAGGCTAGCTTAGCTCCTCTCATCAGTCTTTCTCGTCCGCATGCATGGCTGCAGGTGTTAGAGTTCTGCTCTTCCACATTTATTATTTTTCATTAGAAGTAGTTTTGTTCCCTTTTGCAGTTCTTTTGAGTTTCGAGCAATTTTAAAAAGCTGCCTGCTTGAGAATTCACAGGCTTCGGTCTGTAGCTGACAGGCCGATCCCTTCAAGGTACCTGTTAGCCAGTCTGCTAGTCTTCCTTGGAGCTTTGGACCGTCCCTGACCTTGTCTCGCTCCCTGTTAAGCGGAGGTCGGCCGCAGATTGTTTAGCATGCTTAGGAGGTTAAGCGGTGTTCCGCAGCATGCAGGCTGTGTTTCACTCCTCCACCCACCCTGGTGCGTAGTTGGTGGTCCGCAGGGGTGGAGGCAAAGCCAGATAGTGGATCTGACTGGCAGCCCTAAGAATCAGCTTGTTATCAGCTTTCCCGGCAGTGGGGCAGTAAATTCTGAATCTGGCTTCTCATAGAGGCTAGAAAGCAGGTGCAGTGTCTGTCTTCAGTACTGTGAGTAAGAAGAGCTGATAGGCTCTATGAGCGATTTTTAAAACCTAATTTTGAGAGGTTTTGAGTGTTTTCTAGTGTTCCACCATCTGAAATTTACTATTTTCATAATTTTTTTAATTTCGTGAAGGTCGTTTTTGGTGCGAATTTGATCCGGCAGCCATCTTGAATTTTGAGTTATCTTTTCAACTTTTCCCTGCTGCTTCAAATTTTGAATTTTTGCAAGGAAAACTGCTGGAATGGTTCGAGTTTCAATCAAAGGGTCCGGCTGCTGGATGTTCATCTGTTGCTCCTATGATGCCACACAGCACCGGTATTTCTTCGGGGATGTCAGTTTCTCAGACCACCCCAGCTGTTTCATAGTCTGTTCAGGAGACTACAGTGGCAGATCTGGAACTCGCTGATATTCCCCGGATTAGAGGATCCAGATTGGTATGTTGGATCCGTGGATCCTGGAGAAGACCTGACTGGTGTGCTTGTTTAAAGTTGCGGCACTCCCTGACTTGATTGCTGAATCTTTACAGGAATTGGGTGTGGATGACAAGCCCACTCCTTCCTCTTTTTCCCCAAAGCTCTGCAGTACGCGCACCCAACCTGCCATTTTTCCCTGGCATCTGGATTTGAGTTTTTAGTCACAGAACAGTTTGAGACTCTGGAGTTTCTGCCTGCCTGGATGCGTATTATAGCAGACCAGTGGGTCTTGGAAACAATTCGATCGAGCTACAAGCTGGAATTCACCCAGCCCCTGTCAGATTGGTTTGTGACCTCTCCTGCAGGGGGGTCAGGAAAAAGCTTGCAGAGTTCAAGCTACGGTTCAGCACTTGCTGGATATTCGAGCAATAGAGCTGGTGCCAAGCGATTTTTCGGGCTCAGCAGATACTCTGTTTACTTTATTGTGCCAAAGAAAGGGTTAGAAGATTGGAAACCTATTCTAGATCTGAAACATGTGAATGCGGCTCTCAAGATTTCTCGGTTCCGGATGGAGACCGTGAAGTCGGTCATTGCGGCGGTGTCTCCGGGAGAGTTTCTGGCCTCCTTGGATCTTATGGAGGTGTACCTGCACATTCCCATTTTTCCAGCTCATTGCAAATTTCTACGGTTTCATGTGCTGGATCAGCATTATCAGTTTACAGCTCTGCCTTTTGGCCTGACAACAATACCTCGGACGTTCACCAAAGTGATGGTGGTAGTAGCAGCTCATCTGAGGAAGATGGGGTTGCAAGTTCACCCTTATCTGGATGACTGGTTGATCAGAGTACTCTCGTTGGCAGAGGGGCGTTCTATGGTGGAAAGGGTGCTCTGAATATGGGAATCTTTGGGCTGGATTGTCAACTTCAGGAAGAGCCATCTGATGCTATGCAATCTCTAGAATACCTAGAAATTCTGTTCAATACGGCAGAGGGTCGCGTTTACTTGCCCGAACCTGCGTCCTCTTCAACATGCCTTGCTTTCACATTGGGTGCCTCAATGAGATGCCTTAGAGATGCATCTGCCATGGACGTTGGAGGCCAGAGCATGGCCTGATGGCTTTGCCCTCAGTCACTCTACAAGGCATCCCGTTATAGATTGCCTCCTGGATTGTGGCAACCACGGATGCCAACCTTTGAGACTGGGGGCTCACTGCAATCATCATCCCCTGTAAGACCCTGTCGCAGAGGAAGTGGTCCATCAACCGGCTGGAGCTCAGGACCATTCAGCTAACCCTAAGAGTATTGCAGACTCATCTAGAGGGGCGAGTCTTTTCCAACAACACGACGACAGTGGCATGTGTCATTCGACATGGAGGGACCAAAAGCTCTCCCGTGGCTCAGGAGGCCTGACTTCTGTTCCTTTGGGCGGAACATCATCTCCTGGCACTGACGACATTCCATGTGGCTGGAGTGGACAATGTTCAAGGGGACTTCCTCAGTCGTCAGAGTCTGGATCCCGGCGAGTGGACGTCAGTTTTGGCATTTCAGGCGATTGTGCGATGTTGGGGACAACCCCCGTCTCGATCTCATGGTCATGGCATAAAACAAGAAAGCGCCACGCTTTTTCAGCTGCAGATTCAAGCTCGGAAGCATAGGGCTCGATGCCATCATATACCCATGGCCTCCAGATGTTTTTCTATACATCTTTCCACCCTGGCCGATGATAGGGAGGGTTCTTCATAGGATTATGACTCATCCAGGCCGTGTCATTCTAGTGGCTCCCGACTGGCCGTGAAGTCCCTGGTAGGCGGATCTGATGTGACTGCAGGTAGGACGCGGTCTGTGCCTAGTTGCCTCCACGGACCTTCATACTCGGGGCCCGTTAGCCATGGAAGATCCGGGTCACTTTGCTCTTACGGCTTGGCTCTTGAGCATGCAGCCTTAGAACGTAAAGGCTATTCAGAGCTTGTGGCTGTTACACTTCTCAAATCTAAGAAGTCATCCACAGTGTCCGCCTATGCTAAGGCATGGAGCACCTTCAAACATTGGTGTACCCAGGATCAGATGGACCCTTTTTCGGTTCCTTTGTCGTGGGTCCTTGCTTTTCTCCAGGCTGGTCTGGATAAGGGTCTCACTGTGACGTTTTTAAGAGTCCAGGTGGCCTGACTATATAAGTTTCTGATCTCAGGATAGCCGGTCCTGTTGGCGTCACATCTAGATGTTGCTCATTTTTTGAAAGGGGCTCTTTGGGTCTGGCTGCCTGTTAAGAATCTGTTCCCAGCCTGGGACCTTAATCTGGTGTTGTCGGGCTTTGCAAAAGCTTCTTTTGAGCCTCTTCGCGCTGCTTTGCTTCTGAATCTTTCGATCAAGACTGTTTTTCTGGTCGCCATCACTTCTGCCCATAGGGTTTCCGAGCTGCAGGCGTTAGTTTTGTAGAGACCCTTTTCTGCGAATTTCAGAGAATGGAGTTTCGCTCAGGACCGTTCCTTCCTTTTTGCCTAAGGTGGTTTTAGCATTCCATGTCAATCAGGAGGTGTGTTTAACTGTTTTTCAGCCGACAGGTTCCAAATATCAAGATCGTCTCCTGAAAAGGTTGGATGTGCGCAGAGTTCTGCTACGTTACCTGGATGTCACTAACAATTTTTGCCTTTCTGACCATCTCTTTGTGCTGACGCAATCAATTAAGCGAGGTACTCCCGCTTCGAAGGCCACGGATCTCCCGGTGGATCTGTAGGGCCATTTCCTCACTTACATTCTGGCGGAAAAAGAATCTCCTATTTCTGTTAAGGCACATTCTACCAGGAGTGTGGCTTCTTCATGGACAGAAGCGAGATCCGTTTCTCCTGAGGAGATTTGCAGGGCAGCGACATGGTCGTCTCTTCACATGTTTGCCAAATTTTACAGAGTGGATGTTGCCAGACAGGACTCGGCTTTTGGGTCTTCGGTATTGAAGGCCGGCGCAGCAAACCCACCCTGACTCTGTGGGGGCTGCTTTTGTACATCCCTAAGGTCTAGAATGTCTCGCCTATTGCACTGAAAAAGGAGATAGGTGTGACATTTTAGACTCCCCACCCTGTCCTTGCAGTGCCTGCTTTCAGTTTTCAGATTTCATTTGTCACATTTTAGTCTCCTTCACTGTTACCAACTTGTTTCATGGAGACCGGTCAGCCCTTAGAGGCTAGGAGGTAGTTGTACATACCATATGTTCACCCTGTTCTGGGAGTAGTTCCTGAGCTCCTTTGAAGCCTATGTTGGCGGTTATGGGTGCTGTTTAGTTGTTTTGAGCAGAACAATATTTAGCCTGTTGTTACAGGTGCCTCTACTTCACAGATGTGCATGTCCTTTCATGCTTGGGTACTGACTGATGGGAGGAGCTAAGTTAGCCTGCGAAGTACTCTAGAGGCGGAGTGGAAAACCTGCAATGGTTCTTTTCTGCAGTCCATGTGGGTAAAGGGAAATAACCCTATGGTGTCACCTATCTACTGGAAAAAATATTACCAAGGTAAGTGCATAATCTCCTTTTATGATGTAACTAGTCTTTTAGCCTGTTACATTAACGGGTGCTAAAATATGTCTATCTGTCTTTCTTTCTGTCTTTCTCTCTCCTTGGCCCCCTTTCTCTGTCTGTCTTTCTGTCCCTCTCCCTGCCCCTGTGTTTTTCTTCCTTTCTGTCTGTCTCCCTCCCTCCTGCTGTCTATCTGTCATTCTTTCCCTCCATTTCCCTGTGCAGCAGCATTTCCACCCAACTTCCCTGTGGAGCAGCAACAGCATTTCTCTCCCCCTCCCCACTTCCCTGTGTAGCAGCAGCAGCAGCGGTATTTGGCTTCCCCTCCAGGTCCCTGTGCAGCAGTAGCAGCATTTCCCCCCCTTCCCTTCTCTAACTGCGATCTTGTCTGCTCTGTTCGGCTCCTCCCCCATATTCTGGCCTGCTGCTCCTCCCCCTTCCCTTCCCGCGGTCTAGCCTGCTCCATGGCTCCCCCCTTCCCTTATAGCATTCCCCGCAGGCAGACAGGCCCAGCTTCTTTCTTTCGGCTCGCGGCTGGAGTCCTCTTCTTTGTCACCCCCCTTCCCTTCCTGCGGTCTTGTCTGCTCGTGCCAAATTTTTTTTTAAAGTTTAAAGGTGCTGTGGCGGTTCATGGGTGGAGTCCTCTTCTTTATCGCCCCCCCCCCCCTTTCCCTTACCGAGTTCCGAAGTTGTTTTTTTTTAAGTTTACAGGTACCGCGGCAGCTCCTCACGATCTCCACGAGTGTGGAACCCTTCTCTGACGCTGGTGCGGCTCGTGAGAGGAGGCGACGCCGTGGCTTTTAAACCCCACAATTGTCACAGCATAGGTACAGAAGACAGTCCTGGAGACTCGCGCATGCACACTCTGCCGACCACGGAACTATAGATCAGGGAACAGGGAACACGGTGGTAAGAGTGCGCATGCGCGCTTAGCATTTTATTATAGTAGATTATTCTCATTGTGAGAGTCTCCGTATAATCTATCTCTGCCCGACGCTTATTGTGGATCAGAGAATGGATGGGCGATTCAATTTCCAAGGCTACGCTTAGCAGGCTCCCCTTCAAGGGATAGGTTCTTTTTGGGAAAGGTCTGGATGATCTTTTGGCCAAGTGTGCAAGATCATTGTCCCAAGTACTTATTGGACAGCAAACCTCGAGCAGCTAGAAGCCAGAACCGGAGCTCATTTTGGGGGGGTCCCAACATTTCGCAGTACGCCTTGGGAGACTTGTATCAGAGAATATATCAAATTTCCAGACAGAGAGATTCTAGAAGCCAAAAAATCCAAAATACATGTTCCCAGTCCACAATGGCAGCCAAGAAGCTGCAACGTCACCAGGCCTCAAGCTGTTCTTCAGAAATCTGTCATTGCAGTGGTCCAGCTGGGAGAGCTACTGGCCACCCTGGATTTGATGGAGGCTTATTTCCACATTCTAATTTTCCCAGCACACAGAAAGTTCCTGAGATTTCATATGTTGGAGAATCACTGTGTAGCAGTGCTACCTTTTGGGCTAACAGCGGCACCCCAAACATTCACCAAGGTGATGGTGATGGCAGTGTTCTCCCCAGAAATTTTTTCCAGCTGGGTAGCATGATA
The DNA here is from genome assembly GCF_902459505.1 of Geotrypetes seraphini. Classification (NCBI taxonomy): domain Eukaryota; kingdom Metazoa; phylum Chordata; class Amphibia; order Gymnophiona; family Dermophiidae; genus Geotrypetes; species Geotrypetes seraphini. The sequence continues at coordinate 62,943,760 of NC_047092.1, forward strand.
AAGTGGTGGGGTGGGGTGGGACGGGGAAATTTGGTGGTTAGAATAGGATCATTAAATCCAGTGGCGTACCTTGTATATATGACAGCCAGTGCTGATCATTTTTTAACAACCCCCTCCTCTATATGAAAAAGTTACTTTTAGTAATAATCCATGAGTCACACAACAAGGGTGCAGCTAGAAAAAGGCAGCAACTTAAACACTGCAGTGAGCTCTAGAACACCAACACACATATTGTAAATCTAAACAAGCCAGATCCTGCACAGTCAATTGATCTTGTACAGTCAATGCTAACAGAAAACCATGTCCTTTTCATACACAAAGAACACAGAAACATGCTTGCCCAATATGGAATAATCACAAACTAAAAATAGAAATATGTAGACAAAAGTTAAACTGAAACGCCAAGAAATCAGGCTCTGCATACAATGCAACAACACCACTGAAACAGAGATACATGTCCCTTAATACTCTGCAAAATATAACGACAGTAGATGTAAATTTGAAAAAAACGATACATAACAATCGCCACTTTACAAATTAACAAATAGAAGTAAAAAAAACGAGAAATAAGAAAATACCATTTTATTGGACTAATCAATTTTTCAATTAGCTTTCAGAGGCCAAATCTTTCTTCAAGACGGTACAGTATACTGCTGTTATGGTATCCTGTCCTGACCTGAGGAAAGGGGTTTAGTCCCCCCCAAAATTGCCTTAGTTCCATTTCCTATTTATAAACTTTTTATCAATATGTAAAGCAACAAAAAAATTTTCTACCTTGTGTCATTTCTGCTTCAATCATCTTCTCTTCACTCTCTTCTTTCTATACAGCGTTTGTCCTTTATCCCTTCCATGCAACATCTACCCTCTCTCTTTGCCCCTTCCACCCAGCCTCTGCCCTCTCTCTCTACCCACCCCTTCCATCCACTGTCCACCCTCTCTCTGCCCTTTCCATCCAGTGTCTGCCCTCTCTCTTCCCTCTTTTTATGTCCTTCAATAAACTGTATATCCTGTGCCCTTTTTCCTTTGTACATGATTCATTTCAGCTTCACCCCCTCTCCATTTTTCTGTCTCCACCCCTTCCCTATGCTCTGGTATCTCTTCTCCTTTCCTTCCTTCCCACTCCACCCCATGGCCTGGCAATGGCGCACAGTAAGAAAGTGCCTCTGGTTTTCAGTTGAAGATACAAAACTGGACGTGCAGGGCTGGACATCCTGGTGCAACCATGGCCGAAGTCTGGACTTCTATATGTGTTTCCTACATGGCCCCTGATAGGCCAGGTGGTCCGTTGCATAACATCTCACCCAGGGAGAGTAATCCTCATTGCCCTGGATTGGCACGGGCATCCTTGGTATGCGGATCTAGTATGCCTACAAGTAGACAAATATCTCCAACTCTAGGTATATCTGGACTTGCTCACACAGGGACTGATTTCTGTAGAAGATCCGGGTCACTTCAGTCTTACTGCATGATCTTGAGCGCGCAGCACTAGCCAAGAAAAGATATTCAGAAGTGGTCATTACCACCCTACTGAAGGCCAAGAAACCATTAACTCTTTCAGCATATGTCAGGGCATGGGATTCTTTTCAGCGCTGGTACAATAAGGAGAATCTGGAGCCCAACAAAGCCCTAGTATCGTCGGTACTTGCCTTCTTTATAGAGGGCCTGGACAAAGGATTAGCAGTGGTGTCCCTTAAGGTGCAGATAGCAAGTCTGACTTGCTTTAGAAGCTGAGAGAAGTGAGTCTCCCTGGTTGCTCACTGTAGCACGATTTATGGTACACTAATCAGTTACATAAACAAGTTATGTGCCTGTTAGTTTTTCTAGGGAATACCATAATATCTTGCCAGGTCCAAATTTCTTTGTTTATTTATACGACACAAGACCCAGGCTAATGAGAAATACTTTTATTATGAAAATAGAAAAATATAATTCACAAGCTAGCAGCAATATCTAAATATTGTTCACAAAATATCTGATTACATGTATGAAACTCAGTACATAATTATCACAACACACTTCTAGATAACTAAGTAAAATTACTTCTTACACACACTAAACAATTCCTTATAATAATAATAATCCCTGATTAGCAGCAATCTATTACAGATTATCACCGAGAGTAGCTTTACAAGCCTTATCCTATATCACAATCGGATGCACTTATCTAACCCCAGCTGATAAGATAATAAGTTCCTTATCTCACCATCTAATTAGGCCTTGGCACAAAATCAGGTGAAATGGAAGATGTCTCTTCAGCTTAGCAGATGTAAAAATCCTTTGGTTACAGGAACAAGTGTTTCTTCAGCCACTGGTAAAGCTATAATTTATTGGCAGCAAAAGTTTCCTTGAAGTGATGGAATTCAGATCTGTTTAAGGTCTGATTCACTCTCTCTCAGGCAGAGAATCACACGAGGTAACTGTTCAGGTCTTAATTATTATGAAAAAGATGCGTGCAGAACACCTGTGATGAGATGTCAGTTCACTTCCATCCCAGCACAGACTAATTATAATTATCCTTTTCACTTGGATCATGTCAGATGACTTCCTCGGACCAATTCAGAAACAGAACTTAGATGAATAACCTTTCTTTATAAAGTCTCATACAGGCTAGGAGACACAGGCGCCTTTCGAGAGATAAGCACAGCATAAGAGTATAACTCCCCCAAGAATCACACAGTCTAAGCATGAAGGCATAGATGGATGCCCTTTACTAGAATACCATTCTGGTACATACCCAGAATGCATCAGGCAGAAACAGCAAAGATGTGTTCTTCTTTCTCTTCTTGCTAGGTTCATGCTGGAAAGCTTTCTTTCAGACAATGGTTCAGGCTTGATGATGTCAGAGAGGCCTAACCTTCAGGTGCAAATAAGGAAACACCCCTACATCACCCAGACATTATTAGATTCTTCAAAGGAGCCCGGAGGCATCAAGCCGCAGATCCGAGATCCTTTCCCTTCCTGGAATCTCAACATCATGTTAGAGGGTCTTCGGAGGACCCCATATGAGCCTTTGGAGGAAGCTTCTCTCATGGATCTTACAATCAAAGCAGTGTTCCTAGTTGCAATTACCTCGCCAGAAGAGTCTCAAAATTGCAAGCTTTGTCATGCAGGGAACAGTTTCTGAGGATCACAGAAATGGGAGTGACTTTGCGTACAGTACTTTCCTTTTTTCCAAAGGTTGTTTCAACATTTCAAATCAACAAAGAAGTCGGGATATCAGCCTTTCAACCTATGGGTTTTAAGAAAAAAAGACAAGGCATTACAGCTGCTGGACATCCGCAAAGTTCTCTTGCTTTACCTAAAAGTGACGGCATTTTATCTATTGGACCATCTCTTTATCCTAACGAAAGAGTCAATCCGAGGCAGACCAGCCTCCAAGTCCATCATTTCATGGTGGATTTGGAAAGCGATCTCCAGCTACATTGTCTGTGACAAACAACCATCGGTATTATTGAAAGCACATTCGACCGGTGGAGTAGCCTCCTCTTGGGTGCAATTGAGGGTGATACCTCCAGAAGAGATATGTAGATCTGTGTCATAGTCTTCCCTATATACTTTCACTAAATTCAATAGGGTGTTTGTGGCAGCGCAAAAAGATTTCCGATTTTGGATTCTCAGTACTGAAAGCAAGCATATCTCTCCCACCCGGGACTTTGAGGACTGCTTAAGTATGTCCCCAAGGTTCAACATACCATTCGTATTGCACTGCAAAAAGAGATTAGGTTCTTACCTTGATAATTATCTTTTCCAGTAGATAGGAATGGTATGCCGACACCCCCCTCCCCCCCGGATAATTTCTGATGTGCATGAATTTTCAGCTGAAAACTTAGGCTACTAAGTTTGGCTGAAAACTGCAGAAATTTAGGAGCTCAGCTGTTTGTTTTTAATATTGGGTCTCAAATTTAAATACAGTTGGACTCATAAGTTTACTAAGTGGAATTAGTGAGGGTGAAAGTTTAAGTAGGAACAGATGCTTTGCAGACCCATATTCAGTCAGCAATAGAGGTGGACCCGTTGGTTGACACAAATTGATGTGATTTGTGTAACATGCACTTTAAATGTAAAGTACAATGTATTATTTTAAAAAGTAGGCAGGTGCTTAAGGGGAAGGTGTTTGATCTTTTTTTGTCAGCTATGACTAAGTGAAGAGCACACAATAAGATAAAGACATATATAGCTAGTGTTCTGTGTCTGTCAAAGTTAAATAACTTTAAAAATAATAAAAATGCTTGCTGACATTAACCTCTCTTTGGAATCCTCAGTAGGCACTATGTAATAAATTACATTAGACTTGGGACCATATTTTTATTTTGGCTTTAGTGCACATTCTGTTGCTAAAATTATTTCCAGTGGAAGAACAGTTTCAACGCACACAAATATATGCTATATAGGAAGTGATTTTTAAAGACAGTTCTTGGAACCTGCCTGGCTAATTTGATTTTTAGAACATCCATGGTGTATTAGAAATATTTGCATGGATTTTATGGAAGTATGCCTCATGTATATTAAGTATGAGTATCCTGAAAACCAGACAGGTGTTGAGGATTGGTAGAAAATCGAGTGTTTATAAAATATGTAAATATTTAATATTTTTATTTAAAAGGCAAAGAACAGTCTCTTCAGTCCTTGAAATCATCAAGAGATGCTTCTCCATCAAGTTCAACAGCAATGCCCTCATCGAAGGTAAATTCAAAATTTGATTAATCTTAGGATATTAAATCATAGGGCTGATCATGTTCCTCCACAGTAACAGCTAAACTAAACAAAAATGATGACAGTATTCACTATCACATGAGTTGATTGTATTACTGTTATGAATACAATGATATCTGTTCAGTGGCATTGTTTAGATCTTTTGGGTTGATTGTATCTGATCTGTAAATCCACCATTGTTTTTTTTTTATAATTTAAACTTCAATGACAATCTCCTTTTGTATGCTCTGATATGTAATCATTCACTGCCTCCTTTACATCTGTAACCCTATGGTAGTATCACAACCAATGATCCACTGCTGGGGCTGAATGAGTTCCATTCGCAATTCTACTTTTGTATTTTGTCAATCTCAATTTCATACTTCTGCTTGTACATCCAATATAAAGCAAATAACATAGGCAGACTATCACATGTAAAAGCTTATCCTCTGTTTCATGTGGTCATTGAATAGCTATTTCTCTTTATGGTGGCTTCCAACTGGTTCCACTCAAAGTAGAACTGCACCAACCACAGCTTCTGTAAGGCTGATGACCAATATTCGATGGATCCTTATTTTGGATCTCTCTTTTACTTGATTGATCACATATCAGAACACTCAAAGGAGCTCATCATTATGTTTAAATTATAAAGAGCAATGGTTGTTTATAGTCTTCCCTGAAAGGTCTAAATAATACTGTTGAATGTTATTATATGATGTCAGGCTAAATTGTTCAAAACACATGACAAAACACCGCCAAACCTTAACAGCAGCCAAACAAGAATATTTCTCTCGATGCATTGAACAGGCTGCCAGTTCAACCAAGCATTTGTTGTTTGGTGCAGCATAGTAATCGACCTGCTGCAACCCCCACAAAGAACTGTCCTACCCAGTTAAAATTGAACTGTAGTGATTTTGTTGCATATGCCACCAGGATTTACATGCAGGCCAACCCAGTCTCCAGTAAGCTAATCAGGAGTACACAAAAGCATGTGGGAGTCTATTAACTAAATATCGGAAAAAAGCCTTGACAAATCCTAAGAGACCTTTGACCAACTACCTGCTCCCTTGATCCCTACCCATCAAAGATAGGAAGGCAAGTAGGGGGCCTCAGAAGGTGCCACAGAAATTGTGTCTCCTCGCTTTCAAATGGGCAACTACCAATAGCATTAAAAAGAGCAGTCGTGCGTCTTTTGCTAAAGAACAACAACCTTGGTCAGGACAAACTCGAAAGTTATTGGCCAGTATCTAACATCCCATTTCTAGGAAAAATATAGAACAGTCTTTGTTTAACTCAATGATTGTCTAGAAGAGAAAAACTGACTTAGACCCATGTCAGTCTGAATTCAGACCTGATTATGGAATAGAAATAGTCCTTGTATCCCTACTAGATGATCTTCACAGAAAATGAGCCAGGGGATTTGCCTCTATTAGTACTGCTAGATTTCTCACTGCTTTTGACACTTTGAATCACAATATACTAGCTTGACTTGCAGAAACAGGATCTATCTGGCAGCACCTCATCGCCACCATGGGCACTGACCTGTGGGCTACCACAAAGATTAATACTGTCACCTATTCTGTTCAATATCTACCTCAAGCCACTAGCCAAACTGATTTGATCAATGGACACTCAGCTCTACATCTACATGGATGATGTACAGCTACTTATATCCATCAAACCTGATTTACCCACAGCTCTAAATAAACTGACTACCTGACTAACATCAATTCAAGAATGGGCTAAAAACAACAAACTTTATCTGAAACCAACTAAAACCAAGCATCTGTGGGCCCCTAACCACAAGTGGGACCTGACATCAAAATCTCTTTTGGGAAATATGAACTCCCTCTCAAATCATAAGTCAGGAATCTTGGAAAGCAGATTCAACACTTATTCTGATCCCCCAAATCCAAGCAGCCTTCAAGAACTGCTTCTATCATTTGCGACAATTGTGCTGTCTCTCACCTTACATAAGAAGGCAAGTGTCTCAGTTGCGCATGCCATGATGACATAAAGACTGGACTATTCTAATGCTCTGAGTACAAAGAGTCTGCACCAGTTCTAATTGATTCAGAATGCTGCATCAAGACTAATAGAAGGTTGTAAGTGACATCACATCCCTTTTGCAAAAACTTCACTGGCTATCACAGGGGGTGTCAAAGTCCCTCCTTGAGGGCTGCAATCCAGTCGGGTTTTCAGAATTTCCCCAATGAATATGCATGAGATCTATTAGCATGCACAGTTTTCATTGTATGCTAAAATCATCCGTAGTACCTGAAGATTTGGAGGGTGGCCAATGTTATGATTTTTAAAAAGGGTTCCAGGAAATTACAGACCAGTAAGCCTAACTTAAGAGCCAGGCAAAATAGTGGAAGCAATTACAAAAAAGTAAAATTATGGAGCACATAGACAAACATGGTTTAATGGGACATAATCAGCATGGGTTCAGCCTAGGGAGGTCTTGCCTTACCAATCTGCCTTACCAGTCTTGCCTTACCAATGTGGATAAAGTTGAGCCAGTTGATGTAGAGCAGTGTTTAGCAACACACAGTTCAAGTACTCTTGGAGGTAAGCGGCCTGGCCATCGCTGGGGGTTCCCTCCCTGCCCTTCCGACCACTGCTAAAGCCGCTGCTGGGATCCTTGCCTTCCTCCCTCACTACCCACCTTTCTGCCGGCCCGCTGCACCACCCCCACCCCCCCGAAGCTGACTCTTACTTCGTTGGAGCCGGACTGGCTACCTCCTCCCCCAGCAGCACTCCGTGCAGGGACGCAGGCAGCGCCTCACACGCTGCATAGCTGACCCAGAACCTTTTCTCCGACATCAGAATTGACATCAGAGGGAAGGCTTGTGGGCCAGCCATGTGCAGCATGTGAATTGCTGCACGCACCGTCCCTGCACAGAGTTGCTGCTGGGAAAGGTTGGACCGAGTCTGGCTCTAATGAAGTAACAGGGTTGGCTTCGAGGGTGGGGGGTGGTGCAGCGGGCCAGCAGACAGGCAGGCAGGGAGGGATCCACAGCAGCAGCTTCAGCAATGGGTGGATGGGCAGTGATCTCCGCTGTCGCCTGTGGCTTCTATGGATGGGTCAGCTTTGGGGGAGGGGGGTAGTGCAGGCGGGCCAGGCAGAGATTTCCAGCGTGCAACTTAATTTGGGGACAAAGCTGAAAGTCAGAGGGAGAGGGGGCACAAACTCGACACAGAAGGAAGGGAAGGGGCATGAAGATTGGACACAGAAGGGAGGGAATAGAAAGGGAGAATTGATGGGCATGAGTGTGTGAGTGAGAGATGGTGCACATGGGGAAAGGAAAATTGGGCATAGAGAAGAGTGAGGTAGAAATGCATGAGGAATAGAAGGATGAGAGGAAGAAATGTTGGATATGGTGGTGGAGTGGGCAGATTGAAGGGGATGCAAGGGGGAGGAATATTGGACATAGTGATGGAGAGAGAAATGTGGCATTGTGCTGGAGATGAGTTATAGAAGGAGAAATGGGCATAGGGCTGGTGGGCAGTGGTGAAAAATTCTGCACATGATCTGGGGGATGAGAGAGAAAAATGTTGGATGTGGCAGTAGAGGGGGTGGGAGAGATGCCTGAATTGCTTAAGACAGGATGGACAGTGAGAAAGGGAGACATATTGCCAATAGGGGTAGAGGAGAGAGGAAGAAAATTTGGACTCATGGAGGGACAGAGAAAGAGAGATGTTGATTGGGGAAAGGAGTGGAGGAGGAGAGGAAGCATGCAGGAGGCAGAAAGAAAGAAATATTGGATGCACAGTCAGGATTTTTAACTCTGGCCTCTTTCTTATTTTTATTTCTCTCTTCTTTTTTTTTCCTCCTTCCTGATGTTATTACCTTACATGTTTTCTATCCTATTAAGAATTGTAGTTCCTCCCTTTCTCCTTTTGTTATTGGTTAGGTGTTTGGTTTTTTTTTTTTTGGTTATGTCTTGTATATGTGATTTTATTTATCATTTTGTATCCTCTATTTTTTAACTTGTAAATCGCTCTATTCTCTCCTCCCTCTCCAGGATTTTTTTCCGACTCCGTTGGAGTTGCCCTGTGTGATTACAGAATTCTTATTACATGTTATACTATTTGAAAACCTTATTTGTCCATTTATGTTCTCGAACACTGGCAACTACCATGATTGTTCTATATGTTATGTTCCACTTGTTTAAAAATTTCAATAAAAATATTTGAAAAAACAAAACAAAACTATTGATAAGCGTTCAATCAAATTTTAATAAAACTTGAAACCTGAAAACTTGAAGGAAATGCAACCAGACACTCATGAAATCACTAGACGACAAAGGTAGGAAAAGTAATTTTATTTTCAATTTAGTGATCAAAATGTGTCAGTTTTGTGAATTTATATCTGCTGTCTAAATTTTGCTCTATATTTGTCTATTTTTCTATAGTTGTTACTAATTGCATATTTTAGTCATCTGCCTTGACCTCTTTGAAAAAACAACAACCGAATACAAATGATGATTAACATTTTCTCTGCGTACAGTGTGCTTTGTGTTTTTTTTTAATTTTGTGGTTACCATTATGTATTAATAAGATTATATTGTGTGTATATGAAAAATTGATGGAAGAAATTGCATTACAATTAGTACTTTTATTATGGGAGTGGGGTCTGGGGCGGAGCTTGGGCGGGGGTACTCAGTTGGTATTTGTTAGGCTTGGGTGATACTTGGCTTGAAAAAGTTGAGAAACACTGATGTAGGAAGGAGTGGTGTAGTAGTTAGAGCAACAGCTTCAGCACCCTGATATTGTGTGTTCAAATCCCGCGCTGCTCCTTGTGACCGTGGGCAAGTCACTCAATCCTCCATTGCTCCAGGTGCATTAGATAATTGTGAGCCCACCGCCTTGAATAGGGAAAATGCTTGAGTACCTGATTCTAAACTGCTTAGATAACGTTGATAGACGGTATATAAATACCATAAATAAATAAAATATTCAGAAAGCTTTTGACAAAATTCTTTGAGAAATTCCTAAGAAAATTAAAGAGTCATGGAATAGGAGGCAGTGTTCAGTTGTGGATTAGGAATTGTTTTTTGGATAGAAACCAGAGGATAGGGTTAAATGGTAATTTTTCTCAATGGAGGAGGGTAAATAGTGGAATGCCGCAAGAATCTGTACTGTGACAGGTGCTATTTAACATATTTATAAATGATCTGCAAATTGGAATAACAAGCCAGGTAATTAAATTTGCAGATGAGCCAAAACTATTTAAAGTTGTCAAAACACATGAGGACTGTGAAAAAATTGCAGAAATACCTTAGGAAATTGAAAGACTGACTGGGAAAACAAATGGCAGATGAAATTTAGGCCCTCTTCTATTAAACTAGCAGTCGCTGCTCCCGATGCTCATAGGAACTCTGAGTGTCGGGAGCAGCGCGGGCCATTCATTGCAGCTCCCCGCGCTAGAAAACTGCTAGCGCAGTTTAATAGAAGAGGTCCTTAATATGGACAAATGCAAAGTGATGCTCATTGAGAAGAATAATCCAAATCATAGTTACCTTATGGTAGGGTCGACCTTAGGGGTCAACATCCAAGATAAAGATGTAAGGTATCATTGTAGACACTAAGCTGGAATCTTCTGCCCAGTGTGCAGCTGTGTCAAAAAAACCAAACAAACACACAGGATGCTAGGAATTATTAGGAAAGGGTTGGTAAATAATTCTGAGAATATTATAATCCCTCTGTATTGCTCCATGATGCATCCTGACTTTGAGTATTCACGGTTTTGGTTGCAGTATTTCAAAAAAGATATAGTGGAATTAGAAAAGGTTCAGAGAAGAGTGACCAAAATGATAAAGGGGATGGGACTTTTCTCGTATGAGGAAAGACTGAAGAGGTTGGAGCTCTTCAGCTTGGAAAAGAGATGGTTAATAGGGAATATGATTGAGGTCTACAAAATCCTGAGTAGTATAGAATGGGCAAGAGTGAATTGATTTTTCACCCTTTCCAAAAGTTTAAAAACCAGGGGACACTAAATGAAATTACATGGGAATACTTTTAAAACAAATAGAAGGAAATTTTATTTACTCAAAGAATAATTAAGCTCTGGAACTCATTGCCACACTATGTGATTACAGCGGTTGGTGTAGTAACTGGGTTTAAGAGAGGTTTTTAGTACTGTGGCCTGAATTGGCCACTGTAAAAACAGGAAACTGGGCTAGATGGACAATTGGTCTCACCCTGTACGGCTATTCTTATCTATCTGTATGTTCTGTCTTTGCCTACACCCTGTGCTGTTTATTAAATGTTTTATTACATATTGTGTTGACCCTGTATAATTTATATTGTAATCTGAATAGTTTTGCTGTTGTAATTGTGTATTCCTTCTGTTTGACTTCTTGCTTCACACTACCTTTAGTGAATTGCTTCAAACAGACAGTAAATAAATCCTAACTAATTGGATTTGAATGTATGTAACAATCATCCCATATGATAATGCTTTCACCATTTTCTTTTAATTTAGCTGTGTGAGGGAGTGGGTAGTATAGTGAAGAACCTTGCTGATATTGCAGATAGGCCATCTTACAGCAGGGGGATGCTAACTCATGGATACAAAGATTAAGCCACTTTAGGGTAGGTGGGACAATCCCTCTAAGTCATGGGTGTCAAAGTCCCTCCTCGCCGCAATCCAGTCGGGTTTTCAGGATTTCCCCAATGACTATGCATGAGATCTATTTGCATGCTTTGCCTCCCATTGTATGCATATTCATTGGGGAAAACCTGACTGGATTGCGGCCCTCGAGGAGGGACTTTGATACCCTTGCTCTAAGTCAAGTGGGCAGGACTCAGACAGGGAGGTTTTTGAATGCCTTGAGGCCAAATAGATGAGACCCTGAGGCAAGAGATCTCCAGGAAAGATATCTCAACAAAGAGAGAGCTCCCAAAGTTTTTGTTTGGCTATAGTAAATGAGGAGAAACCCAGGGAAAAGGCGTGGCCTTCAAGGGCTTCCAGAATATATGTGGGAGACGCTTAGGGCTGCATGAGATCGCCTAAAGCCACTTCCAGGCAAAACCACACCCACGCCTAGCTTTGGGCGAACTTAGGCAGCCCTGCATTCCTCCCTAGGCTTGCGAAGACACCTACAATGTAGGCAGCCTGCCTCGGGATTTTTATTTTTATTTTTACATGCATCCCGATTGGCTGATTAGACAACCGTAGGATGCCTACCGATGCCTACAGTCAGGACGCCGTTTAGAGAATTTGCCCCTAAGTGCTTATGTGCTAATACTTCACCAACTGGTTAGTGTACAGTAGTGTAGCTGTGGTGAGTAGTGTAGGAACACCCACTCTCCACTCCACAAATGCCCCCTCAAACAAAAAAATAAAAAATATTTTTTAGTGCATGGTTGGTGTGCTCCAATTTGGAACTTACCACAGTATGCTATTTTAAACTGTGGCGCTTACTACAGCTGAATAAAAGGGCCTCTTTGTTGTGACTAGGATTATTTAAATGTTAATTTAAACTTCTTTAATTTACATTTGTTTTATGTTATTTATTATTCATTAACTATTAATTGTTCAGATTTTGTTTTAGACACAGTAGCGGTCTACCTTGCACAAATTTATTTTAGAGATACTTATGTGAATAATAGGAATACATTTTCAATCTGTAAATTTAAAATTGACTGTTTAAAATTTGTTATTATTGCTGACTTACATTGTTCCCATTTAGGCCACTGCCTTGGATAAAAGCAGCAGGGTACCTGAAGCTGCTCTTGCAGAGGCTGCAAGCAAGTGGGTTGCTGAAAAAAAGGACAAAGTTGATGAAAACAGCTTGCCTGAAATTACTGATGAATATGTAAGACTGCTTAATTAGATCTTGAGAATTTTAAATAGGCAGATGAAGCATTCATTATCTATTTCCTAACCCATCTTTCATTCTCTTGCTTTAAAATAATTTCACTGTTGTGATTCAAACGCTAAATCTTCAACATTAAATATATGGGCATTCAATACTGTTGGAATCTGGATCATGTTGTGGATCACAACTTTAATATTATCTATACTAAAGTTAATAAATTTTCCAGTGCAGCAGGTGAGTCATTCTAGACATGTGGGTTATCTCCTAATGGCCACGAGCCATCTGCAGAAGGAATCCACTCTGGATTTTTTTATTTGACCCTTCTCTGCTTCACTAAAAGCTCTACTGCCACCTGTAGTTTTTCCCTTGTGCATGCAAGCCTGAAGAAGTGTTTGTTCTGCTCTCCCCTTTTTTCGGGATTTTCTTTGTGCTCGGAGCATTTCTTTCTGAAAGGACCATGATGAACTGTTCTGTGCTGAAAGGCTGTGGTGAAATGGCCAATCTGAATTGTCTCATTCCTGATTTGGGTGATGCTTATGATGATCGGCTTGCGGACCCCTGTTTTCCAGGGACACTCTTCCTATGGCGGGGTACTCGGGACAATATGCCGGATCTTCGGATCCTTCTCTGGGTTTAGAACCTGGAGACAATTCCACAGTTCTGCGTTTATTTAAGTTTGCTGCTTTACCTGATCTCATATCAAGAGACTGCAGAAGTTGAATTCAGTCACTCAGCTGGCTCCTCTCTTCTTTGTGGACTACGAGCTCAATCCTCCGCTTTTTCCTGAGATCCTAAGAACATAAGAATATCCTTACTGGGTCAGACCAATGGTCCATCAAGCCCAGTTGCCTGCTTTCACGGTGGCCAATCCAGGTCCCTAATACCTGGCCAAAACTCAAGGAGTAGCAATATTCCATGCTACCAATCTAGGGCAAGCAGTGGCTTCCCCCATGTCTTTCTCAATAACAGACTATGGTTATGATGACAATATTGCACTCTAAACATTTTCCTACAAAAAAGAGATAGAGAAAGAAAATCTGACAAGTGGTGTGAAGAATTATTGGACCTTAAATGTTCTTTCAGAAAACTAGAGCGATCCTGGCATAAAACAAATCAGGCTGAGAACCGTGACTTATAGAGAAAAGGGGTGCATGATTATAATGTGAAGATAAAAGACAAGCAAAAAGAACTTTATTCATCGGAGTGCCAAACCACGAGGAAAACCAGCAGAGAGGGCAAACAACCAGGACTTACATTGCCTATATTACATTACATTACATTAGTGATTTCTATTCCGCCATTACCTTGCGGTTCAAGGCGGATTACATTCCAACTAAAAAACAGGAATTACATACAAATTAAAAGGAATAGAATAAGCGATGACATAGAATTTTTAAGGTAATAAACATTGGATAAAGAGTTACCAAAGGGAAGTGGAGGTCTTTGGGAGGTAAGAATATGGTGAAATTATGGGTTTTAGATAGTATTTGATAGGTAAAAGTGTTGTTAAGAGTAAGGGGTTTTAAGAGTGGGTGTGGTTAGGACTGTTTCAGGGCTTTCTTGAAGAGTATAGTTTTTATTTGTTTTCTGAAAATCTTGTAGTCTGGGGTGGTTAACAGTAGGTTGGAGATTTGGTTATCCATTCTTGCAGCTTGAGTGGCTAGGAGGCCGTCGTATTGTTTTGACCGTTTTACTTCCTTGATCGGGGGAGGTGTGAAAGGGGAGTGCGTTTTTCTATGTCTGGTTGAGGTTGCTTGGATGAGGCGATTGTTTAGGTAGGCTGGGCTGTTTCCATTTAGGGTTTTGAATATCATGCAGTAGAATTTAAATAATATTCTTTCTTGGATTGGTAGCCAGTGTGAGTTGATGTAGGCTTCTGTGATATGATCATGTTTCCTCAGTGAGTAGATGAGTCTCAGAGCAGTATTTTGGATTGTTTGTAGTTGCTTGGTCATCGTGGCAGGGCAGGGGAGGTAGAGGATGTTGCAGTAGTCTAGCAATCCTAGGATTAGGGATTGCACTATGAGCTGGAATTGTGATCTTTCAAAGAATTTCCGGACTTGTCTCAGGTTTCTCATTATTGCAAAGGATACACTAATGCTAGGAGCCTAAGGGCCAAAATGGGAGAGCTGGAAGTCATAGCCAGCAAGAAGGACCTAGACATAATTGGAGTCACAGAAACGTGGTGGACTGATGACAATAAATGGGATGTGGCCATACCAGGGTACAAACTCTACAGGAGAGACAGGACACACAAAAAGGGTGGAGGAATAGCGCTATATATAAAAGACTCCATACCCTCAACCAGGATGGAAACAACAGTAAGGGTGGATGGCTTGGAATCACTATGGGTTAAGCTACCGGGAGGAACTGGAGCAGACATAAAATTGGGTTTGTACTATCGCCCACCTGGACAACCGGAAGAAATCGACCAGGACCTGAAGTCTGAACTGAGACAAGTATGCAAAAGCGGAAGTGTGGTGGTGATGGGGGACTTCAACTACCCTGGGATAGACTGGAATATCGGGCACTCAAACTGCATGAGGGAGACCAAATTCCTGGAGGTCACGAGGGACTGTTTCATGGAACAGCTAGTCACGGAACCAACACAGGGAGATGCCACTCTTGACCTAATCTTCAACGGACTAGGGGGACCCGCAAAGGAGGTGGCAGTACTAGCCCCACTAAGAAACAGCGATGACAACACGATCCAGTGCAGGCTAGAAATTGGATTATCAAAGGTGAAAAGAACCACAACGACGGCACTCAACTTCAAAAAAGGGAATTATGATGCCATGAGGAAAATAGTGGGAAAGAAACTCAACGGCAACACAAGGAAGATGGAGTCCGTAGAAAAAGCCTGGACCCTACTCAAGGGCACTGTGCACGAAGCACAGAACCTGTGCGTCCCCAAGTTCAAGAAAGGGTGCAAAAAAAATAGAACAAAAAACCCAGTGTGGATAACAAATGCAGTGAAAAAGGCGATAAGTGACAAGAAAGCATCGTTCAAAAAATGGAAAAAGGACCAAACAAAGGACAACCAAAAGGAGCACAAAGAACACCAAAGGGAGTGTCACCGAGTGGTTAGGAAAGCAAAAAGAGAATATGACGAGAGACTGGCGGGGGAAGCAACAAACTTCAAATCATTTTTCAGGTACGTTAAGGGGAAGCAACCAGCAAGGGAGGAAGTGGAACCCTTGGATGATGGAGACAGAAAGGGAGTGGTAAAAGAGGAAAAAGAGATAGCTGACAAGTTAAATGAGTTCTTCACGTCAGTCTTCACGAGGGAAGACACAACCAACATTCCGGAACCCGAAGAGATCGTAAATGGAGATCAGGATGATAAGCTGGTCCAACTAGAGGTGAGCAAGGTGGATGTACTCAGGCAGATAGACAGGCTAAAGAGCGACAAATCGCCAGGTCCGGACGGCATTCACCCAAGGGTACTCAAGGAACTAAGGAACGAAATAGCAGAGCCACTTCGACAAATATGCAACCTATCGTTAAAAACTGGAGAGATCCCGGAGGACTGGAAAATAGCAAATGTCACGCCCATCTTCAAGAAAGGTTCAAGGGGTGACCCAGGAAACTACAGGCCGGTGAGCTTGACCTCGGTCCCGGGAAAGATGATGGAAGCGCTGATTAAGGAAGCATCTGTGAACACATCGAAAACAATGGACAGCTAAAGTCGAGTCAGCATGGCTTCTGCAAGGGTAGGTCATGCCTCACAAACTTATTGTACTTCTTTGAGGGGGTAAACAGCCAGGTGGATAAAGGGGAATCCATAGACATCATTTACCTTGACTTCCAAAAAGCCTTCGACAAGGTACCACACGAAAGACTGCTTAAGAAGCTATGGAACCACGGGGTGCAAGGGGAGGTCCACCGATGGATCAAAAACTGGCTGGCAGACAGGAAACAGAGGGTTGGAGTAAAGGGCCATTACTCAGTCTGGCAATGGGTCACGAGCGGAGTTCCGCAGGGGTCGGTGCTGGGACTGCTCCTGTTCAATATATTCATTATTGACCTGGAGGCGGGAACAAAATGTGAGGTCATTAAATTTGCGGATGACACCAAACTATACAGCAGAGTTAAAACCACGGCAGACTGCGAAGATCTCCAAAAGGATTTGACGACACTGGAAGAGTGGGCCAAAAAGTGGCAAATGAGCTTCAACATAGGGAAATGCAAGGTCATGCATATAGGGAAAAAGAACCCGATGTTCACTTACAAAATGGGGGGATCACTACTAGGGGTAAGTAACCTTGAAAGAGACCTGAGAGTGATGGTAGACACAACATTGAAGGCGTCGGCACAATGCGCCACAGCCTCAAGGAAAGCAAAAAAAATGTTGGGTATCATTAAAAAGGGTATCACGACCAGGATGAAGGAAGTCATCCTGCCACTGTATCATGCAATGTTGCGCCCGCATCTGGAATACTGTGTCCAGTACTGGTCGCCGTACCTCAAGAAGGACATGGCAGTACTTGAGGGAGTCCAGAGAAGAACAACTAAGCTGATAAAGGGTATGGAAAATCTCTCATATACTGACAGACTAAAAAAGTTGGGGCTGTTCTCCCTGGAGAAGCGGAGATTTAGAGGAGACATGATAGAAACCTTCAAGATCCTGAAGGGCATAGAAAAAGTAGACAGGGACAGATTTTTCAAATTATGGGGAACCACAAGTACAAGGGGGCACTCGGAGAAATTGAAAGGGGACAGGTTTAGAACAAACGCTAGGAAGTTCTTTTTCACCCAGAGGGTGGTGGATACATGAAATGCGCTTCCGGAGGCTGTGGTCGGCAGGAGCACGTTACAGGGCTTCAAAGAAGGTTTGGATAGGTTCCTAGAGGACAAAGGGATTGAGGGGTACAGATAGGAGTAGAGGTAGGTTATAGGGATAGGAGTACAGGTAGGTTATAGAAATAGTCAGGGACCACTGCTCAGGCAATAGGCCTGATGGGCCGCCGCGGGAGCGGACCGCTGGGCGAGATGGACCTCTGGTCTGCCTCAACGGAGGCAACTTCTTATGTTCTTATGCTCATCCAAAATAGGGACAATACAATTAACACAAAATAATTATTTAAATTGGTATCTTCGAGTTGTAATATCTCTACTTTTAAGCAGGGACCATAAGATAATCCTCCCTCCCCAGAGGAGATAGCTCAGTACTTTAGCTCAAAGGTGTACAATGTAAGAGCTTCTTGTCAGGCAACCTTTGATTTTAATAGTGTAATGATAGAAAAAAATCAAAAGATGCATGCTTAGAAGATTTAAATTGTTTGGCTTTGAAAGCCTCTCCTTTGTTATTTCAGAAATATATTTTCGATTGGCTATCCTATAAGTTAAATAATGGAGAACTCCCAGAGGGGCATATAATTATTACCCCAATTATTGAAATATTTTTAAAACCAATAGGAGGAAATATATTTTCACTCAGAGAATAGTTAAGCTCTGGAATGCATTGCTAGAGGTTGTGGTAAGAGTGGATGGCGTAGCTGATTTTAAGAAGAGTTTGTAACATTTCCTGGAGGGAAAGACATGGGGCAAGCCACTGCTTGCCCTGGATTGTTAGTATGGAATGTTGGCCAGGTACTAGTGACCTGGATTGACCAACATGAGAACAGGCTACTGGACTTGATGGACCGTTGGTCTGACCCAGTAAAGCAGCTATTATGTTCTTATATAAAAATCAAATAGAGCCTATTACCTTAGTTTCAAATTATAGGCCTATTGCATCCATTCCTTTCTTTATTATATTGTTGGAGGGATTAGTATATTTACAACTCTTGAATTATTTAGAACAATTTTCACTTTTGTATAACTCTCAATCAGGGTTCCATCCTTTATACCAGTGTTTCCCAACTTCTTCAAGCCAAGTACCCCCTAAGCCTAACAAATACCAACCAAGTACCCCCCTCCCCCAAAGCTCCGGCCCAGACCAACCCAAGCTCCACCCCTGGCCCACCCAGTCTCTGCCCCTGACCCCACCCCTATAATAATAATTGTAATGCAATTTCTTCCATCCATTTTTCATATACACACAATATAATCCTCTTAATACATAATGATAACTACAAAATTAAAAAAAATACAAAGCACTGTTCGCACAGAAAATGTTAATTTTCATATATATTCAGGATTTTTTTTTCTTCAGAGGTCAAGGCAGATGACTTTAAAATATGCAATCAGTAACAATTATAGAAAAATAGGCAATCATAGAACAAAATATAGACAGCAGATATAAATTCACAAAACTGATGCATTTTGATTGCTAAATTGAAAATAAAATTATTTTTCCTACCTTTGTTGTCTGGTGATTTCATGGGTCTCTGGTTGCATTTCCAATAATTCTGTCTTTCTGCCTCCTGCATGCTTCCTCTCCTCTGGACCCCATTCCCTTCCCCAACCAACATCTCTCTCTCCCTCCATGAGTTCAACTTTTCTTCCTCTCTCCTCCACCCCTCTTGGCAATATGTCTCTCTCTCTTTCTCTCTCACTGTCCATATGTCTTGAGAGATCCAGGCATCTCTCCCACCCCCTCTACTGCCACATGCAGCATTTCTCCCTCTCTCATCCCCTGGATTATGTGCATCATTTTTCACTAATGCCCGCCAGCTCCATGCCCATTTCACCTTCTATCACCCCTCTCCAGCACAATGCCACATCTCTCCCTCCATCACTATGTCCAACATTCCTCCCCCTTGCATCCCCTTCAATTCTGATGTCAGAAAGAAGGTTCTGGGCCAGCCAGGCAGCAATTGGCTGGCATGGAACCTTCCCGCCGCCGTCTGAATTAAGTTCGTGGAGAAGAATTGTTGGCCAGCAGCATTTGAGTCGCTGCACACGCCCTGGCCCATCCCTGTGCTGAATTGCTGCTGGGGTGGGGGCCATGGAGCATGTCAGCTTCAGCGAGGTGGCAGGGTCGGCTTTGGGGGTGATGCAGCGGGCATTCTGACAGGGAGACGGGGAGGGATCCTCAGCAGCGGCCAGGCCGCGTACCCCCAAAGGTACACGTACCGCGTGTTGAGAAACACAGCTTTACACAGTACTGAGACTGTGATAGCCTCATTATTAAATCATCTTCTTGATCTGTTTAGTAAAGGTTCAAGAGCCATCATTATACAACTTGATCTGACTAACACCAGTGTTTCTCGGTTGGCAGTGTTTCTCGGCTGGCAGCTGCCTGGAATCTCTCCCTACCTGTTATTCCCCCCCCCCCCTTGTTGAAGCCACTGCCGATTCCTTCCTGCCCCACCCCCGAAGCCAACCCTGCCACCTGACATGCTCCATTCCAGCACACACACACCCTTGCTGCCGCCGCAACAACAGAGACAGGACGGCCCAGGAGCATGTAGCAACTGCGTGCAGTCAGCCAAGAAGCCTTTCCCCCATTGTCAATTCTGATGTCGGAGAGAAGGTTTTGGGCCAGTCTGTCGCTGCCTGGCTGGCCTGGAACCTTCTCTCCGACGTTAGAATTAATGTTGGGGGGGAGGGAAGGCTTGTGGGCTGGCCACATACATTGATTGCATGCGCCTGGCTTGTCCCTGTTGCTGCAGTGGCGGGGGTGGGAATGGAGTCTGTCAGTTGACAGGGTCGACTTCAGGGATGGGGCAGGAAGGAATGCAGCGGCGGTGTTTTCATGGGAGGCAGGCAGGGAGAGAGAGAGAGAGAGGAAGAAAAAGGGGATGGAGTGTGTCGGGTGACATGGCTGGCTTCGGGGGTGGGGCGGGGAGGCAGGGAGAAATCGGCGGCAGTGGCTTCAGTGGGGGGAGGCAGGCAGGGAGAGAGGAAGAAAAAGTTGGTCTCATGGAAGGACTTGAATGGAACGAGGTCTGGAGGAGAGGAAGCATGCAGGAGGCAGAAAGAAAGAAATATTGGATGCACAGTCAGAAGGAAGTGCAACCAGAGACTCATGAAATCACCAGACAACAAAGGTAGGAAAAATGATTTTATTTTCAATTTAGAATCAAAATGTGTCACTTTTGAGAATTTATAGCTGCTGTCTATATTTTGCTTTATATTTGTCTATATTGTATTTGATAATTAAAATTTTCTCTGCGTACATTGTGCTTTGTTTTTTTAATTTTGTGGTTACCATTATGTATTAATAAGATTATATTGTGTGTATATGAAAAATAGATGGAAGAAATTGCATTACAATTAGTACTATTATTATGGGGGTGGAGTTTGGGCAGGTTCCGTAAGACTGGAATTCCAGAAGACTGGAAGGTGGCGAATGATTTGAGGGGAGATCCGGAAAACTACAGACCGGTGAGTCTGACCTCGGTACCGGGAAAGATGGTAGAGGCGCTGATAAAGGACCGTATCATTGATCACCTTGATGGGCACAAGCTGATGAGGACCAGTCAGCACGGCTTCAGCAAGGCAAGATCTTGCTTGACGAACTTGCTGCACTTCTTCGAGAGAGTAAACAAGCAGAAATACAAGGGCAAGCCAATCGACATTGTATATCTGGATTTTCAGAAGGCATTTGACAAGGTCCCGCTTGAACGACTACTTCGAAAATTTGCGAGCCATGGAATCGAGGGCGAAATCCTCATGTGGATTAAAAACTGGTTGGCGGATAGGAAACAGAGAGTGGGGGTAAATGGACAATACTCGGACTGGAAAAGCATCACGAGTGGAGTGCTGCAGGGTTCGGTGCTTGGGCCCGTGCTCTTCAACCTATTTATAAACGACCTGGAAACTGGCACAATGAGCGAAGTGATTAAATTTGTGGATGATACGAAGTTATTCAGTGGTGAAGGCGCAGAAGGATTGCGAAGACCTGCAATGTGACATAAACACGCTCGAGAAATGGGCCGCCAAATGGCAAATGAGGTTTAATGTAGATAAATGTAAGGTGATGCATGTTGGTAACAAAAATCTTATTCACGAATACAGGATGTCTGGTGCAGTACTCGGAGAAACCCCCCAGGAAAGAGACCTGGGAGTACTGGTCGACAAGTCGATGAAGCCGTCAGCGCAATGTGCGATGGCGGCGAAAAGGGCAAACAGAGTGCTAGGAATGATTAAGAAGGGGATCACAAGCAGATCAGAGAAGGTTATCATGCCACTGTACCGGGCCATGGTGCGCCCCCACCTGGAATACTGCGTCCAGCACTGGTCGCCGTACATGAAGAAGGACACAGTACTACTCGAAAGGGTCCAGAGAAGAGTGACTAAAATGGTTAAAGGGCTGGAGGAGCTGCCATACAGTGAGAGATTAGAGAAACTGGGCTTCTTCTCCCTTGAAAAGCGGAGACTGAGAGTAGACATGATCGAAACATTCAAGATAATGAAGGGAATAGACTTAGTTGATAGAGACAGGTTGTTCAGCCTCTCTAAGGCAGAGAGAACGAGAGGGCACTCTCTAAAGTTAAAAGGGAGTCAATTCTGTACAAACGTAAGGAAGTTCTTCTTCACCCAGAGAGTGGTGGAAAACTGGAATGCTCTTCTGGAGGCTGTTATAGGAGAAAACATCCTTCAGGGATTCAAGATATAGTTAGACAAGTTCCTTCTGAACCAGAAAGTATGCAGGTAAAGCTAGGCTCGGTTAGGGCACTGGTCTTTAAACCAAGGGCCGCCGCATGTGCGGACTGCTGTGCACAATGGACCACTGGTCTGACCCAACAGGGGCAAATCTTATGTTCTTATGGGTCTGGGGCAGAGTTTGGGCTGGTCTGGGTGGAGCTTGGGCAGGGGTACTCAGTTGGTATTTGTTCGGCTTAGGGGGTACTTGACTTGAAAAGGTTGAGAAACACTTATAGACCATAAAATATTGCTTAACCGCCTGGATGGTATTGTTTTTTCCAGTAAAGTATTTTGGTGGTTTCAGGGTTTTTTACAATCTTGGACCTATCAAGAACATAGAGTAATCCCTGTGGAACAAACTACCGGTGCAGGTGATCAAGGCCACTAGCGTGCTCGACTTTAAGAATAAATGGGACATCCAATGGGATCTCTACGTGGGTCGAGCAGCACTCTGACTTAATGGGGTGGGACAGTGGAGTGGGCAGACTTGATGGGCTATAGCCCTTTTCTGCCGTCATCTTTCTAAGTTTCTATGTTTCTATTCTATAGGGATCTCCCCTTTCTCCATTGCTTTTTAACATCTACTTAGCATCTCTGGGAACAAGATTAACTAATTTGGGTATAAAACTTTACAGTTATGCTGATGATATAACCATCATAAACCCTTTATCTTCTCAACCTTCCCTGGCCACACAATTCATATCTTTGGTAATTTTAATAGTCGACAAATGGTATTACTAAACAGGTTGGAAAAGCTTTCTTATGCTCTGGAAACTTTGAGCGATTAGATCCTATTTTAATGCCAATCCATTTAGGTTACTGGTTCAATCTCTAGTTCTAAATAATTTAGATTATTGCAATATTGTTCACTTGGCAGGCTATTGTAAAAATCTATGTAGATTATGTTTAATACAGAATGCAGCTGTTCATTTGATTTTTAATCTGAAGAAGACGAACATGTGACTCATTATAGTGAGCTGCATTGGATTTCTGTTGAAGCCATAGTGATTTTTAAATTTGGATGTTTATACTACAGAGTTTTAACATGGCTTGGCCCCAAGTTATTTAGTGGACCATTTTACATTTGTTTGTCCCAGATGCTTGTTGCGCACCCCAGCAATGTTTGTTTATCCAACAGAAGGGGTAGTGTTTATAAAATATATTTTAATTGATTATTATCATTTCAAGATGCTAGCTGAGACTTTGACTTTCATCGATTGTTATCCAGTTCCACCACTTATCTATATTTTAGGAAATTGTTGAAAGGCCTATCTGTATGTGAGGTTTTGGAAGATTGATTTTTGAATTTCACTGCAGATGTTCAGTTTTCTTTATTTGTTAAACTGCATAGAACTGTAAGGTATTGTGGTATATAAGCGGCATGGATATCCGTCTAGAAAATAGGTTTTCAAAATAGCGAATTGGAAGGGTTTGTCAAGAAAACACCTTTTTGGACGTTTTCTTTTTTTGAAAATGAGCTCCTTAATCACCTCACTTATTCCAATTTCCAGATCATTTATAAATGTTAAAATAACACCAGTTCCAGTACAGAACCCTGCAGCACTCTACTATGCACCTTCCTGCATTGTTAGAAATGGCCATTTAACCCTACCCCCTGTTTTCTTTCAAATAATCAATTCCTAATCCATAACAGAACATTTATTTCTATATCATGACTCTACAGGGGGAATTCATCAAAGGATTCTATTGTATTAGCTTGCTTTAATTGCATTAGCCTGTGCTAAACGCTAAAGACGCCCAATATATTCCTATGGTCATCGTTAGCATTTAACTTATATTAACACTGTAGCACTTTTTGTTTTATTACCCTTTATATTATCTGGCTCTTCTTTTATCCACATGTTTATTCATCCTTCAAAGATATGAAGCAGATTGGTGAGGTTGAACCCATGCTGACTCCGTCCCATTAAGTTATGTCTGTGTGTTCTGTAATTTTATTCTTTTTAAAAGTTTCCATTGTTTTGCCTAGCACCGCAGTCAGACTTACCAGTCTGTAATTTCCCGTATCACTCCTGGAACCTTTTTAAAAATTGGCGTACATTGCCCACCCTTCAGTCTTCAGGTACTACAGACAATTTTAATAATAGGTTAAAGATCACTAATAGCAGATCAGAAATTTTATTTTTGAGTTATTTCAGTACCATGGGAAATTGTAAACCGCTCAGCTAAATTTGATGGGCAGTATATCAAAAGACTAATACAGCTTGAAACTTCCAAGTGATTTGCCACTCTTTGACATGTTGATTTGACTTGGTTCGTCTTCCAGGTTCACTAGGATTTATTTTCAATTCTTCCGCATTGTCATTCTTGAAAACCATTTCTGGTACAGATAGATCTCTTACCTTTATCTTCTGTAATTACCAAAAAAAAATAATTCATTCAGTCTTTCCATTGTGGTCTTGTACTTCATGAATGCCCCCTTTACTCCTTGATGATTCCCTCACAAGCTTTCTGCTTCTGATGTACCTGAAAAAGTTATTACTATGAGTTTTGCTTCTAAGACAAGTTTCTCTTCATAGTGTCTTTTAGCTTTCTTTATCAATGTTTTGCACCTAAGTTGTCTGTGCTTATATTGCTTCTTATTTTCTTCATTTGGATCCTTTTTCCTCTCTTTGAAATATTTTCTTTTGGCTCTAACCATGCTGACTTTCATTTGCTCTTCTTTCTACCTTTAAGACGTGGAATACATCTAGTTAGGGCTTCCATGTTGATATTTTTAAGCAATCTCCATGCCTGATTTAAAATTCTAACCTTTGAAGCCCCTTTGTTAAGCTTATTGTTAACCATTTTCTTTATATTATCAGTCGCACTTTTGAAAATTAAATGCTGCTACAGTAGATTTCCTTAGTGACTTCACTTCAGATAAATCAGCTCAGATTTGATCATGTTATGATCACTGTCTCCCAGCAGATCCAACACCATTACCTCTCAAACAGAGATGATCAAAAAGGCAGAAGAGTAGCTCTCTATGTGAAGAACAATATCAATGCGACTGAAATGTAGGGAGCCTGGGGAAAGGAAGAAGTGATATGGATCGATTAGAAAAGAGAAGATGGACCTTCTATCTGTGTGAGTGTTGTCTACAGATCTCCGATGCAATCACAGCAAATTGATAAAGATCTGGTTGCAGATATCCAAAAGTTGGGAAAGAAAAGGGAATGTGCTATTGCTGGGTGATTTCAACCTGCCGGATGCAAAATGGAAAGTTCCATCTGTGGAATAGGAAAGAAGTAGAGAGATTGTGGATGCCTTTCAAGGGGCTATGCTCAGACAAATAGTGACGGAACCCAGTAGGGAAAAAACAATACTGGATCTGATGCTCACAAATGGTGACAGTGCTCTAATGTTCAACTGGGAAGTAGCGATCGTCAAACAGTTTGGGTTGATACAACAGCTAAAGTGAAAGGCAGCCACACAAAACTCGAAAGTCTTAGATTTCAAACATGCAGACTTAAGTAGCATGGGGGAGTATCTGAAGAAAGAGTTGATAGGATGTGAGAACATAAGAGAAGTGGAAAAACAGTGGTCCAAGGTGAATTTCTGGCAATGGCAAGGTTCACTTGAATTAAGAAAACTGTATTTTCTATTTCACTGAAGATCTGCGAGACATTGTCCAGATAAGCATTTTTCTCTTATTATAGTTTTGTTCTTTACAAGCTACGTGACAGTGATAAAAGGAGGTTTTTTTGGCCAGTGATGGAAGTTTGTAGGGGAGCTAGTTTGTACAGCTCTTCCTTTCATAGCCACAGAAGAGGTATACTCTTCATAGCTTCTGTGGCCTCTTTTCCTACTTTAAAAATGGCAATTACACTCAGCGTTTAAAGCTGGAGGTTACATTGTGTTTATAGTTCCAAGCTGAAAGGAGCAATAAAAATGGCTACTGACCTTTATGTGAGGAAAATAAAAACAAGAGAAAAAGAAAACCAATGTGGTTCTCCAAACTGGTGGCTGAGAAAATAAAGGCAAAAGAGTTGGTGTTTTGTGAAATATTAAAAAAAAAACCTCAAGAAGAGGAGTACAGAAAGGAATGCCAGATGAAACTAAAAGAAGCCAAGAGAGAGATTTGTCTGGCAAAAGCATAAGCGGCAGAGAAAATGGCTAGGAATATAAAACAAAGGATACAAAAAATTTTTCAGGTATATTAGTGAAAGGAGACAGACAAAAAATGGAATTGCGAGACAAAGAAGCTATGAACCGCTATGTGGAGAGTGATGAGGAAAAAGCAAAAGTGCTAAACAAATACTTCTGTGTTCATGGAAGAAAATCCTAGAGAAGGATTGTAATTGGATGACAAAGTTACACATGAGAACAGAGTGGATACCCGCTGTTCACAGGAAAAAAATGTTTATGAACAACTTCAAAAATTGAAGGTGGACAAAATTATGAGACCGGATGGGATCCATCCCAAGATATTGAGGAAGCTCAGAGAGGTTCTGATGGGTCCTTTTAAAGATTTATTCAATAAATCTTTAGAGATGGAAGAGGTTCTGTGGTACTAGAGAAGAGCAGATGTGGTCCCTCTTCACAAAAGTGGTTGCAGAGATAAAGTGGGAAACAAGAGGCCAGTAAACCTCACTTCGGTTATTGAGAAAATAATTGAAGTGTTGTTGAAGGAAAGGATAGTGAATTTCTTAGAATCTAATGGATTACTAGATTTGAGGCAACATGGCTTTACTAAAGGTAAATTATGCTAAACAGGTCAGATTGAATTCTTTGACTGGGCCACCAGAGAAATGGATCAAGGATGTGTGTTAAATGTAATTTAGTTAGATTTCAGCAAAGCCTTTGACACGGTTCTTCATAGAAGGCTCTTGAATACCCTTGACGAGCTGAAGTTAGGGCCCAAAGTGGTGAACTGGATTAGAAACTGGTTGACGGACAAATGCCAGAGGGTGGTGATTAATAGAAGTTCGCTTGTAAGAGGGAAAGTTGAGTAGTGGACTGCCTCAAGGATCAGTGCTTGGGCCAATTCTGTTCAATATGTTTGTAAGCGACATTGCCAAAGGGTTAGAAGATAAGGTTTGCCTTTTTGTGTATGATGCCAATATCTGTAACAGAGTTGATACCCTGGAGAGAGTGGAAAACATGATGGATCTGCAAAAGTTAGAAGAACATTTGGCAACTAAAATTCAATGCAAAGAAGTGCAAAAGTGATGCAATTGGAGAGTAGAAATTTTGAGGAAGCAGTATGTGCTGGGAGGTGAGTGACTAATGTGGATGGAAAGGGAGAGGGACCTTGGAATGATAGTGTCGGAGGATATGAAAGCAACGAAACAGTGTAATAAGGCAGCGGATGTAGCCAGAAGGCTGTATAGAAAGAGGAGTAACTAGCAGAAAAAGGAAGGTGTCGATGCCCCTGTACAGGTCATTGGTGAGGCCACACTTGGAATACTGTGTTCAGTTTTGGAGGCTGTATCTAGTAAAGGATATAAGGAGGCTTGAAGCAGTCCAGAGGAAGGCAACAAAAATGGTAGCGGGTCTGTGCCTAAAATATGAAAAGAAACTGGAAGACCTCAATATGTGTACTCTGGAGGAAAGGAGGGACAGGGGAGATATGACACAGATATTTTAAATGCTTAAAAGTTATTAATGTAGAGCCAAATCTTTTCCAGGGAAGGGAAAATGGTAAAACTAGAGGGCATAAATTGAGGTTGTTGGGAGGTGGACTTAGGAGTAATAATAGGAATTTATTTTCCACAGAGTGGGTGGTGGATGCCTGGAATGCCCTCCTGAGGGAGTTGGTGGAAAGGAAAATGGTGACAGAATTCAAAAAAGCATGGGATAAACACAGATCTCTATTTAAGAACTAAAGCCAATACTGGGCAGACTTGCACGGTCTGTGTCCTGTATATTGCAGTTCGATATATGATGGCATAGAGAGGACACTGATGGGAACTCCAGTAACTTGGAACATGGAGATGTTGCTGGGCAGACTTTACAGTGTGTATCCACAAACGATGAGATGATTGGATGGGCTGGAGTTAGCTTCAACTGCAACTCCAGTAGTTGGAACCTAAGGACAATTTAATCATGAATTTATAATGCTCAACCCCTCCTGCTCCAATGACTCCTGCAATGATTCTGATGCCTTAGGTCCTGCCCCGTTGCATCATGTGATGCACGAGGAGAAGCCTAAGGCACTGATTGGCTCAGGCTCCCACCTTGGGAGAGGACTGGGGTGCCTGAGCCAATCAGGGACTTCCTTAGGGCTGAGCCTAAGGAAGTCCCTGATTGGTCAAAGCAATAGCCAATCAGGGACTTCCTATGGCTCAGCCCCAAGGAAGTCACTGATTGGCTCAGGTGCCCCTGACCCCTCCCAAGGTAAGAGCCTGAGCCAATCAGGGCCTTAGGCCCCACCCCGTGCATTAGATGATGTGCTGGGGCGGAGCCTAAGGCCGCTATTGCACAGCGGCGGCCCCGGGGAGCAGGAGCAGGAAGACTTTACTCCTGCTCCCGAAGATCATCGTAGGAGCAGGAGGGTCTGGGCACCCCTCCTGCTCCCAAAGATGGAGCTCCTTATCGGAAGGAGCAGGAGGGACTGGGCACCCCTCCTGCTCCCAACAATTTCAAAGGTACTAGGATGGGTGGGCCTGGCCCGACCACTTGGGCCGACCAGGGGTGGGCCGGGGGGTTGGCAGGCCTATGAGCAGGAGGGACTGAGAACCCCTCCTGCTCCCAACTTTTTACTGCCGGGGGTGGGCCGTGCCATTCGGCGGGGGGGGGGGGGAGAGCGGGGGCCGTGCCGGTTCGGGGGGGGGGGGAGTGTTGTGAGGGCTGCGATGTGCTGCATACAGCATTTTTTTTTTTTTTTAAATGCTGATGGCAGGAGGGAATTGACATCCTTCCTGCTTTTTTCTCCAGGGAGGTGGCACGGGCCGTGCCAGGATGAGGATGAGGGCCAGTGTCGAGCAGGGCTGGTGTGTCAGGCCAGTGCCCGATCTCTCCTCCCTGCTTGCCGGACTCTCCTCTCTGCCGCCGTTCCCCGCAGTGCAGGCCCGCTTTAAAACCATGGACGCATGTGCGGTATGGGCAGTTTTGAGACCTTCAAAAACTTAGTGACAATACACTTTTGCACCTTCCGTACCAGGTTATGTGGATGATGTTGCCAATACGTGGGAATATCTGCCTGCTGTCCCTTGATAACTTCTGTTGCAGGAAAAAATAAGTTGACAGTTGAAAATTCAACTAAAGTTTAATTGTAGAATCCATTTTGTCAATCATCTATTTTAAAATATCCACTTTAGACTCAAGCAACTTAAAGCAATTTGGTTATATTTCCATGTAGGCCAGTTTATTATATTATTCTGATTCAGTTACTGCAAAACACAGCAACCCGTCTAAATTTAAAAAAAAAAATTATTTATGCATTTATCACAGTTTCAACAAAATAAACTTATTGAACAAACAAAAGTTTTCTCAATTTACAATATAAAAGAAAAAAATACTTTTTCAAATTTTAGGTTGGGCCTGAGCCTAAACTGGGTGGGTCAGGCACGTCTAGGCCCGCCCATGGAAACACCCCTGCATCTGTAGGTATGTGTGCATTTACCTGCCTAAGTAGTATTCTGCAAATTCCCGCTTAACATACATAGCATGTATTTGCATTGGCAGAGCATGGGCATGACATAGGTGGGGCTCACTCTTATTTGCATAAATTACAGAATTTTTTTATTTTTTTTTTAAGTTCAAATCTATTTTTGAATGCAGAATACAAATCTATTTTTGAATGCAGAATACAAGGATCAGCAGGTATCAGTATGCCTAACATTGAAATGCCCACAATTATACCAGAACTGCAGGTACCTAAATGCAGCAGGAATACTTGCATTTTGTCCCCTGAGAGTCGTAGCCGTATCCTGAACAGACTCCGCCTTTGATTCAGTGCATCTATTTGCCATTGATGTTCCCTGCTTGTGAGTTGTATGTTTCTCGGGTGGGGGGGTGGGGGTTTCTTTCTGTGAGTTGGGGGTGTTGCTTTGATCGTGGAGGACATCAGAGTCCAGTCCTCCGCAGTTGTTGGGTGAAATCGTATAACCTGTTTTCTATTGCTGTTGTACTTGCTTAATAAAATAGATTTGAACTTAAAAAAAAAAAATATTCTGTAATTTATGCAAATAAGAGTGAGCCCACTCTATAGATAGAAGGTTACTCTACAGGACATAAGTGAAAAGCATATGTGAGTTTTAGGGTAGGAGCACTATCAGGTCCTGGACCTGAGGGGCTGCCGCGTGAGCGGACTGCCGGGCACGATGGACCTCCGGTCTGACCCGACAGAGGCAATTCTTATATTCTTATGTTCTTAAAATACTTAAAGTTTAAAATACTTAAAGTCTTTTCTAAATTTCATGAGTTGAAAGCTGAAATCTTTAAATGAAATCAATGAACTGAAATGAAATGAAATGAAACAAGATGAAATGCAATGAAAATGATATGGAAATTAGTTACAATACTGAAGTAGTATAATTGAAATGAGCTGATAAGCATTTACTAAATGAAGTGAGTTGTATAACAATGAAGCAGCCACAATGAATTGAGCTAAACAGTATTAAATGAAAATCGTTTACAGCACTGAGGCACTTTGCTGAATTAAACTTTTGACTAGTCCACTTTTGTGGGGAGAAACAATTCGCATACCATTGGGAATGGAAAATAAAAAGATTTAGAAAATTAACAGAAATGAAATTAGTAGCTCGTCTACATTTTTAAATCAGACCAGTAAATTGGGATCATTTGGAACTCTGCATTGCCACTCCCTTCCCTTCCCTTCCAAGAAAAACTTCAACTGGGAGGATTCATTAAAAACATAAGTAATCTGATTCAAGTAAATCACACATTTATAGGGATAAAGCAATTGAAATTTTGCCCTCAATGTTTTAACATTTTCTTTCAATTCTAGGAATCTTTTCCTTCTTGTTTGTGTCATTCTAGAGACATCTGAAAATATAGAAATCTTGCCATCCATACCGGAGACTTCTTTTAACCTAAAAAATAAGCGAAGAAGCGCTTCCTTAGAAATACAGATGTCACTAGAAGCATTGTTCAAACTACAATTTCTTCTTCTGAAGTCTCCAGAATTCTAGATAAGTTCATAGGACTTAACAAATCAACATTAGATTGAACAACTTCTGAAGAGGAAGTTTTTTTTAACAGAAGCAGGTATAAAGTATAATTTATGTAGAGGAGGAAGCCCATCTTCAGGGTATTTAAAGACTTCTTTCAAAAATTTATAAATCAACTCTTTTGTGGACATTGTAAGTGTTTCTGGGAAATTCAGAATTCTTAAATTCAACTGTTTGGTATAATTCTTCATATTTTCGATTTTCCTCAAAAGCACCAATTTGTCCTGGATAATTGAAGTACAAGAAGACTGAACTCCTTGAAAAGATTGTTCTAAGGATTTAACTTTGTCCCCTTGGACTTTTAAATCCTCTTCAAACCTTTGCATTTTCACATTTTGATTTTGCACAAGTGGTGAGATTCCCAGACATACCTTGTGGAGGGAGTCCAGTGCAGTCCAAATTGATTCCAAAGTAATTTCAGCAGGTTGAAGAGTTGGTAATTCCCCTTGCACTGCTGAAATTCCTATGGCCTCTTTCGGTGTGGATAATCTGGCTGTAGAGTCCTGAGGAGTCCGCAAGCCCGATAGCCCCGTAGACATCATTGCTTTCGTTGTCTGCGTTGCAGATAGCATTCCCCTTTCACCCAGCTGCAAAGGAGGTGCTGGTCCCGTGGGACTGAGCGAGATTTCGCTCCCTAATGCCAATGCTTCCCTCGCATCTGGCTCTGCAGGAACACCCCGAGGCAAAGACGAAAAGAAGCTGGTGATCGCTCCCTGTCGTGGAAAGGTAGGTTCTAGCGGTCAGGCCACCGTCGATCTACCTCTTCTTTTACGCATTGTAATAAGCTCTGCAGAGCTATTAGGAGAAATTCGAATATTGAGCAGGAGCTGCAGTCACTGCGTCCTACTACCAAGACGCCATCTTGTTTCTGAGCAACCCATCTAATTTTTAAACAAAGTAATGCTGATCATGTGACACCATTATTATAAAAACTCCTTTGGTTTCCATGGACTAACTCCCGTTCTTGTTGTTCAACTAGTTCAAACAAAATTTTAATTGAGATCCTAATCAAATCTCTAATTGACTGGAATTAATTTGTCCTTCTTTTAGAGGAATACATTTTAAAATGCTATTAGAGAATTCTTTTACATATTAAGCAATTTATTTTTGGATTAGTCTGCCAATAGATATAAAACAACATCCTTCTTATTTGTCTTTTCAAAAAGGCTTGAAACCTACTGTATTTGTTTAGTAAATACCTGATTAATGGTTAAGGTTGGAACTTTAATTATAAACTCTGTCCATATTGATTTGTTATTGTCACGGGGCTCCTTTTACTAATGTGCACTAATGATTGGCATTTGGTAAATGCTCAGAAGCCCATTTTATTCTATGGGTGGCTTAGCATTTAGCGCACACTAATTATTAGTACACCTTGGTAAAAGGAGCCCATATTGTTTTTCCAAAGATAATTTTTATTATGTCTCCAGCAAAAAACACTACAAAGCAAAATAAGCTATATATAGCATAACAGCAGTCCCATATTGTTTTATACATCTACTGGTCTTTAAGCCTGTTACATTAACGGGTGCTAGAGCAGATGTCTGTCTGTCTGGGATTTTTTCTTTGTCGCTCACTCCTTGGACGCTGTCTGTCTGTCATTCGTTCTGTCTGTGTCTCTCCCTGGCCCCCTGCCTACCTGTATTTCTCTGTTGCGCCATGCCTGCCTGTCTCTCCGTGACCCCTTCTGTCTCCCCCCCTCCTAGAGCAAAGCATGATTGTTTTGTACCCCCAGCACACCCCTCCCTCCCAGCAGTCCCCTTTCCCTCTCCCCTTGTTGTGCCATTCCTGCGTGCTCCATGGCCCTCTTCTGTTCCCCCCCCTGATGATTGCTGTCTGCCCCAGCACACCCCTCCCCCCAAAGCAGCCCCCTTTCCCTCTCCCCTGGTCCCCTGTTCTGCCATGCCTGCGTGCTCCGTGGCCCCCCTTCTGTTCCCCCCTGATGATTGCTGTCTGCCCCCCTCCCCCCAAAGCAGCCCCCTTTCCCTCTCCCTCTGATCCCCTGTTGTGCAATGCCTGCCTACTCCGTGGCCCCCTTCCGTTTCCACCCCCCCTTCCATTCTTACCCTCCCTCCATCCTTCCAAATGGAGCTGGTCCTCTCGGCCCAGATCGTGCATCAGGCTGTGGTTGCTGTTACTGCCGAGCCCCCCGTGCCCTGGTACTGCTCGCCGTCGACCAGGTTCTCCTGCTTAATGGCGGTGGGCGGGGCTGCAGGAAGACGCATGAGTGTGGTGGCAGCGGCAACCCCGGCTCCTTCAGCATCATGTCGGGAAGGTGGAGAGTGCCTGCGAGATTCGCTACAGCAGCTGGCGAACCTCAGCAGGCCACTTTGAAGAGGAGCGGCAGCGGGAGGGAGGAGTCGCTGGTGTGTTCTGCACACTCACGCACCTCCAGCTAGCGCAGGCGCCGTGAGGACTGGCACAGAAGCACACCTCACGCCACCAGGAATCACGATCTTTCAACAGCGCATGCGCACTTAGGGTTTTATATATAGAGACTCTTTGGACTCTTTTGGG
The DNA here is from genome assembly GCF_902459505.1 of Geotrypetes seraphini. Taxonomy (NCBI): domain Eukaryota; kingdom Metazoa; phylum Chordata; class Amphibia; order Gymnophiona; family Dermophiidae; genus Geotrypetes; species Geotrypetes seraphini. The sequence continues at coordinate 62,977,475 of NC_047092.1, forward strand.
AATCAAGTGAGTTACAAATACCAACATTAAATTAGATTACCGTATTTTTCGCTCCATAAGATGCACTTTTTTCCCACCCAAAAGTGAGTGGAAATGTTGGTGAATCCCCACAACTACAATACCTGCCACTCCTAACACTAGATTGAAAACTATAACACAAAAATACCCACAAGCTATCCTACTGATTGCCCTGCTCCTAACCAACTGGAAGGCAAAAGCAAACAATATCTCCCCAATACCAACCATATCAAACTCTAAGGGAATTACCCACCCAACCAGATGACTCACTACAAACAGAACCACAAACTATCAAACCTACACTTACCAACCCACCACACAAACAACAAGAAGAAGACCGACAAACCCTTACACTACCAAAACACAACCTCAACAAAGATCACTCATCTACCCGAAAACAACTAACAACGCACCAATAGAGGACACCACTCTCCAATGTGCATACGTGAACATCAGAGCCTTAGGTCCCAAGAAAGAAAACATAAAAAACTGGATAAAAAATAAAAATCTAGATTGCCTTTTCCTCACAGACCCCAGAATAACGGAAGTCTGCCCAAAAGGATGCAAGATAACAGTGGTATGCAGAGCAAACAAAAGAGGAGGAGGAATTGCCATCATAGCTAGAAACACATAGACCTAAAAATACAAGACAAAACAGCCACTCCATACATGGATTTACTAGCATGTCAACTTTCAAGCACATCACTCAAAGGAACACTAACATGTATGTTCTGCTACATTACATTACTGTGGGAAACAGGAACACAGCTAAACCAAAATTTGAAGATTTTATATTCCGAAACTAATGACAATCTACAACTTAATTGAGACCTCAACCTCCATCTTGAAAACCAATCCCACAAACAAGTAGAAAACTTACTGTCATACCTTGAGGCCTTAACATACATGAACTAGACCTTCAAGCTACATATGAAAAAGGACACCAACTCGACATTGCAGCCTACATGTCCCATCAGCCCATACAACTAGAAATCCACACATCAAAAGGAAAGCAGGGAGCACCTAGCTTGGCCTCCGCGTGTGCGGGTCGCTGGACTAGATGGATCTAGTGTCTGATCCAGTGAAGGCGTTTCTTATGTTCTTATATGTACCGTTCCCTCTGGTCAGATCACTATACTTACTCCTTCAAAATCAACTGGACCAAAACCAAAATCAAACCAATTACTCAAAAAATAACTTACAACTCACGTAAATACATCAAACCCACCAAATTCTGGACAAAAACAGATACCATAATCCAAGACTACAATCCCAAAGACTTCATCTCACAATGGAGCCGTCTAAGTAGAACAACCCTAGATGAGCTAGCCCCAGAACAAACCAAAACCAGAATCCATAGAAAATCAGACAAATGGTTTGACAACAAACTATTCCTATTCAAAAGGCAATGCAGACAGCTAGAAAGAAAATGGAGAAAAAATAGCCAAGATTCCACAAAAACAGCATGTAGAATACTGAAACAAAAATGCAAACAAAAACTGAAAGAAAAAAGAAAAACATACTACACAAAGCAAATAGGAGAAGGATCCCAAGACACAAAAAAAACTATTCCAGTTATTAAAAGAACTCACAGACACCACACCATATCTGACCAATAACAACTCCCCCACTCCCCCAGCCACCCTCTTAGTCGCATTCTTCAAAAATAAGATTGCAACTGTCAGAGACACGTTCAATGGAACATCTACACACCTAGAAGAGATCGCAACTCCCTACACAGAGAAAAAATCGGTTGCAGCAGACCTCAACAAACTGTATAATAAATACATCCACACAACCTGTGACCTTAACCACTGCCCCACATACCTATTGAAAACCTCCAGTATACTATTTCGCACCATGCTCCTACAGTGGACATAAACCTCACTCACAGATGGCTTTTTCCCACAAGACCTCAGCAAAATCATCATAACTCCGATCCTAAAAGACCCCAAAAGAGCAACAGACCAACCATCCAACTACAGACCCATAGCCTCAATCCCACTCTACACAAGCTAATGGAAGGCCTCGTAGCTAAAGCCCTAACCTTATACCTAGAAAACCACAATTTACTCCACCCCACACAGAACCAATCACAGCACTGAGACTCTACTAGGCACACTCATGAACACAGCTAGACAACACCTCAGCACAGGCAAAAAAAATGCTGATCATACAACTAGATCTCTCCGCAGCCTTTGATCTGTTAGATCATGACATCCTTTTACAAACATTAGACTCAATAGGAATCGCAGACAAGGTACTATCCTACAATCCAGAATTTACAGAGTTAAAACGAACAAAGAAAAATCAGAACCATGATCTAACCCCTGCGGAGTACCCCAAGGATCACCCCTGTCTTCCACACTCTTCAACATTGCCTCCCTCGGCTCCTACCTGGACAAGCTAGGCCTAACCTCCTATGGCTATGCAGATGACATCTCCATTCTCCTCCCTTTTGAACAACCAGCGCGATCCATGGTAGGCATGATACACAGAACACTTGAAACAGTAGCAACATAGATGAAAGAACACAACCTAAAGCTTAACCCTGACAAAACAAACTTCGTCCTCCTAGAAAACAGAAAAACCACAACCTTAGAAAACATAGTAATAAACTCGATCTCATACCCCATTCAACCCACGCTAAAACTCCTTGGAGTGCTGATAGATAGAGGCTGTACCATTCAACCACAAATCAACAAAATAATAAAAACATCATTCACTATTATGAGAAACCTAAGACAAGTCCGAAAATTCTTCGACAAAAAACAATTCCAACTCGTGGTACAATCACTATTCTTAGGCCTAATAGATTACTGCAATATACTATATCTCTCCTGCCCAGCAACCATGATAAAACAACTACAAACAATACAAAACACAGCCCTAAGACTTATCTGTTCACTGAAAAAATACGACCACATTACAGAGACTTACCACGATTCACACTGGCTCCCAATACAAACCAGAGTACACTTCAAATTCCACTGCCTACTATTTAAAGCTATAAACGGAGACAGCCCAACCTACTGGAACAATCAACTAATTCAATCCACCTCAACCAGACACAGGAGAACCCACACACTATTCACACACCGCCAACCAAAAATGTCAAACAAAGAAAAATGTATGACAACCTACTAACAACCAGAGCAGCGAAACTGGACAGACAAATCACCAATCTGCTGATCTCGAGTCGACCATATACTACAAAACTTTCAAAAAAGAAACAAAAACCCTACTCTTCAAAAAATACATAAAACCAATATAACACAACCAGACATGTCCCAAGCTTCGCCTGAAACACTATCTACTCCTTAGCAAATTAGAAAATGTTCAGACTATTCCTAAAGTTTTTCTTAATATCATAATAATTCTTATGCAATCCGCTTTGAACCGCAAGGTAATGGCGGAATAGAAATCGCTAATGTAATGTAATATATATCAAATTTTTTGCGGTGGCCACTCGGTTTGTTATTGTCGTGTGACTTCAGGGGCTTCTCTCCCCTTGCGTTGCTGAAACCAGACCCTGGGGGGGAGGAAGCAAGCGGCATCGATTGCTAAAAGTTTTCTTCAGCACTGCAGCCTGAGAGTGCTGGTGCGGGAACCGCCATCCATAGCGGCTGTCGCATCAGCATTAAAACACAGTTCCCTCTCGGTCCTAGCACCTCCCTTTGAAAACAAACAGTGCTCCAGAGAGAAAACACTTGCTGATAAAAATGTTCAGTAACTTTAAACTTTGTTGTGGAGTCTTATTGGCTCTCCGGGGGGGGGGGGGGGGGGGGGGGGGGGGGGGAGGTTAATACAAAATAAAAACAGAAAGCTTTATTAGACTATATAATAAATCTGTTTACTCTTTTTTTTTTTTAGTCTATAGAAATTTCCTTCAGAGAAAATATCTTATAGAATTGCCCCATCTAAGTGTACTTTTGAATTTTCAAAATTAAATACATATTTACAGAAAATGTGTGTGCATAAATTAGTGGCTAGATTTCCTGGGATAATTTTCAAAGTGAAAGTAGTAATCTGTTACTTTGAAACCTACAGTGTGAAACTTACAGAGCCTTGCAGGGAGGGGGAATGGTGCAGAGCCTGACAAGGAGTGCGGGGGTTGGGTACAAAGCCTGGCAAAGAGTGAGGGGGGCTGGGGGCTGAGCCTGGTATATTGTGTTAAATATATCAGTACACTATTTGTCTCAGAATATTTTTTTTCTTGTTTTCCTCCTCTAAATCTAGGGTGTGTCTTATAGTCAGGTGCTTCTTATGGAGCGAAAAATAGATTGTTTAGAGCATGGAAAACAATGTTTATAACATGGGTGTTTGATCTGTTTTATTGCAAACAACTTCAGACAGGCTGTGGCCATGGGAGGCAGTACAGAAGATTTCATACACAATTTTAATAAAAGTTATTGTCTAACTTGAGCTCTGATTTTTCTCACAGATATGAGAATATCATGGATTGGTCGTGTTTCTTTTAAAAAGATGAAATGAATGGTAAAATCCTAAAAAGCCTGTGCATATTTTTATAAAGATTTTGACTAAGCATATATGGTTTGAAGCAAAGATAGAACAGTTGTAAAAGGGGGGTATATTAGTATATCAATTTGGCTTTTCCAGTTCTAATCAGGACTTGAGATCATATGCAGCTGAACAAGGAACAGAATTGCCAATGGTCTTAAGTCAAATAATGTTTCTTAAAGGGTGAAATTAAATAATTGCAGTCAGCAGAATTAAGAACCATTGTGATAAGCAATGCTTGATTAGTTTTAGAAAGTATTGTAAACCTATTTTTTTTAATTTGAAAGCCTGGCTCCTCTGCAACATTGTATGGAGACCAACCTGAAGAACATGAGGCAAAATACGAGCTATTTGAGACCAGCCGACTTGACAGCCGCTCTAAAACAATAGCTTCAAAAACTAAAGAGATTGAAGAGGTGAGATAGCAATGATTTTGCATTGAAAGTTATGGGTTATTGTATATACAATGTAGTATTACATTTGGAATGCAATCCATTTCTTATTTGTAAGATTACAGGATCACATTTTTCTTATGTGCTCTTAATGCCTTTTATTGGATTCTGCATTTTTTTTAATGTTTTCAATTATTGCTGAGGTCTTTTGCTACCCCCCCCCCTCCGAGTTTGCAGCTATTTACCTATAACTGACTGGAAGGCTCCATCAAGAGCTTGACTAAGATTCCAAAGGTCACAGTAAAGTAAAATACAGTGGAACCTTGGTTTACGAGCATACTTCGTTCCAGAAGCATGCTCGTAATCCAAAGCACTCGTATATCAAAGCAACTTTCCCCATAAGAATTAATGTAAATTCTGACAATTTGTTCCACATCCCAAAAACTTAATTACCATTAGCATCGCCTCCACTGCTGCCTCTGCCACGGACCTATCCACACGGCTCCTCCAGTTCTCTTGGGGAGGCCTCTGCTGCTGTTCGCTGCCTCTCACGTAGCTCATGTCACTGCGGGTATGCGGGTGGTGATGGTGCACCCCGGCTCCAGGGTGCTGGCTATAATCAAACCGCCGCCGCACCTGGATGGGCACCATTGGCCCTGCCGTTCATATGCGTAGCCGCTCCTGGACGCTGCCCCCCTGGATACCACTACTCCCCCCCCCTCCCCCCCTGCCAGGACTCTCAGGTGCTGGCCCACTCCTGCCAGACTCACCCCAACTCCCATGCTCCCCCCGAGGCCACAGGCGCTACTATTGCCTCCTCCCTCCTCACTGACCTCGATCTCGAGTCTCATGAGAATCTCGGAGAGGGTGAGATCCAGAAGGCCTTGAGCATGCGCAGATGCTCAAGGTCCAGCAGCAGCCCAACAGAAAACTGGCAGCAGGCTTCTTTCTAACACCGGCGGCGCACAGGTAAGGACAGGGACGGTCAGTGGGGGGGGGGGGAGTAGGCGATTGCGAAGGGAGGGAGCAACACCGGTGGTCTCTGGGGGGAGCAATATTGCCAGTTCCAGGGGTCGGGTTGGGTGGGGGCTCGCAAATCGAGTCAATTCTTGGTTTGCGAGTTAGTTTGCTCGAGTGTTTTGCTCGTCTTTCTAAACACTTGCAAACCATGTTACTCGCAAACCAAGGTTTGACTGTAACTGGTTTTGTGGCACTGACTGGCTATTTCAGTTCTCTTAAGATGGTCTTTTAGTATTTGTATCACTGCATAATTCAACCTTCCTCTAGATCCAAATTGCCCCTGTTGTTGATCAAATTTAGTTTCATGTTTCATTTATTTACAGTGCATGTATCTTGGTATCCGTGCATGTAGATGTTCGGATTAGGTGCAGGGTGGAGTGGGGGACCCACTAGAGACCACTGTATAATTTATTTATTTTTTACTGTTGGGGGACGGGGGGTTTAGGTCAGGGAGAAGGAGGGAGCAAAGCCACTAAGGCTTTTTAGAACGCTGGGATAGGGGTGTTACATTTTCTTAAATGTTACATGTCCTTAAATGTCACACTTCCTAGCCACTCAAGCTGCAAGAATGGATAACCAAATCTCCAACCTACTGTTAACCACCCCAGACTACAAGTTTTTCAGAAAACAAATAAAAACTATACTCTTCAAGAAAGCCCTGAAACAGTCCTAACCACACCCACCCTTAAAACCTCTTACTCTTAACAACACTTTTACCTATCAAATGCTATCTAAAACCCAAAATTTCACCATATTCTTACCTCCTAAAGACCTCCACATCCCTTTGGTAACTCTTTATCCAATGTTTATTACCTTAAAAAATTCTATGTCATCACTTATTCTACTCCTTTTAATTTGTATGTAATTCCTGTTTTTTAGTTGGAATGTAATCCGCCTTGAACCGCAAGGTAATGGCGGAATAGAAATCACTAATGTAATGTAATGTAATGTAATTCACCATTCGGACATTGACAGGAGGAGTGACATCTATCTGTGAGCTGCGAATTACTGTCATGATTTTAACGTGGCAGTAATTTGCATGCTCATTGATTACAGCATGCTGCACTATTTTTTATGCAATAATTTTTTATGCTAAACTTTAGAACGTTCCTGGTCAATTGCTCTTACATAGTTAAAACAGGAGTTTCTTATTTATGGCATGTTTTATGTGGTTTACTTCAGGATTCTCCCCGTTTTCTGTTTTATTTAATATTTTCGTGCATTCTCTAAGGCCTGTGGTTTTCTTAAGCAGATGATATATTTATTTTAATGACTTTATCTAATGATATGGCTTTGCTGCAATCTAAAATTTTGGCTTTTATATGGGCTATATAGGAATATGGGCTAATGAAAACATGTTATAAAGTTGAATCCTGCAAAAAAAAAAAAAAAAATTATGGAATTAGGGTTACCAGAAGCCCCGAGAAAACCTGGACATGTCCTCTTTTTAGAGAGCTGTCTGGGTGTCCGGACGGATTTACAGAACCCAAATATGGCCCGGCCTCGGGGAAGATGGGATGAGGTTTGTGAGGGGGCAGGGCTGGGGTGGAACACGGCGGGGCATTTACCATCTTTTTTTCCATTAAGAAATCTAGTAACTTTACTAATTTAAATAGTAAATAATGGGTTAGTTCTCTCAGTCTGAGGAATGAATGACCACTTTCCATGTTAGCCTTTCTTTTATTTGACTGTGTTGCTGTAAAATTATTTTCTGTTAGTTCTAATTGGTTACTGTCATTGAAAACTTAATAAATATAAAATTAAAAAAAGTCACTCTATAATCCTCTGAAGAAAATTTGTATATTTTAATTTAATTTTCTGAATGTGATCTGATTGTAGTACTGAGCATCAACTATTTTTACCCAGAAATATGAAAAAGAAATAAATAAATGGTAATATGAAACCTAAGATATTTGCCTACTGACAACAGATTTTTGTGATAACAGATGGGCCAAGGTCTGTCTGACCCATCATATTCAAAATGTGAGAATATGCTATGCTGGCAAAGTAAATGCAGGCACTTGGCTTGCCACTTTCATAATGAGAGAATTTTTGAGCAGTTATTTTATTAAACCTGCACATGTGGCTCACAATAAAGAATGGGTTAGTCAGCATCCTGGCGTAGACTTGATGTCTAGACAAGATAGAGTGGTCATTGCTGAATTTTGAGAATGTTTGTTACTTGGCTTGGTAAAAGAAAACCTATAGTACTTGAGGGTTGGCAGGGAAATCTATAAATCATGTATGTACAACTGTGGCCATATGTCATTACTTAAAAAAATAAACTTGATGTAGTTCATTATGTGATGAAGTAGAAAGCTGATCCTGCAGCACAGTTCACAAAAACAAAACTGTTAAGAACACAATAATGAAACATTGCACATACAGAAAAACACAAACAGTTGTACTTTTTTAATAGCTCCTTATGCCAGAGAATTTTAATTAGTGCCTATACTGTGGAACAATTTGCTCCATGATGTGCGACTAGAGCCAATTTGCCCCATGATGTGAGACTAGAACCATCTTATGAAAAGTTCAAATCTTGGGGTCTTTTTACTATGTGTTTCAAAAAATGGCCTTAGCATGCCCTTATGTGATTTTTTTGCAATCTAAGAATACTTTTTGCAGAGTCCAGAAAATGGTCAATTCTGTATCGCCTGGTAGACTGGTATAGTCCTTATAATGGGCTATATACCTCACTGTTACCAGCAGGTGGAGACTGAGAACAAACTTGTATATCAGGATAGCTTCCCCTCTTGCAAATCAGTCTTCCTCAGTTTCCATTAAAGCAGGTAGGAAGACTAATTTGGCTCCCCTCTTAGTGCTGTTGGAATTTTGTTTTATACTCCTGGGTTTCCCTTTTATGCCAGATAGAGCTTGGACGGGTCCTGTTTAGGGATCCGTCCGACCTCAGGGGTGTTAAACTTGGCGGGTCTTGTGCTGGGTCCCTCCGCCACCTTCTTCCACCTCCCCACATTTTTGTAGAGGTGCCTCAGCCGGCGGCCTGGCCCCCTGGTTGGTCAGCCCTCCAGCTTTGAGAGCCGTGGAGTCTGTTCTGACTAAGTGAAAAAAAAAATCCTGAGGTGTGCCAGTCTAAAGGGCTCAATTCCCTTTAAAACTGCCATTTGTATTGTTTGTTGGGGTTTTTCGCATCTAAACGGCACTTTTATTACAGCTAGGGCGTTTTTCTGCACAATGAGCACTTTTAAGGAGGAAAAATGCTCATTGTGCACCAGACAAGAGGTACTTGCGTCCGGCCTGTGAAAGCATTGTGCAGGCCGGAGTGGCTGGGGATTCCCTTTTCATGTCGGTTGGTTCCTCGGCCTCAGCATCAGGAAAGTCCCAGGCTTTTCAGACACGATAGGCTGCAGGAGCTCCGATTTTGGCGGTTTCAGGTCTAATTTCGGCGGGAACCTCCTCCTTTATTTCTGTTATCTCAGGTGAACTTCCCCCTGTTCTGGAAATATAGGGGCCAAGGTATGGCAGGGTCCCCTGCTGGGGCAGGGAGTCCTTTGGGGCTGCCGGGGTTTTTTCCCCCTGATTTATGTTAGCACTTTGTAAAGCTTATGTGATGGCAGCTGGAGGTTCCATGTCCAATCCGGGGAGGGTCCCCCTCGATGTCTTCCCCCTCGACGTCTTCCCCGGTGGTTTTGCCCCCCTCTACTCCTTTCTTGTCCAAGCACCCAATGGTGTCTTGGGATGAGGATTTTTACCCAGAGGAGCATGATGTTATTGATGAGGACCTGGACCCTTGGAGAGATTTCCAGGATCCTCTTGGGGGGTCAGATTCTGCCAGCGAGGGGTTCAAGCACCCCCTGCTGGCGAAGATGAATCTGTGGTGTGCATTTTTCAGAGGGAAGAGCTTCATGAGCTAATTCTTCAGGTCTCCTCAGTTTTGCATACGGTGGACCTCTTGCTTAAGGGATCCGTTCTGCTTCCCGCTCTTTTCCTATGCATCAGGATATTCGGGACATTATGCTCGCACAGTGGCAGGTGCCGGAAGCTCTCCTTCATTTTGCACATTCCATGGCCCACCTGTATCCCATTCATGAAGGGAATAGGTACACTCTGAAGTCGACTGTGGTGGACACGGTGGTCTCGGCCATCTCTAAGAGGCATACCGTGCCTGTTGAAGGTGGCGAAGCCTTGAAGGACCCAGAGGGGCGTAAGTTGGAGTCCCTCTTTAAACAGAGTTTTGATGTGACAGCTCTGGTGGTCCAGGCGGCAATGTGGTGGGCTGGTGGCTTGGGCATGTTTTCGCTGGGCTGAGCATGTGCTTGACAGTAAATCTGAGGATTGGGAATTGGTCAAGCACGAGGTGGCAAAAATTGAATTGGGTGCTTCTTATCTTTCAGATACCATTTATGACCTCTTGTGAGCTTCTGCCAAGTTGTTGGCGGTTTGCAGTGGCAGCTCACCGTACCTTGTGGCTTTGCGCTTGGTTGGCGAATTTTGTGTCCAAAACTAAGTTGACAAAGTTTCCTTTTAAAGGATCTTTCTTGTTTGGTGAGGACCTGGACAAGTTGGTTCAGACTCTCACTGGTTCTGAAGTGCCTCGTTTACCTGAGATTAGGCCTAAGTCACTAGCTCGAGGTGGGGCTGCTCATGGGTGTGATTTCTGCCGCTTCTGCCCTGGTTAAGAGACTACCTCTTTTCAATATTCTGGGCTCTCTAGAGGCAGGTTCTTCTAGCACATGCAGTCCTTTCGTGGGGCCTGACGGGTCGCCTGCTGCCCGTGCTGCCCAGTGACTCCTTGCCGGCACCTATCTTGGTTCCGGTGGGCGCCAGGCTGAGGGATTTTAATCTAAAGTGGATTCTGGAGGTGATTCAGGACGGTTATGCTCTGGAGTTTGTCTGTTCCTTGCCAGACCATTTTCTCGCTTCTCCCTCGCAGATGGCGTGGAAGCAGCATGCCTTTCGCCAGACCCTTCAAAGATTGTTAGATCTTGCTAAGTAAAATGAGTTCTATAGGATTGGGCGAGACATTGACAAAATGGGTTGGGAACTGGCTTGGAGGTAGGCTTCAAAGGGTAATGGTAAACGGCACCCCCTCTGAAATGACGGAGGTGATCAGTGGAGTGCCCCAAGGTTCGGTCTTGGGCCCGATCCTGTTCAATATCTTCATAAGTGACTTGACAGAAGGGCTCCGAGGTAAAATAACATTATTCGCCGATGACGCCAAGCTAAGCAATGTAGTGGGCAAAAGCACAACAGACAAAAACTCAATGCCCGACAACATGATGCACGATCTACTCCTACTGGAGCGCTGGTCTAGGACCTGGCAACTCAGTTTCAATGCCAAAAAATGCAAAGTTATGCACTTGGTTAGCCAAAATCCATGCAGGACTTATACCCTTAATGGTGAGATCCTAACAAGAACGGTAGCAGAGCGAGACTTAGGGGTGATCGTCAGTGAGGACATGAAGGCTGCCAATCAAGTGGAGAAAGCTTCATCTAAGGCAAGACAAATCATGGGTTGCATACGCAGGGGTTTCGTCAGCCGTAAGCCGGAGGTCATTATGCCATTGTATAGATCCATGGTGAGGCCCCACCTGGAGTACTGTGTGCAATTTTGGAGGCCGCATTATCGCAAGGACGTGCTGAGGATGGAGTCGGTCCAGAGAATGGTCTCGGGACTCAAGGATCTCCCGTACGAGGAACGGTTAGAAAAATTACAGCTATACTCACTCGAGGAGCGCAGAGAGAGGGGAGACATGATCGAGACGTTCAAATATCTCACGGGCCGCGTCGAGACAGAGGAAGATATCTTCTTTTTCAAGGGTCCCACGGCAACAAGAGGGCATCCGTGGAAAATCAGAGGCGGGAAACTGCGAGGTGACACCAGGAAGTTCTTTTTTACTGAAAGGGTAATTGATCGATGGAATAGTCTTCCACTTCAGGTGATTGAGGCCAGCTGCGTGCCTGATTTTAAGGCCAAATGGGATCGACATGTGGGATCTATTCACAAGGTAAAGGTAGGGGAGGGTCATTAGGGTGGGCAGACTGGATGGGTCGTGGCCCTTATCTGCCGTCTATTTCTATGTTTCTATGATCTTCACACGGTGGTTCTAGTTCCCCCACAGGAATGGAGCACAGGTTGGTACTCGATTTACTTTGTGGTGCCAAAGAAAGAAGGGACTTTTCGGCCCATCCTGGATTTGAAGGGGGTCAACAGGGCTCTTCACGTGCTTTTCTTCCACATGGAAACTCTGCACTCTGTGATTCTGGTGGTTCAGCCAGGGGAGTTTCTGACCTCTCTAGATCTGACCGAGGCCTACTTGCACATTCCTATTCGGGCCTCCCATCATCGCTTCCTGCACTTTGCGATCTTGGGACAACATTATCAGTTCTGTGCACTTTCCTTTGGTGTGGCCACAGTGGTGTTGCGAAATGAGGGCATTCTAGTTCATCCCTACCTGGATGACTGGTTGATTCGAGCAAAGTCGTTACAGGAGAGCACCCAAGTCACGGCTCGGGTGGTGAAGTTTCTGCAGTTGCTGGGCTGGGTAGTCGTCCTTGCCAAGAGCCAGCAGTCTCCCTCTCAGCGTCTGGAGTATCTAGGAGTGCTGTTCAACACCTCCTTGTGGAAGGTCTTCCTTCCGGAGGCCCGGGTGAGCAAATTACAATCTCAGGTTTGCCTGCTTATGGCATCTCAGTGTCCTCAGGCACAGGATTTCCTCCAAGTCTTGGGGTCGATGGTGGCTTCCCTTGATGTTGTGAGATGGTTGTGGGCCCACATGCGTCCTCTTCAGTATTCTCTTCTTCGGAGGTGGTCGACTCAGAGGCACAGTCTGGATCACCCTGTTCCACTTCCGAGCTTAGCTCGGGGCAGTCTTGGTTAGTAGCTCCAGACCCCCTATCTTGTTCAAGGGGCGAGTCTGGATCAGCCGCAGTGGACGGTGCTGCTCACAGATGCCAGTCTTCTCGGTTGGTGAGCTCAGTGTCTAGGTCACTCAGCTCAGCGCACCTGGTACACAGAGGAGGCTTCTTGGTCAATCAATGTCTTGGAGACCAGAGCCATCCGTCTGGCGTTGCTAGCCTTCCAGTCCTTTCTGATGGGTAAGTCAGTCAGGATTCTGTCAGACAATGCCACGGCAGTGACCTATGTCAATCATCAGGGGGGCATCAGGAGCACTTTGGTGGCACAGGAGGCGGCTCCACTCATGGTCTGGGCGGAGTCGCACCTTTAAGAAATATTAGCATCTCACATAGCTGGAGTGGAGAATGTTCAAGCAGACTTCCTAAGTTGTCATGTGCTAGATCCCGGAGAGTGGTGTCTAAGCCCGGTTGCCTTTCAGTTGATAGTGCAGTCTTGTGGGTCAGCCCCTGATGGACCTGATGGCCACAAGTGTCAATGCCAAAACACCCCGCTTCTTCAGTCGTCGCAAAGATGGTTAGGCTGAGGGCCTGAATGCTCTGGTTCAACCATGGCCAATGGAGGGGCTGTTGTATATGTTCTCTCTGTGGCCATTAGTGGGCAGAGTTCTTCTCCACATAATTCGCCATCTGGCCTTGTGATTCTGGTGGCTCCGGATTGGCCTCAACGACCATGGTGTGGGCATCTGGTGGCAGATCCTCTTCCTCTGCCTCTCTTGGACAACCTTCTGACTCAGGGTCCCATTCCAGTGTTCATTCCGGGTCCCTTCTGTCTTACGGCTTGGCTCTTGAAAGGGGTCGCCTAGGTAAGAAGGAGTATTCAGATAAAGTGATCTCAACTCTCTTGGGGTCCCGGAGGCTTTCCACCTCTTGGGCTTATGTGAGGGTTTGGCATCTTTTTGAGGAGTGATGTGCTGCATGTAGAGTGGTCTCTTTTCACGCTTCCCTGCCTATCATCCTAGAGTTTTTGCAGGATGGCCTAGATAGGGGCCTGGCTTGGTCTTCTCTCTGGGTTCAGCTTGTGGCCTTGTCAGCCTTTCGTAGGTTGTTGAAAGGTCAGCGTTTGACTGCCATTCCAGATGTGATTTGCTTCTAGCAGGCGACCAAATTACTCAAGCTTCCCGTACGACCCTCTGTTCCATCTTGGGATCTCAATCTAGTTCTGTCGGTTCTAGTGCGCCCTCCTTTTGAACTGTTGGGCAGCTGCTCTTTGAAGGACCTTACTCTTAAAGCAGTCTTCTAGGTGGCCATTACTTCAGCTAGACGTGTTTCTGAGCTGCAGGCTTTCTCTTGTAGGGTTCCTTTCTTGGAGTTTTCTAGGGAATGTGTTGTCTTGAGGCCTGTTCCTTCCTTTCTGCCAAAGGTAGTTTCTCCTTTTCATGTCAATCAGGCAGTGGTCCTCCCAGTGTTGGGTAGCTGGGAGGGGTCTTCCGAGCAGAGACAGTTGCGCAAGTTGGATTTCAGTCAGGTCTTTCGCTCTTACATGCAGAGGACCCAGGAGATAAGGAAATCAAATCATCTCTTTGTCCTTCTCGTGGGTCCTCGTAAGGGGTTTGGCACTTCTAAGGCCACTATTACGTGCTGGATCAAGGAGACCATTGCTTCTGCTTATCTTCTGAAGAAGAAGCCTGTTCCAGAATTTCTCAAGGCTCATTCCACTAGGGGTCAGGCAGCTTCTTGGGCTGAGTCTTCTCTAGTGCCTCCAGTGGATATTTGCAAGGCTGCAGTTTGGTCTTCTCTGCATTCCTTTGTAAGACACTACCGTGTGGATGTTCAAGCGCGTTGGGACGCGGTAATCGGTGAACATGTTATTGTGTTGGCCCTTCGGGGGTCCCACCCTTAATGGGAACTGCTTTGGTATGTCCCATTTGTAAGTACTGTACCAGTCTACTAGGTGATACAGAAGGAGAAATTAGGTTCTTACCTGCTAATTTTCTTTCTATTAGCCTGTAGACTGGTATAGTCCCCCACCCTATCTGTCTTTGTGTGGTGATTGCGGATTTTTGTTTTGCTCATGTGCAGATTTTGGGTTTTTCTGCGGGTTCTATTGTTTTTCTAGGGCCGGGAAGAAGTAAGAACAGTGGCTATGGCTTAACTGGTGAGCTTTGGGGATGTTTTCTATGTTGAAAAAAACCAATAATTTCTGGGTACAGTAGTGTATAGCAGTGGTTCCCAACCCTGTCCTGGAGGAACACCAGGCCAATTGAGTTTTCAGGCTAGCCCTAATGAATATGCATGAAGCAAATTTGCATGCCTATCACTTCCATCATATGCAAATCTCTCTCATGCATATTCATTAGGGCTAGCCTGAAAACCCGATTGGCCTGGTGTTCCTCCAGGACAGGGTTGGGAATCACTGGTGTATAGCAACCGCAATGGCAACAGCCTGGAGGCAAAAATAATTTCAGTTCTTATAAACGGGTCTAATTACACATGATATGAATAAACAAGGCAAACTTATCTTCAAAAGCGTCTGAGAGATGTTTGGAGATAAGTTTGCCTTGTTTATTCATATCACGTGTAATTAGACCTGTTTATAAGAACTGAAATTAATTTTGCCTCCAGGCTGTTGCCATTGTTGCTACATTTTGGCAGATTTAACCTCATATTCCTCTATATATATTATGATAACAGAAAATGAATTTTGAAACTTATATGAAAGAATGAAATGAAGAATGAAATATTGATGATATATATGTTTGGAGTTTTTTCAGACCAGTGATGATACGGACGGCTTAGGGTACTGTGTAGTCCCGGCTGTCTGTGTATGAGGTCTGTTTTCTCCTTTTTTGTGTATCTATTTATTTTCTGTCTTGTTTGATTTTCTTTTGATGAGATAGTGTGAATGAGGTTCTTCTGCTGAATCTTTCATACAGTACGTATTGGTAAGGGATTGGCTAGATGGTAGGCTTCAAAGGGTGATGGTAAACGGTACCCCCTCCAAAACGTCAGCAGTGATGAGTGGAGTACCTCAGGGCTCCGTCTTAGGGCCGATTCTATTCAATTTATTCATAGGAGATTTGACCCAAGGACTTAGAGGAAAAGTATCACTGTTTGCCGACGATGCCAAACTATGCAACATAGTTGGCAAAAGCAGTGTGCCTGACTTTATGACGCAGGACCTAAGACAGCTTGAACAGTGGTCATCAACTTGGCAGCTGGGCTTCAGTGCTAAAAAATGTAAAGTAATGCACCTAGGCAAAAAAAATCCGCACAGAACTTACACACTAAATGGTGAAACCTTGTCCAGGACCACGGTGGAACGTGATTTAGGAGTGATCATTAGCGACGATATGAAGGCTGCCAATCAAGTAGAGAAGGCTTCATCCAAGGCAAGACAAATGATGGGATGTATTCGTAGGGGTTTTGTCAGCAGAAAGCCTGAAGTCATAATGCCACTGTACAGATCCATGGTGAGACCTCATCTCGAGTATTGTGTTCAATTCTGGAGACCACACTACCGAAAAGATGTGTTGAGAATTGAGTCGGTTCAGCGAATGGCTACCAGGATGGTTTTGGGGCTCGGGGAACTCACGTATGAAGAAAGGTTGAGGAAACTGCGGATGTACTCACTGGAGGAGCGAAGAGAGAGAGGGGACATGATTGAGACCTTTAAGTATATTACTGGGCGTATAGAGGTGAAAGATGATATCTTCAGTCTTACAGGGCCCTCGGTAACCAGAGGACACTCGCTGAAAATCAGGGGAGGGAAAATTTCAGGGTGATGCTAGGAAGTACTTCTTCACTGAAAGGGTGGTAGATCATTGGAACGAGCTGCCTCAGCGGGTGATTGAGGCCAGCAGCGTGTTAGATTTCAAGAGAAAATGGGATATTCATGTGGGATCTCTAGGAGAGTAAGAATCAGGGAGTGGGTCATTGGTATGGGCAGACTCGATGGGCTATGGCCCTTTTCTGCCGTCAGTTTCTATGTTTCTATGTTACGTTTCTTTTTTGAATTTGAGGATGTTTTCTATACCAGGATTCAGTTCTACACATGTTCCAACAGTAGTTTACCAGTGTTTGTTGTTTTTACACTCCTGTTCGGAGTGTGTTATATACTGTTTTCAGTTGAAGTCTTCCTAGGTTCTGCTTGGCTATTCGACAGACTGGATTGCAAGAGGGGAAGCTATCCTGATATACAAGTTTGTTCTCAGTCTCCACCTGCTGGTAGCAGTGAGGTATATAACCCATTCGTAAGGACTATACTAGTCTACAGGCTAACAGAAATAAAGAAATTATCAGGTAAGAACCTAATTTCTCCTTTTCCATTTTCTGATTTAATGGCCATGTGCTAACGTTACTAGTACTCCATTCATCTAAGGAGCTATGAATTAATAATCTGTGATGATAATGATATATAACCACTTCCAATATCACAGCTCTGTTCTGGACTTCATGCCTTCAGAGATCGAAAATTCCAGTAGTAGTGATTCCTCCTGAGGAAGAGTGTGAAACTCGAGTGGGGGGGGGGGGGTCAGGGCTCTACAGATGGCATTCAATTATTTTAATTAGAGCACGTTTGAACACAAGCACTTTATACAGAGATCTATGGTCGCCAACAGTAAAATCAATAAGCCATCAACTAACTAGCCAACATATAAGATAAGTGATTTCTTTTATTTGTGTTTAAACTTTCATTCAGTAGTGTTGGTGTGGGTTCCAGTGAGTGGTAATGGGACAGTAAAGGCAGTTTGGTGTTATTACTGAACAGTTTGGTTTAAGGGTCTGAGCACTTTATTTATTAAATTATATATTTATACTTAGAGTTTAATTTAACTTAGGATAAAAGCCAGAGCTATGATATTGGAAGTGGTCATGTACTAACGTTGCCATTAGCACTTGGCTATTAACAAAAATGAGTATGTGAGCCCTTACTGCTACCTAATTTGTAGGCGGTAGAGACCAGATTCTATAAACAGCGCTGAGCAGCATCTACATCTATTGCTCAACGTGGTTGTCAATCAAAAAATGTCGTCATTTAAAGAATCACACCTAGCAGATCCTAAGAAGACTTGAGCATTGCTAGGTATCCTAGACATAGGCACCACTCCATTAATCCAGCTTTTCACCCGCCTAATTTGATGGTGCTATGTCAGATGCCTAACAATGCCTAAGTCAACCATGCCTATTCTCCGCCCATAACCATGCCTACTTTTAAACATAGGCGTCATTAGGCATCCTTAAGCAAGGGAGAGCACCTCCACTTAGGCATGCATCGCTAGGCATCCCAAAAGTTCGACACCAAACTTAAATTGATTAATATTATTTTTGATTGGCTGAAAACTGGCGTGGTCAATTACCATGCTGATTAAGCCAATTAAAAAATAAATATTGGACACGGATCCCAAACTTAGGCACCTAGCAGCACCTAATGAAGGCACCATATATAGAATTTCCCAGTAAGGGCTCACAAATTAATCCTGCACTAATCAATTAGTGCCAATGTTCCCTCTAAGGACCAAGTTGATGTGAGCAAAAATTTTTCTTTATGAGCAAAGATCTGAGGGGAAGATTCTCAAAACCCACCGTGCCTTTTAACAGTTGTCGCTAAACTGGTTCCAGCAGGTTTAGCATGGAAGTATTCTACCGGCCAATTCTCAAAAGGGCTCACCGTAATCTTTTCCAAGCTTCCTGACAGACTCCAACTCTGCCATGCAAATGTATTACAACAAGGTCATTAATATTTAAATGAGCACTCTGGGTGATTCTCTATTATTGTAGGGTGATTCTCTAACCTTGCTGTCCTACATTTATGGGCAAAATTTTCCAGTAGGTCTGAGCTATTGTAGCCTTTCTGATCAGTGTCTGAGCGCTGATTGGCTCAGGCATTGACAGGAAAATAAGGCTTTTGACAGCTCAGACCTGCCAGAAATTTTGCCCCATCCCCTCGACAACGCTCGACACTCCTGATAGAAGGGATGCCCACTTCCTCCTTACATTAGTGATTCCCAGCACCCGACAAACCCCCGCCCCAGCAGTATCCTCTACATACATTGGTTGCAGCAAGCAGTCACTTATCTCATTGAAGGTGTATTCAACAAGAAGAGTGGCCTCCTTTTGGATGGAAGCACATGAACTCCACCCAAGGAGATTTGTAGATCAGCAACCTAGTCCTCCCTTCATACCTTTACTAAATTCTACAGGGTGGACATAACAGCTTAGGAGAATGCCACTTTTAGGTCATTAGTATTATGTGCAAGCTCATCTATCTGTAAGGTTGACACTATCCCATCCCAGAGTTTGGGGACTGCTTAGGTACGTCCCTCTGGTTCAGCATACCATTCCTATTGAACTGAAAAAAGAGATTAGATTCTTAGCTTGATAATATATTTTCTAGTATTTTATTTATTTAAAAAATTTATGTACCGTTTAACACTAAACGGTTTACAAAATTTACATACACAGTATTTAAAATGAACACATAATAAAAACAAGCAAATAGTTAAAAAATTATGATAAAATAAACAAAAACAATCATCAAGAGATACCATAATGTGCGTAAAAAGGTCATGAATAGTTCATCAACTTTGTCATAAATACCTAAAAAAAGACATCAACAAATAGCTGCATCTTTAGTAATTTAGTAGATAGAGTTAGTATGCTGAACACCCAGCGTTTTAGCTGATGTTCCTGCTTCCTGACTCAAGCTTAATGGTTGGCTCCATAGCTCAGATTTCACTGTCAGTCAGACTATTGGATTAGGAAGAGACTGTATATAGGATTACAAGGGAGGAATAATTGAGCTCCATAAATGTTCAGGCTGTTTACATTTCGTGCTTGACTTGTATTTTATTGAATTCAGTGATCCTTTGTGTTATCCGCATTACTGTTTCCTCAATGATTGTTTTAACTTCGTCTGAGCAGATCAGCAACCTGTTTTCGGGGAATTCCCTGTATCCCTCCTTCTATCTTTTTCTGTAGGGCTGTCACCAGCTTTGGCAAGAACTGAAAAGGGCAGCAGAGACCATGGAGAAGGAGGAGGAGTTGAAAAGCTGTGATTAACTTCTTCTGCAGTATACTCGTGAGCACAGATTGATATCCCTAAGGTTTAGCATAGCATCCCTATCTACTGGAAAAGACATTATCAAGGTTAGAACCTAATCTCTTTTTAGGATTGACCTTCACCATTCAAGAGCTGCTAAATTATTAAATTGTCAATATCGTTATTAGAGGCTAGTATTATAAGTAAAACCTTTTTATGTTTGCAGATGGTTACTGTTCTTTCTTCTGTTTGAGGAACTGTTTGCCATATATTCACCTTACAGTCACAGCTTGGAACTTGTTGGATCTGTTCCAGAGGCTACAGATTGATTTACCCTACTGAAGTTGAATTTTAAACTGCCAGAAAGTTATGGAGGAATAGTGCAATTACATGAAATCACCTTATTGTAAATTTGCAGAAAAGGGACAAGGTTGCAATGCTGGTTTTCACTATATAGGGGCACTAATATAGAACCTCAGGAAGAAGTGCAGAAGCACTAGAACCTCAGGAAAGATTATTGCCAATGTGGAGCAGCTGGAGCCATGTGAAACTGCATTGAAAGGAGACACTGACATAAATAGTTTCCAGGAGAACTGCAAAACAGTGGGAACAGTTGCAAAACTGAAGAACATCATAAGAGTTAAGTGAGGTTTGAAGGGAGATTTCAGCGTTATGAAAGGATGTTTGGGGAAGATTGAGTGATTAGGTGGTGAAATAGTGAGGGCATCAGGGAGGAGAGATAGGCAAGGGCCCACTAGTTCAAATTTTTCTGGGTTTTAAATAGTGAATAGCAGGAGAAAAAAAACACTCTTTGCTATAATTTTTATAGCAGTGTATGACTTATTAGAAATCCTTTTCAAAATGAAATCAGTGCACTTTTTGTTGTAATTTCTGCATTCTATTATAGCGTTAATTTAAAAAGTGACATAGAATTAATCTCTGTTGCGGCTTTAAGTATTTGTGTTCTGATTTTTTTTGTAGTGAGCTATTAATTATTGTGTTAATAGTTCATCTGTGATGACCTTCATCCTGCAATTCAAAAACTGGTATTTCTGAGGAAACCTTGATAAAATCTACTAGATGGGTGGCTATCATGTCTATAATACAAATGAAATTATAACTAAAGAATCATCCTAAGTCTCCAACATTGTTTGACAAGAAACTGCACCCTTCCTGTTTTTGATGAAGCATGAACTATTGTGGAATAGATTTAGGAAATAGCTTCCTAGCATCTATGTATTTTATAAATAAAACATTGAAGGGTGAGGTGCTTGCTTCCTTTAGCTTTAAACAAATTGTTTCCTGTGTTTTTTTTGCTTGTATGAGTGTGAAGATTTCTGAGAGGATTGCTGCACATCTTTTGGAATTTGTGTACTTCAAATAATGGGTACTTAGATGTTAAAGATTTTGTTGAGAATACATATGCACGCTTTTTGAAAAACTAAACATTTTTAAGTTTATTTCTGACGGGAGCAATTTCCTAAAAGGGTCCCAGAAACATTTCAAAAAGGTACCTATTTTATAAAGACAATATAAGCACTTATTTGCTTTTATAAAACAGGTTTTCAGAGCTATCCCGATAAGTTGATAAATAGTATCACACAAATTTACATCTGTTCTAAGGCAGTTGCAGATATGGAGGCTTAGATTACCCAACTACACCCCTAGGAATACTTACAAGAAAAACCAGGTACTACCTTGGATGCACCTACTTTTTACATGTGTATTCCACCACACAGTTTTATAATAGCTGTTTTCCATGTGTAAATCAGGCTTTATTTGTAGAAAACACTTTATAAAATGAACATACAGTAGAACCCAATTTATAAGCTGGTGATTAGGTAGTCAAAGCACATATGTTACTCCTATTTTATAAAGGCAACATATGTACTTCCTGAGCACATAAAATATTGTTCTGCATTCTAAGTTATTTATAAAAATTATTTCCATGATACCCATCATTGCTCCAGAAATTGATAATAGTATTCAAACTTTACCTTGTAAACAGCTATAAATTGTTAGCTGTAAAAGCAATAATCTATATTGAATCTTTTATCCTCAGTTATTGTTTTAACACTTTTGTACATTATGGGGCTCATAATCAAAAAAAATAAAAATGTCTAAAAACCCGCCTAAAATCTGTACTTGGACAATCAAAAAGACTGGTCGTCCAAGTGCCAATTATTGAAATGGGTTTTAGACATATCTAAAAATGACTTAGGCCTTCACAGTGCTCCTGTACGCCCAGAGTGAAAAGGGGTGTTTTTGAAGGAGGGTTAGGGCGGGATGTGGGCCAACCTAGACTTAGTCGAATTGCAAGTATAACCGAAAGTTTAACGAGACTGCCTAGACGGAACTTATACGTAGTGACTTAAGTGATCTAAAAACAGATCTAAATGCCCCGAAAGTATCCAAAGTGATCAGATAACCACTGCAGACACAAAGTACAGACCCCCACACACTCCCCCAGTGATCAATGATCCCCCCCCACTGCCATAAAAATCTGAATAAAAACATACCTACCTACCTGCAGAACATCAGCACCTGGTATAGAAAAGCCTAGTAGAGATACTTTAAGTAGAGGTACCTTAAGTAGAGGTGGCTTAAGTAGTCTGGGGGTGGGCTAGTGAATCATAGAGAGGAGGATCCAGGCCCATAAGCCACTCTAACCACTGCATTCATGGTGAAACATGTGCACCCACCAAACCCCCCCCCCCAAAACCCTATTGTACTGCCATATAGGTGCCACCTGCAGCCATAAGGGTTATTGGGGTGATATACACGTGGATATAGTAGGTTTTGGGGGTGTTTGGAGGGCTCACCATGTCCTATAAGGGAGTTGTGGTGAGATGTTTGTGGCACCCTTTTTGTGAATTTCGCAGCAGTGCCCTGTAAGGTGCCTCACTGCTCTGTTGCCATGCCTGGGTGGCCAGGCCATCACTTTGCTGGCCCCTCCCACGTCCAAAAGGTATTGTTCTAGGCGTTTTTAACTTGGATTAATTTTTGGACGAAAATGGGGTATAAAGATAGACGACTTAGCAGTCTGGACGATCAAGCAGCTAGACGTATAACTAGATGATTCTCAAAAAAAAAATATTTTGGATGTATTTTTTGAGAATGGCACCCCCCACCCCAATAACATCCCTGGGAAGAGGGATGCCCACTTCATCCTGCCGGGGATATTGGGAATATTGGGAGGGGGGTTGCTGGCAGGAGAGAGTGGGCATCCCTTCTACCGGGGATTATTTCATGGTATTTTCTCTTGCTGGGGATTGTTTAAGGGAATGTGGCAGGAGGGATTGGGCATCCCTCCTGCTGCAGACAGTGTGTGTGGGAGTTTGGTGGTGGTAGCAGGAGGCAGTGGGCATCCCTTTTGCTGGCCAACTTGCGGTGGAGTTTCCCTGCCGCTGCCGCTCAATTGATCGTGACAGGGAGATTCCCTTGTGATGAGCTCAACAGCAACGCGATACTCTAAATGGTGTCTGTGACATGGGCGCCAGTTAGAGAATCAGGGTGGTTAGGCGTCTTGTCCGTTAGGATTCTATATAGGACGCCTATGTGCGATTCTCAAAAGTCGCTTAGGTGGCTGCTGAGACCGGGCCCTTAATGCACCCAACTCATAGCATTCTGTGTTTTGCATGTACAGTAATTGTGCAATCTTTCCATGCCCTGCCCACATGCATGCCCCCTAG
Source organism: Geotrypetes seraphini (assembly GCF_902459505.1). Taxonomy (NCBI): domain Eukaryota; kingdom Metazoa; phylum Chordata; class Amphibia; order Gymnophiona; family Dermophiidae; genus Geotrypetes; species Geotrypetes seraphini. Next base: position 63,000,976 of record NC_047092.1, read on the forward strand.
CAGGCAGTACCCCCATCCATTTTAGCTTCAAATGTTAGGCACCAAACTGGTACACAGTTTGTGTCGGACTATGGAGAATCAGGGGGAATGTGTGCACCCTTATTGTACTTTAGTTAGTAAAAGGGCCCCTATGCTTATTTAGATATAGCTATCTATTCAGATTTGAGCGCAGGATTTCATTTGTATGATGTAAATTTAAACAGTCAATTCTGATTCTTATACTAAATAAGTCACAAATAGATCTTTTGGGCAAGATTACTAGTAGGTTTCTGCTTTTATCAAAGGTATTTAAAAAAAAAAACCAGCCTGTTAAAAGGTATTCAGTAAAACTAGTTTTTCAATAAAAAAAGGAAGAGAATAGTGTATTACAAGGGTAAAACAGCAGTCCTGGATTAGTGAGAAGATAAGTTAATCTATGAAGTAACATTATCCTCATCCAGCACATCTGTTGCAGGGAGGCCCATGAAATCCAGGCCACACACACACTGATCCCTAGGGACTTGTAGTTGGTGTTAGAATGCTGTTATTATGTGGCTCGATTGGTTTAGTAAGGAATTATCTTCATTAAGGCCATGAAACATAATAGTTTTGCTTTACCCGCTTGGGGCTTTGTGTACTTAGTGAAAGATAGATTTGTTAAACCAGTTATAATGTTTTCTTTTACTTGCCAGGATCTAGCATTATGTGGATTGTGCTACTATATAAATTGGATTATTATAATATCATATATTTATGGTTTATTAGAGGTGGAGGGCAGAAATAACCACAAATTATAGAATGTCAATTGCGCATGTAACTTAATAATGAGTAGTATTAACAAGCAATAACTGGTGTTAATTGGTACTAACAATTAAACTTGTAACGGCCCTTAATTAATATCTGTGCGCTCAAATTCCAGAGTGTGCAATGCCAAAGTAAAGGTATTGGCAGGTCAGTGGCATCAAGCAGTTATGCACTGGGTTATAGAATACTAGCATTTTCACACCTAACTGCGTACAGTTTGGCACAAGTCATTGAACTAGCATAAATGCTCATGCTTAAAGTAAAATGCGCACAACTGCTTTTTTTAGAATTTGTGCTTGCACTTGTCATCCCGGTGCCTAACTATAGGAATGGCTACCACAAAATTATAAAATGTGGATAATGGTCAGCTGTAGGGAAATGTGAAATGTAGCCAGTGAGAAAAGTTTTGATTATTGCCCCCCTTAAGTGGGATGCAGCGTGTTTAGATTTACTCTTTTTGTTCTGTTTGGCTATCACAATTATAGTAGCATTTAAGTTCTCTCAAGCAGGGACTGTCTCTTGCATGTTAATGTGTAGCGCTGCATTCATCTAATAGCGCTATAGAAATAAGTAGTAGTTTTAGGATGCAATATGATCTTCCCAATATTTGCTTTTGTTAAAACTAGAAAGATGAAAGTTTTAACCTCTTTAAAAAGAAATCAATCCATCTCCCCATAGCTATGCCTCTCTAAGCATCTTCTAGCTTCACAAAGATGCTTAGAGAAACATAGTTATGGGGAAATGGCCATAGTATCACCATGGGCACGTTCACTCATATGATATCTTATTGTCAAAATATTTATCTGTTTTCAGAGCAGATTTGGCTACAATGAAAAAACTATTTAATAAGTAATGTCTAGTATTTTGTATGTTGTCTAGCTCAATTAAAAGCCTATACGAGAGTTATTTGATCTGCTAGAGCAGGGGTGTCTAACCTGCGGCCCCATGAAGTATTTTGTGCGGCCCCGGTCGAGGGTGATGCAGTGTTTTCCTCTGCTGCCCCCGGGTGTTTACCGTCTTGCAGGCTCTCTCCTCTGTCTTGCTGCAGGGTTTGCGTGGCCCAGAAACATTTTTTTCGGCCAATGTGGCCCAGGGAAGCCAAAAGGTTGGACATCCCTGTGCTAGAGTCTCCATGGTGATTCAGCTGATCCTTAACGATGGGAAAGATAGTATAATTCTGAGCTGTCAGTTTTGGTGAAGCTGTGCATTCATAATCCAAAAGCTGGTTAGCTGCTGCTAAGAAATCAAAGAAGGTCCAAGTTCCTAAAGCTATGCAGATAATAGATGATTGTGTTTATTTTCTTTAGTGACTTGATCATTTCTTTTGTGGTCCCTGATCTCTGTCTTACTTTGGAATTTGTAGAGTTCAGACATTTAGGCCTAGATACACTAAAGTCAGCGATCGTTGCTAAACCTGTTTTCATAGGTTTAGCAACGATCGCTGCTAACCGATCTGATTCACTAAACGGCCCGCCGTGTGTTTTTCCCTTCAATCGCCCATTTTCCGATCCGGCCATGCAAATTAGTAAAACCCCATGCAAAATAGCCAAGCGATTGATTCACTTACATTGCTTGGCTATTTAGCATCGGGTTTACTGATCCTAAAACCCAATTGCTGTAGACCTGTTAGTAACTGTGTTACCGATAGGTCTGCCTGCTTTTTTTTTTTTCTTTTTTCAATGCCACAGATATTGTGCATGTATTACACATGCAAAATATTTTTATTCATTCAATTTTCTATACCGTTCTCACAGAGGAGCTCAGAACGGTTTACATGCATTTATTCAGGTACTCACCCTCTCTGTCCCGGTGAGCTCACAATCTATCTAACATACCTGGGGCAATGGGGGAGGGGATTAAGTGACTTGCCCAGGGTCACAAGGAGCAGCGTGGGTTTGAACCCACAACCTCAGGGTGCTGAGTCTATAGATTTAACCAATGCGCCACACTCTGTCCCATTAAAAAAAAAAATTACCCACTGCTTCTGAAGGTCCTTCACAATGACTCCCAACAACCACGTCTCCACCCCCCTGACAATTGCGGCGACCCACCCAAACCCCCAAAAGATGGCAGGAGGGATGCCCACTCCCTCATGCCCCCAAAGGCGCCCAAAAGGTCAAGGACCACCTAAACCGTGCATGTTTCGGAGCTCACAGAACTGCCAGTTTTCTAGTTTTCCATGGAGCCAAAAAGCCTTTTTTTTCCAATTTCTCTCACCACATTTTATAGATATATTTCATAAGCGTTTTTTAGCTACACACTTCTTGTGCATTTCTAATGTATGTCAGTTTTCTGAGTACATTTTGTGCCTTATTATTAAAACTTTAAATTTTGATTTGTAGTCTTTTTCTTTTGGACCTTCTGGCCTTCACCAGCCTGTCTGCAGCCTGGGCGCATTGAGTCCTTTTGTGGTTTCCTAATACTCAACCTTCCCAGAACCTTTGATCTTTTGGCCTTACCTCTGCAGATTTTTTCCTTCATGTCTATAGCTCTTAGCAGCTTCAGGCGGTGTGATAAGTGTAATAGGACCATCTCTGGTACAGATCCGCATAATTTGTGTGTTCAGTGCCTTGGTCCTCAACACCAGAATTTTTCATGCCCACTCTGTTCTAAATTAAAGAGGAGGTCACTAAGGGCTAGATTCACTAAGCAAACCGACATGTACCGATCGGTTTGCAAGCCCTTTGTGACCCAATTTCCCCCAACACGATTCACTAACCTGTGTAGCGATCCTCTTCTGATCCACGCATGTAAATTAGGGGAACTGCATGCAAAATAGGTAGGGACGCAATTCACTAACCATAATTTCAAATCCAACTGGGCTCGGAAAAAGCAACTGCTGGGGACCAGTCACAAATGTCTTTCCTACTCTCCTGCTCCATAGAAGCCCAGCTCACAGCCCTGCTCTCTGCCGGCCCAAATCTCTCCTGCCTGCCGCCCCAATGTTCTTCCCTGGATCTTTCCCCGAATCGCCGCTCTGCCCACATCTATCCCACCAGCTTGCCCCGACTCTCTCTGCCTCCCCTGACTTTCCTGCTCTCTGCCGCCCTTTCCCGCAGTGCAAGCCCATGGTTTTAAAGTGGGCCTGCACTGCAGGGAACGGCGGCAGAGAGCTCCCCCCCCCCCCGGATCAACCCCAACCGTCCCTCTGGCCCCACCGCCTAACCCACGACCTGCCCACCCCTGGTTGAGCCAGGCGGCCAGGCCTGGCCCAGCCCAGCCCCACCACCTACTCCTTAGGCCTCCCCGATCCACATCTTTGGGAGAAGGAGGAAGCGCAAAGTGGTAAATGTGATAACTAATGCACAAACCAGTGTGCTAATAGTGCAAAATGTGGTGTAATAACAAAAATAAATACAGAAATTTTTAGGGCTATCTCTGGCCCCCATCCAAGGGTACAGGAGCATCCAAAATCAGCCAAGCAGGCATAGACACGAGCTAAACAGTCTACTAGAGGTACTTAGCTTCTCCGTAGTAAAGTAGATGTAGTCAGTCAAGATTAAGCTCACCCAACAGGGCGAAACCCCCTTCCTCAGGAACCGGCTAATCTGTCACTAATAGATCTCGAACACCAGCCAAAGATGAAAGCAAAGTTGATAATGGCGCTGAGCTGAGCGGAACGCCTCCACTAATTTAACTGCAGTGCGTGTGATATCACATGTTATTCAGTCACAAGGGTTTGACCCGGAAGATTCAAAAACTCTGCAAAAAATGCTTCAAAGAAGTAGTCCATACAGAATTGTAATCCACACCAGAAAAGGAAAAAGAAGGGGAAGAAAAAATACACAATTAGTTCTGAAATATTACTAGTCATCACACTCAACCGAAGGAATAGTTAAATAGCAAATGCCACTTGATATACTCATTGAGCCCCAATGGATGCAAAGATTGGAGCTCAAAAATCCAGTACTGTTCTCTCCGCTGTAAAAAAAATCAGTTTGAGTCACCATCGAAGTCCTCTGGAACCTGCTCAATAATGTTCCATCATAGATTTGTAAAAGAGTGCTGATATTGTACACAATGGGGGACGAACTCATGGACTGAGTATTGATCCTACTCCTATGTTCGGTGAGGCGAATTTTAATAGTTCTTTGGGTGCGCCTCACATACAACAACTGGCACGGACAGCTGATGACATAGATAACCTATGTAGATTTACAATGAGTGTTGACCTTAAGAGGATTCGCTTTGTGAGTGCAGAGGTGTACCCATTCCTCCCATTCAGTGGTGGCCACTTAACCCTCCATTGCCTCAGACTTAAACTTAGATTGTAAGCCCTCTTGAGACAATACAGGTACTTTTTTACCTGAATGTAGCTCACCTTGAAAGCCAATTAAACAGTTCATTTAAGTTCTTTGCAGAAATTGGCATGGCACTTAATGGTGCATACATGAAAAGAGGGTGGGGTTTGGGCATGAAAAGTGTTAGATGCCTGCATTAGGCAACAGTATTTTAGGCCAGGAAAACTCTGGTCTAATATACTGGCACCTAATTCAATTTCTAGTGCAATTTGTCTAGTGGTCCTGAAACAGTAGGGTTCTATATCTCAACTTGCAAGTTGCTTGCAGAAAACTCTCAATCCATGTTTTCAATTTTACCTCCTTCCCAGGGAGCTGCTCCTGCCCACTCAGATTGTTTGTTTTCTGAAAGTAAATTGCTCAGAAGTGATTCTGATCTGCTTTGTGGCTTTATTATTTTCAGGTATTTTTTCTCAAATGTTTGGAGGCTCATACCCAGAGGTTCCCACTTGTTGGGTCCTCTGCTTGGGAGAAGATGCAGACCCATGTGGCGAAAATCTGCTGCTAAACAGGATCATCCATTGTGAACACTTTGCTAACCAGCCTGCTTTTATATTTTTTGAGCTTAGGAGCAGTCCCATGTATAGCTGCTCGCATCCCAGATTTACTCAGGAGCTTGTATGGCTCCTTTCCAGCTCAGCCGGGACTAGCAGTGGGCTAGCTGTGTGGTCCTTCCCATTTTTGCAGTGTGGTCTGTCAGGGGTTGATGCTTATTCCGACCTGAGTCCGACTGGCAAGCAGAAGACTAGGTTTATCCAGTGAGTCTGTGAGGCAGTTTTCTTCTCCATTAATTCCAGCTGAAATCCTATGCTGAAGCAGGCAAACACTGCATGGCACAGTGAGTAAGGCTGTTGTAGCCTATGGGAAAAGTGTGTGGGGGGGGGGCAAAAAGTTGAATTTAAAGGTTTCTGACCACAGAGCAGAGGTCCCCCACCTCTAAAAACCCCTTTCCCTGTGGGGGATTTTTCCCTTCAGGGCAGTCTCCATGGGCCATTTTTGGTATGATTTTCCTGGCAACTACCATCTTTTATTTTAAACAATCTTTTTTTTCTGTTGCCTCCATCTGCCTAAAAACCGCTCGATTTTGTTTAAAATCATCAGGGTTGGATTCTTCTATGTCATGCCAGGTATGTGCTGGATGCCCTGCAGAGGAGTGTTCATGCCACTCGTGTGATGGAGCATGTGGGGTAGGGGCAGGAACCTTAGGCTCAGCCTCTTCAAGTCCTCCAAGGCTGGAGATCCGCAGGAGGTGCACTCCCAGGGAAGAGACCCTTTCCAGGACTCTCCAAATATGTATTGACCTAGCACAGTCTTAAGGGTGCCGCAGAGCCCAGGAGGACTGGCGGGGGATTCCTTTTGGTGGTCTTCGAGACCAGTAAACACTACAGGAGAGGTTCTTGAAGATAGGAAGTGAGGTAAAATGAACAACTCAAACAGTGTGCAATCCTCACTCAGCAGGATAAACCATTCAAAACAGAACAGACCAACTAGTGACGTTCTTCAATTTTCTTTATTCAAAAACTTTTCTTTTTTCTTATCATTCTTGCTCCAATGCTCAAATGCCCGACGGGACCCGTTTCGCCAAACTGGCTTTATCAAGGGTTCCAGCAAGGAGCACTTAATTTGGCTTCCTCTTGCAGCCGAGGCAGGAGCAATTGATAAGAAAAAAGAAAAGTTTTTGAATAAAGAAAATTGAAGAACGTCACAAGTTGGTCTGTTCTGTTTTGAATGGTTTATCCTGCTGAGTGAGGATTGCACACTTTGAGGGGTCTTCGAGACCCCCAGTACAAGGCTTCACAATGGGTTTTGTGAGCCTTATGTGGAATGCCTTTTTGAAATGCCAAGGGACCTCAGTGTACATTAATGGCGGTGGCACAGGGGTTCTCCCCTCAGCATGCACTCCGACAAGATGAGGTTGCAGATCTGGACCAGGAGGTTAAGTCGTTGACTGAGAGGATGGAAAGTTGGGTTCCATGTCACTTTTATCCCAGGATGAAGTTTCTCCAGCAGAGTCTGCTTTCGTGCATGATGACAACGGTCAAGAGGTGGTAGTATCCTTAGAACAGTAGGAAGACCCCCGTGGTGTACTGGCTGTTCGAGGCCTCTGCATGTTAGAATATTATTTCTATCTTGCTGAAAGAGTTAAAGATGGAAGTTCCTCTAGCTCCCTCTTCTCAGTGCTCAGTTATGAAAAAGTCTGTGGCTCCAACCGTATTTTTTTTTCCTCGCATCACTAAGCTGGTCACTGACTACTGGGAGTCACCAGAGGGATCTCTTCAAGTGGCTAAAACTATGCAAGCTGTATCTGATGGCACCAGATTTCTAACAGCTGTTTGTCCAAGCTCAGCTTTTGGGCAACCTTCAGTTGAGATGAGTTTCCAGACAATAGTAAAACAGTAGTATTGAAAATATTATATCTCAAAGGTTAGTGGAGACCTAGGGCTCCTTTTACGAAGGTGCGCTAGCGGTTTTAGCGCACACACCGGATTAGTGCGCGCTAGTCGAAAATCTATCACCTGCTCAAAAGGAGGTGGTAGTGGCTAGCACGCGGGACAATTTAGCGTGCGCTATTCCACACGTTAAGGCCCTAGTACGGCTTTGTAAAACGAGCCCCTAGTTTTCTGAGTTCTATCCAGATACATTTAGTTACTATTTTCTTTTATCAATGTGACTTTTAAATTTTAATCTCCAAATGTGTAATGATTGTTAACTTGTGACATTTAATGTAACTCACTTTGAATATTGTATGGTAAAGGCGGGCTAAAAATGTTTAAATTACATTGGTGGAAGAAGAATATAGGTATGGTTTCCATTCTACTTGGTCTTGTAAAGTACTTCAACTGTAGTTCCAGTATACTAATATTTTCAAAATTTTTGTCTTAAATCCTTGGCAACCAGACACAACCAGACAACTAAAAATTCCATCCTAGCATTTGGGATGATATGCCCAAATGAGTTCTTTTTTTTTATTTGCCACCACCTTCACTTTGCTGCTTTTCTTTAGTCTGCACTGTGCAACTCTGCTCAAGTTTGAGAAATGTAATGCAGAAATTAATGTTCTCTCACGGACTCTCCAAGGAGCTATTACTGCTTCTACTATTACATATTTCTGTAGTGCTGTCTACAAACATGTAAGAGATGTACCCTGCTCAACAGAGCTTAATCATTCCCAAAAAATTAAACTTCATCCCTTATTTGTCTTAAATAGATTGTAAACTCTGTCTGGGGAGACTTGCCAAATGGGGGAGAGTTGTTACTACCCTAATTCAGTTTTTAGACTGAACCTTATCAATAGTGATCCATGGCTAGCTTCATCACACAGTTCCTATGACTCTTTCAAGTGAGGTTCAGTGTCACCTTGATCAAGGAGGGTGTCATCTCCAAATTATTTTGAATTTCAGTACTGCTCAGTTTGCCGCTGTGGACCACTTAAGTTTTTGATAATTAGGCTTCTGTGAACAGATGAATAAGTGTATGTGTGTATGGAAGATTCCAGAGAGAACTTGTCTAATTCATGAGAATCCTCTTACCATCCCCCTCTTAAGATTACCAGATTTTCCGACGTACAAATCCAGACACATGGCCCCTCCCCATTCTGCCCCCATGCTGCCTTGTTCCGATATGGCCCTGCCCCCACAAAACCTCATCTGTTCCGACCTCTGGGCTATCTGTGGAGGGCCTCCGAGCATGCACGGATGCGTGTGACATCATCGGCGCATGCTCAGAGGCCCTCCAGATGCAGCTGTAGGTCAGGGCTTTGCAAAACCTGGACAAACTACCGGGTTTTGGAAAGTCCATTCGGGCACCCAGACAGTCCTCTAAAAAGAGGAAATCACACACACGACGAGTTGGCTTAACTTATTTTATGCAATTGCTTTTACTTTTAGATGCTATCAGTGTTCGTTTTAGTAACTTGAATTCACGTTTGGATACAATAGCATCGTGGATGGCATTAACCTTTTCCTATCATGTGTCCCGGATGACGGAACATTCCAAAAATGACATAGACAGTGGATAAACAGTCTGTATGGACTAATAAAGAGCCAGGAACACAAAATATTTGAGTTTACAGACTTATGACTTATTTACATTATGTTTACAATAGCCGTAAATGATAACGGTGAATAATACAAAACTTTGCTAAAATAATTACGATTGGAACCAGCATAACGTAAAATTTATTACGATAGGAAAAGGTTAAATGAACAAGCTGAATGAAAGGAATGTAGAAAAAAATTATGACAGGAACAGCTGCATTGTACATACTAAGATCTTAATTTTGAGTCCATCGGGGACACAAATTAAATTGTCATGTAGACTTATTTGATTTGACAGACTGAACCTTATAATCTAATAGGCCAGTGAAATTAAAAATTGACATGGAAGGATAATAATAATCCTTTCAATTTAAAATGACAGCTGTTTATGGGAAGTTTCTTTGTTTTCACTGGGAGATCCAATAATTACATGTATTTTATCTGTTTGTACTCAGTGCCTGCTAGTTTTTTTGAACTTTTGTTTGAGTTCCTTGAATGTATAAGAGACAGTCTGCCCAACAGAGCTAATCCTTAGAACATTGGTCTGTGATTCAAGAAGTCTTGAGACCTTGAGGGTGGAGGAGCTTGGTCATTAACTGTATAACTTTGGACAAGTCATGTTATCTCCCTGTACCTTCAGGACCAACTTCAAAATGAAGACTATTATATTAAGCCAGGACAAGCAGGCAGCATATTTTCACATATGGGTAACGTCATCCACGGAGCCCCGGAACAGACAGCCGCTGAAGTGCACGTACACTTTAAGAACTTTAGAAAGTTTGCAACTGACCGCTCTGCGTGAGTGCCTACCCGCCTGACGTAGGCGCACAGCTCCTCAGTTCTTAGTTTTCTGTGGAGCTAAGAAGTCGTGTCTTTTGAGCATTGTTCAATTTTTGCCTTTGCCTTCCTGCTCATGCATATTTTTTCTACGTATTCTACTTACGTATTCTTTCTGCGTATTTGTTCTACGTGTTTTAAATTTTAACACCGTTGGGAATTTTTGATTCTCGCTGTTTTACTTACCTCACGGGCTTCGCCTTCTGAGGTCCTTTTCTTTCCTCAGCCATTGAATTCAACTTGGCTGAGGTGGTTTTTCCGTCAAAGTCCCACCCATTAACGGGGTTTAAAAAGTGTGACAGGTGCCAATGCTCAATTTCAATCACCAATTCTCACAATTGGTGTATACAGTGCCTTGGCCCAGAGCATCGCAAAAGTTGTTCGGTGTCAGCATGGAGGGAGCTGAGCCATCGCATGCATTGATATCCAAGCCTCCAGCAACGGTGCACATGCATTGACTCCGGTGTCGCAGACTATTGCTCCTTCTGGTAAGCCAGCTAAAAAGCCACCAGCTTCCCAGTCAGGGTCACAGCCTAAACCCAAACCATTCACTTCCAGTCCCTATAAGCTGCTGCCTTCCTATCAAAGGCATTTTTCAGCAAAACAATCTGCTACTCCCAGACCACAGCAGAGGAAACAAAAGCAATAGCGCCCTTAGAAAACTCAGGTGTCTGCTCCTTCTAAATTCACTCAGTCTTTTTGACCAGTTACTCGAGATCATAGCTTCAGTTCCTTCTCTTCCTCTTCCAATCGGAGATCGTCTTCAACTTTATTTTCATCGTTGGGAGTTGATCACCTCTGACCTCTGAACACCATTCGAGAAGGTTACTCTCTTTATTTTCTCACCGTCCCTCCAGATCATCCTCCAAGAGTCTCCTTCAAACCCTCTCCAGCCTTCCCTTCAGGAGATAGATTCCCTACTTCTCCTCAATGCCATTGAGGAGGTTCCTCTGGAACAGTAGAACAGGGGGTTTTACTCCCGCTACTTCCTTGTCCCAAAAAAGATGGGAGGTCTTCGACCAATATAGGGTCTCAGGGCTCTCAACAAATTCCTTGTCAAGTAAAAGTTTTGAATGTTATCTCTGGTATCTTTATATCCTCTCCTGGATTACAACGATTGGCTATGCTCTCTGGATCTCAAGGACACTTACACTCACATTCCAATTCATCCAGCATTCAGGAAGTTCCTCAGATTTCAAGTGGTCCATCACCACAAGGTTATACCATCAATACAAGGTTATACCTTTCTATCTGGCATCCTCTCCCAGAGTTTTTACGAAGTGCCTGGTGGTAGTGGCAGCAGCCTTGAGATCTCAGGGCCTTCAAGTGTTTCCCTATCTAGACTGGCTCATCAAGGATCCTTCATCTCAGGGTGTGCTCTTAGCACAACAGACTATATTATTTCTTCAGAATGTGGGATTCGAGCTCAACTTACCCAAATCTCAACATCAGACATCTCAAAAGCTCCAGTTTATTGGAACCCTACTCAATACCATTCAACTCAGGGCATTTCTTCCTCAACAGCATCAAGATACCCTAATTCAACTCTGCCATCAAGTTGCCCAACTTCAGTCACTCTCAGCAAGGTGCATGATGGTTCTTCTAGGACACATGGCCTCTACAGTCCATGTGACTCCCATTGCGAGGCTTCACCTACGAATCCCTCAACGCTCTATGGCCTCACAGGGGTCACAGGTTTTTGACCCACTTTCTCAACATATTCCAGTCACCTCGTCTCTTCGACGATCACTACAGTGGTGGATGCACTCTTCCAATCTTTCCAGAGGGTTGCTCTTTCAAACGCATCCTCATCAGAAAGTCCTGTCCTATGCTTGGGGAGCTCACCTGGATGGTCTACGCACTCAAGGTCTCTGGTCCATCAGGGATCAACACCATCATATAAATCCCTTGAGGCTTTTCAGCATCTTCTACAAGGTCAAGTTCTCCTTGTCCAGGTGGCCATGTAAACAAGTAAGGAGAAACGGGGGTCTCTCCTTTGTCAAGAGGCTCAAAAGATTTGGAATTGGACGATTCCTTGTAACCTTTTCCTCAAAGCTGTCTACATTCAAGGGGAACAGAATTCTTTAGCAGACAAGCTCTGCCGCATTCTTCATCCTCCTGAATGGACACTGAACTCAGCAGCTCTCCATTCCGTCTTCTCTCAATGGGGGACTCCTCAGATAGACCTGTTTGCGTCTCCCCACAATCACAAGCTACACCTCTTTTGCTCCAGGCTGTATTCTCATCGCCTAGAAGTGGACGCTTTTTTCCTGGATTGGACGCACAAGTTTCTCTATGCATTTCCACCCATTTCTCTTCTTCTCAAAATGCTTGTCAAGCTCAAGCAGGAGTCTGCCACCATGATTCTGATAGCTTCTCAGTGACCCAGACAACCATGGTTCTTCCTTCTACTTCAACTCAGTACTAAGGAGCCAATATCTCTGCCAATTTTTTCATCTCTTCTCACGCATAGTCAAGGATCTCTTCTACACCTCAGCCTTCAGTCTTTACACCTAACAACTTGGTATCTCTCAGGGTGAGTTCAACTAATCTACAATTCTCTCAGCCTGTCAGAGACATCTTAGATGCTTCCAGAATACCGGCCACACGACAGTGTTATACTCAGAAATAGACCCAGTTTTCTGCTTGGTGCTTACTTCATCACCAGGATCTGAAATCTACATCTGTTTCCTCAGTTTTGGATTATCTCCTTCATTTGTCTGACTCTGGCCTCAAATCCACTTCCATTAGAGTCCATCTCAGTGCAATTGCTGCTTTTCATCAACCAGTGGATGGAAAACCTCTCGCTATGCATCCTGTGGTTTCCTGATTCATGAAAGGACTTTTCAATGTCAAATCACCCCTCAAACCACCTCCAGTAGTTTGGAACCTTAATGTGATACTTGCTAGATTGATGAAGCCTCCCTTTGAACCAATGTCTTCAGTTCATCTTAAATATCTCACATGGAAAGTGTTTTTCCTCATTTCTCTGACTTCTGCTTGCAGAGTGAGTGAACTTCAAGCATTAATGATGGATCCACCATTTACCGTGTTCCACCATGATAAAGTTGTGCATCACACTCATCCAAAGTTCTTAACAACAAGTTACCACTTAATTTCATCTCAATCAATCCATTGTTATTCCAGGTTTTTTTCCCCAAGCCTCAGTTTCATCCTGGAATACAGGCCCTTCATACTTTGGACTGCAAACGAGCATTAGCTTACATTAAGGCACTGTTCGGCTTAGCCCCTAAATATATAACTGACCTTTTCTCCTTCCCAACCAACAAACATAAGAGAAGCTCACACTTGAATTTTGTATCTCCACCTGTTAAAGGATGTAAATTCAAAAGTCACCACCAACATCTTCTCTCATATCAAGCAGCATTATGGGGTAAAGACCTGGAACAATTACTTATGCTAGCTAATACTTACGGGTAATTTAGGAAACACTTAAAAACATATCTGTTCCTGAACTACTTCGGCAACTGATTTGTACAATCTTTCCCACTTAACTGATCCCTAGAGCCACGATTCACTAGTATTAACTTGTCAATTCCACTCAATTTGTACTATTTTTAATCATTGTAAACCACATAGAACATCACGGTCCTGCGGTATATAAACTGTTGTTATTATTATTATTATTATTTGCAAAGAACGAAATCACATAGGTCATCTTCCCAGCTTTTTGTCTCTTTCAAACAAGTTGGGGCATCCTGTTTCCAAGAGAACGCTCTCCAATTGATTGGCTGCTTGCATCTCTTTTTGTTTTGCTCAGGCTGGGCTGCTACTTGAGAGTTGGGTCACAGCCCATAAAGTTCAAACTATAGCAGCTTCAGTAGCTTTTCTGCTCTACTACTATTTTTTTTTTTTTTTTTAATTATTTATTTATAGAATTTCAAATAAACATACACCATAAAAATGCATAAAGAAATAGAAAGCATATTGCTAATTCCAAAGCAAATCACTAAACATTATTTCCCATTGAAATTCAAAAAGCAAATATATTATAGCAACTTTCTCTATAAGTCCTCAATTAAGCTGGGGAGAGGATAAGGAAAAAGAGGCACATCTCAGAAAAAAGAAAATAAGTTAATTAAATCAATAATATCAATAATGACAACGTCTCGCCAGTTAAACTACTACAATCTTCCACTTACTAATAATTATTATAATAATTATACTCTTTCCCCCTGACCCGATACCTGTACCTGTATTTTACGCTTATTCTCAAGAAAAGCCTCCAATTGTTTGGGATCAAAGAAAAGATATCTATTTGACTCATATAGTATTAAACATTTACAAGGAAAACGCAAAAAGAAATGAGCACCCAGGGCTATCACCTGAGGTCGTAGAGCCAAAAATTGCTTCCTTTTCTCCTGAGTGTCTACACAGACATCAGGGAAAACCCAAATTTTACCTCCCAAAAGCAATTTATCAGAGTTACGAAAAAACATTCTCATCACCCAGTCCTTGTCAGATTCAAAAACAAATGTAACTAGGAGTGTAGCTCTTATACATTCTTCTTCCAAAGATGTTTCTAATAGTTGTGTTACATTTAAACTGTCCATCGATAATTCTCCTTGGGAAGAAGATTGTCGTTTCTTCCCCGGCATAGAATAGACTCGAGAAAATGGAGGCACAGTTTCCTTTGGGACCCCCAGAACTTCCATCAGATATTTCTTAAGCAGTTCAATGGGGGATACAGTCCTGGATTGAGGAAAATTGATAAAACGCAGATTCAACCTACGGGTATAATTCTCCATTTTCTCCATTTTATTCCTCAGTCCAGTCATACCTTGTCCATATATCAAGGTATTAGATTTTAAATCCTTAAGACTTTGTTGAACTTCCTCTACTTTTTTCTCAAGCTCAAAATTCTTTGCCTCCTGGATGACAATACGTGTTTTACAGTCTTGCAAGGAATTGTCCACCAAGACCTTATTTCCAATGAAAATCTTCTCTAAACGAGCTACAGCGTCCCAGATAGAGTCTAAAGTAACATGGGGAGGTTTAACCAGAGGTGTAATTTGCTGCTCACCAATATCCTGCCGCTGACCAAAATTCTCAGACCTGGAACTCTCTCCGTGCCTCTCCTCTACACCTCCTACGGCACCTTCAGGAACCAGGTGGAGCTCAAAACTCGCTCCCATATTGTCTCCCAGCGAACTGGTTTCTCCTCTCATGCTCCGGATACCGCCCTCCTCCGTTGAGAAATCCACAGCGCCAATCATAGTCTGCGTGCTCAACGCTTGTTCCGGCAGCGTCACCATGCCTGGGTCAGAGGGTGGAAGTCGCTCCTCCGGGCTCAGCGTGACATTGAGCTCGGGTAAGGCCGCCCCTTCGCCAGCACCCGCTCCAGGGATATTCGCTGTTCGGACCACAAATCTCTCCATGGTGGAAAGGGGAAGAGGAGAGGACTTGGAGGGGTAAGTCCTTACTTTCCCCTTTCTCTTACCCATGTTGGTGTAATTCAAAACGCTAAACAGCAGAAGAAAAATAGACTCCAACGGTAGCCTTCCTCAGCGTGGTTACCGGTGAGACGCCATCTTAACTCCTCCCTGCCGCTGTCCTCTGCTCTACTACTATTGATGAAATCTGCAAACCTGCTACTTGGTCCTCGGTTTATACTTTCACTTCACATTATTGTCTGGAATCTTATTCCAGATGGGATGGGCGCTTTGGCCAAGCAGTATTACAAAACTTATTTTCTTAAAGGCTAACTCTCCCACCATCCCATTCTGGTTAGCTTGGAGGTCACCCATATGTGAGAATATGCTGCCTGCTTGTCCTGGGATAAAACACAGTTACTTACTTTAACAGGTATTATTATCTAGGGGCAGCAGGCAGATATTCTCACAACCCACCCACCTTTCCTGGTTGGCTTCTTAGCTAGCTTACTGAACTGAGGAGCCACGCACTTACATTGGGTAGGAAGGCATTCAAACATGTGCAATCAGTCGCAAACTTTCTAAAGTTCTTAAAGTGTACGTACACTTTAGCAGCTGTCTGTACCGGTGCTCTATGGATGACATCACCCATATGTGAGAATATCTGCCTGTTGTCCCTGGATAACACCTGTTGCGGTAAGTAACTGTGCTATCTTGCATTTAAGAGCATAAGAAATATGCTAGGGTAGACCATTTGAGCCCAGTTTTGGCCTCTTGGATGCACACTGCAGATACAAAATGGGGAGAATATTACCTATTGCAATTGTTAAGTCTACCAACTAATATTTAATGGACCTGTTATAGTCAACATAAATGTAAGCAAAAATTTTCACTTAATGCCTGATCTTGGAGTTCACTGTTCTTGACCGATCTTCACATCTTTCTTATTTTAACACAGGTTTATAGACAAGATTGTGAAACCTTTGGCATGGTGGTGAAGATGCTGATTGATAAAGATCCTTCGCTGGAAAAACCAATACAGTTTGCCCTGAGACAGAATTTGAATGAGATTGGTGAAAGATGCATTGAAGAGTTAAAACATTTCATCACGGAGTATGACGCTAGAAGCCAAGAATTTACTGACAGCTTTTAAAGTATTTCTTTTAGAAGGAAACTTCAGTTTGTTTTTAGATTGGACTTAAATCTACATATGCCATTTGTTACATACAATATTGCTTGGATAGCAGGGGAAATGTTTGTTAAATATTTGTCACAGGTTTAAACCAAGTTCTCTAGTAAACCATCTTCACTCATTTGCAGTCTTCTGGTTTCCTTCATTTATCTATCATATTTGAAAACTGTGCTTTTTGATTTTAAAACAGTACTAAGCTAGATTTCTTAAAATATCAGCTTTTCTGTTCCTTGACCTTATTGTTTCTTTGTGTTAATATACCTAGGTGTCCTTTTTAATATATTGATTTGTACATAAATAAAATACAAAAAGTCATTTCACTTTCATAATCGAAAAAGAAATACGTCCAAAAACCGGACTAAGTCGGCACTTGGACGAACATTTCTCAAATACGTCCAAGTGCCTATACTAAAAACAGGTTTTGGACGTATTTCTAAATGACCTAGGCCTTCATAGTGCCGCTGAACGACCAAAGCTAAACGGGGCATTTCAGGAGGAGTGTTGAGGGCGGGAGTTGGGCGGGACGTGGGCCGGCTTAGACTTAGTAAAACATGGTCTAAGTCACAAAAACCCACCTAAACTCACCAGATAAACACTGAAAACACATAATACAGACCCCCACACACTACCCCAGTGATCAATGACCCCCCCCCATAAAAATATTAATCACATCTTTAAAATTCAGCCTCCAAACCATCCTGGCATAGGAAAGCCTAGTCGTCCAGCATAGAGGCAGCTTAAATCGTCTTGGGAGTGGGTTAGGGACCTATAGAGAGGAGGACCCATGCCCATAAGCCCCTGTAATCACTGCATTGATACCAAACATGTGCACTGCCCTATACACCCCCAAAACCCTTTTTTACTGGTATATAAATGGCTCCTGCAGCCATAAGGACTATTGGGGTGGTAGATAAGTGGGTCTAGGGGATTCTGGAGTTGGTTTGGGGGGCTCACCGTAACCCATAAGGGAGCTGTAGGGAGGAGAAGACATGGCACCCTTTTTGTGCCCTGTAAGGTACCCCATTATTTAGGTGCCATGTCTGAGTGTGCAGTTCATTACTTTGCAGCCCCCTCCCATGTCCAACAGGGCTTGTTCTAGGCTTTTTGGACTTGGACGGAAAGTTGGACGAAAATGTGGTATAAAGATGGACGATTTAGCGGCTTGGACGATCAGATCGGCAGGACGTATAATTAGACGATTTTCGAAACGAAAAAAAGTTTGATGTATTTTTCGAAAATGTGTCTTAAGCTGTTTTTTACTTTGGACGACTTGCGAGTTGACGTAAATGGACTTGGACGTCCCTTTTGATTATGCCCCTCATACTGTTTTTTTTTTTTTTTAAAAAGCACAGAACTTCTACTATAATTGCAACAGTCACACAAAAAGTAATTTAGTAGTACAAGACAACTATGATCTAAAGACCTCTGCGCTCAAAAAAACCCCAAAACACGGAGAAAAGAGACCTCAGAGAAACCTTTCACTCCTTACTTTCAGTACATACATGTCCTGTAATAGAGCTAGTACAATCATTGGTTTCTAAAAAAAACACTATCAAAAAGTTACAGTATTCTCAATTTCAGTGCAATAGGTGAGACATTTTAGAGTAGACAGTAGGGTTATCTCCCTTTATTTGCATAGTTAGAGGGAATCCACTCTGGATTTTTCACTCTGCCTCTATAGTACTTCACTGATCAGTTTAGCGCCCTTTACAATTTTTTCCTTCTACACACATGGATGCAGTTGTGTGTGTTCTGCGCTCCCCTTTTATTGTTTTAATTTGATGTAATTTCGCCCCCTTTTCGGGTAATATAGTGTTTGGAGCTATTTTAACTATGCCTGCTTGAAAATTCAGACTTCGGTCTGTAGCTGACAGGTACCCATTGTGGGTGGTCCATGTTTCGGCTATGGTACCTGCATCAGGAATCCCAAATGATAAAAACAAACCATTAATCAAATCTGAATGCTAAAAGATAAAAACAAATCACAAATGGCAACCAAATTCGGGATGACAGATGCTATCTCACACAATGAGAGGGCTATAACTGATCCTGTCCGGTCACAGTGAGTACACAAGTTGACACCCGGGGGAGGTGTAAAAAGTCAGGTTTTGAGTGTTTCTAATTGTTCCCCTATTTTTCCCGTCTGAAAAATCCTAAAATCTCGGTTTTTAAACTTTGAGAAATATGAAAAATATCGCAATTTTGGTGCAAATTTTGAGACGGTGGCCATCTTAGATTTTTTTGCGATTTTAATTTCTAAAGCTCCCTGCTTCTTCAAATCTGCAAAATTGCCTGGAAACTTGCTGGAATGGCTCTCCTCTTCTGGATTCTTGCCAGGATTGTGCAATTTGGGCGCTTTTAGAGCATTTTTGCGCCATGTGTCGCGTGGCACAGCCGGGTGTGTGGGGGGGGGGGGGGGCACAATGTCCATCTTAGCCTCTTTCCTGCTGAAGCAGGTGGCCAAACGCTCAGCTAGCCTGGCATGGCAGCCTTCATGGTTTTCGGAGCTTGGTATGGTTAGTAATTCCATCCACCAGGCTGCGCAGCTTCAAAGTTCAGTTTCGCCACATTTATGTAACCTATGCCCCAGGAGCCCTACTGTGTTTTGCCCTTGCACAGTCCAGTCCCAATCCGCTTACATGGCATCTCTTAGTGGCGTTACTACTTTGGACATGTCCTAGACCAGTGATTCCCAACCCTGTCCTGGAGGAACACCAGGCCAATCGGGTTTTCAGGCTAGCCCTAATGAATATGCATGAGAGAGATTTGCATATGATGGAAGTGATAGGCATGCAAATTTGCTTCATGCATATTCATTAGGGCTAGCCTGAAAACCCGATTGGCCTGGTGTTCCTCCAGGACAGGGTTGGGAACCACTGTCCTAGACTCACCTTCCCGTGATTTGTTTGCTGACCCCTTATTTACAGGTGCAGCGTTTCCTGGAATGGGACATCAGGGACTTTGTGCTGGATCTGTGAATCCCTCTGGGGATTTGGGAGCCTGGAAATGCTCTCATGAGCCTGTGCCTATTTGAATTTGTGGCTTTATGGGCAGTCTTCATGTTCTAATAGCCGACTCCAGCCACTTCTTCCTCCTGGCTTTATGGTGTGTAAACTTGCTACATTCCCCTGGTACCCTGATATGTGCGTTTGGAGCAGTTTAATTCTCCTGAGAGTGCTCTAACTTTGCTAGAGCTATGTCATGCTGGGACTTTATGGCAAGGAAGTGTCGGCAGATTTGGTTCAGCCCAGAGTGAATTTTTGGTAGCACAGGTGGCAAAATGTTCCTTCCCCCACCCCCACCCCCCCAAGGTGGGTGATGCAGCAGCCTTAGGCATTAAAGCTACTTTGGCAACGTTTTGTGTCACTCGTGCATGTCACACTCAAAAACACACTCTGACAGTGTGGTGGTGGTGGTGGTGCCTTCTTTTCCATTTTGTTTTGGCGGGCACTGTCTGTCAGTTGGATGCTTTGTATGCCCTGTTTATGCGAGTTTGACTCGGGTGTCAGAGTAATCCATTTCTGCCTGCATGGGGCTGCTGTTTCCACTTTCAAGGCTCCTTTGGCTGGGCTGCCTTTTCAGGAACTGTGATTGTTTGGCAGAGGTTTGCCTGATTTCATAGATTCTAAACTGGACCATCGTTCTACGACTCAGCCTGATAGTAGACTTGGCTGTCTTGGGGTTCTGGTCATTCTAATTTCTTGGCACCCAGTGCTTCCAACCATGTGCAAGTGACATGTTGTATTTTCTCAGGGCTACCAATGCTGGTATAGTGGCTACAGATGTTCTAGCCTCCTGACTTCAGTGCTGCGCCTCATGATGCACAGGCACAATGCACAGGCTCCAGGTGCTGGAAGACCTGAGTTGGAATGTTGAAGTCAAAACATTAAAAAAATAAATAAATAACAAAATTGTACCATCTGGCGCCCATGCACTCGCTCGGATACCTGGGAGTTCCTTTCGAATTGGCAACAGGCCGCGTCTCCCTGTCTTAACCGCTGGGCTCAGCTTTCTTCCCTTTTAGAGCAGCCGGCTCCTTTGGCGTTGGATTGTCTTCAGGTTCTGGGATCAATGGTTTCCCCATTGTAGGTGATTCCTGGTGGGGGGGGGGAGCACAGGTATCATCTACAACATTCTTTGCTCTCTTACCAGGTTCTGCATAGGGATGCCGTGCAGACCCGTCTACTTTGGACTCTGGAAGCCGAGCAAGCATGGCCTAATGGCTTTTCCCGCAATCGCTCTACTGGAGCATTTCACTATACTTTGCTTCCAGGATTGTGGTGAAGACAGATGCCAGCCTTTGGGGCTGGGGAGCTCATTGCACTGTCATGTTCAGAGGTGTTGGACACCATCTCAGGGACTGGTCATTTCACCAGTTGGAACTCACAGCCATTTGACTAGTTCTGTAAAGATTACAGAAGATGCTGGTGGACCAAGAGCTCCAGGTCTTCACCAGTAGTACAACTGTAGCTTCCAGTATTCACCTGGGAGGAACCAAGAGCGCTCTTCTGGCTTGCAGGTCCGTCTTATTTTTCATTGGATGGAGCGTCATGCCCTAGCGCTGGTGGCAGAGCAGGTGGCAGAAATAGACGACATTCCAGCAAACTTCCTCAGCATACAGTCTCTGTCCCCAGAGGCATTCCACATGATAGTGGGGAAGACTGTGCTTCGACATCAGGGCCAAGGCGAGAAGCAAGTAAGCGGATCACTTCAGTAGAAGATTCGAGCCTGGAAGCGAGTGGCTCGACGTTTCTCCTGTGTTTTTCCTCCTTGGCTAATGGTCAGCCGAGTCCTTTGGAGGATTGCAGCTCTTCTAGATTGCGTCATTCTGGTGGCTCCAGATTGGCTTCGCAGTCCTTGGTGCACAGATTTGCTGTGCCTGTGCAGTGGTCGCAGCCTTCGACTAAGCCTCTCTCCAGACTTCCTCGCACAGGATTTATTATCCATAGAGGATCTGGGTTACTTTAATCTGTTGGCTTGGCTCTTGAGCATGCAAACTTAGAGCGACAGAATGTTCTGCCCTGGCTGTTGATACTTGGAAGTCTACACAGTAGTCTGTGATGTCGGCTTACACTACAGGTGTGGAAGGTCCAGGTGGACCCTTATTCAGCTACGATCTTGTTCATTTTTGCCTTGCTTAGGCTGCTTTGGATGCAGGCGTTATTGTAGTTTCTCTTTGAGTCATGTGGCCGGACTTTCCTGCTTCAGATCCTGGAAGCATCGGTCTCCCTTGGCATCTCAGCCTTTGCAAGACTCTTGCAGGGAGTTCTTCGTGTCCAATTACCGATTAAGCACCTTTTCACTTTCTGAGTCCTTCACCGGATATTATCTAGCCTTGCTAAGGCATCTTTTGAGCCACTTCAAGATGCTATCCTCTTGGACTTGACACTGAAGACCGTTTTTCTAGTCGCCATTACATGGTCATGTTATGTGTCGGTACTGAGGGCCTGGTCTTGCTGGGGCCCTTTCCTGTGTATTTTGGAGAAGGGAGTTTTCCTTTGGATGGTTCTTTCCTGCTGGCTGAACATGATTTTGGTTTTCCTGGTCAGTCTGGATGTGTGTTTGTCTGCCTTTCAGCTGACAGGTTCCCAGTTGTAGAAACTGGATGTTTGCAGATTTCTTCTGCATTACTTGAAGGTGACCAACATGTTTCATCACTTTGTCCATTTGTTTGTGCTGAATCATTCTGTTCAGCGGGATGCTCCCGCTTCAAAGGCCTTGTGTCTAGATGGCTCTGTAGGGCCATTTTGTCAGCTCGCATTCTTGCGGGGACTCGGTCTCCTGTTTCATTCAAGTGTATTCTGCCAGATGTATGGTCTCTTTGTAGGCCGCAGCTAAAGCTGTCTCTTGTGTAGAAATTTGCAGGCTGGCAACATGGTCTTCTCTTCATAAGTTTGCCAAGTTCTACAGAGTGGACATGGTAGCAAGACAGGACTCTGCCTTTATGTCCTCAGTCTTACTGGTTGGCGCAGCAAGCCCACCCTAGTTTTTTTTGGGGGGACTGCTTTTGTATGTCCCTACTGTCTAGAATGTCTCACCTATTGCACTGGAAAAAGAGATTATGTATTTAACCTCTTCCAGTAGATAGGTGAGTCATTTTAGAGTCACGCCCAGTATTTACTGCCCCTGCTTCCAGTTTTTTGAGCTATTTATGCCTTTCCAAGCTGTTTCTTAGATAGCTGTCAGCCCTTGTGGGCTTGGAAAAAATTTGGATATACTTGTATGTTCCCTTTATTGGGGAGTGATTTCTCAGCTTCTCTGAAGCTGGTGTTAGCATTTCTCTTTACTTTTGATTGAATTCTTGAGCAGAACAGTTGGTTTGAGCCTGTTGCTACTTCACATATATTTGGTGCTCAGGTACTAATTGTAAAGGGCACTAAACTGATCAGTAAAGTACTATAGAGGCAGAGTGAAAAATCTAGAGTAGATTCCTTCTGCAACCATGTGACTAAAGGGAAATAACCCTACTGTCTAGAATGTCTCATCTATCTACTGTGAAAGAGCTTACCAGGGTAAGTACATAATCTCCTTTTCTTCAATATCAAATTGTTCATTATTATGCACCAGTAACGGTGAGTCCTTAATGGGACAAGTTCTAGTTCAGTAGCTGATTGTCGCTTTATCTGTGAGAAGAGGAGGCCAGAGCCCTTTATATGGCTCTATGCAAAACAAGGCTGCTGTCAGGTTTGGCTGAAGTATTTCTTTGGAATTCGCTAGTTAAGGAAATGTGCTGACAAAGAGACCTTTAGAAAATTCTTAAAAACACAGTTGTTCATTACTGCTTTTTTATAGGGTTTGACTCACCTTGATTGAAGATTTATTGTGAATTTAAATCCTGATGTTTTGTCTGTCTCTTTGTATTGTTTTATGAATTATATATGTTTTTATTTTATGTAAACCGCCTAGGGTTAGACGGTATAGAAATTTTAGAAATAAAATAAATACGAGTATATTTCAGGCTTTGTAAAATAGGGACTTGCTATACAGTAGATGTTTCTGTACGATAAACATTTAAATATTGATTTTAACTATATATTAAACCCAAATAGTGGTTGTAAAAGGAGGGGCAAAGTGTGTAACTACAAGGAAGGCATACACATGGGTGGAACATGGGCAAGGCATGGATGAGTTTCTAAAAAATCTCTACAACTTATACTAATCAGTTGTGTGCACTAATAGTACACATTTACACCAGCAATGGGTCTGGTATAAGTGATCGCGCCTAGCTATTGGTTCTCCAGTGAGGCTTTGCACTCATATTCTGTAATGATTTGGGAGTGCCTAAGTACCATTTTACTGTGGAATTGGCACCTAGAGTGCCCTATTGTATCTAATTTGAGGTGCTTAGCTATAGAATTGCCTCCATAGTGTCAGGACCATACTATTCCTGGATAGGGCTGTTAATAGTACCAAGTTCTGAATTTGTTGTAGTTGTGCTTTGAATAGTTTCTCTAAGATTAAATTTATAGAGTGCTGCATAGATCTAGTAGCACTATAGAAATGCTAAGTAATAGTAGAGTCCAGAACTATCTAATTAAATTCCATATGGATGTATTTACTTATTGGATAAAGCTTTATTTGTATTCAGTGCAATAGAAATACCACCAGTGTCATTTTGTCTGCATGAGCAGAAGGAAGGCACTTATAGGTGAAGGAAGCTACTTACAGGTATAATTTTCAGTGTAGTACTTGTAGATTAAACATAATTACCATACATCTTAAATGGATTCATAAAAGGAAATGAGTGTGCTATTTGATCTCTCTTTAAAGTGATGCCTATTGAATATTACAGACCACAATTCAGCACAAAATTTCACCATTTTTTAGGTTGGTAAACCAGACAAAATTTATAAAAATAAAGATTAAAAAAAGTTTGCCTACATTTGTAGTGGCCTAACATCTAATTTCTACATTATTTTAACAATCAGTACATAAATATTTTCACTAATTTGTTTACTGTTCTGGATGTACAGATTTTTTGTAATCCTATGCAGCTTTTGGGAACATAGAAGAAAATGTTGAAGTGTCTAATGAATTTAATAAAACATAGAAATATGATGGCAGAGATAAAGGCCAAATGGCCCATCTAGTCTGCCCAGCCGCAGTAACCATTATCTCTTTCTCTCTCTGAGCGATCCCACAGTCTCTGTCTCCACTACCTCTTCTGAGAGACTGTTCCATGCATCTACCATCCTTTCTGTAAAAAAGTATTTCCTTAGATTACGCCGGAGCCTATCACCTCTTAATTAGCCTCCCCATTTCCTATGACAGCTAAAGCGAAATGCTCTGCAGCAAGTGGTGGAGTTTTTCTGGAGACATAAATCTGGAATATGTATTTATTTTGTTTAATGTGTGCAGAAATCATTGTATATACAGAGCTACTGTTATAGTTTCCTTGCTAACTTATCAGCATCAACAGCCCCAAAACACCAAGAGTATTGCAGTATGAATGTTAAGGCAGGATTCAACAAAGGGCACAAAGCGTGTTAGCGCACGCTAACTGCTAAAGATGCCTATTCTCTCCCTATGGGCATCTTTAGCAGTTAGTGTGTGCTAATGCAATTGCATATGTTAATGTATTAGTATATGCTAATGCACTTAGCACCCTTTCACAAATTCCCCTCAATTGTCCAGAATGGTCTCAATTCTGACAAATGGACAGCAAAAGTGAGAACCTACCAGTACAATTAAGTGAAGTAAGCAAATGAGTTTTCAAAATGAGAGAAGAAATGCGGCAGCGGCGAAAAGGGCAAACAGAATGCTTGGAATGATTAAGAAGGGGATCATGAACAGATCGGAGAAGGTTCATGCCGCTGTACCGGGCCATGGTGTAACCCCACCTGGAATACTGTGCCCAGCACTAGTTGCTGTACTTGAAGAAAGACATGGTACTACTCAAAAAGGGTCCAGAGAAGAGCAACTAAAATGGTTAAGGGCAACTAAATGGGGGGGGGGGGTGGTTAAGGGGGGAGTTATCGTACAGTGAGAGATTAGAAAAACTGGGCCTCTTCTCCCTTGAAAAGAGGAGACTGAGGGGACATGATTGAAACGTTCAAGATAAAGACAGGTTGTTCACCCTCTCCAAGATAGGGAGAATGAGAGGGCACTCTCTAAAGTTAAAAGGGAATAAATTCTGTACAAACGTAAGGAAGTTCTTTTTCACCCAAAGAATGGTGGAAAACTGGGACGCTCTTCCGGAGGCAGTCATAGGGGAAAACACCCTTCAGGGATTTAAGACAAAGTTAGACAAGTTCCTGCTAGACCAGAATGTACACAGGTAAGGCTAGACTCAGGGCTGAGGTCCTTGATCTAGGGGTTGCCGCAGGAGCGGACTGCTGGGCATGATGGACCACTGGTCTGACCCAGCAGCAGCAATTCTTATATTCTTATGACCCTAAGAGAATTCTAGAGAATGAAGATGTTCTGAACCCTTGGGACATTCCCATTCCATGGGGGGGGGGGGGAAGCTTGATGCAAGGACAATAGACACAAATAAGAAAAACAATGAGCTCCTAGCTTGCAGAGAATGAGTACATTCCCTTGAGGATAGAGTAGCAGACTTAGAGGAGCTGAGGAAGACAGAGTAGTACATAGAGGAGACCTACAGGGATGTTGTAGAGAAGTCCCATCTCCAGTTGGGTAGCTCCTGTGCTGCCTTGGAGGAAGGAGAGTGTGGTTCAAGCTACAGCCTCAGCACCCTGAGGTTGTGGGTTCAAATCTATGCTGCTCCTTGTGACCCTGGGCAAGTCACTTAATTCCCCCCCCCCCATTGCCCCAAGATACGTTAGATAGTTTGTGAGCCCGCCGGGATAGAGAGGGAAAAATTGCTTGAGTCCTGAATAAATGTGTGTAAACCATTCTGAGCTCCCCTGTGAGAACGGTATAGAAAATTGAATAAAAAAAAAAAAAAGGAGAGCATCACCCTGGTGAAGTAGGAAATAATCCTGTAGCCAGGATCTGCCCATCGGGGAATGCAATATCCTCTCACACCAGGGGCTTCTGCTGAGGAGGGAGGGGTTAGGACAGCTATTGTAGCTGGTGATTCGATCATTAGGCATGTAGATTGCTGGTGGGCGTGAGGATCACCTGGTCACTTGCCTGTCTGCTGCAAAAGTGGCATACCTCACATATCACTTAGATAGGATTTTAGATAGTGCTGGGGAAGAGCTGGCTGTCTTGGTGCAAGTAGGTATCATTGACATAGGAAAATGTGGGAGGGAGGTTCTGGAAGCCAAATTTAGGCTCTTAGGTAGAAAGCTGAAATCCAGATCTGCTAGGGTAGCATTTTCAGACATGCTCCCAGTTCCATACACAGGACCCAAGAGAGGCAGATAGAGCACCAAAGTCTCAATGTGTGGTTGAGATGATGGGGTAGAGATGAGGGATTTAGATTTGTTAGGAACTAGGCAACCTTCTGGGAAAGGGAGAGCTTGTTCTGAAAGGATGGACTCCACTTTAGCCAGGATGAAACCAGGCTGCTGGTGCTAACATTTAAAAAGGTAATACAGCAGCTTTTAAACTGAGATGGGGAAGCAGACAGTTGCCCAGGAGCGGATGGTTCAGTATGAAGTATCCTTGAAGGATAATATTGAAACAGGAGATTTAGGGAGTCCCAATAGAGAGGTTTCAATAAAGGTGAAAGAAAGGTGTGTTTAAGAGGAAGGCAAAGTGAAAGACTCAAATTTTCCCTGTCATCATCTCAGCAGCCTGTAGATACAAGGAAAAAACACAATTTGAAACTAAAAGCCTAAAAAAATAAAAGAATTCGAGTATATAGCACTGGATGAGGTAGATATAGGCATCTCAGAGATCTGGTGGAAGGAGGATAATCAATGGGACATGGTATTACCTGGGTACAAATTATATTGCAAGGATAGAGTAGCTCAAGTTGGAGGAGGGGGGGTTGCATTATATGTTAAAGAGTGAATTGAATCGAACAAAAACATTCTGCATGACATAGCAGTGTTGGATAGAAATTCAATGTGTGAAGGAAAGGAATATAAAGGTGGGGTTATATTACAATGAGCAGACAGATGAAAAAATGTTTTTAGAGATTAGGAAAGCTGGCAAATTGGGCAACAGTATAATAATATGCTTGGCATTAATATGAGAAGACTGATGCCCTCATATATCTTTCCATAACAAACTAAAAGGAGAAAAATCCCAAAGGAGTCTCTTCCCAAAAATAAGAAAAGTGGAGAAAAAAATCCTCAGTTCAACTTCATAGGTCTAAAAAAAAACTCCACTTATCCAGCATCAAAATATTTTGGATTTCCCTTTCTTATTTGTAGTCAATCTCATTACATTAAACAGCTAAAGTCAATTTAACAAAGTAATTTCTATAAAATTGAATTTTGCTCCTTGAGGGAGGATAAGGCCATAGGGGAGGGACAGAAGCTGATTCCGCAAATAGGCTCCTGATTGTAGGCAGCAGTAGGTGTCCTTCTCATGTCTGGCTGCCAATTGGGATGCATATTTTTTTAAAAAAACTTCCCGAGTCAGGATACTTGCACTGTAGGCACTTATTGCTGGTCTAGGGAGATGCATAAGCTCACCCAAGGCTGGGCATGGATGTGATTTCACCCGGAAGTAGCCTTGGGCAAGTTTGTGTCCCTATGTGTCGCCCTAGAGCCAAGACAGATGCCTGATGTAGGCCTGCAAAATGCTGGTCTACATTTCGTCCTAAAAGTAGATGTTGCTGCCAGCTCAGCTGGGCTGGCAGACTTTTTTTTTTTGAGGGGGGAGGTTCAGGACCGGCAGCAGGAGAGAGTGAGCATCCTTCCTGCTGCCTCGGGGGGGGAGGGGGGGAGGGCTCATCTGTGTTGGTGTGCCAGCAGCAGGAGGGATAAGGCATTCTTCCTGCTGATCTCAGGTGGGTTTCTGTGTTGGGCTGACAACAGGAGGGAGTGAGCATACTGGGAGCGGTTCCCACCAACCCCCCCACACAGTGCTAACAGGAACTGTTTTAAGGCGGCACACATAAGTCCTGCGCGCAATTGTCAGCATGCCAATGTCCTGCGCGCTTTCGTTACAGAACCATTAATCATATGGGAAGATGAGACCACCACTAACAGTTAACACAGAATGTTTATTGTTACCACACCATTTAATTTTGGTATTTACCATATGGTAGCTGTAAAAACTTTCAAGAAATTCAATCAATGTTAGTAGCCAGTAGTGGGTTCACCCTATAGAGAAACATATTTTGTTTCATATCCAATTCAAAGTTTTGAAATTTGTCCAACGAGGTATTTATGACATCCTGCCAAATTATTTGGCAAAATGCCTAACATTATATACTCCGCCAAGGACGCTGAGGTCACAGAATTGTTGGTTGTTAGACACATCAAAGGGGAATATTTTATAATATGTACGGACCAAAAAGTCATGTTTCTCTATAGCTGGACCATTTATGTGGAATGCATTGTCTGGTACCTTATGGTTTTTGTAGACATCTATTACAATTTAGAAAGTTGCTTAAGATCCATTTGTTTGTTCAAGCTTTTAAAGCTAATATTCTGCTTCTTGAGTTAATATTTTACTTTCTGAATATCATCTTTTTTGCAGGTTATTAAATTTGTGCTGCTTGATTGAAGTAATGTAGTAAATGAGCGGTTGAGATGTAATTTATAGATTGAGATGGTATAATCTTATGATTTTTGTTGATATATGGTTGATATATATTGTGCAAATCCTGAAATATGTATGTAATACTGTGAGCTGCCTTGGATAAAGGCGGATTAAAAATGTTTTAAATATAGTGGAGGAAAAGCTTAAAAAACTTCATAGGAGCAACAATCACAATGTTTTTAAGCTGCTCATTTTCTTATCATAGGCATAGAAAAACTTCACACAAAAAATACCAAAATCTCAAAATAGGGACCCAGCCCACCACTGAGCACAGGAAAAAAAATCTTACATTCACTTTTACCAAGTCACTAACCAATTCACATTCACTCTTTCACTTAACTTAAAGGGTTCTGGTGTCCTGAAATTTCAGTGCTGACTCGTACACACACTCTCAAGTGTTGGCTTTATAATTATCTATTTCCAGTGCAGACTTGTTCTCCAACAATCTCACATCCCTTAATCTATACTCATTTTCCAACAAGGGCTTTGTTTCGCCAATCTTTGGCTACATCAGGAAAATTTTTCACAAACAAAACTTTGGCTTGATTTGTATACGTGCTGTAAAAACTTACTACGGCTTAGTAAACAGGCACCTAGAAGTGCAATTTTGAATTGTTATAAACGAAACTAAACCTTAAGTTTATATACCGCATCCTCTCCATAGAGATGGAGCTCGGCATGGTTTACAGGAACTTTAATATAAGGAAGGGACAACATAATAAGAGTTAGTGATTATAAAGAGGGTAGTGAGATCTACATTTTTGAGAATAGCCAAGTTTTCAGATGCTTTCAGAATAGTTGGAAGGAGCCCAGATTTGGCAGCAGGGCAGGAATTATTCCAAAAGTCAGTAATTTTGAAGAAAAGAGATTTCTCTAATTTTCTAGCATAGATAATGTCTTTTAGCGAGGGGAAAGATAGTTTAAGTTTTTGGATGGATCTGGTAGTGTCAGGTCTCGTAGAATTCCAAGATAGTGGAGTTCAGAGGAGGAAGAATGCCATGCAAGATCTTGAATGTTAGGCAGGCACGCTTAAAGTGAACCCTAGAAATTACTGGAAGCCAGTGAAGTTTTGACAGAAGCGGGAAAACATGATCTAATTTACTTTTTGTGAAGATCAACCTAGCCACAGTTTTCTGGATCTGCTGAAGTCTTTGGAGACTTTTCTTAGTTAGACTTAGATAGATGGAGTTGCAGTAGTCCAGCCTGGAAAGGATGATTGATTGTACAAGGACAGAAAAATGTTGTTGGTGGAAGCAGGATCTCACTTTTCTCAACATGTAGAGACTAAAAAAACATTTTTTTAAATCAGAGTGTTGAGATGGTCATTAAATGAAAGTGTAGAGTCCATAATGAAGCCCAAAACTTTGCTTGAGAATTCTATCTGCAGTGTGGGACCAGAAGGTAATGAAATGAGTGTGGGTAGCTGATCTAATTTTGGGCAAAGCCAAAGTAATTTTGTTTTGGACTTTTTCAGCTTCATTTGTACAGTGAGGGCCCAGGATTGGAGTTTTGCTGTGCATGTTATTATATTCTCAGTGAGGCTGGTAAGATTCGAATCTATCTCAAGAAGGATAAGGATGTCATCTGCATATGTGTATAATGCTTCAGAGGGAGATAGTTGGAAAAGCTTCAAAGTAGACATATAGATATTGAAAAGATTATGTGGGCAGTATTGCTGCACGGTCACAATAATCTGTTTTAGAAGAGGTTCTGAGGAAGCCTGGGTTCCATAAACTAGAATGCTTTTAATTAATCAAACTACAAGTCAAGATTTAACAAACCATTTTTATTTATTAAATTCACTGAAGCAATTACAAATTTTCATATATCACTTTAAAATAGTGTGTATGTGTATGATCATGTAAGGTTTTTAAAAGATACATTTTCAAAGTGTCTCTGCATTTAGATTCCAACTGGATCTGATAATTTAGTGTAACCTATGTCCATCACCAGGGAAGATTAGGCAGACAAACCATCTGCAATAAATAGAAAACAAAAGCTTTGGAGTGCTGCCAAATTCCATATGTCTAGCAACAAATAAGAAAAAAAAAAAGATGTAAAAACACTACAAAAGTTTTAACCATTTGGTTTGCATTCAGCTAAGCACCAAGGTCTCAGGGGAACAAAATAGTTATGCATACAGTTATCAGAGGTAAATGCCCAGTGCACCAAGACACTATATTGAGGTCCTACTAAATTGGAAATTTTGTAGAGCAGGCAACTTGGCATGACCAACATTTAGGTAAACAAGATACAGACCATACAAGTTTTAGTGTAATTTTAGAAAATTTGATGTAGATTACATAATATGTTTTGCCTTTACCGACACTGTTGCTCTGTACAATTTTTGCCTTCTAAAAACATACTTCATTATTTTAGTCATAAATATAGTTGATAGTTGTATTGGGTACACTATTAAAAAGACTACTGTTGAGACAAAACAATCTTTCAGAATTTCAAAGGTCCAACTGATCTAACATTAAAAAAATAGTTAAATCAAAAATGAATCGCCACTGAAATCGCATGTTTCTTGTACCATTATAGTTGAAGGTTCCTCATTTTTACATTTATACAGTTTACATTGTTTGCTTCCTTGCATAACCCATGTAAGATTAGAAGGGCCGTGGTATAAAGGAATCCAACTATGCTCAATTAGAAAGACAAAAACGTCAGAGGTTTCTCTCCAAAGGAAACATACATTTTGAATATTTAAACTGTATAAACCAACCAGATGATGAGCAAATATTTCAGCCTTAATGCTGCTGCTGAACCCTTAGGCAGATTACTTGCATATCAGAGATATAAAAATATCAGGTTTTGAATCTGAGATATACAATATGTACATTAATATTTGCACTATTAAATTATACTTAATCTAATACTACTTTATAAATAAAACCTTTCAGTTTGTTCCTGCAGCTAACATAATGCTCTGCATTGTTAACATGAGCTAATGAATTTCAGAAGTCAAGAGTCTGCTGTATTTCGAATATGACCTGCCGATATCTGCAAAACTTAATATCATGTAAAGTTTTAACAAACATACCCCATTTGTAAAACAATTGGCATTCTAAATGGTTGATCCCCAAGCTGCAATTTTTGTTAAGAAAAATATTGCAAAGGTTACTAAATTGCTGACTATTTTGGTTGTATTCTTTGTACTTTTATACTGTAATCAAAGGAACGGATGTAACAATGTCATCATGTTAAGGTAAAATAAATCTGCACTAGATATTTGGTGCTCACCCAGCAATTGTAGTAATCAGCAATGCTAGTTTCACTATATGAGGCCTTACTCAATAAAGATCTTGTTCCCTAAGCATTAAAACAGGGAAATTCCTTGGCCCATAGATTCCAGCTGAGTTATTCTTTGCACTGGCTAAAGAACTCCTTTAACAACTCGTGAGTACAAAACAAAATGTGGTTTAGATTGTGATTTTACACGCATTAAATAACACCTTTTAAGAAAGAATGCAGTTTTTGCCTTTGTGTCCTTTCTTCTTTTTAGGCTTAGGCTTCATTGTCCTTTGACCAAACTGAGAACTAGATAGTACAGATGTTGGATTAGACAACTCATCTGAAAAGCACTGATATCTTTGTGAACGTGGTTGTGGAATAGGTTGTCCAAGAAAATATCCTTCTTCTTCAGAATCAGAAGATGAGGATGAGCAAGTTGAACACCATGAATCTGCATCCTCACCATACAGTCCAATAAATTTGTCAGCAACTTGGTTTTGCAGTGCATAATTTGAAGGAGCATGGGTATACTGTCCAAAAAGTTCTGCATTTTGTATATATGTTTGGACTCCATGAGTAGTTTTGTTTTGAAAAAGCTTATGATAATCCTCAGGCTTGTAGGGACGAGTTCTTTCCTTTGGAGAACCTCTTCGTTCTGTAACCAGATGAAGTGCATTGTCAGATCGAGACTTCCTGCTTCTCTGGCGACGATGATGATGCCTTTGATTACGCTCTTCTAAATTGTAAACACGTCTACGAGTCCTTTCACTCATTGGTGGCTGACGAATTTCAATGTCATAATTTCCATTGTCAATAACATCATCTGAAAACTTGACTTGTTGAGGTCTTGATTGGGATTTGGATCTTCTTAGTACAGACACATGTACTGGTTTTTCTTCAACTAATACTTTTTCTTGACCCAACTCAGAATTTAAACTTTTTAAAGAGTCTGTACTTCTATGAAGCATAGAAGAGTTCAGAGTTCCCATTATGCTCATTTTCTCACAATCTTCTGCTTCTATATTTTGGAAGTTCTGTAGCATGTATAAAGATGGTCTTTGTTTAGCTTCTCCATCTACAGAAGCCCCTAAAAAAAAATAAAAAAAAATAATTATCAATGTAATAAGCATTAATAAAGCAAATTCATTTGTAGACAGAAAAGTTAAAATAAAATGCTGCTGTTTTGTAGAAAAATAGCATTTATTTATATAATAAATAGCTTTTGAGTATTTACTATGAATTAATTTATACAAAAAATTTATTCTGTAAAAATGACAAGCATAATAATCCTCATTTTTGTCCCAGGCCACCTATTTTAAAACATCCCAGTTGTATGCAACTATTATCATACTCTCTAGAGTCCTAAATGCAGTATCTGGCACAACCAAATTTTGTTTCTCTTTTAGTGCACACTAAATAACCTTCTCCCAATCAGATTCAACCCAAAGAAAATGCAAATAAATATTGGTTACCTACCTGTAATATTAGACAAAGCTAAAGAATCCATTGAATCTCCAACACTTTGTTTTTGCTGTTTTAAGTTATTGGATAAACACTCCAATGAACCTTCAAACCAAGGGGTCTGCTCACGTGTATAACAAGAAGTCCCATCCTCATCTAATTCTTGGATTTTTCTGCTACTGGCAGGACCTGGATGGCTACCATAAGCTGAATCACCCAGTCCATCTTGTGACTGTGCCCAGTACATATCTGACTGATACTTTTTACTAGCCAAACTCTGAGTATGATTGTTCTTTTCCAGATCTGCTTTACCTTTAGCCATATTATCAGGCATCCAGTATTCATTAGCTTTACTGTCTCCAGTGGGCTGTCGAAAAAGTCCTTTATCTCCAAATTTTAAGATAAGTTGAGTCATGTAGTCTTCATGTTCAGCCCATTCTTCATGATCTTCTGGAGTCTCCTGCTCTACTCTTCCTTTCCAGAAGTCATCATTGTCAAAACCTGCTCCTTGTCTTGACAAAGTCAGATCATCTAGTTTACGAGACAAAGTATCATCAGCATTACTGGAGATACCTGGAAACTTGTAATTTAACGCTGGTGATAGTAAAAGAGACTGTCTACACTGGTCAGCAGAACGACTACTTTTTCCCATTCGTACACTTCTTCTGGATTCTCTAGATCTTGCAGACTGAAAGGCTGAGTCAGAAGAATCTGAGGCATGAACATCTTCTCCCAAACTGCATGTTTTAGAACAGTAAATCTGCCCTTGTTTGGGAAGAAAAGGGCATCCCAAAAGGGATGTTTTGCACTGAGCACAGGCAAAACAAGTTTCAGTGGCATGCCAGTGCTGGCCATCATAGGTCATCTGAGCATGGTCGACACCTTTAAAGGAAACAAAAAGCCATCAGTTCTGAACTCCAAAACATTTTAGATAACAGATCTCATAGTTCACAATCAAAATAGACAACAAAAGAATATATATTAAAAAGCAAGCAGCAGTTATGGCTGATTGAGTTGGAATATGGAAGTCCACTTTTACAAGCTCAATTTGTGCTCAACAGGTTGAGCCAATGACTAAATTGCTGCACAGGACATATTTCATTCCTATGTTTTACTTTAGATTTGATGCTAAAGTGCCCCCCCTTCTCTGTTGAGAAGGTATGGAAGGAAGGGGACTTGCATTTATGTGTGGTGAGAATGTAGGTTTGTGTTGGTGTTTTTTTGGAACTGGATAGAGGGAAAGATTTATAAGATGCTTCAGACTCCAGTGCTTATTACCAAGTTTATTTAACATTTTCTATCCTGCCCTAGGGAAAACCTTCAAAATGGCTGACAATCTAAAATATATTTAAAATACACACTATACAAAAATTAACATCAATAATATTCTTGCTTGTCCTTTTGGGTAACTGGGAGGTTTCTTGGGTGGGCTATGGATATTGAAGACTAGTGGCACAGTGGTTAGAGCTACAACCTCAGCATCCTGAGGTTGTGGCTTCAAACCCCATGCTGGTACTTGTGACCCTGGGCAAGTCA
This sequence comes from Geotrypetes seraphini, assembly GCF_902459505.1. Lineage (NCBI taxonomy): Eukaryota > Metazoa > Chordata > Amphibia > Gymnophiona > Dermophiidae > Geotrypetes > Geotrypetes seraphini. The sequence goes on from NC_047092.1 coordinate 63,036,380, forward strand.
CTTAATCCTCCAATTCCCCAGGTACATTAGATAGGATTGTGAGCTCACCGGGATAGATAGGGAAAATGCTTCAAGTACCTGCATGTAAACCGCTTTGAATGTGGTTGCATAACTACAAAAAAGACGGTATACAAGTCTCAATCCCTTTCCCTTTTGGCAGCAAGGTTTACAATTGCTACTTGAAATGGTCATCCCTGTAGAGCTCACTAGGTGAGGCGGACTAAAATAACTTCTGAGAACTAAGTGAGGGGTTAAGAGCATAAGAATAGCCTTACTGGGTCAGACCAATGGTCCATCTAGCCCAGTAGCCTGTTCTGACGGTTGTCAATCCATGTTACTAGTACCTGGCCAAAATCCAAGGAATACTCTTAGCAATATTTACTACTTAGCAATATTCCATGCTACCGATCCAGGGACTCACTATGAGTGGAATAGGGTCTTTTTCAGTCATCATATGCTACATCTGGGAGCCGAGGATATGGATGTTGGTTTTTGTTTTATTTTATTTATAACCCGCTTTTCCCAAAGCAGCTCATAAGTTTAAACATAATGCATATAAAACAGTCACACAATTAAGCGACCAGCGCTTACACCTAATCAGCTACCTTAATGCCCATATTTCATATTGCAAAATAAGTGACTCTTCAATAACTTCTTAAACCCTTATATATAAAGGTGGGAGATTCCATTCCTGGGATCCCCTACAGGAGAACAGTCACACATGAGGAATTCAGTCCCAGGTCCCTTACAGATGGCACAGACAAATCACCATGATGGACAGAGCGCAATTTTGACAGAGGGACATAAGCATGAATAGTATCCACCAAACTTACAGGAGCCAAACCATTCAAACACAAATATACTGTTTTGATATACTGTATGTGCTAAAGGTTTTGTGGGAGGGTTGTTTGGCTGTCTAGTGGCTCTCCTTATTTTGCATTTGAGCCAATGATGGCACGACAGCAAGTTGGGAGGGTTGCTCCTCACACCAGGAATGTTACAGAGGTGCAGGCGAAGGGAAGTGGCACGTGTGGAGGTGGGCAGAGAAGAGGGCGGGGGAGCCTCTCATCCTCGCTACGCCACTGGATCCAGCTTCAGGAGAAGCAAATGTTTATATATAAAAAAAAAAGCTACTGACAAAAGCATGACCTTTCCAGCATTTCAGTATTACATGATCTTAAGCAATAAAAAGTTTACCTATATGCTCTCCACAGGTCTCACAGTATTCTGCATACAGCGATTCAAAACATCCACAGCAAAAAGGGCGCCCATCCTTCATGATGTATCTTTGCCCTCCAAGGATAGTTTCGCACTCAAAGCAACAAAAGTGCTTCATGTGCCAGTGTCGGCCCTCGGCTTCTGTACATTCGTCAGCAAATATAATCTGAAATTTGCAAAAACAAGCACGCAATACAGCTTTGTTAGGCAAATGTCCAAGCACAAATGCTGGGCATTGGAAAATGTCTCATTAAAACTAAGCATCTCTCCTAGAGTTAAACATAGAAACACGATAAAGGCCAAATGGCCGATCCAGTCTGCCCAGCCACCATCTCCTCTTCTCCCTAAGAGATCCCACGTGCCTGGCCCACACTTTCTTGAATTCAGACACAGTCTTTGTCTTCACCACTTCTACCAGGAAACTATTTCACACATCTACCACCATTTCCGTGAGCTACTATTAAAGACATGCTATTTTTAAGGGAACCTTTTACTAAAGGGCATTAGGCACAAACACATGGTTAGCACACCCAAAACAATTTTACCCCAAAATTAATTAAAGCATTTTATAGTAATTGGAATGTGCACATTAATTGCACATTATTTTTTTTTTTTATACTTTTTTCAGCAGGGATTGTGGCATGGGCGGGGAACGGGTATTCTGGCATTATCCAGCTAGCAAGCACTAACTGGATAACATATACTTGATACAGGAGCACTTGGTATGTTCTATTTAAGAGGCACTAAGGGCCAGATTCTATAAACACTGCCTAATTCAGTAAAATGCGTTGTAAGAACAACATAATGTTAAGACCGGTATATTAGCTAGGGTCTTTTTGCCCTAATATACTGGCACAAACTCTGCCCTTAACCACGCCTACCTTCCAGGTAGGTGCCAGTAGGCATCTTGGTGTAGACGCCTACCACGAGGTCGTGGCACTTTCAATGATCAGCCAATTAACCAATTTTAAAAAATTAAGTTAAGTACCTAATGTGGTAGGCACCTTTTATTTATTTAAAATTTTTTATTCCACTTTAAGCCTAAGTGGATTTATTTAGGGGTTCTTTTACCAAGCTGCAGTAAACACTTAACCTATGCATACCACAGTTTAAAATGGCATACCGGAGGGCATGGTGAGGCATCCCACAGTACTTTTGACATATGTGCAAGCAACTGGGGCACTAAAAAATTAAATTAATTTTTTTCGCTGACTGGGCATGTCTGCAGTAATCAGCACAGCCAAGACTGTTTCACACTGATTAGCGCATGACTATAAAAGAGGTAGCTGTAAGGGCTCACGCGCTAATCTTTTTTAATAGCCATATGCTCAGTGGCGTAGCGAGGGTGAGAGGCGCCTGGGGCGGTGGCACCCCTCCTCCGCAAGCTATTTCCCCTTGTACCTCTGTAACGTTCCTGGTGCGAGCAACAAACCCCAAGCGGCTGTCGCACCAGCATCGGCTTTTCCTCTGATGTCACTTCCTAGGCGCAGGTCCAGGAAATGATGTCAGAGGAAGAACTGATGCTGGTGACAACAGGTTAGGGGTTGCTACTTGTGCCAGGAACGTGAGGTACGGGGGAAGGCAAGCAAGGAGCCAGGGGGCAGAGAGGACAGGTACGTGCACCCTCACTAAGAAGGCTCCCGGGACCCCCCCTCCCTCCCCTTACTATGCCACTGCACATGCTAATGGCAAAATTAGCTTGTAATCATGAATAGAGAAAAGAGGACAATTCGACCATCTTACTAGAGCAGTAAAAATGGACTTAGCATGCAGGAAAGACCCATGTAAGGGAACATTAAGGCCACTTTTTACTGCTGTTTTGTAAAAGAGCCTCTTAGTTTGTATTCTGAGCTTTGGGGAATATGCCATACTAATGGACCTTTTTAGATTACACTCTATATCAGTGTACTTCAACCACCGGTCCATGGACCAGTGCTGGTCCACAGAAATTTCCTGCCGGTCCACAGGGCCAGCACGTGCATCAGGACCAAAACAGTGTTCTTCAACCGCCGGTCCACGGTGCGATCGATGCAGCGTTATCTTCGAGCCAGCTCCCTCTTCCTCAATGATTCAGTGCACAAAGCCATGGGCAGTGGCTCCTACGGGCGTCCTGCGCCTGAACCGGAAGCCTTCTGTCTGACATGGCAACGTCAGAGGGAAGGCTTCCAGATGAGGCACGGGACGTGCAAGGTGCATATTAGTACTAGTATGGGGGCGGGGTCTGGCCCACAATTTAGCCCAGTGTTCTTCAACCGCCGGTCCACAGAATAATTCTTTTATTTCTGCCGGTCCATAGGTGTAAAAAGGTTGAAAAATACACTGCTCTATATAACAGAGAAAATGTGGAGCTCACTGCAACTTTTTTTAAAGTAATGTGAGCAGAGAGCTATTTACATAAAAGTAAAAACTAAAAATCTCCAACTGAAGAGAACACTCCTTGGACCAGAGAAAAGAACACAAACTTTGTCATTATTGCAGCATTAAAAGCTAGATCCAGTAATATTTGTGGCATATTACTAGTTTTTCAATAACCACAAGTTTGTTCGTTGTCTGCAACTTTTTTAAAATATATTATTGGCCAGCACCAACTACAGTAGTAAACAGGATGCTAAACCTAGCAAAAATCGCTAAACCTAGCAAAAATCCCAGTAATGCCAAAAAGCAAGTACCTCATCACATGCTGAGCAGCGTGGCTTAAGGATTTCTGCATGATGCCTGCCACAGTGAATTTTCCCATCTTGGTAGAAGTAGATGAGGTCAACAAGAAGTTCATTGCATGTAGAGCATGCAAAACAAGATGGGTGCCAGCACACTCCAAGCCCAGCTCTTGAGGCAAACACGGCAATTTCACCTCCATTTAACTTGTCACCACACTAAAAAAAAAAAAAAAGAATTGAAATAAATCACACCTTGTAATAAAGTACATGAATATCAGCGCATATGTTGCTAGTTCCATAAATGTGCATTATTAACAGGAAGGATCATTTTATGATCCTTGCCTAATTTGGTATGCATGTAAATTAGACAGATTTCTAAGGAAAGTATAAGCAAACTTGCACTTTGAAAATGACCTCATGGAAAGTACACATGCTCATTTATACCTCTTCTTTGGCATGCACAGATTTCCTGTTCTATCGTACTCACATAAGGCCATATTCTAGTATGATTCTATAAAGCGCCTCCAAAGTTAAGTACAGTTTATAAACTCATGTTTAGCGCCTAGCCACATGACTAACATTTAGGTATACTCATTAGGCCTAAATACGTGTCTTAGTTGTTTGCGGATCGGGTGTATTCTATAACAGTTTTAGCAGCCGCCTAAGAAGCAGCTGAGAATCGCACACCGATGTCCTATCCAGAATCACGTCTGTCCTAAGGGACAGATGCCTAACCCCGCCTAATCATCCCAAATCTCTAATTGGCCCTATGTCACAGGCACCGGTTAGAGAATCACCTGAGTGGCCGTGGCATGGAAACCACTGACACTCCCCCCCCCCCCCGGCAGGAGGGATTCTCACTCTCTCCTGTTACCATTCCCCTCAAAACCCCTGATATCCCGTGATCAAGAAACCCGCCTGACACCCTCCCAAGACTGCAGGCCCCCCCACCCCTTAATTCTACCCCCCTCCTCGTACCTTGTATTTGAAAGTATGGCTGGAGGGAGGTTCACACCATTCGGCCAGCGGATCCACCATTCCAAAATGGCAGGCCTTCCCCTTCTCAGTGCATTCTGGGATGCACTGGGAAGGGGGTCTAAGGCTCTGATTGGCTCAAATGCCTAAGGCCCCTCCCATAGGAACCAACCAGAGTCTTAGGCCATTCCCACTGCATCCCAGTATTAAAACAACTTCTGCCTATTGTTGAGGGGACATTAATATATAGAATCTTGTTTGGCTGTACAACATTTCAAGAAATAATTACATCATTTCAAGCTAGATTTTATAATAGTCTTGTCTCAATTGCTATAAAATATATTCTTTTAAACTAGAAAAATAATTCCTTTCTTAATATTCATTTTTGGTGGCAGTATGTTCTACAAACACATAAATCTGAACTCTTTAGGCAGAAAAATTGGGTATGTCTCTGTATAAGATAATTTGTGTTCCTTTAGATACCTATTTGATACAGTGTGCATATGTGTTTTGTGTCTCTTTACATATTCATATATTTCATGTTATTTCTTGTATTGTTAACAACTTTTTGTAATAAGAAATTTCAATAAACATACCCGGACACAAGAAAAAAAAAATTCCCTCCTCTTTGTATTTCTCCCCTTTCATAAGTCTTCCCCTTGGTTCATAGACAGTAACGCGGAAGACAAAGGTGCGCGCCGACAACTGAGCGCAAGACGGAGGTGCGCGCAGAAGAAAAAGACTGTTTTTAGGGGCTGCGATGGGGGTTTTTGTTGGGGAGCCCCCCCACTTTACTTAATACAAATTGCGGCGGCGTTGTGGAGGGTTTGGGGGGTTGTAACCCCCACATTTTTGTGAAAACGTAACTTTTTCCTAAAAACGGAAAAAGTTAAGTTTTCACTAAAATGTGGGAGGTTACAATTCCCCAAACCCCCCACAACGTGGCGCGATCTGTATAAAGTAAAGTGGGGGGGTTCCCCCAACACCCCCCGTCATAGCCCCTAAAAACAGTCTTTTTCTTCGGCGCACGCCTCCGCGCTGCGCTCAGTTGTCTGCTCACGCCTTTGTCCCGGCGCGCTTTTGACCTGACACCCTTCCACTTCCCCCCTCCTCCCCAACCTTTCATCCTGCATCTCCCCTTTCACTTCCCCCATTCCATCATCACCCACCCTAGTGCTGCCCGACTCAGGAGCAATAGAGGATTAAGTGACTTGCCAAGAGTCACAAGGAGCAGCTGGGGATTGAATCTGCAACCTCAGGGTGCTGAGGAAGCAGCTCCAACCACTAGGTCACGCCTTTACTCAATAATACCTTGGGTAATAGCAGAGAGTATAGAAAATATTCTCAACTTGCAGTTTCCCCTATCAGCATATGTCCTGAAGGTGGTACGTTTAAAAATGCATGCAGAAAGGGAAGGAGGTTCTGTGTATGAACCAAGTTCAGTTTTATTGTGCAGACATTGGATAAAACTCAACATATAAAATCCAACACAGGCCATGTTTTGCCCACATTAAGAACTGTATCAGGGGTTTAATTAATTAAACAATTTATATTCCATATATCCTACAATTCTATGTAGATTACAAATTATTCAGGTACTCAAGCATTATTCCCTAACTGTCCCGGCGGGCTCCCATCTATCTAATGTACCTGGGGCAATGGGGATTAAGTGACTTGCCCAGGGTCACAAGGAGCGGTGCGGGATTTGAACCTACAACCTCAGTGTGCCAAGGCTGTAGTTCTAACCACTGCACCACACACTCCCACATAAAACCCAATACAGGCTATGTTTTGCCCACATTAAGGGCTGCATCAGGGGTTTAAAAAACTAGGTGGTGTATATAAGCCGAATCACCAACAGGTGAAAGCCACAAAGTAAAAGATGATAACGCTCAAAAGTGTGTCTCTGTGGAGATTAGCAGCATAAGTCTTCACAGAGACACATTTTTGAGTATTTGCACAATAAAATGGAACTTGGTTTCTACACATCTTTTGGGCTGTGTTGCTTTTCGTTGACTACCATTTTGGATTTTGCAGACTGCCTACCCTGTTGTTTTCTAGGTTCTGTGTATGAACCTTATTTGTATGTTAGCACGTTTACATGGTCCTTAGAGAGTCACACTTAGGGTTACCAGATTTTACATATGTAAAATCTGGACCCATAGACCCGCCCCCCCAGGCTGGCCCAGTTCCACCCATCCCTGCCCCTTTATGCCCATGCCATGACCCAGCCTCCCCCTCAGCCTGCTCATCTCAGTCGGGAGGGTATCCGCCAATGTGACGCAATGATGTCACCGTGTTGTATCTGCGCATGCCCCTCCTGACGTGATCTGCTTTTCAAAACCCTGACGAAATGCCAGGTTTTGAAAAGTCATACGAACACAGGTCTGGGTAAATCCGGATGTCTAATAACCCTAGTCACACTGGAACATGTGGTCCAGTTATTCCACTTGACTTACCTGTTCACAAACAGCATGCATTACTGCTCTTGATAACAGCTTAATAGTACCTCTCCCCAAAGCCTCTTTTTTACGCTGAGCACTAAACATCTGAAGTTCCTTCTTTTCTTCCTCAGTTAAAGACTGGCAATATCTCACCTTTAACAGAACAAACAATTTTTAAACAATTCTGATCTACAAGAAATGTTTCCTATGTAGGCTCAAAGAGTTCCTATGTACGTTTTTAAATCTGAATGAAAGACATCAGTTTGTTGATACGTATGACCTTAACACCATTTCCGTACTTTTAACAATATCTCACTTTTTTAAACTTTCAAGGTAACTTATAAAAACAGTGAATCTACTGGGTTAAACTAAATTATTCAATCGGTCATGAAGTGAGTAATCCTTCTATTTTCCTTCTCTTATCTTTCTTCCTTTTCCTAACTACCAAAATGACTTCCTCTGATTGAAATCCACCTTTACGGCCAGTGGTTTGAAGGAAATTATTAACCGAGACTGAATACCATTACTGAATCAGCAGCTCCCTACGGTAGCAATAGGTCTGCTTTATGCGACCTAAACTCATCACCTTTACCAGCCCAGACACAACCAAAACTGATCATTTTCGGCACGATTTTGTTTGTTAATGAATGACAAACTACTACTTTGATATTAGTGTAAAATAGCAAGATTTTAATATCTGTTGTCTTGTAACAATCATCATGCCCAAACTTCAAGCTGCCTTTATCACAAACCATTGTTTCCTATCCAACAGTGGCGTAGCAAGGGTAGGAGGCTCCTGTGGTGGCGTACTCCCGTCCCCCTCCCGGGACTCCAACTCCTTCTGCGCCCCCCTCTACACCTCACTCGTGTTCTCCCTTCCCAACCCTATACCTCTTTAAATCTTTACCAACGCGAGCAGCTTCTCCGGCTTGCTGCTCATGCCGGTGTTGGCTTTCTCTCTGATGTCACTTCCTGAGTCTGTGACTCAGAAGTGATTTCAGAGAGAGCCAGGCCAGTGCGAGCAGCAGACCAGAGTAGTTGCTTGCGCTGATATAGATATAAAGAGGTATGGAGGGGCGGGGAAGGGAGTGTGCGAGCGTGGTGGGGGGGGGGGCGGAGAGGTGCCGACACCCCCACCAAGACAGCACCTGGGGCAATTCGAGCCCTCCCAGCCTCCTGACTATGTCACTGCTACTCATCACAATGAAACCTCAGGAATTCCAAAGTTCCTAATTTGTGGCTAAATGCAAATACAGTACTATAAAAACAGATGGTTTACTGCATTAGCTGTGGGAAAGGATGTTCCTGATGCAGGCATGATTGTATTAAAAGTTTATAGCATCCAAAATAAGGACAATCACAATCCGCATGTATAAGAGGGACCCAACACGGTCCGTGTTTCGATGAACACACCTTCCTCAGGATTCCTAGTTCTGGATTTTGATCCTGAAATAGCGGGTGCGGATGTAAACTAGTCCACATAAAACCTCTGCGTGAAGAGTCACTGCAAAGAACTGTATTTTATGTAATATAGTTTTATGTGAACTAGCAGCTTACATCCACATTTACTATGTGTAAATCCGAATTGTTGCCAGTTAACACCAATAATTGATGTTAGTGCCCAATTATTGGCGCCAAATGGCTCATTACTCAATTGCATCCACAAATCGGGCATGGCCCTAAATCTGTGAATGCAATTTTGAGTGCTATATATAGAATCTGGGGATTAACTTTCTATTGCCTCAGATATAAACTTAGGGGCTCTTTTACTAAGCTGTGTTAAGCCTAATGTGGGATGTGCTAAAGCATTCCATGTGTGCACACAAAGCGTGAGGTAATTATTTTTTTGTAATTTTTTTTTTTTTTTTTGGAGGAGACATGTCGGGGAGTAGAGTGGGCATTCCTGTGTTAACCAGTTAGCACATCCGCATTACTGAGCGCTAACTAGTTAGCACACAGTTAACACGGGAGGCCTTATTGCCTCCTAAATAGATGGTAGCAAGTGTTCATGTGGTAATTTTTTTAATGGTTTTGCGCTAACAGTTTGCGATTCACTGCAATAGTTGTATTGGGTACAATATTCAAAAAGACTACTGTTGAGACAAAATCTTTTGGAATCGCAAAGGTCCAACTGATCTAACATAAAAAAAATAGTTAAAATGGAAAATGAATCTCCATGGAAATTGCATGTTTGTTGTACCATTATAGTTGAAGGTTACTCATTTTTAGATTTATACAGTTTACATTGTTTGCTTTTTTGCATAACTCATGTAAGATTAGAAGGAATCCAACTATGCTCAGTTAGAAAGACAAAAACGTCATAGGTTTCTCTCCAAAGGAAACATACATTTCGAATATTTAAACTGTATAAACCAACCAGATGAACTAATATTTCAGCCTTAATGCTGCTGCTGAACCCTTAATCTAATGTAGGCAGATTACTTGCATATCAGAGATATTAAAAAAATGGATGCTTGACAATCACGCCTATGACTTAGGAACCGTTTAATGAATCAGGGCCCTAATGCCAACATTTTATTAGGACATTTTTTTTCTGTTTATAGAAATGCCAACAAATAAATGTGCATATATTGGACACATAGCAACACAGGGATATTGAAACAAAAATTAAATTGTGCATATTTTTAGCTTATAAACAGTCATTTAATCACCAACCTCCTCTTTTACTAAGGCATGCTAGCTGATTTAGCGCTAACGCATCCATAGAAAATAATGGACGTGCTAGCATTTAGTGTGTGCCAAATCGGCTAGTGTCCCCTTAGCAAAAGGACCCCCAAGAGAGCCAGGAGAAAATATTCAAATCAGAGTTCTAAGTTACCTCATTATCATGTGGAGGAAGCTGGTACAAAAGCTGCTTGATCCGATGCTTCTCTCCAATACTGTTTATATAAGGAACCTTATCCTCTGGCAGGCAGGCAAAATACAACTGAACCTGAACGAAAAGGTATATCAAAAGATAAAGTTATTGGGAAAACTAAAAAAAAAAAAAAAAAAAAAAAGCAGAAAACAACCCCAAAATAACAACGACAAGAAATGCCCTCAGATTTTAAAGACCTTTGCAAAGGCAGCTCACTGAAGTTTCCATGGACATTTCCCCTAGCAAGAATCTTGGCGTGGCCTCCTTTGTAGGAAACCAGGATTTAATGAGAACAGTGTGATGCTATATTATATCGGTGACAGGATTTACACTCTTGCTGTTACAAAGACCAGATGAGCTAACTCAGCAGAACTGGATTGCCTCCGATTTAACCAGAAGCCAGCTGCTGAATTGCTCTTCTGGAATGCAATCTACAGTGACAATTAGGGGAGGGTATCATAAATTATGCACATTTAATGCAGCTATTATACCCGCCTACTCTATGGCCGATCAACAAGTCTCTTGAAATTCCAACATTTCTGTCTACAATTACAAAGCATAATGTGTGAAACTATACAGAAAACAGCCTCTATAAACAAATTTAATTTGCTCGGTGCATTTTACACATTGGGGAGACAAAAGCTGTTTTGTGGAGTTTTGTAATCTCCTGCTGATGCGGTTCATCCCAAGCATCAGCTTTCATTGCTTCCATGTGAGCTGTTGGTAACATCCCTTCCCCTTAGCAGAGGTCAGATAAAGCCACATTTCCACCAGATGCCAGCTCACTTTGAAGAGGAGATGCAATTTTCCCCATAGTGTTTCTGGTGAGCGAAAAGCCAGACACACCGCTCTAAAAAAAACCAAAAAAAAACCAACAACAAAAAACCAACCTCTATGGCAGTGGGCTCAAACTCAAACCCTTTGCAGGGCCACATTTTGGATTTGTAGGTACTTGGGAGGGCCGCAGAAAAAATAGTTAATGTCTAATTAAAGAAATGACAATTTTGCATGAGGTAAAACTCTTAATAGTTTATAAATTTCCCCCCCCCCCCTCTGAAGGCCTGCACGTCCACCCTCCCCCTTCTTTGCAGTGTCCCCCAGCTTCCCCCCTGGCCTCCCGCTCTTTAACGGAAAGGTATAGCGGTATACAAGTGTTTTTTTAATATTAGGTTATGTTAAAAGCAGCCTGAAAATCCACCTTTTTGATATAGCCTTCAATCTATAATCCTACTCCCCACTGCCCACCAACCCAGCCAACAGATTAACTGTTCCCTTTAACTGTATCCATGACATCCTGTTTATCTGTCTTGTCTGTTTAGATTGTAAGCTCTTTTGAGCAAGAAATGTCTTCTTTGTGACTCTGTACAGTGCCCAGAGCTATAGAAATAATTCATAGTAGTAGTAATAATTAAGAAACACAGTTTAAAACAGCAAAAATTGTTAAAGTCAAAGTGCCTACTGGCACCAGAATCACACCTTTGTAGGCGCTTTAGGCCACTGTGGGCATGGCTAATGCCAGAACTGGGGAATTTAGGAAACGCCTAAAAACATATCTGTTCCTGAAGTATCTAGGCAGCTGATCTGTACAATTCTTTCTCCACAATAACTGATCCCTAGAGCTGTTAATCACTAGCTTTTAACTCTGCTAAGCCCACTCAATTTGTACCATCTTTTAATCATTGTAAACCGCATAGAACTTCACGGTCCTTCGGTAAATAAACTCCTACTTAGGCACGATTCACGACAAAGGCCTAGATTCACTAAACTCACCAATCTGGATCGTTGTTGGCCAATTCTTGGCCGAGTTTTGCCAAGCGACCGATTCACAACAGATTCTGCATGCAAATGATCTGACTGGACGCACACCCTAAAGAAATCCCACGGATCGCTGTAGAGCGATCGAGACGCATGCACAGATTATCCTTGTTGGTTGTAGATGCAATTTGCGCACGCGCTAGCTCTTCGCGCAAGCGAGCTCAAAATAAAGGGGGGGGTGGGGGAGGGGTGGCTGCAGTTTACTTGCTGGCCCTACGAGTGGACATTTTAAAAGGAATGGTTTCAATTTTTGTGCAGCCAGATTATGGAACAGAACATGCTTTAAACCCGCAGGTTAAAACCGTGGGTTAAAACCATGCATGGGCTAGCACTGCTCTTTTTCCAGAATATATAAACAGGAATTTGTATGCATATGTATAGATATTTTAAAGTCTTATTTTTTTGTTTTGATGGTTGTTTTATATGGGGTTGTAACCTCGATACTGAGATTTTTAAGATGGAAAGAGCAATTGCAATACAGAAAGGGAACTATAATAATTTTATAAAGATCTGGGGGCCATTGGAACGATATTGTAATGAGTAAACATCATTTTCCTTGGATGAATATATGTACACATAGGGGGAGTGGGGGGAGTTTTTCTGGAAATTTCACTAAATTATATGTTTATATTATATTTATGATATAATTGATTATAATATTTGAAAGAAGGTGGGTGGGACGGGATATAATTTTTATGTTTTTAGAATTATATGAGAATTACAAGTGTTATTGTTGTTACTAATGATATATTCCTGTACGCTTGCTGTAAGTTTTCAAAATGAATAAAGAATTTTAAAAAAATAGTTTTCAGGGACTTCATTTTGGATTGGCAAGCCCAATCGGTATTTCTTCTTCTGCTTAGTGAATCGATGGCTTCCTGCTGGATCGGGTAGGAGATTTGATCGAGCAGCAGTTTAGTGAATCCGGTCGGGGTCGTATCGGAAGCTTTAGTGAATCTAGCCCAAAGATAGCTTCTGGAAATGTAGGCCTGGATGGGATCCCTACGAGGGTCAAGATAAGGGGTCATTAGGGCATAGACAGGGGGTGGGTAAGCAGAGTGGGCAGACTTGATGGGCTGTAGCCCTTTTCTGCCGTCATCTTCTATGTTTCTACATTTCAGGCGCCTATCTTTCCCGGAGGTGCGATTCTGCATATGGTGCCGTTGCATGATTGACATGCGATTGGCGGCTGCTTTTTAGGCAGCTGCCGATATTGGCGCTATATAGAAACTCTGGGCCACAGTGACTGCTTAACCTTCATGGCTTTTACAACAAGCATCTGGAAGAGTTTAAGATCTGCTGCAAGGCTAGTCTTCAACTAAGGCAGGTTGTATCTAGAAGATTAACATCCCATATTCTAATCAGATTGCATCAAATTCCACTGAATGTTATATTTGGTTTAGAATACTGTCTTGGGAGAAGAAAGGGCTTCTCTACAGAGAGTTCACCAGGAAAGGATCAAATGTAGTTCTGCATTTGGTTGGTTAAGCAAGTTCAGCTGTCTGAACTCAGCAGGAAGAATAATGTAAAGAACAGAATCAAATTCAGAATCTTTAAGAATGACATCTTCCAGCTGGCCTGCAAAGTTGGATGCAGTCGCAGTTCACCGACACTTAACATCTGGGATTCTGAACAAACCTGAAGAGCTTTTTCAGCATTTCAGAGCCTAAAGAATGAGTCTGCAGATAGTCACAAGGAGCTCAGCTGGCAACTCTGCCAGCCACACGTTTACTCAGTTTCAGAAGAAATCTGTATAAGCTCATGTACTGTAATGCTTTTTTTGGCCCTTTAGAATGAAACTGCAGCTTACAAAGACTTCTAACTTGTACTACGAAAACATGTCATGTTTAAACATGCCAAATGAAAGAAGAGAAAGACAGCCAAAGTGTGCATGATTAAGAGCTTCTAAGTTGCCCAGTTCTAGAAGGGAGATTTTAGGCCAGTCCTTGTTTGTTTCCCCCCTCCCCAAATATAATAATCTTTATTGAATTTTAATAGAACATACATATAAAGTATGAAAATATGAAGTTACCAGTATGTGAAATTATACAATTATAATTACAATAGATTTTATAAATTGTAAGAAAAAGATCTGAAAAAAGACAAACCAATCAAATAAAACAAATAAGCATTATACTGCAGCATTATTTTCAATGGGTAAAATCATTGTTTTAGGACCGTGTTCATCAATGCAAGGCCTACGAGACAATGGATTGAATCTTTTCTTGGGCATAGTAAGATTTCTCTATGTTGATGATGACCAGATTTCCTTCCCTTAGAACAGGGGTGTGTCAAAGTCCCTCCTCGAGGGCCGCAATTCAGTCGGATTTTCAGGATTTCCACATTGAATATGCATGAGATCTATTAGCATACAATGAAAGCAGTGCATGCAAATAGATCTCATGCATATTCATTGGGGAAATCCTGAAAACCCAACTGGATTGCGGCCCTCAAGGAGGGACTTTGACATCCCTACTAGGACAGAAAATTAAAATGGAAGGCTTAGTACCTCTTGGAAAACTGGGTCCAGGGCAACTACCTTGTTGGCAACCCACCTAATGCTGGCCCTGCCTGGAAGGAGGAAGAGGAATCCCTTATAGAAGAACTTAATATCAGTTTACAAATAATTGAAGAGATTTGTTTGGGTTTTTGTTTTGTTGTTGTGGGTGAAGCGACAGTATCTTCAAACCCAGTCATTGTCTGGGAAGAGCAGCTTTAAGTCATCAGCCTCAAGCAAGGTCATAGATTCTCTGATGCAACTTCCTATTTCCTTGCAGATGGGATACTGTAGACTCGAGGAAAATCCCCATTGCCAGTCAGATGAAGCCAGCCTTAAATTGCTGCCATTGTTGGAGATCAAGACAAGTTTGAAAGACCCAGGATGTGAGAGGAAAAGATGCTGGACTCACAGAGGTGGGAGATAGAGAGACATCGGTTGGATTTGGAAGGAGAATGGTCTTTGTATTCTGGTTCTGGGGGTCTGCTGAGAGCCGACTTGGCCAGGCCATTAAAAAACATCCAAACTGGCTGAAAATTGGCTAGTTGGCAAACCTAGCCAAATGTTTTATGTGATAAAATATACATCTGTTATAATGTTTATGTTAGAGGATGACACAAGGACAAATTTGTACCTGTCCCTGTGAGATCTATCTCCATTCTCGTCCCATCCCTGTGAGTTCTATACCTGCCCCTGCCTCATCCCTGCAAGCTCTGTCCTCATCTGCACAAGCCCATAAGGACGGGGACAAAATTTGTCTCCGTGTCATTCTCTAGTTTATGTTAATGTTATCTGCTTTGATATTACAATGAAAGGGTGAGCCCTCGCTCACTGGTGAAACAATATGAACACAATAATGCAAACATGTGCTCCCTGCCAAAAAAGTTATGAGAACGAAGGCAAAACAGTGGAGGAGACGAAACAATCAAAGCAGTTTATGGCGTAATCAGGTTTATTTCAAAAGACTCGACATGATATGTGCTTTGGCTGCTAGGCTCAGGAGTCTTATGAGTTGATAAAGCAGTGTAGAAAGTGCAGAATGTACAGTACCCGTTAAGAACGCCAGGCTGATTATACTAATGTAAAAGTTGACTGTGAGTTGCTTTATCAACTCACTTATTTATTCAGTTTTATAGCCCGTTCTAACTAGGAGCCCAGAATGGGTTACAGTGATATATTCAGTGTTTACAGCTCAAGCTCCTATTGCTGACCTACAAGTGCGTTCATTCTGTTACCCCTCAATCTCTCTCCTTACACACCTCCCAGAGAACTCCGTTCCTCAGCTAAACTGCTCTTAGCTGTACCCTTCTCCTCCACTGCCAAATCCAGACTTCATTCCTTTCATCTAGCTGCCCCCTATGCCTGGAATAAATTACCCAAGTTTGTCCACCAGGCCCCTTCCTTTACCTTGTTTAAAAACAGACTGAAAATCCACCTTTTTGAAATACCTTTCAATCCACAACCCTACTGCCCACCAACCTAGCCAGCAAATTAACCGTTCTCCTTAACTGATTATGTCACGTTTTGAGTATCAAGTTTCCAAGATTATATAAGGACAATAGAATTTTGATGGACACATGGAAGACATTAAAGTGTGTCAATAATTTAACACCCATTCTGGTACATAAATCCACTTGTCAGTCCCTATGGCTGAACTCCAAGATTCAAATTGGTGGGTTTAAGGTCATTTGGAAGCATTGGATGAAGGCAGGCATACATACTTTGGGCGATGTAATGTCAGATGGTAAACTGCTTGATTTTTCATGACTGCAACATATATTTGGTCTTGCTAAATCCCAAAATTATAGATGGATGCAGTTGAAGCAGGCCATTCAGGAGGGGTTCCCTGAATGGAAAAATCTTAAAAATCAGTATAGCTTTCAGGCGGACTTCCTGGGACACCAGACCGCTCAGTGGTATAAATTAATATCTGGATTTTTGAATAAGAAACCAAAAACTGTTTTTAGCATTGAGATAAAGCATCAGATTATTGCGTCTCAATGGCCACGAATCTGGACTTGGAGGATGCGGTGTACGGTGTCTGCATCTATGAGACAAATATAGAGCATTTTGGACCCCAGTTCATTTACAGAAATTAGATAGTTCAAAGTCTAATAGATGCTGGCATTGTCATCTTGAAGCTGGGACTTAGGTACTTAAATGTTGGAGATCCATTTGGGATCAAGTGAACAAAATATTAGAAAACCCAGTGGCATTGGCATACGATACCATCCTATTTGGTACGTTAATGAGGGTTAAAGCCAAATATCTGCCCGAAATAACAAACTTCTCTATATAATGACAGGGGCTGCCATACAACTCATTTTGAGGAATTGGAAGAACTGTGATAGATTACATTACACTTTCTGGTGGGAATCTGTTATACTTTTAAAATGGAATGTTCAATGGCCGTACAACAGGGACAGTATAAGAAATTTATGGATGTTTGGGAACCATTGACTAAGTTCTGTAAGGAATGATAATTGATTTTATTTTATCGACCCTTAAGCATACACATCCAGGGTGGGTGGGAGGGGGGTAGGGTTTTGCACTGGAATTTCATTTGGGGAATATATGGAGGTTTCCTGTAGGTATGTACTTTTTCTGATTATTTGATGGGGGTGGAAATAGTTGTACATTAATGTCTGTAAGTTAATGTGCATTTTGTGTAAACTTATGTATATTGAAATTGTTTGTTTACACTATGGTAGTTTGAAAATTTAATAAAGATTTACATATTTTCCTGTCTTATATATGAGCTTGATTGCCGTATTTGAATGAACTTCAGATGACTTGATTCCTTTTGAGTGATCCCGTTATTTAGAGTTGCAATAGTCTAGATGAGAAATGACCAATGAGTGAATTATGGTTGTGATAGCTGCAGTTTCGAGGATGGAAGTTAGGGAGCGGATGAGGCGAAGTTTATAGAAGCAACTTTTTATAGCGGAGCTTCTCTGATCATGATAAATTAAATCTTTGTCTAAGAGGTCTCCAAGTAATTTTATTTTAGATTCCATTTTTATTGGGCAGGATTTGATGGAAATTTGTCCGTTTATGGTTTCATTGTTTCTGATCGGGAAGAGTATACCACAGGATTTATTTATTTATGTTGAGAGAAAGTTTGTACAGAGCCATTAAGTAGAGAAAGGTGGACAGGGGAAAGGATGAGGTAAATGAAGCACTGTAGGATAAGGTGGGGAATAACAGAAGAGAGAGGAGCCCCACCCAAAAAAAAAAAAATTATTGTGACTATATGGTGAATATATTTCTCTCCTGGAAGAATATTTCAAACCTTCAAAAGAGTGAGATTAGAAAACATCTTATTTTTAATAGGTTAATAAAATAATCCCCTCTTTTACTAAGGCGCACTAGTTGATTTAGCGTATGATAAATGCTAATGCATCCTAGAATATAATGGATGCATTAGCATTTAGCAGTGCACGCTAAATTGGCTAGAGCGCCTTAGTAAAAGCACCCTGAAAATGAATATCACTGATATAAATTCAGCATATATTGACATATACAGTATTTGTTTAATATTAATCAGTGTTATAGATATAAATTTGCTGAAGAGGTCTCATGTTTCATAACATGAAAGTCAATATAAACCCGGTCTTATATAAGCTTATACATTCTTCATATAGAGACTTGCATAGACCTCAGCGGTACCTTCTGTATGTACCGTATTTTCACGCAAATAACGCGCACCCGTATAAAACGCGCACACGGGTATAGCGCGCAGAAATCACGATGATATGTACAAAAACTTTGGTATACCGCGCTCATGGGTATACCGCGCATGCTGCCCGACGCTCCTTTCGCCCGCCCTGACTTTCCGACTCTCCGTTCACCCCCCCTGACTTCCGTGCACTGTCCCCCCTTGAAGGTCTGTCCCCATCCTGAAAGCCTGATGCCCCCCCCCGACGTCCGATACATCCCTCCCCCCGAAGGACCGCCGACTCCCCAACAATATCGGGCCAGGAGGGAGCCCAAATCCTCCTGGCCACGGCGACCCCCTAACCCCACCCCGCACTACATTACGGGCAGGAGGGATCCCAGGCCCTCCTGCACTCGACGCAAACCCCCCTCCCCCCAACGACTGCCCCCCCCAAGAACCTCCGACCGCCCCCCCAGCCGACCCGCGACCCCCCCTGGCGACCCCCACGACCCCCCCACCCCCCTTCCCCGTACCTTTGGTAGTTGGGCCAGAAGGGAGCCCAAACCCTCCTGGCCACGGCGACCCCCTAACCCCACCCCGCACTACATTACGGGCAGGAGGGATCCCAGGCCCTCCTGCCCTCGACGCAAACCCCCCTCCCCCCCAACGACCGCCCCCCCAAGAACCTCCGACCGCTCCCCCAGCCGACCCGCGACCCCCCTGGCGACCCCCACGACCCCCCCACCCCCCTTCCCCGTACCTTTGGTAGTTGGCCGGACAGACGGGAGCCAAACCCGCCTGTCCGGCAGGCAGCCAACGAAGGAATGAGGCCGGATTGGCCCATCCATCCTAAAGCTCCGCCTACTGGTGGGGCCTAAGGCGCGTGGGCCAATCAGAATAGGCCCTGGAGCCTTAGGTCCCACCTGGGGGCGCGGCCTGAGGCACATGGTCGGGTTGGGCCCATGTGCCTCAGGCCGCGCCCCCAGGTGGGACCTAAGGCTCCAGGGCCTATTCTGATTGGCCCACGCGCCTTAGGCCCCACCAGTAGGCGGAGCTTTAGGATGGATGGGCCAATCCGGCCTCATTCCTTCGTTGGCTGCCTGCCGGACAGGCGGGTTTGGCTCCCGTCTGTCTGGTCAACTACCAAAGGTACGGGGAAGGGGGGTGGGGGGATCGTGGGGGTCGCCAGGGGGATTGCGGGTCGGCTGGGGGGCGGTCGGAGGTTCTTGGGGGGGGCGGTCGTTGGGGGGGGGGGGGGTTTGCGTCGAGGGCAGGAGGGCCTGGGATCCCTCCTGCCCGTAATGTAGTGCGGGGTGGGGTTAGGGGGTCGCCGTGGCCAGGAGGGTTTGGGCTCCTTTCTGGCCCGATATTGTCGGGAAGTCGGCGGTCCTTCGGGGTGGGGGTGCGAGTGGTCCTGCCGGGGGGGGGATGTATCGGACGTCGGGGAGTCGGCCGGGCAAGAGGGCTTGGGCTCCCTCTTGCTCCGATCGTGGATGCGGGTGCGGGTGGGAGCGCGTGCGAGCGGTCGTTCGGGGTGGGGGTGCGAGTGGTCCTGCCGGGGGGGGGGATGTATCGGACGTCGGGGAGTCGGCCGGGCAAGAGGGCTTGGGCTCCCTCTTGCTCCGATCGTGGATGCGGGTGCGGGTGGGAGCGCGTGCGAGCGGTCGTTCGGGGTGGGGGTGCGAGTGGTCCTGCCGGGGGGGGATGTATCGGACGTCGGGGAGTCGGCCGGGCAAGAGGGCTTGGGCTCCCTCTTGCTCCGATCGTGGATGCGGATGCGGGTGGGAGCGCGTGCGAGCGGTCGTTCGGGGTGGGGGTGCGAGCGGTCCTGCTGGGGGGGGGGTGAATCGGGCGTCGGGCGGGGTGGGAACTATGTTTTAAAACTTTTGTATACCGCGCTCACGCATATAACGCGCGAGGGGTATGCGCGGTAGGTAAAAACGCGTATAACGCGCGCGTTATATGCGTGAAAATACGGTATTAAACTTTTATTGTATAGAGTAATGGCACCCAAATTCATCATTGGTCTCAGAGTGTATCTTATATACTATATCTATTTTTTTTTAAATATTTTCAGTATTTTTCAATAGGATAGAATACTCATCTTAGTCTACGTGGGTGGGGGCAGGCACTCCGACATAGGACTGTGTTTTGCCCATACAGGGCTTTATCAAGGAAATCCCCCTTAAGCCAAACGACTCATGCTCCCCGCGTTCATTCGTTTTTCAATGCGGGGAGCATGAGTAGTTTGGCATAAGGGGGATTTCCTTGATAAAGCCCTGTATGGGCAAAACATAGTCCTATGTCGGAGTGCCTGCCCCACCCGCGTAGACTAAGATGAGTATGATTCAGCCGTTCAAATACTTGAAGGGTATCAACGTAGAACAAAATCTTTTCCAGAGAAAGGAAAATGGTAAAACCAGAGGACATAATTTGAGGTTGAGGGGTGGTAGATTCAAGAGCAATGTTAGGAAATTCTACTTTACGGAGAGGGTGGTGGATGCCTGGAATGTGCTCCCGAGAGACGTGGTGGAGAGGAAAACGGTAACTGAGTTCAAAGAAGCGTGGGATGAACACAGAGGATCTAGAATCAGAAAATAATAGTAAATATTGAACTAAGGCAGACTTGCACGGTTTGTATATGGCCGTTTGAGGGAGGATGGGCTGGAGAGGACTTCAATGGCTGGGAGGGTGTAGATGGGCTGGAGTAGGTTTTGACGGAGATTTTGGCAGTTGGAACCCAAGCACAGTACCGGGTAGAGCTTTGGATTCTTGCCCAGAAATAGCTAAGAAGAAAAAATTTAAATTGAATCAGGTTGGGCAGACTGGATGGACCATTAGGGTCTTTATCTGCCGTCACCTACTATGTTACTATGAGTATTCTATCCTATCGAAAAATACTGAAAATATTTAAAAAATAGATATAGCATATAAGATACACTCTGAGACCGATGATGAATTTGGGTACCATTACTCTATATGATAAAAGTTTAATACATACAGAAGGTACCGCTGAGGCCTATGCAAATCTCTACATGAAGAATGTATAAACTTATATCCATAAGACTGGGTTTTTTATTGACTCGCTTGAGTAGTGGGTTTTTGGATTCACTAATTTTGAGCAATTCTGAGTCATAACATGAAAGCCATTCCTAATAAAATGCATATTCTGAAACCAGTGGAATAACCTACCTGCTCTGGTCTCAGGCCTGGTGGAACCCAAGTGTATTCTTCCAAAGCACAACCAGAATCATCATCGGAGGTTGAACTTCGCTGACATCCAAAGGTAAGTTTATTCATTTTTGGTTCCATCTCCAAAGGCATAATAGTGCACTGCACAATCAGATTTTCAGTCGCAGTTCAACAAGCAACAATTCTGAAAAGAGGGTGCAAATGCACAATGTTACACATCAAATTACATGGGACAAGCTCAATTGCCAACTTTTCTTACCATCAAATACAAAAGCACCAGGGCAAGAACGTTCTCGGTAATGGCCCCAACATGAGATGTAAATGGGATGAAATTAAGTTTGGAGGGTAGAATGTCGATTATGCACACTAGGATTGGAGCATCCTACATGGCATCCTTCCTGCCGTTATCCCTCTATCCTGGAACTCCCCAACCCCTACTTCCTCCAGATCCTCCCAAATTTTTAAACTATCCTTCCCTTCCATAAAAGGTATTTCCCATGTAGGCAAACTTGGGTCATCCCTCCCCTTTAGAATCACTGAGATCTGGAATAACCTCACCTCCCCTCTCCGAACCTCAAGCTCCCTCCAACTCTTCCGCAAACACCTAAAAACCTGGCTATTCTCAAAACTGTAACACTTCCCCCCTCTTAGGCCTCTCACCTTCCCCCTTTACACCTAACTCTTTAATCTCTCCACTGTAGTTCCTCTCTCATCTTTCTTCCTGTAAACCGTGCCGAGCTCCGCATTCGTGGAGATGGTGCGGTATATAAATCCAAGGTTTAGTTTAGTTTTAGTTTAGCATCAATGATATCTGGGCTTCTTAGCATTCAGCCCATACTAAGCTTTAGTAAAAGGGCCCCTAAGACTATACGGATGAATTGCAGACATAAACTTAAGAACCCATATCGGATTCTCAGAACATATTATGATGATACTCAGTTATCAGCACATTCACCAAACTGTAGTTATATGCTTCACCTCCTAAACAGTTTAAAATATTTGTGATTTTCTCTTTGGAAAATGTTAATAAAATTTTAGATTTTAAATACGGTATGATTTTTTTTTGCAGATTATACCATGTAAGCTAGAGAAAATTATAATTATGCAAGTACAGCTGAAGATTTTTTTAAATTTGTTGTTATGTGTAAAGGTCAAACTAGTTTCCTCATTTACTAACCCGTAGCGTGGGTTTTAGCACCGACAGCAGCAGTAACTACTCCGACGCTCATAGAATTCCTATGAGCGTCGGAGCAGTTACCGCCGCTGCCGGCGCTAAAATCCGTGCTACAGGCTAGTAACGGAGGGGTTAAATGTGTCACAGAATTCCTAACTGAACAGAAGCTGACAGAGTCCCTGCATTCTACAAGGTTAAACACATCTTTCTGCAAATATTAGGCTCCTTTTACTAAGCAGCATAAGAGCATTTTACCGCAGGCCGATGAGGTAAATGCTCCAATGCTCATTTAATTCCTTTGAGTGTCAGAGCACTTACCTCACCGGCCTACGGTAAAATGCTCTTACGCTGCTCAGTAAAACCCAACAATCATGCATAATTGCAGTTTGTTTTTTTTACAGATTCCATTTCATAGGAGTGAATATGGCAGGTACAAAAGTTTGGATACCCTTCCAGTTGATTGATTATTATCTTATTTAAGTTGTTAATAAGGCCCAGAGGGCCAGATTCTGCAAATGGGGCCATTATCAGTAGCCGCCTACAAAAGCGGTGCTGTTCATGGGTCAATAACGCTATGGTGTCATTTGCAGAATTGCAGCTACCTCAAAAGTATGGTGCCTACCTGTAACGAGAATCGTGCCTATGTCCACTTCTGATGCAAACCACACCTACTTTTGACGTAGGCACTGGTAAGTGCCTCTATAGCCAGGACTTGGACATCTTTCTTTGTAGGCGCCTACATTTTTTTTAAATTAATTTTTAATTGGTTTTAAATGATGAAGTCAATTACTGCACTGTTTATCACCAATTAAATCAATTAATTTAGGCGGTGGCAGGGAACCTTCCACCACCTAACTTTCAACTGAGTTTTGAGAAATCAGACCCAAAAGAGCAAATTCTATAAACAGCATCCCGATTGTAGGCGGCGGTAGGCATCCTACCTCTGTCTAACCAGCCAATCTGGATGCATGTTTAAAAAAAAACCAACAACAAAACACCCTGAGGCAAGCTGCCTACATTGTAGGCATTTATGTGAGCCTAGGGAGGCATTTAGGGCTGCTTAAGCTTGCCCAAGGTTAGGCATGGGCGTGATTTCTCCTGGAAGTGAAGTTAGGTGGTCCTAAGCATCTCCCTAGGGCCACGATAGGCACCTGAAATGTAGACCTTAGGCGTTTGAACCAATCAGGGCCTTAGGACCCTCCTTGGTGCATCCCAGAATACTCCGGGAAGGGGAAGGCCTGCCATTTTGCAATGAACTGCCAGCAGAAGGGAGTGGGCATCTGTCTTGCCAGCTCTCGAATAAAGGTATTGGGGCATTCGGGGAGTGTCAGGGGGGTCTTGCAGTATGAGGGAGTGTCAGGAGTGGAATCAGGGAATGTCGGAATGGAGTCGGGGAATATTTGGGGGGGCTCTGGGAGATGATGGGGCCAGCGGCAGGAGGGAGTGGGCATCCATCCTGCCGGGGGATGTCTCGTGGTGGTAGCAGCAGGAGGAATTTGGCACTCCTCCTACCATGGATATTCAGGGGTAGAGGGCTTTGGGGGTTCTTGCAGGAGGGAGTGGACATCCCTCCTGCTGGTCGACTTCGTGTGTGTGTGGGGGGAGGGGGGGAATGTGTTCCCTGCTGTGGCCGCTAAACTGATTGCGCCAGGGAGATTCCCGGTGCCTGTGACATGGATGCCGGTTAGAGAATCAGGGTGGTTAGGTGGGGTTAGATGTCTGTCTGTTAGGACAGACGGAATTCTATATAGAATGCCCATGTGCAATTTTCAAAAGCTGGCTGCTGAGACCGGTCGTCCTATAAAGATTCCGGCCCAAAATGTTTAAAGACCCATTAGGCCCATTAGAACATAAGCAGTGCCTCCGCCGGGTCAGACCATAGGTCCATCCTGCCCAGCAGTCCGCTCCCGCGGCGGCCCAAACAGGTCACGACCTGTCTGAATCACCAGAAGGGGCTCCCTTGCCACCTTGGTTTCTCATTTAAGTCCTATCTTCCCATCGAAGTCCTAACCCTCCGGTCTTGCACATGCACTACCTGGTTGGGTTTCTATACTTATTACCTGGTTAGCTTTCTATACTTGTGTTACATCCCAGCACCTCTCTCAGTATCCCACGATCCCTTTATCCCTCAGGAATCCGTCCAATCCCTGTTTGAATCCCTGTACCGTACTCTGCCTGATCACTTCCTCCGGTAGCGCATTCCAGGTGTCCACGACCCTTTGGGTGAAAAAAAACTTCCTTGCATTTGTTTTGAACCTATCTCCCTTCAGTTTCTCCGAATGCCCCCTCGTACCTGTTGTCCCCTTCAGCCTGAAGAATCTGTCCCTATCCACCCTCTCTATGCCCCTCATGATCCTGAAGGTCTCCATCATATCTCCCCTGAGCCTCCTTTTTTCCAGAGAGAAGAGCCCCAGCCTATCCAACCTCTCGGCGTATGGGCAGTGTTCCAGCCCTCTTACCAGTTTCGTTGCTCTCCTTTGGTGAACAAAATTAGGTGAACAAAATTCCATGACTGAAAATACTCTGACTCTTCTAACCTCTCAGCTTATGATTCTTTTTTGTCTGCTTTCAGCAATCATAGGCCTCCTTTTACTAAGCTGCGGTAGCGTTTTTAGCACACACTGAAGATTAGCGCGCACCAACCCCCGCGCTACATGGCAAAACTATCACCAGCTCTGTGGAGGCGTTAGCGTGTAGCGCTCGCGGCTTTGTAGCGCGCGCCAAAACCGCTAGTGCAGCTTAGTAAAAGGAGCTCATATTCTTCTGTAAGCAGCTGTCTGAACATATGAAAATAATTCACTCTTTCACTCGTACAAAGAAGAGGAAGACTATAAGAAACTCAAAATGCTTTCAGAGAGCAAAGTAGTCTGTCAGAAAAATTGTTAGGAAATGGAAATTACATAGAAAAGTAGAATTCAGAACAAAGTCTGGAAGACCAGGAAAATAAAAATTGTAGAACTGCCTGAAATCGGGTGAGATCTGCAAAACTGAAGTCACAGATCATTGCAAATGACCTACTGAAAGGTTTAGCAAACATTGGAGTTGCTATAGAGATCCATAGTACAGTGTTACTTATATAACAATTATCTGCATGGAAACGTTATGATTTATTATGCTTAACATACTGCCTTTCCTTGAGCAATAACTAAGTGGTGCATAAGTTCAAAATATAAAGAAGACAAGAAGGAACACCATTTGATACATGAAACTAGAGAGACAGAAGTACAGAAACTAGTAAGGAATTAAGATTATAAACTGCTGGCCAAAGCAGCCAGACATATTTGTGTATAGGGAGATTGCAGAGGTTAGCAGACCGTACAGGCCTCAGTACTATCCGCTTGTGTGCCAAAGGCTTTTTAGAATATGTGAGTCTTCAGAGAGGGTCTAAACTTAGGATAGGAGGTTCCAGTCATACTTCAGCTGGGAGGGAATTCCAGGGAGAATGATCAATACAGGAAAAATGCTCAATTATTGATGCAGTCTAGAGAATGACCTGGGAACGGGTACCCGTGATTAACAGAGGAGTGGGGACAGGGACAGGGCCAAACTTTATCCCTGTGCCATTTTCTAAAAGTTTAAGACTAGTATCAATATGTAAAAACTTACAATTTAAGACAACAGACAACTGAATTCAATAATTCAAAAAAATTCCAGAAGCTACCGTACTTTTAGATTTAAATGAACTACTGTTAAATGACACATTTGTGTCTTGTCTGCCTTTGATGTGGCAACAAGAGTCGGGTCTGCTAATCAGATTACTACCATCTGCAACATCTTTCCTTCATGCGATCCCGACAATTAGTAGGATGAAATTGGTAGGAAGACAATTTGTAGGCTATAACAATTGGTAGTAAGATATTAGTAGGATCTTCCTACCAACTGTCATCCTATCAGTTGTTGTATTCTACCAATTGCTGTACCCAATTGTCCTACCACTACCAATGGCATCAGAACAGGAGAGGTGCTCCCCTCTCATGCTTGTAGACCCGACTCCACACCTGTTCTTTTTAGCATTTTTGTAAGTAATATTGCTGAAGGGCTGTCGGGTAAGATTTGCCTCTTTGCGGATAATACCAAAATCTGCAATAGAGTAGACACCCCGGATGGTGTGACTAACATCAGGAAAAACCTAGCGAAGCTTGAAGAATAGTCTGAAATGGCTGCAAAGATCTGTGGGAACGGTACAGATTAGGGGTTGAAGAGTATTTGTGCATGAAAGAGGAGCTGCACTTGGGTGTGATAGTATGTGATGATCTATCTTCCTCTGTTTCTGCCCCGTGAAAGCTGCGATCAAAAATGGCTGCCGCGAGTTCCCGTGGCAGTCTCACAAGACTGCGGGAACTCGCGGCAGCCATAATTTAATGTGGCTTTCACGGGGAAGGAGCATAGGAAGATTGCTGCTGCCCTGCTTCACTGCTAGTATACTACGCTGCTAGTCGGACAGCTGGACATAAGTCCGGGTGGTCGTTTACTGGGTAGGTTGGTATGTGAGGAGTAGCTATATACAGTACAGACAGTGCCTGCTGCAAATACCATGTGCTTGTCCATATAAAGTCTGAAGAATTATCATCAAGACTGTATATTGAACCCTACAACTTACCGGCAACCAATGTAGTTGCTTAACAATTGGGGTCACATCCACCCCTGTCAACACTCTAGCCGTATATTAGATAGATTGTGAGCCCGCCGGGACAGACAGGAAAAAAATGCTTGAGTACCTGAATA
Organism: Geotrypetes seraphini; assembly: GCF_902459505.1. Taxonomy (NCBI): domain Eukaryota; kingdom Metazoa; phylum Chordata; class Amphibia; order Gymnophiona; family Dermophiidae; genus Geotrypetes; species Geotrypetes seraphini. Next base: position 63,063,613 of record NC_047092.1, read on the forward strand.
AATTCATGTAAACCATTCTGAGCTCCCCTGGGAGAACAGTATAGAAAACTGAATGAATAATAATAATTCTGAATTAACCGCAGAGCTTTGAGTTTAGATTTTGCCACACTCAAATACAGCACATTGTAATAGTCAATTTTACAGAGTGCTAGACTTCAATATAGTACAAAAGTCACATCGAGACACTAGTGGTTTCAACCTCTTCATCACATGCAGTTTAAAAAAAAAAGTTGATTATTGAACATCTGTGTGAAGATCTCAAGCATGCAATACTTCTGAACTAGCATTGTTCTGCCAGGAAGACTTTCCAAACCAGGACTAAAAAATCTCCCATATGAAGAACGTTTGAGCAGGCTGCGCTTATATTCTCTCGAAGAGCGCAGGGAAAGGGGGGACATGATAGAAACATTCAAATACATCACGGGCCGTATTGATGTGGAGGAAGAAATCTTTTGTCTTACGGGTCCCATGGCAACAAGAGGGCATCCGCTAAAACTCAGGGGGGGAAGATTTCATGGGGACACCAGGAAGTATTTCTTCGCCGAAAGGGTAATTGATTGATGGAATGGTCTTCCACGTCAGGTAGTCGAGGCCAGAACCACGCTCGACTTCAAGGGACGATGGGACAGATAGGTGGGGTCGCTCCAGAGGAATGCTTAAAAGATGGATTCCCGGAGGGAGGGTTCTTGAGTGGGCAGACTTGTTGGGCCGTCGGCCCTTTTCTGCCGTTATACTTTATGTTTCTATGAATAGAAAAATTCTTACTTAGCTGTATAGGGACTTTTTTTTTTACTTATTTGAATTTTGATTTACACTTTTTCAGTTGTAACTCAAGGTATGTTTGGAAGCTGTTATTTCTAATAAAGTAGGTGTTACAAAGTTCTAAACTTTTGCACCTGCCAAATTCACTTTTATTATTTTCATTCTGTTAAAAATCAGCAAATAATTTTGTACAAAGAAACTGTAATTAACTTTGGACCATGCAGAGTGGTGCTTCTCAATCACCGAATTTTGTTCAGTCATTCCACCAACAGTAAAGCAGGGCTTTTCACCTGTGTGTAACTCATTCTGCTGGTTTCTGTCTGACACTGAACACGCAAGGCCAGCAGATCACGCGAGGTTACAGGACTCCACACTTTTAGATATCAGACTGAAGCCAGTATAAGACACACATAGGTAAATTAGTCCTGCTGTCTTTTTAACAATGGGAGGAAAGGAAAATAGTTAAAGCTACAAGATTTCTGGTGGGCAAGTCTGTTATACGTTTCCTGTAGTGCATGTAGTTAATTAGTTGTGTTTGAAGGGAGAACAGAGGGGGAATCTAGTAAAATGTCTCCAGGGAAAACTTCAGGGCCAGTCCTACTATTGAGCAAATAACTTTTTTATACATGGCCTGATTTTCAGCTCTTACTGAGTTATGCAAATGAGGCCCACAATGAGACTACACCCTCTTCATTCCCATGGAAAATTGTAATTATAAATTCTCAAACTTTGTCGATAAGAACATTCTTTGCTATCACACTATGGGCTAGATTCACAAAGCAAACCGATTGTGTACCGATCGGTTTGCGACCCCTTAGCGACCAAATTTCCCTCCGGCCCGATTCACTTACCTCTCTGCCGACCATCCTCCGATCCGCACGTGCAAATGAGGGCAACAGCATGCAAAGTAGGCAGGGACCTGATTCACAAACCAAAACCCTGAAACACCGACCAGGCTGGCCGATCACTCCCAAGCGACTGCTGAGGACCAGTCGCTCAAGCCCTTTCCGGCTGCCCTGCCTTCTGCCGCCCTGCTTCTGCCCTGTCAGCTCCGATCGCCTCCTGCAGCACTGACTCTCCCACTGCCCTGATCGCCTGCCTGCTCCGACTCTCCCACCCTTTCTCGCAGTGCAAGCCTGTGGTTTTAACCCACGGGCTTAAGTGGGTTACAACCACGAGCTCCAGTTAAAAAAAAAAAATCTATGCCGGCCCAGAGGTCCTGTAAAAAAATTTTTTTTAAAGATTGCGGCTCCAATGGGCATGCGCAGAAAAGTGATCCATGCCAGCAGATGGGGGCGTTCCTCCGATTGCCCCCATATCAAGTTTCAAGTTTAATAAAGATTTGATTAATCGCTTAATCATAATTCTAAGCGATGTACATATCACTAAAATTACAAAATTTAGGGAACAATACAGCAAATGACAAAAACTAAGTCTTGCAAGACTAAGGACTAACATGACAAACCCATTCAACACAAGGAAAAGTAGGGAAAGGAAATACAAATTATTTGATAGTATGCATATTTTACTTTGCTGAATTCGTCGGACCTGCCCAGATTGGGCCCAATCAGGCAGGTTGGTGAATCTGGCCCTATATTGTTTAGGCCCTGATACATAAGCCTCAAGGCAGATATATGTCATGCATACAAGAAGATTATATATCAGAAAAAAAAAATCAGAATAGTTTTAAGTTTCAATCCCTGTATTTCCCCAATGTGCAAATTCTGTGTGAGAGAAACTCAAGTCAGAGTTTATGAATTAGCTTTCATCTGACATTAGGAGGCATATAATAGCTGCTAAACCAATGGCGTACCAAGGGGGAGGAGGGGCAGACAGCCCCGGGTGCAGACCATGAGGAGGTACTCCTGGGCCATGGTCCAGGAACTTTGCTGCTCTGTTGGCGCCAGGCTTTCCTCTCTGCCGAGTTCTGCCTTTGCAGAAGCAGGAAGTAGAGACCGGCAGAGAGGAAGGCCCAATGTCGGCATAGCAGCGAGTTAAGGTTGCCAACAAAAAGAGAACTCACATACCTCTGGGCCTGCTTTCTATACAGCAGCAGCGATGACTGGCTGTTGGAGGCAGAACTCCTAACAGGCTTCTTTGGCCCGGCCACTGAGGCTTTCCCTCTTCCATGTCACTGATGTCACTGATGACACAGCAGAGAGAAGCCCTAGCAGAACAGGCTGCAAACAGCCCATTTGGCACTGCTTGTAATGGTCTGCCATTGCCACCACTGCTGCTGTTGTTGGAGGCCCAAAGGACATTCTCACGGTGGAGGGGGGGTCCAGTCGGGTCCAGAGATGGAGCACAGGGGGATGGGAGGGAGGGATGGAAAGCTGATGGCACATGGGGGGGAGAGAGGAAGAATTGTTGGACATGGGCTGGAGAAGAGGAAGGGAGATGCAACAAAGAGGTAGAAAGGGGTGGGAGGGATAAATTCTTCATATGGTGGAGGGGAGGGAGACATGCATGGAGAAGAGAAGGAGAAATGTTGGACATAGGGTGGAGGGCATGGAGAGATTGTGCATGGGGAGAAAGAAAATGTTGCACATGATAATGGAGGGGAGGAAGGGAGAGATGCTGCTTGGAGGAGAATAAAGAGGTTTAACCCAGGGCATAAGGCAGGGGGGCGAGGGGAGAGAGAAAGTGAGAATAATAATAATAATAACAGCTTATATACCGCAATACCGTGAAGTTCTATGCGGTTTACAGAAGATTAAGCAAAGGTAACAAATTGAATTGACTTTAAGAGGGGAGGAAGAAAGAGAATTAATAGGACAGGAAATTCATTGTTGAGGAGAGAGTGATCAAAAGGACAAGTTAATCGCTATAGTGGGGAGAGAGAAGAGAGGATCAGTTGTCTAGATGCTTTAGGAACAAGTGTGTTTTTAGACGTTTCCTAAATTCCCCATAAGTAGAATGGCAGTGGAAGGGAAGGTACAGAGATGGAAGATGGATGTTGAGCATAGAGAAAGAAGAAAATGTCAAATGGGCAGGAGACCCTAGCGAGCGAGTTAACAGAAGACAAAAAGAAACCAGAGTGTGGGACCAACATAAGAACATAAGAAATGCCTCTACTGGGTCAGACCTGAGGTCCATCGTGCCCAGCAGTCCGCTCACGCGGTGGACCAACAGGTCTAGGACCTGTGCAGTAATCCTCTATCTATACCCCTCTATTCCCTTTTCCAGCAGAAAGTTGTCCAATTCCCTCTTGAACCCCAGTACCGTACTCTGCCCTATCACACCCTCTGGAAGCGCATTCCAGGTGTCCACCACACGCTGGGTAAAGAAGAACTTCCTAGCATTCGTTCTGAATCTGTCCCCTTTCAACTTTTCTGAATGCCCTCTTGTTCTTTTATTTTTTGAAAGTGTGAAGAATCTGTCCCTCTCTACTCTCTCTATGCCCGTCATGATCTTGTAAGTCTCTATCATATCCCCTCTAAGTCTTCTCTTCTCCAGGGAAAAAAGTTCCAGTTTTTCCAATCTCTCAGCGTATGAAAGGTTTTCCATCCCTTTTATCAGACATGTCGCTCTCCTCTGAACCCTCTCGAGTATCGCCATATCCTTCTTAAGGTATGGCGACCAATATTGGACACAGTACTCCAGATGCTGACGCACCATCGCTCAATACAATGGCAAGATAACTTCTTTCGTTCTGGTTGTAATACCCTTTTTGATGATGCCTAGCATTCTATTTGCCTTCTTAGCAGCCGCTGCGCACTGTGCCGACGGCTTCATTGTCAAGTCCACCATCACCCCCAGGTCCCTTTCTTGGGTATTCTCATTTAAAAACATCCCTCCCATCGTATAGTTGTACCTCGGGTTTCTGTTTCCCACATGTAATACTTTACATTTCTCAACATTAAACTTCATCTGCCATCTCGTTGCCCATTCCCCTAGTTTGTTCAAGTCCCTTTGCAGTTTTTCACAGTCTTCTTTAGTCCGAGCTCTACTAAATAGTTTAGTGTCATCTGCAAATTTTATTATCTCACACTTCGTCCCTGTTTCCAGATCATTTATGAATATATTAAATAGCAGCGGCCCTAGTACTGAGCCCTGCGGGACCCCACTCGTGACCTTCCTCCAGTCCGAGTAGTGGCCCTTCACTCCCACCCTCTGTCTCCTACCTGCCAACCAGCTTCTGATCCATCTATGTACATCTCCTTCCACCCCATGGTTCTTCAGTTTCCGGAGTAGGCGTTCATGGGGCACCTTGTCAAAGGCTTTTTGGAAATCAAGATATATGATGTCTATGGGGTCTCCATTGTCCATCCGTTTGTTAATTCCTTCGAAGAAGTGCAATAAGTTAGTTAGGCAAGATCTTCCCTTGCAGAAACCGTGTTGGCTGGTTATCAGAAGTTCGTTTTTTTCAAAATGTTCATCAATTTTTTCTTTTATCAGTGTTTCTGCCATTTTCCCCGGTACCGAGGTCAGACTCACCGGTCTGTAATTTCCTGGGTCACCTTTTGATCCCTTTTTAAAGATGGGCGTAACATTGGCTATCTTCCAGTCCTCCGGGATCACCCCTGTTTTCAGGGATAGATTGCAAATTTGCTGCAGTAGTTCCGCTATCTCCTCCTTTAATTCCTTCAGAACCCTTGGATGGATTCCGTCCGGACCCGGGGATTTGTCTGTTTTTAATTTATCTATCTGCCTGTGTACATCTTCAAGGCTCACTTCCATGGTTGTTAATTTTTCTGCCTGATTTCCATTGAAGAATTGTTCAGGTTCCGGAATGTTGGATGTGTCTTCGTTTGTAAATACAGATGAAAAGAACCCGTTAAGTCTTTCTGCCACTTCTTTCTTCTCCTTCACCACTCCCTTCTTGTCACCATTGTCCAGCGGTCCCACATCCTCCCTAGCCGGTTGCTTCCCTTTAACATATCTAAAGAACGGTTTGAAATTTTTTGCTTCCCTGGCTAGCCTCTCTTCATACTCTCTTTTGGCTTTTCGAACCACTCGGTGACATTCTTTTTGATACTTCCTGTTCTCTTTCCAGTTCCCCTCAGTTTTGTCCTTTTTCCATTTCCTGAATGAATTTTTCTTATCGCCTATCGCTTCCTTCACTGTTTTGGTTATCCACGCCGCGTCCTTTATTCGACTCTTTTTGCACCCCTTTCTGAATCTGGGGATATATAGATTTTGCGCCTCGCTCACCGTGTTCTTGAGAAAAGACCAGGCAAGTTCTACCTTTTGCCATTTTTTTGAAGTGTTCCTAAGTTTCTTCCTTACCATTTCCCTCATTGCTTCGTAGTTTCCTTTCCTGAAGTTTAAAGTTGTCGCTATGGTTCTCTTTCCTTTCGGTATTCCTACCTCAACCTTGAACTTGATCACATTATGATCGCTGTTTCCCAACGGTCTCACTACTTCTACTTCTTTAGCAGGTCCCCTTAACCCATTTAGGATTAGATCCAGAGTGGCATTTCCTCTCGTCGGTTATCTGACAAGCTGCTCCATGAAACAATCTTGTATAACCTCTAAGAATTCTGTCTCTCTAGTGCAATTTGAGCTTCCAAGACTCCAGTCTATTCCGGGGTAGTTGAAGTCTCCCATAATAACCGCGTTACTGCTTTTGGATTCTCGCTTCATCTCGGCTTCCATTTCTTCATCAATATCTCCTGATTGCCCGGGCGGACGATAGTATAAGCCCATCTTTATTTCAGGCCCTTTCCTTCCAGGTATTTTAACCCATAGCGATTCTAGCTTGTTGGTCGTTTCTGCTGTGTCCATTTTTGTCGATTGTATGCTTTCTTTTATGTAAAGGGCTATTCCACCTCCTTTTTGTCCTGACCTGTCCTGGCGATAGAGCTTGTACCCCGGCAGTGCTGTATCCCATTTGTTTTCTTCATTCCACCATGTTTCAGAGACTCCAATGATGTCTATGTCCTCTGCATTGGTCATGGCTTCTAATTCCCCCATTTTGTTTCTTAGGCTCCTTGCATTTGTATATATGCAATTTAGATCCTTGTATATCCTTGTCTTTATTTCCTTTCCCTGTGCTTCGATCTTTAGTTTTTTTCTCTGTTGTTACAATCCTTATAACCTCCTCTTCTGGGTTTGTCAACTCCTGTGATTTGTCCATTGTTTCTTCCCAGCCTTTTTTCCCCTCGGTATCTTCACGGGATACCGTCTTCCGAATAATCGACACTTGGTCGACTGTCGGCTTTCCCCTTCTTCTTAGTTTAAAGCCTGTTCTATTCCTCTCTTGACGTTGTTCGCTAGAAGTCTTGATCCCGCCGCGCTCAGATGTAGTCCATCTCTCCTGTAGAGCTTGCTCTTGCCCCAGAACGTTGTCCAGTTCCTCACGAAGTGGAATCCTTCTTCCTCACACCATTTCCTCATCCACGCATTTATTGATTGTAGTTCCTCCTGTCTTTTCACATCTGCCCTCGGTACCAGTAGGATCTCTGAGAACGCTATCTTCTGAGTCCTCATCTTCAGCTTCCTTCCCAGAATCTTGAACTGTTCTATCAGCGTGCTTCTCCTGTAGTCTTTCCTGCTGACATCGTTCGTCCCGATGTGGATCATTACTGTGGTCTCCTCCGTCTCCGCTCCTTCCAGGATCCTTCCAATTTTGTCCACGATGTCCTTGGTTCTTGCTCCTGGAAGGCAGGTCACCAGTCGATCCTCTCTCCCTCCTGCTATGTGGCTGTCCACATGTCTCAGGATCGAGTCTCCCACTAGGATCACTGACTTTACCTTCTTTAGGTTTCTCTTCGGTCTCAAATCAATGTCTTCGGGGTGCTTCACTGCTTCCTCACCTGGGCATCGACTAGCCCTGTTCTCCCTATCATGTGATGTTCCTCTGAAGGTGTCTTCTATGAGGTCATCTGCTTGTTCTACTTTCCATGATGGTGTTGGTGTAACTTCATCTGCATTCTGAAGTTCGTTCTCTTGCACCCGTCTCCTGTAGGCTTCCTCAATGAAGTCCTCGAGCTCCCTGACTTCCTCCTCGATGTGTCTCTCTCTCATGAAGATCTCAGCTGTCCTGTTTGGGTCCTCTGTGATGTGAAGTCCTTCCAGTTCCTGTATCTTGTACTTCAGTTGCTTGACTTCTTTCTTCAAGCTTTCTAGCTCCTGACACCGACCGCATACATACGACTGTCTCCCCGAGGGGAGGTAGTCGTACATATGACAGACAGTGCAGAACACTGGAAAGCTCATCTTCTGGATTCCCTCTGCTTCCATTGGTGTCTGTCCTTTTGGAAGTGCTCTTTTTACTTTACTGGTTCTTTCTGCTTGTGTGAGTGTGTGTATTGTTCTGTGTCTGGTTGCTACTTCTTTATGCCCTTGTTTTATGATTCGATCTGTATCTACTCCTAGTTGTGTCGCGTTTGACTGATAAAGAGTTAGTTTGGTGTTCTGTGTTAGCTGATGTTCTTACTTTAAGTTAGGAGTTTACTTGTGTCTTGCTGATGTTACGTATGTAAGTGTGTCTGTTTAGTTTACTCTGTTTTTGCTAATATGTTCTTATTGGATATTTAGTTTTGTTTATTGTTAGCTTCCTTACCTTTTTTGCATCTTCCTGGTGTACTGACTCTGCCTTCTCGAGGCCCTTCGCAAAGGCGCTCTCGCTAAGGCGAGCGCCTTTGCCGCGCGCCGAACGGCTGTGCGCCGTTGGCTCCTCCCCTTTTATGGGCGAGTTCGGCTTCAGAGAGCTGCTGACATCGGAGGGGTGGGCGGAGTTATCTCTCGCCTCTACCCCTCTCTGTGTTCTGCCTGCCTCTCTTCCTTCTAATCCTCTTCACTCACCACGTGCTCCTGACTGCCCAGCCGCCTCCCGACTCTCTCCGGCTGCCTCAGAAACTACTCTCCGCTCCTCCGCGCCGTTGGCTCCTCCCCTTTTATGGGCAAGTTCGGCTTCAGAGAGCTGCTGACGTCGGAGGGGTGGGCGGAGTTATCTCTCGCCTCTACCCCTCTCTGTGTCCTGCCTGCCTCTCTTCCTTCTAATCCTCTTCACTCACCACGTGCTCCTGACTGCCCAGCCGCCTCCCGACTCTCTCCGGCTGCCTCAGAAACTACATGATTTGAATAATAAAGTGACCAGACAACAAAAAGGTAGATAAAATAATTTTATTTTCTATTTTGTGATTACAATATGTCAGATTTGAAATGTGTATCCTGCCAGAGCTGGTGTTAGACAGCAAACGTGAGCTAGGACCTAAGAGAGAGGAAAAATCTTTTTTTGTTTATTTTGTCTACACCACAGCACCGGCATGGGGTTGGAGAGGTTGTAACCCTATGTAATGTTATATTGTAACACTGTGAATGTTAAACTGTAACCCGTTCTGAGCTCTCTGGGGAGGATGGGCTATAAAAATAAATAAAATTAATAAAAATATATATATTTTTTTATTTTGGGATCGGGGGGGTGTTCAAAAATGATCAGCCCTGGGTGTCACATACCCTAGATATGTATGCCATTAGACTAAACTCTGGAATAAATATTCTAGTCAATGAGTTATTCAGCTCATAGCGGTAAGTAGCATCTGAGTGCTCACATCCTCAGGCTGAACTGACCCCAGCTATTGAAAGCATGTGCAGCTCTTGGCACAGAGTATCTGGGTATCAGCAGTCCCTTGGAAATTAACTGGACACTGGATGATATTTAGACTGGTACCTGTTTAACCTTAATACATATAGTTATGACTTCCTTTTAGCTGTCCTATTTTTATGCAATTGCTTAAACAATTGGTGGACTGAAATTTGCTTCTAATTGGCTAAGTAGGCACTCCACCCACATGCCACCCCGGCATACCCCTAATATAACTGATTAGGTGATGGCCAGTTAGTGGTGATATTCAGCAACACTAACTGGTTAAGAGCCGCTGACTATCATGTGCTGGGTCGCTCAGCAAGATTTAAAAGGTAGGAGCCTCTCCTGCCTGGTTAAACCAGAAGTATAATGTCAAAAGGAGTGGGGGAGGGACACAATCAACCAACTATGAGAATCAACAATTTATTAAAAGTATGATACATATAGCATATACACTGAAATTAACACATGTAGCATATACAAAAGGTATATATAGCAAGGCCTAAAAAAGTCGTTAAATCCTCTGTTTCCTGGCCCCAACACGATCTGTGTTTCGACTGAAACAGCCTTCCTCAGGGGTGTGTTAAAACAGCCTCCGAAACAGTTTCTCATGGCCTGCCTCTCGCAAAAAAAACCAAATGAAGATTTCTTGCACAAATCACTGCTGAAATCAAATAGCACTATTTGAAGACTTTTTTTTAGACCTTGCTATATATACTATATGTGTCATACTTTTAATAAATTGTTGATTCTCATAGTTGGTTGAGATTGTGTCCCTCCCCCCACTCATTTTGACATTACATTTCCCACGTGGGATTGTTTTTCCTTTTTTTTTTTTTTTTTGATTAAACCAGACGCATAGCCAGACCTCAGTTTTTGGGCAGGCCTGGGGGTGGACTGGATGAGCCTGACTCATGCATTTCTGCCACAACAGCAAAAATAACTAAATTGGCTGGCGGGGGATCCCTGCTCCCCAACAGCTGAAGAGTCCTTTCTGGGATCCTGAGCAGACTCATCCTCCCAGCAGTCAGCTGCCGACACCAACGCGCCCCTCTCGGTGCATGCTCAGTTCAACCAGCATCTCCCATGCATGTATGCAAGGGAGTTCCAAGTGAACTGAACAAGCACTGGAGGGAGGGAGGAGTGTCAACATTGGCTGTTGGAAATTTGCTACTGACTGCCGGAAGGACAAGTTTGGTCATTAAAATATACAATTTGACCAGTGCGTGTAAACTTGTGCATATAACGGCATAAGATGGGTGAATATTTATTAGGCTTTACTTACCATAAGAACTGCCGTTGCTGGCTCAGACCAGTGGTCCCTCTTGCCCAGCAGTCCGCTCACATGGTGGCCCTCAGGCCAAAGACCAGCACCTTAACTGAGACCAGCCCTACCTGAGTATGTTTCGGTTCAGCAGGAACTTGTCTAACTTTGTCTTGAATCCCTGGAGGGTGTTTTCCCCTATGACAGACTCCGGAAGAGCAGAGTGTAAGAACTGCCGCTGCTGGGTCAGACCAGTGGTCCATCTTGCCCAGCAGTCCGCTCACGCGGCAGCCCTCAGGCCAAAGACCAGCGCCCTAACTGAGACCAGCCCTATCTGAGTACGTTCCGGTTCAGCAGGAACTTGTCTAACTTTGTCTTGAATCCCTGGAGGCTGTTTTCCCCTATGACAGACTCCGGATCTTTTGGAAATAATTCACTCAAGCCAGTGTACAGCAAGAATAAGTCAAATAATAGACAATGGACAACTACACAGACTACCACACTCACCTAGTAAGTCCAGACTCTGCCAAGTACAATATCACAGATCATATTTTTTCTTCAGCTTTACTTCCAGTAACTTGTCATGAAGGATACTCTGTTCTTATCCTAGGCTATCATGAATTATGTTACCAGTTTTTGCATTCATCGCCTTCCCTGAGAGAGTTTACCAGAGATCCACCCTTCCTGTGAGAAATGTTTTCTTATGTTATTTGGTTTGGGCCCCTTCAGCCTCATATTACTGTATTATTTGAACTTCAACATGTTTATAAGTCTTAATTGACTGTGAAAAAAATGCTACTTTCCAAAATGGTTTCCAGACAGGCACAAAAATGTATTAATAGCTGCAATAATTTGGTTTGTACAGCTGGCGCCTTTTATGTTAAAAACAGAAATTCTCGTCTCTTGTCCACGCTTCTCTGTTGCCACAAATTGACCTCACACATACTACATGGACCAATCCAACTCCGTTCTATGCCAGATGTGCTGAAAATGCACCTTGTGCCCCATAGACACAGAAAGGAAAAAGCCTTTAGTGCATCTGGTCCCAAATGAGGTAATCTGGCAACCCTGACATGATCACTCACAGGGTGTCCACTTAAAGAATTTCAAAAGGAATAACTTAACAGATATATCATGTAGATACAGAATAAGAGTTATTGCTTCCTGTGTGTATTTTGGCTATATTCCCATATGTACAAGGTACAGCTTTCTCAATTATCAGAAGGAGCCCAGTTGTGAATGATCTATTCCCCATGTTGCAGCTAAGACAAACAAGGGCATTAAAATAAAACATATTTAACTTCTGTCAAAAATCAAGAAAAAACAGTGGAGCATTACTTCCACTACTAATGAAGCAACCAACAAAGTTACTTTTGGGGTTTGGAGCCATTAGTAGGCCACAGCAAATATGATTAAAAGATCTGTTCGCCTCCTGCAACTCTTGTACTGGTTCCAGGTCACCAAATAATGTTTCTCCATCTAACACAGGTCTGTTTCCAAATAATTTTATCTAAGCCCATCTTCAAGACAAACACCAGCTTCCACAAATCTTCAGGAAACACTCAAAGGGATAGCAGAGTTAATCTACAATGACAGAAGCAGGTGGCACCCTACAAACTAACCAAATAACTGAGGCATGTGCTTTGAGGGCCAGAGTCCGCTTCATCAGATGGATTACCTCTTTAGAAAGCAAATCCAGGATTGCACATGTTACAAGGTGCGGCATAAATCCATCCTAAACAAGGATTGAAAGTGGAGGGGTCCCTACCCAGTCTAGTTTTCAACATATTTATAATATTCATGAGATACAATGGAGGCAGTGTACATTTGTTGGGGAGAGAGCAGGGGAACAGTCTGGAACACAATTCCATAACTTCTTTTCGGATTCCAGAGGCAGCGGGCAGGAAAGGGGTGAGCTGGAACAGAGAACAATCAGTCCCTAAAATAGTTCCCCTTTTAAGTTGCTCTTGTATAGTGGCATAGTAATGGGGGGGAGGGGCGGAGGGGGCAGACTGCCTCAGATGCCATCATCGCAGGGGACGCCGGTGCCTCTCTTCCTCTCCACCCCCTTCACTTCTCTTTAAAAGGTCGGTGGCACGAGCAGCATCTTCCAATTGCTGCTTGCTCCGGCCTTGGTTCCCTGCTGATGTCATTTCCTGGTCACAGAACCAGGATGTGATGTCAGAAGGGTGCCGAGCCTGGCGCAAGCAGCAGGTGGAGGGTGCTGCTCGTGCCAGTGGGCATTTCAAGAGGTACGCGGGATGCGCACAGTACAGCGGGGAAGAGTGTTGTGTGTGTGTGTGTGGGTGGGGGGTTGCTTGATGTGGTGGGGAAGAGTGGGAGCACACGCTGCAGCGACCACGCTCCCTCACTACGCCACTGCTCTTGTACCTGACCTGCCTGCCCTTTTCACTAGCTCCACGGTTCCTTTTTGTTTATAAATGAAGCCCTGATCTCACGCATATTCATTATGGGTATTCTGAAAACCAGAAGAGGGGGTAAGAACTCTCTAGGATTGGACTGGAGGATGCTACTTGGTAGCAATAGTTTTCTGTCCCACTTTGGCTCCCAAACCATATATTTGCTAGTTCTCTTCCCTCAGTCTGGAAGAACAGCACTACTTAAACAAGCAAATCTCCTCCAAGTTGCTCTTGTATGGTTATCGTAATCCAGATGATGGCCTATATATTTAGTGAAAGGAAGGTTAGCTGGTGGGTGAAAACTAAAGTGGATCTTGTTTTAAAGGCATATGTGGCCATCCTTTTAAATCTCAGTTGCAATCAAGCAACTGTACAGGGTGCCCACAAAAAACACTCCTTGATTTGAAATGGTTGCAAAACCAGAATTTATTGGAATATTCTTTTACCTTTGAGACTACAGTTTCAACAATTCATAAAGTTTCATATGGTGATTACATACACTCGGATGTGCGCCCCACCTGTTACTCATCAAACATCGATGCGATAATCGAACTCGGACCAGACTCTCCGAAGAATATTCGGCGTGATTGTATTTATAGCTTCAGTGATGTGTTCCTGCAGATCATCCATAGTTGCGGGTAGTGAAAGTATGTACACTCTTCTTTCACGTACCCCCAAAGGAAAAAGTCACAAACAGTAATCATGGGAAAACCTAGGAACTGGATACAGGGCTTCCTAACAAAGAGATCATACTGAGTGGGTAGTGATGGGACATATTCAAACTCCTGGAGAAACCCCTCGGGGAGTACCACAGGGTTCACCACTTTCACCTACACTATTCAACATTTACATATCATCCCTAGAGCATTTACTGCAAAAACTAAACCTGAACTACTACATATATGCAGATGACATTTCCATTTTAATCCCAGTGAACAGCATAACAAACGAAACCTCAAAATACATTACTCATATTATGACCGAAATAGAACATTGGACAATCAACTTCAAACTGAAACTTAACACAGAAAAAACAAAAATCTTCCTTGCAAGCCCAACGGATAAAATTACCAATACAACGTTACATATAAAAGACCACGATTACCCGATTACCAACACAATAAAAATATTGGGAGTCACATTGGACACACACTTGACAATGGTTGAATACACGAATATAGTGGCAAAAAAATGTTTCCTGATATTATGGAAATTAAAGACCGTCAAAAAATACTTTGACCCATTATCGTTTAGATTACTATCACTAGTGCTTTCTACTCTGGACTATTGCAATATCGTTTATATGGGTATACTCAAAAAAACAGTGAGGAAACTTAGAATCATTCAGAACACAGCGGTCCGCTTGATATATGGATTAAAAAAGAATGACCATGTCACCCCCCTACTACAAACTACTGCAGTGGCTGTCAGTCGAGGCACGAATAATATTCAAGTTCTCCTGCATATGTTTCAAGCTAGTTTGAGGACTAGCTCCTACGTACCTGCAAACACACTTTGTATTCTACAGTCCTAAAAGACAAACCAGAAACAGCTATCTTTTTGCATACCCAGGCATAACCAATTGTAAATACAAAACCTTTCTGGACAGAACCTTCATGCACCAAGCAAACAAACAACAACATTGGCTAGACAGTTACATTAATAAAGTTGAACTGACCTACAATGCTTTTAAGAAAACTCTTAATCTGATAACAGCTGCCATTGTGAATGTCAATGTACAGGGTTTTTAATTAACAATTGTTTTTAATTAATGAGGATATTCAAATAGAAAAGCTGATAATTTAAACTGTGAATGACCATATACCCGTATACTCCTAACTACTGAATAGGTTCAGTGTCTTACCAATAGGCATGTATTATCTAAGATAAGAGTTTTAGAATATTCGACCAGGAATCTCTGACCTCTGAACACATCCAGGAAGCTGGAAATCCTTTAGTCCAGTAGTTAGAAAAGGTCAGGATTTTTTGAGACCTATTAAGCAAACATTCTTGTCCATCCCCTGCTGTTTAACTCAGTCCTGTGGGGCAAATTGTTTAACAACTTCTCTTTGTTAAGGGGCTTGTTAACAGAGCAATGGAATATATGCATATCCTGCCACAATGCCCTGAAACCGTAGCCGCAAGGCATAAGAGCTGAAGAAGCAGGCGAATGGCAAGACCCTTCGAATGGTAATTCCGCATCAAACAAAAACAGAGAAACAGCAGCAGAGTGTCAAAAGTAACAGGACATTAACCTGAAAGGCTGAAATCCAGGCAGATCTCTAAAATGGCTCCTAGGCTCAATAAAAATATATTTCAAACAGACAGACCTTCTCTCAGTTTCCCTACTTAGCTGCTCATCAAAAAAAAAAAAAAGTAGAAAATGTTGAAAGCTTCAAGCGAAAACTTTTTGCCTCATTTAAAATTCTGTGTGCACATGCAACATATATATGAGATGCACACATATAATCTGTTTCTAGAAAATTCTACTAAGTAGTATAGTTGATATTAGCTCACTTACCCCCTCTTCTATTAGAGTTCCTATGAGCGTCAGGAGCAGCGCAGGCCATTCAGTACGGCTCTCTGCTAACGCAGTTTAATAGAAGAGGGAGTTAGACGAATTAACGTCAAAAATCTATAGATGATAATGTTTTATTAGGAATGTGCATTTTATTAATATGCATTTAATTCATTAGATGTGCCTGTATTTTTTTGTCTCTGGAGGGTTCAAAATCTAAGGGGCTCTTTTACCAAAGATTAGCGTGTGCTAAATGCTAAAAAATCAATTTTTTACCTATGGGTTTCTTAGCATTTGGTATTCGCTAACCCTCCCCCCTTTACAAAACCACAGAAGCGGTTTTTAGTGCAGGCTGGTGCGCTGAAAGCTCTGCGCTGTTCTCAACACTCATAGAGTTCCTATGAGCGTCAGGAGCAGCGCAGAGCATTCAGTGTGCCGGCCTGCGCTAAATACCGTGTCCGTGGTTTTGTAAAAAGGGAGGGAGGGGGGAGTTAATGCACATTAACCTATAAATTAGATTTCTGGCCCCTTTTACAAAGCTGTGGTAGCGAGTCCTGGCTTGGCAAATGGGATGCAGCCCATAGGAACTGAATAAGCTATATTATATTTGCCACCCCGGAATCATTACCGTAGCTTTGTAAAAAGAGTTCCTTATTGCACATTAACCTACGAATTAATGTGCATTAGACTTCATTTGAGTTTAAAAAAATGTTTAATCAAAATAAAAGTGTGAAAAGCATCAACATTTTTCCTCATATGCACACATATCTGTGGGTTTGTTTTTTTTAATTGGACTGATGTATGGCATTGTAATGTTATCTTTAGTTCATGAACAAAAGCACACCACTTATAAGCTCTTCACGCATGTGACCATCTCTGGAAAAAGGCGACAGTCACCAGAAACAAACAAACAAAAAAAAAGATTTTAATGAATTCTATTAGCGCAAGCAATTTGTAACTCAACAGTCTAAACCCCTTTTCTCTTTTGTGAAGAAGTAATAGTAAAAAAAAATTACAAAAAAAAATAATAAAAAATTACACAAGTAACGTTTGCAGACTGCTTATGGACTCAAGATATGAAAAATTGGCCACTCTCAATGTTTTTGGATCTGAGACTTTGGTCTCCTTTCCCCAGAGACGGACACAAATGTATCGAATTAGTCTAAGAAAAAGATATTGCCCACAATTTAATATAATGCCATGTAAATACTGGGTTGACATCCTAGATCAGGGGTGTCAAAGTCACTCCTCGAGGGCTGCAATCCAGTCGGGTTTTCAGGATTTCCCCAATGAATATGCATGAGATCTATTTGCATACACTGCTTTCATTGTATGCTAATAGATCTCAGGCATATTCATTGGGGAAATCCTGAAAACTCGCCTGGATTGCGGCCCTCGAGGAGGGACTTTGACACCCCTGTCCTAGATCAAGGGTTCTTAACCTTTTTTTGGTTCCTGGGTCCCTTTGCCTGATCAATGAACCCTCCTATCCCCTTTCTAAACCATTTGTTCACTAGTGACTACTGACAACTACATACCTTGCTCACTAAACCCAGGGACTATTACAAACTCAAGGAAATTTGAACACGTCACCCCACTTCTTAAAAATGCTCACTGGTTACCAATTTCTCACAGAATTACTTATAAAATAACCCTCCTAACCTTTAAAATTCAACAGTCAAAATTACCAGCATTCTTGGAAAGGCTTCTAATCCCACACGCAATTCCAAGGACAGTCAGATCTGCAAACCAACACCTCCTCTCCATTCCATAATTAAAGGTTATAAATACAAGGCCTACTGAAATCTTTTCAATTACTGCTCCCCAACTATGGAATTATTTACCACATCCATCTTAGAGAAGAAACTATACTAGAGAGATTTAAAGGCTCCCTCAAAAGCTTTCTCTATATAGACACTTTTGATAAATAACAAGATCAAATTGACAGATCAGCTCTGTTCATTATAATTATTGTCCTGCCACGTTCAAATACAGTCAAATGGTTTGGTATCGTTTGATATTGTAACTATTAAAATTATTAAAAAAATAAAAATTTTAGGCAGTTCTTAATCCCTTCCCTAATGTTTTTCCCCATCTATGTTCTTTTTCATGATAAACTGTAGTTCTATCTCAATTTTCTTATGGTTAATGTCTATTGTTTATATATTACAAGATGCCAATTTTTATATTGTTAATTGCTTAGAAATTTTTTATCAAATTTAAAATAAAAAAAACTTGAAAACTGTTATAGGAGAAAACAAAGTTAGACAAGTTCCTGCTGAACCGGAACGTACACAGGTAGGGCTGGTCTCGGTTAGGGCACTGGTCTTTGACCTGGGAGCCGCCGTGTGAGCGGCCTGCTGGGCATGATGGACCACTGGTCTGACCCAGCAGCGGCAATTTTTATGTTCTAGAAATTTTCAATAAATTTTTCCCTGTCTGTCGCAGCAGGCTCACAATTTATCTAATGTACCTGGTGTAATGGGAGGATTAAATGACTTGTCCAGAGTCACAAGGAGCAGCTTGAGTTTGAACCCACAATGAGGCTGTAGCTTCCACTACTGCACCACACTCTTCGCTTAGAAACATTGCTGTGAGCATTTGGGGTGTGAAAGCACCACTGGTTAAGCGCCCTTGTCCCATAGAAGCGACTAAAATGTCAGATTACTGTTAGACCATTAGGGACACACAAACTAGACCTCATAGAGAATGACACAGGGATTAAACGCAGGAAACCAACCCTGTGCCATTCTTTAATGAGAGCGGGAAGAATCAGGGTATGAATGGGCACAGCCACCGACCCTCAAGCCTTGTATTGACGAGGTTAAGATAGACACTAAAGAATGACACAGGTTGGTGTCCAGTGGTTATCTGTGGGGACGGGGCCAAATTCTGTCCCTGTGTCATTCTCTAAGAGGTTTAGCAAAACATTGTTAAGAATTCAACAGTTATATTTATGATACTGTAGCATCTGTTCAAATAATACTGTCAAAGCATAAGATCAGTCTCGCTCTGCACTACCCTTAAACTTCAGCTGTATGTCATTGTCAGATAAAATGAAACCCTTCAGCCTTAGGTTTTATCAGCGCATGGGAAGGAGTTATTTCCCCTCTGAGCTTGCCAAGCTCTGCTTTCCAGTTTTTCATTGATGGATTTTCAAATCTGTTACATAGGCATGAAAAATGGCTGCAGCTTTTGGAAAAGGAGACTGTCTGCTAGACTCAAAGGAAGTAGCAGGATGACAAAGCAGAGTCTCATGCCAGAATGTCTGATATGGGGATATTTGATTTGGCCGCATGCTGGAATATAAATACAAAATGCATGCTGAATTGAAACAAGTATCGTGCCAAAAGCTTAGGAAGCCTTGTTGTATAATGAGATCACTATCTTCTCTGATTACATTTAAAAAAAAAAAAAAAAAAATCTGACCTTTACTAGTGTCCTATAAATTCTTTTTCCAATTTCTAAATTTTAGATGGCTGTAGAAAACAGTAGGCAGACTTTATGCCAACATACACGTGCACTCAGGTTTTATTCTGTCACCTGACCAACACTCCCCTTTGTTCAAATTCTCCCTCTACCAGAGCTGCGCCTCACAAAAAGCATTTGAAATGCATGTTGGAAGTAAGCGTGCTGCTCAATACAACCAGGAGCTTAGTTAGCTGCCAAATCTAAAAGTGCATGGGTAGTTTGAATATAAAATAAATTAAAAAGAAAAATATATTTTAGTGGTATGGGAGAGGGTGCTTGGTTAGGTTTCTTTATTGGATTTGATGAAGCTTTGATTTTATTTTGTTCCAGTTAATACTCCTCCTGAGGAAGCCTAAATTGGCGAAACTTGGGTCTAAGTAGAGGAGCAATTCATTTATGCATATTTATAACATAACTTTATTTTTATATACCGCCACAATCAAAAGAATTTTAGGCGGTTTACACAAGAGAGAAAGACTGGACAATCAGTGAAGTACAATATTTAAATGAGAATACAGCATATTAATTAAAAAGACAATAAAAATTTAAGTGAAAGCGGTAAAATTATTATATTAAGAATAAAAACATCAAATTAAGAAATAAATTTATCAAATAATACTGTCTTAATTTATTTTCAGAAGGCGCTGTAAGATAACATGGCTTCGCTAATATAGTTAACAAACCAGGACTAAAAACTTTACAGCCTAAAATCTCGGGTATGCAAATAAGTTACAATTCCTGGTTACCCTCACGGGATTATATAGCACGAAATGAAATAACAGGTAGGTAGGGGCCAATCTCCAAACCAACTTAAAACAGAGACATGCACGACTTATTTTATAAGGCCAAAAGAAAAATCCTGCTGGGCCGCTTTGTGGTCATATCCTTCAAATAAGATTACGTCACTTCTAAGAAACAGAGATAAGTGCTATTAAGTTTCCATTTTCATTATAACTGTAATAGTAGCTGTGATACAGTAATAAATCTGAAGCATAAAACGTTTGAAGGGACAGAAAAGTGAAATGGTCCCATAATTGTCCTCTTAGCGGCTCTAATTGCAGGAGACAAGGGCACTGAGCACTTTTCACAAATATCACAATAATTTAAATGATATATTTACATAAGAACATAAGAACTGCCATCTCCGGATCAGACCTTCGGTCCATCAAGTCCGGCGATCTGCACACGCGGAGGCCCAGCCAGGTGTACACCTGGCGTAATTTTAGTCACCCATATCCCTCTATGCCTCTCGTAAGGAGATTTCATTATTATTTGATAAATATGCTTCTTTTTTGTTAGTAAGAGTGCTGCTACGCCTCCAGCATATACTTATTTTTCACAGTTTTTCACAACCTCACCATAAAAATGTTGTCGACCGCCCTGTGTGGAGAAGGTGCAAGGCAAGAATTTAAACAGACTTTCTATGTCAATTTTGCAAGGAAATATACCATGTTCAAAAGCAGAATACTATCAAAAAGATTAGTACTAGTAGCATAGTAAAGGGGGAAGGGGGTGTGTGGACCACCCCGGGGGCTGATGATGGGGATGCTGGTGCCTCTCCTTTCTGCCCCCCTCCCCTGCACATCTTTGTTGTCCTGACATCGCCGCACACTCTGTACCTCTTTACAACTTTGGAAGCAGTGGGCAGACTGTCCTACGTGCTGCTCACACTGGCCTCGTCCCTCCTTCGACATCACTTCCTGTGCATGGGGCCAGGAAGTGACATCAGAAGGAAGCCTCAGCCGGCATGAGCAGCAGCTTTTCAGCATGCTTGCTGCTGGCAAAGATGGGAAAAACGTACAAGAGGAGGACACAACATGGTAATTTCAGAGCATAATGGAAAAGCAGGGGGTGCAGTGATGTCAGAGTGGAAGGGAAGAGCACATGGGGGGTGCACAAGGTGACAATGCCGGGCGCCTCTGTCCTAGACACCAACTTCCCTCAGTATGCTACTAACGCACATGCTTTTCAAAACCCGGACAAGGTGCCGGGTTTTGCAAAGCCGTCCGGATGCCTGGACAGTCCTCTAAAAAAGAGAACATGTCCGGGTAAATCTAGACATCTGGTAACCCTACTCACAATCTATCTAATGTACCTGGGGCAGGGACCCTTAGATTGCAAGCCCTTCAAGGAGAAGAAATATCTACCCCCCCCCCCTTTTACTAAGGTGCAGTAACCGATTAGCGTGCACTAATTGAATTTGCGAACGCTAACATGTCCATGCACACATTAGCGTTTAGTGTGCGCTAATCGGTTAGCACACCTTTGTAAAAGACTAAATATAGTTTACCTTAAGCTACAACTGAAAAAAAGTGTGGCACAGTGGTTAAAAGCTACAGCCTCAGCACCCTGAATTTGTGGGTTCAAACCCACGCTGTTCCTTGTGACCCTGGGCAAGTCACTTAATCCCCCCATTGTCCCAGATAGATTGTGAGCCTGCCGGGACAGATAGGGAAAAATGCTTGAGTATCTGAATAAATTCATGTAAACTTCTGAGCTCCCCTGGGAGAACGGTATAGAAAATTGAATTTAAAAAAAAAAAAACTTATAAAAATAGAGGCTTATACAGTAAATTTACAAAAATATTTTAGGTTGTAATATTAAGCTCCACAATCAAAGGAGTCCCATGAATAAACCTTTTCTTACCACCATTGTTTCAAGAACAAATTGCTCTGGAGACCAAGCCAAAAGATCAGTCTAATCTTACAGGGACCACCTACATCTCAAGGAAACCTTTTATCCAAGGACCAGCTGACAAGGTGCACGTGTTACAGCTCACCGGTAAATGAGATGATACCATATCGCATGTCACTTGGAACAGAGAAACACTGTGAACAATTTTAACAAGAGCAGCTCAAACAAAGCTGGCTTTCTTGGCTCGCAACAGCTTTAATAATGCATCAACATCCAATTAACCTCATTCGCAACTGAACGTCTAGGATTAAGTGGGTTGCTTCTTCAATGAAGAAGCAAATAAGATTTTTTTTTAAATTACCAAGAGACTCTCATAATAATTTTTTTGTAAGTCCTTGGGTAGAACCCAAATTAATGGACTTAAAACCACTCAACACTGGATGCAATGTACCACACACAATTAATAGTAATTAACTTTGCACGGCATTTGCAACCTTGGCATTAAAGTTTGCATTTTGAATCTTTCTCTGTTGGGAGGAATGGTTAAGAACATATGAGTTGCTATACTGGAGCAGATCGAGGGTCCATCAAGCCCAGTATCCTGTTTCCAACCGTGGCCAACCCAGGTCACAAGTGCTTGGTAAGATCCCAAGGAGATGCTTTAGACCAGTTGTCTCAAACCTGTGGCCTGGAGGCCACATGCGGCCCGCCAAATACTATTTTGAAGCTCTCGGTATGTTTATCATAATCAGAAAATAAAACAGTTTCTTGATCATATGTCTTTTTAGTTATAAATTACAATATTATTAAGACTTAGCCAAAAGGAAAGATTTATAAACTATAGAGTTTTTACCTCACGCAAAATTGTTATTTCTTTAATAAGACATTAGCTATTTTTTCTGAGGCCTTCCAAGTACCTACAAATCCAAAATGTGACCCTGCAAAGAGCTTGAGTTTGAGACCACTGCTTTAGACAGAACCATAGGGAACAAGTTATTTAGCCAAACAGTTCATTTTTTTCAAATGTGGAATCATTCTAATAACCTCTTTTACACCCACCCACCCTCCCCACACACACACATTCTGTTCCACTGCTTGATGATGAAAGTCAGTGATTGTGAGCTTCTTTTACTAAGGTGTGCTAGCGTTTTTAGCGCACGCACAAAATTACCATGCGCTACACCGCGTGATATGCTTCTAGAATAACGCCAGCTTAATGCTGATGTTAAGGTCTAGCGTGCGCTATTCTGCGCATTAAGGCCCTAACGCACCTTAGTAAAAGGAGCCCTGTAATTGTAAGCATGTTCACAGGGGAACTGAGAAGCTTGCATTGTAAGGATGCATGAAACCTCACCATGAAGGATTCCAAACTGTATTTGGGTCAGAGTTGAATCTAACTAATGACAGACCATCAGCTTTCTCCATTGAACCCAACATTACTCATTTACCAACTGTCAGCAGATGAGGTGAAAGGAATGGGGCTAAATCCATACAATGAATTATCTTCAGGACAGAAACAGCGAGAAAGGCATGTCTGTGAACAGCTCTGCAGTCTCTGGATCGCTCCTAACCAGAGCCAGTGTAAGGGTGGTGAGCGCCCTAGCTGAACCTTCAGCCATATACCCCCCCCTCAATTAAATTTTCAGGCCTGTAGCCTGCAGCTCTTTCTGCCCCCCTGCAAGACTTTGATAATTAAACAAAAAGGTCCTATAAAACTACAGGTAAAAGTACACACTGATGGTTGCTTAAATTTTTACAGCTGTAAGGAGCTCTTGTTTTGACTGCAACTGCTCTTAGCTATTCTCAAGAAGTTGCTGCCCTAGGCAACCACCTAGTTTTGCCTAATGGTTGTGCCAGTCCTGATCCAGCCACTTGCTTGCGCTAGGGCAATATCTCTCAAACCATTTTAGCTCTGACACACTAAACGGAGCAAATGTTTTTCGCGGTGCAGTATAATTGAAATTACAAAATTGCAAAACCAATAAAACATTAAATTTAAGTTATTTAAAGTTCTTTAAGCTTTGCATGGGTAATGGTAACAATGGTGAAAACTAACCCCCTCCCTTTACAAAGCCGCGCTAGCGTTTTTAGCGCCAGCCGCCACGGGAACAGCTCCGCTGCTCACAGAATTCCTATGAGCGTCTGGGCTGTTACCGCCATGGCCGGCGCTAAAAACGCTAGCGCGGCTTTGTAAAGGGAGGGGGGTAAAGTAGATAGAATAGAATTGCTCATCAATGCGAAGGATGTGCTTGTTTTTGAATGCAAATTAGCTCAAAACCCAGCTGAACAGTTGACAAGCAAACACGCATTTCATCATCCACCCTCTGCAATCGTTCTCTGTTTTAAAAAATTTCTGTCAGAGCTGGAAATCCAAATTCACAAAGATAAGAAGATCCAAATAGTTTAAAAAAAAAGTTTTGAGTGCTTTGTTGCTCAAGTTAGGGTAACTACTGCAAAAAAAATAAAATAAAATAAACTTACTTGCAGTTAGTTTTCAAGGACCAATCACGTCAAAGAATGATGCTTGTTTTGGGTGGTTGTATCCTTACGTGCACAGATGCTCATAAGATTGACAGACTCTTGCGTACATGACGTACGTGTCATCTATTCTAGTGTATACTTACAAAGGGAATTTTTTAAAATAAAATTCTAGAATCTCTTCTGGGCACATCACTGTGCCGTGGCATACAGTTTGAGAGACGCTGCACTAAGATAAGCACTTGCCATCCCAATCCAAACTTCCTCACATATTACCGCTTACTGATTCTCTCAGAAGCTTCCTCATGATCTGCAAGGGAAAATGCAAATGAAAAAAAAAAATAAAAAAAAAAGCCCTGGCACTTACTCATTCTGATGCAGACACACTGCAGCCCCGACTCGCACAGTTATGAACAGATTGATCCAGATGGCTTGGAGCATCCCCAGCGTCAAGCCCTCACAATAAACTTGGTCTGCTCTTTGCACAGGACTAACATGGGAAAACCCCTCCCTGCACGGACACATCAGGAAGCTCCTCACAAAAAAAAAAAAGCCCAGAATCTGAAGGAAACCGTTCCAAAAAAACACTTCTGCCATAATTAGAAAGCAGAGTTTTCTTGCAGTCAATAGCATGTCCTCTCCCTCCCTAGTTCCAATATTGAGAAATTATTCTTCTGCTGATTCTACTGCTATAGATTCTGCACTAAAACGTTCATAAAAAAAAGTCAACAATGCATTCACAAAAACACTTCAAAGCAACAATTCAAATATACATAATTAAATGCTGAACTTTTTAAAAGAAGAGATTGTGGTGCCAGAGCAGACTAAGACACTGATTATTACATATCTATAAAAAAAGCTTCAAATATAAGAATGAAAACAATATATCGAAATACAAAAAAGTATGTCATTTCTTGTGTGCCTGCCAAATCCCCTTTGTATTTAAATAAGTGCCTATTATTTGAAACACCCTGGCTATACAGTTCTAGTTTAATCCCTGTTAATGCTTTAATTCCTCCAGTACTATGATTACACCCTCCATGTCTTGTGTCTGCAAAAGTGACACCAAGTAAAAGGTGCAGTCCAGTTTTCCTTTAGAAAACCCCCCAGAAAAATCATACCTTACGTAGACACCATGCTTCAGTCATCTGAACTTCAGCTAGCCAGTGTTGCATGAAGTGCTCTAAACTGCCTTCTCAAATGCCCTCTCTTTGCATTCAGGACAGACTGAGGAAATATGCAAAGGCTCCCTCTTTAAAATCATCTCAAACTTGCCCATAACAATGATGTCAACAAATGGGGACTATTGTGTCCGAATAATTTAGCAAGTTCTCAAGGACTGAGAAGTGGCCATTAACATATGAATTCACCCCCAATTCTCCACCTAATTTAGGAAGAGCCAAGGAGGTCTGCTAGGTCCTATCAGCCCACAAGAGATAGGAAAGTATAAATAAATAAAAACTGTGTATTCTTTCTTTAAACAGTAGGTTAATAGAATTATTACAGTGAAACCAGACACAACTCAAAGGTAAGCTCTACACAGTAGAGTGAAAGTTTAAAAGTGTCATAAGAACTTAAGAGAGGTTAGATCAATAGTACAGGGAGCTTAGCATCTGTGAAACATCTTGCTTTACAAGTTGCAAAAAATTATGCTAAAAAGTTTTAATTTCTGGAAGATGGGAACCATTTTTTTTTTTTTAACTTAAGAAATAAAGGGGTCCTGACTTACTTGGGTCTTAATAACGTCAAGGCCATTTTTTTTCATGGCTATAAAACCTCTTTATTATCCATTAATTTAATTTATGACTGTGTGCAAATGTTACCACTACATGCAACCATTTAAAAAAATAACTGATGAGCACCCAAGGGGAAATCCTAGAAACGGTGCCCTACCAGTGCCTAAGTTAATTAACAAATGCCATTTAAAATGGCAAACAAAATGCACTGTTCAAGCACCAATCGGACCTAAATAATACACGTTGAAATCACACCTACGTAGGTGCTTTAGGCTGTTGAATGCCACTATGGGCGTGGCTAAAGCTGGAAGCAGCATTAGACGGCCTAAAGTGTTACGTAGGCGTGATTCGTGACAAACTTAGGCACCGTAAATGTAGGACCAGAAAACTCTGGCTTACATTTCAGGTGCCTATCTTTCGTGGAGGTGCAATTCTCTATAGTATGACTGACACACGATTGGCGCCCTATAGAGAATCCGGGCCTCAATACCACCTATTTAGGAGATGGTGAGGGCTCCACATTAACCTTGTGCTAATCAGTTAGAAGGGAATTCATCAACAGGCGCCGAGGTCCGGATTCTATAAATGGCGCCATTTACAGAATTGTGGCCATGTCACAGATAAGCGCCAGAAAAGTAGGCCAGGGTTTTCAAGGCCTACATTTTCGGCATCTATCTATGATAAGAATCTTGACCACAGAGGAACCTACCGATGCCTAAGGGTATTAAATGTACAGCGCTATGTTCGCCTTTCAGCACTTTAGAAATTATAAACAGTAGTAGTAACCACGCCTATTTTACCCTTAGGAGCTAGCAAGCGCCTCCATAACCGCGATTATCCCAGCACAAGCAGGCAGCCTATTCTCATATGTGGGTGACATCATCCACGGAGCCTGGATGCGGACAGCCTCGCAAGCATACTTGCTTGTAGAAAACTTCAGAAGTTTCGAGTCAGCCGCACCGCACATGCGCAAGTGCCTTCCCGCCCAGCACAGGGCGAGTCTCCTCAGTTCTCTGCAGAGCCGAGAAGTCTGTACTTTGACACTCTGCGCTGAACTTTGTTCGCTTCGTGCCTTCTCTCACCGCGGTTTGTGTTCTTTTTAGTCGCGAATTGCTGTGTTAGCCATGGTGGTTTCAGTAGCTTTCCTCAGATCCACTCCTATTGAAGAAATTTGCAAAGTTGCCACCTAGTCCTTGATTCATTCTTTCACCTCTTATTATTGTCTGGATATTTTCTCCAGACGGGATGGCCATTTTGGCCAGAGAGTATTACAAAATGTATTCTCCTAAATTGCCAACACTTCCACCATCCCATTTTAGTTAGCTTGGAGGTCACCCACATGTGAGAATAGGCTGCTTGCTTGTCCTGGGATAAAGCAGTTACTTACCGTAACAGTTGTTATCCAGGGACAGCAGGCAGCTATTCTCACAACCCACCCACCTCCCCTGGTTGGCTTCTCTGCTAGCTATCTGAACTGAGGAGACTCGCCCTGTGCTGGGCGGGAAGGCACTCGCGTGGTGCGGCCGACTCATAACTTCTGAAGTTTTCTACAAGCAAGTCTGCTTGCAAGGCTGTCCGCATCCGGGCTCCGTGGATGACGTTACCCACATGTGGGAATAGCTGCCTGCTGTCCCTGGATAACAACTGTTACGGTAAGTAACTGTGCTTTCCGGTGCCATTTGTGGAGGTGCCATCTTTCTTTAATGACAATTTAATTGCTTTTAAACGACACAATCAATTATCACATTGAATAAAGGCAATTAAACCAATTAAATTAGGCGCTTTCGGTGGCTATTGTAGAATCCAGCTCTAAATGATTTAGTATGTGCTTGGAAACACACTATTATTTAGAAAGCAGTAAACGCTAAGACACCCATTATATTCGTATGGCTGTGTTAGCATTTAGTGCATGCTAACACTGTTAGTGCACACTACAACTGCTTTGCAACCACTGATGAATTCTCCACTTAGTGCATCTATTTTACTGTGCAATAACTTCTTAGCGACCCCAGTCATGGTACATTGGCTCATCGTGCCACTAGAGCTTGCGGGCATCTGAGAAGCTGAAAGTTCAGAAGTTTCACTACCAGCAGGGCCTCCCAAGGCGGACAGGTTTCCGCGGAGATGTCAGACTAACGACGAACCACCCATCAGCGGCAGATGGGCAGTGTTGGAGGCGGAGGATTGGTGTAATGTGATGACGGTGACAACATCGGATTTATACTGCACGGAAGAAAGGCCCAGCAATCTACTGTATTCTGCCACAAAAACTTGATGATGTTCATCAAGTTGCTAGGACTCGAACACAAGTCGATGGTACCTAACAACTGGATAGTGAAGGAAAACTCACTCTTCACCCCATGACCCATGAAAAAAATGACTAAAATACATGTGCACATTCCAAAATGTAGGATGCTTTAGAGTGTCCTATATTAGGGTTGTTTTTTTTCCTGTCTTAAGCGCATAACGCAGCTTAGTAAAAGGGCCCTTAAGTTCATTGAAAACAACCAACAAAAGAAATACTCTTACAGAAAAGTACAGTAATGAAAACCACTCATAAGACGAGGACACTGGAGACAAAAAAAAAATTGTTACAAATGCACTAAAGTCTGCAATCATGAAAGGGAAACTAATATGAACATTAGCAAGAAAAGAATTATAATTAATTTCAAAATCTGGAAACAGGCTAAGTAATTATTACTGAAAATCCATAGCAGCAGTAAAGGAGGGGTAGAAGATGCAGATACTGATGGACAACACTGGTCTCCCTACTTAAAGAAGGATATAGCAATACTGGAGAGGGTGAAGAGGAGAGCGACGAAGCTAGTTAAAAATATGGAGAAATTGAGCTACAATGAAAGCCTCGGAAAACTGGGATTGTTCGCCCTTGAGAAGAGAAGAATGCGCGGGGATCTGATAGAGACTTTTAAAATACTAAAAGAAATCGACAAAATAGAGCAAGAAACAACGTTATTCACATTGTCAAATGTGACTCGGACAAGAGGTCATGGACTGAAACTAAAGGGAGACAGGACCAGGACAAATGTCAGAAAATACTATTTCACACAGCGAGTGGTGGACGCCTGGAACGCACTCCCGGAAGAGGTTATGGCGGAAACTACCATTCAAGGATTTAAGGGCAAGTTGGACGCACATCTTCTTGCAAGACACATTGAGGGATACGAGTGACTAAGGTTCTCATCGGGGAACACCTAGCTGAGCCTCCGCGGGTGCGGACCACCGGACTAGATGGACCCACGGTCTGATCCGGTGCAGGCATTTCTTATGTTCTTGACAGCTATAAAGAAAGAAAAATATACCAAACTGCATTAAAAGTGTCCTTAGGGCTCCTTTTACAAAGGTGCGCTAGCGTTTTTAGCGCACACAGCAAATTAGCGCGCACTAGCCAAAAAATTACTGCCTGCTTAAAAGGAGGCAGTAGCAGCTAGCGCGCATCTAAAACCGATAGCGCACCTTTGTAAAAGAAGCCCTTAGTGTAATCCTTACGTGGGTCATTTCCGCATGCTATTACCACTTTTATTGTAGAGGTAAATGGTTGATTTTTCTATTTTTCTATATTAAATGTCCATGCACTAATTTCCCCATTAGTGCAAGGGCCCTTCCACCATCTATTCTGTAGGCAGTAAGACCCGGATCCTATAAAGTCCGCCTAAAATTAGGCGCTGATATCGGCACCGATTCTATAAAAAGAAGGTGCCCATTATAGTTCAGGCCTAGCATCACCTAAGCTTGCTTGGGCGGTGCTCAGTGTCCTAACATTTAGACGCATCACATTTATGCCGGGGTTTTCTTTGCCTAATGTTAGGCACCAATATCGGAGCCTAAAAGCACCTATTTCACAGAGGCGCCTAACTCGTAAACAAGTCCATGATACATCCTTAACAAAGGAAAAAAACTGCAGATACAATGTACAAGGTGTTAAAAGCTGATCTTTATTAAGAATGAGAAAATGTAGCATTCAAAAATGAGTAAAAATACATAAAAATATAAAAATTGGGCTTCCACCGTACGTATGAAACTAAACACCACTAAAACTAAATTCCTATGGTTTGGCCCTATTGTATGTAACTTACCTTCTTCTATACCAGGGATCTCAAAGTCTCTCCTTGAGGGCCGCAATCCAGTCGGGTTTTCAGGATTTCCCCAATGAATATGCATTGAAAGCAGTGCATGCACATAGATCTCATGCATATTCATTGGGAAATCCTGAAAACCCGACTGGATTGCGGTCCTCAAGGAGGGACTTTGAGACCCCTGTTCTATACGATTCATCTCTGGTGATAATCTGAAGATTGAATTTTCATCTAGAATTCTTGGGTTCGTTCTGGATTCTACTCTCTCTTTAACTAATCAAATTAATAATGTATCGAAAAAAATGGTTTCTCAGTTTACGGATGTTGAGGAGGGTACGTTGTTTTTTTCCAACAACATCATTTTGCCGTGCTAGTGCAGGATTAGCTCATCTGGATTATGCAAATTCTCTTTACATCAGTTTAAGGGCAATTTAAGGAGATTGCAGCTTATTCAGAATACAGCTGCCAAATTAATTTTGGGTAAGAGAAGATGTGATCATGCCACTTCATTGCTGAGGGCGTTACACTGGCTTCCGGTGTATTGGAGGGTCCAGTTCAAGTGTGCTAGTGTGGTATTTAAAAGTCTATATGGGATTTTTTTTTTTTCCCCATTACTTACACTTTTCTTCAATTCGCAACACATAAATTTAAATGAGCATTTCCGTCTATTAAGGGTATTCGAACTTTAGGAAGGCTCATCCACTTTCTGGCATATGCCTTGGTAAAAATCTGGAATGACCTTCCTCCAGAAATTAGATCCCTTTCCTCTTTGACTTGTTTCAGAAAAACTTTGAAGATGTATTTGTTCAAGAAATTCTTAACTGATGAATAATGGTTTGTTATAGTTGTACTCCTGTTTAATTATTGTTTGCTCCTACCCTTTTGGGCTAATTTTGTGAACCGGATCGACTCCCCTTCAGGGAAAGACCAGGTACATAAAACTAAGGATTGGATTGGAAAATTATGGTTCTCAGGTGTGAATCCGTGGGACCTGACACGTTCCGTGTTTCGGAAAACACTGCTTCCTCAGGGGTCCAAATGCGTATACAACAAACCAAAGAACCCAATAAAACACAGGAAGCTTGAAAAGACACGCAAAATCTCTAATCCAGCAGCAGCTAAAAGTGTTTGCGGGCAGCGAAATCGAAAGCGATACATCCTAACCACGCCTACCTTTATTGAAGGAACTTTCGGGGAAATTCTATAAGAAGCGCCTAAATAAAGAGGTGCCTAAAGTTAGACACCTAACTTACCCCTTCTTTTATGAAACCACGTTAGGGTTTTTTTTATCGCCGGCTGTGGTGGTAAAAGCTTCAACACTCATAGAATTCCTATGAGCTAGGTGCCTATCTTCTTAGACACAATTCTATAAAAGATAGGCGCCTATCACATGGCACTTAAGTGGCGCCTAACATCACAGTAGGAGTGTTTAGGGACAGAGGAAGACTTAGGAACCAGTAGGCATGATTCTCTAAAGCAGTGTTCTTCAACCTTTTGACACCTATGGACCAGTGGAAATAAAATAATTATTTTGTGGACCGGCAGTTGAAGCACACTGGGCTAAGTCGTGGGCCAGACCCCGCCCATCTCCACCCAATCTCTACCCCAGACCCCGCTCCTATAATAGTACTAATTGTAACACCATTTTTCCCATTCATTTTTCATATATACACACACAAAATATAATCGTATTAACAACAAAATTAAACTACACAAAGCACACTGTATGCTTCTCAATATTCATTTCTACCAGAGCACAGATAACCCCATGCAAATATGGGACAAAAAAATTAAAAGTACTAATATATACAAACGAACCCTAAGATGCAAGACTCTGCATGCAGTACAACCCCAGAGGAAAAGAAACAAATGCATTTCTTCCTGAACAGACAGAAGATGTAAATCAATCACTAAATTCAAAAATAAAATCATTCCCCCTTCTGTTGTTGTCTCCCTCTCTCCATGCTGTGCCTTGCCTTCATCAGGCCTGCCCCCCGGTGTTACCTTCGGGCCGGCTCCCTCTTCCTCAGTGCTGCAGTGCACAAAGCCGTGGGCAGCGGCTCTTCGCGCATCCCGCGCCTCATCTGGAATCTTCCCTCTGATGTTGCGACGTCAGAGAGAAGGCTTCCAGTTCAGATGCAGGACATGCGTACAAGCCTCTGCCCACGGCTTTTTGCACTGCAGCACTGAGGAAGAGGGAGCCGGCCCAAAGACAACGTTGCATCGATCACACCGTGAACCGGCGGCTGAAGAGTACTGTCTGGGGCTCGATGCATGTGCTGGCCCTGTAGACTGGCAGGAAATTTCCGCGGGCTGGTACCGGTCCATCGACCGGCGGTTGAAGAACACTGCTCTAAAGGATTTAGGTGCCTATAATATAGGCCTTTAAAACCCTGGCCTACATTACAGCGCCTAAGTTTTAAGTTAGGTGCTGCTAAGCTCGATTCTGTAATGATCGCCTAAGTTTGATTGACATGAAATACATTACATTACATTAGAGATTTCTATTCTGCCATTGCCTTGCGGTTCAAGGCGGATTACAAAAGAATTACAAAAAACGTATTACATGAAGAAGTCTGGTAATTTCTAGAGGAGATAAGGAATAGATGAAGTTGCTTTGGGGAATTAAACATCGTCAAACAACCCTGCCATCCCAAAAGGATCAATTCAGAGAGCAAAGATGTAGTCGTCATAACAAAGCTGATGACAAAAGAAATGACGTTTTTACAGTTTCTTGAAAGCCAGCAAACTTTCTTGCTGCTTAATGAAAGAAGGAAGCTTATTCCACTCATCTGGACCACTACATGAAAACACCTTTTCTCTTACTGTCTGCAGACTTAACTCCTTTCTAGAAGGTATAATCAAGTTCCGCTGTGTTGGCGAACGAAGCTTTTGCATCCCAGCATAAGGTGATTTGTGTGTGATGATCATGCTTTATGCTCTGCGGCCAATGGTGGCTCTATCCAGCAACTCCGTGTTGCTCCAGGCTAGTACAACACATTTTGTTTGAAAGAAATCTCACTGGCAAAACCAATAAGGCAGTTGATGGATAGAAAGCAAGATTCTTGAAGTCTGCATATCTACACGGATTTAGATTTAGTTCACACTTTTTTTCAATAGTAGCTCAAGGCAAGTTGCATTCAGGTGCAGTAGGTATCTGCCTGTCCCCCAAGGGTTTACAGTCTAGCAGTAAGCTGCATAACCCATTAGTGCAGTGTTTTATGCTTGATTTTCCTATGCTAATCTTTCTCCATGATGCAGGAAGAAAGATTAGCACAGGAATATCAGCATAAAACCACCGGGGTAGCAGTGGGTACGCAAAATGCAGGCACATTGTTGCATTACAAATTGCTTCCTAATGCCTTGTACATGATACAATTATAGAACAATGTGTGATGTGTGCACTTGGCAAGATTCTAGAATGTGAAGGCTCAGGTCGCATAGCACGGGGGGAAGAACATGGGCAAGTCCCGCACTTTTGCACATAATTTATAGAATATTATGTTATATGATAAAGCGCAATATTTAAATGCTAACATTTATGCCTGATTTTTATATGGTGTAAGTCAGGGGTGCTCACACTTTTTGGGCTTGCGAGCTACTTTTTAAATGACTAAGTCAAAATGATCTACCAACAATAAAATTAAAACAAAACACAAAGCACACTGTACGCATAGAAAATGTTAATCATCATTCCTATTCCAGGGTTTTTCAAAGAGGTCAAAGCAGATGACTCTATGCACTATCACCTCAGTAACAACCATACAAAAATAGACAAATATACCCCCCTCCCTTTTTACTAAACCACGATAGCAGTTTTTAGCGCAGGGAGCTGCGCTGAATGCCCAGAGCTGCTCTCAACACTCATAGGCTCCCTCCTCTAAAAACCTCTATTGCGGTTTAGTAAAAGGGGACCTTAGTGTAAAATATAGACAGCAGATATAAATTCAGACACATTTTGATCACTAAATTTAAAATAAAATCATTTTCCCTACCTTGTCTGGTGATTTCATGAGTCTCTGGTTGCACTTTCTTCTTCTGACTGTGCATACAATCTTTCTTCCCTTCTTTTAGCCTGTATGCTTCCTTTCCTCCAGACCTCATTCCTTCCCCCAACTTTTCCTTCCTCTTCCCTGCCCTTTCTTTCTCTCTGCCTCCCTTTCATTTTTTTCTGTTTCTCTTCTTTCCTTCTGTCTCCCTGCCTGCCCTTTTTCTTTCTTTCTCCCTGCCCTCCCCCAAGCCACTGCCACTGCCATTACCATCGAGGACCAGGACCCAAACGCCACCAATAACAGGCCCCAAGCTCTCCCTGCTTCGGCCAACCAGCATTCCTCTCCCCGACGTCAATTCTGCCGTCGGGAAGAGAAAGGCTGATCAGCCCAAGATCGTGATCAACCTATTGGGGGAAATGCTGCCGGGTCCTGCCTTCGCGGAAACAGAAAGTAGGCAGGACCCAGCAGGAAGAAAAACAAATGCTTCACTAACCTGTCTCCCGCATTAGCCGGTAGCGAACGCTTGCTTCAGGGCTCTCAACATGTGCGTGCCGGCTTCCCTTCTCTCCCCCCCCCCCCCCCGGCCATAACTTCCGGTTTCGGAGGGAAGAGAAGAGAAGCACGTTAGAGCCCGGAGCATAAGTTCGCTACGGGTTGAAATCTCCAAGCCGGTTTTTTGGGTTTTTTTTTAATGTTCAGCAGCGGCAGATGACAGCTGGGCGGACCGCCCAGCTAAAAGGCCCTAGGGAGAACACTGGAGAGGAAGGCTGATCGGCCCATAGATCAGGACGGCAACACGAGTCTATCACAGAGCCCGGGATGGGCTCCGCGATCGACTCGCGTTGCCTTCCTGAGCTACTGGTCGATCGCGATCGACGCGTTGGGCACCCCTGGTGTAAGTGATAGCGCCTCAATGTTGACATGCAAACACGGATGTACGCTTTATTCTATAATGGAATCTGGGCTTCCAGACATGGTTATAGAACTTGTGCTCAGCGCTTTGTATTTTGGCATCCAAATTTGGGCAACCTTTATAGAAATGACCCCTATGGGGGAAATACTATAAATAGTGCTTTACAATCAATGCCAAAAGAGACATGAAGTGCCACTCTACAGAGGGCATGAGCCAATTCCTGTGCCTAACTGGGCACCAGATGTACGCCTGCTGAAATCTGGTATAAATGCAGGTGTCTAAGTTAAGTGTGCTTACCCCATAGTCTATAAGTATGTGGGTAACTTTTCAGAATGCCCCTGACATGCCCATGCCCCTCCAAAAGTTTTGGGAAATTTCCTAAAAGAGAAGTCCAGAAGCCATCATTGAGATGATTTGGGGAAATCCCACTGCTTCTTCCTAGGATAAGAAGAATAGAATCTGTTTTGCAACTTGGGATCTAGCTAGATGCTTGGGACCTGGGTTGCAAACAGGATATTGGGTTTGATAGACCTTTGGTCTATCCCACTAATGCAGCTCTTATGTTCTTATGTGAGCCAAGTATAGGACAATCAAACCATTGTGACATCACTGATGAAGTTGGTTCTTAGGCATTGGTGGAATGAGGCATTATGACATCACAATCTCAGATCTGGAATGTTGCTACTCTTAGGTTTCTGTCTGGTACTTGGGACCTGGGTTGGCCACTGTTGGAAACAGGATACTGGACTTGATGGACCTTCGGTCTGTTCCAGTATGGCAATTTTTATGTTCTAATGGGATATGTACTATGGGAGTTACGCACCCTGCCTTATAGAATAGCATGCAGCCAGATGAATGCATAAATGTTAATGGTAATGGATGCTAATTAACATCAATAATGGTTAACAGCTAGTAAACACTAGTGCTGCCTGATTTACGATTCAAATCGATTCACTTCAGGTGAATCGATTCGAATTGATTTGGTTTTTGTAAAAAATCAGCCTCCCGATTCAGTGACTGAACCTCCCCCTTGTTCTCTAAAGCAGGAGTGGCAGCGCTGCCTCTTGCTGGCTGGCTGCTCCTGCTTTAGGGGGCGAGGGGGATCAGTCAGGAAGTGCTGCGGTATTTGGCTTCCCCCCTGGCCTCCCGCTCTTCCATTTACCTAATTCCAGCAGTGGAGCAGCCTGTAGAGAGGATAGCTGGTGCTAGTGATCTTTGCAAGCTGCCATCGGCCTCTGGAGCTGTCATTTCCTCTGCCGCGATCCTGCCCCTACCCTCTCTGCACCAGTGCATTCAGGTTCAGTAGGTCTTCCCATCCCTGAAAGCTTACAATCTAAGGGACATAGTTACTAACATGTACTACTGTTAACAAGTGTTATTTTACCACTGGCCAGTTATTTTAGCACAGGCTCGTTTATACAAGGAGACCTTGCTACTAATAATTGGGGTTAAGAGCAAAAAACATGTCTTAAGGGTAGCCCACTAAGCCCCTATGATTGTACCTGAGTCAATGGGGATGGTGGGGGGAGATTAAGTGACTTGCCCCAAATCATAAGTGTAGGTGCCTTTTATCATATGTCGTTTGGGTGTGATGTTGTAAGACATTTTGGGATGCAGTATGGCAACGAGTTCAAGATATATTTGGATTTCATGTCGAGTTAACATATAAAATTGTTATCTTGCGCTCAGTTGCTTTATCTTATCTAGTACAAAATAACAAGGTTAAATTGTTTGACGCTTTCACGGGTTTAGCTATTCAGCATGGTTTATTAGAATGGAAAAAAGTACTTTCTCAGCATGGTGGTCTGGAACTTGCTTTAATTCGCAAATATGAGGAGGTTGCTGCCATCAGACGGAGTAAGGTTCCATATTTCCAAAGGGTTTGGGCACTTTTAGATGATTGTTGTAATCCACATGTTGTATAGATTCTCTCTGAACTTTGTACTTCCAATTACATAGAAACATGATGGCAGATAAAAGGCCAAATGGCCCACCTAGTCTGCCCATCCGCAGTAACCATTATCTCTTCCTCTCTCTAAGACAGCGGTCTCAAACTCGCAGCCTTTAACTGTTAAAGGAAAGATTTATAAACTATTAAAGAGTTTTACCTCATGCAAAATTGTAATTTCTTTAATAAGCCATTAACTATTTTTTTCTGCGGCCCTCCAAGTACCTACAAATCCAAAATGTGGCCCTGCAAAGGGTTTGAGTTTGAGACCACTGCTCTAAGAGATCCCACGTGCCTATCCCACACTTTCTTAAATTCAGACACAGTCTCTGTCTACACAACTTCTTCCGGGAGACTGTTCCATGCATCTACCACCCTTTCTGTAAAATTGTATTTCCTTAGATTACTCCTGAGCCTATCATCTCTTAACTTCATCCTATGCCCTTTCATTCCAGAGCTTCCTTTTAACTGAAGGAGATTTGACTCATGCGCATTTACGCCACGTAGGTATTTAAACATCTCTATCATATCTCCCTTCTCCCGCCTTTCCTCCAAAGTGCACATATTGAGATCTTTAAGTCTGTCCCCACACACCTTATGATGAAGACCACGCACCATTGTTCTATTTTTGCTGTAAAAGGGGTATTAATGGGTGATTTCTGTATTGTTTAAAATCAATAAAAATATATATATTTTAAAAAGTAGTATCAATGGAATGTGACCTGTGGCTCTTCTGAGTCTCAGCCCACTGCTCTAACCATCAGGCTGGTTTCCACCCCCAAGAGGAACCAAGTCTTAAGAAGATTCCCTACGACAGGCTTAGCTAATGATGAACCAGAAAACAATGGTATCAATACTCTAGTTTGACTCCGATACATCTGGGGAGGATATGTGTGGGGGGTAAGGTTGTTGGTTGTTTGTGAGCCCTTGTAATAAAACTGAGATCTTCTATTTTACAGCATGAAATGTTTGTCTGTAATAATCTTGTGCTCCTATGTCAACACTGGGATTGTGGAGGGACAGGTCAGTAGAGGGCAGATAGGACTGTTTTATGGTAATTGAGAAGACTGACCAGCAGTTAGAGTTAGAGAGTTAAGGGGAGACAGAAATCAAACCTGTCCTCGCAAGCAATCTCTTCTGTCTTCGCAAGTAATCTCTTCCATCCCCATAAACTTCAGAAGTAGTTATTTCATTTAATTATGTTACTGAATTAGAGGCTCCGGTAGAGACCCATTTACAAATACACTATTCATTTGGAAATATTAATTGGGAAGAATACTTAGTTTGTAAATGGGTCTCAGCCAGAGCCTGTAATGTAAATGTAAAATATAAATATCCCAGTTCATGAGGACCTAAAGCTATGTCAGCTTAAGACTTCTCTGAAGATGGCCCAAACTCCCTTGATCAAGCTTGGGAGGCAGTAAAAATATCCCTAAGCCACAGATGCTGGCTCCTCAGTGGCTCGAGGATGCTGCCAATGACTGCTATGCTTGATAGAAGGGAGTTCTGGCCATCTTTGGAAGAGGTCCTCAGTTGGCGGTGCTTGGGGATTCCCACCAGTTACAGCAAGGATCAGCAAGTGCTAAAGAAAGAAATAAAGAAAAACAGAAATGCATTTCCTTTTTTGTTGAACAAGGTACAAAGACATTTGTTATATACATTTCACAAAGCTAATGTATTTCAGTCAATAAATTCCTTTTTTTTACCTTTGTCGTCTAGAGATTTATTTTTCCAACAAGTTGATTCCAGTTTCTCTTTTTTCTACAAATTCTTCTTCAAGTAGTTGTTGTCCATTGGTCTTTTCTTCTCTCTCCTATCTTGTTCCATTCCCTCTCTACAACTGCCTCTGACATATTAACCTTTCCATTCAGCTCTTTCCTCCTTTTTTTCTTCCTAAGTCCATTCAAATTTCACCCTCTTTCTCCCTTCTCTTCACTTTTCAGCTTCCTATCAAATTTCCATCTTCTCCTCTCACCCACTCTTCTGTCCCCTTCCATCTTCAGTCTACTCCCCATTACTGTATTTTCACCCACTATAATCACTATCCTCTGCTCATTAATTTTCCTGGCAACCCTCTCCTCTCCCCCACCTCTCCCACATGGTGTCACCATTTCCAT
Source organism: Geotrypetes seraphini (assembly GCF_902459505.1). NCBI lineage: Eukaryota > Metazoa > Chordata > Amphibia > Gymnophiona > Dermophiidae > Geotrypetes > Geotrypetes seraphini. The sequence goes on from NC_047092.1 coordinate 63,102,493, forward strand.
CATGCCACGTTTCTCCCTCCCTTCCCTCCACCATCATAACAAACATTCCTCCCTCTTGCATCCTTTTCCATCTGCCCTACCCTTCTCTCTCCATAACATCCAATATTTCTCCCTCTCTTCTCTCTACCACCATGTCCAACAATTTTACCACTTTCTTCTTTTCCCCATGTGCACCATCTCTCTTTTCCTCCTGCTCCATGCACCCATGTCCAACCATTCTCCCTTTCCCTTCCCACTACCCAGTCCATGCAGCATTTCTCTTTCCCTCCCTTCCCACACTTCCAGCTCGTGCAGCATCTCTCTTTCCCTCCCTTCCCACCACTCCAGCCTGTGCAGCATCTCTCTTTCCTTCCCTTCCCACCCTTCCAGCATCTTACCCTCCTTTCCCACTCCTCCATGGAGCATCTCTTTTCCCTCCATTCCAATTACTTTAGCATCTCTTTTACCCTTCCTTTCCACCCCTCCAGCATCTCTCTTTTCCCTCCCTACCCATCACTCTAGCATTTCTCTTAGTCTCTCCCTTCCCACTCTCCAGTATCTCTCGTACCCTCCCTTCCCACCCCTCTAGCTCATGCAGCATCTCTCGCCTTCTTCCTCCCATAGCCCCTGCAGCATCTCTCTTACCATCCCTCCCCTCCTCAGACCATATAGCTTCCCTCTAACATGTATTGCATCTGAGGGAAGGTTTCTTTCTGATGCAAAATGCATCAGAAGGAAGTCTTCTGGGTTAGCTGTCTGCAGAGTATAAGAGAGCTGCTGGTGGTGTATTGAAGCATCGCTGGATTCAGAGGCTGGCTGGCCAGGTACACTCCTGTGGGAACTCCCAAGGACCATCCTCCATCCCCATGGGATCCCCATGAGTCTGGGGGTCTCAGCAAAATCCAAGGAATTCCCACCAACCCTGCTCCCAAACAGCTCTTTAGTGTTAATTCCATTTCTGACAAACTTTTATATGTGGAAATAAGGATCAACAACCCAAAGATGCCAAGTTATCCAGTTCCAGGCTGCAGTTATTTTAGGACGGTCCTGGATTTCTGACCACCCCATCCCGATACATTATAGGACTTGCAGCACCGAATTCAATGGGAAGATCAGGCACTATAAATCCCACATTGCTTTCGTATATTAAATTCAAAACCAGGACTGGCCAATAAATTTCCAGCAAGGAAATGAGTAATTTGGCATCCTGGACTAACAATGTAAAAGTAGTAATAATAATATATTTGACAAGCTTTCAAGAGTTATCCTCTCTTCATCAGGCCAATGGACAAACATACAGACAAACCAGGTTAAATACTACAAATTCATCTAGGTTTTAAGTTATCTACAATCCTCGCCCCCTTTCAATGAGATATATGCAGACAACCTAATGGGAAGGATAACTCTTGAAAGCTCGCTTAAGGTATACTGTTATTCCAATAAAAAGGTATCATTTATGGCTTAGTTCTTGACCCTTACTTCCACATATCCTTGTGGACAAATGCAGAGCTGGCAAGTTACCCAGTTCCAGGAGGAAGACTTTTGGCCAGACCTGGTTTTGAACTTGCTTCCCAAAGAAGTGTAACATTTATTGTCCCTGATTCTACTTGCTGCTCTCATAATGCAACAGGCTGGGGATGTGAGAAATTCAGGACTGGCTCACATCCTGGACTGGTGTCACGTGGCAGCTCTGCAAACCTAGCAATCACAGTTCTACTGCAAACTTTCAGACTGGGAGGAACAGCCGACATAGCTGTCTTTTTTTACTTCCTGTGCGGTATTAAAAAGGTGTAGCCTTTCTGCCAGCCTAAAAAAAGCCCCTGGAGCTGGGCTGTTAGGCTTCAAAGGCCAGTGAGCAGCTTCCTCTCCAGAGCTGCAAATTTAACCATGAACACCTAGATCAGATTTCCTTTTTCCTATTTCTAAATGACTTTGCTCTTCACCCCCACCCACTTCCAATCCCACTCAAGACATAATTAGCAAAGGCAATTTATTAGTACTGGATCTGCAGATTCAAAGTGCACCTATGCTTTTTTTTTTTTTTGGGGGGGGGGGGGCATTTAAGCATGGAGCAGCTCCGATAAAAATCTGGTGCTAAGTCTGCCAAAAAGTTAAAGCAGCAGAATACCTACTGGCTTCTTTCTCAACTAATGCACCCTATGCTGATCTTATATATATATAAATAAGCAGACTAAGGAATATATCATCTGTTATACTTTTAGAATAAACTTTATGCACCTTTCATGTGTACGATAAAATGTGCCAAAAACGAACAAACATAAAAACTAAGGGTCGATACTCAGCTGACGGGGCTCAGCGTTTTGCTGACCACTGCTGGTATTATGCCCAGAAATTCAATGCTGGGCCACGAACGGGCTTTGACATTGAATTTCTGGGTTTGTGAAGCTGACTAAAGCATAGCTGGTTAAGTGTAATATTGAGCATTTAATGAGCTATGAGGCACCGCATAAAAATAGGACCATATAAGTGAGTCCTATTTATTCGGTGACAAGCTCAATATTGATACTTAACTAGCCAAGTATCCATTCTGTTCCCGGAATGCCTTTAAAATGGCCAGTTTTGCAATTAGGCCCGGGATTCTCATACCAGTTTTGGAATTGCGCCGACATGAAAGACAGGCACCGGAAATGTAGGCCAGGGATTTCCAAGCCTACGTTTCTGTCGCCTATCTTCACGTGAATTGCACCTTTGCAGTTGCTTTAGGCTGCCTAATGCCACTTCCAGCATTGGCCATGCCTACTTTGGCATTCAGGGCCTAAAGTGCCTACATAGGAGCAATTTTAGTGCCGATTTTCTAGGCCTCAAATCTTGGTTAAAAACGCCATTTAGACAGCACCTAGAAAATCGGCGCTAGTTCGAGAATCTGGGCATAAGTGCTAACCCAAAATTTTCGGCGGTGCTTCCTGGTTAAGTGCTGGTGAAAATGACCAGTTAGTTCCAAACGTGCAATTTACTAATCTGGAACCTTGCTTTGAATATTGACCCACAGGTCTTTATCCAGTAATTCTACTCTTCAGCCTTTTGAGGTTTTACACTTTATATGTATTCAAGTGATTCAAGAATGGGTTTTGGACAAGGATCAGCAGAGCAGTGCTCGCCTTTGTTGAGATACAAAATGCTGAGAAATGCCAAAAAAGGCAGTTAAAAAAAAAAGAACTTTATGCATTAGTCTTGTAGGAATACAAATTGGAGCTGAAATAGCACAAGTCTGAATCCAATCCAGTCAGTAGTATAGCCATCCCAATATTTTTCAGTCTCTTAGAAATGAAGTGAAATGAAACTCAGAACAAAAGAAAAATGTTATATTTTGGTTTAAAAATGTCAAAAAAGGACCTAAAGAATTTGACCTGGGGATCTACATAATACTGGACCTGAGATTCAGCCTACCTACCAGCTATTCCAGGAGTCTTGGATGTTTCAAGTCAGCGGTTCAATAAAATTATACAAATTTTTTTACGCACAAAGCTGTGGGAGAAGATATTTATATTGTGCTCACCTTAGATTTGTAGGAGTCTGCTCCATGTCAGAAGCACGGTGGATTGTATGTGTACTGGTGATAAAGCAATTTACAGACAGTTAACGCTTCCTATCAGGATTAAATCTGAATGGAACATACTCTGTGTACAGGGTGGCGAGAGGAGCCAACCTTCTCTGGAAGGCATTGTTATTATCAAGGGTGAACACATTCAAAAGAGGAAAGGCGTGAGCAAAACTGGGCCCCTCAAGGCCTGCCTTTTGTTTCAGTCAGGTGGAAGACTGGCGGGAGGCGGCTAGCTTCCTAACTATCCTTTAAACAGGCTAATTATATGCAACTGCATTTCCATAATACACATAATCAAATACACACACCCTTTATGGCTCGAATTGCTAAATGTGGTATACAGCGTGAGTTAACTAGAATTACTTTAAAGAAAACTAAAGAGAAGGTATAAAAACTTGACTATGAATAAGCGGGTATCACATTCTATTTTATATATGATAACATAGTAAATGACAGTAGATAAAGACCATCTAGGGCCATATTCACTAAGCTGACCGATCGTGTCCCGACCAGTTTGCAACCCCAACCCGATTCACTAACCTTCTGGCCGATCCTGTCTTCATCCGATCCGATCCGCACATGCAACTGAGGGGAAATGCATTTGGCAGCAATTCACTAAACAAACCAATTGGGCTGGCTGATCCAAACGCGAGCGACTGCTGAGGACCAGTCGCTCGCGTCCTTGCCGACTGTCCCGCTCTCTGCCGCCCTAAAAAAAACAATCAAAAGCACCCTGCTCTCTGCTTCCCCAGGTCTCTGCTGCCCTGCTCCATTAGCCCAGTGCAGGATTCCCTCTGGCAGCCGAACTCCCCACTGCCTGCTCAGAAGCCCCTTCTGCGAGCCCGCAATTTTAACCCGCGGGTTAAAAGCGGGGCTGCACTACGGCAAAGATGTTTTCTCCAGGGATCTGGGGCAAGATGTTTGAAATCAGCAGGACGGTCTTCTTAGGCAAAACCACAGACTACACGGCGGGCCTTCCTTGCGCGGAGAGCATGCACAGACTATCTACAGGCAAAGAAGATGGTCTGCGCATGTGTCGGGTTCGCTGTTCAGTGATCCATGCAGTCGGTTGGGGGCGTGATTCCGATCCCGTCATGAACCTCACGTAATTGAATTGCTAACGGATCGGATCCACGAGGTTAGTGAATCTAGCCCCTAGTCTATCCAGTAAGTTGGTTAAAAGGGTTATACCTCTTTATACGAGGGTAAATCAAAATGTAAAGGCAAAATACATTTAACGGCTTTAATATGAGAAATTGAACATATCACTTTTTCACATAGTCCCCATGCAAGATGGCACATTTGTTGCATCGTTCAACTAGCTTCTGCATTCCTGCAGAGAAGTTTTCCGGCTGCTCCTGAACCAGGTGAGCACCGCTTCCTAAACTTTATCATGCAAAATATCTTTTGCTCTCCAGGTTACAGTGATGCGTCCAGGTCTCGTCGCCGGTGACAATCCTCCTCAGAATACTCGTATCTTCTTCGTACCGTCTCAGGAACTGGGTCGCAACCTCCACACGCTGTTGCTTGTGCAGATCAGTAAGCTGTTTGGGAACCCATCGTGCGCACACTTTCCTGTATCCCAAGTCATCATGCATTATGGCAAATGTAGATGCATAGCTGATATTCAAATTTGCAACCAATTGGGACACTGTTATCTGTCGGTCCTCTCTAATCAAGGCATCCGCCCTGCCAATGTGCTTTTGTGGGTGTGATGTTGATGGACGACCAGAACTACTTTCGTCAGTTATACCTGTTCTTCCCACTTTAAACCTTTCTACCCACTCCTAAACCTGGTGTTATGTCTATATTGAGCCAATATCCAATGGTGAATTTCCACAGGTTTCACTCCCTTTACCCAAAGAAAGGTTCTTCAATGGTGCAATCTTGCAATGGAGCATCCATGTTTCTGACCTCATGGCTGCCACATGACTAAAGGCCAAGCACTGCACTGTGCATGGATGAACTATCCAACAGGCAATGTATGAGTACATATGTTGCATTTTGCTAGCTTTGCTCTGGTTATTGTGTAATTTAACAATTGCCTTTAATTTTTGATTCGCTCTCACACTTTAGTTTATGGTTGTACCTGCCCTTTCCCATGGGCTCTCTCTCTATATATATCTTAGTTTATGGTTGTACCTGTGTCTTCTTGCATATTACCACTATACCCTTCTATATCTTAGTTTAGGATTGTACCCAGTGGCATGCTGGTAAATGTTATTACCAGTCTCTCTCTCCAAAAAAATAAGGAACTGGCACAAACAGAGTGTCACTGTCCTTCCTTCACCGTGTTAAGCAGGAAGAAAATCCCAGAAAGCAGCCTTCGCTTCTCCGCTGCTCCCTCATTGGTCCTGGGACATGCTAGTGTGACCATATCGCTCCAGAAAAAAGGGGACGGATTGAGACATTCAGGTTTTACTTCCATTGAAAGCAACCAAGATGTCTCAATCTGTTCTCCTTACTTCCATTGCTTTCAATGGAAGTAAAACCCGGATGTCTCAATCTGGAGCCATATGGTCACACTAGACATGCCTCATCTGGCAGCAATACGCACACTTCCGGGTGATGTCAGCATCCGTCACCTTCACAACAGAAACTTGGCGAAAGAGGAAAGTGCACAGGGCGGGCGGAGAGAATGTTTGAAAATTACAAGAGCAATGCCTACAGGCATCCCATGGGCGCTCAGAGATTCACTGCATCTAGCGTGGGCCTCGTTATAGAAAACATAGAAAAATGACAGCAGAAAAGGGCCATAGCCCATCAAGTCTGCCCACTCTAATGACCCACCCCCTCGACTTTACCCCTCTAGAGATCCCACACATGTGTATCCCATTTACTTTTAAAATCTGGCACGCTGGTTGCCTGAATCGCCTCGCAAAATTCTTGAAAAACTTAACTACTGGTTTTCACAAGCTGGCTCCAATACACCATTGGTTATACTGTCCTTCCATGCAGGTTACACACCTCCATACTTAGTTTAGAAAGTGCCTTAGGATGCACCAGGGAGGGAAGGCCCATTTTGACAAGGCAGGCCAGCTGGCTGCAGGGAGTAGGCATCCCTCCAGTCAGCCAACTAATTCAAAGTAAAGGGGGGGGAGGTGTGTGGGTGTTGTGTGGCAGCGGGAGAGAATGGGCTACAGGTTCAATGAGCTTATACTGAATGGGATCCCTTGGGAGAGCCAGCTATATGCGCCAATCTAGGCGTCTAACTTTAAGTGTCTTTTATAGAATCTGGGCCTTAGCGAACAACTTTAGCCAACCTACAGAGAATTACCAGCCAGGTGTACAAAATGGGCTGGGTGCCAAGCTAACAAGAATGATGTGATTCACAAGTTAGCCTAAGATCATGTCTATAACCATGTTTCAATTAATTCAGTTCACACAACATTCTGAACAGTCAACCAGCAAAGTAATGCAGGTACTGTATTAATAAACTTGACCCAGCATTTTCCTAGGGTACCAGGTTAAGCAAGAATATACTGCAAAGTTTCTTTTAATCAGCTGCAGCTAAAGAAAAATGGCATTTAGATTTATAACCTGCCAAATGCAGGGTTTGGTAATTTGATGAATGCATCTTTTTTTTAAAAAAAAAAAGCAAAACCCCACAAAAAAACCCAAACCCTTTTGCATATAAGATCAATTACTAAGGAACTGTTAGTTTCCCATATATTTTCACAGGGCAATAAAGACAGTCATCTTCCTTTGAAATAAAGAGAACTCTCACCCACAGATCAGCCTTTATAGATGTACAGGCCTGATTTGGCTTTCTGACTGAGGTATTTTCAAGAGTTTAATAAATACTTGTGGGCTACTAGAGGTAGCCAAAACAAGTACTTTTGGTTTTCACCAAAACTGAAATCGGCATTCTAAATTCACCAATTGGTTTTGACTGGAAATGAAGCCAAAGCTGAAACCTGTGTGTTCACCCCACTGAAGGAACGTTTTAATTCACACACTTCGATTAAGAATTTGTCATTGCTTTGAGAGGGTTCTCTGAAGCAACAATTTGCAAAACATGTCAGAACCCTGAAGAACTATGTAACCCACACAAATGCTTATATTCAAAAAATTTCTGAGCACCAAAGAAACTTTGAAATACAAATGAATTATTTCATAGTTCTAATCTCCAGTCACTCCTGCTTTATGCTGGTTCCAGTTTCAAAATGGCTGCCGAGTCCTCCCATAGTAGTCTCACGCAATTGCTGTGGAAAGTCTCAGCAGTCATTTCAATTGACCAGTGACCCTGAGCAAAAACAAGTGGGCTTTTTTTTAAAAAAAAAATTTAATCCTTTTATGTCTCTGTGTGAGCCAGCCCCTGGATTAGTTCTTACACTAAAAGAAAAGGAGAAACATGAAGAAAATGGCAGATTACAATGGCTGTGTGTGCTGTATTTTAGTTTTTTTCTCTCAGTGCACATTTTTTGGTAATGCCATGGTAATTTACATATAAGTTGTTTCCTAAATCAGAAGTAAAACTGTTGCTTAGTCCTGCAATATGAAAACTGCCCTGAAGTTTTGTTGACAAGTCTAATGACCAGGTTATTGCACTAGTCCAGTGATGTTCCAACCATTAGGCAGAACTTGGCAACTGTCTAGGGCAGCAGCTTCTGGGAAGCAGCAAAGACCAGATGGAATTAAAGTAATATAGGTTGTGACACCCAAACTGAAAGAAATAACAGGAGATATTCCTACCGGCAGTGATAGTGGGCAGTTTCAAGATTATTCTAGGAGGGGTTTGCTGTTGCATTGTGAGGACAAGAGGCCTAAAGTGAATTGGAAGGGCACAGGAAGGATGATTTGCCTAGGGCAGCTCTTACCCTTGCACCGGCCTGGCATGATGAAACAAAGAATCAGGGTAAAGACACTAATCAAACTCTACCTCCCCCAAATACTGCGGAAAGCATTTCAATAACTAGACTTTGGTGCAGGCATGCCCTCCTTCCTACAGATTTTACAATGAGGAGGAGTAAAATGAAACACAGTGCTCTGAAAAAGTGCAATGCATATTAATACTGTACAGTTGATGTTAGAATACAGTTGTGAGATAGAGGACAGAAGGGAGTAGAGAGTCTTCAGTTTATTGCTCATATATTATTAGCAAAATCTTGCACATGAAAGCAAAACTCAAGGACACACACATACAGATTCTCTGACAAACACACTGTATATCTTAAATGCTGCAAAATTAAAAGTAAGGTTATGCTTAGATGTCAAGCTATCAAAGGTTCTCTGTTACAAATTTTATTGTGGGATTCCATCAACAAGGAAGTCTGTTGAGAAAAAAAAAAAAATCCCCTTCTCTGGCAATGTCCCTCGCAGATCCAGTGGTGTAATCTGACTCTTGAAAGGGATGAAATTTTATGAGAGCTGAGAGGGTAGAACAGTATTTTACTTGCTCAAGCTGGTGCTTATAAAATTGCTATTTTGAAAAGGAGAGCAAACACGTACTCAATGTCGCATATATAATCAACCCGTGCTTGATATTAAGCCATATTGCACTCTCCCTCGTTATACCTACATCAAATCACCCCTTCTAGTCACAAAATTCAAAACAAAAATAATGCAGAGTTGAGAAAAAGACCTCCGTTCATCTTCCTTGGTCAGAAAAAACTCCACTCTAAAATAATACTCAAATATATATATAGGATAATCAGATGCCTTCAATATACAATGTTAGGAACATAAGAATAGCCTTCCTGGGTCAGACCAATGGTTCATCCAGCCCATTATCCCGTCTTCACAGAGGCCAATCCAAGTCACAAAGTACTTGGCCAAAACTCAAATAGTAGCAGCATTCCATGCCACCGATCCAGGGCAAGCAGTGGCTTCCCCCATGTCAGTCTTAACAGCAGCCTATGGACTTTTCCTCCAGGAACTTGTCCAAACCTTTTTTAAAACCAGCTACATTAACCGCTCTTACCACATCCTCTGACAATGCATTCCAAAGCTTAACTATTCTCTGAGTGAAAAAATATTTCCTCCTATTGGTTTTAAAAATATTACTCTGTGGGACATCGAGTGTCCCCTAGTCTTTGTAAATCTTGATGCAGTAAAAAAAAAAAAAAAAAAAAGATCCATTTGCACCCGTTCACATTATATATAGTGATCCCGAGTGATCGGATCCTGATGGTTGTGCTGTGTTCATTCCACAGTTCCACTCTTTAATATTGAAACAGTGGTGCAACAAGATAAGTATCTTTTTGAAAAACTAAATATTGATCTTTGCACACTGTTAGAATTGAGCTTTTAATTTGAAGCAGTGGTTCTTATATCACAACATGACCCGTTCTTCAGCTCCTTAAATGAGTGAAACTAACTGAGTATTTAAAGTCCAAGATTTTTGCACGAATGAACAAGTATTTAAAGCAAGAGTTTTTTTGCACATGGTTGAGCACTATTGCTTGCATGCATGCTGAATATGCTAGTGGCAAGCTTGAGTCTTAGGCTTTTTCCTCCTTCTTAAAACCAACTTTATTTAGCCTTTTGTGAGTTATTTGTGCTGTGGGCAATAGAGAGGTTTTTGAAATTTCACAGGGGTTTGTTTGGGAAATTGGCTTATAAAATTGCCCAGGGGGGATATATGGATAAAAATAAGTGGTCAGAAAACTTTGCAGCTACTTCCATGCAATAAACACACAGACATTTCTGGGGACGGAGAATGGGAGAGCAGGGCAGGACTGGCATTTCTCCCCCTTTTCCAAAACCATAGCACGGTTTTTAGCACCAGGCGGGAGGTAACAATCCGCTCCAACACTTATAGAATTCCTAGGAGCATCAGAGCTGTTACTGCCATGGTTGGCGCTAAAAATGGAGCTACGGTTTTGTAAAAAGAAGGGGGGGGGGTTATAACATATCTGAGCAGGGAAAGATAAAGGCACTGAAAATTGCATGTGGAAACTTGGGGGGGGGGCGTACTTGATTTAAAGGCGTAATTTAATAGAAGTTAATGAGCATCAATAATTGGCATTTTAACAATAATTGGCACTAATTAGAATCAATTACAAGCTACAGGGGTAAATTTAGGCACAGAATCTGTGCTTAAATTTTACATGCACCTCTAAAAAGGAGGCACAGAAATGGGCAGGTCTTGGGCAGATTGTAAGTGTAGCTATAGAATAAGAGCATCCACGCCTCAATTTAGGTGCAGACATTTGTGCTACATTTTCATTAGTGCCTAAAGTTAGCTGTGGTTTCCGGGCATAAGCGCTATTCTATAAACCACACCCGACTTTAAGCGCAGTTTACAGAAGAGGGCTTTTTTCAGCACCAGATTTTTTAGGGCCATATATAGTATTTCCCCGAAAATACATGAATATGCACTGATTGCTACTGGCAATACATTCAGAGAGCTTTTGAGCAGGCTATTTTATAAAATGCACAAAGGTGCCTTTATAAAATAGATGCAACATATGTGCTCTTCCCAGGGCAGGATTAACCAATAGGCCAAGTAGGCACGTGCCTAGGGTCCGAAATGGTCAGGGGAGCCCGATGAATGAGGGCCTCAACATTGTTTTTTCCAAACGGCGATGGACCCCTCCAGCATCGATCGGCAACGTGGGCCACCCCACCAATCGGCAACACGGGCCCCACCCCGATCGGCAATGCGGCCCCCCCAAATCGACAGGAAGTAAGACAAGCAACGCGGGTAAGAAAGGCAACGGGAACTGTAATTGTGCAAGCGGTGCTGCTTGCTCAAAGCTTCCCTCTGATGCAGCTTCCTGTTTCCACCTGGGCGCATGGTGGAATGAGGCAGGGCAGGGGGCCCAGTGTGCTTGTGTGCCTAGGGGCCCTCGACGAATTAATCCTGCACTGGCTCTTCCTGCCTAGGCACCCTTCTATAAAAGTTATTCTGCAAAATACTACAGTACATTTGGTTTCTGAAGCATGACAATAAGATCGTCTTACCCTTCTATTGACTGCTCAACACTGGCTCCCTGCTGCTAATAGAATTCACTATAAAATTCTTTTTCTACCACAAGTGTCAAAGTCGGTCCTCGAGGGCCGCAATCCAGTTGGGTTTTCAGGAGTTCCCCAATGAATATGCATGAGATCTATTAGCATACAATGAAAGCAGTGCATGCAAATAGATCTCATTAATATTCGTTGGGGAAATCATGAAACCCCAACTAGATTGCAGCCCTCGAGGAGGGACTTTGACACCCCAAAACCCATAGAGCTTATTGCAAGGGCCAGCCTCCATATTTAGCAAAATTACATGTTTCTTATGAACTATCTAGACTGCTTCGATTTAGAAATACCAACCTAAAAGTTGTTCTGTCTTATAGAATTGTTGGCTTAGATCAGTGTCTCAAACTTTTAAAACTCTGGCACACTAAACAGAGCAAATGTTTTTTGCGGCACACTAAACAGAATAAAATGTTTTTCACGGCACATTATAATTGAAATTATGAAATTGCAAAAACAACAAAAATTAAATAATGTACTCAATGAGGGGGTGGGGAGGCAAGCACTGGCACCTCTCCTCTCCACTCTGAAATGTTGTGGACCAGGATGTAACTAGAGAATGACACGGTGGCGGTTTACCCGCGGCCACCGCATTTTAGCCGCGGGTCACCCGCCGAAAACGGGGAAGAAAACTAGCAGTCGCTGCGGCGACAGGGACAAGGCCATTCACCGCCCGCGGGGCGGTGAATGGTCTTGTCCCCGCAGTGAGGCATGAAGGATCGCGCGGTCCCCGCAGCTCACACCCGCCTGCCCAATTGATTCTAGTGTTTAGCCAGCTCTCTCCCTTCTCCTCACCTTAGTTTGTAGATTTTCTTTTTCGGCGACCCGCACGCTATCAGAGAGCCGCGCACGCGCGGCTGCTCAGTGTTCAATCTTCTGCTCTGACGCAACCGGAAACAGGAAGTTGCAGCAGAGCAGAAGATTGAACACTGAGCAGCCGCGCGTGCGCGGCTCTCTGATAGCGTGCGGGTCGCCGAAAAAGAAAATCTACAAACTAAGGTGAGGAGAAGGGAGAGAGCTGGCTAAACACTAGAATCGATTGGGCAGGCGGGTGTGAGATGCGGGGACCGTGCGATCGCTAGTGTTCCCGGCTCAAATTGGAAGGAGGGACTGAAAGGGAAAGAGATTCTGGGCCAAGGGGATGAAGTCGGAAAGAAAAACCCACAGCAGGAAAGAAAGGGAAGGACTGGCAGGTGAGCCAGATGCTAGAAGCAGGGGGGGGGAAGAAAGAGGGAAAAAAGCTAGATGGGGTTGAAAAGAAGAGACACACTGGTATGGAAGAGGAAGATAGGGGAAATCTGGACACAGGAAGGTAACAGAAAGAGGGGAAATTATGTGCATGGGGCATAGGGACAGAGACATAAAGGAGACATGCCATGGGGATGGTATATGGACACAGGGGGGGCAATGACAGATACATAGGGGAGATATTAGAAATGGAGAAAATAGGAGCACAGAAGCGAGATGGTTTGTGGGGATGGGACAGGGACCGAGCTTGCAGGCTCCAGTGGCTTGCACAAATTACATTGTAACGTGCCATGAAAATAAGAGGAAGGAAGGTAGATAGGCCACGCGAGAGGAGCTGAAGGGTAGTAGAAAGGAACAGATGGTAAAGGAGGGAGGGAAGGGTGGTGGTGGAAAGGAATAGAACAGACATTGAAGGAGGGTGGAGAGGAACAGACCCCCAAGGGAAATGTGGAAGACAGAGTGGGAAGAAGACAGATGCCAGACTATGCGGGAGCGGAGGGAAGAAGATGGGTGCTAGACCAATTGGGGGGGGGGGGGGGGTTAAGGGAGAGGCACAGTAACAGCAAATGGAAGACGCAGAGAGAAGACACACAGTGGATGGAAGGAATTCAATGAGAAGATGTGGAAAGCAGAAACCAGACAACAAAGGTAGAAAAAAAAAATTATATTTATTTATTTATTTTTTGCTTTAGGATAAAATAGTATATTAGTTGTGTTGATAAAAATTTATAAACAAAGCCCTGCCAGCTGAACATCTCTTTCTCTAGTTCAGCAGCAGGAACTTTGATTTATAAGAAAGGAATAAGCTAAATATTAGAGTACTAAGGCTTATATGGATGCAGCGGGGATGGTGACGGGGCGGTGAATGGGATGGCAGTGGCGGTGACGGGGCGGTGAAAGGGATGGCGGTGACGGTGACGGGGCGGTGAAGGGAACGGCGGTGACGGGGCGGTGCAGAGGATGGTGGGCCGGTGACGGGGACAGATTTTTTCCCCGTGTCATTCTCTAAATGTAACGTCAGAAGGGAGCTGAGGCCGGCGCAAGCAGCAAGTGTAAACGAACATTTCAAGAGGTACATGAAGGGCGAGGGGGTGCTCAAGTGTGTGTGTGTGTGGGGGGGGGGAGGGTGCACAGCAAGGAGATTCAGGGTGCCACCCACCCAGGCGCCAATCTCTCTCAATACATCACTGAGTGCACTGTATTGTTTCCTTGGGTTTTATATAAGAGTTGAAATGCTTCTCTGCAAGAAAGAACAGTGGGACTTGGGGGTGATAAGAACATAAGACTAGCCTTACTAGGTCAGCCCAATGGTCCATCAAGCCCAATAGCCCGTTCTCACGGTGGCCAATCCAGGTCACTAGTACCTGGCCAAAACCCAAAGAGTAGCAACATTCCATGCTACTGATACAGGGCAAGCAGAGGATTCCTCCATGTCTTAATAACAGACTATGGACTTTTCCTCCAGAAATTTGTCCAAACCTTTCTTAAAACCAGCTTAAAGTGGCTAACAAAAGCAACAAGAAGGATCCTTGGGTGTATAGTGAGAGGAATGGTCAGTGGGAAAAATGAGGTGTTAATGCCTCTGTATAAAACTTTGGTGAGACCTCATTTAGAATATTGTGTACACTGCTGAAGGCCATATTCAAAAAGATATAAACAGGATAGAGACAGTCTAAAATGGTTGATGGCATTCATCAAAGTGTTTGGAGACAGGCTTAAAGATCTCAATGTGCGTACTTTGGAAGAAAGGTAGGAGAGGGGAGATTTGATAAAGACATTTAAATACCTCCATGGTATAAATGCACTGGAAGCAACTCTTTCAACTGAAAGGGATAGACTCAGAAGTAATCTAAGGAAATGCTTCTTTTCCTCCATTACCTCAGGTATAAATTTACTAGTCACTGATCAGATGGTATGTCTGCACCTCAAATACTGTGTGCAATTCTGGTCGACTTATCTCAAAAAAGATATAGCAGAATAAGAAAAGGTACATAAGAATAGCCTTACTGGGTCAGACCAATGGTCCATCAAACCCAGTTGCCCCATTCTCACGGTGGCCAATCCAGGTTCCTAGTACCTGGCCAAAACCCAAGGAGTAGCAATATTCCATGCTACTGATCTAGGGCAAGCAGTGGCTTCCCCCATTTCCTCCAGGAAATTATTGAAACCATTCTTAAAACCAGCTACACTATCAGTTCTCACCATAACCTCTGGCAATGCGTTCCAGAGCTTAACTATTGTCTGAGTGAAAATTTTTTTCTCCTATTGGTTTTCAAATTATTTCCCTGTAACTTCATCGAGTGTCCCCTTCAGAGACGCGCAATGAAAATGATAAAAGGAATTGGATGATTTCCCTATGAGGAAAGGCTAAAGCGGCTAGGGCTCTTCAGCTTGGAGAAGAGACGGCTCAGGGGTGATTTGATAGAGGTCTATAAAATACTGAGTGGAGTGGAAAGGGTGGATGTGAATCATTTGTTTACTAGGGAGCATGCAATAAAGCTGCTAAATAGTAGATTTAAAACAAACCGGAGAAAATATTTCTTCACACAGTGTGTAATTAAACTCTGGAATTGGTTGCCGGAGAATGTGATGAATTCAGTTAGCTTAATAGGGTTTAAAAAAGGTTTGGAAAATTTCCTAAAATAGAAATCCATGAGCCATTATTGAGATGGCTTTGGGAAATCCTTTGCTTATTCCTAAGATAGCATAATTTACTACTTGGGATCTAGTTAGGTACTTGGGACCTGGGTGTCCACTGTTGGAGACAGGATACTGGGCTTGATGGACATTTGGTCTGTCCCAGTATGGCAATTCTTATGTCTTATTTTATTTATTTTAAAAATGTATTTTACCATTTAAACCTAAACGGTTTACAAATCATGACATACATAATTCAATAAAACAAATAAAATCAAACAAACATTAACATATAATCATCAGAAAATCATGTGATGTGCCCATCAAAAGAACAACCACAAAGATCAGTTCCTAGAAAAATGCATTAACAAATAACTGCGTTTTTAATAGTTTTCTGAAAATTACCCTTGTCATGACATTTTTGTAATTGACCAACAAGTGAATTCCACAATTTGACCCCCGCACAGCAAAAGGCCATTTTACTGGTCTCAGCATATTTTAGATTAACATTTGTTGGTTTTGTTTTTTTAAAATATCTTTATTCATTTTAAGCCATACATAAGTGCAACATATTATACAAGCATATTACACTATAAAAGCACTTAAAATCAATCAAATTGTAATCTATGACAAATAGATATATCACCCCCATACTCATATTAAAAAATTGCACTTAAATTAAAGAATTAAAAAATATTTTCCACCCACCCACCCTGGACGTTTGTTTTTAATAACGCTGAGTTCTCAGACCGCAGAGACCTAGATGGTAAATCATTTGACATTTAAACAATTCAGGTATGGTTCCATACAAGAATTGATGGCAAATCGTTATTATTTTATATTGAAATCTAAAAACGACAGGCAGCCAGTGCAATTGTTGGAGATAGGGCGAAACGTGATCCTATTTAGATACGCCTGTTATCAATCTTGCAATGCCCTGTATCTTGTCTTAGTTATTCCAAGATACAGGACATTGCAATAGTCAAGTCTAGATAATGCCATTGCCTGAACTATTGTGCGGAAATCGTAAGGAGACAACATAGGCTTTACGCAATGCAATAAGTGTATTTGTGCAAAACATGCTTGTACAACTTTGTAATGTACATGCTTTGTGCAAAACATGCTTTTTGCAACTTGTAAATTCATTGAGAGGCCACAATCCAACTTTACACCTAGAACCGTCATTCACTCACTCACTGGAAGAACATCATGAATAACCTTTAATTCCTTGGGCCATTTAGGATCAGGTTTCCCCACAAACATAATCTCAGTCTTATCCACATTCAGTTTCAGACCCTGTTCTTCCATCCACTCAACAATCTTACTCATATAATTACTCAGTAACCTTTCTAGATCCTTTCCCCACCCACATACCAGAAAGCGAGGGGCTGAATTATGCCTGAATATTCAGTCTCAACCCTTTTCTGAATACCAGCACTGAATATCTGGCCACATGGGGCCTGCCAGGAATCACCAGGAAATTGCTGATATTCAACAGAGGCATCGAGATAGCTACCCAGTTAATTCAAGATAGCCTTTTAACTCTCCTATGTTAATTGGGTAGCTATCCAGGTAATGCCACTGAACATTAGCAGTGCCTGAGTAGCTCCCAGCTTTGCTCGGCTCTGACCCCAGATCACCTTGATACTAACCGGACACTCTTGTGGTGGTCAGACAGGATATTCAGAAGTACTGTCTGGTTAAGTGACACTGAACATCCTGTCAGGGCCTGTTTAGGGGCAGGTAACCAGGAAGGAGCTCCTCTTACCCAGTTATCTTCCACCTCCTTAAACTCTAAGGGCTAGATTCACTAACCTGCCCAATTTACTCCGCTCCGAAGCAGGCCGACTGATTCATAATGGGCCTGTATTCAAATGAGGGTGACCGTGGGAATGCCCCCCCAACTACACGGAGCGCTCTCCAGTGATCCTGACGAAGCGCAGACCATCTACTTTGCCAGTAGATGGTCTGCGCATGCGTTTGATGTCCGTGGGTTGTTGGTTTTTTTTTTTTACTTTTTTTACTTGCGAGCACGTGGTTTTAACCCATGGGATTAAAGCTGGTTAAAACCATGGGCTCACGCTGCAGGAAAGGGCGGAGAATCGGGGCAGAGAAAAGTTGGGGCAGCCAGCAAGAGTCGGGGCAGAGAGCGCGGGGCGGCAAGCAGAATCGCAGTGGAGAGCAAGGAGCAAATTGTTTACTTTCCCCGCTGCAGCTCACGTGAGCCGACAAGCCTCAAACCAATCGGGACAGAGAGCTGGGCTAGAAGTTGGCAGGGATTTCAGGGCAGCAATGGAGCAGGAGAGTCGGCAGGGATGTGTGCAACTGGTCCTCAGCAGTGGCTTGTTTTGGGATCGGCCAGCCCAGTCCGTGTTCTTTTTTTTTTTTTTTTTTTGTGAATTGCTGCCTGCCTATATTTGCATGCCATTCCCCCTCATTTGCATGCGCGGATCGGAATCGGATCGGGAGGCAGGTTAGTGAATCGGGTCCAGATCACAAAGGAGTCGGGACTTGATCGGTGGGCTTAGTGAATCTAGCCCTTAGAGCCCTTCAGGGGCCAGAAACATTTACTTAGGGTTACTAGACGTCTGGGGAAACCTGGACATACCCTCTTTTTAGAGGCAAGCAGTGCCTGGACGGACTTTCCAAAACCCAGTAGTTTGTCACACACATCTGCACATGCTCAGAGACCCTTTGGACTCAGCATTGGGGTCGGAAAACAAAGACAAGGCTTTGCAGGGGGTGGGGCTTGAGGCAGAATGGGGTTTGGCTGGGTTTTTTGAAAACCACTGAGCTCAGGGCCGTGTCTGGAAGGCATCCGCACATGCGTAAATGCCCTCCAGACACAGCCCCGAAGAGATGGGGTTTGTGTGGGGCCGGGGTTGGGGAGCAGAAAGGGGCAGGGCAAAGGGTGGAACTGGGCAGGGTTGTAGGTGGAGCGGTGTGGGGCCACACATCCTCTTCTTTTTTTTTTAGGACAAAATCTGGCAACCCTAACTGTACCTGAATGTAACTCGCTGTGAATGACTGGTGAAAGATGTGATTTCAATCCTAAATCCCTCTCCCCTCCTTAACAGTAATTGTTATCTAGGCTAATAGCTGATCAGCCAGACAGATTTTGCACTCCTTTTATTTAAGTTTTTATATTAACTATTACCTTCTCAGTACAATTGAATATAAAGACATATAGAGGTCAATGTGTGTGTGTGTGTATGCCTCCGAGTCGATCAATGACCCATGTCTGCATGTTTCAAGGCAGAGTACAGGAGTGGTTTGCCACTGCCTTGTATAGAGGTCAATGAACACAACAATTATGTAACATGATACTTTTTATTGGATTAATTTAATACATTTCCCTTTTGTAGGTCAAAATCGTCAAGCAACCTCATTTTTAACTTTGACCTGCTTCCTGGTTTTCATTGGAAGAAAGGAGTGCGTGCTCCCAAAACACAGTGGCCTCAATTGCTTCATTCTCTCTTGCAAGTTCGGCTTTCAATATGTTTGGGTTTCAAGGCTAGTGGTAGAAATTCAACAAGCAATGAGAAGTCTTCTTACCATCTATTCTTGGTCTATCAGCTTCTATGACAGTCAGGCCTACTGGGGAGTATAACACAATGACCTTTTCAATGACCCGGTTTCAAAACCATGGTTGAATGAGTCTGAATATCCATGCCCTTATATTCCAGGAATACAGTAAACCCGATCTACATATGGTTCCCATCATCAGTCCTATTTATAAAAAGGCGAGAAAGCCAGTTCCTCCTCCTATTCATGTTAGCTAATCTCATCCTGCTGGGCACAGGAGGATTCAGTCAGATTGACTGCAGAGGTCCTGAAGTCATAGACATTCCAGACCATGTAAACGGTCAAACTATGAATCCACACAGCAAAGGTGCAATGGAACATGTGGGCCTTGCCAGAAAAGTAGTAGTCATTTTAAACCCTCCTGAGTGAAGGATATAGGGCACAATTTTCAAAGAAATTCTAGGTGGATAAAAGTATTTTACTTGCAGTAATCGACTATCTGAAAATTGTTATCTTTTGATGCAACTAAAAGTCCATGTTAATACATAGAAAAGTGCTTCCAAGGGCGTGTTTAGGATGAGAGAGGAAAAATGTGTGTATAGATCTTGTTTTTACATTTTTGCAGGTACTTAACCTGTAGCAAATTTCAAAGTGCAATTATGTGCATGCTTTGCTTTTAAATTTGCTATATAATACACAGCTGAAAATTACACATGGTCTTTTGTCCTAGTGTCGATAGTTTGAGAACTGTCCCTCTAGTAACTGATTGGGAAATGTACTATGGACTTGGTAAAACAGAAAAGTTACTTATTATTTATAATGGCAATGCAATTGTCTACATTCAATCTCTGCCTGGCTGGGCCGGAACTTTTCTCTCCGACGGCAGAATTGACTCGGGGAGAGGAATGCTGGTCAGCCCAACGCAGGGAAGCAGGGAGAGCTTGGGGCGGCGGCGGCTTAGGGGCCTGTTATCCGATGGCGGCAGCGGCGGCTTGGGGGCCTGTTCCCCGATGGCAGCGGCAGTGGCTTGGGGGACGGCAGGGAGAAAGAAAGAAAGGGGGCAGGCAGGCAGACAAAAGGAAAGAAGGGAAACAAAATAAAGAAAGGGGGCATGAAGAGAGAAAAAAAAAGAAAGGGCAGGGAGAGAGGAAGAAAAAGTTGGGGGAGGGAATGAGGTCTGGAGGAGAGGAAGCATAAAGGCTGAAAGAAGGGAAGAAAGATTGGATGCACAGTCAGAAGAAGAAAGTGCAACCAGAGACTCGTGAAATCACCAGACAACAAAGATAGGAAAAATGATTTTATTTTAAATTTAGTGATCAAAATGTGTCTGAATTTATATCTGCTGTCTATATTTTACACTATGGTCCCCTTTTACTAAACCGCAATAGCGTTTTTTAGCGCAGGGAGCCTATGAGCGTCGAGAGCAGCGCTGGGCATTCAGTGCAGCTCCCTGCGCTAAAAACTGCTATCGTGGTTTAGTAAAAAGGGAGGGGGTATTTGTCTATTTTTGTATGGTTGTTACTGAGGTGACATTACATAAAGTCATCTGTCTTGACCTCTTTGAAAAAACCCCAGAATAGGAATGATAATTAACATTTTCTATGCGTACAGTGTGCTTTGTGTTTTTTTAAAATTTTATTGTTGGTAGATCATTTTGACTTGGTCATTTTAAAAGTAGCTCACAAGCCCAAAAAGTGTGGGCACCCCTTCCATAGAGCATATTTGAAACGGGGGTATACAGAGGGGTGAAGCATGGGTGGGGCTCCCAGTTACATGTGTCCCTGCCACATTTAGGCTAGTAGTGTATAACAGAACCTGAGTGTTCAGGTATCTTTATAGAAGGGTTCCTACCATGGAACTTCAAGACACATAAATAGAGACACCCAGTTCTAGAATTACCCCAATTATGACCAGGTAGTTTCTACCTAGCTGTGGCCAAGTATTAGTGCAGGAACAAGCACATTTTTTAATGATATTTTAGATTTGAAAGCTGTAGACAAAAAAGCTAAAAGAGTGGCCTAGTGGTTAGAGCTGTTGCATCAAAACCTAAGGTTGAGAGTTCAATTTCAGCCTGCTTCTTGTGACTCTGGATGGGTCACTTAATCCTTCATTGCCCCAAGTACCATAGTTAAATTGTGAGGGAAAACGCTTAACAGTACCTGGGGTTACTATTCAATGTATTGTATATAAGAACATCCAAATTGCCATACTGGGACAGGCCAAAGGTCCATCAAGCCCAGCATCCTGTTTCCAACAGTGGCCAACCCAGGTCCCAAGTACCAGACAGAAACCTAACAGCAGCAACATTCCAGAACTGAGATGGTGATGTCACAATTCCTCATTCAAATAATGCCTTAGAACCAACGTCATCAGTGATGTCACAATGGCTTGACTGTCCTATACTTGGCTCACATAAGAACATAAGAGCTGCCATAGTGGGACACACTGAAGGTCCATAAAACCCAGTATCCTGTTTCCAACAGTGGCCAACCCAGGTCCCAAGTGTCTAGCTAGATCTCAAGTAGTAAACAGATCTTGTAAATCACTTTGAGTGAATCTCTTCATGAAAACGGTGAAAAATAAATAATGGACTTGTCCTATTTTTCACTGTTCAACTGAAGAGAACCATGGGCATGTTCATGGGAAAACATTGTCAACTTGTTGACTTTTCTCGAATGTCCTAGATTTTGAACATATTTAGCAAAATTAAGATTGATGATTCTCACAATTTATATCCAGACACCAATGTCTAGGAATGGCAAAGGTGCATGGTGAAGAACTGAAGGTAACATTGAAATATAAATCTCATAATTTGGCATTCCTAAAATGTTTTGATAATGCACACTTCAGAAGATATCATGTTCAATTTGCTGCATACTTTTGAATTTTCGAACCAAAACAACAACAGTATTTTATTGCACAGTTGGCATGCAAGCCTTCTAGGATCAACTAGTGGGGCTAGCATACACCTACATTTGTCAAAATACCATTAATTTCTTTCATGCTCCATATTTATCTGTTTATGTTACTCCCACTTCTTTTTTTCCCCCCTCTACAACAGTCTTTTATATAATTGATTCGAATAAAAAGCATAGGACTACAATCAGCAAAGTTACAATATGGTTTATTTTTGAGCATAGATTTTGAGTGACTCTTGAAAACCTTTCAAAGTTTAATATTTCTTAATATTAAAGAATAAAAGATTAAAACAGAAATTGAATTCTTTGGTCTGGCAATTTCTTCATACTAATTTGGGTTTCCTCATACTCCTGGACTTGGTAGGACAATACTGTAGGTCCACATGCCTTCATAGTTCACTGACTGGGCTTCTCACCCTCTCTTGAGCATTCATGGCCACAGTCAACTGAGGAATGGGAAGATCTGACCAGAGAACTGAATTCAGATTCTTTGTATGACAATGCCACAGATGCCACCAAATTATTAGGTTAGTCCTGGATAATTGAGATCTGTAGTTCAACAGTTGCAACACCATTTAGAATGCAAAGCTATTGGTAAAATGGCATTGTTGAATGAGGTTTGAATGGTTAGAGAGTTGGCTAAACTTAGAAAAATTAAAACAAACAAACAAAAAAAGCCATTTAAATGCAAGAACAAGGAGGCCAAATACAACCAACCTGTCATATTAGGGTAGTAAGAGCATTTTTGAATTGTATAGTGTCAATGAAAAGCCATTGAGCCTTTGTTTAACTTCTATCAAGTAGCCAACCAACAAAGACAAGATAAATAATGTGGGCTTAAAAGGAATTATGTATGTATGAATGATTATGTATTGTTTTGTGAGATTTTTCTTTTTTTCCTTTTGAATTATTGGATATTGTAATGTATTCAAAATTATAATTAAAAAAAAAAAGAAAAATTAAAACAAACAAACAAAAAAAGCCATTTAAATGCAAGAACAAGGAGGCCAAATACAACTGCAAAAGAAATCCAAGTCTCTGACTGTTATCCAACCCTTGCACTCCATTTATAAACGTCAAAGTGTGTGTGCTCTTTGAAGAGCTGGAAGAAAGAAAAACAGCAGCCACCAGTGTAAGATCAAAGGCTGAAAAAGATGAAACCATCAATTCAAAACCAGTCCTCTCTGGAGTTGATGCTAAGTTCAATTTATTTTATGCCTCAGACACTTTCAGCTTTTGAACAAGTGCAGATGTACAGTAATTCCAGAGAACATTTGCTAATATTTATACTATGCTGACCTAATAGATCTATGTGCTAGTTGCCATAATGTATAGAATAGTAAAAAAAAAAAAAAAAAAGAGCCTTCCCCATTAGCAGCAAACAAGATTACATCCTCTGTGAATTTAAGACAACACATCACTACATTCCCAAATTGGAACTTATTCCAATTGGGACAGCTAATCATGCCAATTTATTTTGATGGATATTGTATTAGATTTGTATTTGATGGATATTGTATTAGATTTGTATTTGATGGATATTGTATTAGATTTTATGCATGCTCAATCTTATGAGTAGAAACTAAAATATAAAATTTTTAAAAGTTACATAGGGGGGGAATTTTATAGTTATGTATTGTATAAGTATTGATTATTTGATAGGTAATGGGGGGAAGGGTGGGAGTTAAGTATAATTACCATTGATGATTATTAAGTGATATAGATATTGTTAATTTGTTTGGACATTTTATCACACTAATTGTAAGTTTGAAAATGAATAAAGAATTAAAAAAAAATAAAAAAATTTCCATACTGGGACAGACTAAAGTCCATGAAAGCCGAGTATCTTGTTTCCAACAGAGGCCAACACAGGCCCCAAGTACCTAGCTAGATCCCAAGTAGTAAAACAGATTTTATGCTGCTTAACCTAGGAATAAGCAGTGGATTTCCCACAGCCATCTCAATAATGGCCTATGGACTTCTCTTTCAGGAAATTAGCCAAGTCTTTTTTAAACCCCGCCAAGCTAACTGATTTCACCACATTCTCTGGCAACGAATTCCAGAGTTTAATTACACATTGTGTGAAGAAATATTTTCTCCGATTTGTTTTAAATCTACTACTTAGGAGCTTCATCGCATGCCCCTTTGTCCTAGTATTTTTGGAAAGAGTGAACAAGCGTTTCACATCTACCCTTTCCACTTCACTCAGTATTTTATAGACCTCTATATCACCCCTGAGCCGTCTCTTCTCTAAGCTGAAGAGCCCTAGCTGCTTTAGCCTTTCCTGATAGGGAAGGCATCCCAAACCTTTTATCATTTTCGTCACCCTTCTCTGTACCTTTTCTAATTCTGTTATATCTTTTTTGAGATATGGCAACCAGAACTGCACACAGTATTCAAGTTACAGCCATACCATAGAGTGATACAAGGACTTTATAATATTTTCATCTTTGTTTTACGTTCCTTTCTTAATTCCTAACATTCTATTTGCTTTCTTAGCCACCGCCGCACACTGAGCTGAGGGTTTCAACGTATCCTCAACATTTACACCTAGATCCTTTTCTTGGGTAGTGACTCCTAGCACAGAACCCAGCATCACGTAGCTATAATTTGGGTTCCTCTTTCCCACATGCATCACTTCGCACTTGCTCACATTAAAAGTCATCTGCCATTTTGATGCCCAGCCTTCCAGTCTCACAAGGTCCTCTTGCAATTTTTCACTATCCTCTTGCGATTTCATTGCCATAATTGTACCCATCTTTCTTTCTGTTTGTACCATTTTTTTCTCTACCACCTAATTTTATCTGATTGTAACATTGTACCATTTTCGCTGATTGTCCAGTCCTTCTTCGTTGTAAACCTTCTCGAACTACTATGGCTTTGGCGGTATATAAGAAATAAAATTATTATCATTATTATTTAACACTTTGAACAATTGTGTGTCATCAGTAAATTTAATTATCTCACTAGTTATTCCTATCTCTAGATCATTGATCATAAATTATAGATCATAATATGTTAGAAAGGAGCAGTCCCAGCACAAACCCCTGGGGAACCCCACTATTTACCCAAATATACAATATCAACCAGTTCACCTTTATCCACATGTTCATTCACCCCTTCATAGAAATGTAGTAGATTGGAAAAATGGTTTTCCAGACAGTCTTTCTTGAAACCTTAAACCTGCTGCAACAAGTTTATTTGCAAATAAGGAAGAGCAAAAAATGTATTGGAAATGGCAAAAAATGTTGGTCATCCTAACGTAGATTTTTCAGGAAGGACTTCTCTCGTTCTCTGGAAGAATACTATAAGCTCTATCCCATTACAACAGTGGTCTCAAATAGAGAATGACACGGTGGCGGTTTACCCGCGGCCACCGCATTTTAGCCACGGGTCACCCGCCGAAAACGGGGAAGAAAACTAGCAGTCGCTGCGGCGACGGGGAAAAGGCCATTCACCGCCCGC
This sequence comes from Geotrypetes seraphini, assembly GCF_902459505.1. NCBI lineage: Eukaryota > Metazoa > Chordata > Amphibia > Gymnophiona > Dermophiidae > Geotrypetes > Geotrypetes seraphini. The sequence continues at coordinate 63,127,795 of NC_047092.1, forward strand.
GGGGCGGTGAATGGTCTTGTCCCCGCAGTGAGGCATGAAGGATCGCACGGTCCCCGCAGCTCACACCCGCCTGCCAAATCGATTCTAGTGTTTAGCCAGCTCTCTCCCTTCTCCTCACCTTAGTTTTGTAGATTTTCTTTTTCGGCGACCCGCAGGCTATCAGAGAGCCGCGCACGCGCGGCTGCTCAGTGTTCAATCTTCTGCTCTGATGCAACCGGAAACAGGAAGTTGCAGCAGAGCAGAAGATTGAACACTGAGCAGCCACGCGTGCGCGGCTCTCTGATAGCGTGCGGGTCGCCGAAAAAGAAAATCGACAAACTAAGGTGAGGAGAAGGGAGAGAGCTGGCTAAACACTAGAATCGATTGGGCAGGCGGGTGTGAGCTGCGGGGACCGTGCGATCGCTAGTGTTCCCGGCTCAAATTGGAAGGAGGGAGTGAAAGGGAAAAGGATTCTGGGCCAAGGGGATGAAGTTGGAAAGAAAAACCCACAGCAGGAAAGAAAGGGAAGGACTGGCAGGTGAGCCAGATACTAGAAGCAGGGGGGGGGAAGAAAGAGGGAAAAAAGCTAGATGGGGTTGAAAAGAAGAGACACACTGGTATGGAAGAGGAAGATAGGGGAAATCTGGACACAGGAAGGTAACAGAAAGAGGGGAAATTATGTGCATGGGGCATAGGGACAGAGACATAAAGGGGACATGCCATGGGGATGGTATATGGACACAGGGGGGGCAATGACAGATACATAGGGGAGATATTAGAAATGGAGAAAATAGGAGCACAGAAGCGAGATGGTTTGTGGGGATGGGACAGGGACCGAGCTCGCAGGCTCCAGTGGCTTGCACAAATTACATTGTAACGTGCCATGAAAATAAGAGGGAGGAAGGTAGATAGATAAGCCACGTGAGAGGAGCTGAAGGGTAGTAGAAAGGAACAGATGGTAAAGGAGGGAGGGAAGGGTGGTGGTGGAAAGGAATAGAACAGACATTGAAGGAGGGTGGAGAGGAACAGACCCCCAAGGGAAATGTGGAAGACAGAGTGGGAAGAAAACAGATGCCAGACTATGCGGGAGCGGAGGGAAGAAGATGGGTGCTAGACCAATTGGGGGGGGTGGGGGTTAAGGGAGAGGCACAGTAACAGCAAATGGAAGACGCAGAGAGAAGACACACAGTGGATGGAAGGAATTCAATGAGAAGATGTGGAAAGCAGAAACCAGACAACAAAGGTAGAAAAAAAAATTATATTTATTTATTTATTTTTTGCTTTAGGATAAAGTAGTATATTAGTTGTGTTGATAAAAATTTATAAACAAAGCCCTGCCAGCTGAACATCTCTTTCTCTAGTTCAGCAGCAGGAACTTTGATTTATAAGAAAGGAATAAGCTAAATATTACAATACTAAGGCTTATATGGATGCAGCGGGGACGGTGACGGAGCGGTGAATGGGATGGCAGTGGCGGTGACGGGGCGGTGAAAGGGATGGCGGTGACGGTGACGGGGCGGTGAAGGGAACGGCGGTGACGGGGCGGTGCAGAGGATGGTGGGCCGGTGACGGGGACAGATTTTTTCCCCGTGTCATTCTCTAGTCTCAAACATGCGGCCCGCCAGATACTATTTTGAGGTCCTCGGTATGTTTATCATGATCACAAAAGTAAAATAAAAAAGTTTCTTGATCATATGTCTCTTTAGCTATAAATGACAATATTATTATTAAGACTTAGCCAAAAGGAAAGATTTATAAACTATAAAGAGTTTTACCTCATGCAGAACTGTCATTTCTTTAATAAGACCTTAACTATTTTTTTCTGAGGCCCACCAAGTACTTACAAATCCAAAATGTGGCCCTGCAAAGGGTTTGAGTAGAGACCACTGCCTTACAGTAATAAGCTGAACATAATAACATATTTATTTACAGGAATTTATTAACCACATTTTCCATGAAAAGATTCTCCCAAAGCAGTTTACAATGTACTGAATAGTAATCAAGTTCTGTTAAGTATTTTCCCTATCTGTCCTGGCAGGTTCACAATCTGTGGTACCTGGGGGCAATGGAGGGTTAAGTGACTTGCCCAGGGTCACAGGGAAAAGGCTGGAATTGAACTCACAACCTCGGGTGCCCAGGAAGCAGCTCTAACTGCTAGGCCAGATAAAGACCTATATAGTCTATCCACTCTGACCAATAAGATAAACTCGTAGCATAAGATATGATTGCAATACTGAATATGCATACTTTGGGCTAGATTCACAAAGCAAACCGATCGGTTTGTGACCCCTTTGCGACCCGATTTTACTCCGGCCCGATTCACTTACCTCTCTACCGATCCGACTCGTGCCTGCCAATGAGGGGGAACGGCATACAAAGTAGGCAGGGACACAATTCACTAAACAAACCGACTGGGCTGGCCGATCAACCCAAGAAGCGACTGCTGGGGACCAGTTGCAAACGTCCTTTCCCACTCTCCAGCTCCATTGCCGCCCTGCTCTCTGCTACCCCGATCTCGCTGCCTTTACTTTACAGAAGCCCTGGATTGTTTAGCTCCTCTCGCAGCTCTGCTCCTGCCTTCCTTTACTCTGCAGAAGCCGACTCTCCTCTTGTACCCCCTCTGCCGCGCAGACTGATCTCTGTTGCCTCGACTCTCCTGCTCTCTGCCTCCTTCCCTGAAAGTACGAGCCCGCGTGTTTAAAGCTTAAACCTGCGAGCTCGCACTGCAGGGAAGGCAGCAGAGAGCAGGAGAGTCAGGGCCAGTGAGTTTTAGCCTTTTAAAGAGGCTGTTGTCACCGGGCATCGCCCTTCAAGACAACTGTTGAAGAGATAGCAAGAGAGTCAGGACCCCCCCCCCCCAAAAAAAAATGCTGCAAAAACGAACACGAACGCATGCGCAGACCATCTACAGGGAAAGCAGATGGTCTGCACATGTATCATGATCGCAAATTAGTGATCCGTGTCGGCGGATGGGGGCGTTCCTCTGATCCCCCCCCTCTGTTAGAATATTATTGGTTTCTGAATCCATTGGACCTGCCCGGATGGGAAATGGATTGGTCACGATCAGGCAGGTTAGTGAATCTAGCTCTTTATCTTGTTATGTGCTTGCCATTTTTAGGACACAAGCTTTGATTTCAAACTACTGAAGCTGTTATCAAAGCAGCTCTGTCCAGCTAGAATCAGGGCACAGACTGTAGAAGTCTGCCCAGCACTGTCCTTGCTTTCCAATTACTCTTTTAATGGTTATAAGGTAAAAAAAAAAATAACCCTGCAAGAAGAGCGACCAAGATGATAAAAGGGATGGAACTTCTCTCGTATGAGGAAAGACTAAAAAGGTTAGAGCTCTTCAGCTTGGAAAAGAGACGGCTAAAGGGAGATATTATTGAAGTCTACAAAAGCCTGAGTGGAGTAGAATGGATACAAGTGGATTGATTTTTCCTTCTGTTAAAAATTACAAAGACTAGGGGACACTCGATGAGTGAAATACTTTAAAAAATATTTTTAAACTCGGAGAATAGTTAAAGCTCTCAAATGCATTGCCAGAAGTTGTGGTAAGAGCGGATAGCGTAGCTGGTTTTAAGAAAGGTTTGGACAATTTCCTGAAGGAAAAGTCCATAGTCTGTTATTGAGAAAGACATAAGGGAAGCCACTGCTTGCCCTGGATTGGTAGCATGGAATGTTGCTACTCTGGGATTTGGCCTGGTGCTAGTGACTTGGATTGGCCATCGTGAGAACGGGCTGCTGGGCTTCATAGACCTTTGGTCTGACCCAGTAAGACTATTCTTATGGTCTTATGCATTGTCTCCTAGAATTAACAGCGGGATCTGGATAGGCCCTGCTGTCTGCCTAAATACTCAAAACCCTCTTTCTTTCATACCCTCCCCTTGATTTACCAAAAAACACACTGCAGTCTTCTGGTTGGTATAATTTAGCTGCAGCTCAGTTTATTAACCATAAACAATAACAAATCTCAACTTCATTAACATTATATAAAGAGCTCCTCCCAAGCTACCAAATGAATGAGTTTTATTCCCTCGATCCCGCAAGAGTCAGAGGGGTGGCATGTCCCTCATGCCCCTTTTCCGGGTCACCTGAACCACCGGGCATGGCTTCCTGCCGTCCCAACGCTCATCACCTGATAAGCCCCATGACCCAGTAGCTTGGGAGATCTGACCCCCGAGCTACCAACATCTTTCCCCAAAACATGGGCGGGCGGGTGGGAAAAGCCACCCTGGAGGATCTCAGAAGGAGCCGAGTCCTCCAGGGTCCCGGCTTTAAGACCTCGCCTCCGCGCCTATAACAAATCATTTTAAAATCCCTTGCTGACAGGCCTGCCGCCCAATCCCATTCCCTGTTTACCTTCTTCTCCCCTTACCTCTGCTAAACCCATCTACACCCCCCTCCCCCAGCCGATGAGCAACACGAGAGCTCTACCAGCCCCGTGTTATATTCTGCCCATCGACATAGGGATCTCGGGCTCCCATTTCTTGAAAAGCATGCCTTTGATATAACTAAAAAGGGTACCATTTGGAGCAGCGGTCTCAACGTCCCTCCTAGAGGGCCGCAATCCAGTCGGGTTTTCAGGATTTCCACAGTGAATTTGCATGAGATCTATGTGCATGCACTGCTTTCAATGCATATTCATTGGGGAAATCCTGAAAACCCGATTGGATTGCGGCCCTCAAGGAGGGACTTTGAGATCCCTGATTTGGAGGGATCATCAGACTACACAAGAACAGAGAGACCCTGCAGGATGGACAAGAGGCATGGGGCAAGAGGAAAGAAAAACCACAACAGAATGAACATAAATGTATGCACAAAAGAAATCATAAAAATGCGAAACCATTTAGCTATCCAAGATTCCTCTAAACCACAGATGTCAAAGTCAGTCCTCGAGGGCCGTAATCCAGTCGGGTTTTCAGGATTTCCCCAATGAATATGCATGAGATCTATTAGCGTACAATGAAAGCAGTGCATGCAAATAGATCTCATGCATATTCATTGGGGAAATCCTGAAAACCCGACTGGATTGCGGCCCTCGAGGACCGACTTTGGACACCCCGAAACTATGCACTGTCTAGAGCACAGGTGTCAAAGTCGGTCCTCGAGGGCCAGAATCCAGTCGGGTTTTCAGGATTTCCCCAATGAATCTGCATGAGATCTATTTGCATGCACTGCTTTCAATGCATATTCATTGGGGAAATCCTGAAAACCCGACTGGATTCCGGCCCTCGAGGAGGGACTTTGACACCCCTGGTCTAGAGAATAACTTAAGAAATGTTTGTTGTAAGGCTATGAATGTAACTATATATTGGAAAACTATGATTGTAAACTGTAACCCGTTGCGAGCTCTACGAAGCGAACTCGAGTCGCCACCTAAGTGCTGCTAAGTTTGTTTGGCTCCGTTCTTTCCATACAGGATTGGACTCCCCAAAACAAAAAGGCATTCCGCTGCCCCTGGCATAAATGGCTAGAACACTGGCTTTTAACATGCATTCTTGCCACCTAAAACTACAACTCCTTAGAGTTAACCTCTAATTCCTGTGGCTCCATTATATTGAATGGGTTGATTCATTTACTGAAGTGTGGTAGCCTGCAATACAGTTAGTGTAACCTGTGTTAATGTTCATGTGGAATACTGTGAATAGCTCTGAAAGAGGCAGAGAATAGGAAAAGTGTTTGAATACAGACTACAATTATCACACTGGCACATATGAAATAAGGAGACCTGAATATAAGCTGACCCCATTATATTTGCACTGGTACATAAGCACATAAGCATGGCCTCTGCCGAGTCAGACCATAGGTCCATCATGCCCAGCAGTCCGCTCCCGCGGCGGCCCCCCAGGTCAATGACCTGTAGTGATCTATTACTCAAGAGCATTTTGTCTTGTATAGTAACCCTCTAATTGTACCCCTGGATTCCCTTACCCCTCAGGAATTCGTCCAATCCTTTTTTGAAACCCAAAACCGTACTCTGCTCAACCACCCCCTCTGGAAGCGCATTCCAGGTGTCCACCACCCTCTGGGTAAAGAAGAACTTCCTAGCATTTGTTCTAAAACTATCTCCCTTCAATTTTTTCGAGTGTCCTCTAGTTCTTGTTGCCCCCGCCAGTCTGAAAAATCTGTCTCTCTCTACCTTCACTATATCCTTCATGATCTTATAAGTTTCTATCATATCCCCTCTAAGTCTCCTCTTTTCTAGGGAAAAGAGCCCCAACTTCTCCAGCCTCTCAGCGTATGATAGATAAACAGCATAGCTGGCAGCTTCCAATTATTTTGTATGGGCAAAGCAAATGCCACTGCTCCCTCCCCCCCCCCCCCATATTAGTCAATGCTGTGAATGCAAGACAACCTGGGTTTCGAGAGGATGCATTCCACAACCAACCTGTCATATTAGGGTAGTAAGAGCATTTTACATTGTATAGTGTCAATGAAAAGCCATTGAGCCTTTGTTTAACGTCTATCAAGGAGCCAACCAACAAAGACAGGATAAATAATTCAGCAGAATGCTCATTAGTGAAGGGTGTTTGCATTTGAAGACCTGGATGAAGCACCAGTACTTACCAGGACCCTTCACTAATCACTACAGTCTTACAACGCTGGGGGCATCTTGCCCTGCATGACAATAGCCAGACAATCAGACACTTCACATCACCTTAATGCACCATCCACTTTGCTTCTGTCATGTCTCAACATGTTTAGGTCAGGCAGAATTCAGAAAGAGACAGAGCACCAGGCAGATCTCCGAAGGCAGAAATTTTATGGGCAGAGTAGTTGGAAAGGCATCGCCTAGAATTTGAGTATAGTTCTTAGTTTTAAGTCCCAGATAAGAGATCTAATTTAGCAAACAACCAACACTGATAAACACATTGATCAAATCAGTGGTGTAGCGAGGGTAAGAGGCACCTGGGGCGGTGTTCCCCTGCCCTCTTCTCCATCCCCAGCTACTTCCCTGCACCCCCCCCCCCACTGCGCATCTTTACTTCCCCCCTCCTGTACCACTGTGGTTCTTCGTATAGGGTTACCATATTTGTGAAGACAAAAAAGAGGGCACAATCCTGCCCACACTCCATCCATTTCCTTGGTCCCCCTTCCCATCCTCTGTACCCTTTTAGTGCTTCTCTCTCTGTCTCTCTACCCCTTCCTCCAACCCTTCCCCATGGGCGCTTCTCTCTCTCTCCTTCCAACCTCCTCTCCTGCTGATTCTGTCTCTCCCCTCCCATCCAGTGCTACCCTATTCCATGTTCTTTTCTCCAGCACTTCTTCTTTCCATGCTTCTCCATCCCTCCCTCCATGCTGTTTCTCCAGCCCCCTCCCCTACCTCCTCCAACGCTACTTCCCCTCACAACCTCTCTAGCACCCGACTTCTTCCACTTTCCTCCTCCTCAGGCCCGGCCACTGTAATTTAATCTTTGGGCAGCCGGCAACAGCAAGTTGAGCCTGTTGCCACTAGCCTGCCTCGGAAGCCACCTCTCTGCAGCAACTTCCTGTTCCCGCTTAGGTAGGACCTGCAGAGAGGCAGCTTCCAGAGCAAGCTGGCAGCAGCAGACTCACCTCGTTACTGCTGCTGGCTGCCCAAAATTTAAATTACAGAGGCTAAGCCCAGGGAAGAGATAGGTGGGGGAGTTGGGAGAGCTAGCTAAGCCCTGACAGACTCCTCCATTTTTAAAAAAATCTGTCTGGGCACCTGGACTGTCCTCTAAAAAGAAAACATGTCTGTATTTTCCTGGACGTCTGGTAACCCTACCAGCGTGAGCAGCATCTCCAACCTGTTACCCAAACCTGCCTCCATTCTCCCTCTGATGTCACTTCCTCCATTTCATCTGCATCCCCTTGCCTTGCCTCTTTCCTCCCTCCCTCTGCCCACACCAAGGGCTCCTTTTACAAAGGTGAGCTAGCGATTTTAGCGCACGCTAGCCGCTACCACCTCCTTTTAAGCAGGTGGTAATTTTTCAGCTAGCGCGCGCTAATCTTGTACGTGCGCTAAAAACACTAGTGCACCTTAGTAAAAGGAGCCCCAAATTTCAAGTTATGTATAAGTATTTTTTATTAATTTCCAAATGAGAATAAAAACAGTAACACAAGACAGTGCCGTGTTTCTTTAAACATGTACTTTACCCAACCCCTCCTCCCCATCTGCAGCAACAGTATCAATTATACAGCACATTAAATTACAACAAATAACAATAGGTCAAGTGTTCAATATGCGACTTTGAACACGAGGCACAAGATCCATCCAAAAGACTTCCCAAATCTGGCAAAAACGACGGCCTGGAGGACAGTCAATGTCCACAAATTGTCAGCATTCCAAAGATGCTTGAACAATCATTAATGATCTCCACTGCATATAAGTCGGTGGGTCAGGAGTCAGCCAGGTTGCCAAAATAGCCTTTTTACCAAGTAATACAGCTCTGGCCACAAACACTGCCATACCTCTAGGCTTTGGAGATACTATGGAATAATATCCAAAGAGTGCTCGTGGAGTCGGCGTCCAACGCCAACTCCATACAGAAGAAAGGACCAAAACTGATGTGCCAATGAAGCACCAAATTTCAAGCAGTGCTTAGTGACTGCTAAGTTGAGGTGCCCTGCGATGCCTAATGATGCCTACTTGAAAAGTAGGCTTGGTTAGGGGCGGAGAATATGCATAGTTGACTTAGGCATTGCTAGGCATCTAACGTAGGTACCGGGAAATTGTGCAACTGTACACAATAGTCCTCTATGATACTCTAGCCCACAGGTGTCAAAGTCGGTCCTCGAGGGCCGGAATCCAGTCGGGTTTTCAGGATTTCCCCAATGAATCTGCATGAGATCTATTTGCATGCACTGCTTTCAATGCATATTCATTGGGGAAATCCAGAAAACCCGACTGGATTCCGGCCCTCGAGGAGGGACTTTGACACCCCTGCTCTAGCCCCTCTTCCCTCTGACTGCCTGGTCCCCAAAGCAACAATTCTGTCCTGTACTCTCTGGGAAGCTTCTTGCAACAATGTAACCTTCCTCTACAATGTAATGTAACCATCCCCATGTCCCTGCATGGGCCTCTTACCTTGTAAATTGCCTTGAACCTGTTCTGGATAAGTGTGATTCAGAATTCTGATTAGATTTGATTAGAATACCAATGTCTACTCAGAGTTTCTGCTTCTTGAGACATACAGCTTTCTTACACTGGAGAAAAAAAGTAAACAGGACTTTCACTATATTATGACCCAAGTGGACACAGAGGTCCTATACTATGAGAAGAAACCTAAGCTTTTTGCAGCAACTTCAATTATTGTGGGATCTACCTAATCGCATATACAGTACTATCTTCTAGCTGGCACACTGGAGGTTATTCAATGCAAACATCAGAAACCACTTCTCGAAGAGAATACCAACATCTGGCAGTGTGTGAATATGATCCACAGCCTTGGAAGGGACTGGCATCTCTATTTGGGCTCACAAATTCGGGAGCAGATCCCAGATCCAGGAATAAATTAAGTAGTCAATTATGCACTTATCAATCATCAGAATTAAGAAGCACAAAATTGGCAGCAATTAAGAATTACGCATAGATCTGCCCTATGTCAAGTTTGTTAGTTTCTTGATGTACCATCTAACAAACATATCTAAACGGTTTACAGTAAAATTGGCTATAAAAGTAAAAACTATGTAAAAAATTTAAAAACATACATAGAAAATACTTGTTTTAACTAAAATGAAGCCAAGAGGACAAGGGGGAAGGGAATACATTATATATAATAAAAAAAGGAGGAAAGAGGAAAAGTACAAAATGTTGGGAAGAAAGAATGTTTTCATCATTTGAATCTCATGTGTTAAAAGATTTGTGTGTGCCTAAATTTCATAGTGTTTAACTCCAAAGGGAATGAGGCCATGGAGGGGTCAGGGACGTTCCCAAAAATTAAGCACAGTGTTATAGATTACCTGAATTTGTGCACGATTGTCATCAGTTGGGCGTCCGCATATACGACAGCTTTTGGTAGGCATTAATGCTTGCACCAAAGTTAGAAGCATAGAAACATCATGGCAGAAAAAGACCAAATGGCCCATACATTTTGCACACCCACAGCATCTACTATCTCCTCCCTAAGAGATCCCATGGGCCTGTCCCATGTTTTCTTGAATTCAGACACCACCACTTCTACCGGAAGACTATTCTATGCATCTACCATCCTTTCTGTAAAATACTATTCCCTTAAGATTGCTCCGGAGCCTATAATTTCTTAACTTCATCCCATATTCTCTCACTCTGGGGTTTCCTTTCAACTGAAAGAGACTCGCCTCATGTGTATTTATGGTCCATAGGTATTTAAATGTCTCTATCACATGCCCCCTCTCCTGCCTTTCCTCCAAAGTATACATACTGAGATCTTTAAGTCTGTCCCTGTATACCTTATGGCATAGACCACCAACCATTTTAGTAGCCTTCCTCTGGACTGACTTCATCCTATATATATCTTTTTGAAAGTGTAGTTATCAGAATTGTACACAAAATTTTAAATCTATTTATTTATTTATTTAAAAGTGTCTTACTCCTATAGTTCTGTGTGAGTTACACTATTAAATTCACAGTTAAAATTTCAACATTAAAAACAAGATTTATCATACAACAAATATATAGACATCAAATCAACTTCCTTACAGAGTTGCAGCACAAAAAAAAACCCAAATCATTTTGAGAAATATTGCACAAACAATTCAGTTTTTAACATTTTCCTAAAGCTTAATAATATTGACACTTTCTTTACTTCAAGTGGTAAGATATTCCACAAGACCACGCCTTGAATTGGTATTATAGACGGACAATAACTCCCTAACCTCATCTGCCTCACCACAGTCTTATACAGGGGCATCAATACAGTGTTCACCTGCGAATTCGTGGTTCGTCGACTCACTCATTCACGGTCTGCTCCGACCGCCTCTTCCTGTAGTAAAGTCGGGCTACACCAGGGATCTCAAAGTCCCTCCTTGAGGGCCGCAATCGTCGGGTTTTCAGGATTTCCCCAATGAATATGCATGAGATCTATTTGCATGCACTGATTTCAATGCATATTCATTGGGGAAATCCTGAAAACCCGACTGGATCGCGGCCCTCAAGGAGGGACTTTGAGATCCCTGGGTTACACTAATCAAAGCAGCTCTTGATTGGTGTAACCTGACTTTACTACAGGAAGAGGCGGTTGGAGCAGACCGCAAGTGATTTTCTTCACCCGTTGGCGCTCCAGCTGCCCTCTCCTGCCTTTTGACATGCGGTTTTTTGAAATTCACAGGGATTCCTGGAACGGAACCCCCGCAAATTTTGGGGAGTACTGTACCTCCTTTTTTTCTACTGGCCATTCCTCTCTCTATACACCCAAGCATCCTTCTAGTTTTCACTATCACTTTTACAATGTTTGGCCACCTTTATTATTATCACATACTATCACACCTGTTAGGTATAAAATGCACGAAAAACTAGGACTTTATAAAGGATACTCCATACAGTGAGCCCATCACAGAATACAAGCTTAGTGCGGATAACCTTGGTATCCAACTTTGGGTGCAATCTACTGAATTTAGTCCCAATTTAGTTCAGTAGTTAACTCATGGTGAGTTACATATAGGTACACTAGGTATTTCTCTGTCCCCAGAGGGCTCACAGTCGTAAGTTTACACCTGAGGGCAATGGAAGGTTAATGATTTGCCCAAGATTATAAAAATCAGCAGTGTGATTTGAACTGGGCTTACTTGATTGTCAAGTCGAATGCTCTGCTAATCTAATCTAATCTAATCTAAACCTTAGGTTTGTATACCGCATCATCTCTACATTCGTAAAGCTCGACACGGTTAACAAGAGTTAGGGTAGAAAGGAACTCCAGTGGAGGGAAGAGGCAAAATGAAGAGAAAATAGGCTACTCTTCCACTCTACAAATGGTTTTAGGAGTCTGATAACATCAGCAGAAACATTTATAGCCCACCAATCCAGACAGCTCAGAACAGATTTATGAATCTATTGAACAGCACTGGTCCCAGCACAGATCTTTATGGTTCACTTCTTTTTATTTCACAGTAAAAATGGGTCATTATTCCCATTCTGTTTCCTATCGTTGAACAGTTGTTGATCTAGAAAAAGGACTTTTCTGCTGGCCCCAAGACAGCTTAACTTTAGTAAGAATGGTTGATGAAAATCCTGGTCAAAAGCTGCATCTCCTTTATTCATATGTTTGAGACATGACATCCCTATATACATAATTTATAGACGAGGGGGAATATGCCTTGAAACAGTTAACCACAAAACATGAGTTCATGTTAGTGAAGATCCCCCCTTAATGATATCCGGAGATAAGTTCACTGACTTGCTTTAGAGATTTAATGAGAAGAAAGTTGTTAGTTAAAGTAGATGAAATATAAATGAGATAAGTTTGAAGTTACAGCCACATATTAAGTAAAGAACAAAATATTGGACCAATGAAGATGTCATGGTGAATTATCCTCATGACACATTTATGAGAAGCTCACCTCTTATGGTCCAAGATTATTTAATAATTCATGTCAGGAACACACACACATATGAATATATATTGGCTTTTGATGGTAAGAGCAGGCCAACTCAGGGCAGCCGTAGGACCTGAGTTGGCCCGCTCTTACTATTGGAAGCCAAGTAGGGTCTGGCCTGGTCAGTACCTGGATGGGAGACAGCCTGGGAATACCAGGCACTGCAGGCCAGGGGGCCCCATGTTGGGCAGCACCAACACAGTGGAGCCACACACTGCACAGAAGGCAATGGTAAACCACTCCTGTACTCTGCCATGAAACATCAGAGGGTGGATTCCTCACTATGCACGTTGCCTATGAGTCAGTGGCATGATCTATCCATATATATATTGTATGTTTACTGTATATATGTTCTAAGCTCCCTTGGGAGAACTGAATGAATAAATATATTTTGAGGCCCCTGTATAGATGACATATTATACTTGCCTGTGTGGTTCTTGGATCTGTTGCTCATTACAGACCAGAATATAAGGTAGATAGATTTACTGGAGCCCTTTAAACATGGTTTTATTTTGGGAGCGCTCTAATCCTATCACACTGAGGTCATTTATAGCCATCAGCTTCATACTGTTGCTCCAAAATATCATTTAGGCATCCTTTTACAAAGCTGTAGTAAGCGCTGGGGCCTTGATTCTATAAAAACTGCATCTCTTAGGCACCATTTGTTGCAGTTGTCAATTAACCACTAGGCGCCATTAACTGTGGTACCTTATGTGCACTGCCATTTAGGCCAGAATTTTCTTGGCCTAAATGAGTGTGTCTACAGTAGGCGCGTATTGGCACCTAAGTCAATCCATGCCCAAACTATGTCTACTTGCTTGTAGGTGCCTCAGTGTAGACACCTACCTTAAAGTGGTAGGTGCCTACCAGCAAATTAATCTTTTTAAAATAATTTTTTAATTGATTTTAATGGCATTCAATTATCAGTGCTGATTAAGCCAAATAAAAAATTAACCCCCTCTTTTACAAAAACAAGCAGCGCAGGCCGGCATGGTAAATGCTCCAACGCCCATAGGAATCGACTGGGCATTGGAGCATTTGCCGCGTGGAACTTAGCTGCGTGGCTTTGCAAAAGGGGGCCTAAGTTAGGTGCTTAGATTGGCTAATTGCACCAATCTAGGTGCCTAACTGTATTTGTCTTTTATAAAATCAAGGCATGTGTTTTATAATAGCAAAAAACTGCTATATTAGAAATAAACCGAGAAGTAAAAACCGAACCAGCATGCAATGCTAGATTTTTTTAAAAATTGCTATAAAACCCATGCCCCCTAAAGAGTATCTGTGCCAGGTCAGACTTCCCTCTACATGATTTTTCCCTCCCACAATTACATCACTGGTGTAGAGAAGACACCTACGTTCTGGAACCTGTAAATGATAGAAAAAGTTCACCATACATTGTTTTAGCAGCAGGCCTAGAGGCCTCTACCTTGAAGGAAGGCAGAACTTGAGGGATCTCTATACCACTGTTTAATTTATGGATGTGTTTCTAAATCCACATTTACCATCATCTCAGTTGGAGTCAATCCTTTAGATTTCAAAGGCTCAACATTCTCTGGCAAGCGTTCTGGTAATCTAATTGAGATTTTTGTTTTGGTAATTTTTAATTGTTATATTATTTAGGAATTACATGTATGAATTATACCAGTGTTTATGAACTGTAAATTATTTAATTGCTGCATTTATTTAAAAAGATAATGTATTTTTATGTTGTATTTAACTGTCTTTTATTATCTGTTGTAAACCACAATGGCTGGTCCTTTGATGGATCAGAAATGTGGTATATATATATATTTAAAGACTGGATCAGATGACAAGTGTATGAAAGGGGTAACTAAAGAAAAAAAAAATCTCTACTGAGTAGAAGGTAGTACGCACGAAGGTTTAGCTCTAGCCTCACTTCAAAGTATTATACTTTATAAACCTCACTCCCTTTGTTCCCCCCTTAAATACAGTCCAAGGTCCGTGGTAAACAACAGAATGACCCATTGCCTCTGGGTGACCAAAGATAGTCCTTTCTGTCCTCTCTTTCAATGTTTGCTCAAGTTGTGGTCTATTGTAAGTTGTGTCTGATGCCAAGTCAAGTCACTCTACATACAAGCAAGTAAGGCTAGACTCAAATAGGCCACTGGTCTTTGACCTAAGGGCCACCGTTTGAGCGGACTGCTGGGCACAATGGACCACTGGTCTGACCCAGCAGTGGCAAATCTTATGTTCTTAAGCAATAACACAAGCTACAAGGACTGCAGCAGTTTGTCTGTTCAAATGCAAACCCCTCCCTACTCTGATATTCAATGCGATATAGCTGGCTGGAAATGGCTCCCTGTCGGTTAAAACCCATTTGGCTGGTTATCTGCACGACAGTCGGCTATTTTACGCATGCAGCTAGATAGACCTGTCTAAAAGGCACGCCTATCTCTGGCCATGCTTGCCTTTACCAGTCAGCCGATAAAAAAAATCGGCTTGACCAGCTAGGTGCCAAACCTTGCCCTGAATATGGCCCCAGCCTTGAATATCTGGGATCGCTGCAGCCCATAGGAGGTAGTCGGGCTGCTTTCCGCATGCTGAAAATTGGTCCAATGTATTTACTTTAGGAAAGCTGAGACAAAAAGTTCTCTTATAAAAATGAAATCTGCAGGTTATCTATATCTTGTTAAAACATAAGAACATAAGAAGTTGCCTCCACTGGGTCAGACCAGAGGTCCATCTCGCCCAGCGGTCCGCTCCCGCGGCGGCCCATCAGGTCTATGACCTGTGAAGTGGTTTCTGACCCCTTCTATGACCTACCTCTAGTTCTATCTGAACCCCTCAATCCCCTTATCCTCCAGGAACCTATCCAAACCTTCCTTGAACCCCTGTAAAGTGCTCTGGCCTATCACATCTTCCGGAAGCGCGTTCCATATGTCCACCACCCTCTGGGTATAAAAGAACTTCCTGGCATTTGTTCTAAACCTGTCCCCTTTTAATTTCTCCGAATGACCCCTAGTGGTTGTGGGCCCCCACAGTTTGAAGAATCTGTCCTTATTCACCTTCTCAATGCCCTTTAGGATTTTGAAGGTTTCTATCATGTCCCCTCTAAGTCTCCTCTTCTCCAGGGAGAACAGCCCCAGCATTTTTAACCTGTCAGCGTATGCAAAATTTTCCATACCCCTTATCAGTTTAGTCGCTCTTCTCTGGACCCCCTCGAGTACCGAGGCATTGAGATTTAAGCAGAAAGTGTCTTCTTGAAGTAAGGAGGTTAATTCCTCAAAAAGAATGCATCAATGTTGTCCATCACAGAGTCGCTTCATATAAAGCACTGGAAAAAGACTTAAAAGCCCACATATTGCAGAAGGCTGCAATCTTGTAAGTCAGAAGTGCCCACTCTCACAGAGAAAATGATGGAATGTTTGACAACCAACAGCAAACTAGACACGTTCACATTCTAAAAGTTTGTACATCACTGCTATTCGTCTTTTCACAAATGTCACATCAGTTACAGGGTTTTGAAAATAGGCTTGCCCTCTTGACATCAGGGAATTTATTTTAACTGCTGCAAGCGTCTAGAGCAGGGGTGTCAAAGTCCCTCTTCGAGGGGCCGCCATCCAGTCGGGTTTTCAGGATTTCCTCAATGAATATGCATGAGATCTATTTGCATGCACTGCTTTCATTGTATGCTAATAGATCGCATGCATATTCATTGGGGAAATCCTGAAAACCCAACTGGATCGCGGCCCTCGAGGAGGGACTTTGACACCCCTGGTGTAGAGGGAAAATGAAGAACCCCTGCCCAGCTGAGTATGCAGATTGAGACCAAAGGAGAGAACTCTGTAGTAGGCGAACACAGAAAACAGCAAGGTGGAATTGCAGTGGAACCTTCCTCCCAGCAGCAGGAACACACCTCTTTGTAAAGACTCTTATCCTGATGGGATCCAGACAATTCGTAGGAAGACAACTGGTAGGCTGAAATTGGTAGGAAGATAATTTCTAGGATATGGCAATTGATAGGATGACAATTGGTAGGAAAATCATACCAATTGTCTTCAAATGAACTGTCACCCTACCTATTACAGGTACCTCTTCGTGCCCTCCCTCCACAGTTTTGGGTTTTTTTTTGTATCTCTCTGAATAGGTCTACTTCGTTGGAATGTGAGGCCCTCCCATGGGGACCTCTCCCGAAGTATGTACCTCTTTGTGTCCCCTTCCCATGGGTTTTTGTACTTTTCCATATAGGTCTGTACCTCTCCATTTCTTCATGCTCCTCTCCCATGGGGTTTTTTTTGTAATCTCTGCGTAGGCCTACTGCAGCACAATAGGAGGCCCCTAGCCAGTGTATCTGGTGTCTCAAAAGATAGTAGTGATGCATAGAAACATAGAAAAATGACGGCAGAAAAGGGCCACGGCCCATCTAGTCTGCCCACACTCATGACCCACCCACTAACTACCTCCATGAAGAGATCCTTGTTTGGCTCAGGACGTCCTCTTTACAGGTCAGCTTCGATGCAGATTGCTGTAGAGGGAATGTTTGCACCACTTGTGTGTGTGGGGGGGGGGGGGGGGAGAAAGGGTGTACTTATGTCCCATGTCTGAAGGAACCCTACATGGCCCCCAGCTGAGGATGGTCACTGAATTAACCAACCTAAGTAAATCAGAAGGGGACATAAAACAGGAGCAAACATGCCTGGATAGATAAATTGAAGGCTCATGCCACCCAGCACTGGTTCTGAATGAGGAAGTCCAACGGAAGAGATCCAAACCAAGAAAAATAGAGGTGGGTATTTTGGAGGCAATTCAATAACAGGGCATTTACCTTTGTGTGCTTTATAGGGAAAATACTACATATGGTGCCCCCCTCCCTCACACACCAAAAAAACTGGCACCCAAAAAAGCACCATGTTTAAAGTTAAGTATGGTTACCAGAATAGTGCTTATACCCGGAAACAGCGACATAAATTTAGGTGCAGCCATTTACACCACAGAAAAGGTGGCACAAATGCCTGTGCCTAAATTTATGCACAGATGACTGTATTCTACAATTATGGCCTGCATTCTCTATAAGGCACCGATATCAGTGGCTGCCTAAAAAGTGGTCGCTGATTGTGTGTCAATCATGCGATGGCACCATATAGAGAATCATGCATCCGGGAAAGACTGGCATCAGAAAAGTAGGCCAGGGTTTTCCAGGCCTACATTTCTTCATCATGAATCACATCAAAGTAGGCGCTTTGCAGTGCCTAATGCCACTTCCAGCATTAGCCATGTCCGTAGCGGCCCATGGTAAGCGCTTTAACTTTAATGTTTTTTTGCTGTTTTAAATGGCATTTCTCAATTTACTTAGGTGCCGTTAAAAGAATTTCCTCCTTTGTGTAAATGAAAGTACCGTATTTTTCGCTCCATAAGACACATTTTTCCCCCAGAAAGTGGGTAGAAATAAGGGTGAGTCTTATGGAGCGAATACCCAACCCCACCACCCCACCCCCGGTTGCCTTATTTTAATTCTGGCGCCCTCCTTCACTGGATGCGGCTGCCTTTCTAGTGGCAGAGTGGTGCACAAGGCTGCCTGCCTGCCTGGTCAGCTGACTCCTCTTCTCCATAGGCAGAACGGTGCACAAGGCTGCCTGACTGGTCCCACGCTGATTCCCATGAGAACTCTCGCGGGAAATGGCACAGGACCAGGCAGGCAGCCCTTTGTGCCGCTCTGCCGCTGAAGAAGAGGAGTCAGCCGACCAGGAAGGCACGCAGCCTTGTGTGCCGCTCTGCCGCTGGAGAAGAGAAGAGGAGGCGGGGGGGAAGCGGAACGGGAAAGCCAAACCCACTTTCGTCGGCCTTCATGTTATTGAAATTAGGCATTAAAAATCAGAGTAATCTCCTCAAAGGGAGGCCCTCCAAGGAACTGCTTCCTTGTAAGACCACTGTCACTAGAGAATCTTTTCAGTGGGATGCCAAATGTCCGCTAACTATCACGGCCTTGCACTCTCCAAAGGCCCCTGTATGTTGGATCATTTATCATCGCATGCTGTGTGTTCAGCCGAAGTAAATCAGGCTGGTAGGCACCAGATGCTGTTCCACCACATAGCTACAAGTTAATTTATTGAGATTTTTTGATTTAGCACGAATGGAGGCCTTTTTAACTTTCCCTGGTTCTTGGATGCCGACTGAACAAATGTGGTGTCACTGTTGCTGAACAGATGCTCCGACAATTCCTCTTACTCTCTGTGTCACTATGAAACGCTGCCTGGCAGTTCAGTGATGCTGCAAACTCGCTGCCTCTTCCCAGGGCAGAGTAGCACACAAAGCTGCCTGCCTGACCAGGCAGGTAGCCTTGTGCGCCGCTCTGCCACTAGAGAGGCAGCCATGTCCAGCAAGGGAGAGAGCCAGAATTAAAATAAGGTAAGAGGGGTCTGGGCCTGCAGAATTAAAAATAGGGAGGGAGGGAGGAGGAGGTAGAGGATAGGGCCTGCCTGCCTGCCCTGTCCTACCTGGGCGGGAGGCTTGGGGGGACTGCTCTGTTCCCCTGTCCTTACCTGGTGGGAGGCTTGGGGGGCTGCCTGCCTTGTCTCCTATCCTTAACTGTCTGCCAGCCACTAGGCCTGCCTGCCCTGTCCCTATCTGCCTGCCAGCCACTAGACCCTCAGAGGGGGGGTCAGGGTATAGAGAAGGGCAGGGAGCAGAGCTTGTCAAGGAGTGTGGGGTTGGGTGCAGAGCCTGGCAGGGAGAATTTGGTTACTTGTTTTCCTTCTCTAAATCTAGGGTGCGTCTTACGGTCAGGTGCGTCTTATGGAGCGAAAAATATGTTAATGCCCCGGATCTGCCCAAAGCCCTATCCATTTCTGCGCCTCCTTTTTTGACTTGTGTAAAATTTATGCGGGGATCCCATGTTTAAATTTATATGCATAACTTGTAATTCATTTTAATTGGTACCAATAATTGCTTATTAAGAAGTCAATTTATTGGTGCTAATTAGCTTGCCGTTCAATTAAATTACGCACATAATTTGAGTATGTGACCAAAATTATGCATGCAATTTTTAGTGGGTTTTTTTAAATAGAATATGAGGATATGCACGTAAGTGTACAGAATGCCAACACTGACTTGAACATGAGTGCAGATATGCACAAACATGTCAATATTCTCTCTATGCGCTATTCTGTAATGGTGCGCCAAAGTGGAATGATGTCTAAATGCAAGGGAAGAGTGGAGCATAGGTGAGGCTGTCAATACAAAGTAGGGACAAATAAGATGCTTCCATTTGGAATCTTTATTCAAACGTAGTACAATTAAATTGACTTAATACGGCCAGTATTGCAGTACCAAAAAAAGATACCTTTTTGGGGAATGACACCAAATTATAGATCAGAAAAACTTCAAATTGGTCATCCATTTTGAAAACATTGTAAACTTATGCTGGAATAATGTCTCACTTCATATAAGCCTTCTCCACTGATGGAAGCATCTTACTTGTTCCTACTTTACTTTGACTGTCTTCTGTCTTCGTGGGAACTTTCTCCCGTTCTTTGGCTGTGAGCATAGGTGAAGCTGCCACTACTGTAAGTTACCTGCACCCTTGCCACAACTGAACAGCCAAACCTCACTCGGTTCATTTTTTCACAGTTTTTAGTTTCACGATTAATTTCGCTCAACAAGGCAAGATTCGTTTATATACTGTAGCTTATTCCTTTGCCAAAACTCATTAACTCCGTGGTATTTTAATGACTTTGTGTTGATTACTCTATGCACAACTCATTTGGTCCAAAAATCATTACTTATTTTTCCCAAAACTGCTGTTGATAGATTGAGTGAAGTTTTGGGAGAAGTGATTTTCAATAGGGCACCTATAGTTACACCAGGTCTATGCAGGCATCTAGATTTTAGGTGCCCATATTTTTTTTAATTTATATTTCTTATATACCGTGGTTTATATTCAGGTATGTCTAAGTATTTCTTCCTATCTGTCCCAGTGGGCTCAGAATTAACTACGATACCTGAGGCAATGGAGGATTAAGTGACTTACCTAAGGTCACAAGGAGCAGCATGAGGATTGAACCCATAACCTCAGAGTGCTGAGGCAGGGGGTTCAAATCACTAGTCTACTCCTCCTCCATCAAGTTATACTAGGATTCTAGAACAGCAATAAACCCTCACCCCCAAACTGTCTGGATGCCTAAAAGGAACGGCCTACTTTACCTCCTTTGCGTAGGAGCTATGGTATGATTTGTGCCACATAGTCCTTAGTGTGGCGCAGTGGTTAAAGCTAAAGCCTCAGCACCCTGAGGTTGTGGGTTCAAACCCACACTGCGCCTTGTGACCCTGGGCAAGTCAATTATTCCCCTCATTGCCCCAGGTACATTAGATCGATTGTAAGCCCACTAGGATAGACAGGGAGGAATGCTGGAGTATCTGAATAAATTCATGTAAACCATTTTGAGCTCCTCAGGGAGAACGGTATGGAAAATTTTATAAATAAATAAGTCCCACCACTGCTAATTGAATTGTGGCATTTGCTACTTTTGGCTATACCAAACAATGACCAGCCCTTCAAAGTAGAACACTAATTGTTTGTATAAAGTGCTGTATTACCTTTTAAGGCTACTCAGATATTTTTAGCTCTCTCAGTACATCTGACTATATTTTAAACTTGAGTCCTACTAATATAGCATCAAACTACATATAATCTGCCTCAAACACTGTTGCATATCCAGGCAGCATCTGTGTGATTGTTTCTAGTACAGATAACTGTAAAATAAAATAAAAGTGCTATTTAAACTACCCTGTTTGCACAAATTGCAAAATACACAAGGATGTAAAAATAGGGCACACAAGGGCTTCTTTTACAAAGGCGTGCTAGCGGTTTAACGCGTGTAATACCGCGCGCTAAACCGCCAGCTGTACTAGTCGCTACCGCCTCCTCTTGAGCAAGCGGTAGTTATTAGGCCACCGCGGGGGTTAGCGAGTGATGAAGTCGCATGCGTTAACCCCGCTAGCACGGCTTAATAAAAGGAGCCCCAAGTTTTAGCAAAGTTCAAAAAGTAAGCTCCACATAACCAGCCCCCCCATATACAAGATTTCCAGTAAGCTGCAAGGGATGTGCACAGGATAAAAATTCTCAATTGATTGGGTTCCCCCCTAATTTTTTTTCTTTACATTTTTCCAGTTCATTTCACACATTCATTTTAAATAAAAATGATTTCACCCACATCAATTCGGCATACGCTAACCCCCTTAATTCTATGAAGTTAGGTGCCCATGCTGGAGGCCCTTCAGACGCAGCCTGGAGGTCGTGGGGGGGGAGGGGGAGATGAGACTCTTTGGGGGCAAGGCTGGAGGTGGATTGGGGTGAGGCAGAACAGGTGGGGGCCATGCGTCCAGGTTTGTCCACCATTAACCCCCTATTTTACTAAGGCGCGCTAGCCAAGTTAGCACGTGTTAAATGCTAATGCGCCCATTATATTCTATGGACGCGTTAGCATTCAGCGTGCCCTAAATCAGCCAGTGTGCCTTAGTAAAAGAACCCCTAAATATGGTAACCCTAATGTTGGCTTTTTCCTTGATAAAAAGGAAGAGACTCGGAAGAAACCTCAGAAAGTATTTTTGCATGGAAAGGGCGGCAAATGTGTGGAATGGCCTCCAGCTGAAGAAAAAGAAAATGTATTTGAATTAAAAGCTTGGGACAAGAAACTGGATCTCTAAGGGAAAGGAAGGGATAATGGAAGGTATAGGCAGGCAGACTAGATAAGCCATACGGTCTTTATCTGCCTTCATGTTTCTATGTTTCAGATCTTCTCGTGGAAAGCTGAATTCATATTGGAAGGAATGAATAGAGAGAGAATAACTGTGGTTATAAAGGACTGAAGCTGACTGCTGCTTTGCTTAAGGTAAGTACATTTAGATTTTTATTTTCATTAAGAAGTATATTTAGACTGTTGTCATTATAAGAAACTAAGGGCTCCTTTTCCTAAGCTGCGATAGCGTTTTTAGCGCATACTAAATCCACGCTATGCTTCTAGAACTAACGCCAGCTCAATGCTGGCGTTAGCGTCTAGCGTGCGCTAAAAATGCTATCGCAGCTTAGGAAAAGGAGCCCTAAATGTTGGGCTTATGATGAAACTGAGCTTTGAAATTAGACCATAAGCTCTCGGTTATTTCCTCATGTTATGATGGTCTGGCATAATATATAGTGTTTTTATGTCAGGGTTTTTGTTTTTTTTTTAATATATAAAGCACCAAAGCCAGTATAGTTCTTCACCATTTGGGACCAGCAGAAGTTTGCATTAGGATAATTAAGATAAGAAGGGGAGAAAATAATTGTTTAATGTAATAATTGTATAGTTAATAGTATATTTTTATGCAGTTTGTATGATTTACCATTTGTATTGCACTATCAAAGTTTAAAAATCAATAAAGATTTAAAAAAAAAAGAAGTCTACATTAGGAGATGGTTAAACTTTCCAAAGTTAAAACTGGCAAGCTTGCAACGACGCTATTAATCTTCACCAGTTCACGAGCACCTCTGAAATAATTAACTCTCTTGCCTTTTTAAATATACAGAGTTCATAACCTCAATGTTGTTCTCCCAGAGTGGATATAACTCACATTAGTGGCTTAAGATACAGAAGATCAGCAGTGGCAGCAACCGCCCTGCTGGGATGTCTAGGACTGTTTCCAATCAGCAATCATATCCCAGTCATGGAGAGGAGCCAGATTAGTTTATATCTCCTAGCTTCCTCTACTGCAGGGCCACATTTTGGATTTGTAGGTACTTGGAGGACCGCAGAAAAAAATAGTTAATGTCTTATTACAGAAATGACAATTTTACATGAGATAAAACTCTCTATAGTTTATAAATCTTTCCTTTAACTGTTAAAGGAAAGATTTATAAACTATAAAGAGTTTTACCTCATGCAAAATTGTCATTTCTGTAATAAGACATTAACTATTTTTTCTGCGGCCCTCCAAGTACCCGATTTTTTCTGCCGACCTCACAGTTAAAGTTTAACATCTTCCCTTTTCTTTTGAATTAACAAAAAATTATAACATGCATCCGCAACCGCCTTCAGCTCTCACCTCCTCCATCACCAGACACACGCACAAGCTGCACTGCCTCCCACCATTGCTCCAATGGTTACCTTATGTCCTGGAACATTGCCCGCCTCACTGCTGTAACCTCACACAAGCGCTTTCCTGCATCTGCACGCGATTGGACTCCACCTCACAATCACAAACAGATGCAGGAAAGCGCATGCGCGAGGTTACAGCGACCGCTGGACACCTCTGGAGTGGACAATTGCGTACGGAGTCCGAGGGCCTCAAAATAGTACCTGGCGGGCCGCAAGTTTGAGACCGCTGCTCTACTGGGTATCATGCAAAAATTATGGCCAGGAGAGCCTGTGACTTCTGTGAATGCCAGAGGGTAGAATTCATACCAGTTCAGGATGTATATTATATAGAAATTTTTTCAAAGCATCTACATATACATCAATTCCAGAGAATGCAAGTAAAGAGCAGGTATTTTATCTTATCTGTCCAAGCTAAAACTGGCTTAAAAACCTGCTGCCAACTTAGCCAATTCCAGGAGGGAGATCTTGTCTAGTCCCGATTCTGAACCTACATCTCAGTGTGTGATGGTATTTGTAATTCCCAAGTCTAGCCATTGACATCAACGCTACAAGTGCCAGAATGCACCTCGAGGGAAGAAATCCAGCGCTGACCTAAAATATACCTCCTGGAACTGAGCAACTTGGCAGCTCTGTATACCTGCATTATACAGTGAAATATGTAAAACCATAAGCTCTTCTATGCTGTGAATTTGGTGGAATACTTTCTAAACTACCTTTTGCAACTAAGAAGCGCAGTGAATTATAATTAAATTATCATACTAGAAAAATGTGTGTACAGTTTCAAAAAGATGGGAACAGGATGGAGTCGATCCAGAGGAAGGCTACTAAAATGGTCGGTGGTCTACATCATACTTAAAGATCTCAATATGTATACTTTGGAGGAAATGCAAGAGAGGGGAGGTATGATAAAGACTTTTAAATACTTACATGGCATAAATGCACATGAGGCGAGTCTCTCATTTGAAAGGAAGCTCCGGAATGAAAGGGCATAGGATGAAGTCTTCCGGAGTCTGTCATAGGGGAAAACATCCTCCTGGGATTCAAGACAAAGTTAGACAAGTTCCTGCTGAAAAGGAACATACGCAGGTAGGGCTAGTCTCAGTTATGGTGCTGGTCTTTGACCAGAGGGCTGCCGCGTGAGCAGACTGCTGGGCATGACGGACCACCGGTCTGACCCAGCAGCGGCAATTCTTATGTTCCTAAGTTAAGAGGTGATAAGCTCAGGAGTAATCGAAGGAAATACTTTTTTACAGAAAGGGTGGTGGATGTGTAATAGTCTCCCAGTAGAGAAAGCATGGGACAGGTACATGGGATCTTTTGGGGAGAGGAGGAGATAGTGGATGCTGAGTGTAGATGAGCAGACTGGATGGGCCATTTGGCCTTTATCTGCCAACATGTTTCTATGTTTCTAAAAATAAAAGAGGCAACATTCAGCCCTGGCATTCAGCATTTGGATTTACATACTAGCCACCGTGATTTTACACCAGTGCCAGTATCTGGATTCCAGTTAGCAGTGAACATCCAGATATACCTTACCTGCAAGCACTATTCAGGTTCAAGTTATATTCAGACCAGAACCCCGATGAATAACTGGATGAAGTTAGGCCAGCCTGTTATCCTAGCTTCATTCAGGCAGTTACCTATTTGGTGGACTGAAAATTACCTCTAATTGGTAAGTGGTTACCTTGCCCAGGCCCCAATCACTACTGATAGCATCAGAATGGCATGTCTGGCTGGTCTTGTGCACCATTAAGCAAAAAGAACAGCAGAGACGGTACCCATTTTTTGAACTGAAGGAAAGATTAATTCTATGAAGGGTCCTCTGAAGCAGCAATATTTACGAAACGTGTCAGAACTCTGAGAGGATTGCCAAATACTGGATCCCAAGAGGAACAATGAACACTTTTTTTGAGATAAGTGAAAAAGTTGAAATATTTTTATTTGCATTCATAAGAAAGATAGGAAAGAAAGTGCAATGATTGAGAATATGAGCCATTGACTAGCGGGATTTAGACCCACATTTGGTCTCACAATTTACATCTATTTCTCGGAGCACTTTTGCAGTAGTATATTGTTGTATGCTGAAGGAAACGCATGAAATTAGTCTGTTTGGAGCAAAGAATTTTTTTTTTGACACAGTGTGTATTTCTGCTCTAACAGCAAATATATTAATAGTCCCCCAATTAGGTTGAATATATTAATAGTCCCCCAATTAGGTTGAATGACTGGATTTTAAGCAGCATTATCTGGATAATGTTGATGAAAATTCGGGTATGGACCTGGTGAGCAGGGCTTATCTGGATTGGAGACATTCTTACCTTGATGTCTTGCTTAATATTGGCCCCAGAGTTTTGAATGCCAGAAAATTAAAGCACAAAATGAAACATAAGGACAAAGAAACTGTGGAATTGATGATCCTGTCAGAAGTAATTGCTGCTTTTTATGGGGACGGGCGGGGATGGAGGTAATTCCTTGTGGGGATGGGTGGGGACGGAGAGGATCCTGACGGGGACGGGTGGGGATGGAGAGGATCCTGGCGGGGATGGGTGGGATTTCTGTCCCCGCGCAACTCTCTACTCTGAGCCAGAGACTCAAAACGGTTGATATGTTGTGATCTAAGAGAATATACTGGTGAAAAATGAAGCAGGAAATCAAACAAATGTTGAGAGGGGTAGATAGAATACTCCCCAAGCTGGCCCACAAGCATAACAAAATAAATGCCAAAATAAATGGTCTCTAGAAGACCATTTTCATTTATACTACTCAGGAATTTTACAGATTGGAGGCCAAAGTGAAAATTGAATATTCTAGGAAGTGACCGAGCTTCATGGAAAAACAAATCTAGCATTACAATTCATTACACAGTGACATGGAAGAATCACATCCTTCATTTCACCATGTCATGAACTGCTGTGTGTGTTTAAAATTGTACTTTAAAACAGATATAAATCAGAACTAAGTACTTCTTTTCCCAAACACAGTAGCAGACTGGCAAGAATTTGTTTTTTAAATAGTAAACCATGGATGGCATGATAGTTCTGTGGAAGTGGAGGGGTCCTGGGTTCAATTCCCAACAGGTTTTCCAAGATCTATTTATAACAATTCTCAAGCCAATTATCACGTGTTGGGGCTATAAGTAATGGATTTACCCATGCCCTTGAAGGGTCTTATCACAGTAATCAGGATGCAGGTACTGGTATGAGCCTGGGAAACTGCTTGAAAGAAAACCACAGTGGCTGCCTTACAGTTCTGGCTCTCACTCTTCAGAGTGGTTGGGGGGGGGTGGGGGAATATACAAGGCATGGTAAGGAGCTCTCAGCCAGGCCAACACATTTCACATTCCATCTTTGATAAACTGCAAGCACACACAGATAGGGAAACATGCTTGAGTACCTCAACGAATTCATGTCAACTGTTATGAGCTCCCCTGGGAGAGTGGTAGAGAAAATCGAATAAATTAATTAATTATGTGTGTGTCTGCACATTCCTCAGGCTGCTATATAAATATGTGTATATTACTGAGTATGATAATTTGCATGCGACTAGAGTCGCCATTTTTGCTCAGTGGATCTGTCATAATTAGATTGTAAGCTCTTTCAAGCAGAGACCATCTCTTGCATGTTTAATGTACAGCGCTGTCTGCGTATAATAGAAGTATAGAAATAATCAATAATAGTAGCAGTAATAATAATAATAATAATTTTATTTTTATATGCCGCCATACCAAAAAGGTTCAAAGGGGTTCACAACAGGAAAAGTTGATATGGTGGCTTATTAAATCTATTAGGAAGGGGAAAAAAAGGAAATACTAGAGAGGCCCAGGTGTTAATATTCCATTTCAGAATAAGGGTCATGCGGGGAAACTAAGTATATTTATTTATTTTTAGCATTTATTTACCACTTATAACCTAAGTAGTGCACATTCAGGTACTTAAGTATTTTTCCCTATCTGGCAGGCTCACACTCTTTATCTAATGTACCTTGGACAATAGGGGATTAAGTGACTTGTTCATCTTAAAACTGAGGCTACGCTGCCGTTACGGCCATCTTTGCCACTGTGAATCGAGCATTGGCGCTGTGTGCCAACTTGCAGCGAGTTGAATCAGTAGCAGAATGTTATATGACGTTAAGACAATTACGGAGCTTATGTTTTTGTTATTTATTTCAGAAGAACATGCTTTATCTTCTTATCCCCCCTCACCCCCGACGCAGCCAATAACGAAACGTTGGAGGAGGAAGATCCTTTTGAACATCCAGCTCTGCACAAGCTAACAAGCTGTGAACTTGCAGTTTTAGGTGCAGCTTATAAGTTAAGTAGCTGTTGCCTTCAATTACTGTTTAATAATGACCGTGACTGCGTTCAAAGCAGAGTTGCATATCAAATTAAGCTAGATACTTTTTTTGAAGATCTATAAGAATTCATAAAGCTATACAAGGAGGTTTTTTACAAGCCTGTGAGGTGTTTACCCTTTCTAATTTTTCAGCAAGATTTGTTCTGGCTGAAGACAGGGATCTGAGGCTATTTCCTCCTTGTTATAAAGATCCTTATGGTACACAATTATTTTTGTGATTTAATAACTCTAAAGGAATAGAGTAGGTATTTTTTGGATTAAGTGACTTGCCCAGGGTCACAAGGAGCAGTGTGGGATTTGAACCCACAACCTCAGGGTGCTGAGGCTGTGGCTCTAACCACACACTCCCCAAGGGGGATGCCAAGGGGGGCATGGGATGAGAATGACAATTCTCCACATGTTGACCTAAATGTGGAATTCTCCTCTCTAAAGTTTCCCCTCTATCTAAAGTTTTCCAATATATTGTGATTATCTAACCTAATTTTACAGAGTAAATGATGGCAGATAAAGACCGGAACCGTCCACCCAGTCTGTCTAACTGTCCTACTCATTATTGATTCCTGATTAAATTGTCATTCTTTGGCATTTTGGGGACCTACACTGTCGAAGTCCACCTGGCACCGTCCTTAGGTTTCAACTACCGGAGGTGCCGTCAAAGCTCACTCCATCCTAGCCAAACCATCCTGCCATTTGCGGGACACAGACCGTAAAAATCTGCCCAGCACTGTCCTCAAGATCCAAATTACTGGAGTTTCCATCAAAACCCTTTCGAGCTTAAGCTGAACCCATCTTAAGCTGAATTGCCATATTTATTTATTTAGTCAGTTTTCTATACTGTTCTCCCCAGGGAGCTCAGAACGGTTTACATTAATTTATTCAGGTACTCAAGCATTTTTCCCTGTCTGCCCTGTGGGCTCAAAATTTGTCTAATGTACCTAGGCCAATGTGTGTGTGGGGGGGGGAGGTGGGGGGGGGAGGGAGGAATGCGTGACTTGCCCAGGGTCATAAGGAGCAGCATAAGGCTGTAGCTTTAACCACTGCACCACACTCTCCACTTAGAAACACTGCTGCGAGTACTTGGGAGGGTGAGAGCACCACTGGTTAAGAACCTTTGTCCCATTGAAGTGACTAAAATCTCAGATTAGTGGCAGACCATTCGGGACACACAAACTAGACCGCGTAGAGAATGACACAGGGAAAGAATTTATATGGGACACAGACCGTGCAAGTTTGCCCAGTGCCAGCCTTCAGTTTTCACAGCCAGAGTCACCATCTAAGCACCACTCAACACATCAAACGCATAGTGGCATAGTAAGGTTGGGGGTGGTCCTCCCGGGCACCTTGGCGGGGGCGCCAGCTCCCCTCCTCCTTTCCACCCCCGGCTCCTTCATGACCCCCCTGCCACACGCGCATGCCCTTCCCTTCCTTCGTACCTCTTTAATTTTCCTGGCATGAGCAGCATCGCGAACTTGCCGCCCGAATCGGCGTCAGCTCTCTCCGATGTCACTTTTGGGTCCTGCGCCTAGAAAGTGGCATCGGAGGGAGAGCAGAGCTGCTCACACAGGGAAAATGAAAGAAGTACGGGGGAAGGGACGGGGGTGCACATGCGGCAGAGCAGGTCAGGAAGGAGTGAGGGGGGCAGAGAAGAGGGCGGGGAAGGGGTGCCACTACCCCAGGTGCCACTCACCTTTGCTACGTCATTGCAAGCGCACCATTTCTGTTTTGTTTTCTATACCACTGTTCTTCAACCGCCGGTCCGCTGAAAATTTCTGCCGGTCTGCGCAGGGCCGGCGAGATCGAGTCGGCAGTTAAATTTCCTGCCGACTGCAGTTCCTCCCAGCCTCAGGTGATCAAGACAGGCTGCCGATGTCGGGGCCTTCCCTCTGTGAGTCTTGCCTGTTCAGAAACAGGAAGTTAAAACAAAATAGGTGGGACTCAGATAGTGAATGTCCCGACGTCGGCAGCTTGTCTTGATTGCCGCCCCTGCCGAGTTGCTGAAGAGGGCCGCGGGGAAGGTGCAAGTGGAAGGGAGAGAGCTGCAGGTACAAGGGAGATGGTCAGCGTGTGCGAGCAAGATCTTGGGGAGCCTTCGACAGTGGCTGGCTCCCCTCCCAGCAGCTCTCCTACTTGCCTGGGCAGTGATTCACCGGCAACTTCCTCTTTCCTCAGAGGCGGCAACAGACCCAAGGCTGCCTAAGTAAATCACTGCTGCAGGCAAGTACAGAGAACTGTTGGAAGGGGAGGAAGCCACTGTATGAGGCTGGGAAGCTGCTGGATAAAGGGAGAGCTGCTACTGGACCTGGAGGGAGGTAGGAGAGATGCTGCTGGGAGGGGAGGAGGGAAAGGAATGGGAAGAGAGTTAATGTTGGATAGGGGAAGGAGGGATGGGAGAAGGAAAAAAGGAAGGAAACAGCTGGCAGGGAGATTACAGGAGGGGAAGGGGGTCAGGATGGAATGGAGAGATCAGATGAGGGAAAGGGGAGAGAGAGGAATGAGAAAGTAGAGAGAGATTGATGCTGGAAAGGGGGTCAGCAGAGAAATGGAGATGGATAAAGATGCTAGATCTGGTGTAGGAGAAATAAAAATGAAGAAAGCAGTGAAGCTGGAATGAATGATGTAAAAAGGAGAGAGGAGGCACAGGCTGGATGGACAGGGGAGAGGGGCATAGAAAGAAGTCAGATACATATGGAAGGGGAAGAGGGCAGACAGTCGATGGAACGTGCAGATGCTGGATTGAAGAGACAGGGCAGATGCTGGAAGGAAGAGTGAAAAGAAGATGAAAGCAGAAACCAGAGACAACAAAAGGTAGAAAAAAATAATTTTATTTCTATTTTGTCATTAGAATATATCAGATTTGAAATATATATCCTGCTAGAGACATAACTGGGGACTGCAGTATTCTGTTTGCATGATATTTCTGTGTAGCATTCTATAATAACTTGGCTTGTTCAGTTTTCTTGATAGTAGAGGGGGTATATGTGAAGGGGAGGGGAGACAGGGGTTTTGTTGGTCTTTGCTCTGTATATTTGTTTTTATAAAATCACAATTGTTCAGAATATTGTTTCTTTTTATACTTTAATAAAATACGTTCAATATAAAATCATAAGTACGGTTTGTGCAGATGGGATCAGATGGTTTGTGGGGATCGAGCTCGCGGAGATGCAGCGGAAATGGTTTTTTTAAATTTCAGTCTTAATAGTTTGCCGGTCCACAAAATAATTATTCTATTTCTGCCGGTCCATGGGTGTAAAAAAGTTGAATAACACTGTTCTGTACCATTCATTTTCTAATCAGAAATCCTCTGTACGTGGATCCTCTGTATTATCAGTTATTTATCTGACTTATTACAGTCGACTCCACCTAAGTGCGAGTAGGTTAAGCACCCACTTCGGTTATCTGCAGCCTACCACCACGGTCCCATTTTTTTTTTTTTAACATTAAAGCCAATGGACGTAAACTCCGTATATTTGCAATTCGGATAAGAACACAATCCATTTATGCACACTGATGTCATAGGCCCAGCCCCTACATCACGTTTTGACTGGGAATGGCTAAGCTTCCCACAGCAGCTTAAGCACTGGGACAGCTGGGAAAGTGAGTTTTCTGCTTCCACTCAAGCTGTAGGGCATAGCTTTCCCGTACTTTAGGCTCCAGCCACCCACGCACCATATTTAAACTGAGCCGGCTTAACTACAGCCTCCCCCTCCTCTCCCCGCCACTCCTATTAAGCGCACACTCCATTTTAGCGCACGTGGAGACCCGGTCCGAAGGACGTGCACTTAAGCAGAGTTGACTGTGCTTTTCAAAAAGCATTAAGCAGTTTGTAATTCAAAAAGTAGCTTTAACTTAACACCTCTTCTTGAGGAGGCAGCAAGTTAACCTGTGCGAACCATGAGCTAAATGATTCAGGCAAATCTAGTCAGTCTTAAACTGACTTAACTAAGTAGATTTCATGCAGCTGAGGTTCTGCTAGCTAAACTTAACCTTCCCGTACCCTCCCCTCTGATTAATCTACAAAATATTGTTTAAAAAACATCATCCCTCTCTCCCCACTATAAAAAAAACTTAAAGGAAACCCAGTGCTCCGTCTTTCCTTCCTTTCAGTCCCTCCTAGTGATGTGAAAGTTATAACAAAAATACATTCTATGGTTCCCATTTCTTTTTCTTCTCTCTCCCCTCTCTTGCTTTCCTCCTTTCCTTTCTCTTTACGTACGATAATAATCTAAGGAGTATTCCCTAGCGCTGGAAACTCCAATCTTCCTCCTTCCAGTCAATAAGGATGTGTCAAAATCCTGCAAGGGATACCCTGGGATCTTCTGCTTCCATTTTATCTATATAAACAGGGCTGGTTAGGGTCTCCCTTTCCTTGCCCTCCTGTCCAACAAAAGACAAAAGGATGAGGAAAGGTCTGATGAAATCTTGCGGTTGACACACATACATGTACATATACATAAATGCATATTAGGGCTGTACCGAATAATCACATTTGATTTGATTCAGCCGAATTGTGATTTCAATTTGAATGCAAATAATCCGGGGCTCTGCTGTGCCATATTCTAATGCTTGAGTACCTGATTGTAAAACCGCTTAGATAAGCTTGATAGGCGGTATATAAAATCCTAATAAACTTGAAACTTGAAACTAATGAAATAAACATTGTGCTTAAATATCTTTTCGGTCACTGCACCCTCCCTCTGGAACTCTATACCCTATTGCATAAGAGAGGAAACAACTTTAAATCTAAATTAAAAACCTTCTTCTTTAAAGACGTCTCCGAGTAGTAACTACTCTTTTAAAGATGCTGATTAACAGCAACTATCCTTCTAAGGCCAATTTGACTTCCCTTCTTTTGGTCTTTCCCCTCCTTCTTGTTCTTTCCTTCAGTGTATCTTTCCTATAACATTGTAGTCCGACCCCTTTTTTCCTTTTTGCACAAGTTTGGTCTGCTTGGTTAATTATTTCCCCACCAGATCCACTCAAAAATTCAAACTATCCTTCCCCTCTTTAAAAGGCATATCCCATGCAGGAAAACTAGGGACTTCCCTCTCCTTCAGGATCACCGAACTCTGGAACAGTTTTACCACCCCGCTTTGGTGCCTGTCCTCCCTCCAACTCTTCCGAAAACATCTGAAAACTTGGCTCTTCTCCAAAATGCAATGACCTCTCCCTCATCGATTTACTAATTCCCTCTAAGCCTCTCTTTCTAAGCCCTTCTACTTTTCATTGTAGTTTCTTTCTATACCAATTACTGTAAACCGTGTCGAGCTCTACTTCTGTGGAGAAGATGCGGTATACAAACTTAAGGTTTAGTTTAGTTTAGTTTAAATATGTTTGTTAACTTGACTGTTTTTATTGATTAATGTACACCGCCTAGAAGCCTGATTAGGCAGTATAATAAATTTTTAAATAAACTTGAAACTTTAATTAATTGTTATGTTAAAGCTCAATGTCCATTATTTGCATTTGACTGAATAATAAAATATGGGTTTTGGTACATCTCAAATTAATTTATTATTTATAAACTGCCTACAAATAGATTAAAACTATTGAAACATGTCATAAAATACAGTATAAAGAAATAATAAGGAAAAAAAATATCCCCTTCTGAACCCTTCCTATCCTTCTGTAAGATTGAAGGAGTATAAAATCACTGAATTGCTGGTAGTGTTATTACAATAATTATAATAAATACCAGCTTCTATGTTTCACTATAAACTTGAATTCTTAAAATAATTTATAAATAATTCTAATTAACTAATTAAATATGTGAAAAGTGCTCAGAGTCTTATATCTTGCATGCGAGCCACACTGAGATCATAGAGGGACCATCATGACACTTTTATGTCCCTTATTTGATATGTTATATGACCATCATTCTAACACTTATATAAACATCCCTCTAGTGCTTTCAAAGTTGTCATAAGTTATTAAAGCAATTGTTGAATATATTGCACTTATCTTAGAGGATGGTTTGTTCTTGTGACTCTACAAGCTGATTTTTCAGATGATACGTGGTAACGGTGCAAACTGTGCAAAAGTGCTTTGGTAAAGTTTCTTTAACACCTCAACTCAGTCCTGAGTTTCACCAAAACTGGCTTCTTCTGGAGAAGTATATACTTATGATCGTAAGATTTTACCCGACCATCAACGCTAATTCTCAGTAGCGTCCAACCGTTAAACCTTAACCACAAAACATCTCTCTCTTCCAGTAGGTTACTCAGTGTTATCAGTGGCATAGTCACAGGTAGGGTGACTAGATTTCCTCTTTTAAAAAAGAGGACCCCTGGCCTCACCCCACACCGCCCCCAGTCCTACCCCAAGCTCAGGGCCACATCTGGAGGATGTCTGCACATGTGTGGACGTCAACAAGATGGCATCACATACATGTGAACATGTGTGTGACATTTTCACGTCGCGTGGATGACCTCCATACGCTGCCCTGAGCTTGGGGACTTCCAAAACCCAGACAGGGGGTTTTGGAAATCCCTCTGGGCACTTGGACAGACCTCTAAAAAAGAAAACATGTTTGGGTTTTCCTGGATGTCTGGTAACCCTAGCCATAGAGGACCTCAAGGCCTAGGATCTTCCATTTTGGGCTCATTCCCCCTTCAAAAATTGCAGTAGCAGATAAATGGCTGGTTGATTGCTCAAGCTCCGCCTGCCCCCCCCAAAAAATTTGTGACCTAAGCCCAGAGCAGCAGGAAGCTGGCAGGTAGCTTTAGCCACTGATGCTGACACTTTTGGGCATGCTCAGTTTATATATTTGAACTGAGCATGTGC
This sequence comes from Geotrypetes seraphini, assembly GCF_902459505.1. NCBI lineage: Eukaryota > Metazoa > Chordata > Amphibia > Gymnophiona > Dermophiidae > Geotrypetes > Geotrypetes seraphini. The sequence goes on from NC_047092.1 coordinate 63,162,533, forward strand.
AGAAGTGCTGATGTCAAAATTTGGAGCATTTTGCCCACTTTCTCACTACCTTTGCAACATGGGCGGAAAATCTCTAGTTGGCAGGGCTTGAGTATCCCAGCCAGCAAAGGTATGATTTGGTGGGGAGACGGAATGACTGACAGCAATGTAAGTAAAACTTGGATGTCTCAATTTGTCCTATTTTTTCTGGAGCCATACCCTACCCCAGCAACCCCTGGGCCCTTCCCAGGAAGCTGAGCAGGTTGTACTTTCTATAGGACAGTCTTCGGGATACTCACAGCCAATTGAGATTTTAGGATATCCACAATTAATATGCATAAGAGAGATTTGCATGCACTGATTCCTTAGTATGCAAATATATCTCATGCATAATCATTGTGGATACCTTGAACATCTGACTGGTTGGGTGTACCCTGATGATCAGCTTGTGAAGCACTGTTTTAGGTGAAGAGGGAATGCTCAGAATGATGTTTTCCAAGACTGTCGTATGCTAGGCTGTTTCTTTTAAAGCTGTTAATCTGCTATAATAAAACCCTTAGCGCGCATACGCACTTCAAACTCCATGGTGCCGCATGCCCGTGGTGCCGTGCTACCGCATGCGCAGTAGGATCCTGCAGAGGTTTCTCTATCGGCACCGCTGCCAGACACACAGATAGGGACTAGCGATGTTTCCCCAGCCCGAGGCTGGACCAGCAGCACAAGCAGCCGCGGGGCATTTGCTAGGCCGGCCCACTTCGATAATGCGAGGCGGGCCACCCTAGCAAAAGCCCCAAGGATACCTGGTCTAGCGGATGCTGGACAGGGGGAGCAGGGAAGGGGTGCTGCTGGACAGGGGGAGGTAAAAATAAGGGATATGGGCTACTGGTGGGAAGGGGGAGCAGGGAAGGGGTGCTGCTGGATGGGGGAGATAAAAGTAAGGGAAAAGGGCTACTGGTGGGCCGGGGGAGCAGGGAAGGGGTGCTGCTGGACAGGGGGAGGTAAAAATAAGGGATATGAGCTACTGGTGGGCAGGGGGAGCAGGGAAGGGGTGTTGCTGGACAGGGGGGATGTAAAAGAAATGGAGAAGGGCTACTGCTGAACAGGAGAAGAAGGGCTACTGCTGAACAGGGGGAGCAGGGAAGGGGTACTCCTGGACAGGGGGGAGGTAAAAAAAGGGGATAAGGGCTACTGCTGGACAGGGGGAGCAGGGAAGGGGTACTGCTGAACAGGGAGGAGGTAAAAGTAAGGGAGAAGGGCTGCTAGAACTTGTTTATGTAACGGGCTAAAAAACTAGTTTTAAAATATTTACTTTAACAGAGACCTCATTGCCTCTGCTTTTTGCTGACCTCACATTTTCCCCTTTCCAAATATATTTTAAATTAACCAATTATTCTTCCAGTTTATGCAATCCAGAGTTTCTAAAATATTTCACAAAAACATTTGCACCTCCTAAGAATCTGTAAGTTGGTCTGTATGACATTCTTGCCAGCACCCATAAATAATAAACCTTTATCAAAAGTTTTCAGATAAACATGTTCTATGATATCATTGGTATTGTACAAAAGGATTGTTGTAACTTCTGCTAAACTGTTTCATTCTTGGCCTTTTTTATTTTGATCATGTGTCATGCTATTTTCATTCTGTTACTTTGTAGATAGTACAGTGGAAACATTTGAAGGACTATTTCTGTGAACAATTTGAAGCCTGTGTGCTGACCTTTTCACTTTAGCTAGCTTTAACATTTCTTAATTGGCCACTGGCTACAAATATTTGTTCTATTGAGTTATCCAGGAAATGGGTGGTAGAACAGGGACAATGATGTTGTGATTACTCTATGATAAGCTGCTGTCTTGGAAAATAAGGGTCCCCCCTATTCAGGGTCTCCAGAATTCCCCTGTATACTGTATATAACAAGTGTAGAGGGGATGAAACTTAACCTAAACAATAAGGGGCTCATAATAATAAAAAAAAAAAGGTCTAAAAAGTGGCCTAAATGGGTACTTGGACGATCAAAAAGCCTGATCGTCCAAGTACCCATAATCAAAGTTGGTTTTAGACATATCTAAAACCAGCTTAGGACTTTCCCCTTTCTCTAAACGCATAGAGCAAAAAGAGGTGTTTTTAGAGGGGAAAAGACGGGCGGTAGGCGGGAAGTGGGCCAACCTAGACCTAGGTGTGCAGCAGGTATAACCAAAACTTTAGGCAGGTTGCCTAGTCGGCACTTATACGTTTTGACTTAGACCAAGTCAAAATAGGTATAAGTGCCGAAAAGCGGTTGCTGAGCTGATCGCTGCAGCTCAGCAGCCCCAGCAGCCTGCCAACCCCCTACTGCAACGTTCGCTGCAGGAGAGATGGCTCATCTCTCCTACCGCGATGGTGATCGCCCACCCCCCTCCGAACCATGGCACTTTGGGGTGAGCATCGTGGCAGGACATCTCCCCTACTGGCGATCCTCACCCTGAAGTGCCGCGGTTCGGAGGGGGGTGGGCGATCACCATCGCCAGCAGGAGAGATGAGCCATCTCTCCTGAAGTGATCAGCCCTCCCCCAGCGATTACAATGGGGCAAGAGGGAGCCCAAGCCCTCCTGCCCGGTGACACCCCAAATCCTCGACAGCATCGGGGCAAGAGGGAGCCCAAGCCTTCTTGCCCCGCCGACTCCCCGACCGTCCCCGACAGCATCGAGGGCAAGAGGGAACCCAAGCCCTCTTGCCCCAGTGATCCCCAACCCCCACCTCCCCCCCCACCCCACTGATTACAATGTGGCCAGGAGGGAGCCCAAGTCCTCCTGGCCCGGCAACTGCCCACCCGGCCGATCCGATGGGGCCAGGAGGGAACCCAAGCCCTCCTGGCCGGGGACACCCACTACCCCCACCCCCACTAAAATATGGGCAGAAGGGATCCCAGGCCCTCTTACCCTTGATGTACCCCCCACCAACCCCTCGATCCCCCCCAATCCCTCCGTACCTTTATGTTCAAATCATTGGACAGACAGACGGGTGCCAAGCCCGTCCGTTCACAGACCAGCCATCCGTTGAATGGCTAGCCTTAGGGCCTAATTGGCCCAGGCGGCTCAAACCCCACCCACAGATGGGGCCTGAGGCGCCTGGGCTAACTAGAATAGGCCCAGTAGGCCTCTTGTGGGCGGGTTCCTTAGGCACAGGAGGTACGGGGAGGATTGGGGGTGGGGGGATCGAGGGGTCGGCGGGCAGTGCATCGAGAGCAGGAGGGCCTGGGATCCCTCCTGCCCATATTTTAGTGTGGGGGGGGGGTAGTGGGTGTCGCCGGGCGAGGAGGGCTTGGGCTCCCTCCTGGCTCCATCAGATCGGCCGGGTGGGCAGTCTCCGGGCCAGGAGGGCTTGGGTTCCCTCTTGCCCCAATGGTCGGGGAGTCGGCGGGGCAAAAGGGCTTGGGCTCCCTCTTGCCCCAATGCTGTCGGGGACGGTCGGGGAGTCGGCAGGGCAAGAGGGCTTGGGCTTTCTCCTGCCCAGATCGTTGGGAGGGAGGGGGTGGATTCTGTAACCGGTGTTGTCTTTGACAGACACTTGTTACAGAATCCAGCTTTTAGGCGAAGGACTGGCTCCTCCTTCGCCTAAAAGCCCTTGTTTTGGGTGTTTGGGATTTAGTCTTTTTTTGAGTTTATTATATGTAGATGTAGTGGTGGTCTGGGTGTTTAAACAGCTGAACGTAGAGGCAGGCCATTATAAAAAAAACCTCCTTTGGACGTTTTTTTTTGATAATGGACATTTTCCCTGCTTCTACTTTCAACGTTTAAGGTCTTAGGCCAAAAGGGGACTTAGAAGTTTTTTTTTATTATGCCCCTCTCAGACTTAGTAATCTAAAACATGTCTGAAAATACGAGGGCCGTTCAAAAAGTATCAGACCTTTATTCATAAAAAAATACTCATACTCAGATACAACAATCTTATACTAATCTCCATCAAAGTCGTCCCCTTGGGCTACCTCACACTTCTTCCAATTGTTCTGCCATTGTCAGAAGCAGCAGGAACGTCTCTTTTGAGATTGCTCGCAACTGGTCTGTCGCATTCTGTATGATGTCTTCTCTTGACTGATATCTGGTCTTTTCAGGGGCATTTTCAGCTTGGGGAAAAGCCAGAAGCCATACGGAGCCATGTCAGGAGAGTAGGTAGACTGAGGAATCACAGGTGTGTTGTGTTTGGCCAGGAAACTTCGTATCAAATGTGAAGAATGGGCAGGTGCGTTATCGTCATGGAGCTGCCAATTGCCCGCTGGCCATTTGCGTCTCACAGTGTTACGAAGGCGATGCAGAACCTCATGGTAGTACCTCTTGGTGATGGTTGTGCTTTGTGGTGCGTACTCGTGATGAACCACGCCACTGAAATCAAATAAGACAGTCAGCATGACTGACATTGCTGTGGACCTGCCTTGCTTTTCTTGGCCTCAAGGATCTTGAATGCTTCCATTGTGATGATATCAACTTGGTTTCTGGGTCGTACCCATAAACCCAGGACTCATCGCCAGTGATCACTGTACTGAGGAAGTTGGGATCACTGTTCACAGTCTCCAGCATGTCCTGTGCGATCTCCAAATGGAGTTGCTTCTGCTCGATCGTTAGCAACTTTGGCACAAACTTTGCTGAAATTCTCCTCAGTCAAAATGGAATGAATGGATTCAACGCTGATGCTTGCCTCATCTGCAAGTTCTCTGACCGTGATTCAACGATCCTGCATCACCAGGGTCCTCACTTGGTCAATGATGATCTCATTTTTGGATGTTGAGGGCCTACCAGAACGTGCTTCACTCTCCACTGATGTGCGGCCATCTCTGAAGTGGTTGTACCACTCCCTTATCATTGTTTCATCCCCGAAGGCCTGTTGAATCTTGTGGATCGTTTCCACTTGGGAATCGCCAAGCTTTACACAAAATTTAATGCAGTAATGTTGTTCAACTTTTTCTGTCATTTTGTCAAAAAAGAAAATCCGATGGCACTCACTTACACTTCCTCACTCATCGGCGGTCTGCCGACGATTGACAGCTTCTGTAGGCGAGAAAAAAATTCAAGCATGCGCATTAAGATTGCCTACATACGTGCACCAAACCACGCCTCCCTAGCTTTATTTGTTTACGCAAGTAAAATTAAAGTCTGATACTTTTAAACTTTTTGAACGGACCTCGTAAAATTGATTATAGAGCTTTGAATTTCCTCTCAACATTCTTTAGACTTGATGTTCAAACAAGTCAGAGAGTGTGGCGCAGTGGTTAAAGCTACAGCCTCAGCATCCTGAGGTTGTAAGTTCACACCCACGCTGCTCGTGACCCTGGGCAAGTCACTTAAACCCTCCATTGTCCCAGGTACATTATAGATTGTGAGCACACCAGGACAGACAGGGAAAAATGCTTGAGTACCTGAATGAATTAAAGCAGACAATTCTGAGTTCTCTTGGGAGAACAGTATAGAAAATTGTCTATATGTCATGTCTGTCTGTCCAAGTTAGATTGTAAGCTCTTCCAAGCAGGGACCGTCTATTAAATGTCAAAATGTACAGCGCTGCTTATGCCTTTTAACGCTATATAAGTAGTAATTCTGGAATTTATATGCAGTTTTATAGAATAAGAGAGATTCTCATGTAATATAGCATGAGAATTTGCACCAGGGTTTACTTGGTGTAAATCCTCTTGCCTAAAGTTGAGAACAGATCCCAGTGCCAAATGGCTATTCTATAAACAGTGTCCAACAATGAGTACTATTTATAGAATAGCATTGAGAGCTAAATTCTTCAAATGGTGCTTTAATTGGCCGGCACCTACAAAAATGGCACCGGTCGTGTATCAATCATTACGGTACTGTTTGCAGAATTGTAGCTAACGTCAAAAGTAGGCACTGGAAATATAGGCCAGGGTTCTGAAGGTCTACGTTACCAGGGTTCTGAAGGCCTATGTGAATCACATTTATAGAGATGCCTAATAGTGCCTTAGGTCATTTTCGATGCAAACCATGCCTACTTCAACCTTTAAGTGCCTCTGTAGACATGATGCCGGGTGCCATTTTTTTAGCCACCTTCGGACGCCTGTATTTTTTTAACGACTTTTTCATTGTTTTTTTAATCAGCACAGTCAATTACTGTGCCAACTGAACTAATTAAAACAATTAAGTTAGGCAGCGCCATCTAACTTACAGCGCCGTTTAGAAAATTTGGGACTTATTGGCACCATCTACAGCAGGGGTGCACAAATGGTCGATTGCGACCTGTTGGGCCGCCGCGTGAGCGGACTGCTGGGCACGATGGACCTCATGGTCTGACCCAGTAGAGGCATTTCTTATGTTCTTATGTTCTTATGACCAGTAGATTGTAAAGGCAACGCGAGTTGATCGCGTTGCCTTTGCGATCTTGATCTTCCTGTCTCCCTGAGCCAGGTGCGTACAAGCGCTGGGCCCACAAGCCTCCCCCCCTCTGATGTCGGAGGGGTGGAGGCAGGCCTGGCTCAAAGAAGCAGGGAGAAATTGCCTTGGTGGCTTGGGGGGGGGGGGCAGGGAGAGAGAAAGAAAGACAGGCAGGCAGGGGGAGAGAGAAAGAAAGATAGTAATAAAGGGGGGGGCAGGGGGAGAGAGAAAGAGAAAGAGAGACAGAAAGAAATGGGGAGGGGGCAGAAAGAAAGAAATATTGGATTTACAGAAGAAGGAAGTGCAACCAGAGACTTATGAAATCACCAGACAAAAAGGTAGGAAAAATGATTTTATTTTCAATTTAGTGATCAAAATGTGTCTGTTTAGAGCAGTAGTTCTCAACCCTGTTCTAGAGGATCCCCAGCCAGTTGGGTTTTCAAGATATCCCTAATGAATATGCATGAGAGAGATTTGCATATAATGGAAGTGGCAGGTATGCAAATCTCTCTCATGCATATTCATTAGGGATATCTTGAAAACCCGACTGGCTGGGAGTTCCCTAGGACAGGGTTGAGAACCACTGGTTTAGAGAATTTATATCTGCTGTTTTATATTTTGCACTACGGCCTCCTTTTACTAAACCATGATAGCGTTTTTTAGCGCAGAGAGCCTATGAGCATCGGGAGCTGTGAGGGGCATTCAGCGCGGCTCCCTGTGCTAAAAACCACTATCGGTTTAGTAAAAGGGGAGGGGGTATATTTGTCTATTTTTGTATAGTTGTTACCGAGGTGGCATTGCATATTTTAAAGTCATCTGCCTTGACCTCCGAAAAAGAAACCCAAATACAAATGATAATTAACATTTTCTCTGCATATAGTGTGCTTTGTATTTTTAAAAATTTTATTGTTCGTAGATCATTTTGACTTGGTCATTTTAAAAGTAGCTTGCAATCCCAAAAAGTGTGGGCACCCCTGATCTAAAGAATTGAGCCCTGAATGTATATTGTTTAAGGTACCACATTACTTTGGCACATTAATTTTATTCACATTAACCTATTAATGTTTGCTATGGCAATTACTGTGTGTTTAAAAAGGTTTAGCTTCGATTAAAAAACGTATGTAAAACAAATGTAGGAAACTGAAAAATTGTTCGAAAATCAGGAAAAGGCCAAATGAATCAAATAATCTTTGCCCTGTGAAAGTTTCTATTCCTTATTGCTTCTTTTTAGCATCTGAAGAAAGGATCATCAGAGCTCAAATTCAACATTTTATTATTTTAATGTTCCAATAAAAGGAATCTAGTCTTCTCAAACTGCTAGAACTCAGCCTTCGGCCTAGTTCAGTTGGTTGTTTCTGTACTTAAATTGGATTCCGTATTCTCTTAGGAACAAGTTACAATGGAGGAGCATGCGACTTACAGGTGGGTCAATATTTACAGCAGTTTAAGGAAGTGGAGATTGGTCCTTCTCTGCAAGGAACCAACAAAACATAATGTTTTAACAAAAGCTATCTATTGGTCTGTGACCTTTCACATCTGCAAACAGTCCTGAATGTTAGTAAAGACAAGCTACAACAGGCTCAAAGAAGAAAATGTATTGTGAACCTTTACAGGTCTCTTCCTGTTTGGTTCAGAAAAGAAAATAACCCTTTAGTATAGGTCTCAGATACAGGATGGAGATGGACTGTGCAGGAATCTACTACTTCACTAATAATAAAACCCTAAGCGCGCATGCGCACTCCTACCTGCATGTTCCGTGATCCGTAGCTCCGTGGCCAGCACAATGTTAAAGAGTGCGGCGCGTGGACGTTCGGGGCATGTGGACGTTCGGAGTGCTTACGTACATTCGGAGCTGACATCTGGGAGAGAAGGAAGCAGCGGCTACCGAGCTATGGAGCTAGGAGAGGGAAGGCCATAACCACTGCCGCTCCCTGGTCGCACGGCCTTCTCTTCTGCCTCCACTCTCCCCTCTGGGTCAGAGCACCATTGCAGCTCGCAGGAGCCGCACTCTCTGCCCGCCAGGCGGTGAACCAACACCCCTTACCTCTGAATTTCAGTTCATTGGGCGGGTCAATGAGGATTTGTTTATTCGCTGCCATGGGGCTGGAGGCTGGTGGCGCTGCCGCAGAGAGGGGGTAGGGTGGGGGGTAGCCAAAGGAAGGGGAGCAGGGCGCAGGTGGGGGACGGGATGGAGGAAAAGAGACAGACAGACACACAGCGGCCAAGGAGAGAGAGACAGAGACAGAAAGACACACAGACAGCGGCCAACGAGAGAGAGAGAGAAATACACACAGACAGCGGCCAACGAGAGAGAGAAAGACAGAGACAGAAAGACACACAGACAGAGGCCAAGGAGAGACAGAGACAGAGACAGAAAGACACACAGACAGCGGCCAAGGAGAGAGAGAGACAGAAAGACATACAGACAGCAGCCAAGGAGAGAGACAAGAGACAGAAAGACACACAGACAGCAGCCAACGAGAGAGAGAGACAGAGACAGAAAGACACACAGAGAGCAGCCAACGAGAGAGAGAGAGAGACAGAGACAGACACACAGACAGCGGCCAACAAGAGAGAGAGAGACAGAGACAGAAAGACACACAGACAGTAGACAATGAGAGAGAGAGAGACAGAAAGACACACAGACAGCGGCCAACGAGAGAGAGAGACAGAGACAGAAAGACACACAGACAGCGGCCAACGAGAGAGAGAGACACAGAGATAGAAAGACACACAGACAGCGGCCAACGAGAGAGAGAGACACAGAGATAGAAAGACACACAGACAGCGGCCAAGGAGAGAGAGACAGAAAGACACACAGACAGCAGCCAAGGAATAAGAGAGACAGAAAGACATACAGACAGCGGCCAAGGAGAGAGAGAGATAGAGACAGAAAGACACACAGACAGCGGCCAAGGAGAGAGAGAGACAAAAAGGCATACAGACAGCGGCCAAGGAGAGAGAGACAGAGACAGAAAGACATACAGACAGCGGCCAATGAGAGAGAGAGACAGAGACAGAAAGACACACAGACAGCAGCCAAGGAGAGAGAGAGACAGAAAGACACACAGACAGCGGCCAAGGAGAGACAGAGACAGAAAGACACACAGACAGTGGCCAAGGAGAGAGAGAGACAGAGACAGAAAGACACACAGACAGCGGCCAATGAGAGAGACAGAGACAGAAAGACACACAGACAGCGGCCAACGAGAGAGAGAGAGACAGAGACAGAAAGACACACAGACAGCGGCCAAGGAGAGATAGAGACAGATACAGAAAGACACACAGACAGCGGCCAAGGAGAGAGAGAGAGAGAGACAGAAAGACATACAGACTGCGGCCAATGAGAGAGACAGAGACAGAAAGACACACAGACAGTGGCCAATGAGAGACAGAGACAGAAAGACACACAGACAGTGGCCAAGGAGAGAGAGTCAGAAAGACACACAGACCGCGGCCAAGGAGAGAGAGAGACAGAAAGACAGACAGACAGCGGCCAAGGAGAGAGAGAGACAGAGACAGAAAGACACACAGACAGCAGCCAAGGAGAGAGAGACAGAGACAGAAAGACACACAGACAGCAGCCAAGGAGAGAGAGACAGAGACAGAAAGACACACAGACAGCGGCCAATGAGAGAGAGAGACAGAGACAGAAAGACACACAGACAGTGGCCAAGGAGAGAGAGTCAGAAAGTCACACAGACCACGGCCAAGGAGAGAGAGAAACAGAAAGACAGTGGCCAAGGAGAGAGAGAGACAGAGACAGAAAGACACACAGACAGCGGCCAATGAGAGAGACAGAGACAGAAAGACACACAGACAGCGGCCAACGAGAGAGAGAGAGACAGAGACAGAAAGACACACAGACAGCGGCCAAGGAGAGATAGAGACAGATACAGAAAGACACACAGACAGCGGCCAAGGAGAGAGAGAGAGAGAGAGACAGAAAGACATACAGACTGCGGCCAATGAGAGAGACAGAGACAGAAAGACACACAGACAGTGGCCAAGGAGAGACAGAGACAGAAAGACAGACAGACAATGGCCAATGAGAGACAGAGACAGAGACAGAAAGACACACAGACAGTGGCCAAGGAGAGAGAGTCAGAAAGACACACAGACCGCGGCCAAGGAGAGAGAGAGACAGAAAGACAGACAGACAGCGGCCAAGGAGAGAGAGAGACAGAGACAGAAAGACACACAGACAGCAGCCAAGGAGAGAGAGATAGAGACAGAAAGACACACAGACAGCAGCCAAGGAGAGAGAGACAGAGACAGAAAGACACAAAGACAGCGGCCAATGAGAGAGAGAGAGAGACAGAGACAGAAAGACACACAGACAGCGGCCAACGAGAGACAGAGACAGAAAGACACACAGACAGCGGCCAATGAGAGACAGAGACAGAAAAAATGACAGACAGTGGCCAAGGAGAGCGAGAGACAGAAAGAAAGAAAGACAGACACATCTATTTTAGCACCCATTAATGTAACGGGCTTAAAGACTAGTTCTAAATATTTTTATAGTATTTTATAAGGAAGTTAAGGAAAAAAAAATCTACAATTACAGTTGTTAAACCTACTGTAAGTATAAAATTGAGGGGTGTACAGGTATGCATTAACGAGGATGGTGTTCACAAATCAGAAATAAAACATACAAAAAGACAGCTGATCAAAACAGCATTTTTAAATTAATGAATGCTATTGTAACTGGTTAATTTTTTTTTTTCTTTTCGGTCTCTCATACTTCCTTCCTCAGTCTCTTTTATGCTAACTGTATCACATTTTCCCATATAATTATAGACCTTGACTTTATCATTAAGCAGATGTTTTCTATTAATTCTGAATGAAAGTAAATGATTGCAATTAACCAGATGCTTAAATCAGTGTGTGCCATTCATCCACATCACTATTGCAGCTAATACATTATATAGATAGAAGATAGATGGTTTGAGTAGTACTGCTAAAGAAGGAAAATTATTTTTTTCTTTTACTCTCTCCAACCCTAAGATGTTGAAAAAATTAAATAAGATCTTGGAAAAAATTAAGGGCTCCTTTTACGAAGGCACGTTGGGGCCTTAACGCACGAAATAGTGAGCGCTAAAATGCCACGCGCACTAGCCGCTACCGCCTCCTCTTGAGCAGGCAGTAGTTTTTTGGCTAGCGCGCAATAATCCAGTGCATGCGCTAAAAACGCTAGCGCACCTTTGTAAAAGGAGCCCTAAATGTAAAAGGAGAAATTAATTTCCCTAAATCTTAAGAGAACAGTACAAAATTTATAATGGAGAAAAATCTGGTGAAAAGACACATTGATTAAAAAAAAAAAAAAGGCCGCTTTTGACTAGGGTTTCCAGAGAAATAAATTCCCCCCCACCCCCCTCTAAAATGAGCCAGTACATTTCTATGAGAAAAGCAGTTCCAGCTGTTGAAGCATTGATACACTGAAACTCTGCCATTAGGGAATTGGGCCTCGTTCAGATATCTTCTCCCCTCTTCCAGAAGTGATCTTGGAAATTATAAAACAATGAGATTAATGTCCATGCCAGGCAAAATGGTAGAGACTATTATAACGAACAAACTTACAGAGCATACACATAAGCACGGATTACCGTAATGAGTAAATCTTGCCTCACCAATCTACTACATCTACTAATTATGACCCCAGAGTACAAAACATTCAGAAAAGAAATAAAGACTCTACTCTTCAAGAAATTCTTGCAAACGACTTAATACTGCTAGCTCCAATACTTTCCCGATTCCCCAAAGCAACCTCATCTACTCCTTACTAAGAAACTGGGGACCACGCGCCTCTGTCGGGCGGGAAGGCACTCGCGCGTGCGCGGTGCGGCCTACTAGAACTTTCAAAGTTCTTAGAGTGCAATCACTCTAAAATTGTCCGTACCGGTGCTGTCACCCATCAGTCAAGAATATGCTGCCTGCTTGTCCTGGGATAAACATTGTTCCACTTCAGGAATCTAAGCACCACCTCCTAGTGGTGGTGAAGATTAGAGAATGACACGGTGACAAAATTCATCACCGTTCCCGTCCCCGCGGAAAACCGCGGGAAATAATCCCATGTCATTTTCTAGTGTCTATTTCAACTTCAGTCCTTCTACACCAGCATTCTTCAGAGCAAAGCATGCGGGTCAGTGGTTGTGGCCATTCATACTCTGATTCTTCCCTCTCTCCTTAAAGAATGACATGAAGATGGTTTCCCGCGGTTATCCGCGGGGACGGTGATGAATTTTGTCACCGTGTCATTCTCTAGTGAAGATACAGCTGTGGGCAGCAGGAAACTCAGCCCCCACCCACCTCCAAAGAAGGAAAAAACAATAGGAGCCTGGTGGAAGGGAACCCTGGCTACACGCCTGAAGAAAAAAAAAGAGCTGGTGGATAAAAAGAGGAAGCCACAGAACCTGGAATAGGAAGCACCATGGGTACACAGCGAGTGACAGGGAGTCCAGGCCCCCTTGCTGAAATGGCTGGTGCAGGTTAGTTCCTCCTTTGAGTGTGCAGACATGCAGTCCTCCATAGGGAAGAGATCAAGACAAGAGCTGCAGCTATAGAAAGGGACAAAATGCAGGCAACATATAGGAATCGTTCCTATACGCTGCCGATGACTGATCTGGAAGGAAACGCATCAGAGGGAAAGCTTCCTGGTCAGCCGCTGGCAGCATGTAGGACCCCAATGCCAGTGGCCTGAAGTGGAAGAGAGAGGATGCATGGGCTGGGGGGGAGGGAAAGAAAGAGAAGCTGCACAGGCTTGGGGGGGGGGAAGGGCAGGAAGGCGGTCTGTGGCTGCTCAGTGGATGGGCCTGAGTCCGTTGTGGGTATGCCCCTGCCGCACACACACCTGCAAAAATTTACAAGCTCTCATCTGCACCCTTGACCACATTCCAGCTTATGCACTCATTACTCACATTCCCTAACACACAAACTCATCCCCACAGAGAAATGGCCCTTTCCACTTTTACCTACACACTCTTAGCTCTCTACCTGCCCCACAGAAAAATACAACTTCATATCTTTTTACACCTGCACCAACATCCACCCCACACCCATATCCACTTCCTCGCAGATAAAAATACACATTTATCCCATTCAACACAGACACTTGCACTTCATAAACATCAGCTGTTGCTCATACACCATACCCAATATCTCCATCAACGTACAGGTTATCTGCTATCCAATTGAGACATATTTTACCCTGGCTGAGCGAGGTCTCTCACAAAGACATGCCCGAATTTTCAAATAGAGGAAAAGAGAAAGATGTTGTGGTGTCACACGTTTAAACTTGCTCCTTCCTGACCAGCATGGAAATCGGACACCTTTTCTGTCTACCACTGGAGAGAGGATGCGATATTTGTTTATGGTTTTACTATTTTCCACGCTGGCATAAGAATGCATGTGCTTCAACAGGTATGTTTCCAGAACCTGAAAATAATTGGAACTAGAAGACAAGACATGTTTTCAATTATTGCCCCTCTTTTGTGGAACTCTATGCCCCAGTACATAAGAGACATAAAGGACCTCATTTCTTTTAAAAGAGCTTTAAAAACTTATCTTTTCAAGGATGCTTTTAATATATGACCCCCAGACTTAGAATTTTTTGTCCCTAGGCTTGACATCCTACAATTTTTTTTTCCCTTCCTTGAGTTATTTTCCCTTTAATGTATTTTTTCTTCTACAAACATATTGTAACTTCCCCCCCCGATTCATGTATGTTAACCAAGTATGTTTTTATTTAAAGTCATTGTATTTGTCTTTCTATTTTATTTGAATTGTACATTGCTTAGATATTCAATAAGCGATATATCAAGCACTAATAAAACTTGAAACCATAAAAAAATAATAGCGGAATTTTTTTTTTTTATACAGGTGTACAATGTTGGAATTAATAGAAATTTTTAATCAATAATTGGGGATATTTCAATGTGTAATAAGCTTCTAATGTTAATTCATCTACTAATTAAACGAAGCTATCATACACTTTACTAACCAAAATCACTAACAATTCAAAAAAAATTTCTTATCACAATATAATTAATTTATTCTAAATTATTATACAGTATATAAAATCCTTGAGAAAAACAGAGTCTGGTGTTGAGCAAGACTAATTTCAATTTATCAAAGGAGAAGATTTTGTGGAAACTTTATCAAGGAGAACATTAAATGGGATTCCTTTTGAAGATATTACGTTTTATCGGGATTGGATCACTCATTTTTATTGTAACAGTGATAGAGAGTAGACATTTATACACGCAAAACTTGAATATATATTGATTTCAACAGGACCTCGTGAATGGTGTTTTTCTCAGGGATTTTTTTTTTTTTTTTTTTTTTAGTTCAATAATTTTATTGAATATTATAAATAATATACAGAAAGCAGTTCAAGTACATGAAAATTGAATAAGAAATAGTGATGTAGAAACAAAAGAAACCGTAATTGCATTCATTTGCATATAACAAATTATTAAGAAGAATTCAGAGTATTTGAAACTGCTAATAACTGAATAATATTATGATAAGAAACTTTTTGAATTGTTAGTAACTATGGTTAGTAAAATGTATAATAGCAGCTTAATTTACCCCCCCCTGTTATGAAGCCACATTAGTGTTTTTTTATCGCCGGCTCATGTGGTAAAAGCTCCAACACTCATAGAATTCTTTTGAGCGTTGGAATTTTTACTGCCGCAGCCGGCAATAAAAAAACACTAACGCAGTTTCATAAAAGGGGGGAGGGGGGTTAATTAGTAGATGGAAGAGAAAACACACACAACATGTATTTTCAAAATATTCCCTTTCTATGGGTTCTACTTGGACCAAACAAGTAAAACACACACAGTTAGGAGGGAGACTGGCATAAGACAGTGGTCTCCAATGCGCAGCCCCCCAAATCCTCCCTTTGTGGCCCTCAAACAGTTGGCCGAAATGCTCTTCAAATCCTGTGTTAATTTCAATCTTGCCCACTTGATATAGTAACTGCAAATAACGGGATCCTTTTACTAAGGCAAGCTAAACGATTTAGCGCACGCTAAATGCTAAGGCGCCTTAGCATTCAGCGCGAGCTAAATTGGTTAGCGCATCTTAATAAAAGGACCCCAATAGCTTAAGTGTGTTTATGTATATTAAAATTTGATATCCCATCGAAACTCACAACAGTTCTCAGAGCAATTTGCATAAAAATAGGAATAAAAACAAAAAAGCAACTCCATAAGCCCAAGAAAAAGCCTATACAAAACACATACTTAAAATACGGTTCATAGTCTAAAGTGCACGAGGACAAAGGCGCGCCGACAACCGAGCGCGGACAACTGAGCGCAGGACTTCATCGCATCGAAGAAAAAACGTATTTTAAAGGGCTCCGACGGGGGTTGTTGGTGGGGAACCCCCCCACACTTTACTTAATAGAGATCGTGCTGGCGTTGTGGGGGGTTTGGGGGGTTATAACTAGAGAGCTGCACGGGAACGGGGATGACGGGAATCCCGCGGGTTCCCCTTCGGGTCACGGGGATCCCGTGGGGACGCCCCCTAGGGTTGCAGGGATCCCGTGGGGACGCCTCTGAGGGTCGCAGGGTTCCTGCGGGGCTGGATGTACTCAGTCGCGCGGCTCTTCTTCTCCCTACCTGCTCTGCTTGCAGCACAGAGCCGAACGGAAGTCTTCCTGACATCAGCGCTGATGTCGGGAAGACTTCCGTTCGGCTCTGTGCTGCAGGCAGGGCAGGTAAGGAGAAGGAGAGTAGCATCGTGGCTCGAGTGACGTACCAAGGGAGGGGGGTGGTCCGCCCCAGGTGCAGCAGAGCCAGCCAGGTCCCCTTACTTTTGTGGTGCTTCCCCGACCGACCGACAACAGACCCGGTCCGACAAACCTCCCTGCCCTGTAGCTGCGAATCTAAATTACCTTCTTACAGCAGCTGTAAGAAGGTAATTTAGATTCGCGGTTAAGGGCAGGGAGGTTTGTCGGATCGGGCCTGTTCTGTTGTCGCTCGGGCGGGGAAGCGCCACGAAGGTAAGGGGGCAGTGAGAGAGAAAGGGAGGAAAGGTGGAATGGAGAGGAAAAGACACTTAAGGGAAATGGGTAGAACAGAGGGGGGAGAAGGACGCTGAAAGCACTGGGGAAGACAAATGGGTGGAGAAGGACGCTGAAAGGTCATGGGGAAGACGGGGGGAAGGACGCTGAAAGGACATGGGGAAGACAGAGGGGGGAGAAGGACACTGAAAGCACATGTGGAAGACAGAGGGGGAGAAGGACGCTGAAAGCACATGGGGAAGACAGAGGGGGAGAAGGACGCTGAAAGGACATGGGGAAGACACTGAAAGAACATGTGGAAGACAGAGGGGGAGAAGGACGCTGACAGGACATGGGGAAGATGGGGGGGAGAAGGACGCTGAAAGGAAATGGGGAAGAGAGAGTGGGGAGAAGACGCTGGCAGAGAAGAAGACAGAGTTGCCAGACTATGGGGGGAGCGGAGGGAAGAAGATGGGTGCCAGACCAATTTGGAAGGGGGAGAAAGGGAGAGGCACAGTAACAGAGCAGATGGAAGACGCAGAGAGAAGAGAGACAGTGGATGGAAGGAATTGAACGAGAACATGAGGAAAGCAAAAACCAGGCAACAAAGGTAGGAAAAAAATTCTTTTTTTTTTTTTTTTCTTCAGGATAAAGTAGTATATTAGTTGTGTTGATAAAAATTTATAAACATTAGAGGCTCTGGTAGAAACCTGTTTTCAAAGTATGTATTCTTCCCAATTAATATTTCAAAATTAATAAAGTCTTTTTGCTTATTTGTAAATGGGTTTCTACCAGATCCTTTAATTCAGTAGCATAATTAACTGAAATAACTATTTCTGAAGTTTATAGGGACGGGCGGGGACTTAGGGGATTCCTCGCGGGGACGGAGGGATTCCTCGCGGGGATGGGTGGGGACGGGTGGGACTTTGCCGTGGACGGGTGGGATTTCTGTCCCCGCGCAACTCTCTAGTTGTAACCCCCCTCATTATACTGTAACTTAACTTTTTCCCTGTTTTTAAGGGAAAAAGTTAAGTTTTCAGTATAATGTGAGGGGTTACACCCCCCCCCACACCCCTAACATGGCAGCGTGAGGCAGCGTGATCCCTATTAAGTACAGTGGGGGGTTTCCCCACACACACCCCGTCACAGCCCTTTAAAATACGGGTTTTCTTCGGCGCGATTAAGCCCTGCACTCAGTTGTCCGTGCGCCTTTGTCCTCGCGCACTTTTGACCCGTCACCTAAAATACTCTAAAAAAATAATTCAAACAAAAGCAAAAGTATCCTGCTGTAAATTAGGTGCCCAATGACCTCTTGATTAATAAACATGATCAATTGGAAAAGAGTCACTTTTAAAAGCTAATTGAAAAAAGTATGTTTTTAATTCGCTTTTTAAAACCTTTATGATATAGTTCGGTACAAATCAAACTTGGGAGCTGATTCCAAAGTCTCGGTGCCAAAAAGAAAAACGCTTTTTTTTCCAAGTCCATTCCCATCTAGTTCTATTTGCTTATGGTAAAACAAGTCTATTATCTTTTAGAGATCTCAAAGTCCGACCTAGAGTGTATGAAATTGTCAAAGCATGAAATGCTTTGCGAGTTAAAACTGATATTCTAACTCTTTCATTTACAAAATTCGGGGCTCCTTTTACGAAGGTGCGCTAGCATTTTTAGTGCGCGCTATAGCGCACACTAGCCGAAAAACTACCACCTGCTCAAGAGGAGGCGGTAGCAGCTAGTGCGTGCGGCATTTTAGCGCGTGCTATTCCACGCGTTAAGACCCTAACGCACCTTTGTAAAAGGGGCCCTTGATGTTGAACGAGAGCAACATGCCAAGTAACAGGCATTTGGAGATGCAGATCTCCCATAAGAGCCGTAGAAGACACATGTTGCTTCTGAGCAACAATGCCAAATCGAGGGTTAAATTGAATTTGGAAAGTGTCTCATTTATGCTGTTTGCTACTGTTCACCACCTCAATTAGTGAGCTTTTAAAATATAACCTTGAAGAGTCGTAGAAATCAAATATTACTCTTAATTGAAACATTTAATAACCAACCTGAACAAGCAGATCAAGGCAGTTTACAAAAATTAGTAGTATGTGTAAGCTTGAAATCTTTTGGTGGCCCTCGGAGCTTTCTCGTATTCACACTGTGCCCCTTTTACAGGAAAAAGATTGGAGATCACTGGCATAAAAGTGTTCCCTAATGAAGTATACTGGAGCACAAGAATGTTTAGGTGATATAAAATGGAAAAAGGAAATTTTAACTCAGATGGGAGACTGTCAGCTTCTTAAAAAGGAAGCAGTTGCATGCAAAGCGGTCAAAATGATAATACGCTATGTGCTATGTCTGACCATTATCAAATTGAAGGAGTATAAAATCACTAAATTACTGGTAGTGTTATTACAAAAATTCTAATAATAAATACCAGCTTCTATACTTCACTGTAAACCTGAATTCTTAAAATAATCTATAAATAATTCTAATTAACTAGTTAAGTGTGTAAAAAGTGCTCAGAGTCTTATCTCTTGCATACGAGCCACACTGAGATCATAGAGGGACCATCATGATACTTTTATGTCCCTTATTTGACATGTTATATAGACATTTCTCTAACTCTTATATAAACATCCCTCTAGTGCTTTCAAAATTATCATAAGTTGTTAAGCAATTATTGAACATATTGCACTTATCTTAGAGGATGGTTTGTTCTTGTGACTCTGCAAGCTGATTTTTCAGATGATACGTGAGTTTTCTTAGTGATAACGGTGCAAACTGTGTAAAAGTGCTTAAGATTTTTAAACTCCTCAACTCAGTCCTGAGTTTCGCCAAAACTGGCTTCTTCAGGAGGAGTATATACTTATGATCGAGAGATCGAACCCGGTCAACAATGCTAATTCTCAAAGGCGTCCAACCATTAACACTATAGGAAGGAAGGAGGGAGGGAATAGAAAGGACAATTGTTGGGCCTGAGTGCAGAAAGAATGAAAGAAAGGATGCACAGTCAGAAGGAAACGTAACCAAAGACTCATGAAATCGCAGCAAAGGTAGGAAAAATGATTTTATTTTCAATTTAGTGATCAAAATGTGTAAGTTTTGAGAATTTATATCTGCTGTCTATATTTTGCACTATATTTGTCTATTTTTCTATAGTTACTGAGGTGACATTGCATATTTTAAAGTAATCTGCCTTGACATCTTTGAAAACCCCCCAAATATAAATGATAATTAACATTTTCTCTGCATATAGGCCCTGATTCTACAAAGTGCGTCCCGATTTTAGGCAGCTGTAGGCGTCCTACAGCTGTCTAATCAGCCAATTGGGATGCACGGTTTTTTAAAAAATGCTCCCCAGGCAGGCCGCCTATATTGAAGGCGCCTCCGGGAGCCTAGGGAGGCCCGCAAGATGCCTAAGCACACCTAAGGGCCTTAGGCGAACCTAGGCGGCCCTACGTGTCTCCCTAGTAGAGGAAGAGACACTTACAATGTAGGCCAACAAAATGCTGGTCTACATTATAAGTAGACGCGGCCGCTATACTTATTGCGGCAAGGGATCTCTCTGCCGCTATAAGTATAGCGGGCTGCGGCCGCCTGTCCGATCGCTGGCAGGAGGGTGCCCAAACCCTCCTGCCAGAAGATGCCCCCCCCCGACAATATCGATCGCTGGCAGGAGGGTGCCCAATCCCTCCTGCCCGAAGACACACCCTCCCCCCAGCGCTAACAGCCCCCAAACCTCCACCCCACCAAACTAACCTTTTCTTTTGGCCAGACGGGTCTTGCCCGTCCAGCCGGCAGGCCCACCTCGTCGAAATGAGGCGGGCCCGCCCCTTCCCGGACCATCCAGCCGAAGCCTAAGGCCTGATTGGCCCAGGCTCTAGAAGCCTGGACCAATCAGGCCTTAGGCATAGCTGGTCCGCCCATCCCCACTAAGTCTAAGGTCTGATTGGCCCAGGCGCCTAGAGCCTGGGCCATCAGGCCTTAGATTAAGTGGGGATCGGTAGTGTTGGGGGGGAGCATCTTTCGGCATGAGGTTTTGGGCACCCTCCTGCCTGCAATCGGACAGGGGGCCGTGGCCCGCTATACTTTTAGCGGCAGAGAGATCCCTTGCCGCGATAAATGTAGCGGGCAGTGTCTAATCTAACCCGATTCTCTAACCAGCGTCTGTAACATGGACGCCGGTTACAGAATCGGGGTTTAGTGTAGGCCCGATTCTGAATAGGACACCTCTCCCGGGCGTCCTATACAGAATCAGGGCCTATGTGTCCATGAAAAATGAATGGAAGAAATTGGGGGCGGGGCTAGGGCAGGATTGGGGGCGGGACTGACAATTAGTAGATGTCCCATTTTGATGAAAAAATAAATGGTCACGTTACACATACCAGAAGCAGCAGAGCCGGTCAGACAATCCCTCCTCCCTCCCTCTGAACCCTGAGGCCGCAGAGCTGGTCTGACAATCCCCCTCCCTCCCTTCCTCATCCACCCGAAGTAATAGCGGCAGCTGATGAGCAGAGAAAATGCTAGTAAACAGGCTACTTCTGGCCAGCCACAGTAGGGAAGTGACACGGCAGAGGAAAGGCCCTGCTGGGGCTGGTTGGAAGCGGTTACTGCCACTTCCTCTGCTCACTGGCTGCCGCTACTGCTTTGGGTGAGTAAGAGGGAGGGAGGGAGGGGGGTTTGTCAGACCGGTTCTGCTTCTTTGGGGAATGGAGGAAGGGAAAGGGGTTGTCAGACTGGCTCTGTTGCTTCAGAGAATGGAGGAAGGGAAGGGGGTTGTCAGGCCTGCTCGGCTGCTTCGGAGAATGGAGGGAGGGGGTTTGTCAGACCAGCTCCACTGCTTTGGATAATGGAGGGGGTGGGGTTGTCAGACCGGCTCTGCTGCTTTGAGGAATGGAGGGAAGGATGAGGTTGTCAGGTCCGGCTATCTGCTGCTTTGGGAAGGGAGGGAGGGAGGGAGATTTTTGTGGCTACTGCAATGCTTCGGGAGCGGGAGGAAAGGAGGAAGATTTTTGTGACTGATGCGATGCTTCGGGAGTGGGAGTGAGCGAGGGAGATTTGTGGCTGTTGCTGATGCATCTGGGACTGGAGGGAGGGCAGGGGGGGAGGGGGTTGTGTTAGGAGTACAACTTTGGACATTTTCTGAGGAGTGTGATAGACTTTTTTTTTGCCAGTTGGTTGAGAGTACTGGTTAGTTGAATGTCAGTTAACTGAGATTCTACTGTACCATTCAAAAACACCCCTAGCACAATACTATAGATCACAATATCCAGCAGCTCAGATGTTAAGATATACACCCAACAGGCTTCAAAAAACTCCAAATTTTACCAATAAAATAGATACACCCTACATATTCCAGCACATCAAACATCAGCATCAAAAAATTTGGCAATAAGAGTTATTCTACAAATGGCACTAGCATTTACCCCAGCTGAAAACTGGTGCGAGAATTTGCTGGAGTCATTCAGAAAGCTGCTTAGCGCCGAGCAGCAGCACCAAAGTACTCGGTACCGCTCAGCAGCTGAAGCCGGAACTCGTGGCAGTGAGCGAGCGACTGGGTTAGCAGAAAGTGAGGAAAGCTCGCTCCTGCTGCTACACCTCTGGACCACCAGGGATTCTAACGGTAGAATGAATAGGGTAGGGAAGGGGACAGGGTGGCGAGCCTGGAAGGGAGGGAAGGGGGCTGTGTGCAGTGCATGGCAGGGAGGGGGCTGGGTGCAGAGCCTGACAGGGGAGGGAGGGGATGCTGGGCGCAGATCCTGGCGGGGCTGGGCACTTGAATATTAAGCCACCCAACTTATATTTGAGTCAACCATTTTTTCGGGGAAAAATTGGGGTCTCGACTTATATTCGGATTGACTTATATTCGAGTATATACGATATTGGGCTCAGCAATAAATAACATGTGATAATAATTTTGACACTTAAGAAATGACCCTCCCCCCATGTTTGAAAAACACTTTTTCTAATATAGCTATAAATTTCTTTATGTCAAACACTGTTTAATGCTATACTTCAACCAGCATGTTAAAAATAACTATATTACAAATAACACTACTTTGCTTTGTTCCTGATAACAACTTTTGTTCACTGTGAATCGCACAGCCAGTTTGGGGAAGAGCTTGCTACAAACAAGACAAAAGTAATCAAAATACAATGTGTGCAATGCTTCCCTGAGATTTATGGCCATTTTATTGAAAGTGGTAGTTTAAAAAAATACTCTGATGTTATGTGGCCTTAGAGAAAATTCCAAGAGGACCCTCTCATGAGGAAACTGCTGTGAGCAGCTGAACCTGCAGCTGGTTTCCACTGCCTAATCTAGACTGCCCACTGTGTTTCACCTCCGCCCTTGCAAAAGAGTACTTATAAAAAAGTAGAAACCAAAAGCAAGCTCTGGAGAAACTAAGGAACGTTTCTTGCACACATAGAGCAGCATGTACTAAAGTACGCCATTTTGCACACTCTATGGATTCTTTCATGTGCTAATTTTGCTACTATGCAAAAGATCCCTCTAGAAAAAACAAACATGCAAAGTTTTGCTAAAAACAGAATCCATTACACATCAGTAAGGTGTAATTATTGTATTGTGCAAATCCTGGCCTATAGTAGAGAGTTGCACGGGGACAGAAATCCCACCCGTCCCCACCCGTCCCCGTGAGGACTCCCACCCGTCCCCGCGAGGAATCCCTCCGTCCCCACCCGTCCCCGCGAGGAATCCCCTCCGTCCCCGCGAGGAATCCCCTACGTCCCCGCCCGTCCCTATAAGCTACAGAAATAGTTATTTCATTTAATTATGCTACTGAATTAAAGGCTCTGGTAGAAACCCATTTAAAAATAAGCAAAAAGACTTTATTAATTTGGAAATATTAATTGGGAAGAATACATACTTTGTAAACGGGTTTCTACCAGAGCCTCTAATGTTTATAAATTTTTATCAACACAACTAATATACTACTTTATCCTTAAGCAAAAAAAAAAAAAAAGAATTTTTTTTCCTACCTTTATTGCCTGGTTTCTGCTTTCTTCATGTTCTCATTCAATTCCTTCCATCCACTGCCTCTCTTCTCTCTGTGTCTTCCATTTGCTCTGTTACTGTGCCTCTCCCTTTCTCCCCCCTCCCAAATTGGTCTGGCACCCATCTTTTTCCCTCCGCTCCCCCCATAGTCTGGCACCTCTGTCTTCTTCCCTGCCAGCGTCTTCTTCCCATTCCCTCTTCCCCATTTCCTTTCAGTGTCCTTCTCCCCCACCATCTTCCCCATGTCCTGTCAGGCAGCATCCTTCTCCCCCCTCTGCCTTCCCCATGTCCTTTCAGCGTCCTTCTCCCCCCTCTGTCTTCCCCATGTCCTTTCAGTGGCATTCTCCACCCCTTTGTCTTCCCCAGTGCTTTCAGGGTCCTTTCCCCCCCCCTTCCTCCCGTTTACCCCATGTCCTTTCAGCGTTCTTTTCCACCCCTTTGTCTTCCCCAGTGGTTTCAGCGGCCTTCTCCCCCCTTAAGCATCTTTTCTTCTCCACTCCACCTTTCCTCCCTCCCTGCCTCCACCTTTGTGGCGCTTTTGCACCCGACCGACAACAGAACAGGCCCGGTCGGACAAATCTCCCTGTCCTGTAGCCGCGAATCTAAATTACCTTCTTACAGCAGCTGGAGTAGTGAAGCTGCTGTAAGAGGTAATTTAGATTCGCGGCTACAGAGCAGGGAGATTTGTCGGCCGGGCCTGTTGTCTGTCGATTGGGGGACCTGACCGGCTGTGCACATTCTCCGGGGCGGACCGCTCCCTCCCCCCTCTTTCGTACGCCATTGCCTTCTCCCTACCTGCCCTGCCGCACACAGCCGACCGGAAGTCTTCCTGATGTCAGCGCTGACGTCGGAGGAAGGGAGGGCTTTGCTTAAGCCCTCCCTCCGACGTCAGCGCTGACATCGGGAAGATTTCCGTTCGGCTGTGTGCTGCGACAGGGCAGGTAAGGAGAAGGAGACTACCCTCGCGGCTCGAGTGCACTGCGATCCAACCCCGCAGGAACCCCTCGACCCTCGGAGGCGTCCCCACGGGATCCCCGCGACCCTAGGGGGCGTCCCCACGGGATCCCCGTGACCCAAAGGGGGAACCCGCGGGATCCCCGCGGGTCCCGCGGGATTCCCGTCATCCCTGTTCCCGTGCAGCTCTCTAGCCTATAGTGCTTCACAGGAACTCATTAACTATTCATTTGAAGAAGATTTTGCCTGTGTAAGTTTTACAATTTTGAAGGAGAGACGCTTATCTGCTCTATTTACTAGCGGTATGAAGACAAAAATTTGGGTTGTGTCATTTCCCATTTCATTTCTTGTAACGTTTGGCTTTTTAGGAGAGGGGTTCTTTCATTTTATTGTTATTTGAGTAATATCATTAAAAAAAAGTGTATGCTATTTTAGAAATAGGGCATATTCTTCTGAAACAGCCTCATCTGAAAGAGCTCCAAACTATTCACAAAATAGCTGTGCCCTATTTGTGAACGGCTGCACTTTTTCAGAAAGTTTGCACTTTTTCCAAACACTGCCCAAGACCCCAGTAACCATTACTATGCTGACAGGATGGCACTTGCTAATTCACGCACCAACTGCACTGGCTGTTATGGGATGTGAAATGGATGGGTTACTGGTGGGGAATAGGCCTGTTTATTTTTTGTTTTATATTGGACGAAGATGTAAGAGTAATATATTACTGTTTTTACTTTTGTTTTAATGGTGTTTATTATATATTAACATAAGAACATAAGATTTGCTACTGCTGGGTCAGACCAGTGGTCCATCATGCACAGCAATCCGCTTACGTGGCGGCCCTTAGGTCAAAGACCAGTGCCCTACTAGAGTCTAGCCTTACCTGCGTATGTTCTGGTCCAGCAGGAACTTATCTAACCTTTTCTGGAATCTCTGTAGGGTGCGTTCCAGATTTCTACTACTCTCTGGGTGAAGAAGAACTTCCTTACGTTTGTACGGAGTCTATCCCCTTTTAACTTTAGAAAGTACCTTCTCGTTCTCTCCACCTTGGAGAGGGTGAACAATCTCTCTTTCTCTACTAAGTCAATTTCTTTCAATATCTTGAATGTTTCGATCATGTCTCCTCTTCTCAAGGGAGAAGAGGACCAGTTTCTCTAGCTTCTCATTGTTTGGCAACTCCTTAACAATTTTGGTCGCTCTTCTCTGTGATTTTGTAACCCATTTAGGATTTAAGTGGGCTAGAAGCTTTTTAAACAAATAAGCATGATGTGTTAAGTGTGTTTGGGCTATCTGCAACCACACTCACTATGTGACAAAAGGTTTATTCTGTGCTGCCTGGGAAGATGCTGGGGACACCCTCTACATAAGTTACCGCATGGGCTTTGCATTTGCTGTGCATTAATTTTTGCACTTAGCACATGGAAAAAGTGCAACACAAGACATCATGGTAAATCTGGACCCAGACATGCCTTCTGATCTGTACCAGTGGTTATTTTTTCAGTTTTTTCACTTAGTAAAGTCTATGTCCAGCCCAGGTAAACTCTATAAACAGTATAAAATGTAATTGTTTACAACATTCTATATGTACAGTAATCATATTAAGTGTCGCCTACACGTCCGTCTGGAAGAATTCAAGCAATATCTGTATTCTTTTTTTTTTTTTTTAATTCTTTATTCGTTTTCAAAAATTCTTTATTCATTTTCAATAATATTTGTATTCTTAATATTATGTTTCTGTACAATAGAGTAAACCGTATGTTGGGGCAGACAGTTTTACACCAGGGATTCCTAATCTGGGTACATTTATCTACTTAGACATCTGGATTCTGTGTCCTGTGAACAGAAAACAGAAAATACAGACCTGCAGGTTCCAAAAAAGTGACAGACAGTGGAATTATTATAGGACTGCTCACTAGAGGTCACTTTTGGAGACTCTTTTCCCACCATGCTCTGTCCATTTATGGAACAACCACAACCATAAATCCTACCTCCTCTGCCTCTCCCCAGCAACTCCTAGCAGTCTCCTTGTCCTGAAATTTGCATTTAATTCATTATATCCCTTCAGGCGTTCTCTGGGCCTGCCTCCGGCTTTTCAAACTTGAAAAACAACATTTTTTTAAAAATGCATAAATTGCTTTTTCTGTTACTACCACTGCAACTAAACATTTCTATCACTAGGCTTATAAAATGCTGTGCAAAACCTATAAAAAAAAGGAAAACATACAATTCAGCTGAGACCCTCAGATAACAGAAATGCAGTCATACCTTGGATAGCAAGTAACGTGGTTTGTGAGCGTTTCGCAAGATTGGCAAAACATTTTACGAAATTTTAAACACTAAATGAGGGTTGTTTTGCAGTACGAGCACGTATACGCACGTCACATCATCAGAACCCACGGTTCAAGCACGCACATCTCACGCTGAGCGAGGCTGAACATAATAGAAGCATTACGCCAATTTACCCATAGCTCAAGCGCTCACAACATACAGTATTTTGTATTAAAGTTTTTGGGGTTGTGGAACGAATTGTCTGAGTTTCCATTATTTCCCTTTGATATACGAGTGCTTTGGATTACAAGCATGTTTCCAGAACGAATTATGCTCGCAAACCAAGGTTTTCCTGTATATTTGTAGTAATCACTTCACTACTGCAGTAAAAAACTTTTAGGGCTAGGTTCTGTATACGGCACAAAAAAAATAGCTGTGCTAAGCACTATTCTATAAATGATGCTCTGAGTTGGGCACTGTTTATAAAATAACATTTGATGCAGGAATCTATGTCAAATTTTGGGTGTGAGAATTCACACCAACTTAACCTAAAGTATAATATGAATAAATATATGAATATTTTATATAGGTATGTACATTTTATAGAGGTATATAGATTGATTATAGGTGGAAACAAAAAAGAGGCTTGATTATGGTTTAAGAGGGCTGTACTGAGCACCAACTCAGAAACTGCTAACTCTGTGTTGTAACACCTTTAGAAAAGCACAAGTATTGATTGAGGTTTAATCACGTATTAATTATGGTTTAATAATATCTGTATTCAAACCATCCCAGGAAATGCAAACTCTGTATTGTAACACCATTACAGAAGCTCATGTATTGTAACACCATTACAAAGCTCATATAAACCACTCTGAATCGACTCCCCCAATCATTAGCAGCAGTATAGAAGCTTTCAATAAACAATAAATTGGGCGTGAATCTGACTTATTCTGTAACATAGGGATAGCAAACCATAAAGTAGATCAGATAAAATCTCCAAATGTCTCAGAAAATTATGCAAATGCCTTTCACAAAATTTATTTGTTACATAAAATAATAAATACATAAATAGTTAAAAGCCTGTCACAGCCGTGTTTCGCCAAGATTACAAGGGCTGCATCAGGGGCTCTAAAACCAGAAGGTGTAATTCAACAAATATCACTTAATGGCAAAGCCTTCTTTTCTCTCTATATTCACCTGCAGTTAAATACAGAGAGTAAAGAAGTCTTTTCTATTAGGCAATATATGTTGGATTACACTCTAGTTTTAGAGCCCCTGAAGCGGACTTTGCAAGGGCAAAACATGACCGCGTTGGTCTTTTATGTATTTGTTTTGTGTGGTGAATGAATTTTGTGAAAGACATGTGGACATCTTTTCTTATCCACACTCTTGTTTCTTATGCTGGACCTTGTGGATCGGTTGCCTGTTTGTTTCCTAGGACTTATTCTGTAACACTGCATGCAAATTCCAGGAGCTTATGCACCGTTTTTTGTTCGTTTTTGCAGCACTACGAATGGCGTGTTTGACTGCATAAGCGTGTATTACTCACAGCGTTGCTTCAGCTAAGTGTCCCCTGAAGAAGGCGTGTTTGTACGCTGAAACTGGGATCCCTGTTGGGACCACTGTTCCTAAGACAGCCTTCATTACTGGTTGGAAAGACTCCTCCCTTGCCTTTTTGCTTGACTGTTTACACTTTAAGGTGACGTGCTCTTCTGTTTGCCTGTATGCCTTTTTGAATCACTGGGTGTTTATTGTTGTATGCTTTGTTTAAATCCACAACCTCAGGGTGCTGAGGCCATAGCGCTAACCACTACATCATACTCTGTCCTCCACTAGATAACCTCCAATAACCCACAAAGACCCAAATATTCAGGACCAATAACTGGTTACTTACCCAAAGTCACAAGAAACATCTGCAGCATTTGAGCCCTGGCTTCCCTGCTTCTAAGCCTGGTATTCTAACCACTAGGGCTACATCTTGGCTTCTAGATAGCTACGCACTGACTGGTGAATAGTTCATTAGTAAGGTGAAGAAAAGATAAAGTATAAGGTCCTGTGACTACTCAGTCAAGGAGCACACAAGTCTCAAAAGTATGGCAAAGAAATCTATATTATTGGACTATCAATGACATTTTCTGGGGAGCTTGAAAGAAGGTACTGTACAATCATTACAGAGATTTCAGCTAATGCGAGGCAGAGAACATCAAAGATTTATGCGTTAAAATCTGATCCCCCTTTGAACTCAAAACAGGCAAAATTTATTGAAACCAGACCATAACAGGGACAAGCTGGAAGCAGCAAACAAGATCCAGAAACTACAGTGATGGTTTGATTCTAGTTTAGGGATCAGATTTATTAAGACAGAGCAAATCCCCTCTGTCAAGAGATTTGGCAAAATAAATGTCTCCTTTATTCTCTCTTACAGTCGCTGACAAGTTTTCTTTGGCATCTATTAGCTAGAGACATCTAACTAGAGAAGGGGGAGATACATTCAGAGGCTGACTGACCCCTGCTTGGTACTTTAAAAATTTGGAGCAAAAAAAAAATATATATATATATATTCCCCACAGGAGGAATAGCAAAGTGGTTAAAGCAGCACAGACAACTATGAAAATGAGGATTCAAATCTACTCCTTTTGACACTCATTTTCACCTTGGACAAACCACACAGACCACCTCAGGTGCAAAACAGACTATAAGCCCTCCGGTGCAGGGACTACTATATCTTTATACAACTTGCCTGAAGCTCAGATTTGAAAATGCACAATAAGCAAATCCAAATTAAAAAATCACATTACATTTGAGAACATTCTGGTGAAGTCCTCTTTAAACACACTAGAACTGCCCTCAGAATTCAGCTTTCTTGTACTATGCATGAGGATCGTTATTCCTTTCAGACATGTAAAGTCATGCTTCTCAAATCAGAAATACAGTACCTAGAATACACAAGTCATGCTTCTCAGATCAGAAATACCTAGAATACAGCAGAAGCCAAAAACTTTTTTCCCACATTTCAGACATCATCCCATCTCTGACAATTACATGGGATATTCAGTATAACCTCGTTATAATGGACTTCAAGGGACCTGGTAAAACAGTCTGCTATATCCAGAGTTGCATTTTTTAAAAACTTTATTTAGGTCATCTTGAAACAACATACAATCAATGAACAAGCATATCAGCAACATCAATAACAAAACTCAGCAAAACACTGGTATGGCATGAAATGATTGTAAAACCAGAACACTAAAAGATGTTCTAAAGCATTATGTCGTACTGTACTGGAAAGAAAAATACTCTTGTCATTTTCTTCTAGGCTACATTTTGAAACTATATCACTGGCACGCCATGCGTCTTGAAGGCGGAGCCTGCATGTCCGTTATAGCTGAATAAAACAACAGCTAAAAGCGACTCTAGGGACCAAATTGGTTGCCCATTATATCTGAAAGTCCGTTATATGCGAGTCCGCTATATGCAATGATTTTCTGTATGTTTATAAAGGCGCACGGCTGGGACCAACGGACCTCGTTCGCTATAGGCGAGATTCCGTTATAAGCGAGTCCGTTATAGCGAGATTATGCTGTACCGTATATACTCAAATATAAACCAAGGTAACCTTTTTCCCCAAAAAATGGAGGAAAAAAGGTTGACTTGAATATAAACCGATGGCTTATTCAAGTACCAGTACTGGGGCAGAAGTGACCCTTCCTTCCTTGGTATCCTGTCTGACAGCTCTGCAGTCAAACAGCCAGCCAGTCTGCCCCCTCCCCCTTAATGGACCCCCCTCCTTCACCCACTGCGGTCCTCCAGTACTGCCCTGGTGATCCACTGGTGCAGCCAGACAGACAGCTAGTCCACCCCCCTTCCTGGACCCTCCCCCTTCCTAGACCCACTGCGTGCCTCCAGTACTGCCCTGGTGGTCCAGTGGTTTGGGGCGCCAGAGCTGCCATCAATCCCTCCCTCCCTCCTGGTGACTTTTCTTGTGCAACTAGCTGACAAGCCCACCTCCTCTCCTTCCTTCCCCTCCTGGTCCCCCTGCAGACCTATCTTAGGTCTCTGGTGGTCCAGCAGTGAAGCGGGGCAGGAGCAATCTCTCTACGCTTCTGCTTGCCAGTCTTCCGGTAATTAAGGGATGTCTATATTCAGCATAGTTGACACAGGTAGGAGAGGTTCTTCCCTGCTTAAAATCATGCTTAGTGGGTTGGTTGCCCATATTTAATGGCATTAAACTGGGAAGTGCCAGTGAATATCAGCTCTAACTGTACAACATAAATTTGGGCAAAGGAGAGTTGGTCTGGGGATAGAGTTGGGGAGAAGTTGGCATTTTATATGGCATGGTCTACATTCAGTGCCAGAGAATGCCTAGCTAAGCACCAGACAAAGAGCTGCCCTATCTTTTGCCACTTAGTTATATAGTTGCTGGCATTTGATAATCGCCTGGTACCCACATAACTTCTGGATCACTAATCCAATTACCCCACCCCCAACTTACTGATCCCCCTCATTCCTCCACTCTGTTTCCTAAGTTCTCTGTTCCGATTGCTTCTCCCAGTTGTAATCTCTATGCTCCCCTGCTTCTGATCGCCTCTCATCCATCCCCCCACCCTGTCCCAGACTCCTTAGCACACTTGGGAGTTAGGTGAAGGTGATCCCTGGTGTCTGGTGGGACCGAACTGGAGATGTCCCCTTTCCGTTCGTGCTGTCGGCTCCAGGTTTCAAAAAGAAGGCTGCACTGGAAGCAAATACCAATAGTAGAAACTTTTTTCAAGTACGTAGTGGGTACGTATATTAAAAACAAGAAGCCAGGAAAAAAATCTGTTGGACTGTTAGACAACCGAGGAGTAAAAGAGGTGCTCAGAGAAAACAAAGCCATAGCAGAGAGATCAAATTAATTCTTTGCTTTGGTCTTCACCAAGGAAGATGTGTGTGTTGGGGGGGGGGGGGGTACTGTTGCCAGAAATGGTACTCAGTGCTGATGAGCCAGAGAAACTGAAACAAATCT
Organism: Geotrypetes seraphini; assembly: GCF_902459505.1. Classification (NCBI taxonomy): domain Eukaryota; kingdom Metazoa; phylum Chordata; class Amphibia; order Gymnophiona; family Dermophiidae; genus Geotrypetes; species Geotrypetes seraphini. Next base: position 63,194,116 of record NC_047092.1, read on the forward strand.
CCAACACTGGAAGATGTAATGGGGCAATTTGACAAATTGAACTGTAGCAAATCGCCTGGACCTGATAGTGTAAGTATATATCCCAGGTACTGAGAGAACCGAAAAATTAACTTGCAGAGCTATTGTTAGTGATTTGTATTTATCTTTAAAATTCAGCATAATATTAAAGACTGGAGGGTGGCTAACATAATACCGGTTTTTAAAAAGGTGATCCGGGAAATTCTAGACTGGTAAGTCTGATGTTGGTGCCCGGCAAAATGATAGAGTATTATAAAAAAAACAAAATGACAGAGCATATACATAAGCATGGATTAATGAAACAGAGCCAACAGGGATTTAGTCAAAGAAAAACTTGCCTTACCAATCTACAACATTTCTTTGAAAGGGTGAATGAACATGTGGATAAAGGTAAGCCGGTTGATATTGTGTATCTGGATTTTCAAAACGTATTTGACAAAATACCTCATGAAAAACTTCTGAGGAAATTGGAAAGTCATGGGATAGGAGGTAATATTCTATTATGGAATAAGAACTTGTTCAAAGATAGAAAATGGAGAGTATGGTTAAATAGTCAATATTCTCGACAGAGAAGGGTAAATAGTGGGGTTCACAGTCACACCAATAACCTCTCATAAATTATATTCAGTTATTGAAGAATCCTCAATCTTTAAAGTCCAAACCCTACTGGGAAAATTAATCAAAAAGGAGGAAAAAGCCTCAGATCCCCGTCTGCTGCCAGAACATATCTATCATGCAGACTTGAAAGAGAAACAACCTCATCGGCTGAAAAAAAAACTTCTTCCATCCAACAATTCATCAATTATTTAAACTCCATTCACATTAGCTTGTGTTCACAACGTATACTTAGCATCAAAACATTAAATTCTTGACTAGTTAAGTACTTATAATCTTTGTTACTTATCATGAAAAAGTTCTTCCATGCTGTCAGCTTCACTTTTGTATCCATTACGGTAATCGCCACTCAGTCCGTTATGCTTTACCTGGTCCACCATCCCTACCCATCCCAATGAAACCCAAATTCACCTGTACCCACTAAGATCCATTCCATCCTTGTCTGTACCCACAGAAGTGAAAACTATTATTTACTTGATTGTAGCCCTCAGTTTCTTCCAAATCCCAAAAGCTTCCTGTGCTTTTTTTTGTGTGTTAGTATTCATTATTCAACCAAAGAGAGTTCCAAGCCTCAATCTGGTGGTCCAAACACCTCTCTCAGTGCATTTCAAGCCTCATTTTGGAGTCAAAGTTTTTGATTACACTCCTATGGGAATCCCATGGCAACTTCTTCCATATCTGAGGAAATCGCACAATCCCCATTCCCATGCAGCTGTCCAGTTGGAGGTCCTTGCTGAATGATGATTGAGTTATGCTGAATCTAAATCACATTAAGGTTCTTCATACATACCCACAAAACAAACTGCAAAGGCAAGAATGTTAGGAATTATAAGGAAAGGATTGGGAAAAAAATGAGAATGCAATAATGCATTTGTATCATTCCATAGTGCAACCACACCTTCAAATACAGTCTGCAATTCTGGTCACTGCAACTCAAAAAGATAGAAGAATTAGAAAATGTATACAGAAGGGTGGCAAAAATGATAACGGGGATGGCACGATTTCCCTAGGATGAAAGGCTAAAGGGGTTAGGGCTCGTCAGTTTGGAAAAGAGATGGCTCAGGGGAGATATGATAGAGGATTATAAAATACTGAGTGAGTAGAATTGGTAGAAGGGAATCATTTGTTTATACTTTCCAAAAATACTAGGACTAGGGGTAAAGCCATGAATCTACTAAGGTGGTAAATAATTCCTAACATATAAAATAAAAAATACAATTATTAAACTCTGGCATTTGTTGCCAGAAACTTTGGTGAATGCAGTTAGCTTAGCAAGGTTTAAAAAAAAAAAAACCCAGGTTTAGATAATTTCCTAAAAGAAAAATAATCCATAAGACATTATTAAGATGACCTTAGGAAAATCCACTGCTTATTTCTAGGATAAGCAGCATAAAATCTGTTTTACTCTTTTGGGATCTTACCAGGTACTTGTGACCTGGCTTGGCCATTGTCAGAAATAGAGTACTGGACTTGACGGACCTTTAGTCTGACCCAGTATGGTAAGTCTTATGTTCTCAAGTCCTACAATGTCTTCTTCCTCTGTAGCTTCTTCATATATTTTATTGGTTTGTCTGACACTATTTCCTGTTAGTCCTATTACTAGGATTCAATTTGCCATTTCCAGGTTTATTAATTGATTGCATTTATGAGCTTATTTGGTCATTTTACTATTGTTATGCTGTTAACAAAGTTATAAATTTATTGCAATACACTACCTTGAGTGAATCTCTTCATAAAGGCAGTAAATACTGTAAATCCCAATAACTAACTACATACAAACGGAATGACTCCCCCCACCACACACAGATATTCTAATCAACATATGAGCAATCTTAGACATACAGATTTGAAGAGAAAGGTTAAAAATATTTTCAAAAGTACATAATCCTTTCTAGGGATGTACACATCTTTGGAAAAACTACATTAATTTATATACTACAGACACACACATGCATTATGCAGGCCCCCTCCCCCCCCCACACACTTTTAACTGAGACCATGCAAATGTCTGGAACAGTTTACTTTCTTAGACCACACTTTGATCCATTTCCTGAAAAAAATTCCAAGCAACAGAGTCAAAACATTTTTGAGGTAACCCCTTCCTGAACTTGTAGCACTAAAACGCAAAGGACGGCAAAGATCCTATCGGAGTCTGCATGGAGACTGTGTCCGACAGGAAGCATGCAAGCAGCACGTTCTCAGGGCTAGATAGAACACAGTAGTCATTCTTTTGAGAAAGCATGACCCCCCCCTTCCCAGTACATTCTTCCTCAGAAGAGCTATCCTGCTGCTGGGCAGGTGCAGGGTCTTAGTGGGCCAAGAATAAACTTGTTTCAACCCATAGCGTAAATCACTTTGTGAAGTGAAAGCCATATAGTTTTGTCCTCTCTTGGCATCTGTGCCGAGCATTCAGCATTATTATTCTCTTAAGTGATGACCACTGGGAAAGGAGGGGAAGCATTTTGTAAAGTGAACTTTCTGATTCTAGTTCTAGACCGAGTAATACCTGATTCTTTGTAGAATAATTAGTACTAACAAGATTGTAGTCAAGATTTTTCACACGGTTTTCATGTGGAATATAGGAAAGGATTATGTAAAAGAGACCAATGATTGTCTTATCTGTACAGCACAATAATATACTACAAAATGGATGGCTATTTACCGTATTTGTTGTGCATGTGTTCTTGGACAAGTTTGAAACATAGGAATATTAGTCGGCTTGGAAACTTAACCTTCAAAAAAATGCCGTCTCCTTAGATTGAATGCCCTCTGGATAAGGAAATATCCGCAGAATGTAACTTGACTACCAGTAAAAAGGCCTGAGCTAATTATGTTGATGAAGTCTCCTTACCAAAAGCAGAATGTTGACCAGTTTCCCATACCAAAAGCAGCCCCCACCCTTTCAGCACTTTAGGAAAAAAGGAATATAGACAGATGCAGAAAAGAGAAAAACAATTAAGTGAAGCAACTAGTAAAAGAGAACCCCAAAAAGCACTGTCAAACTATTTCCTCCCACTTCCAAAATCACATAAAATATACACATTCCTACATATAAACCTCACACACTCCTACATCCCAATATGCAAACCTGCTCCCAACCATATCCATATTACATCTCCCATACAAATATGGTACCAGACGTCCAGGAAAACCTTTGAGAGGACTGTCCGGGTGCCTGAAGGGATTTCCAAAACCCGTTAGTCTGGCCTAAGAAGTTGAATCAGAAAATTAAATGGTGCATGTTTTTGGTCTCAGCGGAAGTGACGTCATGTATAGCGGGGCTAAAATCTCAGGTGTCATTTTGGAGTCAAACACTGCATGGAGTTGGAGAGAGTGAGAGCTTTTTGGAAATTTTTCCTTGACGCACCCACTCGGCGAAACAAGAGCCTTGTTGGAAAGTAGAACTGCTTTTCTTCAGCACAACGCTGTGAATCTGATGAGGACGCTTTAGTAGAAAAATCTGTATGCTGGGTCAGAGCACAACGCTTTGGAGACTTACATCATGATGTGAAGATAAGTTCAACATTGTTTCTTGTTCTTTTTCCCTATTTTCCTGTGCACAGTAGTGCTGCCCGATTCAGAAAAAAATATTTCGATTCGATTCGATTCACCCCATTGAACATAGGGAAATGCAAGGTCATGCATGTAGGGAAAAAGAACCCGATGTTCGCTTACAAAATGGGGGGATCACCGCTAGGGGTGAGCAACCTTGAAAGAGACCTGGGAGTGATGGTAGACACAACCTTGAAGGTGTCGGCGCAGTGCGCCACAGCCTCAAGGAAAGCAAACAAAATGTTGGGTATCATTAAGAAGGGTATCACGCCCAGGATGAAGGAAGTCATCCTGCCACTGTATCGTGCAATGGTGCGCCCGCACCTGGAGTACTGTGTCCAGTACTGGTCGCCGTACCTTAAGAAGGACATGGCGGTACTTGAGAGAGTCCAGAGAAGAGCAACTAAGCTAATAAAGGGTATGGAGGACCTCTCATATACTGACAGACTGAAAAAGCTGGGACTTTTCTCCCTGGAAAAGCGGAGACTTAGAGGAGACATGATAGAAACCTTCAAGATCATGAAGGGTGTAGAAAAAGTAGACAGGGACAGATTTTTCAAATTATGGGGACCCACAAGTACAAGGAGGCACTCAGAGAAATTGAAAGGGGAAAGGTTTAGAACAAACGCCAGGAAGTTCTTTTTCACCCAGAGGGTGGTGGATACATGGAACGCGCTACCGGAAGATGTGATAAGCAGGAGCACGCTACAGGGCTTCAAAGAAGGTTTGGATAGGTACCTGGAGGACAAAGGGATTGAGGGGTACAGATAGGAGTGGAGGTAGGTTTAGGGTTAGGATTAGAGGTAAGTTAAAAAATTAGTCTGGGACCACTGTTCAGGCAATAGGCCTGATGGGCCGCCGTAGGAGTGGACCGCTGGGCAAGATGGACCTCTGGTCTGCCTCAGCGGAGGCAACTTCTTATGTTCTTATGAATCAATTTTTCGATTTGATTCGATTCACTGTTAATGACACAGCTTTTTAAGTTTAAACATTTTATTTAACCAAGGCAATATCATATCAAAAATTCCCAGCTTCCATCCCCAGCCCCCCTGCCAATTTCAGCTTCCATCCCCAGCCCCCCTGCCGATTCTCAGACCCCCCTGCTGATTCTTAGCTCCCTCTGCCGATTCTCAGCCAACCCTGCCGATTCTCAGCCCCCCTGCCAGTTCAGTTAACTGTAACTACTTACTCGACTGGATGTGGAATCGTGGGGAAGAGAGGAGAAATGCGGAGACAGACAGAGCCAAAAAAATACCCTTTGCTTCCGAGGTCCGCTGCACGAGGTCTGCTCGCTCCCCCCTCGATGCTCCCACATCCTTTGTTTCTTCTGATGTAACTTCTGGTTTTGCAAAACTGGAAGTTACATTAGATGGGAACGAGTCCGGTGGCCGGCGGTGAAAAAAGAATGAACTTTTTATCGGGGCTGAATCAGTGAGTCCGATTTTTTACAAAACCAAATCGATTCGAATCGATTCACCTGATTCAAATCGGTGAACCGATTCGAATCGTGAATCGGGCAGCACTAGTGCACAGTGCTGGGAGTATATCCCATTTTGAAAATTACATTTTGATAGTTGTGGAGTTTTTTGCCTATGATACCTATGTTGAACGGCTGGAAATCCAGTGGGTTGTTGTCTAAATATTAAATGATTGATGCTTTTTCTCCACTTTAAATAAATGTCTTTTCAGTGGATGTCACCACCACTTGGCTAATAACGCGTTTCGCCTGGGCTTTCCCAAAGAGCCCGTACTGCAGCGCTCAGGTGTGAAATCTGCCGCACTCAGCTACAACCATCTTCAAACATGTTAGAACCCAGAACATGTTTCTGAGCCCTACCCAGCTTTTTTCAGATAAGTTTTCACGTTTTGAGTTTACACATTGATTTCTTTGAATATGTCTCACGTGCAATGATTAGAGGTGATTACTTCAGACGCTCCATCATGCAGACTTGTTCCGCAATCTGACAACTAATTCTCTGAGCACTTAAAGAGTTGAGTTGCAGTTTTGAATCACCATTAAAACAAGTAGTGTCACTTCCATTTTTTGTTTTTTGGTATTCACTTTTTTTGGAAGTGGGTTGTTGTGAGTTTTGTTTCCCTGATTCCTTTGGGTTTCCTGCACTTACTATTGGCAACATTAATGTTACCATAGGGTTCACAAAATAGGATAAAACTACAACCAAACCAAACAACAAGATATTCTTGTCACAGGGATAGGGTTCTGCTGCCAGAACATATCTATCATGCAGACTTGAAAGAGAAAAAACCTCATCGGCTGAAAAAAAAAACTTCTTCCATCCAACAATTCATCAATTATTTAAACTCCACTCTGGATTTTCCCGGACATGTCCTCCTTTTGTCCGGGTTTTGAAAAGCTTCTGGCAATGAGCGACGTCGGGAAAGCATTCATGCATGACACATGCAAGTCATACGCAAGTCACACCAGCGTAATGCCGTCCGACGTCGCTCATACAGGTCAAAGGGGGCGGGGTGTGGGGCGGGCCTTTGGGTGGAATGGGGCATGGCTGGCCAGAACGGGGCAGGCCTGGGGGCGGAGCCATCTGGTAACCCTACATAGGGACCATCATGGCACTCACTAGGTCCCTTGATCCGCCAATGTTTGAATACTTCTTTTCAACATGCACAAAAAAATCAACTTATCTGAATTCTCTGAACTCACTATTGGCACCATTAGTGCTTGACCATTAATACAAAAAAAGGAAAATCAGCCATTTTACTGCTGCAGTAAAAAAAAAAGGCCTTAGCATGTAGGAAACACCCACGCAAGGGCATGCTAAGGCCAGTTTTTGTTTCAACTTAGTACAAAGACCTGCATGTGTCTGTGACCTCGACCTCTCCAAGACAGCAACATTTATAGGGAGTCGGCAGTGACACAGATTACTGACCAACAACCCCTTCCTGCCAAAATTCATAGCGCATAGTCCCTTTCCATTGCATTTCCACTTCAGCTTAACAACTACTTTCCAAATCACCTCACAAAAATGGAGCTCTGCAGGACATTGAAATGAAATCTCTTTGTGCAGACAGAATGAAAAACATTCCCTTTCCTTTAGAAAGAATCTTCCCTAGGTTAGGATGTGTGGTTTGGCATCTTAGTAAATGCATTCCCCCTCCCCCGTAGAAAGTGTTCAGATTTTTGTGTGGGATTTGTTATCTTATACATAGATGGATAGTAAAGAATGGAATATTTGTGTGGTCTTGGGGGATGGGATTCTGTGTTAAGTGTTTGCTGCTGATGTAATTATTGTGGTAACTGTTGTAGATTGCTCTGGGTCATTGGAAAAAGAGCGGTAGATAATAGCAAACTTTGCACTTTATATGTAACATGCTTAGAGGGTGCTCGTACTAGGAATGTGTTGCTGTTTGCAATACAATATCATTTCTTGATAGCAAAGAACACTCCTCTTAAAGGGTGTCAGGTCAAAAGTGCGCCGCGACAAAGGCGCGCCCAGACAATTGAGCACAGCGCGGAGGCGCACGCTGCTCTAAATTACTGTTTTTAGGGCTCCGACAGGGGGCATCCCCCCACTTTACTTAATAGACATCGCGCCGCGTTGTGGGGGGTGTGGGGGTTGTAACCCCCCATATTTTACTGAAAACTTAACTTTTTCCCTGTTTTTAGGGAAAAAGTTCAGTTTACAGTAAAATGTGGAGGGTTACAACCCCCCAAACCCCCCATAACGCCGGCGCGATGTCTATTAAGTAAACTGGGGGGGGTTCCCCAACAAAACCCCCCGTCGGAGCCCCTAAAAACTGTAATTTTGTGCGGCGCGCACCTCCGCGCTGCGCTCAATTGTCGGCGCGCGCTTTTGTCTTTCGCGCCGTTGTCTATGAACTCTCTTAAAGAGTGCACACTCATTCTTGGTAATGTGAGCATGCACACACATGTGAAGGTTGATGTATGCAGTGGCGTACCACTCCTGCCCCGCCACGCGCACGCCTTCACTTCTCCCCCACTGTACCTCTAGCTGTTTGCCAGCACTAGGAGCAGCTCCAACCTGCTGCTCACGCTAGCCTCTGACATCAGAGGGAGAGCCAACAAGTTGGAGACGCTGCTCATGCCGAGGAAGCTAAACAGGTATGAGGGGGGGAGGGCGGAGAAGATGGCAAGGGGGGGGGCACCACCTACCCTCACTATACCAGTGGATGTATGTATGCAGAATGCAGAATTGGAAAGCGAGGGTGCCCTCTTGACAACATTCATTCAAGAACCAAATATTGGCTGCCAATCCCTAATTAATACCAATATAGCTGGGCCACCTTCCAGAAAATATAAAGGGCAGTGGAAGAAGGCAAAGGGCATCTGGCAGCCATGCAGGTTGAAAGAAGGCCTCCGCTTCCATCCATCGAAGTAAAATGTATTTTAAAGCAATGAAAACAGACCATCTGAGAAAGGCACTGTTACCAGGCTGTCTGGGATGATGAGATGAGAGCACCCCAAACAGTACATGTGAGGATCGAATGTCATATGCCAGACATTGACAATAGAAGAAAAGAATTGGGCATGACCAACACATATGGCCCAGGGTAGCGTCCAGATGGCCATTTTTGTCACAAGTTGTATTCCAGTGGTCTCAAACTCGTGGCCCGGGGGCCACATGCGGCCTGCCACGTACTATTTTGAGGCCCTTGTTCATGTCTCTTTTGCTATAAATTACAATATTATTATCAAGACTTGGAAAGATTTATAAACTATAAAGAGTTTTACCTCATGCAAAATTGTCATTTCTTTAATAAGACATTAACTATTTTTTCTGAGGCCCTCCAAGTACCTTCAAATACAAAATGTGGCCCTGCAAAGGGTTTGAGTTTGAGACCACTGTTGTATTCGGTCTAAACTGAGCATGACAGGCCCGTCTAGATGATATGGAAAGATGAAACACCAACTAATAGTGCATTTCCCAGAAATACATACATTTCCTCAAGGAAGACAATTTAATAATAGCCTGCAATATAATGTCATCAGATAACGTTACATTAAGATCCTGGAACCAAGCGGCCCAAAGCTTTGCATGGTCAGGCAAGGGAGTCTCATCCTTCAAATACCGATGATGGAATTTGAGGAGTACTTTCATCTGGGAGACGAAGGTACCAAGGCACAGATTTTCTTTTCTTTAAAGGGACCACATAATGCGGTAGGAAGTCAACAAACACAGGAGTGAGATGGTATGGCCAGAAGACAGTAGCCCACATGGGACTGCAGATAGAAAAAACACCTGTAACAGTTCAGTCGGCTAATAAGAGCCAAAAGGGAGATACAGTTACTGCAATAGCACGAGGAAAACAAAGACAGTAGTGTCAGCTTGGATAAGGCGGGAAAGCGATGGAGGCAGCCTAGAGGGGGGTGAGAAAAAAGTTCCGGTGTCAGGCAGGGAAATAGGAAAGAATGCTTGGACTGAGCCGGCGGGGAGGTGGATAAGATTTTGGATTCAGGCTGGGAAGAGGGAGGAAGGAAGATGGGCGTTCAAATATCCTCTGCTAACTATTATAATTTTATGTAATATCATTCAGCCCCATTGTAGATTGGAAGTAGAAACTATACTTGAAATGCTCAGGTCAGGATGGGTACAATTCTGATAGTAGTTTACGACAGGATCTGCCAGCGTAGAGTCTATTCTTATACACACCTGCATGTAAGTGGAGGCAAGTGCGGCGAAAACATCTATTTTACAAATGTAAAACTTAGAAATAAAAAAAAATTCATGGAGGAAACATGGCCACTTATACACGTAAACTGAGAAAAATCACTGTACATGTGTTAAATGTCAGCATTTACACATGTATGTCAGTCATTTTGCAAACCAACATATGTACTACTGTATGTCATTAATAAGAAACAGAACAATATTCATTGAATTCTAAATTAGGAGGGAAAAATAAACCTCCCTTAATTCTTCTCTTAAAGGACAGGCCTAAATGTGCACTTTTGATATACTCGTGCAAGTGAAACAGCATGTGTAAATCCCAAAGTGCAAACTGTCTCATACAACCTATTTCACAAAGGGAATACGTGTGAAGATTTTAGTCTTCCCCAAGACCTACCTACATCAGGTCAAAACCCTGCCTCTAGCAAGCTACACTTAGGGCTAAAAATTGTATAAATAGTGCCCTAATTTGTGAGCCCCCAAAAAGAGCCTATAAACTACCCTCAAAGTTGGACACCATTTATAGAACATCATTTAACACTGGAATCTGCACCTATTGTTGGGCACAAGGATTTATACCAACTGAAACCAGGTATAAATCCTCAAACCTATACCCATTTATGTCCCTTACATGGCCACACACCCCTTTTCAAATCCGCACGTAAAAATTTACAGGCACTTCTTTATAGAACAGCTACAAAGACATGTGCATAGATACAAATGATTGCCAATTAATAACTGATTATTAGCACCCACAGCACTAATTGGCTCATTATTTATTTAAATTGCATGTGCAAATTGGGAGCATGCCCAAATATGTACACGCAATTTTGAATGCCATATATACATGTGCAAATTCCGGCTTTTTAAAATTCGATTTTACACGTGTATGCAATATACATATGTAAATGACAACATTCACATATGTAAATTGTGACTAGGTTTTTAAAAATAAAGGTCATTTTCAACGACACTCAACACAATACAGCCTCTAAAAGGCTTGCTTTAATCTTCGGTATGTACACTGAAGTAGATTTAGTTAACAAATATGAAGACTGTACCAAAAGAAAGTGGGCACAATTTTTCTATTAGCTGACATAGGTCATTCAAAATGCACGTGTTGGTGGAGTAACTCTTCTTCTATACAGCTTTACTGAGCATGAGTACTGTAGTTGGAACTGCAGTTTGCATTCATCAAATGTAATATCTGAAAATATGTCAACGCAAATAGAAACCTAACACCAGTTATTTAATAAAGGCAACCAGCCATATTGAAAAGACAAATAGAGCAAATTATTTAGAAGTATGTGTATACAGTAGACTCTCAGGTAACCGGCCCCCCTTGGGGATTGATAAATGCCAGATAAATGTAGTTTCTGGTTGACTGAGAGTTACTATTAAAAATAGGCCTAACTAACACGATGCCATACCATAAACTGTTCCAGACAAACTACCGGACATGTGGTAGGCAAAGCATGTGCGTACGCAGGTGTGGCGTGCCAAGTTTACACTTAAATTTCCGCCAGAAACTGATTTTATTTTCATTTTTATTTAAAGTATTACAGTATTCTTAGATTTTGTTCTGGTTGCTTGAGAGTTCAGGTTTATTGAGTTCCAGTTAATAGAGAGTCTACTGTATTTCTTTTCATTGACATATGTACAGAAAAAGGCAGACATTAAAACCAGCCCAAAGGATTTATAACACTTATTAAAGGTCTTGACTTCAATGCAGGACCAGACCTAAAAAAACCGGTGTTTATGTTGTAATACAAAGGGTAAGCTTGCCAAATGCCATTACTTGCCCTAATGAGTATAGCTCAGAAGCCAATTTGCATAACTGAGCGATCGTGATCCTGACCATCAATAGTCTTTTGGAGTGAACTTACATAAAATGTTGATCCATATAACCCAAAAAGATACAACTTAGGTTCTATTTGTGTACTGTTGCTTCCAATCTCCATAATTTTCTGCCTCAGTGAGTCTCTTTTAGCCTAGTGGTTCGTGCAGTGCCCGAGAACCTGAGGAACAGGGTTCGATTCCAACTGCAGCTTGTTGTGATTTTGGGCAAGTCACTTAACCCTCAAATGCCCCCCCCCCCAAGTACAAAATAGGAACCTATATATATGTAAACCACTTGGATTGTAACTACAGAGAAGTGGTACAGGCAGTTCCAGGGTTAAGAACGAGTTACTTTTTAAAGCCATTCTTAAGTCGGATTTGTATGGAACTCAGAATATTTAGATTTTAAGATTCTTGCTGCTTACCTCTGCTCCCAGCTGACAACAGGGCCAACTGTTCCCTCTAAAGTACAGCATGCACAACCACACACTATTCTTAATGTGGCCATGCATTATTCCTGAATCTGCTGCAGGAGAAGTGTAGGAGTCTATGCCACTGAAAATACTGCTCAGTGAAATTAAATGAAGCTGGGACTGCGTTCTTAAGTACGAGTCGTACTTAAGTCAGGCATCTGTAACTCATGGGACTATATATCAAGTCCCATTCCCTTTACCACATGGAAAAATGACCAAACCCACCATAAAATTTGCAACATAATTAGGAATTAGATCACACAAATAAAAAATCTATCATATTTGGTGTTATTAATTCTGTAGGTCGATGTGAGAGAACACCTATAATCCTGCAGATGAATTTTGGACTACAAGTCTTGATCATCAGGGACTTCCAACCACTTATTCCATATTGCAAATCTTATACATGAGAGATTATTTAAAACTTAGCACTCAACAAATATTGTCTATAATTAAGGAAGAAAGTAAGAAGTCTAAAGCTAATGTTGTTATCCATCTGGGAACAAATGACCTGGCCAACTACTCCACACTTGCAGCTCAGAAAGCCTTTCGGGAGCTTGGTGAGGGCTTGAAACCTTTTGTAAAAACTATAGCTTTTTCAGAAGTACTGCCTGCATATGGAAAGAGAGAGCAAAGAGTTAAAAACCTCTGACTCAATCGCAGCAAATTGATAAAGATCTGATTGTGAATACCCAAAAGTTTGAAAAGAAAGAGGAGGTGCTGCTGTTGGGTGATTTCAACCTGCCGGATGCGGAATGGAAAGTTCCGTCTGCGGAATCAGAAAGAAGTAGGGAGATTGTGGATGCCTTTCAAGAGACTCTGCTCAGACAAATGGTGATAGAACCCATGAGGAAAAAAGCGATATTGGATCTGGTCCTCACAAATGGGGAGAGTAAGCACAGTTACTTACCGTAACAGGTGTTATCCAGGGACAGCAGGCAGATATTCTTGACTGATGGGTGACGGCACCGACGGAGCCCCGGTACGGACAATTTTAGAGTGATTGCACTCTAAGAACTTTTTAGAAAGTTCTAGCTCGGCCGCACCGCGCACGCGCGAGTGCCTTCCCGCCCGACAGAGGCGCGCGGTCCCTCAGTTAGTATAAGCCAGCTAAGAAGCCAACCCGGGGAGGTGGGTGGGACGCAAGAATATCTGCCTGCTGTCCCTGGATAACACCTGTTACGGTAAGTAACTGTGCTTTATCCCAGGACAAGCAGGCAGCTATTCTTGACTGATGGGTGACCTCTAAGCTAACAAAAAGAGGGATGGAGGGAAGGTTGGCCATTAAGAAAACAAATTTTGTAATACAGATTGGCCGAAGTGACCATCCCTTCTGGAGAATGTATCCAGACAATAATGAGATGTAAAAGTGTGAACTGAGGACCAAGTAGCAGCTTTGCAGATTTCCTCAATAGGAGTGGAACGGAGGAAAGCTACAGATGCTGCCATTGCTCTGACTCGATGGGCCGTGACAGAACCTTCCAGTGTCAGTCCGGTCTGAGCATAACAGAAAGAAATGCACGCTGCTAGCCAATTAGACAACGTGCGTTTAGAAACAGGACGTCCCAATTTGTTCGGATCAAAGGACAGAAAAAGTTGGGGAACTGATCTGTGGGGTTTCGTACGCTCCAGATAGTAAGCAAGAGCCCTTTTACAATCCAAAGTATGCAGAGCTTGTTCCCCAGAATGGGAATGAGGTTTGGGAAAGAAAACCGGTAGAACAATGGATTGGTTGAGATGAAATTCCGAGACAACCTTGGGGAGAAACTTTGGATGTGTACGTAAAACCACCTTGTCATGATGAAAGACCGTAAAAGGTGGATCTGCAACCAGTGCATGAAGCTCACTGACTCTCCTGGCAGAGGTAAGAGCAATAAGGAAAAGTACCTTCCAAGTGAGAAATTTGAAAGGAGAAGTAGCTAAAGGTTCAAATGGAGGCTTCATTAAAGCTGAAAGAACCACATTGAGATCCCAGATAACCGGAGGGGCTTTAAGAGGTGGTTTCACATTGAAAAGCCCACGCATGAACCTGGATACCAGGGGATGAGCTGAAAGAAGTTTTCCATGGACTGGCTCATGAAAAGCTGCAATGGCACTGAGGTGGACCCTGATGGAAGAGGACTTCAGGCCAGAATCAGACAAAGAAAGAAGATAATCCAACAACGTCTCCACTGCTAGGGAAGTGGGATCAAGATGATGAAGAAGACACCAGGAAGAAAATCTTGTCCACTTTTGATGGTAACATTGTAGAGTGGCTGGTTTCCTGGAGGCATCCAGAATGGAACGAACGGGCTGAGACAAAAGAGTATCAGTCGAATTCAGCCCGAGAGATACCAAGCCATCAGGTGTAGAGACTGGAGGTTGGGATGCAGAAGGGTTCCCTGCTGTTGCGTAAGCAGAGAAGGAAACAGAGGAAGAAGAAAAGGTTCCCTGGAACTGAGTTGAAGTAGAAGGGAGAACCAATGTTGCCTGGGCCACCTCGGAGCAATCAGAATCATGGTGGCTCGTTCCCTCTTGAGCTTGAACAAGGTTCTCAACATGAGAGGCAGAGGAGGGAAGGCGTACAGGAACAGATTCGACCAGTCGAGGAGAAAAGCATCTGCTGTTAGACGGTGTGGAGAGTAAAGTCTGGAGCAGAATAGGGGCAGCTGATGATTGTGAGGAGCTGCAAAGAGGTCTATCTGAGGAGTGCCCCATTGATTGAAGATAGAGTGCAGAGTTACGGGATCGAGTGTCCACTCGTGAGGTTGGAGAATTCTGCTGAGTTTGTCCGCTAAGGAATTCTGTTTCCCTTGAATGTATATAGCTTTCAGGAAGAGATGATGATCTATGGCCCAAGTCCAGATCTTCTGGGCTTCCTGGCATAAAAGGCGAGAGCCTGTCCCACCCTGTTTGTTGATGTAGTACATCGCAACCTGATTGTCTGTGCACAACAGAAGGACCTGAGGAAAGAGAAGGTGTTGGAAGGCCTTGAGGGCGTAAAACATCGCTCTGAGTTCCAGGAAATTGATTTGATGTTTCCTCTCCTGGGCTGACCAAAGACCTTGAGTCTGGAACTCGTTCAAGTGAGCTCCCCATGCATACAGAGAGGCGTCGGTGGTGATGACTAGTTGATGAGGAGGCTGATGGAACAGAAGACCTCTGGATAGATTTGAGGATACCAACCACCATTGCAGAGACTGACGAAGAGATGATGTCACAGATATGTGTCGTGAGCAAGGGTCCGACGCTTGGGACCACTGGGTCGCAAGGGTCCATTGAGGAGTGCGCAGGTGAAGACGGGCATGAGGTGTGACATGAACTGTGGATGCCATGTGTCCCAAGAGCACCATCATTTGCCTTGCTGAGATGGACGGCAGAGGAAGTACCTGGTGACATAGAGACTGAAGGGTCTGAAGACGATTGGATGGCAGGAAAGCTCTCATGAGGAGTGTATCTAGGATCGCTCCAATGAATTGAAGTCTCTGAGTGGGAATGATATGGGATTTGGGTAGATTGATCTCGAATCCCAGAAGTTGTAGAAACTGGATGGTTTGGTTGGTGGCCAGAAGGACCGCTTGGGCAGAAGTGTCTTTGATCAACCAATCGTCCAGGTAAGGAAATACATGCAGGTGGTGAGAGCGTAGAAAAGCCGCCACCACAATGAGACATTTGGTGAATACCCTTGGAGATGAGGCAAGACCGAAGGGCAGCACCTTGTACTGGTAATGACAATGATTGATCATGAATCGGAGATATGGTCTTGAGGTTACATTGATCGGTATGTGAGTGTAAGCCTCTTTGAGATCGAGGGAGCATAGCCAGTCGTTTTGATTTAGAAGGGGATAAAGGATGGCTAAAGAAAGCATCTTGAATTTTTCTTTTACTAGATGAATGTTGAGATCGCGAAGATCCAGGATGGGTCTGAGATCTCCTGTCTTTTTGGGAACTAGAAAGTAACGGGAGTAGAATCCCTGCCCCTTTTGATCTAGAGGAACTTCCTCTATAGCGTTCAGAAGGAGGAGGGATTGGACCTCCTGAATAAGGAGGGCTGATTGAGGACTGTTCAAAGCAGACTCTTTTGGCAGGCTTTGAGGAGGGAGAGTCTGAAAGTTGAGAGAGTAGCCGTGGCGGATGATGTTGAGGACCCATTGGTCCGAAGTGATTACTTCCCACCGGCTGAGGAACAGAGAAAGTCGACCTCCTATTGGTTGAGGCAGGAGAGCAGGAATAGGGATACTGGCTATACTGCAGAGAATGAAGTCAAAAGGGCTGTGACTTTTGCTGAGGAGGTTGTTTTACAGCTTGTTGCTGTTGCTGTTGTCTGGGAGGCTGACGTTGCTGTTGCCTCTGACGCCTAGGTTGTTGAGCAGTGGTAGGCAATGGACGGGCTGTGAAACGGCGTTGATAGGCCGATTGCTGCCTGTATGGTCTTGGCGGAGGAGGCTTCTTTTTATTCTTGAGCAGGGTATCCCAGCGCGTCTCATGAGCAGAGAGCTTTTGTGTGGTTGAGTCCATGGAATCCCCAAAGAGCTCATCCCCTAGACATGGGGCATTGGCTAACCGATCTTGATGGTTAACATCAAGCTCGGATACCCGAAGCCAGGCCAAACGACGCATAGCTACTGACATTGCTGTCGCTCTGGATGTAAGTTCAAAAGTGTCATATATGGATCTCACCATAAACTTACGCAATTGGAGAAGAGACGACAAGCATGTGTGAAAAGCGGAATGCTTTCGTGAAGGAAGATATTTCTCGAAAGAAGCCATGGTGGTAAGGAGATGCTTTAAATAAAAAGAAAAATGAAAAGCATAATTACTAGCCCTATTAGCTAACATAGCATTTTGGTAGAGCCTCTTACCAAATTTATCCATGGCCCTTCCTTCTCTGCCAGGAGGGACAGATGCATATACACTGGCTCCTGAAGTCTTTTTAAGGGTGGATTCGACAAATAAGGATTCATGTGGTAGTTGAGGTTTGTCGAACCCAGGAATGGGAATTACCTTATATAGAGAATCCAGTTTACGTGGGGCCCCTGGGACAGTTAAAGGAGTCTCTAAATTCTTATAGAAAGTTTCCCTCAGGATGTCATGAAGGGGAAGTTTCAAAAATTCCTTTGGAGGCTGATCAAAATCAAGGGCATCCAAAAAAGCTTTAGACTTTTTGGATTCAGCCTCCAAAGGAATGGACAAGGACTCACACATCTCTTTCAAAAAACTAGAGAAAGAGGAAGTGGCCTGTTTGGAGGATGGGTCAGGGACAGCCGAATCCTCCTCCTCTGAGGAACATTCTCCTTCAGAAAGAAAGGGTTCCTCTGAGTCTCCCCACAGATCAGGGTCCCTTACATGGGAAGAATGGTCCCGAGACTCAGGTGTCGACGTTTGCATGTGTCGGGTTTTGCGCATCGACTTACCCGACCTCATCGATACCGTGTCCGGAGAAGTTATCGGACGCACCGGTGCCGAAGTCTGCACCGATTGATGGTGAGCTCTCGGCTCCGGTGCAAGGACTGGCATCGATACCGATGAGGTTAGGTGAAGCGGTACCGAAACAGTGGAAGCGGTTAATACGGGTTCCACAATCGGTACCGATACAGGTTGTTCAACAACCGGTACCGATGGCTCGGTGCGAACTGGCACCGGAAGGTTCGGTGTCATGATAGCAGGAAGGAGTCGTTCTAATTGCTCCTTAAGCTGCACCTGAAGGATGGCCGTAATGCGGTCATCGAGGGATGGCACCGGTACCGCTTTTTTCTTCTGCGGTACCTGCGGTGCCGCTCGACGCCCCGGAGATGAGGAGCCCGATGTCGAGGGACTCACCTCTATAGGGGCGGAGCGCTTCCGCTGGCGTCGAACCGGCGGCAGGATTGGGCTCACTGCACTCGAGGCCGGAAGACGTTCCAGCGGGGAAGGCTTCTTAGCCGGCTTACCTGACTGTTGGGATGCCGGTGTGGAATCACGCGGCGTCGAAGACGAGGGTGCCGACTGAATCGGTGCCGAAGCCGGAGTCGAAGGAACGGGGTCGGACATCTCGGCACCGAACAACAATCGCTGTTGAATTAAGCGATTTTTTAATGTTCGTTTTTTCAAAGTAGCACAGCGGGTGCAAGAAGAGGCCTGATGCTCAGGACCCAAACACTGTAAACACCAGTTGTGTGGGTCCGTGAGAGATATAGGCCTAGCACACCGCTGGCACTTTTTAAAACCCGGTTGAGGGGGCATGAAAGGAAAAACGGCTTCCGCCAAATCGAAGGCCGAGGCTTCGATGGTGGCAGAAGGCCCCGCCGGGGAAAACCGAAAATTGAAGAAAAAAATGAAAGATTTTTTTTTTTTTTTTTTTTAACAAAATAAAAGAAAGAAAAAAGGCAAATTAAGCCAAACGTTTACGCGAGCGGGAAGGCAAGTTAGGAAAAATTTCAACAGCCGTTGAAAACGCGTCTTCTTAGCTCCGCGGAAACTAAGAAACTGAGGGACCCGCGCGCCTCTGTCGGGCGGGAAGGCACTCGCGCGTGCGCGGTGCGGCCGAGCTAGAACTTTCTAAAAAGTTCTTAGAGTGCAATCACTCTAAAATTGTCCGTACCGGGGCTCCGTCGGTGCCGTCACCCATCAGTCAAGAATAGCTGCCTGCTTGTCCTGGGATAATCTCTAATATACAAATGAGTGCTCACCTGGGAAGTAGCGATCATCAAATGGTTTGGAACAGCTAAAGTGGAGGGCAGCCGCACAATACTAAAAGTCCTAGATTTCAAACGTACGGACTTTAATAAAATAGAAGAGTACCTGAAGAAACAGCTGCTAGGATGGGAGGATATAAGAGAAATTTAAAAACAGTGGTCTAAGCTGAAAGGAGCAATAAAAATGGCTGCGGAACTTTATCTGAAGAAAATAAGTGAAAACAAAAGCAAAAGGAAACCGACATGGTTCTCCAAACTAGTGGCAGAGAAAATAAAGGCGAAAGAGTTGGCGTTCATGAAATATAAAAAAAACCCAAGAAGAGGAGTGCAGAAAGGATTACCGGGTGAAACTAAAAGAAGCCAAGAGAGAGATACATCTGGCGAAAGCGCAGACGGAAGAGCAAATGGCTAAAAATGTAAAAAAGAGAGACAAAATATTTTTCAGATATATCAGTGAAAGAAGGAAGATGGAAAATGGAATTGCTAAACTAAAAGATGCTAGGAACGGATATGTGGAGAGTGATGAGGAAAAAGCAAATGTGCTAAATAAATACTTCTGCTCGAAGGACTGAGGTTGTATGGCAAAGTTGCACAGGAAAATTGAGTACATTCTGTGTCGTTCATGGAGGAAAGTGTTTCTGAACAACTTGAAAAACTGAAGATGGACAAAGCAATGGGACTGGAAGGGATCCATCAAAGGATACTGAGGGAGCTCAGAGAGGTTCTGGCGGGTCCTATTAAAGACTTGTTCAACAAATCTCTGGAGACGGGAGTGGTTCCTGGAGATTGGAAAAGAGCGGATGTAGTCCCTATTCATAAAAGTGGTCACAGAGATGAAGTGGGAAATTACAGGCCGGTAAGCCTCACTTTGGTTGCTGGAATAATAAGGGTTGCTGAAAGAAAGGATAGTGAACTTCCTAGAATCTAATGAGTTACAGGATCTGAGGCAACATGGCTTTACTAAAGGTAAATCGTGTCAATTAAACTTGATTGGATTTTTTGATTGGGTGACCAGAGAACTGGATCAAGGACATATACTAGATGTAATTTACTTAGATTTCCGCAAAACCTTTGACAAGGTTCCTTATAGGAGGCTCTTGAACAAACTTGAAGGGCTGAAGTTAGGACCCAAAGTGGTGAACTGGATTAGAAACTGGTTGACGGGCAGATGCCAGAGGGTGGTGGTTAATGGAAGTTGCTCAGAGGAAGGAAAGGTAAGTAGTGGAATCCCTCAGGGTTCAGTGCTGGGGTCAATCCTGTTCAATATGTTTGTGAGTGACATTGTTGAAGGGTTATAGGGGTGTCAAAGTCGGTCCTTGAAGGCCGCAATCCAGCTGGGTTTTCAGTATTTCCCCAATGAATATGCATGAGATCTATTTGCATGCACTGCTTTCATTGTATGCTAATAGATCTCATGCATATTCATTGGGGAAATCCTGAATACCCAGCTGGATTGCGGCCCTCGAGGAATAACTTTGACACCTGTGGGTTAGCAGGAAAGGTTTGCTTTTTTGCTGATGATACCAAGATTTGCAACAGAATAGAAACCGAGGAGGGAGTGGAAAACATGAAAAAGAATCTACAAAAGTTAGAGGAATGGTCTAATATCTGGCAACTAGAATTCAATGCAAAGAAATGCAGAGTAATGCATCTGGGGATTAATAATCAGAACAATCCATATATGCTGGGAGGTGAGAGGCTGATATGCACAGATGGGGAGAGGGACTTTGGTGTGATAGTGTCCGAAGATCTAAAGGTGAAAAAATAATGTGACAAGTCATTGGCTGCTGCCAGAAGGATGCTGGGCTGTATAAAGAGAGGCATAACCAGTAGAAGAATGAAGCTGTTGATACCCTTGTACAGGTCTTTGGTGAGGCCCCACTTGGAGTATTGTGTTCAGTTTTAGAGACCGTATCTGGTGAAGGACACAAAAAGACCTGAAGCGGTCCAGAGGAAAGCGAAGAAAATGAATGGAGGTTTGCACCAAAAGATGTATGAGGAGAGTCTGGAAGCCCTGAATATGTATACCTTAGAGCAGTGGTCTCAAACTCACGGCCCGGGATCCATCCACATGCCCGCCAGGTAGTATTTTGAGGCCCTAGGTATGTTTATCATAATCGCAAAAGTAAAATAAAACAGTTTCTTGATCATATGTCTCTTTAGCTATAAATTACAATATTATTATTAAGACTGAGCCAAAAGGAAAGATTTATAAACTATAAAGAGTTTTACCTAATGCAAAATTGTCATTTCTTTAATAAGAAAGACATTGACTATTTTTTCTGAGACCCTCCAAGTACCTACAAATCAAAAATGTGGCCCTGCAAAGGGTTTGAGTTTGAGACCTCTGATCTAGACAGTTCATACATGAAACTTCACTTAATATGTTCACAGAATGTTTTTAGTTCACTCCAAAACTTATATATTTTATAAGGGTCTTCTAAAAAAAAAAAAAAAAACAACCCCACAAACCTACTTATTGCAAACCTTTTTTTCTTTCTTCTTTTCTGGAATGAGGAAAGGACCTCAGTAGGCTACATCCAAGCTAACATTTTTCATTCAAAATAGGATTGTCGGTCTTAACTTCCACCCACCATCATTATGAAATAAATTTCTAAATTTTGGGGTTGTTGTTGTTTTTTTTTTTTTTTTTTAATAAATATTTTAAATCCACTTATCTTTACTTAAATAATAACTTAGGTGCGGGCATTTAGGTTTGGTTGCGCCTACAAGTTATTTGATGCACAGGCGCTACTCATGATTCCATAAGATGCATGAAACTTTTATAGAATCGCACTCAGCATTGCACTAGTTGGCGCAGATTTTTTTTTTTGGTGTAATATACAGAATCGAGCTCTAACTGGGTAACTATTTGGATGAAGTTAAGACCACACAAAGGTTGCCCTAACTCAGGGGTAGGCAATTCCGGTTCTTGAGAGCCAGAGCCAGAGCCAGGTCAGGTTTTCAGGATATCCACAATAAATATGCATGAGATAGATTTGCATCTCAAGGAGGCAGTGCATGCAAATCCATCTCATACATATTCATTGTGGATATCCTGAAAACCTGACCTGGCTCTGGCTCTCGAGGACCGTAATTGCCTATCCCTGCCCTAACTGTATCTGGGTACTGATCTGAATATTCAGATTAAGCACAGCTTCTCATCTTAAGTATTTAGCTTATTTGGATTTTGCTCACACCTTTTCAGTAGTTGCTCAAGGTAAGTTACCATACCATTCAGGTATTCTAGGTATTTTCCTGTTGCCGGAGAAATTACAATCTGAGTCTGTACTCAAGGCATTGGAGGGTTAAATAACTCACAGAAAGTGGCAGTGAGATTTGAACCAGGCTTCCCTGGTTATGAGTCCAGTGTTCTAACTACTAGGCTACTCCTCCACTCCTGCTTAAAGTCCTACAGGGTTACGGTCATATTAAATATTTCCAATGCTTTTTTTTTTTTTGAGTAATAATCAAGGTTACTGAATACCAGCTCCGTGGTCGCCAAGTACAACGGGTGCTGAAACATTCTGAGCCCAACCAAGAAGAGAATGATGTGGATATGGTTCAATCAATGTCAAAACATAGGGCTCCTTTTACGAAGCTGCGTTAACGGTTTAACGCGCGTAATAGCGCGAGCTAATTTGCCGGCCGCGCTAGCCGCTACCGCCTCCTCTTGAGCAGGGGGTTAGTGCATGCTAAAAATGTGCATGCGCTAAAAACCCTGGCGTGGCTTCGTAAAAGGAGCCCCTAGTAACATAGTAGATGACGGCAGATAAAGACCCGAATGGTCCATCCAGTCTGCCCAGCCTGATTCAATTTAAAATTTTTTAATTTTTTCTTCTTAGCTATTTCGGGGCAAGAATTCAAAGCTCTACCCGGTACTGTGCTTGGGTTCCTACTGCCGAAATCTCCGTTAAAACCTATTCCAGCCCATCTACACCCACCCAGCCATTGAAGCCCTCCCCAGCCCTTTGTTTCTGCAAATTGGCACTTAACAAAATAAGATAACACATGCTTTTCAGCTACAGTGGCAAAATAACGCTCATAATGTGGGAAGTTGGTTGAGAACTTTACGGCACCCCTTCATATTAGTAGAAGAGCTCAGATTTTCCACACTCAGTGCTGCCATTTCATGCATTGTGTGGTTGGTTGCCGGGGGCCTGGCTATAGAAGAATGGCCTGGTATTGGAGTGCTGGCACCTTTTTTAGCTAGAAAAAAAATGCACTAAACATTTCTCTATTCTTTCTTTAAGCAAATGATTTTGTGTGCTTCTTCAATTGCAGTATTTTCAGATACCTATTGCATATTCTTTGATAGCATGTGGTGTGTATGCAAAATGTTGATATGAAGTGCCCCAGGAAATCTAGCCAGTACACTGATTACTCAAATTGCGTCCCATATAAGAAAAGAAACAAAAAAAAAATTCAGAACACATACTTAAAATCTGGCACAATTTCTAGAAACCTAAATGTGACGGTCCACAAACCCCCACACCTGCTTTCCCAAAGTGGTCGGGTTACTGCAAAACAAAGCGTTTTGTAATTACTTACAAATCTACAGGACTTTTCACAATTTAAAAATTAGTCGATTCATGGACTACACCTGCCCAAATGTTGCCCTTAACCCTAAGGTCCTTAGTGCTTTCACAATTAATGATAGTGTTAAATTGCACCGAAATAATGTGAAAGCAATCTTAAAAAAGAACTGGTCTAAAAGGAAGATGGCCTTTGAAAGCCCTGAAAATATGCCAACTGGTTATGTACAAAAATGGACCAGATGTTTTCCTTCCCCCTTCTCTACTCAATGTGCAAATCAATTTTTTTTTTTACATTTCAGTGGGGAGTAGATGCTTCATTGAGCGCTAAGCCCTAGTGTCTGCTGAAGTTCCTCAATCTCCTTTGATACTAGATAACCCAGGTTATTTCTAGTCTGTTTAACAGTGCCATCTAGTGACAGTTTCTGTACAGCCCCAGTTACAAAGAAATCCTCTTGTGGCTCAGCCAACTTATCCCGCTTTTATCAAGCTGCGCTGCTGAGCCCCCTATAGGCTTAGAATGTGTGGCTCGGCATTTAGCTTGCACTGCTTGGTAGCACAGCTTGATAAAAGGTAGTTTGCAGCACATTTTCTTGAGTATTTTTGACTATGTTGTTGACATGTGACTTAGTAGCTCGGTGAAAGGTAAATTACTTTGTAGCCAATTTGAAACATATGTACTATTATCACAAAGACATTGAAAAATAGAGCAGTACATAAACTACTTTCAGAAATTTTTGCAAGACCTTCAGAAGTGCCCCTCATGAGCTCACAACTTTTGCTTCACAAGAAGCCGTGCACTCAAGTCGTCATCGGATCTGCTTTGCTGTTCATTTCAATTTCTTAATTATCAATACTTCTTAAATTTTCTAAATTCAACGGAACTATAAACTATAACAAACAATATATGTCACATATAATTCATAAGTGTTTTAAATATTTAAACTCAGCTTGCCGGTAATTCATTCTTTCAGCGTTGGGAGAGGAATTGTCATTCTGACATGTTTCACCCTATGACTTCTTCAAGGAAGTCCCCTCATTATCTTCACTCCGAATGATGGGGGGATGGGGAGGGGGGGAACGGGACTTCCTTGAAGAAGCCTTAGGACGAAACATGTCGGAATGACAAGTCCTCTTTTGACGCTGAAAGAATGAATGATACTAATGGCTTCTTTTACAAAGGTGCGCTAGTGGTTTTAGTGTGCGCTTAGCACGTGCTATAATGCCCCGCACGCTAGCCGCTACCGCCTCCTTTTAAGCAGGTGGTAATTTTTCAGCTAGCATGCACTAATCTTATGCGTACGCTAAAAACGCTAGCGCACCTTTGTAGAAGCAGCCCTAAGCTAAGTTTAAATATTTAAAACACTTATGAATTATATGTGACATATATCATTTACAGTTCAGTTGAATTTAGAACATTTAAGAAGTATTGATAATTAAGAAATTGAAATTAACAGAAAAGCAGATCCGATGATGACTTGAGTGCATGGCTTCTTGTGAAGCAAAAGTTGTGAGCTCATGAGGGGCATTTCTGAAGGTCTTGCAAAAATTTCTGAAAGTAGTTTTTGTACTGCTCTATTTTTCAATGTCAGTAACTCAGTGTTCATGTTCAAATGACCTATCACTACACATTCATCACTCTGGTTCTATTGGGTATGATAGTTAGGGGGAATTGATTGGAGTGTAAACCAGCCTTGAAGAAAAGCTGAACATGCTCAAAGCCATCAGGGCAGGATCAATTCGTCGAGGGCCCCTAGGCACACAAGTACACTGGGCCCCCCTGCCCCGCCCACCAAGCGCCCAGGTGGAAACAGGAAGCTGCGTCAGAGGGAAGCTTTGAGCAAGCAGCACCGCTTGCACAATTACAATTCTCGTTGCCTTTCTTACTTGTGTTGCTTGCTTGTCTTACTTTCCGTCGATGGGGGGGGGCCGCTTTGCCGATCATGGGGGGGGGGGGGGGAGGCGCGTTGCCGCATGATGCTGGAGGGGCCCATCGCTGTTTGGAAAAAACAATGCTGATACCCTCCTTCATTGGGCCCCCCTGACCATTTTGGGCCCTAGGCACGTGCCTACTTGGCCTATTGGTTAATCCTGCCCTGAAAGCCATTAAAGAGTCAGTTTCAGGTTTTTGTCTGCTTCCACAGGGATTAATGAAATATGGACCCATAGGCTACCTCAAACTGACTGCTTCACTGTGATTCTAGCAAGAGATGAAGAGGCTTCTTTTTTTAATTCCTTCTTCTTAAAAAGTTTCAACTTGAGGATAAATAGCCTCATATTGGAAATCAATAGTTTCCAAAAGGAATTTTAAAGTGTCATTCTCCAAGTCCTCTTTCAAGCCAAATAAAAGCTCAAGTGGTTTCTTCAGCCCTTAAAAATCCAACCCCTTTAATTGGAAGATGGTGAAATGGCTGCTTAACATGATGTTGAATGAGAGCAACAATGCCAAACAAAGGGCTACATACAATATTTCAGGGGACCTTTACTAACCATCAAAAACATGGAGGACAGTGGCGCGCCAACAATCCCGCGCTGACATTTGAGCACAGGACAAATGCACGCTGCCGCTTCCGCCACTTTTAAGGCCTTCCATTTTACGCTGTGAGAGGGATGTGGGGGGGGAACCCTCAATCACACTTAGAACTGCTTGCGCTGCTGTTGGGGGGGGGTTGGTAGGGGGAAGCCCCCAGTACAATGAAAACTCCCATTCTTTTCGGGAGTTTCCAGTGTAGTGGGGGCGGCGGGTTCCCCCCCCACACACCCCCCCAACGGAAGTGTGAGGACTTCTAAGTGTAGTCACACACACCCTTAGAGCGCAAAAGGGAAGGCATCAAAGTGGCGGCACACATTTGTCCTGCGTGCAAATGTCGGCGCCACTGTCCTCCGCAGTTTTGATTTGTTACCGTAAAATCTGGGCTTAGCGGGATCTAATGCAGGACTTTTCTATGTGTTAAGCCAGATTTAAATGCAACACTTTGTAGGGCATTTTAGAGGGTTGGGGTTTTTTTTTTTTTGGTGGTTTTTTTTTTTTTTTTTTGCAGGATGTGTGCTAATGTTCCCATTAGGAAGCAGCATCTACAAAAAAGTAATTCAGGAGCACTTACCAACTGGATTGGTGACGGGACAAAAGCGTGCGAGACAAAACGCGCACCGACATACGAGAGCGGACAATTGAGCACAAGACTTCAGCGCGTCACTCTAAAAGCTTATTTTAAAGGGCTCCGACAGGGGGTGTGGGGGGAACCCCCCACTTTACTTAATAGTGTTCGTGCTGCTGTGTTGGGGGGCGTGGGGGGTGTAACCCCCCACATTCAACAGAAAACAACTTTTTACCTATTTTTTCGGGGAAAAGTTGTTTTCTGTATAATGGGGGGAGAGGTTACAACCCCCCCAAAGCACCCCCAATGGCAGCGCCAACACTATTAAGTAAGGTGGGGGGTTCCTCCCACCCCCACCCCCATCAGAGCCCTTTAAAATAAGCTTTTAGAGCGGCATTCTGAAGTCTTGCGCTCAGTTGTCCGCTCTCAAGTGTCGGCGCGCGCTTATGACTGTGAACTGGTTTTCTCCTGCCCTTCCTCGCCTTGTGAGCCTGTGGTTTTAACCCTCGGGTTTAAAGTGGGTCAAAACCACGGGCTCACAGGGCTAAAAACTGATTTTAAAAAAGGTAAAAGTAAAGTTTCTTTCTTTCCCCTCTTTTCAACAGTTGCGCTTTCCCTTTGCCTCTTGTTAGGAGCTTTTCCGAAGAAATAGCTAAAGGAAAAACAAAAAAAAAAATCTTTGCCGGCCCGGAGGTCCAGCGCATGCGCAGACCGTCTACAGATGGTCTGCGCATGTGCTGGGATCGCTATAGAGCGATTCGGGCAGGCAGATGGGGGTGTTCCTCCGATCGCCCCATCTGCATATTAAGAGTTTGTAGAATTCGTCGGACCTGCCTGGATCAGGCCCTTAGACTTTTGTTTTTTTGCGTGACCACCAAGCGATTTTCACTTAATCAAAAATGCTTGAACTGTAAAACTACCATTATTTGGGAAAAAAAAGGAGGGGAAGGGGAGGTACCAGCTTACTGATAATGATGTCAAAGTGACATAAATTTTTGTCTGGGGAGCAATGTTGGAGGCCTATCACAAGCTCCACCCAAAGCCACAATCAATCACAGGACTTGAGGAAGTGCTGCAGCTGAGCTGGGACAGCCTGCCACAGGGACCAATTAACAAGGCTGTTAAGAATTTCCCAAAGATACTGAAGGTCTGTGTTAAAGTTGGGGGTGGACACTCTGCGCAACTCAAAGTGACTGTGAAATTCTGACACATTGTTAATTATATCGTTTGAATGATGTTATTTTACTGGGTTGTAGCTCTAATATTAACATGCAACAATTGCTAGGCAGTAGAACAAAAATGTCAGTAGCATCAACATAACTTAAGATAATTAAATGTTGCTCACTAGTAATATGTATAAGTATGATGACTAAATAAGTATGTAAAATTTCTTGTTGAAATTCAAAGTGGTTGCTGAGAAAATGGCAAAAAAATGTAAACTTTTTTTTTTTTTTGCCTCACCTTGTACGTCCTTTCAAGAACACTAAGGGCTAGATTCACTAAGCAAACCGATCGTGTACCGATCTGTTTGCGACCCGATTTTCCTCTGACCCGATCCGATTCCAATCCGTGCATGCAAATGAGGGGAAACGGCATGCAAAGTAGGAAGGGCCGTGACTCACTAACAAAAAGCAGGCACACCGACTGGGCTGGCCGATCCAAAAACAAGCGACTGCTGAGGTCCAGTCGCTTGTGCAAAAACCTGCTCTCAGCCCTGATTCTCCTGCCTTTTGCTGCCCCTATACTCTCCTGCTCTGCCTCCCTTCCCTGCAGCGCCAGCCTATGGTTTTAACCCGCTTTAAAACCACGGGCTCGTGAGTAAAATAATTAAAATCAAAAAGAAAGGACTGGAAACGCATGCGCAGGCCATCTACAGGCAAAGTAGAAGGTCTGCGCATGCGTTGGGAACGCTACCCAATGATCCGTGTCGTCGGATGGTGGCGTGCTTCCGATCACCCCCATTTGCATGAAGATGGTTGGCGAATCAAACTGATTTCAGAAAATTTCATAATACGGAATACTATTTAATAGGATTGACTTCTAACATACAATACTACTTAGATCACCATAGATCCGTTATTCTTTTCTCCCTCGACATTTCGGCTGCCTTTGACACCATAGACCACGACCTACTCCTATATAGACTTGAGGAAAAAGGAATAAATGAACGTGTATTACAATGGTTTAAATCTTACCTTACAAATAGAACTTCCTCAGTCAGATTTAATAATGAAAACTCTAATTCATTTACCACATCATTTGGTATTCCTCAGGGTTCCATCCTATCCCCTTTACTATTTAACATCTTTTTATCTCCGTTATTAGAAATCAGTCAGGCCTTAGGTTTTATACCATTTTCTTATGCGGATGATATACAACTTATACATCCTTTGGATCCCGAAAATCACTCAGAAATCTTAGCTATAAATCAAAAATTGGAACAAATTCAAAATTGGCTGGATATAAATAAACTGGCATTAAATATAAACAAAACTAAATCCGTTCTGTTTACTTGGAAGAAAGAGTTAACACTTATAAAACCTTTTCATCTTAATAACATTCAAATTAATTTGGTTCCCTCGGTTAAAATCCTTGGTATATAGATTGACGAGAAACTTTCATACCATGATCACATTTCCCTCCTAGTTAAAAACTGTTTTTATAAACTTCGTCAAATTAGGTCAATTTCCAAATTTCTTACCACATCATCATTGAAAATACTAATCCATTCTTTTATAATATCAAAAATCGATTATTGTAACGCCTTATTTCTAAATATTATTAATAAGGAAAAAAGGAGACTACAGATAATTCAGAATACAGCTGTAAAATTAATTTATAATGCCAAAAAGTTCGACCATGTTTCCCCTCTCTTAAAAGATGCGCATTGGTTACCTATTGGTCATAGGATCATGTTTAAAATATTGTTCCTTATTTTTAAGACATTAGCATCTAATGAACCACAGTTCATTTCCAAATTACTGATTCCCTATAAACCAAAACGCTCCCTGCGATCATCTGAACAAAATCTCCTCTCGGTACCGTCATTAAAGATTATTGGGACTAGAAGATCAGATATTTTTACAGTTATGGGCCCTCAATGGTGGAATACGCTGCCTCAGTATATTCGATCTGAACAAGATATTGGAAAATTTAAAACACTTCTAAAGACCTATTTATTTAAAGATGCCTATGATTTTTAAAATTAGTTTTTTCTTTTAAATAATTTAAAATTTACTTTACATGGTGCTTTGGTTTTATAATTCCCTCCCTTTTGTTTTTTCCTTTTTTAACCTAACCCAAATATTGTAACTTTTATCCCTACTCCTCAAATTCATGTATGTATTGTTTTAAATTTGAAATTTGTATTTGTTTTGTAAGTTTCTTCTATCTAAATTGTAATATGTACATCGCCTAGAATTTGTATTAGGCGATTCATCAAAAATTAAATAAACTTGAAACTTGAATTGGTCAGCCTGCCTCCAATCGCCCACGGATCATAGAAATATAGAAAAGTGACGGCAGAAAAGGGCCAAGGCCCATCAAGTCTGCCCACTCTACTGACCCACCCACCCTCATAGCTACCCTTTGAGAGATCGCACTCTGATGTCCCATTCCCACTTAGAGATCCGACATGAGCATCCCATCTGTTCTTAAAATCTGGCACGGGTCGGAAGGTTAGTGAATCTAGCCCTAAGATCTGTTACAATCTGTACAGAAATCTGACTACATTCTGTGGCTAGGATGGTTTGAATCTCTTTCACAGTGCAAATTGGGTTTTAAGGATCTGAGAGCAAGCACACTAAACATAGTACCAGTGGCGTAGCGAGGGTGAGAGGTACCCGGGGTGGCATTGCCCCCCCCATCGTCTCTCCCATTGATGTCATTTCTTATATGAGGCACCTGTAAGCGACGTCAATGGGAGAGACGATGCGGTCGCAAGGAGCATGTTAAAGTTGTTGCTCGTGGCGGTGAACAACTAGAGGCATGGGGGAAGGGAAGGAGAGCGCATGTGGCGAAGGGAGGAGTGGGAAGAGGCGGGGCGGAGAGGAGGCGGGATGCCGACACCCCCACCAACATGGCACCCGGGACAGACTGCCCCTCCCCCCTTATTACACCACTGGATACTACTGCACTAATCATTAGGCTACTCTTCCACTCCTACAGCTCCGATGCTCAGAACTCCTGCGCTGTTCTGTTTAGTGCAAGAGAATACCACCGGAGGAACAATTAGTGTTATGCCCCATGTTATGTGGGCATTTGCTCAGTTAATGGTTGTTTAAATGTGTACTAGTTATGGGTGCTCTGCTTCCAGTAGTCTGGGCTGCTTCCACAGAACATGGGCCCGCCTCCTTCGTCAGTCAGAGGAGAGCGGTGGCCATATTTGCTAAGCACATGCCAGAGTGAGAGCCTGAGAGTGGTGTTCTCCCATCAGGTTTTTCACCCCTTTAATTCTGACAATCAAATACAGCTTAGATTATTTCTAAGTCTGGAGAATGGTGTCGTCTCCACAGTGTGGACACTCCTAACATAGACGTGATTTGCTAGTGGAGTGAGAAGGCATTTACAGGCTTGAACTACACTGAACTATCATCTGACTGTAAATTGTTTGCTTCGTTATTAAAGAACTGTTCGATTGATTCAGAGTCTGACTGGTGACATCAAAGATTAAGGAATTAGGGGTTGGCTGAACAGGAAACTCTTACAGTGGCCAGTAACTTGGAGAAGTCCTTGCTTCAGTACAAAAACCTGAGGACTATGCAGAGAGCTGGATCTATATAGTAGAAGTTAAACAGCAACACTTAGGGTTACCAAATATCCAGATTTAGAGGACTGCCTGAGTGTCTGGAAGGGGTTTCAAAACCCAGCAATTTGTTTCGGGTTTTGAAAAGTGTTGAGCTTGGGGCTGTGTCTGGAGGGCCTCCGCACATGCGATGACATGACATCACATGCATGTGCACATGCATGCGATGATCATTGCGTCACATCTGCGCTTGCGCAGAGGCCCTCCAGACGTGGCCCTGGGGTAGCAGAACAGGGTGGAGGCCACATGTCCTCTTTTTTTTTTTTTTTTTTAATAAAAATCTGGTAACCCTAGCAACACTGTAAAATAACTTCCTAATGTTCAGCACTAATAACATGCAAATCATAATATGCACTGAAGAGGAGAGGAACCTTGGAGTAATAGTGTCCGAGGATTTGAAGGTGCAGAAACAGTGCAACATGGCAGCGACTAGAAGGATTCTAGGCTGTATAGAGGCATAACCAGCAGAAGGAATGAGATATTGATGCCCCTGTACAGGTCATTGGTGAGACCCCACTTGCAGCATGGTGTTCAATTTTGGAGACTGTATCTAATAGTTGCAGTAGGGCAGAGGTATTGTAAGGGCAACATTTCTGAACACTGGGAGGGAATGGCTAAGTAGGTCGTTTTTTGGTTGTTTTTTTAAATAATTTCTAGCGAGTGCAACACAGAGTGTACAGAAATCCAACAGTACAAGGACACAAGGCCCATAAGAGGTACAAAACTGAGTGTGAATTCAAACTGGCAGTATACAGAAAAGAAATAAAGGAACGGGATATCGCCACATACTCCAGTCACAATCTGCACATTTTATTCGTTTGAAGATCAAAAGCAAAACCTCCAGTCGCACTGCACATTCACATACTACAAACACACCATGCAAAACTCAACATACACTCCACAGACACACCACCACACACACTCAGGCACTCACCCTTCGTTATGGAACTACCCCTGAGGCCCCTGAAACGGGAAGAAAGAAGGAAAGGGAAACAAAAAATAGAAAAAGTTTAATGAAGAGGGATTGTCCAACTGTGCCAGCGGAGCCCCGGGACACAATAACAAAGCTGTTTTCCAAAGCCCCACATAGCAGTGATGGTCAATCCTCACCCCCCTTGGGAGTTCTGTGGATTTCAAAAGCAGGCTACCTGAGCAACCCAATGGAGCCAATGAGTAAAGGAGGCCACCTGGTCGGACACCCAATATTGCAATAGGATTTTTTTTCACTAAGAGAATGGCTAGGTAAAGAAATTTCTGCTGAGGGACCGAGAAGCCGGCATCCTCCAACACCCTCTGATCTCCCAATAAGAGCATGCCATAGTCACGGGGAATAGAACGGTGTAAGTAGGTCGTTTGACTGTGTTTACATGCAGTTTGCGTTGATCTTCAGTGCCCACGCTGTTCCCTGAGCTCATGTCCTTTGAACATATGCACGAGCTGCCTGTAGTGCTGACATTAGGTTCTTCTGAACATCGGCCTGCTTGTTAGGCATGGGGCAATATGTGCTAAGAATGAATTCTATATTGCAGGGAGGGGGGCCAACAGGGCTGCTGTCCTGGGCCCCACGGCTCCAAGGGGCCCTGTGGGCCAGAATGTCCTTTCCTTCTCCCCACCTCATTTCAAAGCCCTCCCCTGCCCTTTTAAAATGCAAAGGGGTCACCGGCAAGGCAGGGATTCGCTAGCACTGTTCACAGATTTCTCGTGTTGTGCCCTACCCCCCCCCCCCCCCCCCGATGCAACTTCCTGTTTCTACTTGGAGTGACCACGGCAGGGGAACAGCACTGAGGAATCTGTGCACCGGCAACCCTTTTGTATTTTAAAAGGTGAGGGGGGCTTCCTGCAGTGCACCAGGCATCCTGCACTAACTGCTAAATTAGAATGATAATCCAAACGCTATAAAACTTATATTTTGGGGGGGAAGGGGTGCGTCAGGGAGCAGAGTGCATTCCTACGATAAACAGCGCATCCATATTAATGTACACTAACTGGTTAGCGCATGATTACCGCACAAGCCTTTACTGCTTACAAAATGGGTGGCGGTAAGGGCTTACGTGGTAATTCTTGTTAACGGTTCTGCTCTATTGGCAGCATTAGCTAATGGTCATAAATACAAATAAATTAGAAAAATCGGCCAATTTTTTTATATCCTTTATAGAATTGACCCTGTGTACCCATATCAGGCTCGTGAGGGCCACGTCTGTGAGTTTTGGCAAAGGATGGTCATAGCTATGGTTGGGACGAATGAGAAAGGATTATGAAAAGGGAGGAAAAAATCTCTGGGTAATTGAGAACAAAGACGAATAAAGGTCAGCTTTACCATACCATACTGTTTCTTATACCCCCGCAATCATAGGCGTCGGAACGGGAGAGGACACAGGGGCCTTGGCCTCCCCAAAAATTGGCGGTCAGAAGAGTCAGTTACGGCTCTAGTCCCCCACCCACCTCCTCCCAGCCGCTGTAATTTTAAATCTTCGGGCAGCTGCCACACAGCAGCGTTGCTGCAGAATGAAGACTTCTGTGGCAGGCTTGCTCGTTGATGCTGCGTGGTGGCGGCTGCCTGATTTAAAATTGCAACGACCGGGGAAGGTAGGTGGGGGGAGTTGGAGAGAGAGGCTGTGCCACAGGATCCTGCTGGGGCTAGGGTGGAGCCTTTGGGCCCCCTCCAAACGAAAAAGCATTCCGCTGCCTATGCCCATAATTATCAGCAAGGAATTACTGCGGCTTACATAAGATTAATAAGGATTCATAACAGTAATTGACTGAACTGGATACCTCCAAGGAGGAGGAATGTACCAATGCCCCCCCCCCCCACAAAGATTATAAACAAATGCATTTCTTTGTAATATATTAGTAATCACTTGCCAAGAGGTTGCACTTTATCAGATTTTTCCAGGCTACTGCTGGGAAGTTACTTCAAGCAGAGGCGAACAAATATGCCCTAAACTTTTAACACGTTTGCTGTCGAGCAAACTTGGCAAGTGCGTACATTTTCGATTCGGCAAGCTTTTTCATTTTTAGACTTACAAGAATTGGGACACCTCACAACAGAGGGGATTTTCTCAACAAAATCAGAACTCCAAACACAGCACGCTCAGTGAAGGCTCAGCACCTCCTATGCTTCGAGAGCCCGTGGAAAGATATGTCTAGCACCTGCTTGCACTATGCCTTCAGTTACTCATATTCGATAGCTATACAAAGCAATTATGCAATAGGCGTTTCCCTAGCTAAATATAAGTAGTACGTGGCTCTAATGCTTCCTACCCATTATAAAGCTTCGTATACTTTATTATTAATTAAAGGTTTTGTTAGCATTCTATTGACTCCTCGGTGCAGTAAACACTGTTAATATTATGTTGATCCCTCTGGATAACATTGCCAAAGAATAAGGATGATGTCATTGTGTGGTATGTGCACTGCTTCTCTTTCTGGGTCAAAGAGTTCAGTATTGCAAATAAATACATACGGTTAATTAATTTTCTATTAGGAGAGAAAGCTGCTTGAAAAAGGGAACACTGAAGCTCTAAGCTTCTCAGATTTTCCGACATCAGTTATGGCAATATTGTCTTCAAGATTCTACTCAAGAACTAGGCTTTTTTTTAAAAATCACAGACAGATCCGTTTCATCCTTGTGCCTATAGAAGCGTTGCACCCGATTAAGAAAATTTGACATTGTTTTCATATAAGGGAATGAAACACCAAAGTCAACCTCATCAACTTGGAAATTCAGCTAATAAGATCCTCTCTAGTCATTTCTGTAATGGTGTTTGCACATTAGGCTAAGAAATTTCAGATCCTATAAAATGTTGCCGCTCATATGATTCTGGGTAGGCTTTAAAGAAAGAGACATCTCGGAGCTGAACAAATGTCACTGGCCACCCCACTATTACAACAACCAAGTTTAAAACAAAATGGCACCAAAAGAACATAAGAATTGACGCTGCTGGGTCAGACCAGTGGTCCATCGTGCCCAGCAGTCCGCTCACACGGCTGCCCTCTGGTCAAAGACCAGCGCTCTAACTGAGACTAGCCCTACCTGCGTACATTCTGGTTCAGCAGGAACTTGTCTAACTTTGTCTTGAATCCCTGGAGGGTGTTTTCCCCTATAACAGCCTCCGGAAGAGCGTTCCAGTTTTCTTCCACTCTCTGAGTGAAGAAGAACTTCCTTACGTTCGTACGGAATCTATCCCCTTTCAATTTTAAAGAGTGCCCTCTCGTTCTCCCTACCTTGGAGAGGGTGAACAACCTGTCCTTATCTACTAAGTCTATTCCCTTCAGTACCTTGAATGTTTCGATCATGTCCCCTCTCAATCTCCTCTGTTCAAGGGAGAAAAGGGGTTTGCCCCCAAGCCCCATTTAAAAGGCTAAGCTACCTTGATAAAAACTAGGACATAGGTCTAGCCAGCAAAAGTAAGATTATCTATACATGCCATCTCATAGCTTACTTAAACACTCCAGAACTGGGTTCAAATCTTTCTCAGCTGTAGTCTTTATTCTATGCAACCAACTCTCTAAGTTTTTGAGGTGAAGTCGTACTATCAACTTTCTGGAAATAGCTTGAAAACTTGGGGTTTGTTTTTTTTAAATTCTAGAAGAGTTTTACTTTGTGATTCCATGTTTCCCTCAAACTGTTTAGATGTTGTTTTATATTTAATGCTTTGCTTTTATGTTCTCATTATTTATCACCTTGTTGTGACTTCTGTTGGTGGATAATCTATTAAGTTATTAAATGAAATAGTTTACTTAATGCTCTTATCGTGTTCTGCTTTCAACTTAATAATCCTTTCTTGGCCCATGGTGCCTGAACTTGGTACTCTCAAAACAGTACAGGCAGTCCCCGGGTTAAGAACGAGTTACGTTTTTCAAGCTGTTCTTAAGTCGGATTTGTATGTAACTTGGAACTTGTAGATTTTAAGATTCTTGCTGCTTAACTCTGCTCCCAGCTGACAAAAGGGTCAACGGTCTCTTCCAGTGTTCCCTCTAAAGTACCAATAATCCAATCAAACAACCACTTTATAAGTTATCCCACATTATGGAGTCCAATTACTAAAACTATGCACTAACTTCCAGTAGAATGTGCTAAATGCTGTACATCCTATGTTACACCTATAGGCCACATGGCACTTGGATCCGGATTCTCTAAACAGCGCTGTTGTCGGCAGCCACCTTAAAAGTGGCTGCCGATCATGCGTCAATCACGTGATGGCACCATTTAGAGAATCACGCCTCTGGTAAAGGTAGGCACTGGAAATGTAGGCCAGGGTTTTCAAGGCCTACATTTCTAGCGCCTACCTTTGATGTGAATCGCGCCTCCATTATGCGCTTTACAGCGCCTAACACCACTTCCAGTGTTAGCCATGCCTAAAATAGCATGAGGACGCATACAGTGCCTCTGGAGGCACAATTTTGGCACAGTTTTTTTGGTAACGGGACAAAAGCGCGCCGGACAAATGGGCACCGACAAATTGGAGCGGACAATTGAGCGCAAGACATCAGCGTGCCGCACAAAAACCTTATTTTAAAGGGCTCTGACGGGGGTGTGTGGGGGGAAACCCCCCCCCCACACTTTACTGAATACTGTTCGCGCTGCCTTGTTGGGGGGGGTGTAACCTCCCACATTATACAGAAAACTTAACTTTTCCCCTAAAAAATAGGGAAAAAGTTAAGTTTCCTCTATAATGGGGGGTTACAAACCCCCAAAACCACTCCCAACGGTAGCGGGAACAGTATTTAGTAAACTGGGGGGGTTCCCCACACACACACCTGTCGGAGCCCTTAAAAATAAGGTTTTCGTGCGGCGCGCTGATGTCTTGCGTCAATTGTCCGCTCCAATTTGTCAGTGCCCGTTTGTTCGGCACGCTTATGACTGTGAACTGTTTTTTTAGGTGCCGGTAGGTGCCTTAAAAATCAGTTTCAAATGCCATTTAAATGGCATTTTTTTCACATAGCTTAAGGCCTTGATACCCTGTGCTTTAGTAAAAAGGCCCCTACATTTGGCATATAGGGTTTTGTTTCTTTAAATAATATTTTAATTTTGGTACAATATAGATTGCTGAAGCTACTAAGTAGTCAATTTAAAACAAACCAGAGAAAATATATCTTCATTCAACTTGTAATTAAATCTGGAATTTGTTGCCTGAAAATGTGGTAAAAACAGTTAGCTTAGTAGGGTTTAAAAAGATCTGGATAATTTCCTAAAAGAAAAGTCCATAAGCCATAAATTAAGATGGACTTGGCAAGATCTCAAAAGAGTACACCAGATTTTATGTTGCTTAACCTAGAAATAAACAGTGGATTTTCCCAGGTACTTATGACCTGGATTTGCCACTTTGGGAAACAGGATACTAAACTTGATGGACCTTCAGTCTATCCCAGTATGACACCTTTTATGTTATTATGAGAGGCACTACATATGTCCTCCATTGCGGTACTCTTACCCCATGTGGAAGAGATTAATGTACTACAGCAGCCTTTGAAGAAGAGCAGCAGGAAGTCAGAAGCTAGCCAGAATTTGTATCCACATATAAATCTACGATACCTGAAGGTCACCTGACGCCATGAGCGAGTGAGGACGTGTTTCTGCTCAGCTCCGGGACCCCGCTCCTCCCCTCGCACTTTTTGCCGGTTTTCAGCTCACACGCCGCCGCGGATCACTTTGTAGCGGACCCGGGATCTTATGGACAGGTATTTAACCCGGTCCCAGGAGGCGGCGCGCATGAAACCAGCGCGCAAAGATAAGGAGCGTGCGAGCCCGGGGGCGGGCAAGATGGCGGCCGCTTCCGGAACGGCGGTCACAGAGTTTTCGGCCGCGGCACTGCTAGAACTGAAAGCGGCGGTAGCACAGGTCCTGGGCCCACAGATGGATGCTTTGGCGACCCAGATGACCCGGTTGGAGCAGCTTATGTCCGACACAACGGCCCGAATCACCGAACTGGAGCAACGCGTTTCTGCAGCAGAGGACTCCCTAAATTCACATGAATTAGACCTCTCGGCCTTACAGGAATCGGTTCAACTCCAAGCTGCTAAACTGGATGATTTGGAGAACCGTTCTCGCCGAGGGAATCTTCGTTTTATGGGAGTGCCTGAAAATATACCGGATACTCACCTGATTGCTGAGATGGAGGGCTGGCTGGAGCTAGAATTTCCAGATACAGCGTCCTTGGGCCCGCTCTGCTTGGAACGAGTGCATCGTCTTGGGCCGCGCCCGGCCAGAGATTCCAGGCCCCGGGTGGTGATTGTAAAATTCCTCAACTATAGACACAAAATGGAGATCTTGCGGCAGTATCGTGCTAAACGCGATACCTTGAAGTTTCGGGGATCTGCTGTCCGGATAAGCCAGGACTATTCAGCAGCTCTCACAGAACGCAGGAAAGCCTTTTATCCATTGTGTTCTAAATTGGAGGAGAATAAACATCGTTTTCAATTCATTTACCCAGCGGTCTTGAAGATCCACCATGGGGGCTCCTGGCATGTGTTCACCGAGGCCTCTGCAGCTGCTGATTACATAAATAAAACTCTGCAACCATCATCAGATCCTCCATGAGAATAGTCAGAGGGGCAGCGCTGTTTCTACCTGTCGGTGGATCCTGCAACCATTTAGTTGGAAACCACAGAAGTGTTTTTATAGTTTTATGCGGGAGATGCACTGTTGATTTACTGTTTATAGTGGGAGGGGTGGGGTCCTGTGAGGCGCCATTTTTGGACCTCTTGCATATTCCTTCCGGGATATGATTTTTGGGTTTTCTTGGGGTGTGGGGGGGGGGGGGGGAGACGAGTAGGGAACAGCTTACTGACATGATATTTGGGATATTGTTTACTCATCTTTGCCTGTTTATTATTTGCTATAGGAGACAGTATAAAGGTGTTTGGTTTTCTACTGTTAACTCGGGTAGGGCTGGGCGCCCGGGTGTCAGTTACTTGCGGCATGATACTTCATGTTGTTGGTGTTTTGACCCTGGGTGATCACTCCCTCCGTATCCTGTCATGGAATGTGTCGGGGATCTCATCTCCAGTGAAACGCACTAAACTCTTGAGACAGATAAAACATCATAGGGCAGATTTGGCATGCCTACAGGAGACTAAATTGTCCCGGGAAGAACACCAAAAGTTGCAGAGGGGCTGGGTGGGCTCAGTTTATTCGGCTTCCTCCTCCGGGAAAAGAGCTGGGGTATGTATATTGATACGCAAAGGGCTACAATGTTCTGTAACGTTACTTTCTGAAGATCCTTTAGGCAGATATTTGCTCTTAAAAATTTCCTTGCAGGGCACAGACTTCCGGCTGCTGATTGTATATGGGCCGAACACCTATTCCCAGGATTTCTTTGATACTTTGGTGTCATTAGATCTTCGGGACACCTCACTGCCCTTGGTTATAGTGGGCGATCTTAACCAAGTGATGGACAATTCTCTAGATCGCTCTGGCTCTTCAGTATTGTCCATGCAAAATTCGAACAAAGGTATCCCCTTTCTCTGTCAATCGTTGGGATTGGTAGATCCATGGAGACTTCTCCACCCAATGGAACGAGACTATACACACCAATTGCGTGCCCACGGGTCCTTCTCCCGTTTAGATTATTTGCTGATTTCGGAATCTCTGTTTGTCTGAGTCTCTGAGGCTACCATCGGTCCCCTGGAGGTGTCGGATCACTGTCCTATTTGGGTGGACCTGGCCTGGGGGTTGCCTCCTCTGGGAGCTCGTCGGTGGAGATTTCCATCTTATCTTCACGAGGACCCTGGATTTGGGGATTACCTCCGGGCTTGTTGGGAGGATTTTCTGACGAATAATGCACAACACCGTAACGACCCGTGCTTGTTCTGGGAAACTGCTAAATCTGTCCTTAGGGGGACGATCATCGCCTTTATTGCGGCGCGGAATAAACGCATATCAGCGGGCATTGTTAGCTTGGAGAGAAAATGTTCTTCCTTGAAGGCGGACTATTTACGTACCCCTAATGCCGCATTGTGGGAAGAATTTCACTCAGCTCAGGTATCTCTTAATACATTAATACACGATCGTACCAAACGCTCTCTTATTTACCGTAAATACAAATTCCACCGGTACGGAAATAAACCGGGCCAGATGCTAGCTTCTTTAACCAAGAATTGGCATGACTCTAGATATATTTTGAAAATTAGGCATGGCCCCTCTACTTTTCATACCACACTGAAGGACATCGCGGACGCGTTCTACTGACATTTCTCTACCTTTTATTCGGATCCTGGACCATATTCTGGCCCGGACGTTTTAGATTATTTGGCAGACGCTGGCCTGCCTAGTTTCACTGAACAACAGCGGGAGACTTTGAACAGACCCCTACAGGGCTTAGAGATACAAAAAGCCATTAAGACTTTGCGTTCATGTACAGCCCCGGGCCTGGATGGGTTTTCGGCGGAATTCTATAAGATGATGTCGCCCCAGCTCTGTGAGTCCTTGATGTCCTACTATGAGGAGGTGATGGGGACTGGTGCTTTTCCAGATTATGCGAACTCTGCCACTATCACATTGCTTCCTAAACCGAACAAACCTAGGGAGGAGGTCGACTCCTATAGACCCATATCTTTGCTCAATGTAGATATAAAGATCCTATCTCGCTTGTTGGCCAATCGGTTGACACCTCTTTTACCGCACATTATTTCTCCAGCGCAGGTTGGCTTTGTTCAGGGCCGCCACTCTGTTCTTAACGTTCGTCGGGCACTTCTGGCTATGGCCAGAGCGCAAACATCTGACACTAAGGGCATATTGGTGAGCCTGGATGCGGCCAAGGCATTCGATCAGGTTCTCTGGCCCTATTTGTTCTCAGTTCTTGATTATGTGGGTATTGGAGGGCACTTTTTGGCCACATTGCGAGCATTATATTCTTCCCCTAAGGCATCAATCTTGGTAAATGGGATTTTTACATCGTCCTTTGAGGTTGGCAGGGGGACGCGCCAGGGTTGCCCGCTGTCACCTTTACTGTTCTTGGTATACTTGGAACCCCTCCTTCGAACATTTCAGAGGGATGACATCTTAGTTGGACTGTCGGAGGGCTCATCTCAACTACGGGTATTAGCTTTTGCTGATGACATTTTGTTGACTCTGGCTCATCCTCAGCAGTCCTTGGCTAGAGCCCTTGAGATACTGGACGAGTTCCATCTTTTCTCTGGTCTTATCTTAAACAAGCAGAAATCCTTAGTCCTACCCCTACAGGAGGAGATTCGGACCTCTTGGCAGGGTCCCTTCCCATTGGAATGGGCTTCTACGTCCTTACGTTATCTGGGGATTTGGATTCCGCAGGATTTAACTCAACTGTACACGATTAATGTTCTTCCCCTACTTCAGCAAACGGGACAGAGGCTTCGAGCTTGGCGCTCTTATCCTTTAACCCTCTTAGGCAGGATAGCCCTATACAACATGATGGTCATTCCCCAATGGTTATATCTATTGCAGACATTGCCCTTGTTGCTACAATATCATCATCTTTGTGTTCTTCATAAATCATTATCTAGGTATTTGTGGGGTGGTAAACGCTCTCGGATTCCCCTTCGTAAACTTTCCTTACCCGTGTCTCAGGGAGGCCTAGGACTGTTACATTTGGGGAGACTGAATATAGCATGCCAACTTAGACACATGAATGACTGGTTCTGTGGGACCTCCCATTTCTCGGCGGCCAGGGTCGAGTGCCTTGCATTTGCTCCCTTTCACTTTAGCTATTTGCTACACGTTTCGACATTGCCTTTGCGTACTCAACATTATGGGGATTTCTTACTAGTCCCTGTACGAAAAATTTGGAAAAGATTATGCAAGCAACTACATATTAGGTCGGATGTGACACCATGTTTGCCTATTCATGGTAATGTTGACTTTGCTCCCGGTTTTGACCTGGGGGCCCCTTCTCAGTGGGCTCAGGGGGGGTGTTTTACCTGTCTCAAGTACTTCAAACTGATGGCACACTCCAATCATTTCGGATGTTGTTAGATGCTCATATATTAACTGCTAATGATTGGTTGAGTTATGGTCAATTACTGCATTATGTTCAATCTCTCCCCCGACAGGCCTTATTAGAAACTGTACAAGAAACATTATCAGAAGCTTTCTGTTTAACAGCGCAAGTTCCCACACCGCTTCGTATTTACCATCGTTTTCTGCAAGAGTTGGCTGGGGAATTGGACTATACAACTTTGGCTGGTTCCTGGTCCTTGGATCTACAAATAACAGTATCAGAATCCATGTTAAAGCGGAGTTTTAAATTGGGATCGACTATCCCGGTGGCAGCGATTGAAAGGGAGCGATACTATAAATTCTTGGTTCGCGCTTATTTTGCACCTGCACGAGCCTATAAAGCCCATATTAGTCCTTCTGCAGGCTGCCCTAGATGCGCTGCTACCAGGGCAACCCTCGGACACATGTTTTGGTTATGTCCTGGTATTCAAGCCTACTGGCGGCGCATAGGACTTCTAATTCAGTCCCTGTGGAAATGCTCCTGGACACAGACATCGACTTTTCTCTTCACTTTGAAATTTTCACTGGACCCAGTTAAGCCAGGGATGAATGCTTTTGTTCAAAGGGCTATCTTGGTGGGTATAAAGACTATTTTACAATGTTGGTTGTCTCCGCAGACACCTACTGTCTCACACTGGCGGACTCAAATGATTTATTGGGCTGGTTATGAACGACAGGCTATTCTCGATTTGCATTCCAAAAAAGGTATTTTATTTCTCCGTTGTTGGAGACCTTTTTGTTCTACTCTGTCTCCTGTAGCGAAAGCTCGTTTGCTTGATTGATTATTTACTGGCATGTTTAACAGTGGCTGTTCCAGGGGGGGGGGGTTGGAAGGGGAGGGGGGCTTTCTTGTGTATTGTACATTGTTTGGTTGGTATTTTTGCATATTGCCATTTATTGACCTTTAATAAAAACAAATTTAAACATAAATCTACGACACCTATGCAAAAATTAGGTTTTTTTCCCCCAAGCAGAATCTCACTTGAGGTTGCAAAAGTGCAACATTTGAACACTACATACCTTTAGGCAGTACTTCAACTTTACTAATAGTCTGGCTATGGACAGGTTAGTGTCCAAATGCTCTCATCTGTTATTTGTAAATAATAATTACTGTAGTTTCTCTCAAGCTGGACTGAAAAAATCTTTGCTTATGCATATGTAATGTCTAGACCAGTGTGTCTCAAAATTTTTTTTAGCTCCAGCACACTAAGGGCTCCTTTTACAAAGCCACGCTAGGGCCTTAACACGTGGAATAGCGCACGCTAAACTGCCCCGTGTGCTAGCCGCTACCGCCTCCTTTTGAGCAGGCGGTAGATTTTCGGCTAGTACGTGCTAATCCGGTGCGTGCGTTAAAAACACTAGCGCACCTTTGTAAAAGGAGCCCTAAAATGGAGCAAATGTTTTTCACGGCACATGATAATTGAAATGATAAAATTGCAAAACCAACAAAAAATTAAATTTGAGAGTTATTTATTTAAAGTTCTTTAAGCTATGTATGGACAATTGTAACAACGGTAAAACTAAGTGTTCCTTTTACTAAGGTGCGCTAGCATTTTTAGCGCGCACTAACCATGCGCTTAATGAAAAATACTAACGCAAGCTCTATGGAAGCGTTAGCGTCTAGCGCGTGCGGTATTGTAGCGTGCGCTAAAACCGCTAGCTCACCTTAGTAAAAGAATCCCTAAGGAGTGCTTTTACTAAGGTGCGCTAACCGATTTAGCCTGCGCTAATGGATTAGTGTGCGCTAAATGCTAATATATCCGTAGACTATAACGGGCGCCTTAGCATTTAGTGCGCGCTAAATCAGTTAGCGCGCCTTAGTAAAAGGACCCCTAAAGTAGATAGAATAGAATTGCGACCGATGTGCTTGTTTTGAGTGCAAATTGACTCAAAACGTGGTTCGATAGTTGACAAGCAAACATGCATAATATCTTCCACCATCTGCAGTCATTCTCTTTTTTTTTTTCTCAATTTAATTTCTGTCAAAGCTGGAAATCCAAGTTCGCAACGATAAGAAGAACCAAGCGGTAACGAAGCCTGGATTGTTTTGTTGCTCAAGTTAGGATAACTACTGCATAACAATAAAACTAAACTTATTTGCCTTTCGTTTTCAAGGACCAATCATGTAAAAAAAAAAAAAAAATGATACCTATCTGGGCGATTGTATCCTTACGCATACAGACGCTCATAACATTGACAAACTCTTGCGTGCGCAACGTGCATGTCTTCTATTCTAGTGTATACTTATGAAGGGAATTTTTTAAAATAAAGTAAAATTCTGGAATCTCTTGTGGCACACCCAGAATCTCTTTGGGGCACACCACTGTGCTGGGGCACACAATTTGAGAGACACTAGTCTAGA
Source organism: Geotrypetes seraphini (assembly GCF_902459505.1). Lineage (NCBI taxonomy): Eukaryota > Metazoa > Chordata > Amphibia > Gymnophiona > Dermophiidae > Geotrypetes > Geotrypetes seraphini. Next base: position 63,238,706 of record NC_047092.1, read on the forward strand.
CATTGGGCTCCTTTTACTAAACCGTGTTAGGGCTTTAACACGCGGAATAGCGTGCGCTACATTGCCAAGCGTGCTAGATCTTAATGACAGCATTCAGCTGGCGTTAGTTCTAGAAACATAGCGTGCGGTAATTTCCTGCGTGTGCTAAAAACGCTAGCGCACCTCAGTAAAAGGAGCCCATTGTTTTCTTCTAGAGCTGGGCTGTTTAAAAATGGTGAACTTATCAGAACAAAAAAAAAAAGGGAATTGTGAAACATTCATTCTCATCATTTCATCAAGAAAAATATAGGCCAAAGCATCACAGAAAATACACATAATCGAGTACATCAAGTATGCCAAGAAAATATGGCAAACTACAGTCCATCTGAATTATTAAGATGGATCATTAGTCATTTCTAACATCAAAATCCAGCAAAGAATATTTCATGGAGATTCTCCATCACCATTTGCGTTGTCTAGTAACAAATCCACTGAGCATTTTTATTAACTCCATAGACCATGGATTTAGGCATACTTAAAGGTATTTTAGTATCTGTAGAATTAACAAAGAATCATTTGCAGTTTTAGACCTCCAGCGATTTATCACTCAACAGAATAACGCCAACTACTGAAAAGTTTCTCAGATGACATCAGGATGGCTTCCTTCAACAGTTTTTTTATTACATTGTTAACTGCTACTCCTTCAATGTTCTCAAAGAAAGTGAACATTAGAGCGCAAGGATTTTCATACTGGGGAAAAATGAAAGTCCAATATCCTGTTTTCAATAGTGGCCAACCCAGGTCATAGATACCTAGCAAGATCCAAAAAGTAAAACAGATTTTATGTTGCTTATCCTAGGAATATGCAGTGGATTTTCCCAAGTTCATCTCAATAGTGCTTATAGACTTTTCTTTTAGGAAATTATCCAAACCTTTTTTAAACCCTGCTACGCTAATTACTTTCACTACATTCTCTGACAACAACTTCCAGAGTTTAAATTACACATTGAGTGAGGAAATATTTCCTCTGATTTGTTTTAAATTTATTACTTAGTAGCTTTATTGTATGCCCCCTAGTCTTTTGACTAAGACACCTATGAACTTGATCAGAAGGGTGTATACAAATACCTAGGAGCAGCAGAAGATGCAACAAGACAGCACAAGCTACCAAGAGAAAAGATCAGTAAAGAATATTACATGAGAGATTAAAAATGATATTGAAAACTGCTTTAACAGCATGGAGTAAGATACAATCTATCAATGAGCTTGCAATTCCCCATACATCTTTGGAACTATAGATTGGCCCTATCATAATCTTAAAAAGCTGGATACAAAAACAGGCAACAGGTAACAAATGATAATCAGTGTATGCCACCAATATCATCCCAAGCACTGAAGAAGGAGTAGGGTTTATAGATACAGATTATGCATACAGAATCATAGGATTCCAGGCATACTTGAACAGATTCAAGTACAAAAATGTTTGGAGATTGGAGGTAATGATATTATAACTTGTGAAGCTTCTAGCTTCAGTATGATTGTGACAAGCTGCTGTGAGCAGAAATTATTGCCTCTTGTCTTTTTTGAACAGACTGGCTACCATCCTTTCATCTCTCCAGTATTTTTCCATCCCTACTCCTGATGAAGACTTCGAAACGGGACTCTGTCGAGTGGAGATAGAGCGGTGAAACAAACTTGATGGGACTCAGCTAAGTTAAAATTTCTTCACTGCTAGGGGTAAGTAACCTTGAAAGAGACCTGGGAGTGATGGTGGACACGTCTTTAAAGGCGTCGGCACAGTGCGCCACAGCCTCAAGAAAAGCAAACAAAATGTTGGGTATCATTAAGAAGGGTATCACGACCAGGACAAAGGAGGTCATCCTGCCACTGTATCGTGCAATGGTGCGACCGCATCTGGAGTACTGTGTCCAATATTGGTCGCCGTACCTCAAAAAGGACATGGTGGTACTTGAGGGAGTCCAGAGAAGAGCAACTAAACTGATAAGAGGTATGGAAAACCTCTCATATACTGACAGACTGAAAAAGCTGGGGCTGTTTTCCCTGGAAAAGCGGAGACTTAGAGGAGACATGATAGAAACCTTCAAGATCCTGAAGGGTATAGAAAAGGTAGACAGGGACAGATTTTTCAGATTACGGGGAACCACAAGTACAAGGGGGCACTCGGAAAAATTAAAAGGAGACAGGTTTAGAACAAATGCCAGAAAGTTCTTTTTCACCCAGAGGGTGGTGGACACATGGAACGCGCTTCCGGAGGCTGTGATAGGCCGGAGCACGTTACAAGGCTTCAAAGAAGGTTTGGATAGGTTCCTAGAGGATAAAGGAATTGAGGGGTACAGATAAGAGTAGCGGTAGGTTATAGGGATAGTCTGGGACCATTGCTCAGGCAATGGGCCTGATGGGCCACCGCGGGAGCGGAACGCTGGGCGAGATGGACCTCTGGTCTGCCTCAGCGGAGGCAACTTCTTATATTCTTATGTTCTTAATTTTTGTTTAAAGTTAAGTTTTGATATTTTTTTTTAATTCTTTATTAATTTTAAATCAAAAACAGTGTCATACAAATAAAAGAACAGTAGGTATTGCATACATTACACTAATATCTATATAACAATCGTTCAATAATTTCATTTTCTTGCATATATTAATAACATATTAACCAATATATAATATAAATGAAAAAAATCAAGTTAACTAAATATCACTATCAATATTTTCTCCCCTCCATCCAACCTCCCCCCCCCCGGGATGTTCAAAGATAGATAAACCAAAGAAAAAGTAAGATGAAAATACATTATTATATTTTTACGAATTTAGTCAATGAGTTCCAAATTTTATTGAATATCTCACTAAATCCCCTACACTCAGCATTAATTTGTTCTTATCTGTATATAGTGCACACATTCACCCACCAGAAAGTATAATTTATTCTATCATGGTTCTTCCAATTCCTTGTAATCAATTGAATGGCTATACCTGTTAGAATAAAAAATAAACGACTCTTATATTTATCTAGAGTGGGTTTTACATGTAAAATTGTTCCACAAATTATAGCCTCATATAAGTTTTGATTTTTTCAATTTTTGATTTTTTTGGAAATTTTGTTTTTCGGGGTGGGGGGGGGGGTTAAGCGCTTCTCAAGTCTTTTTTCTAGAGATAAATGCACATATATGGTAGGAAATGTAGAGTAATTCCTGTGATGTAATCTGATTTATTCTATGTTAATGATTATGTATTTTTTTTATTATTTTTATTGAAATTTTATCAGACAGAAAATACAATAAACAAAACAGATATGATAGATGCCAATGCATGACTACCTAACTGTGTAAAGAGAAATTGCAAACATCATCAGTTATAACAAGGCAATCATACAGGGCACTCCCGTAGAAGACACTAGGATAACCTGAAGAGGGAAAAGGGGAAAAAACATTGTGCCTTAAACGTAAGCACTGCATACCAGTAATAGGGTGTGCACTCCGAACATGGTATTATATTATTATTTATTGTTTATTTGTTTGTTTTTATTTTTATTAGATACTGAAATTAGGTTATCTGATGAGAGTAATAGTGGAAATGTTAACAATTATGGGGAGAAGTTCCTTATAGGAGCCCATATCTTGATGACTACTGATTGTCTATTGGAGAATTCCACTGCTTTGGATTCATATAAACCAGTGGTCTCAAACTTGCGGCCCGGGGACCACATGCGGCCCACCAGGTACTATTTTGAGGCCCTCGGTATGTTTATCATAATCACAAAAGTAAAATAAAACAGTTTCTTGATCATATGTCTCTTTAGCTATAAATGACAATATTATTATTAAGACTTAGCCAAAAGGAAAAATTTATAAACTATAAAGAGTTTTACCTCATGCAAAATTGTCATTTCTTTAATAAGACATTAACTATTTTTTCTGCGGCCCTCCAAGTACCTACAAATCCAAAATGTGGCCCTGCAAAGGGTTTGAGTTTGAGACCACTGATATAGATGTATCATGAGAACCGTGTGGCACAAAAAAAAAAGAATCCAACGAAATCTGCAGTAAACTAAGCAGCAAGCAGAAACCAGACAAAAACTGCAGACTATATATAGGATGCAGGCAATGTTTATTATACCATTAGTAAAATGCAGTAAATATACAACCTTATTACCAACCAAGGGACTCGACAAGGTCCGTGTTTCGGACAACACGCCTTCCTCAGGGGTCCATGGTGGATAAGGTATTAAGCAAAACCGCAGTAAAAGGTATCAAATAAGCGCCTGTATGAGTCTGATGCTAGAAAGTAAAAATGCGTCACAATAACATTGTAGCAAGTCCGCAGATTTCCAGTTATATAAAATCATTTGTATAGTTATTGCAAGCAAAATAGTAAATAGAGATTTCTCCCAATTAGTAAGAAGCTAACTAACATTAAGAACTGCTATACTGGGAAAGAACGAAGGTCCATCAAGCCCAGTATCCTGTTTCCAATAATGGCCAACCCAGATCCCAAGTATCTAGTTATATCCCAAGTAGTAAAACAGATTTTATGCTACTTATCCTAGAAATAAGCAGTGGATTTCCTCAAGTCATCTCAATAATGGCCTATGGATTTCTGATCATCTTTAACAGGAGGTTTTGAGCCAGTGAAGTGACCGCTCGAACACCGATATTCTACCATTGGAGGTGGGCAGGCCCCTGTCTGAGACTTTTTCCTCCGTCAAGACTGGTCTTTTGCTTGTGCTTTATTACCGTTATACCATCATCGTATTCCATCTTTATGAAAGTGTTTTGTTTATTACTGGTGTTTTTCACAATATCCGAGTATTTTTTGTACCAGAGCCAAGAAATGACATAAGTTTCTACTACTGCAGGAGCCCAGTGGAAGGAGGAATAAATACCTCCAGTTTAGCGCAGAGGGCAAGAGGCTGCTGATATCTAATCATACAACTAATAATGGCTCTCATTTGCAGCAATATCAATCATAGGGTGTTTAATCAGAGAAGCCTTCAGTATTCACCCTTGAGGGGATCTGGAAAGTAGTGTTGAATCTAGGATAATTTTTGTCACTGCAGCTGGCCCATAGTGAAGGGGGAAAAAAACCCCTGTGATTCTGGAATAGGACCTGGAACATCAGAAAAAAAAAACCCCTATGATAAATATTGATGGGATGGGTGAATAAACATACTGTTGCAGCCAAATTTTTGAGACCTGAAAATAATATTGTTTGGGATAACTTGAAACTACTTCTCTGATGGAGAAGTTAGAAAAGCACTGCAACCCATGCCTAACCAACTTTCCACTTATGCATGATATTGCAGCTGAAAAAACCCCTCCCCAATCCTAGGACCCAATTAAAACAAAATATATGCGCAGAAGCTCAAGGCCCCTCACCAGCCCAGCCCAGAGCATTGGCATTGGCTTTCTGAGCACCAGAGCTGTAAGTGCAATGTTGATCTGGGCAGGGGGAGTAGGTAGTGGAGAATAGCAGTGCCAGCCATTGGAGGATGGTGGTGGAAGAAAGCAGTGCCGGTCATTGGAAGGGGGTGGAGGATAGCAGTGCCAGTCACTGGAGGGGGGGAGGATAGTAGTGCCAGATATTTTGTGTGGGGGGTGTGGAAAATAGTACCATTGGTCATCAGGTGAGGAGGGGAGGAAAAAAGCACTGGAAGGAAGGAAAAAAGCACTGGAAGGAAGCTCAATTTCAAATTTATATTCAAATATATACGGTATTGGCTCTTTGAGACTCTGAGCTCGCATATACTCTTAATTGTCATTTGGCACCATTGCAAACCTTGGTGATCTGGAACATTTTGCTCAGATCATCCGGTACACAGAAGTTCCTTCCAACCACAGAACTTCCTTCCAACTAGACGTGATGCATGGACAAAGATTAATTTCCGTCCCCGCACCTTCATCCCAATCCCCTCATTTTTCATCTCTGTCCCCGTAGTCTTAATTCTCTTCCCTGCATCTCTCTGCTCAAAGCAGAAAGATCATTTTATACAATTTTATGAGCCTAAGACATTGCAATTAAAATTTTTAAGCCAGACCCTCACCAAATACAGAACAAGGGGGTCACAAATTGGAAACAAAAATAAGTATACAAAAATTTAACTGGGAACACCATAAAGTTAAACTCAGTATGTAATACTGGAGAAAACCAGAAATGCATTTCCTTTTCTGTTGAACCAATTCAAAGACATCTGCTATACACATTTCCCAAAGCTAACATACTGTATTTCAGTCAATAAATTCAAAATAAAATATTGTAAAAAATTTTTAAACCTTTGTTGTCTAGAGATTTATTTTCCGTCAGTTCAGTTTCTCTTTTTTCTGCTTTCCTCTCTTCTGCATTTCTTCCTCTCTTTCCTCCACCCCATGTGCAATATGTCTCTCTTTCTCTCTCATTCCCTCCACCACTATGCCCAACATTCCTCTCTCTTGTATCCCTTTCCATCTGTCCCACCCTTCCCTCTCCACAACATCCAATATTTCTCCTTTCCACCATTATCCTCTCTTCACTATTATCATGTCCAACAATTCTCCCTCTTTCTTCCTTTCCCCATGTGCACCCTCTTTCCCTTCCACTCCACAAACCTATGTCCAACCATTTTCCCTTTCTCTTCCCTCTCCTATCAGCATCAACTCTCTTTCCAACCCTTCCTAGGCCCCAGCCCATACAGCATGTGTCCTTCCATGCCTTCCTACCCCTAGTCCATCTATCCGTCCCTGCCTTCCTAACCCTTCAGCCCATGTAGCATCTGTCCTTCCCTGCCATGCTAATCCCCCAGCCTGTGAGCAACTGTCATTCCCTCCCTTCCCATCTCCACTCCCCAGCAGGATCTAGTAGTATGGCCTTTCTCTTCAGTTCCCAACTCCCCCATCTATCTCCTTCCTGGCCACAGCAATTTTGGAATCTTTAGGCAGCCGGCAACGAGGTGAGTTTGCTGCTGTTGGCCTGCCCCAAAAGCCTTCATTCTGCAGCATCCAGTTGCTGCAGAATGAAGGCTTCTGGGGCAGACTGACGGCAGCAGGCTCTCCTCATTGCCGCTATCAGCTGCCTAAAAATTCCAAAATTGCTCTGGAGAGGAAGGAAGTAGATGGGGGAGTCAAGAGAAGCATAACTGACTTTTCTGAAGGCAGTAGGAAGTTATATGTCATATAACTTCTGTGCCCTAACCAGATCTTGCCCTTACACAGGTTAAGCATCTAACATGGGCTGTTTTTAGCATGTAACAGATGTTACTGCAGTCCATACCAATGGTTACTGCCTGCTGCTATCTAAGCTAGCTGCTTAACATAGCTTAGTAAAACCTTCCCCTAAGTCTTCATTTGAACCTGTAAGGGAAAAAAGTATCATACTTTTATTTAGTCATTAATTAGGATTTATTAGCCACCTTTAGCAAAAGATTAACTGCCTTGCATCAATCACAACCCCTCCCCCCACCCTAGCCAATGCTATTTATTATTAATTATTTTATGCCAAGGTGCTGGTTTCAATAGTTGTTCTCCAATAACCAAATGCAAGCTACCTGATCTATAATATGAACCTCAGCTGTGCAACCGAAGTCTCTTTCACAATGCATATGGTGATAGTATGTTTTCCGTACCTCAATATGGCGGAATGTCTGCTCTGCTTTCCACACATTTGGCAGCATTTGAAGACATTTTGCTGGCGGTTAGCCTGTCAAGCTGTTTAAAGCTTATAGACAGTGCAGTAAGAAACATATATGATTATTTTAAAACAAACATCTAAGGGTGTTTTTTTTTTGCCTTCTCCCCTTCTCCTCCCTACAGAAGGATTGAATTCTCTAAATCCAGAGGTCAGGTGCATAGCGGTTCTGCTTGTTCCTTAAAACACGGCTTCATGAAGAAATTATCCATATTATCTTTAAAAGATGAAAAAAAGGTCTTGGAAATCAGTTAAATATGTCCAGGAACTAAATACATCCTCTTACATGAAACATCTGTGATTCACTAATAGGATCTGTGACTAACCCTTTCAAAGAAGCACCACAAAATCAATTCAAAGCTGAACAGATTTATTGCTTGGTATCATGAAAAATGGGCACATATTTTCTTCTTAGTTTTGGATGGAACCATAAGAGCCATGCGTCTTATGTTTGTGTCACCAGCTTACCTGCGGCTTCAGACATTGCTAAGCATTTATAGCTCACAGAAAGAAGATTGGATGGTTCTTTGCCTTGAAAAGAAACCCAAAAGCCAAACCTGAATGTAGGACCCATTGGCTTACTTAGAGGTGAGGGTGATGGTAAGGGCAGTGGTGGCGGCAGTGGGGAAGTGGAATTCTTATAACATTTGCAGCATTTGCATTGATAAGAGTATTATCTTAGAAGTGAGCCTCACTGAGAAGCACAAAATACCCAAATAAAAAAAACAAAAATACTTTTCTTATATAGTCTCCCTCCACCATCACCTCCCAATATGCAGTCCACAACAGTCAGCATTTTTTTAATGTCAGCTGCTACAGGCATTTTTTCTCAGATACTCAGGGCAAGTATATAAGAACATAAGAACTGCCTTATTGGGAAAGACAGAAGATCCATCAAGCCCAGTATCCTGTTTCCAACAATGGCCAGCACAGGTCACAAGTACCTGGCAAAATCCAAAGCAGTAAAACAGATTTTATGCTACTTATCCTAGGAATCAACAGTGGATTTCCCCAAGGCCACTTTAATAATGGCTTATGGACTTTTGTTTTAGGAAACTAGCCAAACCTTTTTTTAAACCCTGCTAAGCTAACTGCTTTCACCATACTCTCCAGCAATGAATTTCAGATAGCAGATGTTCAGTATATGTTGCAAACAAACAAACAAAAAAAATCATTGCTGAATGGTATTCTATAAAGCAATGTATCGCAAACTGTGTGCCTAAGCAGATTCCGGGTGTGCTGCAAGGCGCCGGTGCTGGCTGACTGCTTACAGGGCATGCCATTCGCAGCGAGAGGCACGTCCTGTAGGCAGTCAGCCGGCGCCTCACCTCCTCTCCTCATCTCCTTCTCCAGAACCCCCCACCCCCACCAGCGATAATAGGAGGCTCAGGGCCATGGCTGGAGGGCATCCGCACATGCGCAGACCTTGATGGGATGACATCACGCATGCATGTGATGTCATCGTGTCAATGTCCGCACATGTCCTCCTGCCGCGGCCCCGAGCTTAGTGTGCTGTGGCTTCAAAAGGTTTGCGGCACACTGCTATAAACGGCACTCTGGATTAAGCACCCTTTACAGAATAGCACGTAGTACTAGAATCGCGCCCAACTCCGGATGCAAGCCCTTCCACCAGCTGAAACCAGGAGTAAATTCTGCTGTGCAAGTGGGGCACGGCTCCCCTGAATTCCATAACACCGTGCGCATTTTAAAGGAACGCTGCTGACCTGCCCGCATCCCTTCCATCACTGCACCCTCTTTTCAGATCTGTGCAGAAACACTTAGGGCTCCTTTTACTAAGCTGCGATAGCGTTTTTAAGCGCGCGCAGAATTGCCAGCTCAATGGTGGTGTTAGCGTCTATCGAGTGCGGCAATTCTGCGCGCGCTTAGCGCGCACTTAAAACGCTATCGCAGCCTAGTAAAAGGAGCCCCTAGGCGCTAATCTATAACAGGGCACGGAAAGGATAGTTCTGCATGGAGCTGACATTTTGGGGCTGTTTTGGCACCTTGCTTCTATTATAATGCTTTTCCATGCCAAAAACTCAGCAAGGAAATAGCACATAACGCCAGATGCCAAATATAGATTTTCCTGGTCAATATGCGCCTGCTGGTTTTTAATCTGGGTATTGGTGATATTCAGACAAATCTTTTTTGCTGTCCTAACTTCATCTGGGAAGTTACCCAGTTAGTGGACTGAATATCGCCATTAGCTACGCAAGAGGGAAAGTTTGCCCGGCCTCTGCCTCAGCGTCACCTGGACAGTGCCAATCAATCTACTGTTATCTCATTAGCATTAGCCACTTGATCAACAGGAATTATCCAGGTAAGAGACTCCTTCCCAGATAAGTCTTGTTGCATATCAGCCCCTTTAGCTTTTTCGTTTGAGCTGCCTGTCCCCACAAGCCAACAAAAAAATGGTAGGAATTCAACCAGGGCTAAAGCTCAGCAGCTGAAAATGTTTTCCAAATGGACTGCGAGAGACAACACGAGTCGGGAAGGAGCAGGTGTCCCAACTAACCAGGGTGTTCTGCTCGCGAAGCAGAAGTGCTGGAAGGGCAGAACTTAATCTCTAGCTAGTCAGTTCTTTCACGAAAACACCTTGTCATCACTCTAGAGAAGCAATAGAGTCGAAGTGAACACCTAAGACAGTGTCTAGACATGTGCTATAAGGATATTCAACAATCGAGACAAGTCTGTATCAAAACCATTCATAAAGATATTATCACGGGGAATGAGCCTCAAACACACAAACACCCAGAATAACCTAGCGTTTTTACTGGGGTAATGAACATCATCACAGGTTCAAAGTCTCCCACTGGGACTGTGTGGTTATATTTAAACAATCAATTATGTTCAAATTCTGCTAATACAGTGGAACCTTGGTTTATGAGCATAATTTGTTCCAGAAGCATGCTCGTAAACCAAATTGCTTGTATATCAAAGCGAGTTTCCCCATAGGAATAAATGGAAACTCGCTTGATTCGTTCCCCCCCCCCAAGGCCACCGGTGCTGCTTCACCCCCCCAAAAAAAACCAGCATTGCTCCTCCCGCCAGCAAACGACCCCCCCCCGAGAACCAGTATCGCCCCCCCAAACTGGCATTTCCCCCCCCCACTCGTTTTGCGCGTCCTCCCCAATGATCCAGCATCCCACACCCTCCAAAACACCATCCCTTACCCCGATTTGGCACCGGCAACAACACTAACACACAGGACATGCCAGTGCCAGTGCCCGAAGATCCTCCCTCTTGGCTGGGCTGGGCCCTGATCATCTGTGCATGCTCAGGGCCTTCTGGTTCTCGCTCTCTCCGAGAGGTGCCAAATCTGGGTAAGGGATGGTGTTTGGGCGCTTGGCGGGGGATGCCGGATCACAGGGGGTGGTGCTGGATCACTGTGGCGGGGGGGGGGGGGGACTCGCAAATCGAGTCAACACTCATCTTGCTAAACACTCGCAAACTGAGGTTTGACTGTACTTAGCTTTCACCCGACGGGAGCTCTAGTCATTTCACCTCTCAAAGCTTCGTCTGGGGTTTAAGTTTTTTTTAGCCTTCACATTGTTATGCACAACTCACAGCCCAATTGCATATACATCACCGCACATACAGTCTTAGCCCATTGGCAGTAGATCAGGAATGCTGACATCAGTTCAAATTTTCCAGTGAGCTAAGACTGTATGTGCGGTGATGTTTATGCAATTGGGCTGTGAGTTGTGCATAACAATGTGAAGGCTAAAAAAAACTTAAACCCCAGACGAAGCTTTGAGAGGTGAAATGACTAGAGCTCCCGTCGGGTGAAAGCTAAGTACAGTACTCCCCGATATTTGCGGGGGTTCCGTTCCAGGAAACCCCACGAATCTCAAACAACCACGAATACGGATTTTCATGGGGGAGCCTGAAGAGGGCAGTAGGAGCACCGCGGTATGCTCCGACCGCCTCTTCCTGCACTAAGTCGGGCCTTATCCAATCAGGAGCTGCTTTGACACGCGAACACCAGTTTATTCTGGGTGTTTGAGGTTCATTCCCCGTGATAATATCTGTATGATTGGTTTTGATATAGAGACTTGTCTCGGTTGTTGAATGTTCACTGTTTGAAGTTGAGCAAATTGTTTTCCGCTAATTTTTTACACACTCTACGGGCTCCTTTTACTAAAATGCGTTAGGGCTTTAACGCGCGGAATAGTGCTGCTACAATGCCGTGTGCACTAGACGCCTACGCCAGCATTAAGCTGATGTTAGTTCTAGCCATATAGTGCGGGATTAGCGCGCACTAATCTGCTATGTGCGCTATAAACGCTAGCGCACCTTAGTAAAAAGAGCCCTATATGGATGCTCTACAAATATGACTAGTGTGCAATTTTCTGATTTACTAATGTTACTTGAAAAGTAAGGTTTAAAAAAAAGGCATATTTTTTACCTTTATTTCAAAAGACTCTTTTACATTGGATTACTGTTCGTGAAGGCCGCAGAACGCACAGTAACGCCACCATAAAGCTCTAGACCTGGTTAGGTACAGACATTCTAGGGCAGTTTTGCAGGAAAGTGATCATGGGGCTTTCGCTACTTAATTCCTCCATTCACATTTTTTCTTAAGTTTCAAGTTTATTAAAATACTAGTCTTTAAGCCAGTTACGTTAACGGGTGCTAGAATAAATATGTGTGTGTGTCTTTCTTTTTCTCTCTCTTTCCTTGGCCGCTGTCTGTCTTTTTTTATTTGTCTCTCTCTCCTTGGATGCTGGCTGTCTTTTGTTATTTGTCTTTCTCTCCTTGGATGCTGGCTGTCTGCCTTCCTTTCTGTTTGTCTCTCTGGCCCCCTGTCTGTCTGTCATTATTTCTGTCTGTGTCTCTCCCTAGCCCCCTGTCTCTCTGTCATTCCCCTTTCTCTCTCCCCCTGGCCCCCTGTTGTGCCATGCCTGCCTGCTCCATGGCCCCCTTCTGTTCCCCCCTCCCAGAGCAAAGCATGATTGTTGCCTGCCCCCCAGCACACCCCAAACCCCAAAGCAGCCCCCTTTCCCTCTCGCCCTGGCCCCCTGCCTGCCTGTATTGCTCCCAAATCCGGCTTCCTGCTCTCTCCTGGCCCACCGGCACGAACCGCTGCCGCTGCTCCTCTTCAAAGCAGCCTGCTGAGGATCGCCGGTTGGCTGTAGCAAACCTCACAGGCCGCTCTCCACCTCGGTAGGACGTTCCCTCTGACACGATCTCGCCCCTCGGGACTGTGTCAGAAAACGTACTACCGAGGTGGAGAGCAGCCTGTGAGGCTCGTTACAGCTGGCCGGCGATCCTCAGCAGGCTGCTTTGAAGAAGAGCAGCAGCGACGAATTTTGGGACCTTACAGTGAGTGAGGGTGGGAGGGGGAAGTTGCCTGCGTGTTCCCTGCCTCCATGTTTGAAAATGGAATTCAGCACAGGAGGACACATCACGCTGTCAGGGAGCACGCCATCCTAAGTGCGCATGTGCGCTTAGGGTTTTATTATACAGGATTTGATTTGATCGCAAAATCCAAACCCAATGCGATTTACATTTAGTTAAAAATTAGGTTAAAAACCCCCAAACATAACTAGACAATTGGAACTATTTTAACAAAACAATACATGTGAAAAAGGGGGTAAAAAAAAAAATATTGACGGATTAAATACAATTCGTAAACAAATAAAAAGGGGAAGGTAATAAAACAAGAGGTTGGGGAAGGTTACCCACTTAGGGCTCCTTTTATTAAGCCGCGCTAACGGGGTTAAGGCGCGTGACTTTTCATCACGCGCTAACCCCCGCGCTGGCCTAAAAACTACCGCCTGCTCAAGAGGAGGCGGTAGTGGCTAGTGCAGCCGGCGGTTTAGCGCGCGTGTTAAACCGCTAACGCGGCTTGATAAAAGAAGCCCTTAATTTTCGCTTATCAGCACTACTAGTTGACTGTAAAGTATCCTAATATAAGGGAATTTTTAAATGATTCAGTTAAAAGCGTCCTTAAAAAGCCTTCTTTTTCTGCACAGACACATTCCCCCATCTTATCATATCACTACCTCTTTTTTTTTTAATTTGGTTTATTAGGCAACTATTTTAACTAGTATCTCCTCCCCACCTCTTGTACCAAGTCCAAAGTCTGTATTTACGCTGCCCCTCGATAATATGTATGTATACTGTCTAGACTAGTAGATAGGCGGTATATCAAAATAAAAATAAACGAAACTGGAACTTATCAAAATCCCCTTTGAAGTCTGAATACGTCTTCCCAAATTGTATTCAATTTACTCTATACCCATTACTGATTTTGATGTTCCGTGCTCAAAGCAGGCTCCGGTCGATATTCAAAGCAATTTAAGTGGCTGGAGAGGCTCTTCCTTGATATTCAGTGGCACTAAACCAGGCAGAGCCACTGAATAGTGTGTTGGTACAGAGGGCGGCGCTGTAATGTCCTATGGTATGATATAAAACGCTGGCCACCGTTGGTGTACCGATCAGCTGAAGATAAGTTGAAAATATTTTCTTCTATTTTTTTTTCATTAAGCGAAGTACAGCATAAGGCTATAATTATATTAAAGGTTTTTTGCCAATGAGGTTACTGCTCAACCACCTTTAATTAACCACTTCGGCGGAGGTGGGAGGGCCCTTTTCTGAGGCTTTTTCCTTCATTTTGAGTTACTCAACAACCTATGCTGTCCTTATATCATACCATAGGACATTACAGCATCAACCATTATTGAAAGTGTTTATTATTTTACACATTGTGTTTTCATGATATCTGGGTCATTTGTACTATTTAATGCTGACACCCACACAGCTAAGTGAATGACTTTAGAAACAGGGGATTGGGGAGCTTTAAAAAAAAAAAAAGTGGCTAAAAAAGTTATTTGGGTGCCACAAAATTATTCAACCATCACCCATATAACTTTTTTTTTTTTAATCTTTATTAAATTTTCAAACTACAATTATGCATGCAAATAATTCATGTACATATAATATTACAAGAAAAGCACAATAAAAACTTACAGATATTAATAAGCAATTATTTCCCCCCACCTAGTAATCAAAAAAATAAATACCCACAAGAAACTACCTAAAAAAATCCCCGAATCAATTCCAAAGCAAACCCCTCCCCCCTCCCTCCCACCCTGGATGTGTATGTTTAAAGGTCAGTAAAATAAAGTTAGTTATCATTCCTTACAAAATTTAGCCAATGGCTCCCAAACATACAGAAATTTCCTGTAACTTCCCTGCTGTATAGCCATCAAACATTCCATTTTAAAAATATAACAGAGATTCCCACCAGAAAGTGTAATTTAACCTATCCCAGTTCTTCCAATTCTTCAATATAAGTTGTATGGCAACCCCTGTCATTATAAAGAGAAGTTTGTTATTCCTAGCAGGTAGTTGGCTTTTAGCCCTCATTAACGTTCCAAATAGGATGGTATCGTACGTCAATGCCACTGGATTTTCCAATATTTTGTTCACTTGATCCCATATGGATCTTCAAAATTTAAGTATCAAGGGACATAGTCCAGTAAATGGTCCAATGTCCCGGCTTCGAGATGACAGTGCCAGCATCTATTAGACTTTGAACTATCTAATTTCTGTAACATAACTGTCTTATGGAGGCCTTAGCCGAGTATCGCCTGGGACCAGCATAAGCACCAGCACACAAAATCGGCCAAGTTAGTCCCCGATATCCAGTGCCAGTGCTAATTGTCGCCGGCTAAATATTGGCCAGTCTATTTCTTAATGCTTTCCTTTCTTTTGTTTGCATGGGAAGTATATTTATGGTGTCCAAAATCCTTTAAGTAGAAGCCACTAGTAACATAACCAGCCTCTCCAGATACAAACTTGTAGCACAGTTGCTATTATTATATGGGGTTTCTTGTTCCTCAAAAACAAGGCAAGCACATAAGTTGTTTTCAAAGCAACCATATTCCCAGTTTCAAATACACTAGTTTCAATTCATAGGGCGATCAAAAGACATATGTAGTGATCCAGCTGGGTCTGCTGTGATATGATGTCGGATCCTGGCTCCTTCATGCAAATGAGCTTGATGCATAACAACAAAAAGCAACCAAACTAACAAAAGTGGTTATAAAAGCATCACAGGAAACCAAATAGCCTTTATTTAAATTAAAAGCAAATCACAATCTTATTCTTGGAAGGCACTTGGAAAAGCTTTTTTGGCACACAGCTGTCTCAGGCTGCCAATAATTTGTGTAATTGGAAACATTTCAAACAATTGCTACACTAAAATCCAACCAGCGTAATTGGCAGCGGTGGGATCTAAGCCTCTCGGAAGGGGAAGGGCAGAGGGAAGAACACTGTTCGGGGCAGAGTGTGCCCGACGACTGTACCTATACAGTTTTCATCACAGCCTTGCAGACGGAAACCCAGAGAAGGAGCAGAAGATACTAACCAACATAGACAGAGCAAATTATTCCAGAACAGAATGAGCAAGGTGGGTTGCAAATCAACTACTGAGAAACAACTGCCATGCAAGAGTCAGTGTTAAGAGAATGACACGGGGACAAATTTTTCTCCATCCCCGCGGGAACTCATTGTCCCGTCCGGTCCCCGCGAGTTCTTTTCCTGTCCCTGTCCCATTCCTGCAAGCTCCGCCCTCATATGGTTAAAGCAGAGCTTAAAGGAATGGGGCAGAGGCAGGGACAGCGACAAAACTCGCAGGGACAGGACGGGGAAATTGAGTTCCTGTGGGGATAGGGACAAATTTGTCCCCGTGTCATTCTCTAGTCTAGACCAGAAAGGAAGAAATAACACAGCACTAAAGGAGATAGGGACTCGATATACCACTTTTCTGTGTGGTTACACAATCAAAGAAGTTTGCATGTTTCAGGGAAGTACTTATTTTGTATCTGGGGCAATGAAATGTTAAGTGGCTTACTCAGAATCACGAGGAACTGCAGTGGGAATTGAACTCACAACCTCAGGGTACTGGGGCAGCTGCTCTAACCATTAGGCCACTGGAAATCAACTTTATAACCAGCTACCACAAATCCCAGTTTCACTTGTGACATCACTTTGCCTGATAGGCCAACCACATTTTGAAAACTAATTCTTGAATGGAATCAGTTTTACAGTTACTTTTCAAACAGAGCAACATTTGTAGGAATAATTCCAAGGGGAGGTAACATGACATTCACGAATTGATTTGCAGATATTTTTAGAGGCATATTTTATAATAGGGCATTGTGATAGCATGAGAAGCCTTATGGCAAGGATCCTTCACAAGCATAACCAGACCACAATTTAAAAATGCACATACATTTTAATTGAATGGTTCAGAAGGAAAAACAAAAAAGAACCTGTTCCTCTCACAGGCTGTTAGCTCGGGATTCCTCCCAGACCATGAAAAACTCCCTTATGTGTACAGAGATTGCAGGGTAAATCCTTTTCCTACCTCACGGCTAACTCTTTGGTCTTTCAAACTTACAGTTTGTAGGAGTACATTGGAGGTCTGCTTCTTCCTGCTCTGAACCTCTGTCTTTCCCAAGCCCAGGCTTTCATTTCCCCTGGCTGAACCACTCTTTCCTGGCCTAGGACTCTTAAAGTGATCCGTCGGGAAGTGCGCTTAAGGTGGACTGGTATCTTCTGTAATTCTATGAAGATTACCTAAATTTGGATGCCAAAATGCAAGATGATGAGTGAAAATTCTAGAACAGCATCTGATTGCCTCGATTCCATTAGAGAATCTATAATAATAAAACCCTCGCCGCGCATGCGCACTTGAAACGCCATGCCTCCACATGCGCAGTAGAGGAACCGCTGAGCAGGGAGGAGCCGCCAAGGAGGGAAGCTGCCGAGCAGGGAAGCGTCTCAGCGCAGTGGCAGCAGTCCTAACCCACCAACCTCCCATTCCTTACCCAAAGCAGCAGTGGCAGCGCTGTAAACAGGTTGTTCGCGGCAAGCTCTTCAGTGCCTTTCCTCTGCTGCATCACTTTGGATGCGGTAGAAGAAAGGCCCTGTCGGGGCTGGCCGCTAACAGCCTGTTTACAGCGTTGCCACTGCTGCTTTGCGTAAGGAATGGGGGGTGGCGGGTCAGGACTGCTGCCGCTGCTACTGATATTTGGGTGGGGGAGGAAAGAGATGCCTGATTGGGAGTTTGGGCCTGGGTTGGTGAAGAGAAGAGAGACATGGGATAGCAACTAGAGAGAGAGGCTTTGGGTGGGTGAGAGAAGCAAGCATTTGGAGGGTAGGAAGGAGAGAGAGTACACGGATGGGGTGGGCCACCACCACCTCAGCGAGCGAAGGTTAAAGGAGCCTTCCCCCACCCACCCCAGAGACAGTGAAAGCACAGAGGAGTGCGGAAGTGTGCACTGGGGCTCAGTTCAGCTCAACATGGCCCAGCAGTTCGCGATCTTCCTGTGAAGCAGCATCAGGCGGCGATCCAGCACCAAGGGTGAGCGAACCAGGGGTTCGGAGGGGAGACGGGACGCATTTGCCCATTGTGTAGCTGGGCAGATGTGTGCGGGCAGCTGGCCACAGCTGGATTGAGGAAAGGGCAAAGGATCCCTTAGCTGGCACAGCTGGAAGGCAGCTTCAGTGAGGGTCTGGGCAGGGGGAGAGAGAGAGAAAAAGAAAAATATAAATAAATATAGACGGGACAGGGAGAGAGAGAGAAAGAAAAAAAAAAAGATAGACGGGGCAGGGAGAGAGACAGAAAAAAAGGAAAGACAGACAGACATCTATTCTAGCACCCGTTAATGTAATGGGCTTAAACACTAGTAGAGCATAAGTCGTTATTTGCAAGGCAACATTTAGGCATTAACATATCATGTGAAAAGCAGGTGTAAATGTGAATGTGAAAACATTGCACTTTAGCATGTAAACTTATTGTATTCTAACGTTACTCACATATGAAATCTGCCCATGCCTTACTCGTGCTCCATAGTTCTGCACTATGTGGGATGTTCACTAGCCCCCTCTTTTACTAAGCCCGACAGTGCAGGCTGGCATGGTAAATGCTCCGACGCCCATAGGACTTGAATGGGCGTCAGAGATTTTCCACGCGGTTTAGTAAAAGGGGTCATAAATTAGCAGAATATCACTAGTATTATATAACTTCAGTGCTTAAATGTTGCCTATATCTAGGCACTAACCAGCAAATTTTCAAAGCGATTTAAGGGGGCAGAAGCCTTTCCTGCCTGCTTAAATTGCTTCCTACCCTTAAATGGGATATTCAGCAGAACTTAAGCAGAAAGGGCTGCTGAATATTTCCACAGACCACCTGACCAAAAGGTAGACAGGTCAGGGAAGGGGCTGGGGGCTGCACTAGGGAGAAGCCAAGGGTTATACAGGTGCCGACACTCGTATAACTAAGCAGCCTAATTTAGGACAGCTTTTGGGCTATCCTAAATTATGAGGTCACTTAGCTATGCAAGTACCAGCACCCACATAACTTTTTACTTTTAAAACCCTCCCAATCCCCCTTCCTGCCTTACAAATAGCACCCCCCACCCCTACTTCCCTAGGCTGTAATACACCAAACCCCTCCCCTATCCTCCTCCAATGTCTAGGTACAGTGGGGGGGGGATGATGGGGCAGGAAAGCAGCCCCCCTCATTCCCGCCCCTTGTAGTTCTACTTCAAAATGGCTGCCAAAGAGTTGCCACAACAGGTCACAGAAGCCTTTTTGAAGTAAAGCCACAAAGGGCAGGAGTGAGGGAGTGCTCCTGTTCCAAACGATCCCCCACTGGGTCACCAGAGAGACAGATAGGCTCCAGGGGGGACCACCTAGACATTTTTTTTTGGGGGGGGGAGGAAGGCTGGTTATTTAAGAGGCTAGGAGGGTAATTGGGAGTGTTGTAATAATTTGAGATGGCTTAGAAAGGCTGGAGTGAGCTTGAACGGCAACTCCAGTAGTAATGACAGTGCCAAGCAGACTTCTACGGCAGAAATATCAAAGAAAATAAAATAAGACTGCTGGGCAGACTGGATGTACCACACGGGTCTTTAGCTGCCATCATTTACTGTTACTATGTTTATACCAGCCCGATATTTAGCTGGGACCCACCTAACTTTCTTATACAGGCACTGGCTGAGAGTATGCAAGAGTATGGGTTGGGTGAGAGGGGTTCAGGGTCTATCACAATTTTATATACTATGTTTGGAAGGTTGTTTGTGTAATACAGTTACAAGAATCTATATTGCTTTCTGCTTTTGCACTCTTAAAACAATAAAAATGTTGAACTTAAAAAATAAAACTAACTCTATTTTTCTAAAATAACACAAGAATTAAGCACGTCCTGCCCTGGGCATCTCAATTTTGATCTCTAGGTTCTATGTAACATGGAGCCACTGCCATTTTTTTTTTTTTTAAATATAGGAGGTAATTGAAAAACTGACCGTATTAGCAAAATGTATGCATGTACTTTTACTAAACAGAATGCAGAATTCTTAAAGTAAAAGTATGCAAGTATTTTTGTTTCAAAAATTACCTCAGGAAAACTATGTGCACACATGTACACCTGCCATTTGCTGCACAAGGATTTTCCATGAAAAAAATGGCATGCAAAATGTTTGCATTTCTAGAAATATATGCATAACTTCAAACTCCTTTCCAAACCTGCCCACCAGAATGCCTTTATTTGCTGGGGGTCAGAGTATGTGCACACAAGCTCTACATACATACCCTTGTTATCTGCACATCGGGCAAGCAAATTTGCAAAAGCTCATTTTCACAGCACACTCAGTTGGGGGAAAAAAGCCAAAAAGCAAAGGGATACAAAACCTGAAAGCAATTGAACGAGCTAAATAATTTTTAGTCTAATCTCATTTGACTTTTATAATCCACTGACTCCCTTAAAAAAAAAGTCCACAGCGGCTTACAAATTAGCAAGAGAGAAAGAATACATAAAGCAAGAAGAGAAAAAACAGCAAACATTACAAACCACTAGATTGCCGATAATTATGCCGATATGTCTTTAAATATTTACAAAATATGAAATGGGAATGTTGACATCTTATTTCCAACGGCAAATTGTTCCATGTTGAGATCGCCTGGTATAAAAAGGATCCTTAAATAATTCACATGTAGAAACAAAATGGCATCAACTTGTTCTCATATAAACACGTTTCAGCATTGTGTATGCCTCAGGGGACTTCATTTTAACAAAATAAACACCAAACAATGGTCAGTGCGTTATAGTGGAAAATTATAGAAGGTAGTGAAGCCCCCACAAAGTGGTTAGCTGCAATTCTACTCCAACATTTTGCTTTGCAATACTATAGAAAACCTTTTGTTGTGGGCTGATATTTTCCTGACATCTGAAACTCATAGGGAGACATAAGGGGTCAATTCAGAAAGGGTTATCTGAATGCTAAGCAAGAATTCTGTGTTGGCTATTAAACACATATGAACAAAAGACAGCCATGGGTCAGACCAATGGTCCATCTAGCCCATTTCCACAGTGGCCAGTCCAGGTCACAAGTACTTGGCACAAATTTAAATTGTAGCAACGTTCCACGCTACCGATCTCAGGGCAAGCAGTGGCTTCCCCTATGTCTGTCTCAATAGCAGACCACGGACATTTCCTTCAGGAATTTGTCTGTACCCTTTTTAAACCCATCTACATTAACCGGTTACCACATTCTCTGGCAACAAGTTTCAAGTTTATTAAAAATTTGATATAACACCTTATCATTTATTTCAAAGTGGTTATACATTTTAAAATAGGGTAAAAACAGATAATACAATTTAACATAACTTTTAACAAAATTAACATACACGATTAGACCAATAATAACATACATGACTAGACAAACGGGTATGAATGGAAAAAAAAGGGGAGAACTACAATGGCTAAAGAAAAATAAGGTATAAATCAGGGGTCTCAAAGTCCCTCCTTGAGGGCCGAATCCAGTCGGGTTTTCAGGATTTCCCCAATGAATATGCATGAGATCTATGTGCATGCACTGCTTTCAATGCATATTCATTGGGGAAATCCTGAAAACCCAACTGGATTGCGGCCCTCAAGGAGGGACTTTGAAATCCCTGGTATAAATGGTATAAACTAGGGGTCCCCAAAGTCCCTCCTTGAGGGCCGAATCCAGTCGGGTTTTCAGGATTTCCCCAATGAATATCCGTTGAAACCAGTGCATGCATATAGATCTCATGCATATTCATTGGGGAAATCCTGAAAACCCGACTGGATTCGGCCCTCAAGGAGGGACTTTGGGGACCCTGGTATAAAGAAAAGAGCGGGGTTAAAAACAAGTAAGCCCAATACAAGCGGACTCATAAAAGATTTTTAAAAAATTTAAAATCCTTAAAAAGACACTCACACTTGAAAGGCATCTTTGAAAAGGAATGTCTTAAGAAAAAATTTAAATTTCCTCAAGATTAGTTATCTCTCTTAGTGCACTTGGTGCCGAGTTCAAGAGGGTTGGGGTAACTACTGAAAAGATAGTGTTTCTTCTAGTATTAATATGGTTCAGGGTTGGGACCTTAACTATTCTTCAGGATTAGGAGCATAACTATTCTTCTGAGTGCAAAAAAATTTCCTCCCATTGATTTTAAAAATATTTCCTTGTAATTTCATTGCGTGTCCCCTAGACGAGATTTTTGATGGAGTAAAAAATCAATTTACACTTCTCCCTCCAGATTCGCGGGGGATAGGGGCAGAGCCGGACCGCGAATGGCGAAAAACCGCGAATATCCGGCTCTGACCCATCCCCGCCTTCCCGGCCTTACCTGGTGGTCTAGCGGGCTTTCGGGGCAGGAGCGATCTTCTTACCCTCCTTCCCCTTGCAGATCGCCATTAGGAAATGGCTGCTGTGAGTTCCTGTAGTCTCTCGAGACTACGACGGGAACTCCCTACAGCTATTTCCTAATGGCGATCTGCACGGGGCAGGAGCGTAGGAAGATCGCTCCTGCCCCGAAAGCCCGCTAGACCACCAGGTAAGGCCGGGATGCCAGGGGGAAGACTTAAGGATGTTTTTTTTTTTCTTTTTTTCCCCTCCCCAAAAAATCGCGAATATGTGAAATCGCGATTACTGAAACCGCGAATGGGAGGGGGACGTGTACTTGTACCCGGTTCTACACCACTTAGGATTTTGTAGACTTCCATCAAATCTCCTCTCAGCTGTGTCTTCTCTATGGTGAAGGGCCCTAACCTCTTTAATCTTTCCTCATACGAGAAGAATCCCAGTCCCTTTATCATCTTGGTCACTCTTCTTTTCTAATTCCACTATGGGCTCCTTTTATCAAGCCGCGCTAGCGATTTAACGCGTGTAATAGCGCGTGTTAAACAGCCAGCCCCACTAGCCGCTACCGCTTCCTCAAGAGGCGATAGTTTTCAGGCCAGCACGGGGGGTTAGCGCATGATGAAAAGTCGTGCGCGTTAACCCCCACTAGTGCGCTTGATAAAAGGAGCCCTATATCTTTTTTTGAGATTCAGCCACCAGAATTGAACATAATTCTCAAGGTGAGATTGCATCACAGAGCGATACAGAGGCATTATAATAGTCTTAGGGCTCCTTTTACTAAGGTGCGCTAGCGTTTTTAGCGCATGCAGGATTTTAGCGCACGCTATACCCGCGCTACACTTCTAGAACTAACGCCAGCTCAATGCTGGCGTTAAGGTCTAGTGCACATGGCAATTCAGCACGCGCTATTCCGCGCGTCAAAGCACTATCGCACCTTTGTAAAAGGAGCCCTTAGTCTTGTTTATCACTCCTTTCCTAATAATTCCTAGAATCCTGTTTGCTTTTTTTCGGCCACCGCTGCCATACATTGGACAGAAAGTTTCCACGTATTGTCTACGATGACACTTAGGTTTTTTTCTTGGGTGCTGACCCCCAAGGCAGACCCTAGCATTAGGTAACTCTGAATTGGATTATTCCTGCCAAAGTGCATCACTTTTACATTTGTCCACGTTAAATTTCATCTATCATTTGGATGCCCAGTTTACCATTTTCCTAAGGTCTCACTGCAAATGTTTCATATTCTGCATGCGTTTTAAGAACTCTGAACTATTTAGTGTCATCTGTAAATTTTATCACCTCATTTGTCGTTCCAGTTTCCAGATTATTTATTTAAAAAAAAGTTAGATAGCACATAGTTACTATTATGGAATACTAGTGTAAGTCAGCATTTAAAATTCTGGTTCAGTCACCAATGCTAAGCTTTCTTGACTACTGTAATATCATTTATTTGTCAAGCACCAAGAAAAACATGGCCAGATCGAAACCGATTCAGAATACTGCGGTCAGATTAATTTCTGGCCCGAAAAAATATGATCATGTGACTCCGTTTTACCGTGAGCTGCACTGGCTTCCTGTTGAAGCCTGGGTTATCGTAAAGTTGGGATGCTTATGTTACAAAGTTGCGTTCAGATCAGCGCCATTATACCAGAGCCGAAAGATTTCTTATAGCTTCCTATAAGAACAGCAGAAAGTCAAATGCCCTTTTTGTCTTTCCATCAGTCTATCTTGAATACACACTATCATATCAGGCAGCTCATTATGATAGAGCAGGGGTCTCAAAGTCCCTCCTTGAGGGCCGCAATCCAGTCGGGGTTTCAGGATTTCCCCAATGAATATGCATGAGATCTATGTGCATGCACTGCTTTCAATAAATATTCATTGGGGAAATCGTGAAAACCTGACTAGATTGCGGCCCTTAAGGAGGGACTTTGAGATCCCTGTGATAGAGATATTCGACACTTATTGCTTACATCTTGTTCTTATGAACAATTTAGAAAACAACTGAAAACTTTCCTCTTTGCAAAATTCTTGACCTATCAGCCTTCACTGTATCATTTTAATAAGCTTTTGTAAACCGCATTGAACTCATGGTTATGCAGTCTAGAAATCTGGTATTATGTTATGTTATATAGCATTTATGCACCAATATTTAGGCACACTCACTTACTCCGTTTCTATGGATGGCTGAAATGTGCACTGCTAAATGAGGTACCTTGCATGCAGTGGCATAGCGAGAGTGAGGAGCGCCTGGGACAGCGGCACCCCCACCCTCTTCTCCGCGCCCCCCTCCCCCGCACCTGCCGCACACGCACATCCCTTCCCACGTCCCTCTTTGACTACCCCGGCGTGAGCAGCATCTCCAACTTGCTGCCCGCGCTGGCCTCGGCTCTCCCTCCGACATCACTTCCTGGTCCCACAACCAGAAAGTGATGTCAGAGGGACAGGCGAGGCCGGCTCGAGCAGCAGGTTGGAGCTGCTGCTCTCACCGGCAAAGAGCTAGAAGTACGGGGTGGGGAAGTGTACGGTGGGGGAGGAGTGAAAAGCAGTGGTGGGCGGAGAGGAAGAGAGGCGCTGGCGCCCCCACCAAGACGACGCCCGGGGCAGTTTACTCCCCCGCCCACTTTACTACGCCACTGTTTACATGCCTAACTGATAGTATTCTACAAAGTGCACTCTAGAATAGTCAGAATGCCCATTTCCTGCCCAATCTCCTCTCACATGAATGCTCCCTGTGCAATTTACACACACACTTTATATAATAGTGTCATAATGCATGTGCACAATTAGTGCTAGTTATGGCCAATTTTTGATAGTTATCACTAATTAAGTACCAATCAATGGGGTAATTAAATAATGAAGTTATGTGTATAAGTGGCACTAGTCTTCAACTATGTATGGAATTGTGTACATAACTGTGTGTGCCATTTATAGAACCACCAAGGACAAGGGAAAGTCCCCTTGATGCCTTCTTTAACATATTTAGGACAACTACCTAGGGGGAAGGAGTGGCCCAGTGGCTAGAGCTGCTGCCCCAGCACCCTGAGGTTGCAAGTTCAATCCCAGCCTGCTCCCTGTGACCCTGGGCAAGTCACCCATCCCTCCACTGCCCCAGGTACCACAGTTAGATCATGAGTTTGCTAGGACAGAGAGGGAAAAATACTTGATTACTATTCAATGTATTGTATAACATAACATAACTTTATTCTTCTATACCGCCACAATCAGACGATTTCTAGGCAGTTTACACAGAAGAAAAACTGGACAATCAGCGAAATACAGAACAATAATGATAAAAGTACAACATGTTACCTAAAGACAGACAATATAATATTTTTGTTGTAAAAACAAAACTTCGGTTAAGAGATGAATTTGTCAAATAGTACAGTCTTAATTTCTTTTCGAAATGCGCTATAAGAAAGCATGGCACCACTAATATAAATACCCAACCAGGACTGTTGTTTACTTGCTTGAAATGCAAGCCTCTTATCCAAGTAAGACCTGTATTTACAACTAGTGATCTTTGGGTAGGCAAATAAACTACAGTTCCTGGTTATCCTCGCAGGGCTGAATAGCACGAAATGAGATAAAAGATAGGTAGGGGCCAATCCCCATACCAGCTTAAAACAAATACATGAAAACTTGAATATTACTCGTGCTTCTACCGGCAGCCGGTGCAGTATTCGGTAGTAAAGGCTGATATGATCTCTTTTCTTCAGCCCAAATATCAGGACGGACAGCCGTATTCTGCACTATTTTCAATTTTCTCAGAATTTTTTTTTGGTACTCCCAAATAAACAGTGTTGCAATAGTCCAATATAGATAGCAGCAGTGCCTGCACCAATAATCTAAAGCAGTGGTTCCCAAACCTGTCCTGGGGCACCACCAGCCAGTCGGGTTTTCAAGATATCCCTAATGAATATGCATGACAGAGATTTGCATATAACGGATGTGACAGGTATGCAAATCTCTCTCATGCATATTTATTAGGGATATCTTGAAAACCCGACTGGCTGGTGGTCCCCCAGGACAGGTTTGGGAACCACTGATCTAAAGGATCAAAATATTTTTTGATGGTCTTTAATTTCCATTGTGCAAAAAAGCACTTCTTTATCACTAAATTTGTATGTTCTACCATAGTTAAATGAGAGTCTAATGGGACTCCTAATATTTTTATAGA
This sequence comes from Geotrypetes seraphini, assembly GCF_902459505.1. Taxonomy (NCBI): domain Eukaryota; kingdom Metazoa; phylum Chordata; class Amphibia; order Gymnophiona; family Dermophiidae; genus Geotrypetes; species Geotrypetes seraphini. The sequence goes on from NC_047092.1 coordinate 63,265,220, forward strand.
TTTTGAAATTGGGTAGACATGACCATTTCGAATGGAACGATGCCCTAGTTATTTTGTCATTTGGACTTGCTAAAAAGATTTTTGTCTTTTCTGTATTTAGCTTCAATTTGAAAATGATTGTCCATTGTTCTATTTCAATCATAATTTGAGAAATTTGTTCTACAATTTCATTTGTGATGTTATTTAAAGGAATTAAAATAGAGATATCATCTGCATATATGTAAAAGTGCATCTTCTGTAATAGATGTCCTAAGGGTGAAATGTAAATGTTAAACAGCATGGGTGACAACGGGGATCCCTAAGGTACCCCAGATGGATTTCTCCAAGTCCGAGAGAATTTTCCATCACACACCACTCGGTATGATCTTTTCTTCAGGAAACCCTGAAACCAATTCCAGACTCTTCCCGAGAGTCCCATTGCATCAAAGCAGTGTAACATTATTGTAAACTGCTTTGGGTGAATATTTTCAAGAAAAGGCAGGATTGTAGGAAGAAACTGATGCTATATTGTTTCTATTTGTGTACAGTATTATTTAAGGTTCTGTATAATTTTTGGAATAAAAATTAATCTAGTTGATTCAATGCTTTGGGGGTTTTGATTTTCTTGAAAATTAGCCTTATGTAAACAAAAGGTAGTGTTTGGGCAGGAGGTACAAGTCAGTTTGACAGGAGGAGAAGAATCAATTCAGCATTACTACCTGCAACATTTAGGGGGGTCCCACCCCAAACTATTAAATTATCATTATTTGGTTTTTTTTAAGCAACAGAGAAAAAGTGCAGTCATTTCAGGTCCCAAGACAAGCCAAGCTGGGGGTTTAACAGATTCCAAATGAAATTTAAGCAGGCAGAGAACATACAGACTGTAGAAGAATTATTGCCTAGCCACTTGAGATAGCCCAGATAAAATGGAAATATCCTATGATTCTGGACTGTAAGCAAGAAACCGTTTCTGGAACAGCTCTGTCATTTTGGCAAACAGCAAAGTGATCAGATTAGGCCTTCTTGGAATTAATGCCAGAAGGGTCATGACATCACCAGTATGCTATAACTGCACACAGGGCCTGTCTCTTCCTCATTACCCCTCAGATGAATGAGGAGGCTCACAGGGAGATACAAAGGAACTCCTGTTAAGCCAATTTGAGTGCAGGAATCTGTACTACAGTTTTAAGCACTATGCTTTCCCTCTGTTTATTGCATGTAGCAGTGGCCCCTCTTTCTTAGCCTCCTGTCCAAACAAGGAGGAATTACACTTCTAGGCCTGTATGCAAGATCAGTTTTATGACATGCAGCCAGGGTGCCCTAGTGGACATCCTGTGCAATGCATTCTTTAATTTTTTTTTTTTTTAAACCACTTAAAACATTTGCCAACCTGGCACCTTCACAGATTGAAACCTCATTTGTTTCACTGTCCTGCCTGTAAAAACAGCATAATCTACCAGCAAAGACAAATGCCAAGTGCTCTGTTTTAGAATACAAGTTGAAATTGCAAGTACGCTTCAGAAATTTCTTTTGTGTAGCTGCTCCAAATATTTTCAAATATTAAAACTGCAGGGCAAAGCACTTCATTTTGGACCAATTGGAAACCTACACAAACTTTGCTTTCTATGAGAAGTTACTTGGTTAACGCATAGTACCGCACCTCTGTTTGCACTACCATTACAAAGGCCTGAGAAATTACACAGCTATTAATATTTCCTCTCCATGCTATCCCCATCATTTGAAAAAAAAAAAAAAAAAGGTACTTATTCTTAATGTGCTCCTTTTAGTTAAACATTATAACCAGCCAGCTAAGTAACTAAGATAATCTTTCTAGCAAACAGTATTGCTTGTCCATCAGACCAAACCATACCGTTCAAACAGTGAACAGAGATACTGAGGTTATTAAAAGTAAGCAGGAAAATGTCTCTTCCTGAACATGTCTACCAGCTTTGCATAATATTAAGCACACAAACGATTCCTTCTTCTCTAAGCAGCCTTTAAAATTTACTTTCTAAAGTGAACCTAAACAAGGATCCTCCGCCAACTAAGATTAATTTATTTTTGAGTCATCATACAACATGAGATTAAAGAAAGTAAAAAAAGAAAACAAACAAACCTCAGACTCTTCTGTTGGTTTCCCACATCTGACTCTAATCTTAATAGTTGAGCTATTAACCCTGAAAGGTGGGGGGGTGGGGGGGGTGATTCAGCTGATGTTAAATTTTATGCGGGTGACCCAGGATGACTCATTACAGCACCCTTTATTATTCAGACAAATGGCGGCTCTACAGATCCTCGATTATAAACATGATAAAACTGTTTTAGCTGGCTTGGCTTGTGCTGGCAGAACTGATTGAATCTGTCACTAAGCTAAAATGAATTGCTGTTCCTTTCAATGGAAACTCCAATAAGCCAATAGGTTTATCGCTGCTGACTGACACACTGGAACCAAGTTCTCCGGGACCAGAACTTATTAGCATCCTTCCTTCACAGCAGGAGACAAAAATCACCCACACCATCATCAGAAAAAGTGCCAAGTATAAAGTCAGTGCACATGTACAAATAACTGCAGTTTCTCTGCACAGAATTATCTGCCAATGAAATAATAATGTTTTCTGGTCAAACATTAGCAAGCTAATCTTTAAATTCTCTAGAAAAACATTTCTCAGTGAGCTGGGAAATTCACCCCCTCTGTGCTTCCTGACTGCTCAGTTGATGGTATTTAGGAAGATCCATGTACTAGCAGTGGACTTTTATTTTGCTTTCCCCTGCCCCCAGCTGGGGGGTTCAATGACAGATTCCTGTCCATGGCAGGCACCGGTTACCCTATGTAGAGACCACATTGAAGGCATGTGGAACTGAGCCCAACAGACAGCAAGATAAATGATTGCTATTGAAGTAAAATCCCCCTGGTGGGAGTAAAAATTGTTTGAGAGTTACAGCTTGATAAATATTATGTCACCTTTGTTTAAAGCGCTTTTGGTTTACACAGAATCCATAGGAAAAGTTAATGTTAATATATATATATATGCATATATATTAAGTTAATGTTAATATATATATATAATGTTAATATATATATATTAAGTTAATGTTTATATATATGCATATATATATATATATATATATATGCATACATCCACAAATACATGCCAGAACGTTTTTTTCTAAGAATAAAAGCAGACCTTATTGTTAGGGATGGCCAAATCAAGCTGTCCTCTCCCATGAGACTGTGCTATGCTGTTGATAGTAAAAAGCAGTTGAAAAATTGACACTTGGCCGAGGATAATGGAGAAAGCAAAGACTTAGGGCGAAAAGACCAGTTGTCACCCAAGTGACAGGCAACAGCTGAGCTCACACATCTGGAGCTTGATTCGGGCAAAGTCTGCAAAACACAGCCATCTAGAGGCTTGATCTGTTAGGACGACAGATGGAATCTGTCTGTTCTTGTAGCTAAAAATACACGTATATTTTTAAAAGTTAAAAATAGTTTAAACATATAAATATAGAAGAATGGGTGCATATACATCGACCCCCCCCCCCCATGCATAAATTGTACCCAGAAATGTTATTTTGTGCATAGGTATGCTAGCCCTATCTGTTCAATGTGCGCGAAAGGGGTATTAGGTCTTTTTCCACATCTGAAAGGAGTCTGGCGTTTTTATCTGGGCATCCTTACTGCTGGTTCTGTTACCGCCATCCACCTTGGGTATCGCCTACGAGTATAATTACGCGTTATTTGGACAGCGCGTTCGGATTCCAGCGGGGCAAGCGAAAACGCCGTTCAGCTTCCCAAGACAAAAAGCTCGCCGAGGCTGCTCAGACGGCTCTACAGAGATAACCTTCCCGTGTCCCAAAACTAACACGCCAGCGCCAGGTTACGCGGGCCAAAATAATCTAAAAAGGCTGTTTTGGTTTTCTTAAACTGCGAGCCATATTTCCAACGCGGTGGTGCTGAGATCTGGGCGTGTAAAAAAAAAAAAAAAGGGGGGAGGGGACGCATCCCCCAAACCAGCTCCCTTACTCCTCCAAACTTTTTAAATAAGTTGGGGGGAAAAAAGTATAAACCCCGATTTCGCCTCTGTGAGAGCGAATACTAGAGTATCATATTTAAAAGTGCAGCTTTGCCCCCCCCCCCTCATTTCGCTTGACTTCTAGACTCCCCCACCCCCCTTTAATGAATTTATACTGCCCTTCTAGAGGCCCGTGCAGGCGCACATCGATTCTACCCCTCTCTTCGCATATCACACACTATATCTTACAGTTAACTTTGGAATCTGTCATGCATTCGTGGGGGAAGACAGGGCAATCTCTACTTTTACTTCAATCGGAAACCAGTAAGCAGAGTCCACTCACCATATAAATAAATGAAACCACTCAGGGGGGGGGGGGGTCCTAGCAAGGTAGTCCTTGCTATCTTCTTCGGCGCGATCAGATCACATTTAAAAATAAAGCAGTCCAAAGGGTTCCCCCCCCCGCCCCAGGACTGTGATGATCTGTGTCGAATCAGCGCAGGAGTCTCGCCGGACGCATGGTCGGCCAATTCGGAGCTTTCACGAGAGAAGCTGAGCTCAAATCCGCTTCCCAACTCCCCCCGAGCTTGCAGCGTGAAAGCCGGCAGGGCTGCAGCTTCGGCCGTCGCTCTGGCTGATGTGCGGGAGCTGCTCACCGAGATGGGAAAGCCCGAGAGCTTGGGAGACAGGAAGTCTAGGGAGGAGAAGGGGGGAGGGGCACAGGATCCAGTGATGGCTGTGTTGGGGGGGGGGGAGAGAGCAGGGTGTAGGAGTTGAAAGGGAGCAACTTAAAACCTGACTTTCCCCAGAAGGTGAGGAGCAGGATAGGATAAGGTAGTTTTGGGATAGTGGGCTGGCTGGGAGAGTATTTCAAAAAGAAGAGCCCTAGCACTCGGGGGCACAAGTCTTTTCCCGGTTTCATCGGAGGCAGATTATCAAAAGAGCAGCTCCTAGCCAGCTTTCCACCTGGATGCCTGCAACCGACTCTAATACAAGCGAGATGAAAACAGGCTACAGAAGTCTCAGTGGATGCTTTTTTTATTTGTCTCCCTTTTGATTTTTATATTATGTTATTACCTTTTGAAGCATTTGTACAAATGTTTTCATTTTATGTAAACCGCCTAGGTACTTAAGCGGTTTATCAAATACAATAAACTTGAAACTTAAACTTGACTTGATAGAGAATTTGGAAAAAAAGACCCTGGTGCGTGCAAATCGGGAAGCTGCCTGTATAAAAAGCCAGGGGTCCCATTCTCAGTGCTGCCTGCAAACACTAAGGGGAAGATTTTCAAAACTTTAAAGTGGTCACTAAACCGGTTCCAGGGACTGGTTTAGCTTTCATATATTTTGTCAGCAGATTATCAAAATGGCTTATTAGCAGTCTCTGACTGCCATGCAAATGTATTACAACAAGGTCATTAATAGTTAAAGGAGCACTCTGAGTGATTCTCTATTATTGCCCGGTGATTCCCTCACTTTGCTATCCTACATTTGTGAGCAAAATTTTCTGGCAGGTCTGAGCTGTTGTAGCTTTACTGGGCATTGACAGAAAAGTAAGGTTTGACAGCTCAGACCTGCCAGAAAATTTTGCCATCACTGTGCAACAACCCCTGACGCCCACTAGCGGTGGAAGAGATGTCCACTCTCTCCTGCCGCTAAGCAACCTCCATGACACCTCCTGGCAGCAGGAGGGACAAACTGCTGGGTTTTGGAAATAGTTTTTCACTTTCTGCATGTTGCACTGCTTTCGGCTGTGCAAAGCTGAAATTATCAGAAGCAATTAAGGAAAGATTTATAAACTATAAAGAGTTTTACCTCACGCAAAATTGTGATTTAGATTCTAATCTAAAGTATCAACTGCAATAGACAAGAATTTTGTGTAGTCCTGGAAGTGACAGGTATGCAAATCTCTCTCATGCATATTCATTAGGGATATATAGAAAACCCGACTGGCTGGGGGGGGGGGATCCGCTTGAGAACCACTTCTCTAGGCTTTTTTGTATAGGGAAGAATCAATATCCGACTTGTGCCTGGAAAACTTGTGTCTTAAGTGTTCGGTGGTCGCGTCCGCAACTGCCTTCAGCTCTCACCTCCTCCAGCACTGGACACAACCACTAGCTTACATCAAGCAGTCACTGCCATGAGAGGTGCCGAATTTCGCGAGAGTTCACGAGATTACGTACACACACAAGCTTACTGCCTCCAATGGTTACCTTATGTTCTGGAACATTGCCCGTCTCACTGCTGTAACCTCTAGCAAGTGCTTTCCTGCGTCTGTACATGATTGTCCTCTCCACTCCACCTCATAATCGCGTACAGACACAGGAAAGCGCTTGCGTAAGGTTACAGCAGTGAGGCGGGTAACCTTCCAGAACAATGGTAACATACCGAGGGCCTCAAAATAGTACCTGGCGGGCCGTGAGTTTGAGACCACTGCTATAGGGGTACTATTTTGAATTAATCGGTCAGGAACACTTCCTCGGTAGTTCAATTTCAACAGGTAATCTGCCTCAAACTGTTGAAGGAAATGGGAAAGGGCAGGATTGCTGGGCCATTCATTACCCACCCATTTCCTCAGACAATCCTCTCCCCCTTAGCACTCCTGACGTTTCGGCTCATTCACAACCTATCTTACCCCACGGGGCAATCAGTCAAAGATGGAATACTGAGAGACTCGTGCACAGTACAGTGTGCGAAGGTGGCTATTGAAGCAGCCTTTCGTTTTCTGCCGGTCTACCCTTCTTCCTTTCCTTTACTCCTTTCAATTAAGAACATAAGATTTGCCTCCTCTGGGTCACACCAGAGATCCATCGTGCCCAGCAGTCTGCTCCTGCGGCGGCCCATCAGGTCCATGACCTGTAAGTGATCCTTTATATCCTTCAATCCCTTTTATCCCTTTTATCCTTCCTTATCTATATCCTTCTAACTGTACCCTTCTTTGTCCTATATCTTCCCTATCTATATCCGTCAATAACTTTTTCTTTCAAGAATTTATCCAATTTCTCTTTGAAACCCTGTAAAGTACTCTGTCCTATCACACCCTCCGGAAGCGCATTCCAGATATCCACCACCCTCTGAGTGAAGAAGTATTTCCTAGCATTGGTTCTAAACCTGTCCCCTTTTAGTTTCTCCGAGTGCCCTCTTGTCCTTGTAGTTCCCCATAGGCTGAAGAATCTGTCCCTCTCCACATTCTCAATGTCCTTCATGATCTTATATGTCTCTATCATGTCTCCTCTGAGTCTCCGCTTCTCCAGGGAGAAGAGCCCCAGTTTCTCTAGCCTGTCTGCATATGAAAGGTTTTTCCATACCCTTTATCATACGTGTAGCTCTTCTCTGGACCCTCTCAAGTATCGCCCATATCCTTCTTCAGGTACAGCGACCAGTACTGGACACAGTACTCCAGATGCGGGCGCACCATCGCTCGATATAGCGGCAGGATAACTTCCTTCGTTCTGGTTGTAATACTCTTCTTGATGATACCCAACATTCTATGTGCTTTCCTTGAGGCCGCTGCGCATTGTGCTGTTGGCTTCATTGTGGCAGGGTGCTTCCATTGTTGGCGTCCATGGGAAGGGCATTCTCCAGAAGATTGGCATTTTCAACATCTGGTGTCAGACGCAGGGGCACTGGGTCCATTTGTCGGTGGGTGTACGTGCTGACTTACATATGTGGCAGCACTTTCTAAGTTCATTTTACGGCACGCTGCCCATCCAGGGTGCAGAGGTGTCCAATGTGGATTTAGAATTGTTTTCAGATGCAGCCAGAGGATGGGATTTTAACCTATATTGTTAAGGAGAGTGGTATATGGCAGAGTGGCCACAGGAGTGGATCGCCACGGGTCTCACCAAAAATATCACACTGTTGGAACTCTTTCCATTTCTAGTGGCCTGTGAGATATGGCCTGAAAGACTGCGGAAAAGGAGAATAATATTCTGGTGTGACAACAAAGGTGTAGTTGAGATAGTGAACAAGCAAGTGGCCCAATGTTTGTGAGTGAATGCGCTAATGCAGCAGCTGGCGTTGAAATGCTTGCAGTTGAATTTGAGCATAAAAGCTAAACATGTGCCAGGCATAGACAACAGAATTGTTGACGCCTTATCTCGATTTCAATTTCAGCTGCTCCAATGACTAGCACTGGAGGCCAGGGAAGAGGGGGAGGTGATGCAGGTACACCTCTGGGAGTTGGTGCTAGAGCAGTGTGGGTGATGCTGCCACAAACATTAGTCCCAGCTACTTGGTCCCATTATGTGACAGGCTTTAAGAAAATGCAACGCTTCTTAAATGGGCTAGATTGGAACTCTGGGACTGTGCCAGATGAGTGGCTGGCCGAATACATCTGCCATGCTAGGCACACAGGACTGTCATGTAGGGTGGTAGCTGGTCACATATCTGGGTTTAATTTCTTCTGCAGGGCCTGGAGGTGGGTTGTTTTTTTGGTGTGCAGGATGTCTGCAGCATGGGGTCAGCTGAGCCCGAGCCAGCCGAAGAGCAGACTTCTAATTACCCATAGGTGTCTAGTACTATTAATGGTCATGCTCCCTTCAATCATTAGTTCTCTTTATTAAGGCTGCCTTCACACTCGCCCATTTTGAAGCTATGTGCGTGAGCGAGCTGTTACCATGTCGGAATGACAGGAACCTTGGCTCATTAGCCAAGTATATATGGAAGACGACCTGCTACTAATACAGATCGTGGGTTCGAAAATGGACCACTGGGTCAGAGGACAGCTGGAGTACCTGCGGAAAGTGCCAGAAGCGTTGGATGCCCGGTGACTTTGGTGTCAGAGTATCTGGCTGTTTGGCCAGCGGGCAATCCGATCCTATTCATCATGAGAATGGAGTGGGTTTCTCAAGCTGCCAATTTTTGGCTGTATTGCGGAAAGTGATGGGTGCCCTGGGAGAACCCTCAGCCCAGTTCGGAACCCATTCTTTTCAAATTGGGGCGACTACCAGTGCCAGTGTGGCAGGGCTACCCAAGAAGGCAGTACAGCGGCTGAGTAGGTGGTCATCAAAAGCCTTTCAGGGTTACGTGCATCCAGGACAGACGTAAGTGGTGCCACCTTGGACATATAGCACCTTATTACAGCACCTAGTGGGTACAGAAGGGAATCTTTGGGGGAGTTTTCAGACAGTGGGGCTAGTGGGAGTCTGTAACTCTAATTTTCTTTTGCTTGCTGAGTGGTGTGACATGCCTTCACCCTTTACGTGCCTCAATGATTCAGCTTACTGGTGACCTCACTTGTACTTCTCATGTGATCCATTTTCAGATGTTGAAATAGCAGAGCTTACACAGCGTAGATAGTGGGTCCCTCATACGTCCACTGGGCCGGACACCGGACAGTTTACCAGCCAGGAGGAATACATCTTGGCATGGCACATCTGGGAGTACGAATTTCCTGGCTGGGATGCAGGGGCATGTGGTGGTCACAACTTCTTACACTCTTTTACAACCTAGCTCCAGACCACGTTACCCCAACATTCGGGGAGGGGGGTAACGATATTGACAAATTGACAGAAATACAACTGATAAATACTATAAAAGATGACTTGTGCTTCGCCATGGTATAGATCCCAGCCATGCATCTGGTATGGTTGGACATCACAAGGCCATATGGCATAGCATCTAAGAAGTGGACTCGGGGATTGATAAAGATTAAGAGATAGCTTGGCTCTGGTTGACAGCCAGGAGTAGCTGCCAACTAAGGCACAATTGGGTGGAGGCCTCTTGGGCGGAGTCTCTTTTTAATCTCTCAGACATTGGGCTGGACTTATTCTTGGATGACCTATTAGTGCTATTGGAGAGCTGGCGGTATCCCCAAGCTACAAAGTTATGCACTCATTGGGCGATGAGTGATATCGGGTCTTAAGCTCACTGAGCGGTATCTTGAGGGTCAGGTAACTCAAATTGACATGAAGGTCTGTGCAAACCTTTGGCCCTAGCTGTCAGTAGCAGGTATCGGGAAGGGGGGGGGGGAGGTCAGATCAAAAATGTAATATATGGTTTCTTGTTGTAGCTCAGTGGGGACAGGGGAAAGTTAACTGTTGGTAATCTATGTAGTGTTATTTCTGCTTAATAAACAAAGCTATGGCCTGGTTTTACATCCACCAAGAATGTGTCTGGACAAAAATAAATTCTGACAATCAATGAATATTATGAAAGAGAAAACAGGATTCCTCCGAGCTGACTGGCTGGACCCAACACTTGTGGCCAGTCCCTGAAGGGCTGATGCTGTCACCGACAGCCTGCAAAACCTGGAAAGTGGAGACTGTGAGTAAGAAGATGCTTGCCAAGTCAGTGGAGGGCTGCGGAGAAGGGATCGGCAGCATGCAGTAGAGTGTTTTCTTAAATGCAGGTATCTGAGAGTGTGCTAAACAAGGGGCATGTTCTAAGTGCGACTAGAATATATTAATGACGCCAAAGAAGAGGAATGTCACCTGGAATGTGCAGTTCGGTAATTCAGAGCCGAATGGTTTGAAGTGTAAATTGTGCACTTCTGTGTGGGAGGTAACAAATTTCCTCTCAAATTTCCCCTGATCAAGCTTGCATTTCTGCAGCTAATTACTATAGTACAGCATATAGCCTCTGGCTCCGTTTAGGGAGACATATTAATTAAAACACTTTCCTTTGTTGATATACAGGAAATAGATATTGTCAGGGCTGGTAGAGGGTGACTACTGCAAAAATGTTATGAGCCAAACTAGTTATAGATGAAAAAACTATGGGAACATCGTTTCAATTAATTAATTCCATTAAGCATTTCAGTATAATAAAGTTCATCCAATAAAAAAGATAACACTTTATTGTCTTTTCTTTTCTATTTATTACCTTTGAATTGCTTTATCCAATTGATTATTTGTTATCATGAATATTGACAATATACTGTAATTTCAATGCCCATTTAGCCTTTGAATCACAGACAGAAATAATTGCTATACTGTAACATGAATAGAAGCATGTTTTCAACAAGTTATTAAAGGGCATAATACAGCAGATGTGAATTTGATTTTATTGTGGCTGTTAAAACTGGATATACTGTATTTTGTGGATGTCAATTTTTGACTTTGGCTGCCACGGTTGGCTCTTATGGATCCGGAGGATTCCCCGAGTGTTTGCCGGTGCATGGAGCTTCCGGCGATTTGGGGCTAGAGGTTTCTCTCTCTCTTCTAGAGACTATCTCACCACCACCACCACTCATAGCTCAGTCAGGTGACCCAGGTATGTCGGAAATGCCTAGGGAAACCCAGTTGGAAGGGGCTAAGCTCTCGAGAGAACAAGGAGATCAAAGATTCCTGGGAACCAGTTTTGTGGCTGGAACAGGACATAAGAAACCTGCCGTGGTTACCCCGGAGCAAGGGTAGGCAATTCTGATCCTCGAGAGCCACAGGCAGGTCAGATTTCCAGGATATCCACAATTAATATGTATGAGATGGATTTGCATGCACTGCCTCCTTGAGATGCAAATCTATCTCATGCATATTTATTGTGGATATCCTGAAAACCTGACCTGCCTGTGGCGTTCAAGACTGAAATTGCCTACCTCTGCCCTAGAGAATATCTGGGAATCTCTTGAGCTGCTGACTATGACAGTAGCCAGGTCTTCGAAGGAATTGACTAATCTTGTGAGTACTGTGGACGTTTTGGGGAAATCATTCACTCATACTAAAGAAGAATTTTCCTCAGAAATTAGCAAGGTCAATGATAAAGTGTTGAATTTACAAGAATTGACAAATGGTTTTCTTAAGGAAAAAATAATTCTTAATAGAAAAATTGAGCAATTAGAAAATCATAATGGAAGATTGAACCTAAGATTACTGAATTTTCCGAAGGCATTTGGAGTGATACCCCTCGAAATGTTCAAAAAGTATCTAAGAACATACTCCCCTGAACAAATGCCACTATTGAATCGTATACAGTATATTATCTACCTACTAAGAGGCAGTTGGATACCTCTATAGCTGAGGGAGCTCCAAATGTGATAGAACCATTAAATATTACTGAATTATTGGATCCACACTATCCTCTGAAACAGAGAGAGCTACATTATTAGTTTATTTGGTCTTTGAACAAGACCTAAATGCAATTCAAAGACTGTATTTTCATAACTCTCAAATTTCATTTCATGGGGAAAAAGTATGGATTTTCCCGGACATCACAAGGAACACACAGGAACAGAGAAAACTTTTTCTGGCAATGCGACCTGAGGCTTTAACTCTTGGAGCCACTTTTCTTTTGTCTTATCCCTGCAAATGCTTAGTTAAATTTCAAGGGTTAAAATATGTTTTCTTTTTGCCAGAACAACTCAGAGCCTTCCTAGATTTGAAGAAAATAACATCAGGGAAAGTGTAATTTAATCTAGATAGTCATAATAAAAGTAGGGCCTTTATATTTTACCGTTAAGCCTATTCTTGATTATTTTCTTAATTGAGTTGCTCCTTACACTTTGGGCTCCTTTTACTAAGCTGCAATAGCGGTTTTAGCGTGCACTGAATTTCCGCACGCACTAGACCTTAACACCAGCATTGAGCTGGCGTTAGTTCTAGCCGTGTAGCGTGGGTTTAGCTCACGCTAAAATCCTGCGTGTGCTAAAAACGCTATCACAGCTTAGTGAAAGGAGCCCATTGTGTACTCCCCCCCTCCCCCTTTTGAATAGAGGTCAAAGAAAGAATTAAGGGTTGTTTTTTTTTTTCTTATCCTTAGTATAGAATGATACTATTGGATATTTTCTTTGTGAAATGTTACTTTCTGTTTTTCTTGAACAAGATGTCTCTTGTGAAACTATCTTCTTCTTTTACAAAGCTGCACTAGTGCCCCGAAGCCCATAGAGATTTAAAGGGCTTCGGGGCTGTTGCCACTCAGCAGCCGCTAGCACGGCTTTGTAAAAGAGGCTGTATGTTAAAATTGCAATAAATAAATAAATAAAAAGGTACGGGGAAAAGGAAGGGGGCATGTGCGGAGGGGGGTGTGTGGAAGAGGGAGGGGGAGGGGAGCCACCGACCCAGGCACCGCTCACCCTTACTACGCCACTGGGCAGTAGGGTTATGGATTGAAGGCTATATCAAAAAGGTGGGGTTTCAGTCTACTTTTAGGCAAGGTAAGGGAAGAGGCGTTACGGATGAACTCAGGTAGTTTATTCTGGGCATACGGGGCAGCTGGATGAACTAATGGGATGTGGGAAATAATAATGTCTGACCATTCTTCTAGGTAGAATAGCTTTCTAGAACAGGGGGTGACAATTCACCCAAATCAGCATGCAGGAATTAAATGTGAATACCTTGGGTGATTTCAAAAAACAGATTGGGCTACACCAAATATTCATATTCAATTCGATTTGTCCCCGAATAGTGTCCTGAATATGTTATTCATATTTGCCAAATAGTGATTTAAATTCAAATACGAATAATCCTGGGCTCTACTGTGCTAAATCCTATTGAAATAAACACTTGATTTCTGATTTCACATTGCTTCTTTTATTATTTGTTATGTTAAATCTCAATGCCCATTATTCATATTCGGTACAGCTCTACTAGAAACGTTGAATCGGTATTTTCAGAAAACCAGGCCTTCAATAATTCCAATTGCTTTCTATGGGAAACTGCTTAAAGCCTCATTCCAGAAGCATCCCCAGAAACACAGGCAGATAAAAACAGGAAAAAGTAACCGAGGCGGCTGGAGAAAAGCAGTGCCAAATAGCACACATCTAAAGTCTGCGACACACATCCATACTTATTCACATCCCATACTCTAAGCCCCTCGCAAACACATCCACTTCTACCTCACACCCCCCCTATATATTTATATGACACACACATCTTGTAAGCATTCACATACACCAACTTGCATCTATATATATTTGCCTACAGTTTTCCACATGCCCCAAGCCCCACATCCACACCTGCCACACATACTTGCATACACATACATTCCCATACACCACACATCACAATTATCTCCCATCCAGCTACACCCTTCTTACACAAACATACCTATACCACACCCTCACATTCTTCCCTTCCACAAGCCCTTGCACATACTCTACACTCCTATAATTTATACACTCTCCCATGTATGCACACCCCAACACACCTAACACATATCCCCACCCAGTGGCATGTGGTCAGGGCCTTCAGGGGATTCGCCCCACCCCCTAAAGGTCCTGAGGGCACTGCTCTGAATGTTGAGCAGGTAACAGGCAGATGCTGCTCAGCCCATCAAATTCAGATCAGTACTGTCAGGGCCTTCAAGGGGTTCAGAGAATCCCCAGCCCAAGCTCCCTGCTTTTTTTGTTGTTGTTATTTGACTTTTTGTTTGATGCAATTTGACTAGTTGAGCAGGCTGCACACTCAACAAATCAAACTGCAAAAAGTAAATAAAAAAATAAAATAAAAAAGCAGGGCTAAAGAGCTGGGGATTCACTGAATCCCCTGAAAGCTTCACCACATGTCACTGCCTCCACCTAACACACACACTCCCATATACAATCCCTTACATACCCCATGCACACCTACATAGTCACAGTCATACATCCCACACACATACCCTCCCTCGTATAATCACACTACATCAGGGATCTCAAAGTCCCTTCTTGAAGGCCGCAATCCAGTCGGGTTTTCAGGATTTCCCCAATGAATATGCATTGAAAGCAGTGCATGCCCATAGATCTCATGCATATTCATTGGGGAAATCCTGAAAACCCGACTGGATTGCGGCCTTCAAGGAGGGACTTTGAGACCCCTGCACTACATAGTTTGAAAGTGGGCATGGTTTTGAGCGGAGTATGTGTGGCAAAAAGGGTCAGAGTACACAACACATCAATAAATCTCTTTTTGATTGTCTCACACTTGATGGACCTTGGTGCTTTTTGTTGTCCTGGAGTCTGTGCGAAGCATGGGCGGAGCATACAGTTACATGTCCAAATGATAGATTACCATAATTTATGCACATTTATAGCAATCTGGATGTGCCTACATTAGACATGTTTTTGTGCTGTTAATGCTAGTATTCTATAAAGGAAGGTAAGTTCCTACTTTCCTTTATAAAATAGCCTCCAAATGGACAATTCTATAAAGGGGACGCCCTTCACATGCAAATCTCTCATGCATATTCATTATGGTGTTCCTGAAAACCTGACTGGCAAGGGGTTCCTCTAGAAGAGGGTATGCATTGCCTTTGTATATTAAGTCTTGGCAGTTGCGTACCTAGCATATGTGACCCCCCCCCATCTATATCAAAAATATGATTTTTAATAACAATCCACATATCGCACAAGAGTGTACCTAGGAAAAGGTACCATCTTAAACACTGCAGTGAGCACTAGTACACCAACACATACATTGTAAAACTAAACAAGCCAGATCCCGCACAGTCAATTGATCCTGCAGTCAATGCCAACTGAAAACTTTGTCCTTTTCATACACACAGAACAGAGATACACCCTCCCCCAATATGGAATAATCACAAACTAAAAATAGAAATATGTAGACAAAAGTTAAACTGAACTGCCAAGAAACCAGCTTCTGCATACAATGCAACACCACAAAAACAGTGACACATGTCCCCTAATACTGTGCAAAATATAAAGTCAGTAGATGTAAATTTGAAAAAACTGATATATAACAATCACCACTTTACAAATTAATAAATAAAAATAAAACAAATAATGAGAAATAAGAAAATTAATCCATTTTATTGGACTAATCCATTTTTCAATTAGCTTTCAGAGGCCAAATCTTTCTTCAGAACAGTACAGTATACTGCTGTTATGCTATTCTGTCCTGAGGAAAGGGGTGTAGTCCAAAAAATTGTCTTATTTGCATATCCTATTTATAAACTTTTCTCAATACAGTTACAATACTACTTGATTCTAAGTAAAGCAACAACAAAAAAATCTTTCTACCTTTTGTCGTTTCTGCTTTAATCATCTTTTCTTTGCTCTCTTCTTTCTATACAACGCTTGTCCTCTCTCTCTTCCATGCAACATCTGCCCTCTCTTTGCCCTTTCCACCCCGCTTCTGCCCTCTCTCTCTACCCCTTCCATCTACTGCCCACACTCTCTCTGCCCCTTCCATCTACTGTCACCCTCTTTCTCTTCCATATGGCATCTTCCCTCTTTCTATGTCCCTTCAATAAACCGTATATCCGGGGTCCCTTCTCTCCTTTGCACATGATTCACCCCCTCTCCATTTTTCTGTCTCCACCCTCTCCCCTATGCTTTGGCATCTCTCGCTTTCTCTTCTCCTTTCCTTCCTTCCTTCCCACTCCACACCATGGTGTGGTATCTCTATCTCTATCTCCTTCACTTCCCTCCCCCATGCCATGGCATCTCTTCCTCCCCCTCCATGGTCTGGTATCTTCTTTCCTTTCCATCCCTCACATGGACTTGGCATCTCTGGTTCCTCTCCCTTGTCTTCCTTCTCCCTTCTTCCCTCTCTCTCCCCAATTGGGTGCAGCAGCAGCAGCATTTCTCTCACCCCCTTCCCTGTGCAACAGTAGCATTTCTCCCCCTTCCCTGTGCAGCAGCAGCATTTCTCCCCCCTTTGCCTGTGCAGCATTTCTTCTCCCCCCTCTTCACTGTGAAGCAGGAATATCTCTTCCCTGCCCAGCATGTCTGGCCAGTTCCTCTGCTCAAAGCAGTGGGCGTCTACACCTCACACGATCTGCGGCTGCGTTGGAAGCCTTTTCTCTGACATCGTGACGTCAGAGGGAATGCTTCCGACGCAGCCGCGGCTTGCGTGAGGAGCCAACACCCGCAGCTTTGAGCAGGGGAGCCGGCCAGAAGTGAAACAACCACCGGAGGGAGCACAAGCTGGGACGGACACCACTGTTTACAGAAGGGATGCCCACACTTTTTGGGCTTGCGAGCTATTTTTAAAATGACCAAGTCAAAATGATCTACCAACAATAAAATTTTCAAAAAACACAAAGCACACTGTACACAGAGAAAATGTTAATTATCATTTATATTTGGGGTTTTTTTCAAAGAGGTCAAGGCAGATGACTCTATGCAATGTCACCTCAGTAACAACCATACAAAAATAGACAAATACCCCCGCCCTTTTTACTAAACCGTGATTGTGGTTTTTAGTGCAGGGAGTTGTGCTGAATGCCCCGTACTGCTCTCGACGCTCATAGGCTCCCTGCACTAAAAACTGCTATTGCGGTTTAGTAAAAGGGGACCATAGTATAAAATATAGACAGCAGATATAAATTCTCAAAACGGACACATTTTGATCACTAAATTGAAAAGAAAATCATTTTTCCTACCTTTTTGTCTGGTGATTTCATGAGTCTCTGGTCCTTCTGGTCTTTCTTCTTTCTCTTCCTGGCCCCCTCCCTCTTTATTTCTCTCTCCCCCTGGCCCCCCTCTTTATTTCTGTCTTTCTTTCTCTCTCCCCCTAGCCCCCATAAAGCCATCGTGCCGATTTCTCCACTTTCACGATTCTTTCCCTACCCTCACCCCCAAGCCAGCAGCCGATTTCTCCCTGCTCCTTGCCCAAGCCAGGCCCGGCGCATACAAGTGTCGGGCCCACAAAAGTCTTCACTTCCGGCATCAGTTCTAACGGGGAGGAAGTTGCCGGCCAGCCAGCCAGCGATTGGCTGGCCCACAACTTACCCTCCGATGTTAGAATTGACGCCGGAGGTGAAGTCTTGTGGGACCTGCACTTTTTTCCCACCCACCAGCCCGCCTCCCCTTTTGTCTCCACCTACCACGCAGTTGCCGGCCGGCTGGGTTAAGGAGTGACTCTGCTGGGGAATCGGTGCCAGGATGCAGTAGTGAGACGGAGCAGCGGCAGAATAGGGAGGGTGGCCGGCTGTGCACCCCCTTGGGGCGTGCATCTGGGGCGGATCGCCCCGCCCCTCCCTTGGTACGCCACTGGTGCTAGTCTTTACACACAATTGTCGCTGCGTGCAATTATCTTGTGCTCAATTGTCGCTGCACTGAAATGTCTGCGTGCATTTGCCTTGCGAGCACTTACTTGCCACCCAATTAAACACCTGGAGGATATACTATAGGAGCCTATTTTACAAAAGAAAATAGGCACCTATTTTTCCTTACAGAATACTAGGGTGGATATTAGTGTGCCAAACATTTAGGTACTAAGGGGAAGATTCTCAAAACTTAAACGTGCCTTTAATGTGCTCGCTAAACTGGTTCCAGCTGGTTTAGCGTGCATGTATTTTAGTGGCAGATTTTCAAAATGGTGTACCGTGGTCCTTTCCGAGTTTCCTAGCACCTCTGATTCTGCCATGCAAATGGAGTAACGAAGTCATTAATATTAAAATGAGCACTCCGAGCAATTCTCTATTATTGCTGAGTGATTCCCTAGCCTCGTTGTGCCACATTTGTGGCCAAAATTTACTGACAGATCTGAGCTGTCATAGCCTTATTTTATGATCAATGCCTGAGCACTGATTGGCTCAGGCACTGACAGGAAGGTAAGATTTGAGAGCTCAGACCCCTCCCCCACACAAATAAAAAAACCCCCACAAAAAACAAATTGAAGATCGGCAGGAGAGATGCCCACTCTCTCCCACTGCATTTACATAACCTCTGGATACCCACCCCTGGCAGTGGGAGGGTTGACCACTCCCATCACTGCTGCTGCACAACCTCCCGACACCCATCCCTGGCAGCAGGAGAGATGCCCACTCTCTCCCACCACATCGCACAATCCCCTGACACTACTACCCCTGCAGTGGGAGGGATGTCTACTCACTCCCACCATTGCACAACACCCCCCCGAGAACTCCTGCTTGACAACTTCCCTCTGTGCCCCGACGACCTCCCTGCCCCTCCCTACCTTGTTGATGAAGTCTGGCCAGAGGGACGCCCACCCACTCCGGCTGGCAGGCCCGCCTCTTACAAAATGTCAGGACTTCCCCTTCCTGGTGCATCCTGGGATGCACTGGGGAGGGGCCTAAGACTTAGACTTAGATTTCCTTCAAGGGTCTGATTCTGATCCTGTGGTCTCTACTATTTTGATAGTGTTCTGGACCCCAACAGAGATTGGCTCCTTAAGATGTTTTTTTTCATGCCAAAGATTCTCTAAAGTCTGACTTATCTCAGACATGTCAAAGGATACACAGAAAAGACGTCAATTTTTACTACTTAAACTTGCAGTTTTGAAGCTGGGAGCTTTATTCCTCTTGTGTTATCCTTCTGAAAGCTTAGTGAAGTACCAGGGGGTTTGTTATTTTTTTAAATTAGTCGCAACATCCGACTACCTTTATGACCACCAAAACCCTTGAGTCTCAAGTAGCCATTGCTTCTGCTGAAATTGTTGCAAATACAATCACATCTCGCCCTATCTCCAATAATTGCACTGGCTGCCTGTTGTTTTTAAATCTCAATATAAAGCAATAATGATTTGCCATCAATTCTTGTATAAAACCGTACCTGGAATTGTTTAAAAGTAAGATGTCAAATTATTTACCATCTAGGTCTCTGCGTTCTGAGAACTCAGCATTATTAAAAACAAATGTTAATCTAAAATATGCTGAGACCAATAAGATGGCTTTTTGCTGTACGGGGGTCAAATTGTGGAATTCACTTGTCGGTCAATTATGAAAATGCCATGACAGGGGTAATTTCAGAAAACTATTAAAAATGCAGTTATTTGTTAATGCATTTTTCTAGAAACTGATCTTTGTGGTTCTTTTGATGGGCATTTTATGTGATTTTCCTTAATGCCCCAGTGCCTCCTTCCTATGTCCTTAGTGCCCCCTTCCTATGCCCCCAGTGCCTTCTTCCTATGACCTTAGTGCCCCCAGTGCCTCCTTCCTATGTCCATGGTGCCCCTTCCTATGTCCTTAGTGCCCTCAGTGCCTCCTTCCTATATCCTTAGTGCCCCAGTGCCTCCTTCCTATGTCCATGGTGCCCCTTCCTATGTCCTTAGTGCCCCCAGTGCCCCCAGTGCCTCCTTCCTATGTCCTTAGTGTCCCAGTGCCTCCTTCCTATGTCCTTAGTGCCTCCTTCCTATGTCTTTAGTGCCCCCTTCCTCCCTCCCCCCGAAGCCGACCTACACCAACTGCATTTAATTACTTCCCACGCATCCCCCGAAGCCGCACCAAAGCCTGCCTTCCCCCCTAAGCTGATCCGCATCAGCTGCATTTAATTACTTCCCGCCCTCCCCCGAAGCTGCACCGAAGCCTGCCTGCCTGCCCCCATGCTGACCCACTGACGATGCCACCTCCCCCCGGTTCTCCCCCTCCCCATCCGTCCATCCGCTCCCTGCCCGCCCGTCTATCCCTCGTCCGCTCGCCGCTTTTCTCTGACATCAGAATTGATGTCAGGGGAAGGCTTGTGGCACCAGCGGGGCTGTAAGTAAATGTAGCGGGCGAGTAGCGGCAAATGGACGAGGGACGTATGGGCATTCTAGAGGGAGAAGGATAGGAAAAAAAGGGACAATGGAAAGAAAAGAGTGAAATTCAGAGGAAAAGTGACATATTATGGGGACTGGGAGGGAGAGAATGGGAAGATATCTGAACTGAGACCTGCAAGAAAGTTTAGAATGTTATCAGGAGCAAATGAGTGAAAATAATTTGTAGATGGAAGGTAATTCATGAAACAGGAGCAACGTAGTACATGAGAACAGAGAAGGGGATAAGAAAAGTACAAAGAGATAGGGAAAGAAATGAAAAAGAGACAAAACCATTTTTGAAGAGTTTAAATAAGCCTGAACTTAAGGAGAAGAGGGAAGGTTGATTAGAAGGGGAAAGACTGCTTGTGAACATGGTCAAAAGGCTAGGATCGTGAGTAAATAAACAGCTGGAGCCAAAGGCTACTGTACTGGCATTAGGGTTCGGTCTACGGTGATAACCTCATTGTATTCAACTGTATTAAATGTTGCACAGAGGAGGTAAGAAAGAGATTGGAATTCACCTGTGCTTGGGGTGACTAGATCAAAGGTATTTCCTCAGCCTTTTTTGGTCCTGGTGCTAATTAGCCTTGTTTCAGCTTGACTCATTTGCTTCCTCTATTGCATTACCTTCATTTCCACTTCCTTCCACTCATGTGGTTAAACACAGGCAGAATGCTGTGCTCTTATCTGAGCTTTCCTCTCTATTAGTACAGAAGCTGATGTGATATATGGCATTAGCTTCTCCGAATGGTTAATTTCTGGGAGAGAATATTAAAGTAAGGAAAGAAGGGCCCTATCAAGCTAAAAAAGAAAAAAAAAATGTCTTTGCTCACTCAATGCAGGAGTTTAGGTTTGTTTTTGTTTAAAATGTATTTTATTTAGCACATTGTTTTAGCGTTTTTGTACACCGCCTAGAATGCTTGATTGGGCGGTATAAGAAATTTTTAAATAAACTTGAAACTTGAAGATGTATGAACACCTAGATGTCATGGGGAGTAGGAGTAAACCCCAACATTGAAATTTTTGGACATAGACGTATATACACCTTCTGAAATGAGGAATATACATTTAGGGCCAGATTCTGTATAGGATACTTACATTAGACACCACTAGGCGTCCTAATCAAGGATGTGCCAGTTTTCAGCCAATAAAAATAAATAAATAATTAAATTACCAATTAAGAGATCCACTTGGAACTCTTAGGATGCCTAGCAACACCTAAGTCGAGATAACCTTCGACGCCTAAAGACACCTACCTGAAAAGTAGGCGTGGTTAGGGGGGCAGAGAATAGGCGTGGTTGACTTAGGCATTGCTAGGTGTTCAAATTAAGCACTGATTGATTAGGCCTGATAAATCCTGGCCTAATGTACTAGTGCCTACCTTGATGTTGCCTAGTGATGCCTAAGTCCACTTAGGCACAGTTAGGCAGGATTCTACAAGTGGTGATTGACAACTGCTCAGAGCAGCGCCTACAATGTAGGCACATTTAGGCACCATTTATAGAATCAGGGCTTTAGAACCTGATTCTATATATCACACCTAAACAAATTGGTTCTGATTAGTAGAGCACTAAGTGTGATTCTATAAACATTATGCACACCTTATAGAATTGCACTTAGCACTAGTTATGCATCACTTTTAGGTTCACCCATTTAGGCCAAGGAAAACCTGTATGCATGTTTTGTGAATGTCCCTGACCCGCCTATGTGTATCCAGATCAGTACACAAAATATAATAAGTGCCAATTAAGTGATTGTTAGCTTCAGTGATTAAATCATTGGATTCATTAACTAATTATTTTGCGCATTCAAATTTGGGCAAACTTTATACACTCTGAGAGTTAGTGTCGTCTATGTAAGAAGTGCTAAGTGATGCAACGTTAATCTAGCTGTTATTCAGGTAGCACACTGGCAGGATAATGTTTCCATGCTCATGTTCTGTTTGTTCATGCCATACCTGTGCCATACCTTCTCTAAGAAAAATTCCCTAATGCGTGCAGTATTACCACAGAACGCCTTAATGCCATCATGCATAAGAACATAAGAATAGCCTTACTGGGTCAGACCAATAGTCCATCAAGCCCAGTAACCCGTTCTCACGGTGGTCAATCCAGGTCCCTAGTACCTGGCCAAAACACAAAGAGTAGCAACATTCCATGCTACTGATCCAGGGCAAGCAATGGCTTCCCCCATGTCTTTCTCTATAACAGACTATGGACTTTCCCTCCAGGAAATTGTCCAAACCCTGCTCTGCGCTATCTGCTCTTACCACAACCTTTGGCAATGCGTTCCAGAGCTTAACTATTCTCTGAGTAGTAAACATACCCCTAAATAGTGTTCTACTGCATTTTAACTGTTCTCTGTGTATGAAAATAAAATCCCCAGATGTTTAGCTTCTATTCAATTCTACAATCATCCTGTTCCAGGCTAACCTTCATGTCTATATCTGTTCAGTTGAATTATATATAGTGCATTTTAAGAAGAGAAAATGGAAAGAATGGGTAAAAATGAACTGCCTGATATTCAGACTGCAGGAGATAGCCAGCTATTTCTCACAATCCACAGTGAAACCGGAAATTCAATTCCAGCACCGTATCTGGTAGGTGAGTAGGTGAAGGCTGAGCCCTGTACAAGGTTTCAGAAAGAGCTGTGGAAATACATTTTGTGTTATTTATGACTGTGAATATTTGACCCCCTTTGTTGGGAAGAACATGTATATTCTGACTCTTGATGCAGGCATTCACCGAAACACGGGCCATGTCAGGTTGTGAAATAAAGTTGCTTCCCTGAGCATGTGACTCCATTATTTCATCTGAGGCCTACACATACTGTGTTTGCATTTTGGTAATTTGTGTTATTGTTTTCCCTCTGGTGCCTTTCTTCACTTCATTTATATATACAGTCTGTTCCTCCCTTTATATTTTTGTCACTCTATGCAATTTCCTACTAGGTCTAACAAGATTAGCCAGCAGCTTACCAGCCTTGTTTCCCCAGCAATATAATTTGTACTTAAAGACACTAATATGAGTCATGGCTCTCTGGCTTAACATGTTATTTATTTGTTTCCAAAATTCTAAATAACGAGTCTTGTCATGTATAGTGTAGCCTGGAACCTGAATGGTTCTGCAAAAGGAAAGTTGTGTAGAAAGAGCCACCAGCTCTGCTTCTTCTTAATCCTTTATTCTTCTTTGTGGTATAACTATTAACTTTCCCTCATAAAACAACCTTGGCTTCTCTATACATAACATTAAACACTTCTTTGGTGGCATTACGCGGGGTATAATCCTTCCAAGCTTCCTTTAAGTAGAGCCTAAAGGAACTATTCATAAACAGGGCAGGGTTCATCCTCCACACATGATCAACTGACTCTTTCTGCCAGCACACACTGACCAGAACCACGATTGGTCATTGAAGACAACATCTAGTATTCTCGTCTTTGTGATATGGCCAATGTGCAACTCAGGCAGCAAAATATAATCTATGCACAAAAATTGTCTTGGACTATTGAGTAGAAGGTGAAATCTACCTCACCAGGGCGAAATGTCCACCATGCATCCAAAAGTCTCAGTTTTCTCATTATAAAATTCACCCCTAAATCATCATTGCCTTTCTTAAGTGTCTGAGGGGCTTACAGTGCAATTCTGAGTTACTTGGAACATTAAAATCCCCTCCCCCAAAGAGGAAATAATCTGAAAAACCCACCATATTGGCTAATAATTCTGAAAAGAACTTATGAGAATATACATTAGGGGGCTCATAATCGAAACTGAAAAATGTCTACAAACCGGCCTAAATCGGCACTTGGATGATCTAAAAGACAAGTCGTCCAAGTGCCGATAATCAAACTGGGTTTTAGATGTATTTAAAAATGACCTAGGCCTTCAGAGTACTGCTGAATGATCAGAGCTAAAAGGGGCATTTCATGAGGAGTGTCTAGGGCCAGATTTGGGTGGGTGATGGGCGGTCCTAGACTTAATCGTACTGCATGTATAACCGAAAGTTTTACAACATTGCCAAGACGGAACTTGGACGTTGTAATGATGATTTAGGGGTGAATTTTATAATGAGAAAACTGAGACTTTTGGATGCATGGTGGACATTTTGCCCTGGTGAGGTAGATTTCACCTTCTACTCATTGCCTTGTTTGAATAATTTTCCATATATTCTGTTCACCTCTTTTTAATGCTTTCTGGATCATTCAATATCATTCCATTGGTGTCTTTAAGCATCTCCAGTCAAGGCTGGAATTTCTGCCACAATCTCTTAATCTCCTGAAAAGCTAATCTGGTTTTTCCATTTACTTGTTCTGATTCAATTTTCTGACAAATATCCTTGAGATATCGTCTTGCCGAACTTGATGTTGAAATACTCGGTTCATTTGTGATACTTTTTCTCTATCACCGAATAGTTTTGCTTGCCTTCTTTCTTTTGCTACTATTCTGGTTTCTTCTGAGATCCAAGGTGATTTCCTGGTTTTCTTTTTTTCTGGATTGTATTTTTTTAGCTTCATCACTAATTACAGTTTTGATGTCATTCCATAACTCTTCATAGAAACATAGAATATGACGGCAGAAAAGGGCTATAGCCCATCAAGTCTGCCCACGCCAATGACCCACCCCCAGACTTCACCCCACTAGAGATCCCACATGCATATCCCATTTCTTTTTAAAATCGAGCACTCTGCTAGGGTTAAACACCTGCAGTGGAAGTTCATTCCAATGATCGACCACCCTTTCGGTGAAGAAATACTTCCTGGCGTCGCCATGAAATTGCCCGCCTTTGATTTTCAGCGGATGACCTCTTGTGGTCGAAGGTCCTTAAAGAAAGAAGATATCATCTTCCACCTCGATGCGGCCCGTGATATATTTAAACGTCTCAATCATGTCTCCCCCTCTCTATGTTCCTCGAGCAAGTATAGCTGCAGTTTATTCAGTCTTTCCTCATATGGGAGGTTCTTGAGTCCCGAGACCATCTTGGTGGTTATTCGTTGAACCGACTCGATTCTCCGCAAATCTTTTTGATAATGTGGTCTCCAGAATTGGACACAATATTCAAGATGAGGTCTCACCATGGATCTGTACAGGCTCTCTGTCTCCTGTATTAAGCCAGGCAAACCTGTTGTTTAGTTTTATCCAATAGTCTGATGGAATGTTTTCAATGTTGTATTATAGGAGGTCTGTAATGATCTTCTTCTTGCGAAGCTTCACCTTAATCTTGCATGTCAAAAGCTCATGGCCGCTTCCACAATCATCTCCTGCTTTAGTCCTTACAGTCAAAACTTCAGATTTCCATCTCTGTCCTACTCAGATGTAGTCAATTTGATTTTGATACATGCTAGAGAGGTCCATGTGTACTGGTGACGTTTGTGATGTTGGAAATGTATTAAGTTATCACCAGCTTCATTTCTTTCACCAGCTTCATTTCTTTCTCCTATGCAGTGCTTTCCAACCACTGCATCTTCAGATGTACTTCCCACTTTTGCATTGAAGTCCCCCCTAATGATCAGTACATTTTGAAGTTGTTCATAGAACAATTCTACATCCTCATCTTCTGCGTCTGTTGTTGAAGCATATACTTGGATCAATGTGACATTGATCGGCTTTCCCTGCAGACGGATTGACATGACTCTATCACTGATAACATTGTACTTTAGTACCATCTTTGAAAGCTTATTATTGAGGATGAATTCCACACCATTTTTCCTGTATGTTTCATGATCAGAGTAACAGGTCCAGTGTTTGTTTGATTGAAAATGGACTTGTCTGTCCATTTGAGCTCACTGATCCCTATCAAATTGATTTTGGTTTTTTTCCATATGATCTTTAACAATTTCCAGTTTTCCTTGATTCATGCTTTGTACTTTCCATGTTCCTATGTTGAGAATATCTTTACAGCTTCTGATCTCCCTTTTCCGTCCAGGAACATCAGCATCCAGGAAAGGGAGAGTGTGGCGCAGTGGTTAAAGCTGCAGCCTTAACTCCCTGGGGTTGTGGGTTCAAACCCATGATATTCCTTGTGACCCTGGGCAAGTCACTTAATCCCCCCATTGCCCCAGGTACATTAGACAGATTGTGAGCCTGCCAGGACAGATAAGGAAACATGCTTGAGTACCTGAATAAACTCATGTAAACCGTTCTGAGCTCTCCTGGGAGAACATTATAGAAAATTAAACAGGTTCCTCTATTGAGCAGTAAGGACCCAATGCTCTCCTACTGTTAGCATTTGCAGCTGAGTAATCATTGAAGAAAATTAACTTAGAGCCCTTAAACTCCAACACACACTTTTTCCTGTAAAGTTGCACAAAATGTTCCTTCTCAGCAAAATTCAGCACACTAGCAAGCACAAGTCTCGGGTGGTTGTTGTCCTCTTTCCAGCGCCCCAGGCATTCGCTCCACCAGGGCAGAAAGCTGCCATTCAGCATGTTGTCACCCAGTGACCCCCCCATGTTAGCATTCTATGACAGAAGATCCATGTTGAACTACAATAGAATTTATGCTTAGAAAGTATCATTCCAGTGCCTAAATTTCAGTACCATTTCTTGAATTTACCCCTTTATGTGAACCCCTCCCTCCCCCCATACTTGGATTGTGGTATAGGTGGTAGTGTAGGCCTAACATTGGCTAAAATAGGTTCTAGAGTTGGCCACTTTTACATATCAGTGGGAATGACAATTGATCCTAGTGTACACTTTGGAGTTCAGTATGATGATCTGTTTGGTTTGCTGAGGTTTCAAAATATGGAATGTTTGTGAATAATGACCCATGAGGTGGAAATGGATTGGCTTATAGTTTATTAGATTTGACATGACCTTTTATTACAAGCAGAGCAAAGTTCACAAAAAAAAAAAAAAAAATCAATCAATATGGAAAAGAAAGCCATGTAATAAAAGAAAAACCTAAAAGGAAAACAAATGTCTGATAGCAACAAACCTGCACAGAATGTGGTGCTACCTTGAACTTCAGTGGTAGATAATATTAGTCTTTGAAGGTGGCTGTGCTGGTTTCCACAGAAGGATCATTGTTGCCACCCTTCAGTAACAGTCGAGCAGCCAAATTTTTAAAATCTTTATTTTATTATTACAGCAAACATATTAGCCAGATATTTTTTCACAACAGCCTAATTGGAGGCTGAGGACATTATTCAAAACTTGGATGTAACATCTTAGAAACATGGGGCTTCTTTTACTAAATATTAGTATATGTTATATTCCCATATATATGTACGAAAAAGTGTATCACTTTTTACTGGAGAATATGTGTAAGAAGAGGCCTCAGTAACGGAGCCCACGCTCAGTCGTATTCACAGACTGAGGTATTCGGCGTGGTTGTGCTGCTCCTTAACTCCAATCATCGGCCATCTTCTAAGTTTTTCTTTTATGTACTCTACCAGTATTTAGTGAATAAATCTTAAGTAAAAATTTATATATTCTACCAGTATTTAGTGAATAAATCTTAAATGAAAATTGAATATTCTAGTTAATATCATGTGAAATAAATATTTCCTTAACACTTTATCTCATTTTATCTTATTAGCATTTTTCTGTTGCAGAGACTGCTGTCAGTTTGTTGCAGAAAATGGCTTGGTACGTGTAATAAATGGCCCTGAAGCAGTGGACAAAAGTTGAAGTCCACGAAACGCTGGCCACGTTGGTTTTTCCGATACACAAGCACTGTTAAAAGCTAAGTGATTTTCCAACTACTAGAATGTTTGGCGATAACTAATCCAGACTAGCTAGGAACTTGGTGCTAGCTGAGTCTTAATTGAGTAAAACCGTATTGGTTATAATTCAAAAGAAGTTTTTGTCAGTTTAGTCTCAATCCTATGAAAGAGTGTAGATATAGAAAAATAGAAAAAAAGACATTGTATAGATACACGAAAAGAAGACACTAATGTCAGAAAAATGCTAATAAGATAAAATGAGATAAAGTGTTAAGGAAATATTTATTTCACATGATATTAACTAGAATATTCAATTTTCATTTAAGATTTATTCACTAAATACTGGTAGAGTATATAAATTTTTACTTAAGATTTATTCACTAAATACTGGTAGAGTACATAAAAGAAAAACTTAGAAGATGGCCGATGATTGGAGTTAAGGAGCAGCACAACCACGCCGAATACTTCAGTCTGTGAATACGACTGTGTGTGGGCTCTGTTACTGAGGCCTCTTCTTACACATATTCTCCAATAAAAAGTGATACACTTTTTCGTACATATATATGGGAATATAACATATACTAATATGTTGAAAAAGTTTTCCCATTGGGGGACTGTAGTAAAGTGTAGTGAGCTTCTTTTACTAAGCCACATTAGGGCTTTAACACGCGGAATAGCCCGCATTGAGCTGGCGTTAGTTCTAGCCGCATAGTACGAGTTTAGCGCGCGCTAAAATGCTGCATGCGATAAAAATGCTAATGCAGCTTAGTAAAAGGAGCACATAGAAAAATAAAGGCATATAAAGAACATATGGCCTATCTAGTCTGACTATCTGTGCCATCTGCTATCCCTTCCTCTCTCATAGAGTTCCAATGTACTTGTTCCAAGCTTTCTTAAATTCGGTTATAATTTTCATGTCCACCACCTCCACCAGGAGGCCGTTCCACCCATTTATCATCCTTTCCGTGAAAAAGTATTTTCTGCGGTTACTTATTAGTCTATCCCCTTTCATCTTCATTATATACCCCCTCATTCCAGAGTTTCTTTTCAATTGAAAGAGATTCGCTTCATGTGCATTTATGCCACATAGGTATTTAAACATTGCCATCATATCTCCCTTTCCCACCTTTCCTCCAAAGGAAATACTCTTTCATGGAGAGGATAATGGATGCTTGGTAGTGATCATGGGGACAAAAAATAATGACCCAGTTCAAAAAAATGCATATGATATAGAAAGAGGAGGGAATCAAAGTCAAACTTAAATGCACTTTAAAAAGCGCACTTTAAATAGTAACTTGCACAGAACGGCAGGTGCAACTTGGGCCTCCATGAGCAGACTGGATGGACCATACAGGTCTTTATCTATAGTCATTTACCCCTGGATTTTATATAGGTCACCCAAAGACAGGCATGCAAATTTGGGCATGGATCTCAAATCTACATGCAAACTAATTAGTTAATGAGCCATTAACAATCCATAATTGGTGTTACTTGCCACTCATTTGGAGTTACATGCGGCTCTGTCCTGTTCCCTGTTCTATAATATGCATGCCTGAATTTTATGCACAACTCGAAAGGGGGCATGGCCATGGGAAAAGATGGGAAAAGTCAGGGGCATTCCTGGAATATAGGTGTGATGTTAGTGTCGTTTAAGCACTCAGCTGCTTTTAGTTGTGTGCCAGCATTTACACCAGGTTTCACTGGATTTAAGTGCTTCCACCCAAAGTCAGGTGTAAAATCTGCACTGACCTAGAGTGTAGAGTGCCCTTTGCAAAATACTTTGATGGCTAGGATAGTTTAGATGGCTGGAGTGAGCTTTGATGGAGACTCCAATAGATAGAACCTAAGCAAACTACCAGGCAGAGCTCTGGGTTTCTGGCCCAGAAATATCTAAGAAAGAGGACCATTTAAATTAAATGATTAATTTAGAGAGTGTGTATGGTTAGGCAGACTGGATGGACCATTCGGGTCTTTATCTGCCGTCATTTACTATGTTACTAGTTTTGCAGAGACCTCAGTGCCTACCTTTGGGTGCCATTTACTGAATCCCCTCCTTACTAATCGTATGATGTTGCTATGTTGGTATGTTACAATGTTACCATGATAAAAGAGTATAGAAGGAGCATTAGGTACCAGTTTTTTAAGGAGCAAATATGAAAATGGAATTGCTTAAAATGGCTTGCTAGCCATAGTGATAGATGCCATCTTTGAAACAGATTTTAGGCATACTTGGGACAAATATAGAAGGCAATGGTAGGAAGTTCAAAGAAAAGACATGGGAGGGGGAAACTTGGTTGGGTTAAGTTAGGCATATGGTAAAGGAGGGTTCTTGTTTCTATCCATCCTCAAGTCAGACTGGGGCTCAGGAAGAGCATTTAATTCTGGTGAATGTGGACATTGGGGGAGAATGTGGCACAGTGGTTAAAAGCCACAGCCTCAGTACCTGAGGTTGTGGACTCAAACCCACACTGCTTCCTGGAAAAGTCATTTAATCCCCTCATTGCCGCAGGTACATTAGATAGATTGTGAGCCCACTGGGACAGACAAAGAAAATGCTTGAGTACCTGAATAAATTCATATAAACCAGTCTGAGCTCCCCTGGGAGAACAGTATAGAAAATTGAATGAATAAAGAAATAATGTGACCTGAGAAGGCCTCTGTCCTACAGATCCCAAAGGAAGTTCAATGAGTCAGAATGAATGTGTGGAGAAGGTTCAGTGAACCACAGTTTTATGTAACTTAAGGAGGAGTATGAGGCTGGTATTCTTGAAGCTGGACTTCAGACTATGACAGAGGATAACTGGAACATTTTCATTGTCTACAGAAGAGTTGAAGTCAGGACACCAGCCTGACCAGTGAGTAGATCTGTAACAGCTGAAGAAATAAGGAGTCTGTTGTTTTGTGGGTTTAAGATTACTGTATAGTCCAGAGATGGAAGTCAAGGGATTAGCCAGTTACTGCCTTAGATATCATTTGGTGTCTGGATTGTATTGGAGTACCGTAACATGTTCATTTTCAATGCCATGAAAATTTTCATCAGTTAATTTCTTTTATTTGAGCAGCCATACAGAATGGATTTTCATAAGAGAGATTGTATTTACTGAAACTGTAGACCAGAGTGAGACAAGGGGCTTCTACAGAGGTTGGGCCTTGAAAGCCATGCTCCCACAACCAACCCTAACTGTACATTATGCTACTTTGCCACCAAACATTGGATCTCTCGGTAGCTCTAGTATGTCCTTTGACTGAGACACTGATATCAATGATCCTTGAGTACAGGAGGAAGTTTTGTTGTACATATCTAAAAATCAGAGTGCTCATTAATTCACATTAGGTAGCCATGAGTGAGTTTTGCTACAAGCATAAGCAAATCATTATACAAAGACATGAAGATAAATATACAATGCAACATACAAATTCATTCTCACATGCATTGTAGATTAAAAAGTACAATCTAGAAACCAATTGATTGAATGCCATTGATTATTCATCAGATAATTGGAGCAGTTTGTATAATCAATTATTCATCATTATCCTTAGTGAAAGAAAATAGTTTACATTACAAATAAAATGAGCCACAATCAGGGTAAAATAACATGGTATTCTGTACTGATAATTCCTTTTCAAATTACAAGCCTTGCAATTAAATCCAAATTTAAATTAAAATCTGAGTTGCCTGATTGAGATATTAACTAATGAGAACATAAAGAATGAAATTTGCTAGGTTCTATTCATATATGATGGCCTAAACATTATATTTGTTGTCAGTAATATATTCTTGCTTTCTCATGCATTATTCCTATCAAACACAAGTATATTATTATGATTACAGACTCTTGTCTCTGCTATAATTATGTGAATATACAATAGACTCATCCTACAATAGTATTACAATAAGGAACATTCCCCAAAAATGTCATTGCGTGGAAATTTTGTTCTAAAAAGTGCATTTTGTCATGTCCCACGCCGTATTCAGACTGTAGAAAAATATGGATGCGAAAAAAAATAAAATTTGCAAACTCAGACTGCATAAATGCCTAGTGTTGTCCCTGAAAAAGTCACAAAACCCAGCAGTGCTGGCAACTCTGCCTGGTGTCCAGCAAATAAGACATCTGCCGTCAAAATATAAATAATGCATTATTAAACTTCAATTGTTCGGTTTCCTTCTCTCATAGTTCCCTTTACAGCAATTCATCAAATTCTCCCCAGAACTGTGTTCTATCTAAAGACTAATTAGACTGTACAATAGGGTTTCGTTTCTTTAGCTACACTGCTTTGCTGGCGTTGCACAGGCCCAGGCTTTCATGTCCACTGAAAGCCACATTGTGCTGGCTCAAAGCACACACAGAAGGCCCCTCAATTACCACCTTGAGGAGCAAGCAATTAGGCAGGCGGAGGAAGTGGCAACTTCTGAAATGATGAGAGAAGCTTTTCAGTTGAGGAGTAGGTGTTTAAAAATCCACCGTGCCATTTTTCTAGGTGTCAGTTCTCCCCACCACTCCACCACTGTTGGTATAAATAAGAGATTGTATTAGAAACAGTCTTCTAGCAGTGGTTTGCAAAGTTTTATTTTTATGACCCACTTATAAAGTCCTGCAGAATCACAGGATTCACCAAAAGAGCCTAACAACCTCTCTTCCAAATGCAAATCAAAATGTAGTGTTATTTTCACAGCCTTAAAGCTGGGCTGCTGGATGTTTATAATCCCTTTTGAACGGTACTGTTTTTGCTGTCTAGTAACAGTCTACATAATTTTTTTCTTACAGACTTAAAATAACCCATCAAGGTCCTCTAGCCCCAGTGTCAAGGTACTGGAAAAAAATATTACCTAGAATCAGTCATAAAAACTGACTCTGGATGGCATGCACTAAGTTAATGAGAGGTAGCTGTGGCCACATCTTTAACTGAACCATGGGCTTTTTAGCAAGTGCAAGAAATGCATCTCAAAATCTCTTCTGTTAACCATCCCAAAATGAAAAGGCTAGTTAGTATAGAGGGATTTGTCACTTCAAATCCTCACACAATGTAATTGAATTCCCCACTCCTCAACTTTCAGCTAAAAGATTTCTCCTCTCTAAATTGTAGGCTGCCTCTTTTGGACTACTTGCTTATCATTTCAATGACAGGGAGGACCTGAGAGTCCACTTACTGGTACTCCTGTATTGTCAAATGAGATTTCATTCAGCAGATTAGTGCAGTAAAGATATAAGGGGGTCTCACTGACAGGTTCAAGGGCAAAATGGATTATATTGTGGTGCTCAGGGGAGACAAATCAGCTTACATTGGGGGCTTGGAGGATACTACGATTACTATATTATTTATCATTTTTATAGTGCTGAAAGGCATACTCAGCGTTGTACATTCAAAATGTAATAGTCCCTGCTCAGAAGAGCTTATAATCTAATTAGGGCAGACAGACAGGACCTGGCTACATGAGGGCCTTGGGAGGGACCAGGCTATATTGGGAGCTCCTGAGCAGGGGAGACCCCAAGGGCTGGACATCCTTCTGTGTTAAATGCTAACATGTCAACCTTATTGGTATGCTACATATGAATGCTCAGTTTGGAAGAGGTGTTAATTTAAATGCCCTGAAAACCTCATAAAAGATTTTTTTTAACAAAGCTTTGTGTTTCTCGTGATCACCCAAATTTGCAGCTCCTTTTAAAAATCTGCGTAGGTATGTGCTGAATTTAGTTTATACACAGTACTTTTATGAGTTGTGACCAAATATAGAGCTCATGACTGCAGGACTCTGCAAGGGCATGCATAAAATGCCTGGACTAAGGTTGGAAAATAGGGCTGCACTTTAAGACTATTCACAGGGCTAGATGCACTAAACAGGGTCGGTAATATCGTGTGGGTCTGCAGCGATCTGATTTTTTCCGATTCCAAAAGAGCTATTGATGCACAAACAAGTTTGCATGAAAATGATTTGTGTGGCGGTTCATTGTAATCCCTGTGTCTCCCATCCAATGGATCGCTGTGAGAACGACTCTCACACATGCGCAGAATGGGCTCTAGTTGATACAGCAACATTGTACGCTTGCGCCAGGTTTGTTACATCAATCGTAGGCATGGATTATTGTAGCGCATCACATGCGTACGTCATTGGTGCGCATCGAAGGTGCCAGCCACAAAGCATTGTTGTTGCAAAGCACTTTGTAACACAGGTGTTAGAGATTTTCCTTTTTTTCCTTCTTTTGGAAAGATCGCCGTCCACAATGTTGACCGTTAGAGCACGAAGCACACGTGGTTAACGCACGGAATAGCGAGTGCTAAAATGCTGTGCGCATTAGCCGCTAATGCCTCCTCTTGAGCAGGCAGTAGTTTTACGGCTAGCGCGCGCTAATCTGGTGCGTGCGCTAAAAACGCTAGCGCACCTTCATAAAAGGAGCCCTAAGTGAGAGGATCCTTTCCTACCTGATTAAATTATTCGGAATATCGGTGGAATATTTATATCTATGCAGGTTTTTCTACTTAAAAACTTGATTTTATTTTTTATTTTTTAATATTTATAGATTTTTACTATGTAACCCTAGGAAATAATGAAATAACAAAAGGAAATATTTCTAGAGTAGACCACAAGATGAATACAAAATCATTTCTAATCTAATCTAATCCTTAGGTTTGTATACCGCATGAGATCAGTTACTGGTGATAGCAATTGGCACATGTGCAGAATAAAGCCCACCATTTTGAAGAGGCAGGCCTGCTAATGAGAGAGAGTGAACATCCCTCCTGCTGGTTTTCTAAAAATATATGGGGGGGGGGGGTTGGACAGGGGGACAGCCCACTAGACCACCAAGCTTTGTGTGGTGGGGGGCTCTTGGAATGGGGAACTTGCTGTCAGAGGGTCCCCCAAACCATGCAGCAGGAGGAAGTGGGCATCCCTCTTGGCGATATTTCAGAAAAATGTACCCCAATGTTGGGGATGGGGGGAGCGTCCAGCATTGGGGTTGGGGCTTTATCTTATAGGCACAGCTCTTGTATGTGTGTTGTGCAAACATGACAGCTGCACCCATTAAAAAAAAAAGACAGCCTTTGATCTCCCGGCTTGCTGGTTCAGGCTGTTAGAGCAGGGACTACTTTTTTTTTAGGCAGGAGGAGAAGCTGTGCTGGCGACAGTGGCATAGTAAAAGGGGACGGGGCAGTCTACCCCATGCGCCATGTTGGTGGGGGCACTGACACCCCTCCTCCTCTCTGTCCCACCTCTTCTCACTCCTCCCCTTGCCACGCACGCGACCCCCTTCCCCCGTGCCTCTAGTTGTTCACTGCTTCGAGCAACAACTATAACGTGCTCCTCGCGACCGCGTCGTCTCTCCCACTGACGTCACTTCCGCGTGCCGCACATAAGAACATAAGAACATAAGCAGTGCCTCCGCTGGGTCAGACCACAGGTCCATCTTGCCCAGCAGTCCGCTCCCGCGGCGGCCCGAACAGGTCACGGCCTGTCTGAGACACCAGAAGGGGCCCCCTTGCCACCTTGGTTTCCCATTGAGTTTTATCTTCCCATCGAAGTCCTAACCCTCCGGTCTTGCACATGCACGACCTGGTTGGATTTCTATACTTATTACTTGGTTTGCTTTCTATACCTGTGTTACATCCCAGCACCTCTCTCAGTATCCCACGATCCCCCTATCCCTCAGGAATCCGTCCAATCCCTGTTTGAATCCCTGTACCGTACTCTGCCTGATCACTTCCTCCGGTAGCGCATTCCAAGTGTCCACGACCCTTTGGGTGAAGAAAAACTTTCTTGCATTTGTTCTGAACCTATCTCCCTTCAGTTTCTCCGAATGCCCCTCGTGCCTGTTGACCCCTTCAGCCTGAAGAATCTGTCCCTATCCACCCTCTCTATGCCCCTCATGATCTTGAAGGTCTCTATCATATCTCCCCTGAGCCTCCTTTTTTCCAGAGAGAAGAGCCCCAGCCTATCCAACCTCTCGGCATATGGGCAGTGTTCCAGCCCTCTTACCAGTTTCGTTGCTCTCCTTTGGACTCTCTCAAGCACTGCCATGTCCTTCTTGAGGTACGGCGACCAATATTGAACGCAGTATTCCAGATGTGATATACTTGGACTTCAGCAAAGCCTTTGATAGCGTTCCACACCGCAGGCTGTTGAACAAACTAAAATCGATGGGATTAGGGGATACATTCACAACATGGGTAAGGGATTGGCTAGATGGTAGGCTTCAAAGGGTGATGGTAAACGGTACCCCCTCCAAAACGTCAGCAGTGATGAGTGGAGTACCTCAGGGCTCCGTCTTAGGGCCGATTCTATTCAATTTATTCATAGGAGATTTGACCCAAGGACTTAGAGGAAAAGTATCACTGTTTGCCGACGATGCCAAACTATGCAACATAGTTGGCAAAAGCAACGTGCCTGACTTTATGACGCAGGACCTAAGACAGCTTGAACAGTGGTCATCAACTTGGCAGCTGGGCTTCAATGCTAAAAAATGTAAAGTAATGCACCTAGGCAAAAAAAATCCACACAGAACTTACACACTAAATGGTGAAACCTTGTCCAGGACCACGGTGGAACGTGATTTAGGAGTGATCATTAGCGACGATATGAAGGCTGCCAATCAAGTAGAGAAGGCATCGTCCAAGGCAAGACAAATGATGGGCTGTATCCGTAGGGGTTTTGTCAGCAGAAAACCTGAAGTCATAATGCCGCTGTACAGATCCATGGTGAGACCTCATCTCGAGTATTGTGTTCAATACTGGAGACCACACTACCGAAAAGATGTGTTGAGAATTGAGTCGGTTCAGCGAATGGCTACCAGGATGGTTTTGGGGCTCAGGGAACTCACGTATGAAGAAAGGTTAAAAAAACTGAGGATGTACTCACTGGAGGAGCGAAGAGAGAGAGGGGACATGATTGAGACCTTTAAGTATATTACTGGGCGTATAGAGGTGAAAGATGATATCTTCAGTCTTACAGGGCCCTCAGTAACCAGAGGACACTTGCTGAAAATCAGGGGAGGGAAATTTCAGGGTGATGCGAGGAAGTACTTCTTCACTGAAAGGGTGGTAGATCATTGGAACGAGCTGCCTCAGAGGGTAATTGAGGCCAGCAGCGTGTTAGATTTCAAAAGAAAATGGGATATTCATGTGGGATCTCTAGGAGAGTAAGAATCAGGGAGTGGGTCATTGGTATGGGCAGACTAGATGGGCTATAGCCCTTTTCTGCCGTCAATTTCTATGTGGACGCACCATAGCTCTATACAATGGCATGATGACTTCCCGTGTCCTGGTTGTTATGCCCCTCTTTATGATGCCCAGCATTCTGTTGGCTTTTTTCGAGGCTGCTGCGCACTGTGCAGATGGCTTCAGTGATGCATCTACCAGCACACCCAAATCTCTCTCAAGACTGCTGTCTCCCAATAATGCCCCCCCCAATTTGTATTTGAACAACGGGTTCTTTTTACCTATATGCATGACCTTGCATTTTTCCACGTTAAAGCGCATTTGCCATTTGTTTGCCCAGTCTTCCAGCTTGTCCAGGTCCCTTTGCAGGTCCTCACACTCCTCCCTAGACCTAACTCTGCCGCACAGTTTGGTATCGTCTGCAAATTTTATAACCTCGCACTTTGCCTCTTTTTCCAGGTCATTGATAAATATGTTGAAGAGTAACGGCCCCAGCACCGATCCCTGTGGCACACCGCTCGTGACTCCCCGCCAGTCAGAGTATTGTCCCTTTACTCCGACCCTCTGCAGTCTACCCGACAACCAGTGCTCGATCCATCTGTGCACATCCCCTCCCACCCCGTGGTTCCACAGTTTCCTAAGCAGCCTTTCATGTGGCACCTTGTCGAAAGCCTTTTGAAAATCAAGGTAAATGATGTCTATAGGTTCCCCATTGTCCACCCGACTGCTTATTCCCTCAAAGAAGTACAGAAGGTTCGTTAAGCATGACCTTCCCTTACAGAATCCATGCTGGCTTGTTCTCAGTAGGCCATATCTCTCGATATGCTCGCAAATACCATCCTTGATCATAGCTTCCACCATCTTCCCTATAATTGAAGTCAGGCTCACCGGCCTGTAGTTTCCGGGGTCACCCCTCGATCCCTTCTTGAAGATAGGTGTGACATTCGCCAATTTCCAGTCCTCTGGTACCTCTCCAGTTTTCAAGGATAGGTTGCAAACATGCTAGATTGTGCCCGCTATTTCTTGTCTTAGTTCTTTCAGAACCCTTGGGTGGATCCCGTCCGGGCCCGGCGATTTGCCGCATTTTAACCTGTCTATCTGCTTGAGGACATCCTCCTTACTTACCTCTATGTGTTCTAATTTTTCAGCCTGTTCCCCACTCATGAGCTCCTCTGAGTCCGGTATATTAGATGTGTCTTCTCTCGTGAAAACCGACGAGAAGAACGTGTTCAACCTCTCAGCTACCTCTTTATCCTCCTTGATCACTCCCTTCCTATCCCCATCGTCCAACGGCCCCACCTCCTCTCTCGCTGGTTGCTTCCCCTTTACGTAACTGAAGAATGCCTTGAAGTTTTTCGCCTCCCTGGCCAGCCCCTCTTCATATTTCCCTTTTGCTTTTCTAACCTCTCGGTGGCATTCCTTTTGGCATTTCCTGTGCGCCTGGTGATTTTCCTCCGTTGGGTCCTTTTTCCATCTCCGGAAGGACACTTTCTTGTCGTTTATTGCCCTCTTTACTTCTGTTGAGATCCAAACCGGGTCCTTTGACCGCTTGTTCTTTCCGCCTTTCCGTTCTTTCCGCCTTTCCGCCATTGGGATGTACATTCTTTGTGCTTCCTGCAGGGTGTCCCTGAATAGGGTCCAGGCGCTTCCTACAGTCTCCATCTTAAGGACGTTTTTGAGCTTCCTCCCCACCATTTCCCTCATAGCAACATAGTTCCCATTCCTGAAGTTGAGCGCAGTTGTTGCGGTCCTCTTTACTGTGGGTGTCCCCCTTTCTAATGTGAATCGGATCGCGTTGTGGTCACTGTTGCCTAGTGGTCCTCCCACTTCTACCCCTCTTGCAGGCCCCCCTAATCCGTTTAAGATGAGGTCAAGAGTAGCACTCCCTCGCGTTGGTTCCTTGACTAGTTGCTCCATGAAGCAGTCCCTCACAGCTCATAGGAAGTGACATCAGCAGGAGAGACAACGGGGTAATGAGGAGCATGTTGACGTTCTTGCTGCTCACAGTGGTGAACAACTAGAGGTATGGGAGAAGAGAAAGGAAGGGAAGGGGGTGCTCATGTGGCATGGGGGATCAGGGAAGGAGGGGGGAGCTCCTCCTCCCCTTTATCGGCGATTTTCCACACGCATAGCAAGCATATAATTTGCCCATAAAACAAAAATCGCTCCCACCACGAGCTTAGAGAACCTGGCTCTTAACGCCTTAAAATAGACACGCTGTTATAGGATTATCCCTAAATGCAGCTCCATACATGTGCATTGCATAATTACATACAGTACACATTCTTTTACTTACACAATTTAAGAGCTTAGTTTGCCCTTTCTCAACATAATACGAGCTCCATGCTTTTATCCTCAGAGATAATTCTATTGGGCAAATGATATATCACTGGGAACATCTTATCAAGGACTGCACAGATGTTCGTGCATGCTCGGTTCATAGTCATTTGCATGTGAGACACCAGCGCACCGACAATTGAGTGCAGACAGTTTGGCGCAAGACACCAGCATGCCGCGGGAAAACTTACTTTTAAAGAGCTCTGAAGCGGGGTGTGAGTGGGGAACCCCCCACTTTACTTCATACTGTTTGCGCTGCCATTGGGAGGGGGGGGGGTTCGGAGAGTTGGAACCCTCCATTATAGAGAAAACAGAACTTTTTCAGGAAAAGTTCAGTTTTCTCTATAATGGGGGAGGGGGGTTGCACCCAACTATTCAACTCAAATCAGAACCCTACACGGAAATAGATACACCCTCTGCAACACTAAAAGGCCTTAATCACACTCATTCATCATCCACATAACACAACATAAGACCACAGGAAGAAAACAAAAAGAAAAGAAGTGGAGAAAAAGCACTGTAATAGCCTGCAGAGTGAAATCAAACAGCACGCCGGGACACACCGCCCCAAATGGTGATATTGTGGACAAGTGAGGACTGCAGCACTACGGTCCAGGATATAGCACACAAGGCAGTTAAAAAAGAAAAAAACCCACTTAGCTGCTACTGGCATCCAGGCACTTCTCAGGTCAAAACTTCTCCTCCTGGGCCTGCTTTTTTCCTATATTTTTTGTTTATACGCAGGAGTATTGTTTTTGAAAAAGTGGAGTTTTTTGCCAGATGAAGCAGAACTGAGGCTTTTTCTCCACTTCTTTTTTCTTTTTGTTTTCTTCGTGCGGTCTTATGTTGTGTTGTGTGGATGATGAATGAGTGTGATTAAGGCCTTTTAGTGTTGCAGAGGGTGTATCTATTTCCGTGTAGGGTTCTGATTTGAGTTGAATAGTTGAGTTAAACTGACCCTGCTCCCTAGGTGTAGTGTTTTGGGGGTTGCACCCCCCACACCCTCCCCAACAGCAGCGCGAACAATATGAAGTAAAGTGGGGGGTTCCCCTCCACACCCCCCGTCGGAGCTCTTTAAAAGTAAGTTTTCCCGAGGCACGCTGGTGTCTTGCACCGAATTGTCTGCGCTCGATTGTTGGCGTGCTGCTGTCTCGCGCGCTTTTGTCCCATCACCACATGGGTTCATAGTCATTCGCACGCAAGACATTTTCTCTATAATGTGGGAGTTGCACCCCCCACCCCCCAACGGCAGCGTGAACAGTATGAAGTAAAGTGGTGGGTTCCTCTCCACACACCCTCGTCGGAGCTCTTTAAAAGTAAGTTTTCCTGCGGCGCGCTGGTGTCTTGTGTTGAATTGTCTGCGCTCGATTGTTGGCGCGCTGGTGTCTCGCGTGCTTTTGTCCCGTCACCACATTCTCTGTATATGTAGGGAGTCAACACATACCTCAAATGCAATGTACTCTGGCATCATAAAATAGATCATCTTCACTGCATGGGAAATCTATTCATAATAGTGTGACCATATGGCTCCAGAAAAAAGGGGACTGATTGAGACATCCGGGTTTTACTTCCATTGAAAGCAACCAAGATGTCTCAGTCTGTTCTCCTTACTTCCATTGCTTTCAATGGAAGTAAAACCCGGATGTCTCAATCTGTCCCCTTTTTTCTGGAGCCATATGGTCACACTATTCATACATAGCAGTCAGTTTTACAAAATGGTTATGGATGCTAAATTCAATGGAAAATGACTCTTCCCTGCACTTAGCCTTGGAGTTTTCTCAACATTGTGGATGCTCAAGCACCCACAAATCTGGCATCTATGTGTGAGAATTGGTCACTCACTACTCAATTATATCTTTTCTGTAGCTAAGAAACTTTGCTATGGATCTTTAAAAGCCATATGCTTACCTAGTTGTACCTCCCGGGCATCCAGTGAGGTATGTGCTTTTAATTTTTAACCTAAAGGAAGTTTGAAAGGCCAAAATTTGACTCCTCTGAGTTAGAAGGAAAGGGGACATAATTTGAATTCTTTGAATTTTCTCTGTGGGGGTATATTACTGGATCTTGAGGCTGGTATGTGTGTAATGTGTATATACAGTATGTAGGTTTTGTGTATAATGAATATTTGTTTGTGCGAGTGAGCAGGAAGTGTTCTCGTTTAGGCTTGCAAGGGCAGTGCATAAGAAGCAGGCTAAGGACAGCTGGTGTGAGTTAGTGTAGCAGCGGATGGTAAGCAGGGTGGTGATAGGGGGTTAATATCTGTGTAAAAAAGTATAAAGGCAGTAAAGTGAGTGGGGTAGGCAAAAAGGTAAGCAGGTGAAGATTTAGAACAGTGCAGCTAGGATTTGCCGGGGGTTGTAGGCAAAGTTTTGCAAGAAGAGATAGAGGCAGCATTGAATCATGTGAATTTCTGCAATTCTATTTAGGATTTATGGAGATGCTAAAATAAACGTGAATATGTAAGGAGAGCACATGTGGTGTAGGAGATATGGGAATTGAGGATGGGGGTAGCTTAGCAGCTTAATGGAATTACTATACAGCAGGGCGGTAGCGAGCTATGTGAAGGCAGCGCGGCTACACAGGGTGCAAAGGAATCAGAAAAGGGGTTACTGGTATATCTTTCAAAAAAGCAAACTGATCCACAACAGCATAATAACTGAGTTGCTTTGTAATGAGAAAAAACTTTGATATAGCCACCGGATGAAACATGATATCATGTTGGTGCTTTAATCTTCTGGCTGTGTAAAGTACTGAAATGATAAGTTATGATTGTATTACTTTAAAATGATTGAAGATTTAGATTTATTTTAGTATGTATACACTGCTTAAAGCCTCATGTGGTTTACATTCAGATATTCAATTATTTCTCCTTATCTATCCT
Source organism: Geotrypetes seraphini (assembly GCF_902459505.1). NCBI lineage: Eukaryota > Metazoa > Chordata > Amphibia > Gymnophiona > Dermophiidae > Geotrypetes > Geotrypetes seraphini. Next base: position 63,307,597 of record NC_047092.1, read on the forward strand.
GGTAGACTCATAATCTAACTAATGGAGGTGGGGCAACTTGCCCAGGGAGCAGTGTTGGGCTTCAACCTGCAACCTCAGGGTGCTGAGGCTGTAGCCCTAACCACTAGGCCACTCCTCTACTCCTATCGTTAATGCTGAAAATGTCTGATCAATGATCCTAGAAGCCTTGTACTTTTTTTGAAGGACGTAGCCTCCTGCCATACTTAGACAGAGCAAAGGGTCCATCTAACTCAGAATCCAGTTGCCAACAAAGGCCAATTCAGGTCACAAGTACTTGGCATGATCCACCCAAAGTAGCAAGATTTCTTACTACCAATCTCTATGGATAAGCTGTGGCTTTCCCTAGGTCTACCTTAATAAAAGTTTATGGACTTTACTTCCAGGAATTTGTTGAGCCTTTTTTAAACCTGGCTACATTAACTGCTTTGACCATATGCTCTGGCAATGAGTTCCAGTACTAAAATACACATTGAATGACAAAATATTTTCTTGAGTTTGTTTTAAATGTTCTGCTACGTCATATCATGCATTTATGAAGCCCCTGGTCATTTATACACATACATGGCACCTAAATGTTGGTAGCTATTATATAGAATTGCCTCCTGAGTGCTTGGGCTCAAAACAGTGGAATGCACTTCTTAACTAGAAAAGAAAAGCATGGGTGGGGGTTAAACTGGATAATTCGGCAGACTTGAGCCATTTTTTGTCTTTATTTCCTGTTATATAATACACTAATGTATTACAATGAAAGAGACAAAAAATGTATTGCCAGGAAATATTTTTTTTGATGAAACATTTTCATTTGCACTGAAAATCCTATAGAGGCCTGGAGCTTCCAGGATTTTTTATGAACACCCCCCCCCCCCCCAATGTATAAAACCTTCCTGGCTTCTTCTCATTCTAGTCTACCAATTAAGAAAATTTGAGAAGGCGCAGCTACAAATTCCTAAAGGGAAAATGCACCAAAAATATACTTAGCTTTGGACTAATTCTGAGAGCCAAGAAATCCCTGGCATATCCCAAACTCCAAAGGACATATCCGAAGACGCTTCATATTCAGAAAACACTTTATTGTGGCAGATAATACCAAGGGAAGTGTATGGTTTATCTCAGAAGGGTGATGACTCAGATAAACTCTTCTAAGATGAAACATTGGCTTTTCTACAAGTTGTCTACCTCAATAAAATATCTGTAATGTGAATTATCTTGGGATTGTTCTGTTTTGAGATGTGTGCTGGATATTTCCTGTCTCTTCTGAGGTCTGTCTAAGAAATTCCATAAATATTTTTTTGCCAGCACTTCAGTGGTAAAATCAGTGGTTTATTCTGAAGAAAATAGTGTGTATGAACTATGTAAATATCTTCCATTTGACTAGTCCTATAGAACAAAGGAACTGGTCAGAGGCCTAGACTATCAAGAGTTTCTTGTGAAGTCATGGCAACAGCTGCAAAATTTGGGAGGAGGCAAATGGCTGGGAGGGAGAAGTTGTACAGAAAGAAAAACCAGAGCCATAGGAGTAAACTTTGACTCCTTTCCCTCTCCCAGCACTCTCATATTTCCTGTATGTTTACCTTTCTGTTTTCATGTACTGTATATAATAAGTTTAATCACTTTCTCTCATTTGAGGCCTATCATCTCTTAATCTAGGCCCTATTTGTTTCACAGGTGGTGTGCTGTGACTTTTGAATGGATTTATCTTCCTCAGCCTCTTCAGACCTCTAAAGTATATCTTATTTTTCAGTTCCTTCATAGCTTTTTTGCCATTCCCTTGGTGGCTCTATTTAGGATCAGCTCCATTAAGGTTTTTCTTCAATTTTGTGTCTATAGAAACAAAATTTGATGAATCAGGCCCTTAGTGGTTTCCTGTGGAATATCATTCCTAATATATAACCTTAGCTTTCATCTTCAAGTACATTCATTTCCTGACACTCTCCTACTTCTGGATTTGGATTTTTAGCTTTGATTACTCATCTTTCCAACTATGAGCTCAAGACACATACAATAACTGAAGACAATTAATACTTCCTTTCAAAATCTTCACTTTTGTTGCCTTATGACCTTGAAGTAAGATCCACACAGCAGCCAAAGTGGAAAACATAATCCTGAGGAAATCTAGAACTCCCCCACCTCCCAAAAAAAACACAAACAACAGAATAGCATGTTTACATATAGAGTGAGGCAAAAAAAAAAAAAAAAGGGACCACCATTGCTTTTTTCTTAGCAACTTCTTGGCATTTCAATGTGAAATTTTACAGTTTTATTTGTTGTTACCATTTATGTTTATATGCTGAATGGAAATAGTTTACAGATGCTAAAATAAAATGGGTACTATTAAACTTCCCTCATTGTCCCAAAAATGGGTTTACACTAACTATGTAGTCCTTTCACTAAGGTGTGGTAGCCATTTTAGTGCTTGCTAAAAATTAGCGCGCGCTGACGCTTCCATAGGATATAATGAGTGCATTAGCACGCGTTAGCGTTTAGCTCACGTTAATTTTTAGCACACGCTAAAACGGTTAACGTGCCTTAGTAAAAGGACCCCTATAGTACCCAAAAATACAATGACAAGATAACAAGGGAAAGGAGAACAGGATGAAGAAACTATGAGTCGCCTATAAATGAAAAGGTGGACTGGAGATCAAGCTAAATGGGCTCTAATTGCAGTATTAATTTCTCTACAAAATACTTCCAACACCAAAAGGCTGCTGACAGGAAAAGTGCTCTCAGATCAAAAAAGACAGAAGGTTAAAACACCTAAGAGGGACAAGATGTCTGGGACGGTACTTGGAGAGACCTCCCAGGAAAGACACTTGGGAGTTATGATCGCCAAGTTGATGAAGCCGTCCATGCAATGTGTGGCGGTGGCAAAAAGGGCGAACAGAATGCTAGGAATGATAAAGAAGGAGATCACGAACAGATCAGAGAAGGTTATCATGCTGATGTACCAGGCCATGGTGCGCTCTCACCTGGAGTACTGTGTCCAGCACTGGTCGCCGTATATGAAGAAGGACACTGTACTACTCGAAAGGGTCCAGAGAAGAGCGACTAAGATGGTTAAGGGGCTGGAGGAGTTGCCGTACAGCGAAAGATTAGAGAAACTGGGCCTCTTCTCCCTTGAACAGAGAAGATTGAGAGGGGACATGATCAAAACATTTAAGGTACTGAAGGGAATAGACTTAGTAGATAAGGACAGGTTGTTCTCCAAGGTAGGGAGAACGAGAGGGCACTCTCTAAAATTGAAAGGGGATAGATTCTGTATGAACATAAGGAAGTTCTTCACCCAGAGAATGGTAGAAAACTGGAACGCTCTTCCAGAGTCTGTCATAGGGGAAAACACCCTCCAGGGATTCAAGACAAAGTTAGACAATTTCCTGCTAAATAAGGGCATACGCTGGTAGGGCTAGTCTCAGTTAGGGCGCTGGTCTTTGAGTGGAGGGCTGCCGCATGAGCGAACTGCTGGACATGATGGACTACTGGTCTGACCCAGCAGCGGCAACCCAGTACTATTTGATAAATTTATCTCCTAATTCGAGGTTTTATTCTCAACATAATAATTTTACTGCTTAACGTAAATATTTTTATTGTCTTTTTAGTTAATATGCTGTATTCTTACCATTAATATTTTGTATTTCGCTGATTGTCCAGGTTTCTCTTTTGTGTAAACCGCCTAGAATTCTTTCGATTGAGGCAGTATAGAAAAAAAATAATAAAGTTATATTCTTATGGTACAATATATTATGCAGTATAAATACGGTAACAGATCAAAATTAACACAAGAAAAAATAATACAAAAATTCAGCACAACTTAGCAAAATAAAACAAACTCAGAAAAGATCAAAAATAAAATATAATTCCAATCTGTAAGGAACAAAAAAGCAAAACTTTAGTTCAGTGCAAATAGAGCGCCATGACCATTTCCACTCCATGCGAGGCCGCCAGAGCAACAAAACACCCAGGACCGGGACCCTCTCGGCAAGGCCCCAAACGCTGACAGCAGTCCCTCCTCTGACATCATATAACAGGCGAACTCCACTGCACCATCCGATCCCCTGATTACATATGGCAAAGTTACAGACATTTTAGCATGACCACATTGCTCCCAAGCCTTCCCTGGCTCTTACCACAGGATCTTTCCTGGTGTCCACTTGCTCCTGCCTTGTCAGGCGTGTGGGTGCAAAACGGTGCATGACCCCAAGTGATAATCTCACAGTAGTACTGATAGGGTCAGTGACATTTTGAACCCACCTGCTCGATGGGGCAAAAGCAACTGGGGATTGCATCTACATTGCCACTAGACACCAGGTAGATCCCACAGTAAGAACCAGGACGGGTTGGGAGAATGTGTGAAGGGGGTTGATGGAGATGTTGGTGACCTACTTTTTAAAACTCATATCCACATCATTCAGGTCTTAACTCCTCATGAATCCTCCTTTTTCAAACAAGAAAACCTATCAATAGGCCACTCCATTCTGGTGGAGAGGAGGAAGGTAATATCCTTCTATACAATTCTCAGCAAATTCCCTATTGACATAAGAACATAAGAATTGCCGCTGCTGGGTCAGACCAGTGGTCCTTCGTGCCCAGCAGTCCGCTCCCACGGCGGCCCTTATGTTAAAGACCAGTGCCCTAATTGAGACTAGCCTTACCTGCGTACGTTCTGGGTCAGCAGGAACTTGCCTAACTTTGTCCCTGGAGGGTGTTTTCCCCTATAACAGCCTCCGGAAGAGCGTTCCAGCTTTCTACCACTCTCTGGGTGAAGAAGAACTTCCTTACGTTTGTACGGAATCTATCCCCTTTTAACTTTAGAGAGTGCCCTCTTGTTCTCTCTACCCTGCATAATGGTAATTTCTAGATACATGTCCTTCAGTTTGCTTCTGCACGTTCTAGTTTAGCAGCCAAGTGGCTTCTTTGTATAACTGAATTTGTTTTGTAATTTGTAATGAGCTCTGGCTAAGGTCCTAGAATGGAGACTGAAATTGTGAAAGTTGATAGACAAGCAAGAAATTAACTAGACTTTTAGACAAGAGCATTCAGTTAAAAACCGTGCAATAAAAATTGACCTTATACATATTAAGTAGTACAAAACTATACAAAGTTAGGCAAATGTGCTGCTAAGGCTTGAAAACTGTGCAACAGAAAAATCAGTAATCTTTGTTGCAGAATCTGTACCGTTGCTACTCAGGAGACCAGTGTACATTTATTCATGTTTGTACAGACTGAGAATGTGATAATATTGTTTGCAGATCATTTACTAATGATAGCACACACTATCTGCCCCAGGGCCCACAGGAATAAAATGGGCTCTGTGGCAGATAACACCCACTGTTAGGGCTGCTTTAACCACCAATGGGCCCCTGGGCAAACTTTTGTGGATACCTTCCTTCCACGTCCTGATCCAATGGCACAATTTCCTTAGACTAAGGTCATCCAACCTCGGTCCTCACCAGGTTGACTTTCAGGATTTCCCCAATGAATATGCATGAGCTCTATTTGCATATAATTGAAGCAGTGCATGCCAATAGATCTAAGGCAAATTCATTAGGGGAAATCCTGAAAACCCAACTGGATTGTGGCCTTCAAGGACCGACGTTGGACAACCCTGTCTTTGACCCTGCCATGTGAGCTGTTTCTTGCGGAAAAAAAATGAGGCATTTAGGCGTGAGGCCACTGTCTAGGTTACCACTGATAGCTCTGCTGGTTCTGCCCCTCTAAAAGAGGACATTTATGTCAGAATAGATGGAATTGGCAGAGCCATCAGCTGTGTGGCCTACACAACAGCTCCACATCTTTATACTGCTTTATTGGCTGAAGTAGCAGGGATGGTCTGGGGCAGGGATCTCAAAGTCCCTCCTTTAGGGCCGCACTCCAATCGGGTTTTCAGGATTTCCCCAATAAATATGCATTGAAAGCAGTGCATGCACATAGATCTTATACATAGTCATTGGTGAAATCCTGAAAACACGACTGGATTGCGGCCCTCAAGGAGGGACTTTGAGACCCCTGGTCTGGGGGGAAGGGAGAGGAGGGGGTAAGCATGCCACTGGAACAGAAGGAAGGGAAGATGATGGACCAGAGTGCAGATTTGCTACGGGTGACCATCCCAAAGAGATTGAAGACCAATGAATGCATTTGGAGTATAAATATGGCACAGTGGTGATGGAATTAAGGCCTGAGAAAGGGCTGCTAGCTACTTTTATTGCCTTCACATGAACTTAAATATGGATTTCTCCCATCATGGCATGTTACATATTATACTACTACTACTGCTTATCATTTCTATAGAGCTGAAAGGCATACACAGCGTTCTGAGCTCAGATGTTGAGTGGCCTAGTAATAGAACTGCTGCCTCAGCATCCTGAGGTTGTGGGATTGATCCCAATGCTACTCCTCGTGACCCTGGCCAAGTCACCTAGCCCTCCACTGCTCCAGATACAAAATAAGTACCTGTATATTTGTAAACTGTTTTGAATGCACTCAGTGCTGATTCAGGTATACCCAGAAGCACCAAACATGATAATACCACACTCTGTAAGACAGTCCTAAACATAGAGGCAGCCAAAAATGGGTGCAAACTGTTCAACAGATGAAATTTAAAAAATACCTTTCTTACCACTGCACATACATGCCCCCTGAACATCAAACAAAAATCTAGTAAAACCCCTAAATATTTTACCTCTGTGGATATTGCAACAGTAGTGTCTAATAGGTCGATTTTTTTCAGGAAGAGCATATCCCAATGAACGAGCAAAACATAAAACCTTCGTTTTCGGAACACTCAATTTCAATCTGTTACAATTCATCTAACTATCATGAAAGACATAGAGAAGATAGACAGGGACAGATTCTTCAGACTACGGGGAATCACAAGTACAAGGGGGCACTCGGAGAAACTGAAAGGGGACAAGTTTAGAACCAATGCCAGGAAGTTCTTCTTCACCCAGAGAGTGGTGGACACATGGAATGCGCTCCCGGAGGTTGTGATAGGGCAGAGCACGCTACAGGGATTCAAAGAAGGATTGGATAAATTCCTGAATGATAGGGGGATTGAGGGGTACAGATAAAAGTAGAGATAGGTTAGGAAGAGGGGTACAGATAAAAGTAGAGATAGGTTAGGAAGAGTATAGATAGAAGAAAAAGGGGGATCATAGGGCTAAGTCAAGGAACACCTGACAGGTCATAGACCTGCTGGGCCACCGCGGGTGCGGGCTGCTGGGTGTGATGGACCTCTGGTCTGACCCAGCGGAGGCAACTTCTTATGTTCTTATGAGGCATAGAAGGATATAGGTGACTAAAAATTACGCCAGGTGTACACCTGGTAGGGCCTCCGCGTGTGCAGATTGCCGGACTAGATGGAGCGAAGGTCTGATCCGGAGATGGCGCTTCTTATGTTCTTATTAATCTCCGTCATCACCCTCTGCAGCTGCTGAACTGCCTTTCCAAAGTCCCCATCAATAGGGAGCATAAACTGAACATCACCCGACTCAGGCAGTCTGTTCCAAGCATATAGTGCAGCAAGATAGAAGGGACAGAGTCTGGAGTTGGCAGTGAAGGAGAAGGGTACAGATAGGAGAGACTTACTTGATGAACAGAGTTCATGGGGGGAGCATGGGAGGATAAGTTAGGAGAGATATTGAGGGGTTGCAGAGTGAATGCACTTGTAACAGATAAAGACTTAAACAGTTCATCCAGTCTGTCCATTAGTTATACCCATTAAAAATATATGATTAAATTAATTTGTCTCTTCTTTGATACCTCTGGGTCATAGACTGTAAAGATCACCTGGTATTGTCCTAGGTTCCAAATGCAGAGAATGGAGGAGAGGGAAGGTGGGCTTAGGAGGAAAGATAAGGAGCTCAATTATTTCAATCCCTTACCAACACTAAACTACATACATAGCTATGGCAACAATTCAACCATATTTAATGACCCCCCTGAGAAGCAGTATCTCATAATTTAAACTTGAGCAGACAAAAGTCTTATAAAGACAATCACTTCCACTTACACAGATCCTGTAAATTAAAATATTCTGAAACCCCATCATATTGTTACAAACTAAAATTATATTAATATTTTCATGTAATCTCAGTAAGGCAACATACAATCTCTCCTCTGAAAAACACGCTTAGAACCTTACCATACCACGGTAAGGGGGAGAGAAGGAGAGAGAGATGCCATACCATGGGAGAGAAGAGAGATGCCATACCATGGGAGAGAATAAAGATACCAGACTCTGGAAAGGAGAGGAGAAAGATTCCAGACCATAGGAGGGGGGAAGGGGGAAGACAGAAATGTTAAAGCACAGGAGGGGAAGAAAGAAGGAGGAGATAGTGTACAGGGATGGAGGGTAAGGGGTGGGGGGAGTCTGGCATCCCTCTCCTCTCTTTCCAACAGTCTGGCATCTCTCACCCCTCCTTCCCTTCCCTCTTTCCCCCTACTTTGGTCTGGCATCTCTCTGTCCTTTCCCCTCTCCCCCAGTCTGGAATCTCTCTCTCCTCCTCCCTGGTCTTACATCTCACTCTCCTTTTTCCCTGGTTTCACATCTCTCTCTCCTCTTTCCATCCCTCCCTCTCCAACCCTCACCTCCCTCTTCATGGTGTGACATCTCTCTCCTCTCCTTCCCACAGACTGGCATTTCTTTCTCCTCTCCTTCCTTTCCATTCCCTGGTCTGGCAGCTCTCTCTCCTTTCCTCCCCTTTCCCCTTCCAGTGGTCAAACATATCTCTCCCTCCTTCCATCACCCTTCTGTGGAATCTGACATTTCTCCCTTGCTTGAGTTATCTCCCCTCCCCCCAGTGAACATTTCTCCATCCCTTTTTCCTTGCTGCCCCCTGCAGTCCATCTCCCCTGTGTAATGCTCACTGTTAACATCAGGCTTTTTCTTTCATTCATAGTGAATTGCTTAGTATTTTTGTGGCGAGCTTTGTTTATTTAAGTTGAATTTTCCTCTACTCCGCTATTTTTTGAAAGTGCAGTATTCAAATAATGCATTTAACCTATCCCCCTTTTTCTCAAAATCGTGCAAGAGGTTTTTAGCGCTGGCCAGTGCACTGAATGCTCTGTGCTGCTCCAACAGTCATAGAGTTCCTATACTATAAGCCTCATGCAGTTTTGTAAAAGGAGGGGGGGGGGGTGTTAATTAAATAAATGACCTTTGGAAATTGACCTCCTTATTTGTTGAATGATACATACATAAACACAGCAAAAGTGTAATATAGAAAAGCATAATTACTTTGGGAGGGGGAGGGGAGATTAGGGGCCTGAAAGGAAATGGAGGGAGTGCATTGGGCTGAACGTTCCCCTAGGATGCCCAATACCCTTGCAGCGGCCCTTCAAGCAGGTGGCTACCCAAAATAGGGACTTATAGTAATGCACTTATAGTAGATGTGGCCTTATAAAATTACACTTCATATATGCCTTCTGAAAAAAGTTACTAAACTAAACTAAATTAAAACTTAGCTTTATACACCGGGTCATCAACCAGAGGAAGCTCGACACGGTTAACAGTAATTAATAAAAATATGCTAAAATTGCAAGGAGATTAATTTTCAAAATGTTTAGCAAACAGAAAAGTTTTTAAAGATGTACGAAAGAATTGGAAAGGACTAGGACATCTAAAAGTTAAAGGAAGTTCATTCCATAATTGAGAAAATTTAAAAGCCAAAGAAAGGCTAAAGTTCTTGACTCCTTTAATTCCTTTCCTAGAAGAAAGGGAAAATTTAAATTGTTAAGTGCGTCTTGCATAGGAAAATCTGTAAACATTCCATAGCAGAGGAACAAGAGGAATAAAAATATCATATAAAATTTTGAAAGTAATGCATATACAATTAAATTGAATTCTGAGATGAACCGGGAGCCATTGAAGGCTCAAAAGCAAAGGAGTCACGTCCGAGACAGAAGTAACTTTGTAAAACATGTGAATAAACGGCAGTCTAGCCCCCACTCCTCCCATTCTTCCCTTCTGCAATGTCTTGGCGTATTTTTGAATAGCTGTTATATTTTATGAGTGTGAACGTTGATGCATTTATAGTATGCACTGGGATAATTTCCTAAGAGCCTGATTGAGTGGGTAAATTGCCGTCCAGTATACTCAAGTTGCTTACAAAATCACCCACATGTGTTTGAGAATATTATTACTACTTGAACATAAATACTTTTGGCTTCTAGAGTTTAATTAAGGCTTTTTATCATGGCACTGTATTTACAGTACACAGGCAGCTGGCTTGCAAATTCAGAGTGGTTGAATTAGCGAAACAGGATATGGTCATGGGATTTACAGTGTTCCACTAGCTTAGACTACACATCATCTGCTTGAAAGGTCAGCGTATTCATTTGATAGGCCACCCTCAACTGTTCTGGCCTCCATTCAGTTTTCATATTATGTTCAGAAGGGAAATACACTGGCAAAGGAATAGCTGCACTTATTGGTCGGAAAAGGGACTGGTTTTATTTGCAAGCCAAGCACTGTACTAATGTATTTCTTTGTTTTGGTTTGAATATGGAACTCTTGGAATTTTATCAAGTTTAAGAACATTCTAAAGATTTCTTGTGGAAACAACCCCTCCCCCCTTTTACAAAACTGTAATGCGGTTTTTAGCGCCAGCCGTGGCAGTAACAGCTCTTACGCTCATAGGAGGTTGCTCTTGAACTGAGACATGATTATCATCAGCACATTTATAAGATTCCATTAATAGAAAAGGATAAAATTATCTTACATATCATTTTTGGATACTAGTACTCATTAATATATTTTGTATATTGTCCATGTCTGCTCTTCACACTTTTTCTATGCTATACAACTTTATACATTCCGGCCAACCAATCTGCATTGCATATGGGGCACATATACTCCATCACAGTACAATAACTTACAAAAGCAGAAAAAATAACCTAACCCACTCTCAAAAACTAGGAAGTGTAAACTATTTTACTGTAAGGTTTCTTTAAAAATTTTTGCTTACCCTGCATGCACTATATGGTATGTATTTCCAAAGTGCCAGAAGCAGATAATAATGCTTACTCTATATCAAGAAGTACTTTGAATACTAGGCAAGACAGCTAAAATTTGCCTCTAAGTGATGTCAGAGAGAGTCGACGCTGACACGAGCAGCAAGTTCGTAATAGTGCTCCCACTGGGAAAATTAAAGAGGTACGAGGGAAGGGAAGGGGCACAAGTACGCAGAAGGGGGTTGGGGGGTTGGGAAGGAATAGGGACAGAGAGTTGGACGGGTACTGGCGCCCCTTCCAAGATGGTGAACGGGGCAGACCTCCCTCCCTTACTACGCCCAGCTTCTAGGATATGGCTCACACCTGAAATCGACATAAATAAGGACATATAAACAGATCTACCCACAAAAGATTTAAATTAAAATAGACTTTAATAAAACATAAGAGGATCATAAGAAGAACATAGATGAAAAGTAGGTCCAGACAAAACAAAATATGGGAACTGCATGCTAGAAGAAGCCAGCAGGGCTGACAGAAACACAAGCACACCAGAGGTGATCCTTCTGTAAACTTTATTGTAACAATAATGGCTTGATTCCTGCATCTGAAGTCCACAGCACTTGTCATGAAGATACCAGGAATAACAGTAATCTTTCCAAAAACCTGAATGCAATAAATAGAATGGCTGTTCTCCAGCCTTTATTGATCTAGAGACAAATCTCTTCCAGCCAGGCTTCTTCCTTCGAGAGCCCCTGCTTGCAAGAACATATCAATATCAACCCCCCCCAAAAAAAAAAAAAAAATCAAAAGTACTCACCATCATTTCAGAAATTGCTTATTATTTTAAAGGTTAATTTCTAGGAGCTCAATGTGTATTGTACAAAGATACACCAAAGAAATGTGGTATTTCCAACAATATATATTCAATGGGAAAGCAAAAACATATTATTTGAATTCAACAACCCAACTTATTTAAATGAAAGTTGGACCATCAGTTGGTGACTTCAGCCAATTTATTCAATGGCATAAAAATATCCAGCTCCTCATATGTCCTTTGTTTAAACTGGAAAATTCAATTAAATTCACTTCTGCTTCTTATATTATTTGTAACTAGCACTTAGCTTAGGAAATACTAGCATGGATAAACCTTCCCAACATGATCACATTTCATTTCAGCTGCATCCGGGCAGAGGTTCCTGAAATAAACAAATTAATGTCCAACTCTTTCAAAATTTAATAAAAAAAACTTTGGCACAGAAAATAAAACATCTCTGACTGACTAGGAGGTGCCTAAGATGGCGATATGACCTCTAGACAGCTTAGTGCCTGCTCCTATATTTGTTGGCATTTTTCCTTCTTCCACTTCTCTTATTATGCTGCATATGAAAAGAAAGGGGACAGTCAACACCATACCCTCATCAACCAGAATCTCGTCTTTGATCCAACAAACAATTACCGGTAAGCAGTATGCTTTCAAGCCTCCACAGATGCAGCCTGGTTTGATTGAGCTTTGATTTGAGTTTGGATGAAGAAGCATCCTTATTCTTGGGATCCAACACGCCTGTCTCTACCAGAGCCTAGCATTCCACCTTGTCCAGTTGACATGAGGGTTTTGATGTTGGTGCCTCAGTCGGCAGAAGTCACTGATTTGTAATTCTGCATTGAAGGAATCAGGCCCAATGAGTCAACCATTGAGTTTAAGAGCATGAAAGCCACAAAAGATTTGACAGCTCTGAAGGTGGTAACCCTGGAGAGTATTTGGAAAGACCTATGAACTCTGGAAGATGGGAACAGTGGCTCAATGGGTAAAAGACCTGTTCCTATCTTCCAGAGTTCATAGGTTCTCAATGTGCACAGTGGTGTTGGTTAACACATTTTGAAAATAGCATTTTGTACTTTGTGGAGTTTTTTTGCCTATGAGACAGAAGCTGACTGGCTTATAACCCGTTGGGTTGCCATCTGATACTGAAAGCATTTTTTAATGCAGTTGAGGCTTTTTCTCCACTATTAGTAAATGTGCTTCAGTGGGTAGCTTCACCACTAGGTTAATAACATTGAGTATATTTTTGAAATTGATACAATTGGGTAAATGCCATTCTGCTTAGCACGCTGTTAAGAAAGGCAACATGACTGGTATCTTTTGCTTTTGAACAAGACTTGAATGCGATCATGAGATTATAATTCTGGAATTCTTAAAATCTGTTTTGCAGATCCAAGAGTGAGTGCACTAGCTCCATCAACTGGCAATGGTCATGCAGACAACTTTCTTACTGCATCCCTACTAAATCTCCATATTTGAAGGAGCTGCTAATTGACCTTATTATGAGACCTTATAAATGGGTACCATAAGCTACCAATGCAGCTGTTTAGATAAATATAATACAGATGTAGAGGCAGCAGTTTTTATCATAATATATTCAGATAGAGGATGAATATTTGCAGAGTTGCACCCATCTGAATAATCGCTGGCTAAATGCATTCATGTATTGGTGTTATGCATAAAAACAATGGTTAAATATTATTCAGATAACACCAATTTTTCTGGGCAATGGATCATTAACAAACAGCTATTGGGACATATAAAGAACTATCTGGACAAACACTCTTGTGTTGCAGCACTCAAATACCATGCCTGACTCCCGGAAAGCGAGCTTTTTCACATGAAAGAGCAAGATGGCTATCCGTCTTGTCTTTGTCCACTGTTTTTGGGGCTGGAGATGCCCACATCAAACAATGTGCCTGGCAAGATGTCACCAAGTCAATTGTGATGTGGAGGATCTCAAAGTAAGTGGTGGTTGCTGAAGAAGGATGCCAAGAAAAACGGCAGCCAATAACCACAAACCCCCTACTTCAGCATTAGGCACTAGTATTCTTGAGATAAAAGGTGCCTATGGATGAGGTTATCTCAGGGGTCACTAGACATGACAGTTCACAGTCAAGAGATCATCACAGTCAGTACGTGTCATTCTAGTTGCAGCTCTGTCCCCTCCCCATGAGCGAGCTTAGTGACTACTAGTCAAGCACTGAGCATATCCAACATCTAAGTCTCCCTGATCCATATCTCTCTTGTCTTCTGCTTGTTCTCTAGAAACAGTTGTTACATATGCAGTATGATTAGACTAGCATTTGTCCTGGGCGGAATCTCTACCAGCCAGTTTGTCCTGGGAGACAAATCTCTACCAGTCAGGCCTGCTCCTTCCTTTGAGAACCCCTGCTTGCAAGAACATATCAACCCCCCCCCCAACAAAAACCACCTAGAAGTGTATTTCTTGCATATACACGAGTGCTACTTATAAAGCCATTGTTTAACCACTTAGAAGCTTCACTCAAAAGGCTGTCAAAATCCTGTTACTATTGAAACATTTACTGACCACTTTATAACAGTATATACCAGGAGAACAAAATCTTAGAGAAACTCAAAAGTTCTGCATCCACAAATCTTCGATGTACAAATTCCATCTAACTAATTGGCATAAAAACCTCCCGTTTTGAAAGAAAATTGCAACATTCCAGTTCTCTTAAATCATATTAATTGCCCTGCCCCGCTGGCTGCCTCTCAGACTGCTGAGTTCCAGCCTAGACATTCTGGTGGGACTGAGATGGGGAGGATGAGGAACAATTCAAGGGAGCACTACGGCAGAGACTTCACCACCGAGGAGAAGAGCATGGGTGGGGAAATAACCACACTGGTAAGAAGACTGGAGGGGGAGGACGATTTTGTTAGGTCTATGGTACTTATTTAGAAACATCATTTCTGTTTTAGATTTTCATAAACTGGCACTTAGATGTTTGTACTGCATGGATGTCTAAATCCCAGTTATATAAAGCCAGGATATGTATGTCCAAAACTACAGAACATGCATCAAACATGGGAGTGTGCTATGGACAGGACTTGGGCAGGCTTAAAATATGGACATTCATTCACGATTGCATGTCTATGAAGGTGCATGTCTGGAGTTAGATCAGATACCTGGAATATCCAGGAGGCTCTTTTTGAAAAGATCTGTAGCTGCTTGCACTCATCCTATGTTACGTACCAACAAAACAGAACAAAGGGTAAGTTCAAAGCTTGTGAGATACATGCAAGGAATGTGCCCAGCATCTACTTTGCATGTACCACATAAGGCATTTACACACTCACCCTAGCCAGAACACCCATATTTCCCTAAACTGTGGTGGTGCACCCCTATATCTATGTCCTCCCTCTTCCACTCCCCCAGCATATCTGAAGCCGATTAGAACACTCCCACCAAAAATTCCAATCATCCTCCCACCTCTCACACAATATCCAATCTCCCTAATCCTCCCATGATGGCAACCCAACCCCCTCCTGTCCCCCTCAATGTTTGTTTCTCCTCCAGACTCCTCTGCTTCACCATAATGATCAATCTTCCTCTAGACCTCCCCATTCAGTAGTGATACTCCACACTTCAAACCTCACTCTAGCTACAAGAGTGGAGGCCCCCCCATAGCTCTATCTTCTCTCATCCCTAACCCCCCTCCACACTCACTGGGTCCTAACCAGGGCCTGTAGTAGTACTGCAGAGGTGCCATCTTGAATCCTGGTCCCATCCTGGACAGTAGTGGTGAAGCACTGCTGCTGTGTGGCAACACTGCCATAGTCCCACACAGTCCTGGTGAATGTGGAGAGAGGTTTAGGAGGGTGGGATATTGGAAATGCCACTGTTGTGGCTGGGTTGAGGTTTGATGTGGGAAAATCACCACTGAATGATTGGGGGTGGCCCAAAGGAGGACTGATTATCACAATTGTGTGTGTGTGTGTGTGTGTGGGGGGGTCTGGAGAGTGATTGTATATTGTAGAGGGGTCAGGAGGGGGTTGATCTTCATGGAAAGTTGAGGAGGTGGATTGGCTATTTAGAGGGGTGGGGAGGGGTCAGGAGAGAGATCAGACATTATGGTTAGGGATAGTCAAGTGACAGCAATATGAACGGCTGTGTTGTTATTGCATAGTTCTCTTCAGGATACCAAAGTTACACTCTATCACTGATCTGGTACACTGGTGTGCCCTATTATAATGGTCCTCTAGTGGTTATCTCACAGAAATCGGGAGTCAGGTCTTTAGGGGATAGACCCATTACCTTGGGTGGAGAAAATAAAGCCTGGTTGAGAATTAGAATTCATGGCTATTCACAGCTCTTCCTTATATAGCAGTCAGGCATTCCCAGGTAGCTCTGTTGCACAGTCTTGACCCTATCTGGACTGAGACAGCATAAATGTATTATGGCTTGAGCCAGGAAATCTGGCACACATATTTGTGAGGATGAACCTAGCATTGTAGACCATCTGCAAATTCAGGGAAACTGGCTACAATTCCTAAAGGACCTCTCATTCTGTTTTGGTGGGAAACTTGACTATGCCTTAAAAGTCTCTCATTGTTTTCTTCTGTTCTTGGCTATGTGTAAAGATGATGAAATCATGTGGCCTTCTGAACAGAGCTTGCAGGAAGGACTCAATGCAGTAGCAGATGGCTGACCCCATCAATATGTTGGAAACTGCCTGTAGTAAGGAAAGCCAGGGCTATGGTTACTTTCATATGCATAGGCAAGATATGGCTCCTTTGGGTTGAGGCCTCAAGATCATTTTTTAAGAGCTCACAAAGATCAGCAGTGGTTACTTTCTTGAACCAGAACCTCTAGAATACCTCCCCTCTTCTGTGAGTTGCTAAAAACTCACTTGGAAGTACAGGCACCATCTTTGTTATTGGTCTTGAGGCTGTGGCTAGGCTTACACCTGGGCCTTTTGCTGTCTTCTTTGCAACCTTCTCTTTGCACCATTCTCCTCTCATAGAAACATAGAAACATAGAAAAAAGCAGCAGAAAAGGGCTATAGCCCACCAAGTCTGCCCATTCCAAGTATCCCCTCCCCTGAATATTTACTCCCTTAAAGATCCCACGTGAGTATCCCATTTTCTCTGGAGTGGGAGTCTGTTCCAATGATCCACTGCTCTTTCGGTGAAGAAGTACTTCCTGGAGTCGCCATGAAACTTCCCTCCCCTGATCTTCAGCGGATGCCCTCTGGTGGTCGAGGGTCCCATGAGCCAGAAGATATCATCTTCTGACTCGATGCGTCCCGTGATGTACTTATATGTTTCAATCATATCTCCCCGTTCTCTTCTTTCCTCAAGTGAGTACAGCCGCAATTTTTTTAATCTTTCTTCATACGTGAGATCCTTGAGCCCCAAGACCATCCTGGTGGCCGTTCGCTGAACCGACTCGATCCTCAGCACGTCCTTTCGGTAGTGTAGTCTCCAAAACTGAACACAGTACTCCAAGTGAGGCCTCACCATGGCTCTGTACAACGGCATCATAACTTCAGGTCTCCTGCTGATGAAACCTCTGCGGATACACCCCATCATTTGTCTTGCCCTGGAGGAAGCCTTCTCCACTTGATTGGCAACCTTCATGGTCTCACTAATGATCACCCCTAGGTTGCGTTCCGCCGTGGTCCTAACCAAGGTCTCACCATTTAGTACATAAGTTCTACGCGGGTTTCTCTCACCCAGGTGCATTATATTGCATTTTTTAGCATTGAATCCTAGCTGCCAAGTAGTTGACCATTGTTCCAGCAACAGTAGGTCGTGTGTCATATTATCAGGTAATAAGCTTTTGCCTACTATGTTGCAAAGTTTGGTGTCGTCGGCGAACAGTGATACCCTTCATCTAAGTCCTTGCGTCATATCTCTTATGAATAAGTTAAATAGAATCGGGCCCAGGACCGAGCCCTGCGGCACTCCACTGATCACATCCGATGCTTTGGATGGGGTACCGTTCACCACCACCTTCTGAAGTCTACCGCTCAGCCAATCCCCAACCCATGTAGTTAGAGTGTCTCCTAATCCTATCGATTTCAGCTTGTTCAGTAATCTTCGATGAGGGACGCTATCAAATGCTTTACTGAAGTCCAAATATACCACGTCCAGTGACTCTCCGGCGTCCAGTTGCCTAGTAACCCAGTCAAAAAAGCTAATCAGATTAGATTGGCAGGATCTACCCTGGGTGAACCTGTGTTGGTGTGGATCACGCAGTTTTTCTTCATGCCCAGTGGTGTACTGGGCATGAGTGAGCTTTTTATGTTCCTGCCCAATCCCAAGCCACTTCCTAGATGGTTGCCGCCAGTTCTCGTGAGTCCCACAAGAACTGGTGGCAGCCATTCAGCAAGCAGGAGCGTAAAATGCTCACTCCTGCCCAGTACACTGCTGGACCACAGGAACTTGCAGCAGCCATTCAGAGATGCTCAGCGTGGGGTAGGAGCTCGGAAAGCTCACTCCTGCCCGGTACACTGCTGGACCACCAGGGATTCAAAAAGATACGCGTTGGGGGGGGGGGGTGGGGGGTAGGGAGGGAGGTAAAAAAATTGTCAGTTGGCCAGAACAGGAAATGGGAGGGATCTCTCCTGTCTTGGCCCACTAGGTCATACGTCAAGCCAGTAGAGGCTTGCTACAAGTACGGTAAGGGGGCAGGTGGGCGCTGACCCGAATATAAGATGAGACCTCCATTTTGAGTCATTTTTTGGGCCCCAAATTCTCATCTTATATTCGAGTATATATAGTACTTACACATTTTCTTCAGTTGCATACAGTTACACCAACTTCCTAGCAAGTATATATGTACATGGTTGCATTTTAGTTCCAGTTGTGGCATATTTTGCAAGGCTATTTTATAAATATACATAGGTACCTATGAATCTTTATAAAATAGCATATAAATAGGTGCCTTCTTAGCCTCCCAACCTAGCTGACCTGTTAAAAATTATCCATTGAAAGTCATGTGGTCCAATATTCAGCGTACAGTGGTAAGAAGTTCTGAAAATGCAGCCAAATTCTGGCTAATTTAGACTCAGATATTCACTGCCTGGTCACATTTAGCCACTAGACAGATACTGAAATGTTATCAGAAATTAGGAAGGTACGTTAGATAGATTGTGAGCCTACCGGGACAGATAGGGAAAATGCTTGAGTACCTGATTGTAAAAACCACTTAGATAACCTTGATAAGTGGTATATCAAATCCTAATAAACTTGATTACTCAACTTGAAGGTAACAAACTGGGTAACACAATAACAATGGTTGATTTCAATGTAACATTAGGGCATGCTAGGGAGATAATATGCCTTGATGAAATTGAGGACTGCTTTCTGGAACAGCTGGTTCAGGAACCAGCAAGAATGAAAGCAATTATAGATTTAGTCCTTAGTGGCACGCATGAATTTGTGCAGGAGATAATGGTGTTGGGGCCACTTGATAAAAGTGATCATAACATGATCAATTTATGGACTATGTATGCACAGAAAATCCAATTCAATACATTTAACTTTAAAGAAGGAGATTATGATGACATGAGAAGAATGGTAAGACCAGATATATTCCATGTATTAAAAAAGGAGGTTGGAAGACCAAATGGCAGCCGGAGTGGTTAACAAGTAAGGTGAAAGAAGTTATTAGAGATAAAAGAAAATCCTTCAGAAAGTGGAAGAAAGATCTGACTGAAAATTATAGCAATCAGCATAAGGAATGACAAGTCAAATTTGAGGCACTAATAAGGAAGGCATAAATAGACCTTGAAAAGAAGATTATGTTTGTAGGCCAAACCACGTAGCGGGGAATAATCAAAAGAAACATCTAAGTCCCCTTTTGGCTTAAGTCCCTAGGCGCAGAAAGTAGGCAGTAGGGAAATGTCCATTCTCAAAAAAACCGTCCAGAATGAGTTTGGTTGTTTTTTTTTTTTAATGGCCTACCTCTATGCTCAGCAGTTTAATCGCCCAGCCCGCCACTATGTGTGTTCTTACAACACATTCCCGACCAAAAAATCGCCCAAGTCTCAAACGCCAATAACAAGACCTTTTAGGTAAAGGAGGGGCCAGTCCTTCGCCTAAAAGCAGGATTCTCTAACAAGCGTCTGTCATAAACAACGCCGGTTACAGAATCCTGAAACCTTCCCCCCACCCCCCGCAACAATCACAGCAGGAGAGATGCCCAATCTCTTGCTGTGATCCCCCTGAATCTTCCCCAGCAGGAGAGATGCCCAATCTCTCCTGCTGCGATCCCCCGTGATCCCCTTGAATCTTCCCCGGCAGGAGAGATGCCCAATTGCTCCAACTGGACACAACCCCGCATCCCCTAAACTCCCTTCTCCCCCAAACACCTGCTGGACCGCGCACCCACCTACTCTACCCCCACCACCTGTTCAGACACATTTATAATTGTCTGTACAATATGGGGTTCATAATAATAATTTAAAAAAAAGTCTAAAAAGTATCCTAAATGGCTACTTGGACGATCAAAAAGCCTGGTCATCCAAATACCCATAATCAAAGCTGGTTTTAGATGTATCTAAAACCAGCTTAGGCCTTTCCCCTGCCACTAAACGCACAGAGAGAAAAGAGGCGTGCTTAGAGGAGGGGAAAGGGCGGGCGGGAGGTGGGCCAACCTACACCTAGGCGTGCAGCAGGTATAACCAAAACCTTAGGCAGGTTGCCTAGTTGGCACTTATACGTTTTGACTTAGACGAAGTCAAAACAGGTCTAAGTGCCGAAAAAGGGGCCGCTGAACTGATCCTATCTCTCCTGCCGCGGGTCGCGGCAGTTCAGGTACAGGAGTGATAGCATCGTAGTAGGGGAGATGAGGCATCTCTCCTGCCGCGATACATCACCCCTCCACACATAACATTGGGGCAAGAGGGAGCCCAAGCCCTCTTTCCCCGCAGCACCGACCCCCGCCGATTACGTTTGGGGCAAGAGGGAGCCCAAGCCCTCTTGCCCCGCGGCACCCCGATGTCGGGGGGAGGGGGTGGATTCTGTAACCGGTGTTGTTTTTGACAGAATCCAGCTTTTAGACGTAGTGATGGTCTGGGCGTTTAAACAGCTGAATGTAGAGGCAGGCCATTATCAAAAAAAACCTCCATTTGGACGTTTTTTTGATTATGGACATTTTCCATGCTTCTACTTTCAACGTTTAAGGCCTTAGGCCAAAAGGGGACTTAGACGGTTTTTTTTTATTATGCCCCTCCACATGTTAGTTGCAAAGATATCTACATAAAAGCGTGTTTTTTAAAATGTCATTTTAGTTCTCTTTCTGAAACCTTTGTCAGGAATACTATAAAGCCTTATGAACAACTAACTGTATACAGAGAAACTCTAATTACACTAGTTCAGACAGGAATAAGCATGAGTGATATGAATTAGGTTAAGAAAACTTACTAGATGGATTAGCAATGCTTACTCATTTCAGTCCAATTATTTGCTTTAGATGAAGGTTGACTTCAATCTATTGCTCTTTAGGAATTAAAGTCTTTTCAAATCCTGGTCTTCCTCCACAAATGAAAACTGCTTAAAATAGCACAAAGTATCATCTAGTAATAACTACTTCCTTTTTTTTTTTTATATCATCAGTTTCCCTTTTTACGCAATTTGGTTCCTATTTGCTAACCCATGGAGGGGCATTTTTGAAAGGAAGTCCAAGTTAAAAAAAAAGGTCCAGCTCATTAGTTTAAAAAATAGCCCATTTTTGAACTGGAAAGACATCAATATTTCTGGTTTGAAAATATGTGAGAAGGATATTTTTGTACTGAGAATGGTCAAAGCGAACAGTCATTTTCCAAAATGAAATATCCAACTTAGGAATGGCAAAAAATAAATAAATAAATGGCAAAAAAAAATAAAAAATAGAGTCAAGTCCATCTGTCTGGCAACATTTGCAACAAAATGGCCACACAGGTGACCTTGCGGCATAGTGGTCAAATCAATGGACTTTATTTAAAAAAGAGATAACCACCTTGTGAGCCCTCTAGGAACAGAAAAAAAACCCCATACTGTACCCATTTGTACACCTTTAGAATAGCTTTAAAGCCTGGAGTTGTCTCCTATATGTAGTTACAGTACGTACAGTATTCTTCTGTTTCTTGAAGGCTCACAATTCCACCAAAACAGAACTAGCTAGAGTGGGATTTGGACCTGAGTCGAAGATGAAGATAATAAACACATAAAATGATGAAGATTTTGAGCTTGAAGGTGATTAATATCCTTTACAACTTCTATTCTTTCTCCTCGGCTCTTTTATAAATAGTCCACAGAATAGCATTAGGTCACTCTTCAATGAAGGCTCTTGATAAAATATTCAAAGGCAAGGAAATAACACTCCAAATAAAGATCAGACTTGTCCATGCACTCATTTTCTCAGTAGTCAATTCAGATGCAAAAGTTAGACACTACGGAAACAAGACAGAAAGAAGATTGACTCATTTGAGCTTTGTTGTTGAAGAAGGATTTTATGTGTACTGTGGACCATCAGAAGAACTAACAAATCAATTCTGGAAGAGATCAAACTGGCTATGTCACTAGAAGCACAAATGATGAAATTACTACTGTCTTTATTTTGTTCATACTGTCAGAAGAGAAAGATCATTGGAGAAAGACATCATGTTTGGAAAGATCAAGGGAAACAGGTGAAGAGGGCAACCTGCAATCAGATAGCTGGCTGGATACAACCATAGGGATGACGATGGAGGACCTTACCAGGCTAGCACAAAACCGATTTCTTTAATTTATCAAGTCGCTAGGACAAGTCGATGGTACCCTTTGTGTAGTCTACTACACTGACCACTAGGCTACTCCTGGGACCTGCTTGCTGTTATTCCCTTTCAGGGACAGCATCCACTGGGCAATTAAGAAGGGGTCAAGCCTTAATCCTTACAGTGGTCAGCTGGTCATTTAGGACACTTTTTTTTTTTTTTTTTACTTGGACATAATTGAAGCAGTTCTAATTAAAATGTCCCTTTTTTTGATTTGGACATAACTCCCTGTTCCATTATTGCTGTTGGATGTCCTAAATTTGGTCTAGTTGTAGTCCCGCCCTCAATACACTTCCAGCCTGCCTGTTTGCTATTTGGATGAATTGAGTGTAAAATGTCCTATTTCTACCTTTTGAAAATCTCTATTTGAACTTTTTCAAAAGATGAATATTTTCTTTTTGCCTTTTTAAATTATCCATGTGCTTAAAAAGCAAGCACCATGGTCAAATAGCACACTGTTGCACTATTTTGCCTCATAAAAATTAGCCATAGGTTCCACTACTCAATACTCCCAATTGAGACTGAACCATCTTGGCACTGTTTGGATTGTGTCTGGGTGGTCAGAGCTAATATTTAGTAGAACTACGTGGCCACTGAATTTTGGTGAACGACCAGCTTAATGAGCCCATGCTGAATATCAACCTCTTAGTATTTTAGAAGGGTTTGAAAACTTGGCTATTTTGGGCCTGTTAGTCAAAGGATTTAAATCCTAACCCTACCAACATATCTGTCTGTCAGCCCCTCTATAGCCCCCTAGCACCTCTTCAGCCCTCTCTAAGTCAGACTCTCCTTTTGGTCCTATGTGATTCTGCCTAATCAGGCCCCCCCCCCCCCTTCTAATTCCTTACAAGAGCACTATGTTCTGATTTTCCCCTTTTGTCCTGTGTGCCTGTCATAATTTGATTGTAAGCTCCCTGCCTGGATCATCTCTTGCGTGTCCAATGTATAGCACTGTGTGTGCTTGGTAGCGCTATAGAAATAATAAATTGTTGTTACTGTATTTCTAAATTTTGCCCCCTGGCAACTTTTTACCTTTTAGCCACGGTGCCTTATTGTTTTGTGTGCACAAATGAAATTACAACCACAATCTGAACTCTTATTTTTTTATTAAGCAAAATGGAAAAGAGAAAATGAAGAGCTCTGACTGGCCGAGCACATGGCTTCACTAGAAATTGCTTGGCTTTAGGCCAATAGCTGGAAAGGGAGCCTGAGATTGTAAGAAGTGTGGAATTTCAGGGTCTGGTAGTGGCACATCCTATATTTATAGACATTCACTTGTTAATGACCCACCAGCTACAGGAATTTACTTTTGGCTTTGGTAGTTCAGAAATGGTACAAGAAGAGACCTAAATAAGTCATTCCAATGTTTCACTGGTCCACAAGGATATTTAAATATTTCCGGATACTCTCGTCCAGCCCTCCATTCATTTACTTTTTATGCAAACAAAGCTCTCTTTTTCCTAATAGAATGGGGATTTTAGAGCAGTTTCTAGACAGAGCTTTTAATGGACAGGCAGCATGCCTTCTGAAGCCTGAGGCTTGTTCATTCTTGATTGCAATCCCATATCCTCAAACTTGACATGCTACTTCTTTCTGTGTATTTAAAATAATTGAATGAATAATTTTCAGTTGATAGGTAGGATCTGAAATCTGTAGAGCAGACATGCATATAGTGTTGTGTTATGTTTCAATCATATTCTTTAACCTGTGTTGTGTACTGGTTTCTCATGTGTAGTGGCATAGTAACATGGGGGGGGGAGTCCTCCCCCAGGTGCCGTCTTAGTGAGGGCGCCAGCACCTGTCTTCCTCTCTGCCCCCCACTACTACATGCATACATGTGCCGCTACCCTTCCCCCATACCTCTTTAATGTTCACGGCGTGAGCAGCAACCCCAACCTGCTGCTCACGCCAGTGTCAGCTCTTCCTCTGACATCACTTCCTGGATTTGCGCCTGAATCGCACCATCACTTCCTGGATTCGTGTGGAGGAAGGGGTACATGCAGCAGAAAGGAGTGGATAGGGGTGGGGCAGAGAGGAGGACGGGGAGGGGCACCACAGCCCTGGGTGAATCTCACCCTCGCTACGTCACTGCTCAGGTGCAAGGGGTAACACAGACTGAAATTTCATTCCATTATATTCCAAAGGTCTTCTTTGTCTAACCCAGTGTATCTCAAACTGTGTGCCTCCGGAGCTTTCAGGTATGCCACAGTACACTGGGGAGGAGGAGAGGAGCCGGCACCAGCTGACTGCCTACAGGACGTGCCTCTCGTGATGAGAGGCATGTCCTGTAGGTAATCAGTGGGCGCCAGTACCTATCCTTCTTTCTGGCCCTCTTCTCTTCTGGCACCCCCCACTGGTGTCTCAGGGCCTGCCTGGAGGGCCTTCACACACACACATATGGACATCGACATGATGATGTCATGCATGCACGTGATGTCATCACGGCGATATCTGCGTACTTCCAGGTGCCTTGAGCCATGGCCACTACCTTTAGTGTGCCATGGCTCGAGAAAGTTTGTGGGACACTGGTCTAACCATAGTTTTTACGCTGGAATGCTGCTTAAATTGAAATGATGTTCTTATAGTTCTCATTCTCAACCTGAAGGGCTACCAGTACTCAACCCCGTATGCTGGAGTCTAAATAAAAAAAAAACCCCAGTTTGAATAACTGAAGTGTGGAAACATTTCAGATAATAATGAATGTTCTAGCACTCAGGATGAAACAGATACTCAGCATATTCTCTTTCCTTTTCCTGTTTGTGGATCATTCTTAATGACCCTTTGGTGTTCTAAGTATGGAACACTATCTGCAGCTTCTCAATATAATCTCTTGACTACTTCTGGTGCCATGTTTTTTTAAAAAAGGACTTCTTAGAAAGGAGATGTGGAGCCTCATTTTAGAAAGAATGTATATGGGAGCAAAGAGATGTCCTAGTGTGCATGTGGAGGTTGGGGGTATTATTTTACAAAAGCATGGATAAACATGGAGGCCAGTCTTAAATATATGTATCTCTACCAAATCGAGAAGGACATGGAAATAAATCAGTGACTTCCACATAAATATTTTGAAATAATAAACAAATACACATGTATTTTACCTGTGCTCAAGGGAGTGGCAGCTTGTATTTGAAGATCATGATACATGTGGGCCTCGGTACAGTGGCAGTACAAGTGGAAAATAGCCAGGTTGACTCCATGTGCAAGTGGTGGAATTTTGTAGGTTATGACAGTATGAGTAGCACTGTGGCCGCCATTTGCATGTGCCTTCCTATGTTTCCCATGTGCGTGGCATGGTTGCCCTTTGGAGCCATGACAATGTGTTTTCAGTGCTGTGTTCCATAGCAGTCTCTAGGGGGCCTTTTTTTTTTTTTTTAAGAGATCACCAATATGGCAACCAGGAGGAAGAGAAACTTCTTGGAAGCAGAGAGTAGCCTTCTGTTATGCTCGATGCTCTTTAATGAGGACATACTGTTCCATCCTGTGGGGACCGATGCTGGACCCTGCTCAACCAGAAAGGTCTGGAAATCATTCCAGATGACCCTTGTAAGATAAGCAGACGCATGTGCACCCATGCATCTACACCAAAATCTGCTAGATACCATACAGCAGAGAGATACCACTTATGGGAATGGGAGTCCACAGAAAAAGGCAGGAAAGATATCATTTCCAGTCGTGCAAAAAGAGTCTTTTTGCTTGACAGGAATTGGCATCTTTCTTTCCTTTTTCTGTTGACTATTTGTGCATAGAATTCCTATGAACATCAGAGCTTTTACTGAAGTGACTCGCGATAAAAAGTCCTAACACAGTTAAGAAGTGATGGGCTCAGGAGTAATCTAAGAAAATACTTTTTTTTTACAGAAAGGGTGGTAGATGCGTGGAATAGGCTTCTAGTAGAGGTGGTGGAGACAAAGACTGTGTCTGAATTCAAGAAAGCTTGGGACAGGCCTGTGGAATCTCTTAGGAAGAGGAGGAGATAGTGGATGCTGTGGATGGCCTTTATCTGCCATCATATTTCTATGTTAATTGTGCCTTACTGTGCCTAACTCAACTCAGACATTGGTAGACATCAATAATGTTAGGCCCTGCTATATTAGGCCAGGGGTTTCTTTTTCTAATTTACCAGCACCTAATACAGATGCCTAAGTCATACCACACCTATTCTCTACCCCTAGCCACACCCACTTTTCATGTAGGTGTGGGTAGGCATGGGTAGTTAACTTGAAGTAGGTATCTTGCTGAGTACTGCACAGAACACATAGAGGGGCATAATTGAAAGGAACGTCTAAGTCCGTTTTTGTCTAAGTCGCAAGTCGTCCAAAGTAAAAACAGCCTAGGACACATTTTCAAAAAATACGTCCAAAATTTTTTTTGTTTCGAAAATCGTCTAACTATACGTCCTGCCGATCTGATCGTCCAAGTCGCTAAATCGTCCGTCTGTATATCACATTTTTGGCCAATTTTTCATCGAAGTCAAAAACGCCTAGAACAAGCCCTGTTGAACGTGGGAGGGGTCTGCAAAGTGATGGACTGAACACCCAGATTTGGCACCTAAATAGTGGGGTAGCTTACAGGGCACTTCTGTGAACTTCACAAAAAGGGTGCCATGTCATCATCTCACTACAGCTCCCTTATAGGTCGTGGTGAGCCCCCCAAACCACTTATCTAAGACCCCAATAGCCCTTATGGCTGCAGGAGCCACTTATATGCTAGTACAAAAGGGGGGTGTATAGGGGAGTGTATATGTTTAAGTATCAGTGCAGTGATTACAGGGGCTTATGGGCATGGGTCCTCCTCTCCATGAGTCCCTAACCCACACCCAAGATGGCTTAAGCCTCCTCTGTGCTGGACGACTAGGCTTTCCTATGCCAGGCTGCCAGGTGATGATGGTCTGGAGGCTGAATTTTAAAGGTGTGATTATGATTTTTATGGGGTTGGGGGGGTTGGTGATCACTGGGGTAGTGTGTGGGGGGTCTGTTTTATGTATTTGCAGTGCTTATCTGATGACTTTAGGTGGTTTTTTGTGACTTAGACCATGTTTTACATGGTCTAAGTCACAATGTCCAAGTTCTGTCGATCCTGGGCTGTATAACTTTCGGTACGACTAAGTCTAAGCCGGCCAACTTCCTGCCCAACTCCCTCCCTCGACACTCCTCCCGAAACACCCCATTTAGCTTTGGTCGTTTAGCGGCACTATGAAGGCCTAGGTCATTTAGAAATACGTCCAAAACCCGTTTTTATTATCGGCACTTGGACGTATTTGAGAAATGTTCATCCAAGTGCTGACTTAGGCTGTTTTTTGGATATTTTTCTCTTTCGATTATGAGCCCCCTAATCATTTAAAAAATTTTTTGACATCGATGGTATGTATAATATCAACATGGAGTGGCATAATAATAAAAAAAAATGTCTAAGTCCAAAGTTGGCAGCGTCTAAAGTCCATTCTCGAAAAATAGATCCCAAATATATATTTTTATTGAGAATCGTCTACTTCTATGTTCAGCCATTTGATCGTCCATACCGCTAAGTTGTCTATCTTTATACCACATTCTTGTCCAAAAAATCATCCATGTTCCAAATGCCTAGAAAAAGACCTTTTGAATGGGGGAGGGGTCAGCAAAGTGATGGACTGGCCACCCAGACATAGCCAGTGGGGCACCTTACAGGGCACTGCTGAGAACTTCACAAAAAGGGTGCCACATAAACATCTCACCACAACTCCCTTGCAGGTCATGGTGAGCCCACCAAAACCTACTATACCTACCTGTCTACATCCCCAATAGCCCTTATGGCTGCAGGTGCCATCTATATGGCAGTACAGTAGGGTTTTGGGGGTGGGGGGTGGGGGGTGGGCTCATATTTTCCACCATGAATGCAGTGGTTAGAGTGGCTTATGGGCCTGGGTCCTCCTCTCTATAGCTCACTACTTAAGCTCCAGACTACTTAAGCCACCTCTGTGCAGCTCTACTAGGCTTTCCTATGCCAGGTGCTGATGTTCTGTAGGCAGGTATGTACGTTTTTATTCCAATTTTTATGGCAGTGTGTTTTGTATAGGGAGAGGGGGGTGTCAGTGATCACTTTGGGAGTGTGTGGGGGGCCTGTACTTTGTCTCTGAAGTGTTAGCTGGTCACTTTGCATAACTTCTTGGCACTTAGACCTGTTTTAGATCACTTAAGTCACAACATATAAGTTCCGTCTAGGCAGTCTTGTTAAGCTTTTGATTATCACTGCAGGACGACTAAGTTTAGGTCGGCCCACATCCCTCCTACCTCCTGCCCTAACCACTCCTTGAAAAACAGCCCTATTAACTCTGGGCGCCGTGGCAGTGAAAAGGTCTAAGCTGTTTTTAGATAACGTCTAAAACCCATTTCGATTATCGGCATTTGGACGACCTGTCTTTTAGGTCATCCAAGTCATTTAGATGTATTTCCATTTCAGTTATGAACCTCATTACTTTTAATGGTGTGGTCCAGTATCCAATTAGCTTTTACTGGCATAGTCCAGTGGTTCTTATGCCTGTCCTAGGTGACCCCCCAGTCAATCGGGTTTTCAGGATATCCCTAATGAATATACATTTTTTTAAACCTAATAAAATCAGCTATTAAATAATCCATTAATACAAACTGATAACTGTTATAAAGGTAGCCCCTCCTCAAGTCCTGTAAAGCCATATTGTGTTTTTTGGATAAATTATATGGAAATGTAATTGAAGAATCTTCAATACGACCCACCTGGTCCATGAGCAGTCTCTGAAATGTTTCAACAATAGGGTCACATGGACCGGGGGGGGGGGGGAGCCAGTGTGAGCGAGTTCTACAAACCTCAGTAAGGCAACGTTGACCACCTTGTTCATCTACTCTCACTTCCTCTGACCTGAGATTTACGGACTAATGAATTAAAATGCAGTTTAGATTATAAGTGCTTACATTGACTGTAGAGTGTGTATGAATGGTGAAATGTGTGTATGTAAGTTATTGGGATTTGGTTCACGAACTAAAAGATTTGGAATATTTATAGTTAAATTAGTTTAACCTGTGGAAAATAAGCATTATGAAATTTTATAAATAAAAATGGTATGATATTAAAATAATTGACTGAGATAATACCAGTTTGTATTAATTAATTATTTAATAGCTGATTTTATTAGGTAAAGTTAGTTAATAGGCAACTATTTAATTGAGTATTGAACGCCAAGCTTGAGTAATGAATATGCATGAGGCATTTAAAAAAAAAAAAATTACATTTAAACTATGATATTTATACAATTTCTGTTATATGATTATTCTACAATGCAGTTAAATGTGTATATTTATGATACTCTTACTAGGTTTCAATTTGCCATTTCCAAGTTTACGTCATTGAGTGTATTTTGCGTATGTTTGATCATTTTACTATTGTTATGCTGTTAACAAAATTGTAAGCTTTGTGTCAAACTATTCCTGCTATACTGTGCGCCACCTTGAATGAATCTCTTCAGGTTAATAAATTCCAATAAAAAAGTAAATTCTAGTTTTGCACACAAGGTGGACGTCAACAGCACCAGCCAACAGGAGAGGATGCATTTCCATCTTTAAAACAGTCTTCCACATTAACTTAGGCCCTGTTTTACTAAGGTGCGCTAACCGATTAGCGCGTGCTAAATGCTAAAGCATGCATGTTAGTCTATGGATGCGTTAGTGTTTAGCACGGGCTAATTTGATTAGCCCATCTTTGTAAAACAGGGGGTTAATGTGACTAGCCTAAGTTTATGTTTATGTTTATTTTATTAATTTGATGAATCGCCTATCCATACTTTACTAAGCGAGTTACAATAAGATATATAAACATATTAAAAAACATACAAATAATATTATATAAAAGGGTAAAAAACAGACTCATAAACAGACGAAACAAGAACATAAAAGGATAAAAGGGGAAAAGTTACATAGCAAATGTTTTGAAAAGAAGAAAAGGGAACATTCAAGGAAAAGACATAAGGAGGGATGACTTAGCTACACTATTTGAAAAGTTTTTGTTTTAGAGACTAAAAGCGTCTTTAAAAAGGAAAGTTTTTAATTTATTTTTAAAGAGACTGAGTTCCTTTTCATTTCTTAAATATTGTGGTAGAGAGTTCCAAGTTTGGGGGGCCACTATTGAAAACATGTCATGACGTCTAGTGCCTACTACTTTTTATTTATTTATTTATAATATTTATTTATTGGACAGTAATAACACCAAATATTACAACACCAATCTTGTACAAAGCATCAACACCAACATAGAAACATAACAAGATAAACCCCGCCAGTGCAGGTATGCAGAGCTTCAAAACAGCCCAATAAAGTGTTTTACTATTAACCCCCAACCGCCCTACATATGAAACCCCACTCTTCCCCCCCCCCCCAAGTCCCCCCCCCCAAAACCCAAACCCAAACCCGTATGGTGCAGAACACTCTAAATGAGAATATACCAAGCGAGGAAGAAAGAAAGAGAAAAAGAAAAAGAAGAAGTCTCTAGATAAATAACTCCCTAGAGTAAAGAGACCAGGACAAAAGTCCCAGCACATTCAGTGTGAAGGAAAGAGCGCATGGACCCCCACCCAGGCCTCACTGTCCAAGCAATTAGTTATTCAATAATATACTCCGTTCCCTATGAGTAAGGGACAACCAGTATCCCTCCCACACATCCTGAAACTTAGCCCATCTGCCCTCATCATGGGACCCCGTCATCCTGCGCTCTACTAGCGCTAACTCAAATAGGGACCCTTGCCATTGGGGAAAAGATGGGATAGATGGAACCCGCCAGAATATTAAGATGGTCTTCTTGGCCAGGAGCAAAGCCTTAAACACAAACAATTTTTGTCCCCCAGAGCAGCTGGAGAGAGCCGCTCCATCATAGAAGAGCGCCACCTCCGGGGTACACGCTGGGAGCGTGAGGGATAGGGAAGACAGGAAAGCCCACACTCGCTTCCAAAAACCCTGTATGAGGGGGCAGCCCCAAAACATATGTCCCAGGGTAGCAGAAGTCACTGAGCATTTGGGACAGCGCTCATGCTCCGCAAAGCCAGCTCTGTAGGCTCTCCGGGGAGAGATATACATTCTCTGGAAGAATTTATACTCCTGTTCTCTGTGTAACATATTGCATGAAAGGGAGCGCAGGAAAACAAAACAATGGGAAAGCATTGTGGACTTAATAATGCAGCTCAGGTCAGCGCTCCACGCCCCAGCCAGGAAGTCAGCCCTCTCCGATAACAAAGGCAACCTTAGCTCAGTGACATAGAAACGCAGGCGCGGAGCAGAATCCTCCCCCAAAGCCAGGCTTTGACCCAGTCTCTTCGCCGCCACAGCGCTTCGGTCGGCCCCCTCAAGCCTAGCAACATAGTGGCGTAGCTGCCCATAACTAAAAGTATCCACTCGATCCAACCCATCTAAAGACGCCAGTCCCTCGGCGGACAAAATAACTCCACGGTCGTCAAGAACATCCCCCACTCTGCGAATTCCCCGTGAATGCCAGAGCCGAAAGACCCGATTGTCACTGCCCGGGCTAAACAGGGGGTTCCCCATGAGTGGTAACATTGGAGAGGCATCATGAGGTACACCCAGACGTTTACAAAGCAATTTCCAAATGAGTCTCATATAGGCCCACACCACATGTCCCCGTTGTAATGGGTCCAACTGGGCCGAGGGGGCATGTAGCAAGAACAGCCCGGAGACCGGATATAAAAAATCCCGTTCAACCGAAAAAGTCAAGAAGGAGGAACTCTCTAGACACCAATCTCAAACCAATCTCATACCACACGCTAGATTGTAGGCTCTTAAGTCCAAGAGGCCGAACCCTCCCTGCGCCTCCGGTAGCATTAACACACTCAGGGGCAATCGGGGCCGTCGCCCCCTCCACAAAAACATCCGCAGGGCACCATATAATTGGCATCTTTCTTTCCTTTTTCTGTTGACTATTTGTGCATAGAATTCCTATGAACATCAGAGCTTTTACTGAAGTGACTCGCGATAAAAAGTCCTAACACAGTTAAGAAGTGATGGGCTCAGGAGTAATCTAAGAAAATACTTTTTTTTTTCAGAAAGGGTGGTAGATGCGTGGAATAGGCTTCTAGTAGAGGTGGTGGAGACAAAGACTGTGTCTGAATTCAAGAAAGCTTGGGACAGGCCTGTGGAATCTCTTAGGAAGAGGAGGAGATAGTGGATGCTGTGGATGGCCTTTATCTGCCATCATATTTCTATGTTAATTGTGCCTTACTGTGCCTAACTCAACTCAGACATTGGTAGACATCAATAATGTTAGGCCCTGCTATATTAGGCCAGGGGTTTCTTTTTCTAATTTACCAGCACCTAATACAGATGCCTAAGTCATACCACACCTATTCTCTACCCCTAGCCACACCCACTTTTCATGTAGGTGTGGGTAGGCATGGGTAGTTAACTTGAAGTAGGTATCTTGCTGAGTACTGCACAGAACACATAGAGGGGCATAATTGAAAGGAACGTCTAAGTCCGTTTTTGTCTAAGTCGCAAGTCGTCCAAAGTAAAAACAGCCTAGGACACATTTTCAAAAAATACGTCCAAAATTTTTTTTTGTTTCGAAAATCGTCTAACTATACGTCCTGCCGATCTGATCGTCCAAGTCGCTAAATCGTCCGTCTGTATATCACATTTTTGGCCAATTTTTCATCGAAGTCAAAAACGCCTAGAACAAGCCCTGTTGAACGTGGGAGGGGTCTGCAAAGTGATGGACTGAACACCCAGATTTGGCACCTAAATAGTGGGGTAGCTTACAGGGCACTTCTGTGAACTTCACAAAAAGGGTGCCATGTCATCATCTCACTACAGCTCCCTTATAGGTCGTGGTGAGCCCCCCAAACCACTTATCTAAGACCCCAATAGCCCTTATGGCTGCAGGAGCCACTTATATGCTAGTACAAAAGGGGGGTGTATAGGGGAGTGTATATGTTTAAGTATCAGTGCAGTGATTACAGGGGCTTATGGGCATGGGTCCTCCTCTCCATGAGTCCCTAACCCACACCCAAGATGGCTTAAGCCTCCTCTGTGCTGGACGACTAGGCTTTCCTATGCCAGGCTGCCAGGTGATGATGGTCTGGAGGCTGAATTTTAAAGGTGTGATTATGATTTTTATGGGGTTGGGGGGGGTTGGTGATCACTGGGGTAGTGTGTGGGGGGTCTGTTTTATGTATTTGCAGTGCTTATCTGGTGACTTTAGGTGGTTTTTTGTGACTTAGACCATGTTTTACATGGTCTAAGTCACAATGTCCAAGTTCTGTCGATCCTGGGCTGTATAACTTTCGGTACGACTAAGTCTAAGCCGGCCAACTTCCTGCCCAACTCCCTCCCTCGACACTCCTCCCGAAACACCCCATTTAGCTTTGGTCGTTCAGCGGCACTATGAAGGCCTAGGTCATTTAGAAATACGTCCAAAACCCGTTTTTATTATCGGCACTTGGACGTATTTGAGAAATGTTCATCCAAGTGCTGACTTAGGCTGTTTTTTGGATATTTTTCTCTTTCGATTATGAGCCCCCTAATCATTTAAAAAATTTTTTGACATCGATGGTATGTATAATATCAACATGGAGTGGCATAATAATAAAAAAAAATGTCTAAGTCCAAAGTTGGCAGCGTCTAAAGTCCATTCTCGAAAAATAGATCCCAAATATATATTTTTATTGAGAATCGTCTACTTCTATGTTCAGCCATTTGATCGTCCATACCGCTAAGTTGTCTATCTTTATACCACATTCTTGTCCAAAAAATCATCCATGTTCCAAATGCCTAGAAAAAGACCTTTTGAATGGGGGAGGGGTCAGCAAAGTGATGGACTGGCCACCCAGACATAGCCAGTGGGGCACCTTACAGGGCACTGCTGAGAACTTCACAAAAAGGGTGCCACATAAACATCTCACCACAACTCCCTTGCAGGTCATGGTGAGCCCACCAAAACCTACTATACCTACCTGTCTACATCCCCAATAGCCCTTATGGCTGCAGGTGCCATCTATATGGCAGTACAGTAGGGTTTTGGGGGTGGGGGGTGGGGGGTGGGCTCATATTTTCCACCATGAATGCAGTGGTTAGAGTGGCTTATGGGCCTGGGTCCTCCTCTCTATAGCTCACTACTTAAGCTCCAGACTACTTAAGCCACCTCTGTGCAGCTCTACTAGGCTTTCCTATGCCAGGTGCTGATGTTCTGTAGGCAGGTATGTACGTTTTTATTCCAATTTTTATGGCAGTGTGTTTTGTATAGGGAGAGGGGGGTGTCAGTGATCACTTTGGGAGTGTGTGGGGGGCCTGTACTTTGTCTCTGAAGTGTTAGCTGGTCACTTTGCATAACTTCTTGGCACTTAGACCTGTTTTAGATCACTTAAGTCACAACATATAAGTTCCGTCTAGGCAGTCTTGTTAAGCTTTTGATTATCACTGCAGGACGACTAAGTTTAGGTCGGCCCACATCCCTCCTACCTCCTGCCCTAACCACTCCTTGAAAAACAGCCCTATTAACTCTGGGCGCCGTGGCAGTGAAAAGGTCTAAGCTGTTTTTAGATAACGTCTAAAACCCATTTCGATTATCGGCATTTGGACGACCTGTCTTTTAGGTCATCCAAGTCATTTAGATGTATTTCCATTTCAGTTATGAACCTCATTACTTTTAATGGTGTGGTCCAGTATCCAATTAGCTTTTACTGGCATAGTCCAGTGGTTCTTATGCCTGTCCTAGGTGACCCCCCAGTCAATCGGGTTTTCAGGATATCCCTAATGAATATACATTTTTTTAAACCTAATAAAATCAGCTATTAAATAATCCATTAATACAAACTGATAACTGTTATAAAGGTAGCCCCTCCTCAAGTCCTGTAAAGCCATATTGTGTTTTTTGGATAAATTATATGGAAATGTAATTGAAGAATCTTCAATACGACCCACCTGGTCCATGAGCAGTCTCTGAAATGTTTCAACAATAGGGTCACATGGACCGGGGGGGGGGGGGGGGGGGAGCCAGTGTGAGCGAGTTCTACAAACCTCAGTAAGGCAACGTTGACCACCTTGTTCATCTACTCTCACTTCCTCTGACCTGAGATTTACGGACTAATGAATTAAAATGCAGTTTAGATTATAAGTGCTTACATTGACTGTAGAGTGTGTATGAATGGTGAAATGTGTGTATGTAAGTTATTGGGATTTGGTTCACGAACTAAAAGATTTGGAATATTTATAGTTAAATTAGTTTAACCTGTGGAAAATAAGCATTATGAAATTTTATAAATAAAAATGGTATGATATTAAAATAATTGACTGAGATAATACCAGTTTGTATTAATTAATTATTTAATAGCTGATTTTATTAGGTAAAGTTAGTTAATAGGCAACTATTTAATTGAGTATTGAACGCCAAGCTTGAGTAATGAATATGCATGAGGCATTTAAAAAAAAAAAATTACATTTAAACTATGATATTTATACAATTTCTGTTATATGATTATTCTACAATGCAGTTAAATGTGTATATTTATGATACTCTTACTAGGTTTCAATTTGCCATTTCCAAGTTTACGTCATTGAGTGTATTTTGCGTATGTTTGATCATTTTACTATTGTTATGCTGTTAACAAAATTGTAAGCTTTGTGTCAAACTATTCCTGCTATACTGTGCGCCACCTTGAATGAATCTCTTCAGGTTAATAAATTCCAATAAAAAAGTAAATTCTAGTTTTGCACACAAGGTGGACGTCAACAGCACCAGCCAACAGGAGAGGATGCATTTCCATCTTTAAAACAGTCTTCCACATTAACTTAGGCCCTGTTTTACTAAGGTGCGCTAACCGATTAGCGCGTGCTAAATGCTAAAGCATGCATGTTAGTCTATGGATGCGTTAGTGTTTAGCACGGGCTAATTTGATTAGCCCATCTTTGTAAAACAGGGGGTTAATGTGACTAGCCTAAGTTTATGTTTATGTTTATTTTATTAATTTGATGAATCGCCTATCCATACTTTACTAAGCGAGTTACAATAAGATATATAAACATATTAAAAAACATACAAATAATATTATATAAAAGGGTAAAAAACAGACTCATAAACAGACGAAACAAGAACATAAAAGGATAAAAGGGGAAAAGTTACATAGCAAATGTTTTGAAAAGAAGAAAAGGGAACATTCAAGGAAAAGACATAAGGAGGGATGACTTAGCTACACTATTTGAAAAGTTTTTGTTTTAGAGACTAAAAGCGTCTTTAAAAAGGAAAGTTTTTAATTTATTTTTAAAGAGACTGAGTTCCTTTTCATTTCTTAAATATTGTGGTAGAGAGTTCCAAGTTTGGGGGGCCACTATTGAAAACATGTCATGACGTCTAGTGCCTACTACTTTTTATTTATTTATTTATAATATTTATTTATTGGACAGTAATAACACCAAATATTACAACACCAATCTTGTACAAAGCATCAACACCAACATAGAAACATAACAAGATAAACCCCGCCAGTGCAGGTATGCAGAGCTTCAAAACAGCCCAATAAAGTGTTTTACTATTAACCCCCAACCGCCCTACATATGAAACCCCACTCTTCCCCTCCCCCCCAATTCCCCCCCCCCAAAACCCAAACCCAAACCCGTATGGTGCAGAACACTCTAAATGAGAATATACCAAGCGAGGAAGAAAGAAAGAGAAAAAGAAAAAGAAGAAGTCTCTAGATAAATAACTCCCTAGAGTAAAGAGACCAGGACAAAAGTCCCAGCACATTCAGTGTGAAGGAAAGAGCGCATGAACCCCCACCCAGGCCTCACTGTCCAAGCAATTAGTTATTCAATAATATACTCCGTTCCCTATGAGTAAGGGACAACCAGTATCCCTCCCACACATCCTGAAACTTAGCCCATCTGCCCTCATCATGGGACCCCGTCATCCTGCGCTCTACTAGCGCTAACTCAAATAGGGACCCTTGCCATTGGGGAAAAGATGGGATAGATGGAACCCGCCAGAATATTAAGATGGTCTTCTTGGCCAGGAGCAAAGCCTTAAACACAAACAATTTTTGTCCCCCAGAGCAGCTGGAGAGAGCCGCTCCATCATAGAAGAGCGCCACCTCCGGGGTACACGCTGGGAGCGTGAGGGATAGGGAAGACAGGAAAGCCCACACTCGCTTCCAAAAACCCTGTATGAGGGGGCAGCCCCAAAACATATGTCCCAGGGTAGCAGAAGTCACTGAGCATTTGGGACAGCGCTCATGCTCCGCAAAGCCAGCTCTGTAGGCTCTCCGGGGAGAGATATACATTCTCTGGAAGAATTTATACT
Source organism: Geotrypetes seraphini (assembly GCF_902459505.1). Lineage (NCBI taxonomy): Eukaryota > Metazoa > Chordata > Amphibia > Gymnophiona > Dermophiidae > Geotrypetes > Geotrypetes seraphini. Next base: position 63,345,424 of record NC_047092.1, read on the forward strand.
CCTGTTCTCTGTGTAACATATTGCATGAAAGGGAGCGCAGGAAAACAAAACAATGGGAAAGCATTGTGGACTTAATAATGCAGCTCAGGTCAGCGCTCCACGCCCCAGCCAGGAAGTCAGCCCTCTCCGATAACAAAGGCAACCTTAGCTCAGTGACATAGAAACGCAGGCGCGGAGCAGAATCCTCCCCCAAAGCCAGGCTTTGACCCAGTCTCTTCGCCGCCACAGCGCTTCAGTCGGCCCCCTCAAGCCTAGCAACATAGTGGCGTAGCTGCCCATAACTAAAAGTATCCACTCGATCCAACCCATCTAAAGACGCCAGTCCCTCGGCGGACAAAATAACTCCACGGTCGTCAAGAACATCCCCCACTCTGCGAATTCCCCGTGAATGCCAGAGCCGAAAGACCCGATTGTCACTGCCCGGGCTAAACAGGGGGTTCCCCATGAGTGGTAACATTGGAGAGGCATCATGAGGTACACCCAGACGTTTACAAAGCAATTTCCAAATGAGTCTCATATAGGCCCACACCACATGTCCCCGTTGTAATGGGTCCAACTGGGCCGAGGGGGCATGTAGCAAGAACAGCCCGGAGACCGGATATAAAAAATCCCGTTCAACCGAAAAAGTCAAGAAGGAGGAACTCTCTAGACACCAATCTCAAACCAATCTCATACCACACGCTAGATTGTAGGCTCTTAAGTCCAAGAGGCCGAACCCTCCCTGCGCCTCCGGTAGCATTAACACACTCAGGGGCAATCGGGGCCGTCGCCCCCTCCACAAAAACATCCGCAGGGCACCATATAATTGGCATCTTTCTTTCCTTTTTCTGTTGACTATTTGTGCATAGAATTCCTATGAACATCAGAGCTTTTACTGAAGTGACTCGCGATAAAAAGTCCTAACACAGTTAAGAAGTGATGGGCTCAGGAGTAATCTAAGAAAATACTTTTTTTTTTCAGAAAGGGTGGTAGATGCGTGGAATAGGCTTCTAGTAGAGGTGGTGGAGACAAAGACTGTGTCTGAATTCAAGAAAGCTTGGGACAGGCCTGTGGAATCTCTTAGGAAGAGGAGGAGATAGTGGATGCTGTGGATGGCCTTTATCTGCCATCATATTTCTATGTTAATTGTGCCTTACTGTGCCTAACTCAACTCAGACATTGGTAGACATCAATAATGTTAGGCCCTGCTATATTAGGCCAGGGGTTTCTTTTTCTAATTTACCAGCACCTAATACAGATGCCTAAGTCATACCACACCTATTCTCTACCCCTAGCCACACCCACTTTTCATGTAGGTGTGGGTAGGCATGGGTAGTTAACTTGAAGTAGGTATCTTGCTGAGTACTGCACAGAACACATAGAGGGGCATAATTGAAAGGAACGTCTAAGTCCGTTTTTGTCTAAGTCGCAAGTCGTCCAAAGTAAAAACAGCCTAGGACACATTTTCAAAAAATACGTCCAAAATTTTTTTTGTTTCGAAAATCGTCTAACTATACGTCCTGCCGATCTGATCGTCCAAGTCGCTAAATCGTCCGTCTGTATATCACATTTTTGGCCAATTTTTCATCGAAGTCAAAAACGCCTAGAACAAGCCCTGTTGAACGTGGGAGGGGTCTGCAAAGTGATGGACTGAACACCCAGATTTGGCACCTAAATAGTGGGGTAGCTTACAGGGCACTTCTGTGAACTTCACAAAAAGGGTGCCATGTCATCATCTCACTACAGCTCCCTTATAGGTCGTGGTGAGCCCCCCAAACCACTTATCTAAGACCCCAATAGCCCTTATGGCTGCAGGAGCCACTTATATGCTAGTACAAAAGGGGGGTGTATAGGGGAGTGTATATGTTTAAGTATCAGTGCAGTGATTACAGGGGCTTATGGGCATGGGTCCTCCTCTCCATGAGTCCCTAACCCACACCCAAGATGGCTTAAGCCTCCTCTGTGCTGGACGACTAGGCTTTCCTATGCCAGGCTGCCAGGTGATGATGGTCTGGAGGCTGAATTTTAAAGGTGTGATTATGATTTTTATGGGGTTGGGGGGGGTTGGTGATCACTGGGGTAGTGTGTGGGGGGTCTGTTTTATGTATTTGCAGTGCTTATCTGGTGACTTTAGGTGGTTTTTTGTGACTTAGACCATGTTTTACATGGTCTAAGTCACAATGTCCAAGTTCTGTCGATCCTGGGCTGTATAACTTTCGGTACGACTAAGTCTAAGCCGGCCAACTTCCTGCCCAACTCCCTCCCTCGACACTCCTCCCGAAACACCCCATTTAGCTTTGGTCGTTCAGCGGCACTATGAAGGCCTAGGTCATTTAGAAATACGTCCAAAACCCGTTTTTATTATCGGCACTTGGACGTATTTGAGAAATGTTCATCCAAGTGCTGACTTAGGCTGTTTTTTGGATATTTTTCTCTTTCGATTATGAGCCCCCTAATCATTTAAAAAATTTTTTGACATCGATGGTATGTATAATATCAACATGGAGTGGCATAATAATAAAAAAAAATGTCTAAGTCCAAAGTTGGCAGCGTCTAAAGTCCATTCTCGAAAAATAGATCCCAAATATATATTTTTATTGAGAATCGTCTACTTCTATGTTCAGCCATTTGATCGTCCATACCGCTAAGTTGTCTATCTTTATACCACATTCTTGTCCAAAAAATCATCCATGTTCCAAATGCCTAGAAAAAGACCTTTTGAATGGGGGAGGGGTCAGCAAAGTGATGGACTGGCCACCCAGACATAGCCAGTGGGGCACCTTACAGGGCACTGCTGAGAACTTCACAAAAAGGGTGCCACATAAACATCTCACCACAACTCCCTTGCAGGTCATGGTGAGCCCACCAAAACCTACTATACCTACCTGTCTACATCCCCAATAGCCCTTATGGCTGCAGGTGCCATCTATATGGCAGTACAGTAGGGTTTTGGGGGTGGGGGGTGGGGGGTGGGCTCATATTTTCCACCATGAATGCAGTGGTTAGAGTGGCTTATGGGCCTGGGTCCTCCTCTCTATAGCTCACTACTTAAGCTCCAGACTACTTAAGCCACCTCTGTGCAGCTCTACTAGGCTTTCCTATGCCAGGTGCTGATGTTCTGTAGGCAGGTATGTACGTTTTTATTCCAATTTTTATGGCAGTGTGTTTTGTATAGGGAGAGGGGGGTGTCAGTGATCACTTTGGGAGTGTGTGGGGGGCCTGTACTTTGTCTCTGAAGTGTTAGCTGGTCACTTTGCATAACTTCTTGGCACTTAGACCTGTTTTAGATCACTTAAGTCACAACATATAAGTTCCGTCTAGGCAGTCTTGTTAAGCTTTTGATTATCACTGCAGGACGACTAAGTTTAGGTCGGCCCACATCCCTCCTACCTCCTGCCCTAACCACTCCTTGAAAAACAGCCCTATTAACTCTGGGCGCCGTGGCAGTGAAAAGGTCTAAGCTGTTTTTAGATAACGTCTAAAACCCATTTCGATTATCGGCATTTGGACGACCTGTCTTTTAGGTCATCCAAGTCATTTAGATGTATTTCCATTTCAGTTATGAACCTCATTACTTTTAATGGTGTGGTCCAGTATCCAATTAGCTTTTACTGGCATAGTCCAGTGGTTCTTATGCCTGTCCTAGGTGACCCCCCAGTCAATCGGGTTTTCAGGATATCCCTAATGAATATACATTTTTTTAAACCTAATAAAATCAGCTATTAAATAATCCATTAATACAAACTGATAACTGTTATAAAGGTAGCCCCTCCTCAAGTCCTGTAAAGCCATATTGTGTTTTTTGGATAAATTATATGGAAATGTAATTGAAGAATCTTCAATACGACCCACCTGGTCCATGAGCAGTCTCTGAAATGTTTCAACAATAGGGTCACATGGACCGGGGGGGGGGGGGGAGCCAGTGTGAGCGAGTTCTACAAACCTCAGTAAGGCAACGTTGACCACCTTGTTCATCTACTCTCACTTCCTCTGACCTGAGATTTACGGACTAATGAATTAAAATGCAGTTTAGATTATAAGTGCTTACATTGACTGTAGAGTGTGTATGAATGGTGAAATGTGTGTATGTAAGTTATTGGGATTTGGTTCACGAACTAAAAGATTTGGAATATTTATAGTTAAATTAGTTTAACCTGTGGAAAATAAGCATTATGAAATTTTATAAATAAAAATGGTATGATATTAAAATAATTGACTGAGATAATACCAGTTTGTATTAATTAATTATTTAATAGCTGATTTTATTAGGTAAAGTTAGTTAATAGGCAACTATTTAATTGAGTATTGAACGCCAAGCTTGAGTAATGAATATGCATGAGGCATTTAAAAAAAAAAAAAATTACATTTAAACTATGATATTTATACAATTTCTGTTATATGATTATTCTACAATGCAGTTAAATGTGTATATTTATGATACTCTTACTAGGTTTCAATTTGCCATTTCCAAGTTTACGTCATTGAGTGTATTTTGCGTATGTTTGATCATTTTACTATTGTTATGCTGTTAACAAAATTGTAAGCTTTGTGTCAAACTATTCCTGCTATACTGTGCGCCACCTTGAATGAATCTCTTCAGGTTAATAAATTCCAATAAAAAAGTAAATTCTAGTTTTGCACACAAGGTGGATGTCAACAGCACCAGCCAACAGGAGAGGATGCATTTCCATCTTTAAAACAGTCTTCCACATTAACTTAGGCCCTGTTTTACTAAGGTGCGCTAACCGATTAGCGCGTGCTAAATGCTAAAGCATGCATGTTAGTCTATGGATGCGTTAGTGTTTAGCACGCGCTAATTTGATTAGCCCATCTTTGTAAAACAGGGGGTTAATGTGACTAGCCTAAGTTTATGTTTATGTTTATTTTATTAATTTGATGAATCGCCTATCCATACTTTACTAAGCGAGTTACAATAAGATATATAAACATATTAAAAAACATACAAATAATATTATATAAAAGGGTAAAAAACAGACTCATAAACAGACGAAACAAGAACATAAAAGGATAAAAGGGGAAAAGTTACATAGCAAATGTTTTGAAAAGAAGAAAAGGGAACATTCAAGGAAAAGACATAAGGAGGGATGACTTAGCTACACTATTTGAAAAGTTTTTGTTTTAGAGACTAAAAGCGTCTTTAAAAAGGAAAGTTTTTAATTTATTTTTAAAGAGACTGAGTTCCTTTTCATTTCTTAAATATTGTGGTAGAGAGTTCCAAGTTTGGGGGGCCACTATTGAAAACATGTCATGACGTCTAGTGCCTACTACTTTTTATTTATTTATTTATAATATTTATTTATTGGACAGTAATAACACCAAATATTACAACACCAATCTTGTACAAAGCATCAACACCAACATAGAAACATAACAAGATAAACCCCGCCAGTGCAGGTATGCAGAGCTTCAAAACAGCCCAATAAAGTGTTTTACTATTAACCCCCAACCGCCCTACATATGAAACCCCACTCTTCCCCTCCCCCCCAAGTCCCCCCCCCCAAAACCCAAACCCAAACCCGTATGGTGCAGAACACTCTAAATGAGAATATACCAAGCGAGGAAGAAAGAAAGAGAAAAAGAAAAAGAAGAAGTCTCTAGATAAATAACTCCCTAGAGTAAAGAGACCAGGACAAAAGTCCCAGCACATTCAGTGTGAAGGAAAGAGCGCATGAACCCCCACCCAGGCCTCACTGTCCAAGCAATTAGTTATTCAATAATATACTCCGTTCCCTATGAGTAAGGGACAACCAGTATCCCTCCCACACATCCTGAAACTTAGCCCATCTGCCCTCATCATGGGACCCCGTCATCCTGCGCTCTACTAGCGCTAACTCAAATAGGGACCCTTGCCATTGGGGAAAAGATGGGATAGATGGAACCCGCCAGAATATTAAGATGGTCTTCTTGGCCAGGAGCAAAGCCTTAAACACAAACAATTTTTGTCCCCCAGAGCAGCTGGAGAGAGCCGCTCCATCATAGAAGAGCGCCACCTCCGGGGTACACGCTGGGAGCGTGAGGGATAGGGAAGACAGGAAAGCCCACACTCGCTTCCAAAAACCCTGTATGAGGGGGCAGCCCCAAAACATATGTCCCAGGGTAGCAGAAGTCACTGAGCATTTGGGACAGCGCTCATGCTCCGCAAAGCCAGCTCTGTAGGCTCTCCGGGGAGAGATATACATTCTCTGGAAGAATTTATACTCCTGTTCTCTGTGTAACATATTGCATGAAAGGGAGCGCAGGAAAACAAAACAATGGGAAAGCATTGTGGACTTAATAATGCAGCTCAGGTCAGCGCTCCACGCCCCAGCCAGGAAGTCAGCCCTCTCCGATAACAAAGGCAACCTTAGCTCAGTGACATAGAAACGCAGGCGCGGAGCAGAATCCTCCCCCAAAGCCAGGCTTTGACCCAGTCTCTTCGCCGCCACAGCGCTTCGGTCGGCCCCCTCAAGCCTAGCAACATAGTGGCGTAGCTGCCCATAACTAAAAGTATCCACTCGATCCAACCCATCTAAAGACGCCAGTCCCTCGGCGGACAAAATAACTCCACGGTCGTCAAGAACATCCCCCACTCTGCGAATTCCCCGTGAATGCCAGAGCCGAAAGACCCGATTGTCACTGCCCGGGCTAAACAGGGGGTTCCCCATGAGTGGTAACATTGGAGAGGCATCATGAGGTACACCCAGACGTTTACAAAGCAATTTCCAAATGAGTCTCATATAGGCCCACACCACATGTCCCCGTTGTAATGGGTCCAACTGGGCCGAGGGGGCATGTAGCAAGAACAGCCCGGAGACCGGATATAAAAAATCCCGTTCAACCGAAAAAGTCAAGAAGGAGGAACTCTCTAGACACCAATCTCAAACCAATCTCATACCACACGCTAGATTGTAGGCTCTTAAGTCCAAGAGGCCGAACCCTCCCTGCGCCTCCGGTAGCATTAACACACTCAGGGGCAATCGGGGCCGTCGCCCCCTCCACAAAAACATCCGCAGGGCACCATATAATTGGCATCTTTCTTTCCTTTTTCTGTTGACTATTTGTGCATAGAATTCCTATGAACATCAGAGCTTTTACTGAAGTGACTCGCGATAAAAAGTCCTAACACAGTTAAGAAGTGATGGGCTCAGGAGTAATCTAAGAAAATACTTTTTTTTTTTCAGAAAGGGTGGTAGATGCGTGGAATAGGCTTCTAGTAGAGGTGGTGGAGACAAAGACTGTGTCTGAATTCAAGAAAGCTTGGGACAGGCCTGTGGAATCTCTTAGGAAGAGGAGGAGATAGTGGATGCTGTGGATGGCCTTTATCTGCCATCATATTTCTATGTTAATTGTGCCTTACTGTGCCTAACTCAACTCAGACATTGGTAGACATCAATAATGTTAGGCCCTGCTATATTAGGCCAGGGGTTTCTTTTTCTAATTTACCAGCACCTAATACAGATGCCTAAGTCATACCACACCTATTCTCTACCCCTAGCCACACCCACTTTTCATGTAGGTGTGGGTAGGCATGGGTAGTTAACTTGAAGTAGGTATCTTGCTGAGTACTGCACAGAACACATAGAGGGGCATAATTGAAAGGAACGTCTAAGTCCGTTTTTGTCTAAGTCGCAAGTCGTCCAAAGTAAAAACAGCCTAGGACACATTTTCAAAAAATACGTCCAAAATTTTTTTTGTTTCGAAAATCGTCTAACTATACGTCCTGCCGATCTGATCGTCCAAGTCGCTAAATCGTCCGTCTGTATATCACATTTTTGGCCAATTTTTCATCGAAGTCAAAAACGCCTAGAACAAGCCCTGTTGAACGTGGGAGGGGTCTGCAAAGTGATGGACTGAACACCCAGATTTGGCACCTAAATAGTGGGGTAGCTTACAGGGCACTTCTGTGAACTTCACAAAAAGGGTGCCATGTCATCATCTCACTACAGCTCCCTTATAGGTCGTGGTGAGCCCCCCAAACCACTTATCTAAGACCCCAATAGCCCTTATGGCTGCAGGAGCCACTTATATGCTAGTACAAAAGGGGGGTGTATAGGGGAGTGTATATGTTTAAGTATCAGTGCAGTGATTACAGGGGCTTATGGGCATGGGTCCTCCTCTCCATGAGTCCCTAACCCACACCCAAGATGGCTTAAGCCTCCTCTGTGCTGGACGACTAGGCTTTCCTATGCCAGGCTGCCAGGTGATGATGGTCTGGAGGCTGAATTTTAAAGGTGTGATTATGATTTTTATGGGGTTGGGGGGGGTTGGTGATCACTGGGGTAGTGTGTGGGGGGTCTGTTTTATGTATTTGCAGTGCTTATCTGGTGACTTTAGGTGGTTTTTTGTGACTTAGACCATGTTTTACATGGTCTAAGTCACAATGTCCAAGTTCTGTCGATCCTGGGCTGTATAACTTTCGGTACGACTAAGTCTAAGCCGGCCAACTTCCTGCCCAACTCCCTCCCTCGACACTCCTCCCGAAACACCCCATTTAGCTTTGGTCGTTCAGCGGCACTATGAAGGCCTAGGTCATTTAGAAATACGTCCAAAACCCGTTTTTATTATCGGCACTTGGACGTATTTGAGAAATGTTCATCCAAGTGCTGACTTAGGCTGTTTTTTGGATATTTTTCTCTTTCGATTATGAGCCCCCTAATCATTTAAAAAATTTTTTGACATCGATGGTATGTATAATATCAACATGGAGTGGCATAATAAAAAAAAAAAATGTCTAAGTCCAAAGTTGGCAGCGTCTAAAGTCCATTCTCGAAAAATACATCCCAAATATATATTTTTATTGAGAATCGTCTACTTCTATGTTCAGCCATTTGATCGTCCATACCGCTAAGTTGTCTATCTTTATACCACATTCTTGTCCAAAAAATCATCCATGTTCCAAATGCCTAGAAAAAGACCTTTTGAATGGGGGAGGGGTCAGCAAAGTGATGGACTGGCCACCCAGACATAGCCAGTGGGGCACTTTACAGGGCACTGCTGAGAACTTCACAAAAAGGGTGCCACATAAACATCTCACCACAACTCCCTTGCAGGTCATGGTGAGCCCACCAAAACCTACTATACCTACCTGTCTACATCCCCAATAGCCCTTATGGCTGCAGGTGCCATCTATATGGCAGTACAGTAGGGTTTTGGGGGTGGGGGGTGGGCTCATATTTTCCACCATGAATGCAGTGGTTAGAGTGGCTTATGGGCCTGGGTCCTCCTCTCTATAGCTCACTACTTAAGCTCCAGACTACTTAAGCCACCTCTGTGCAGCTCTACTAGGCTTTCCTATGCCAGGTGCTGATGTTCTGTAGGCAGGTATGTACGTTTTTATTCCAATTTTTATGGCAGTGTGTTTGTGTATAGGGAGAGGGGGGTGTCAGTGATCACTTTGGGAGTGTGTGGGGGGCCTGTACTTTGTCTCTGAAGTGTTAGCTGGTCACTTTGCATAACTTCTTGGCACTTAGACCTGTTTTAGATCACTTAAGTCACAACATATAAGTTCCGTCTAGGCAGTCTTGTTAAGCTTTTGATTATCACTGCAGGACGACTAAGTTTAGGTCGGCCCACATCCCTCCTACCTCCTGCCCTAACCACTCCTTGAAAAACAGCCCTATTAACTCTGGGCGCCGTGGCAGTGAAAAGGTCTAAGCTGTTTTTAGATAACGTCTAAAACCCATTTCGATTATCGGCATTTGGACGACCTGTCTTTTAGGTCATCCAAGTCATTTAGATGTATTTCCATTTCAGTTATGAACCTCATTACTTTTAATGGTGTGGTCCAGTATCCAATTAGCTTTTACTGGCATAGTCCAGTGGTTCTTATGCCTGTCCTAGGTGACCCCCCAGTCAATCGGGTTTTCAGGATATCCCTAATGAATATACATTTTTTTAAACCTAATAAAATCAGCTATTAAATAATCCATTAATACAAACTGATAACTGTTATAAAGGTAGCCCCTCCTCAAGTCCTGTAAAGCCATATTGTGTTTTTTGGATAAATTATATGGAAATGTAATTGAAGAATCTTCAATACGACCCACCTGGTCCATGAGCAGTCTCTGAAATGTTTCAACAATAGGGTCACATGGACCGGGGGGGGGGGGGAGCCAGTGTGAGCGAGTTCTACAAACCTCAGTAAGGCAACGTTGACCACCTTGTTCATCTACTCTCACTTCCTCTGACCTGAGATTTACGGACTAATGAATTAAAATGCAGTTTAGATTATAAGTGCTTACATTGACTGTAGAGTGTGTATGAATGGTGAAATGTGTGTATGTAAGTTATTGGGATTTGGTTCACGAACTAAAAGATTTGGAATATTTATAGTTAAATTAGTTTAACCTGTGGAAAATAAGCATTATGAAATTTTATAAATAAAAATGGTATGATATTAAAATAATTGACTGAGATAATACCAGTTTGTATTAATTAATTATTTAATAGCTGATTTTATTAGGTAAAGTTAGTTAATAGGCAACTATTTAATTGAGTATTGAACGCCAAGCTTGAGTAATGAATATGCATGAGGCATTTTAAAAAAAAAAAATTACATTTAAACTATGATATTTATACAATTTCTGTTATATGATTATTCTACAATGCAGTTAAATGTGTATATTTATGATACTATTACTAGGTTTCAATTTGCCATTTCCAAGTTTACGTCATTGAGTGTATTTTGCGTATGTTTGATCATTTTACTATTGTTATGCTGTTAACAAAATTGTAAGCTTTGTGTCAAACTATTCCTGCTATACTGTGCGCCACCTTGAATGAATCTCTTCAGGTTAATAAATTCCAATAAAAAAGTAAATTCTAGTTTTGCACACAAGGTGGACGTCAACAGCACCAGCCAACAGGAGAGGATGCATTTCCATCTTTAAAACAGTCTTCCACATTAACTTAGGCCCTGTTTTACTAAGGTGCGCTAACCGATTAGCGCGTGCTAAATGCTAAAGCATGCATGTTAGTCTATGGATGCGTTAGTGTTTAGCACGCGCTAATTTGATTAGCCCATCTTTGTAAAACAGGGGGTTAATGTGACTAGCCTAAGTTTATGTTTATGTTTATTTTATTAATTTGATGAATCGCCTATCCATACTTTACTAAGCGAGTTACAATAAGATATATAAACATATTAAAAAACATACAAATAATATTATATAAAAGGGTAAAAAACAGACTCATAAACAGACGAAACAAGAACACAAAAGGATAAAAGGGGAAAAGTTACATAGTAAATGTTTTGAAAAGAAGAAAAGGGAACATTCAAGGAAAAGACATAAGGAGGGATGACTTAGCTACACTATTTGAAAAGTTTTTGTTTTAGAGACTAAAAGCATCTTTAAAAAGGAAAGTTTTTAATTTATTTTTAAAGAGACTGAGTTCCTTTTCATTTCTTAAATATTGTGGTAGAGCAGGGGTTTCAAAGTCCCTCCTCGAGGGCCGGAATCCAGTCAGGTTTTCAGGATTTCCCCAATGAATATGCCTGAGATCTATTTGCATGCACTGCTTTCAATACATATTCATTGGGGAAATCCTGAAAACCCGACTGGATTGTGGCCTTTGAGGACCGACTTTGACACCTGTGTGGTAGAGAGTTCCAAGTTTGGGGGGCCACTATTGAAAACATGTCATGACGTCTAGTGCCTACTACTTTTAAAGAAGGGACTACCAGTAATCCTTGCGCTAAAGATCGAAGAGTGCGTGATAAATTATACGGGATAAGCATCCGATTTATAAATGATGGTTCACTCGTAGATAGAGTTTTAAATACCAGCAACAAAATTTTGTAAGTGATGCGATGAGTAATGGGGAGTCAGTGCGATTCAATCAAGTAAGGAGTTACATGGTCATACTTTTTACCATAAGTTGTAGCTCACATAAAGGTATTGTCTCAAGGCACTTTTTTTTTCTGGGCACTGTCTGTTTCTCACATGGGAGCATACATTCCCATTAAAACAGGAAAACCGTGAGCTCCTTTTGAAGGCCAGAGAGTGAGACTGCCTAGAGGTATAAACGTGTAAAGCAGACTTATGAAGGACCTTCTCCAGTCACATAGTATATCTTTTCATTAAAGTTTTTTTTACTGTTCAAAGAAGGCATGGCAGACGCGATAGAAGTCCTGAGCTGCAGAGCAGGGCTACAAGCATAGAGCTGTTTAACACTAATATCCAATTAATTAAACATATATCTAGCTTGCATAGCAAGGAACGTACAGAATCCTTACAAGACTGCACGTATTTTCCTCTGTCACATAGCTTGGTTTTATAAAGAACCTCAGCCTCAAAATAATTGATCCTACACACCATCTCGGTGTTTTTCTCCCAAGATTAAATGCTCTTACAGAAAGGGACTACATTACATTACATTACATTACATTAGTGATTTTTATTCCGCTTGTACCTTGCGGTTCAAAGCGGATTACATAAGAAGAGAACTGGACATTTCCAGGATGGTACATGACAATAGAGAATACAGTTTGAGGATAGAGACTTAATGACAGAATGATAGTAAAGACTTAGTAACATCGGAAGATGTTTTGGACGGCAGTGTTTTGGTTTCTTGGGGGATGGGGTGAGGGAGGTTAGGTAGATTGTATATGCTTTTTGAACAGCAGTGTTTTGATTTCTTTACGGAATGTCTTGAGGTCTGATGTTGTGGTTAACAATCTGGTGATGGAGGGTTCGAGTTTTGCAGCATGTGTTGCCAGGAGGCTATCGTAAAGCTTTTTGCGGTGTGTACCCTTGAGTGGTGGGTATGTGAATGATGTCAGTGTTCTTCTTGTTCTGGTTGGAAGGTTACGGTTTAAGCGGTCATCTAGGTAGGTGGGTGCAGTACCGTTAATTACTTTGAAGAGTAGACAGTATAGTTTGAATTGAATTCTGGCTCGAATCGGTAGCCAGTGTGAGTCTAGGTAGGCATTGGTGATGTGGTCAAATTTTCCGAGTGAGTAAATTAGTCTAAGGGCTGTGTTCTGAACAGTTTGAAGTTTTTTGATCATGTTTGTGGGGCATGGTAGATAAAGGATATTGCAATAGTCCACGAGACCTAGTACCAGGGATTGTACAATTATCCTGTAGTGTTCTTTGTCAAAGAATTTCCTTATTTTTCTTAAGTTGCGCATTGTGAAGAATGCTTTTTGGGTAGTTTTGTTGATTTGGGTCTGCATAGTGCAGCATCTGTCTATCAGCACTCCCAAGATTCTGAGTGAGGTCTGGATTGGGTATTTGGTTGCTTTAATTTCTAGGTCTGTTATGGATGGGTTTTTGTCCGTTTCAAGCATTAGGAATTTGGTTTTGTTGATTTCAGTCTGTCCCACCTTTAGTTAATGGCTTTTAATGCTAGGGAAATCAAATTATGGATCTGATTTACGCTTGTAATTTTCTATTGTATTCTTCTGTACTGTTTTAAGAGATTTTCAAAAATTTTTCTCCTACCCACCTGTATGTTTTTTCAAATATTTTATAGGCATCTATTCGGCATCTTATTAGGGTTATAAAGATCTCCCTTAAGAGTATATTCACAGTACAGTTTCATTCATTTTTAAAATTATTTTTCAGGCTCACATGCTTCGTACTGGTTGATTTCCCAGAGGTCCTGAAACTCCATATTTAAAAAACATTTGCCTTCGCTGAGGTTTACCTTTAATCTTGAAAATTAGAAGAAGCCTGCTGTTTTCAACTCTTTCATTAAACCAGAGGTCCCCAACTCCATCCTGTGGACACATCTAGCCAGTCAAGTTTTTAGGATATCCAGAATTAATATGCATGAAGAAATTTACATGCACGGCCTCCCATCTGTGCAAATCTAACTCATGAATATTCAGGCTGGGTACCCTGAAAACCCAACTGGCTATATCCTGAGAACTGGGTTGAGAACCCCTGCATTAAGCTAAAGGCTTCAATCTGGAGATGGCCCATGGTGGGGCCAATTCTATAGTGTATGACTGAGAAATTCAAAAGCTAGGAAAATGGAAGATTGGAAATGACAGGAATCGGATTTCTCGCTCACACCTAGAACAAGTTTAGTTAAAGGGAAGTGCATGATGCCTTTTATTGTCAACCTCAGGTACACTGATTAGCTCTGTGCTTGCTGGTATTGGTCTACTTCTCTTCCGAGCCTTGTATCATGTTTCCACCAAGGAATGTGATTTGAGATGCAAACTTCAGCTTGTTCAGAGTTTTCTCTGCTGTCTAACACTCACAAAAGCCATCAGAATGGGAAGGAAAATGTCCCGGACTGTAGACATAACAATTTCAGGTGTGATAAATAACTTAGCCCGCCTACTAGAGTAAAATACAGAGTTATGCAATGAGCACAAACATATCAAATATATTTTTGTGGTATCCTGTATTTATCTGCCCAAAAAAGTTTATTGTCCTGTAAAGAATCATTTCTGTCCAATCTCTAATAGCAAAATACAAGCATTGTTATTCAGTTTTTATTTAAGACTACCAAGCAGATTATAATTGACCTACAGTATACAGTCTATAAATCTGCCAGTGGTCAGCTATGTGTTACTAAAGAGCCCGTGTTAAGCAAGAGATTGTATCCGAGACAAGATTTATTTTCCTATGAATATAATCTATAAGGACTAGGAGTTTCTTTTCTTAGTCATATGTTTATTTAATAAAATATTTAGGGAGCTGCAGGGTACAGTACATAAAAACAAAATCCATTAGGACTGAGGTGTGCTACACAGACACACATATCTCATTAAACTATAAACACTTCTCATTATTGGCTATGTATCCCTCCTCTCCCCCCCAAGTGCTAACAGTACAGATCTATGAGAAGAACTGAGGAGTACCACTGGGCACAACATAGCATGTGGGTGAAGTCAAAAATATTTTACTACATGATGTCCAAAAATAGATCTTTCTCTTAGTTTCCTACTGAAGCATACAGTAACTGCAAGCCTGCATTTGCATGTGCCTTGAGCATATAAATGCAGCACAAAAGTGCTACTTAGATGTGCAAACATCCTGTGTTATTCTTTAACAACGCACATAAGTGGTTTAAGGCTAGATTCAAAAAAATGGCGGTCAAAGTTACATATTGGGATGATCTGCGCTTAAGCTAGCATTCTGTAAAGGGCACTCTGCACAGAACATGGCTTATAAAATACAAGCTTAATGAGCATTTTGGCCCTGATTCTATAAATGGTGCCTAGGCTAGGTGCCAATAGGTGGTTAGATCTGCGACACCTAGCTCAGTTCTGCATGAAACTCAAAATTGTTTAATTGGCATGGTAACTGACCATGCCAGTGCTTCTTAAACCTGTCCTGGGGCACCACCAACCAGTCGGGTTTTCAAGATATCCCTAATGAATATGCAGGAAGCAGATTTGCATGCCTGTCACCTCTATTATATGCAGATCTGCCTCATGCATATTCATAAGGGATACCCTGAAAACCCAACTGGCTGGGGGTCCACCAGGACAGCTTTATGAACCACTGGACCATGCCATTAAAAGCTATGTTGACACTATAATAGACAGCATGGAAGAACATTCAAATAATAGAACCAGAGTAGGTCCAAAAAATGCCATTTCTCTGTTGTCCTGCATGCATCAACAAGGCAGTAAATAATAGAGCAAAAATGCACAATTTTATTAGATAATCCTAAAAATCATTTTGAAATTTAAACATACAAACTCATAGACCACAGAACAAAAGTATTTCAATCCATATCTCAAAAAATATTCCACAATCTAATGAAATCTGTTTCAATATTTACTTAAGCAAAAAAGTATTTTCAAGACAAAACAGTCCAAAGTTTTCTGAGCCCTGAAAGGAGCGACCAAAGTCATGAGAAGAATTCTGTATAATGAATATAGGAGAAGTCCTGGTTTTAACAGCCAGGTTTTGAATTGTATTCTGAACATGTTTCTATGCAGAATTCTAGGGGTATTTTGTTTCATGCTGGGGGTACAAACAGCTGCATGTATAAAGTTTTTTTTTTGCTTGTTCATCTTGCTGATCACAGTGGTGGACAGGACAGAAAGGCCTGCTGAGAGGACCAAATTCCCTGCGAGACTGAAAATGTACAGCAGTTGGACGAGATATTAGGAGAAACTGATTTAAGCATTTGAAGACAAAGAATTCTCTAACCTGCTCTCAACTGGGAGCCAGTTCAGCTGTTCCAAAATTAGCTTCATGTGGACAGAGAATTTAACTCATGGCAGGAATCTTGCTGCCATATTCTGTAGAAAATGGAAGCTCTTGAGACTGAATTAAGGGATACAGATACTAACGTGTTAAGGAGTTGCAGTGGTTTGAGTGCCAGTTATGAAGTGATATCACAGCATATATTTCTTGTGCTGCTAATCAGTCCGCTAAACCAGCCCAAACATCCACAATAGAGACTGAGGGCCAGATTCTCAAAACTTTAACGTCTGCTAAACTGGTTGCAGATGGTTTAGCCTGCATGCATTTTATCGATGGATTATCAAAAAGGCTTATCACGGACTTTAGCGAGCTTTCTAGCAGTCTCCGACACCGCCATGCAAATGGGCTCTTCAGTATTGAAACGAGCACTCTGGTGGATTCCTAAAAATCGTCATGTCATTCTCCAAGAGAGGCATTGGCTTTTGGCGACAAAAATTAGTGACTGGTCCAGGCGTACTGGTACAGTGACAGCACTGTTAAAAGTGCATCTTGTGGTGTTTATTTTGACTGTGGCTAATGAAAAAAATAAAAAAATTACAGGAAGAATCGTAAATTGTATTTTTTATTTTTTTTGGGTGGGAGTAGTAAAAGCATGTTTCTTGAGCACGTGTATTATAGCCTTCTTCGGTGGCGGGAGAGATGCCCAATCTCTCCCGCTGCCAAGAAACACACCTCCAGCACTCCCTCTGCAGCAGGAGAGATGCTCAATCTCTCCTGTCACCAACCAACATACTCCCCAACCCTAACTCCCCTCAGCAGCGGGAGAGTTGCCCATGCTCTCTCACCACCATGGAACATCCCCCATGCCTCTGCCGACTTCGCCCTCTCCCCCTTACCTTACTTTCAGATGGCTGCCCGGAGGGATGCTTACTCCCTCCGACCAGCTGGCCCACCTCTTCAAAATGGCGGGCCTTCCCCTCCCCAGTGTATCCTGAGGCTCTGATTGGCCCAGGTTGTTTAAGGTCCCTCCTATGGGTAGGGCCTTATGTGTCTGGATCATACAGAGCCTTAGGCCCCTTCCACGCTACATGGATATATTCTTTGAGATCTTGTCAGGTATTTTTGTCCCCCTCCCTCCCCAACCCCCCCCAAATGTGCCCTGCTGCCACTGCAGCCCTTTAAAATTATGGCAGGAGGGATCCCACTCCTGACTTCCCCCCAAATAGAACAAACAGCAGTAGAGATGACAACTCCCTCCTGCCACCCACTGGACGCCCCCTCCCCATTCCTGGTCCCCTCCCTTCCCCACCACTCCTTCCCGTACCTGTAACGGGGCAGGAGGGGTGGTCAATCCCTCCTGCTCCAATGCCTCCTGCGATCATTCTGAGGTCTTAGGCCCCGACCCTGGTGCATCATGTGATGCATGGGGCGGGGCCTAAGACCCTGATTGGCTTAGGTGCCTCAGGCATGCAGGGGGGGGGTGGGCATCGGCACGCGGGTTAAAACCACAGGCTAGCAATGTGTTTTTTGCTAAATATATAAAAGAAGGAAGAATTAATTTTTTTATATATTCGGCAAAAGTGCATTACCAGCCTGTGGTTTTAAAGGGCAGGTTAAAACCACAGGCTTGCACTGCGGGGAAGGGCAGAAGAGTCGGGGCAGAGAGCAGGAGATTAGGGCTGAGAGCAGATTGGGGCAGAGAGTAGAGAAGCAGGACAGAGAGCAGGGCGGCAGAAGGCAGGGCAGTCGGAAAGGACCTAATGACTGGTCCTCTGCAGTCGCTTATTTTTGGATCGGTCAGCCCAGTCAGTGTCTCTCATTTTTTTTAGTGAATCACTACCTGCCTACATTTGAATTCTGTTCCCCCTCATTTGCATGCACGGATCGGAGGATGATCAGGACAGAGGTTACTGAATCGGGTCAAAGGGAAATCAGGTCGTAAAGGGGTCGCTAAGTGGTCGGAACTTGATCAGTGGGCTTAGTGAAATGTAGGGAAAAAACTCCCAACCTATGACCTTCCGGAAAGCAGTAAAGACACTTCTTTTCAAGGACCGGATCAATTATGGTCTCAAACTTTGACAGACCTTGCTTCAACGTACCTTCCCTCAGAACACCTGTGCCTGCTAACAAGTTCTTCTACCGTTCACTGCAGATATGTTAATACCCATTCATGACTCTATGATTTATTTTCTTAGATTCTGCAAAGCATGTGTTTCTTAGTCACATTCTTTATAAGTTGTAAGTTATTGATTCTATAGCTTTGTGTTTTGATCCTATAGCAGTGTTTTTCAACCTTTTTTGGGCAAAGGCACACTTGTTTCATGAAAAAAATCACGAGGCACACCACCATTAGAAAATGTTAAAAAATTTAACTCTGTGCCTATATATAAAGTAATTCTCTTGAATAGGAATCAAATAAACACAAAGAAAGTATTTTATAGTGCTGCCACCGCCAACAACACCGTTGGCGGCGGTGGCACTCAAGTGGCTAAAGAGCCGCAGTTTGCCGGCCTAGGGACAACACTGGAGGGTGGCCAGCTGTGCACCCCCTTGGGACGTAAACCCGTGGTGGGGCAGACTGCCCCCCCCCCACCCTGGTATGCCACTATCTGTACCTCACTCCCTCCCTATGACCAAAAATTCTCCTTTCTTCTATTCCCCGTGTACACAACCATCTCTTTCCCTCCCTTCCTCTCTCCAAAGTCCATGCCTTCTGTGCCCAAACACTCATTCCCTCCCCCACCTCAGCATCTCTTTCCCTCCCTTCCTCTCTCCCAAGTCCATTTCTTCTGTGTCCAAAAACGCATTCCCTCCCCCACCTCAGCATCTCTTTCCCTCCCTTCCTCTCTCCCAAGTCCATGCCTTCTGTGTCCAAAAACCCATTCCCTCCCCCACCTCAGCATCTCTTTCCCTCCCTTCCTCTCTCCCAAGTTCATGCCTTGTGTCCAAAACGCACTCCCTCCCCCCCTTTTGTGTTCCGTGTTTGCCTCCCAGCCCATCTTTGCAACTTTCTCAGCAAAACGAAGCTCAAGCCGCGAGGCTTGTCTTCTGCTTCCTGCCTGCCCTGCCGCGCACAAATAGCCGAACGGAAGTATTCTCCGACGTCAGCGCTGACGTCGGAGGGCAGGCTTTGCTTAAGCCCTCCCTCCGACGTCAGCGCTGACATCGGGGAACGCTTGCGATCGGCTATATGTTAGCTGCAGGGCAGGCAGGAACAGAAGACGAGCCTCGCGGCTCGAGATGTATTGAACTCCGCGGGTCCCCCGTCCAGCTCTCTCCTGTCCACGTGGGGCGGACCGCCCCTCTCCCTAGACTGGTGGTACTGCCCCGATGGCGGCCCTGACCGTACGGCACACCAGGCAACATCTCGCGGCACACTAGTGTGCCGCGGAACAGCGGTTGAAAAACACTGTCCTATAGCATGTTATCGACTCTGTAATGTATGTATCTCTGTTCCTGAAAACTTTGTAACCCGTTCTGTATGTAATCTCTGTTCCTGAAAACTATGTATCCTTGTAACCCGTTCTGGACTCCTGGGGAGGATGGGCTATGAAAATTAATGAACAAATAAATGAATAAATAATCTCCCTCATTCTGTAGTCTTGTCTACCCAATTTCAGGCTTGCAATCTCATTTAAGATAGGTCATAGAAGTAGGAAATAAGACGTGCAGGCCAGTGAGTCTCAAGTACTGTATTACCAGTGTTTTAGAACAGAATCACGCAGAGCTCTCGAGCAGGACTGTTTTCAGCCTTTGATCCATGTTCTTTGACTTAGGACTCTTAGGGACCCCTGAGGAAGACAGGGTCGTCGAAACACGGACCGTGTTGGGTCCACAGTTCCCATCTTATGGGTCCTAGACATTTTATTATGTGGATTTTATGACTGTAGCTTCAATAAAGCCTGCATCTTGGATATCTTCTCCACAGCGTTTTTGTTTTTGGTTGCTCTTTGATTCTGTGAAGTACCAGGGGTCAATTTCTGTTTGGTTGTGCTTTAGAACAGAATCTGCCAACATAGAGCCGGTTCTAAACACAGGAGAAATAGACATTTATGTACCAACCCCCCAATTCTGTATATGACGCTTTTAAGTTGTTAGTGCAAATGGATGCTCACAGCCAATTTGCATGTACAACATAAATTGTTTAACAAACCAAATTGACACAGATAATTGGCAATTAATACCTCATAATTGATGCTAATTGGCACAAATTGATAGGTGCATTCTATAAAGTGTTTTGCTGAAAGTGCGTTATAACCAGTGGTTTAAATTAAATCAAAATCTAATAGGTAAGCAATGGAATTTTAAGTGCAAAGGAGTAATGTGTTCATATTTATGTGTATTTTCCAGCAGTCTGATTGCTTCATTAAGAGCTGAGGTGGGTAGGCCCATGTAGACCACTGTGGTGCAGTGGTTAGAGTTACAGCCTCAGCACCCTGAATTAATTAATTATAAATTTTATTTTACTGAGTTATTTTAGTGAATTATTTTGCTTTTACTTGTCTTCCTACTTCCTTTTGTATTTTCCTTGTATGTTCTCTCTTTACTAGAAAAAATGTATTTCACCCCCTCATACCTTTTGTTTATATTATAATTAATTAAGTGTATGTTATGTTTTGGTTTCCTTAAAAATGTATATTTTGCTGTACATCGCTTAGAAATCCGATTAAGCGATTCAACAAGCCAATTAATAAACTTGAAACTTGAAACTTGTGGGTTCAAATCCCATGTTGTTCCTTGTGACCCTGGGCAAGTCACTTAATCCCCCTCATTGCCTCAGGTACATCAGATAGACTGTGAGCCCGCTGGGGCAGACAGGGAAAAATGCTTGCGTACCTGAATGTAAACCACTTAAGGCTCCTTTTATGAAGTGCGGTAGTGGCTTTAACGCGCACGACTTTTAATCACGCACTACCCCCGCGCTAGCCGAAAAGCTACTGCCTGCTCAAGAGGAGACGGTAGTGGCTGGCGCATCTGGCGGTATAGCGCACACTATTACGTGCGTTAAACCACTACTGCGGATTCGTAAAAGGAGCCCTTAGTATACAAGTGGTATATAAATACTAAAAAAATAAATAAAATTAGTGTAGTCCAGATGGGAGACCAGCAGTGCATGCAGCAAAGTATGCAAACTTGATGTATTCAAAATGTGCCTAATAGCATGCATTTTTCTCAAAATACAAAACCTTCTTTTAAATATAGTAACATAATATAACATCTAGACACGTGGTTAACAGAATTATCTAAAGGGTGAACATAACCAGCACATAGTACAAGAACAGTGATCTAAAGGCTGAGCAGAGTTGGAGAAATAAACGGATGCATACATCAATGTTCTATCAAGAACTTATTGTACAAATGGATTTTTAGTGCACGTTTGAGGAGGAGGACAATATAATGGGAAGTAGCTCCTGGCTTAAATGGTATGCCTGGAAGGATCTTCAAATTGCAGAGGGAAGTGAATTAGGATTCCTAAATATCTGAAGTTGTCCACTGGAAAAATCCTTCAAACAGAGGTTCGCCAACCATATTCCATAATAAAAGCCACGGAACAGGAGTGATTAAGTTAATCAACCAAGTTTTGGAAAGACTGAGGTTTATGGCTAAGAGAGTGGGGAAGAGCAACTTGAAATGAATTTGATGATTTGATCAGTTAGTACGAGGTCAAATTAAAGCATGAATTTAAGAGAGAATTTGAACTGGATCAGTTTTTGCATGTACTCACAAGCATTGCACCATCTGAGCTGTTTGTAGTTAGCAATTGATGAAAAGTATAATTAGTGATGTGTGAACAGCTGAGGGAAAAGAAAGAGAAAAGAGAGGCCGGGGAGAGAAAGTCAGGAAAACACATTTCCAAAAGAAAAAAAAAAGAAAAATCATGTTAAAAGCTATGTGGGTACAGAGAAAGGGAAAAAATGAATACTGCATAGCGATGTGTTTGAAGTATTCAAGCCCGAGAAGTTAAATAATTATGGAATCTAAGAGAATAAATGCAAGAATTCCTAAAGAAAATACTCAAGGAAGCAAAATAAAAAGGATGATTTATTGCAGTATGTTTTCAGCTGATGAGTCCATTGTGTTAAGCAAATTAAATTCAGAGCTAGATCAAGATTGTTTGTCATGAGGATAAATGGAAGAATGAAAATAGATTACTCATATGTTGGCAAAATAAATACAAAGAAAAAAGAAACCTAAAAATGATTTAAAAAGACATTACAGTTAAACATATCAGATTATTAAACTTTGTATTTATACATGGAACTCCCGTGTCAAATGCTGAAAATATATTTTTTTCTATATTTCACATATTCAGTGTTGGGGGGAGGTGGGGATAAGCAGTGGCATACAACAGGTATGCCTTTGGGTGGCTGCATGTAACTTTGTGAGGTGATGCTGGCATTCACAGCAGTATGTAGGGATGAGCCTGCATTTGGGTGGGGGAGGCAAATCTGTGCAGCCCCTCATATCTGAATATTGGACTTAGTGGGGGGGGGGGGGGGTCCATCATTACTTGTTATTAGGTTATTCTGTGGCTTGAGAACTGCAGATATTGCCTGTATGTGACCCCACTTAGGTTTACTGCTTACACATGAGTGGTGAGGGGATCCTGGGGGGCACTCTCACCTTTCCTGACTGTTCCTAATTGATCTCCATGTCCTCTTGGAGACATGATAGGGTAGCAGGTGGTGGTGGTGTTCAAACTTTTCTGCACTGGAGATCAAGATGCTCATAATCGAAATGGAAATACGTCTAAAAACCGGCCTAAATCGGCACTTAGATAATCAATGAGACAGGTCGTCCAAGTGCTGATAATCAAACCGAGTTTGAGAAGTATTTAAAAATGACCTAGGCCTTCACAGTGCTGCTGAATGATCAGAGCTAAAAGGGGTGTGTCAGGAGGAGTGTCGAGGGCGGGAATTGGATGGGATGTGGGTCATCCTAGACTTAGTCGTACTGCATGTATAACCGAAAGTTTTACAACACTGCCTAGACAGAACCTGGATGTTGTGACTTAGGCCATCTAAAACCAGGTCTAAGTCACAAGAAGGTATCCACAAGTCAGACACAAAGTACAGACCCCCACACACTGCCCCAGTCATCATTGAACCCCCACCCCCACCCCCATAGAAATTGTAATAACAACTTTACATATCTGCCTCCAGAACATCAGCACGTAAACTAAACTAAACCTTAGGTTTGTATACCGCACCATCTCCACAAGCGTAGAGCTCGGCACAGTTTACAGAGTTAGGAGGAAAGGAACTACAATGAAGGGTTATAGGAGAGGAACTAAGAAGATAGAGAGGGACAAGGGTACCAGAGAGCGGGAGGAGATTAGATTTTTGAAAAGAGCCAAGTTTTCAAGTGTTTGCGGAAGGATTGGAGGGAGCTTGAATTTCTGAGCGGGGATGAGATGTTGTTCCAGAGTTCTGTGGTTCTAAAGGGGAGGGATGTTCCAAGTTTTCCTGCGCGGGATATACCTTTTATAGAGGGGAATGATAATTTCAGTTTTTGGGAGGGTCTGGTGGAGTGGGGGTTTGAGGAATTCCAAAAGAGTGGGATAACGGGAGGAAGATGCCATGTAGGATCTTGAAGGCTAAGCAGGCACATTTAAAGAGGACTCTGGAATGTACTGGAAGCCAGTGAAGCTTGGAGAGGAGTGGGGAGACGTGATCGAACTTGCCTTTTCCGAAAATAAGCTTAGCCACGGCATTCTGAATTAGCTGAAGTCTATGTAGGTTTTTCTTAGTTAGGCTTATATAGATGGAGTTGCAGTAATCCAGTCTAGAGAGGATGGTGGATTGAACAAGGACGACGAAGTGAGAATGATGAAAGCAGGATCTCACCTGGCAGCCTGGCATAGGAAAGCCTAGTAGAGCTGCACAGAGGTGGCTTAAGTGGTCTTGGGAGTGGGTTAGTGAACCATGGAGAGGAGGATCCAGGCCCATAAGCCACTCTAATCACTGCATTCATGGTAAAAAATGTCCACACCCCAAAAACCCCCCTAACCCTTTTGTACTGCCATATAAGTGGCTCCTGCTGCCATAAGGGGTGGTAGATAGGTTGGTCTAGTAGATTCTGGGGGTGTTTTGGGGGCTTACCATGATCTATAAGGGAGCTGTAAGAGATGTTTATATAGGACCCTTTTTGTGAAGTTCACAGCAGTGCCCTGTAAGGTACCCCACTACTCTGGTGCCATGTCTGGGTGTTCAGTCTCTTACTTTTCTGGCCCCTCCCACGCCCAAAAGGTCTTTTTCTAAGCGTTTTTGTGTTGGACAAATTTTTGGTCGAAATGGGGTATAAAGATGGACGACTTAGCGGTATGGATGATCAGACGGCTGGACGTACAGTTGGATGATTTAAAAAAAAAAAAAAATGCTGGACGTATTTTTTGAAAATGGACCTTTTCCCATGTCTGACTTTGGGTGACTTTCAACTTAGGCCCAAATCAGACTTAGAAGTTTTTGGGGTTATTTTTTCAAAATTTTTATTTTATTTTAACAAAGAGCACATACAAAACTGGTTCAAAACTAAAGATAAGATAGTCATCCGCGGGGTTTCTGCATGGAGACTAAAGAACTCAACAAGACAATTGAAAAACCATCTCCCCATCCGCTATGTGCGGGATGTGGTGTCGGAGCACGGATTTCCTCTGTCCTTTCAGGATCTCCAGGATCGAGAACTTTTGCAGGCTCGAGATTGGTTTTCCTATGGTCAAGTCTCGCATTACCTACACTCTTTGGACCATAATACTTTGAATGAGGACATGGTGGATATGGTCCAGGAAACTTTAACTCTGTCTCGACGTGCTCCTTGGGACTATGAAGCTGTGGCCGTGGTGTGGAATCAGGATCTTGCCTCCTCTGATAACTGGAGATGGATTGCGTCTTCTTATGAAACGTCTCCCACGTTTGACTCGTTCTGTGACTTTGCAAGAACAGTACTATAAATTCCTGTTACACCTTTATATCTCACCCTATAGGGCGTATGTGGCAGGGTTTGCCTCTCATGCTAACTGTCCCAAGTGCCATTCAATGCCAGCTGGTCTTTTTCATATGTTCTGGTCTTGTGACAGATTGCAAAACTTTTGGTCATTTGTTGGTGTTCACCTACAGACGATCATGCGAAGGCGAGTTCCGTTGTGGGCAAATGTCCTGCTTTTCTCTCAAATCTTTTCCTTGGGATTGTCAAAGGGTAATTCTTTGTTATTGCAAAAAGCTTCTTTATTGGCTAAGAAATGTATACTCTTGTTGTAGCACCAGACAGAGGTACCTACTATTACTATGTGGAAAAATGAACTGTTTACTCTGTTAAGATATGAATATTTAGATGTTAAGAATTGTGGGCCTGGTTGTTGGAGAAAGTTCCGGGCCATTTGGGCTCCTGTTTGGAATAGTTTGTCCCATGGAGCCCGAAGTGTCCTGTTGAATTTTTAATTTTTTTTGGGCGTTTTGACACTAGAATGCTGGGGAGGGTTGGGGGGGGGGGGGGGGAACGGTATAGGAAAGGTCCCATTCGCCACCACCCTAGCAAAATAAGCCTCCAAGTTCTCAACAATGTGACCCTGCAAAATTTTATAAAACTCAGAGGAGAGACCATCAGGTCCTGGGGATTTGGACAAAGGAGAGTCTTTAATTACCTGACGAATCTCCAAAGCAGTAAGAGGCTCATGAAGCAATTGGCTGGACTCTCCAGGAAATTGTGGCAAATGAAGAGTTTGCAGATATGAGTGTAAAGCGGCTGGGATGGAATGCTGCTTAGTATAAAACTCCCGAAAATGCTGGAAAAAGTACTCAGTCAGGTGCCCCCTATTGGTTACAAAAGAACCCTGGTGAAACAAGCCTTTACAAAAATGAGGGCCCTGCCAAGGATGTACTAAATGAGCCAGCAGTCTACCGGACCGATTACCATATTTATAAAAATGATGGCAAGAATAACACGAGCCACCTGAAGAGAGTCATGATCCGTCATGGAACTAGAGGCTATCCATTGACATTTACACAACTCCACCTTTTAGTGTAAGTATAAGAGGGCGCTCGAGCGCTCCTTCCTCTGTTGGGCAACATAGGCTACAGTTTCCCACAGCAAAACCGGGTCAGCTGTAGAAGAGGCATTATCCAACAAAAAGTGTTCCCAGCAACGAATGTGAGCCCGAAAGCACTTATCCCAATACAAAAAACGAGGGAATTTCCAAAGATCACGTCGACTGCCAAATTGCATACCCTGGACCTCCACCCATATTAAAGCATGATCCGAAATTGTTGGAGTATCAATCTCAGCTCGGGACACCCGGGGCAAAAAAGCAGTAGGAACCAAAACAT
The DNA here is from genome assembly GCF_902459505.1 of Geotrypetes seraphini. NCBI lineage: Eukaryota > Metazoa > Chordata > Amphibia > Gymnophiona > Dermophiidae > Geotrypetes > Geotrypetes seraphini. The sequence continues at coordinate 63,371,843 of NC_047092.1, forward strand.
AATCAAGTCTGGACATGGTAGGATGAGCACGGGCTACATGTGTGAAGTCTTTATCCAGGAGATGATATAATCTCCAAACGTCAACAAGGTTTAACACACTACAAAACTGAGTAAGGCCTCGCTGATTGAGCATCTGTTGGAGAAGCCCCCCAAGGCAGTCCATGTTGGGGTCTAAAACTGCATTAAAATCCCCCATCAACATCAGGGGTATGTCCAGAAAGGTGGCGCACAGACCCACCAGCCTCTGAAAAAAATCAAGATTAAACACATTTGAGGCATAAATATTGGACAACACCATCTCCTGTCTCTGAATATCTATATGAAGAAACACATACCGTCCTCCCGTATCTTTAATCACCCTATGTACAGTATATGGCAGAGTTTTGCTAAGTAAAATAGCTACCCCCGCACTGTGGGTAGTGCCTGTGGAATAATAAACCTCTTTAACCCATCCTCTACCCAACTTCTCATGTTCTATATCAGAGAGATGTATCTTTTGGAGACAGGCAACATGCATCCCCTTTTTTTGTAAAGTCTGCAAGATTTTAGATCGCTTAACTGGCGAGATAATACCTGCCACATTCCACGAACACACCCGCATAACAGGATCACCCATAGTCAGCATGGAATAACAGCTGATACAAATAGTACAATCCAGGGGTCCAATGCTCAGCCCTCACCAGACCCCCCCATCCCCATAAGCCCAGTGACACAACCCTCAAAAGCCCTCCAAAACAAAATAAACCAGACACTGGAGTGCTGACCCCTCCCCAACACCCCCCTCTCAGGGAAAACCATCCCCCTCATTCCCCACCCCCAACTATCTCCCCCAAATTTCCCACTTCACAAGTCATGTCCCAATCCTCACCCTATGAGAACTCAACCTGCATTAAACCCAAACAAAGAACATATCCCCGCCCCCACACCAAACAGTCAACCATACAGGCCCAGGACAAATATTAGAAAGTTCTGTTTCTCACAGCGAGTAGTGGATGCTTGGAATGCTCTCCCGGAGGGGGTTGTGTTGGAGACCACCATTTCAGGATTCAAGAGCAAGTTGGATGCACTCCTTCTTGCAAACCACATTGAGGGATACGGGTAAACAAGATCTTAGCAGGGAACTCCGGGATTGGCCTCCGCGTGTGCGGGTCGCCGGACAGGATGGACCTAGGGTCTGATCCGGCGAAGGCATTTCTTATGTTCCTATGTTCTTATGTGATAAGGAAACAACTTGAAGACTGTACTAATCAGTCATTTCAGAGATGCAAAGCACCCCCCACCAGAATCAAACAGACAGCACCACCAAAGGCCCCTTCATACCACCAAAGCCCATCACCACTAAGCTTTAAGGGGTCCCCTCAGTGTCCACCATGGTCCATGGTGGTCTCTTGTTTTCTGTCGGGGGGACTACAATGATTCCCAGGATAGTCACAAAAATCAGTGCAGAAGCAGGGGAATCAAAGGTCTGCGTGCGACCCTCTTTCTGAATCCGAAGTTTGGCGGGGTAGAGCAGTGCAAACTTCACTTTGTTGGCATATAAGGCTGAACAGATTGGAGTATATTCCTGTTGGCGGGCTGCCACAGCCGCAGAATAATCCTGAAAACAAAGTATGTTCTTGTTATCGTGGCACAGACCTTTACCCGCTCTAATAGCTTGCAGTATTACAGTCTTATGAGCTAAATTCAAAATCTTGAATATGACCACCTGCGGTCAGGAAACCTCAGGGCCACGAGGTCCCAAACGATGGGCACGTTTCACTCTAAAGGGGCCCAACTGGGCATCTCAAGAAAGAGACTGTGGAATCCAAGTTTCCAAGAAAGCAGGCAGGTCGGCATCCACTATTCACTCTGGCAGCCCCACCAACCGTAAGTTGTTCCGCCGTGCTCTGTTCTCAAGATCATCTACCTTCTGAGTCAGGGCAGCCAATTGTTTCTCCATACGGGAGGCTCCTGCTTCCACAGGCTGCACGCGGTCCTCCAAGACACTAATCCTATGCTGGGTTTCATCAAGTTCGAGCCCCATACTGTTCAACCTTTCATGAGCTGTATTCAGTTTCTCAAAAAACTGCTCCAACTTTTTATCGAGTGCAGCCTCTACCGCCGCAGTCACCTCCGATATAATGTCCACCGTCCACGTGGGACAAGAAGAAGGGCTTGGTGGGTTAGGGTCTGACGCCATCTTGGAATCGGGCAGCCGACCACGATCCCGCGCTGGACGGACTGGTTTGGAAGCCATGAGAGCCGCCAATACACTCCCAAAAAAGGCTCTCCGCTGCAGAAGCCCAACCGCTTCCCCAAAGATGAATTGGGCCGCGAAAAAGATGAATTAAATGTGCGATAGGGTTCGTGAGGACGGGAGCAGTGCTTTTCAGCATCTGCTCAACCGCATAACGTCACTGGAACTCTTAGACGTTTCTTTTGATTATGCTCCTCTCTATTTCTGGGACAGAGAAATCAGGCTCCCTGCGCAGAGACATTGTACTGCAAACTGGGAAGCGTTGATTCACATGAAAAGCATACAGCATTTATGCAACATTTTGTATGTGGGGGAAATACCTGGGTATTGCAGCCAAAGTTTCCTGGCCCTAGGGCCCAGTACCGCTACTAGACATTTTCCTCAGTGGATTTACAATACACAGAGATGTTCATAAGAGATTGTGCTGTGTGTTGATTTTTAAGACAATTTTCTAGCTGTATTTTTGAAAGTCAGGAAACATCATCCTATTTCTTTGGTTATGGCTTTTAGTTTTTAGACATTTTGCAGAAAACGGCTATGTCTGCTCTTGGATGTCATATTGAAAATGCCCCTGCCCATGATTTATGACCATTTTCCTATGTGACCAAATGGCTTATGAACTATTGTCCTCCTGAATTTTATGGCCAAATATCCTATGACTAAAACCCATGAAACCAACATAATAGGAAGATCTACCTATCCAGAGTAAAAGAGCACAGCAAGATAAAAGGGGTTGTGCAGCCAAAATGTTTTCATTCTCTTTAGTATCTGATGTCGTTTATGAGAATATTCATTTTGTTATCTTTTCTTTTTTCATTTTGGGATAATATGGTAATATTGTAATAGTATGCATAATTCAGAAAGCATGTGTACTATTCTTGAATACTATATACTCTTTTCAAAGAATGTGCGCTATTCTGATATAGGGAAACCCCCCAAATTCTTTTTTTTCCTGTTATTTTGAGCAAAAAATTGATGAGAAATGATACAGCAAATGCTAACATTTTCCATGCCATTTCAAATGAATGCATATCTCTAGAACGATGGCTCCCAACCATGTCCTGGAGGACTACCAGACAGTGGGGTTTTCAGGATAGCCCTAATGAATATGCATGGAGCAGATTTGCATGCCTGTTATCTCCATTGTATGCAAAGCTCTCTCATGCATATTCATTAGGGGTATCCTGAAAACCCGATTGGTTGGTGGTCCTCCAGGATAGGGTTGGGAACCACTGCCCTAGAAGATAATGGGATAAATACTCATATCACAAGGGAAAGCCTGGGGTAGGGAAAACAAATCTTTAATCCAGCTTTAACTTTCAGATAAAGTTATTTTAGTTTAGGGTCCTCTGGGAGCTTATTCCAAAAGAGATATGAAAAAGTCTAGTAAGTAACTTCTACACATTGGTGCAAAAGGGTAGGAGAGGCATCACTGCTGTATTTCTGATCTACATTGTTATGATCAGGGTGACATGGTGACATTAATTTTCAACTAATTAAAGACATATGGCTTCTTTAGAGTTTTCTCTATACCCAGTGTTTGATTTTGGATTTTCCTAATTTATGGCCAAAAGCTATTTGCTGACTTTGGCGAATAAAACTTTTTAAGACCTATGTTGAAAGCATAGTTCAGAGACCTTGCATATCTTAGAAAAGTAACATAATTTATAACCCTTTTCCGATTAGCCCCTGCTCAGAACAGAGTAATATATCCTTAGTTATATCACAGTATGCATAACCTTGTCTTTAGCTAGACAACTGAATTTATGTATTTATGTTATTTGATATTGCTTTTTTAGATGAAAGTTCACTGGATCTTTAATTTAAGGATATATAAAAATGTCTTACATGTATGTGGATATTAATCTTAACAAAACAAATAACAGAGAAAGTTCGCTCTGCCCAAATCCAAGGAATCCAAAGAAAGGAGCAGAGTGAGCCTGGTCTTCAAACGAACCACACGTTAATAGCAACCAATATAGTACATATAGATTGTCATCTAGACATACATAGGACTCGAAACGAGTCATGTTTCGGCAACAATGCCTGCTTCAGGAGTTCATGAGGTGCTGGACAATGCTGTAAAATTAGTCAATGCCCTGGAGTATTGTATCATACCTTACAATAAAATACCAAGAGCCGAAGCAAGCTTCACTCCGGAATGACATAGGTGTTGGTAGGCAGCTAACGTAGGCACCAGTATTTAGGCCTAAAAAAACCTAGGTACCACTAGGAGCAATTCTATAAACAGCGCCTAACTTAAGATTAGCATGCACTAAAAGGCAAATTCTATAAGAAGCGGCCAAAAGTTAGGCACTGATCTAAGCATTGTTCAGCGCGATTCATGTACAGTTTGGTGCTGTTTAATGAATCACACTGAGCGGCACCTATTTTGGAGGCACCCAATAAATAGGTCACCTCTAGGCACAACTAAAAGTTAGGCTCCTATATGAGTGCATAAGCACGTGTAAGAACAGCGATTCTGCAACAAGGCGCCTAACACATAGCCACACCCCTGCCTAACGTACATAGCGCCTATTTTTTTAAAGGTCGCCTAAGTTTTTAGAGGTGCCTTGTTGCAGAATCATGCTTTCTTGATAGGTGGCCATGTTTCAAATATTGCTGATTAAAAAGCTTAATTGAGCTTGTTAATCAATTTAGATAGGTGCCTATCTAGTTGAGTGCCTCCAAAATAGGTGCTTAACATTAGGCGCCGGTTACAGAATTTGGGCCTAAGTGCCATGTTCCTAGGCACGTATGGTTTAGGAGCCATTTATAAAATCAGGCCTTTGGTTCTTAACTTCAGGTGACCTGTTATAAGATGAGGGGAATAGTGTTATAGTACAAGAAGTTTTATCTAAAACAACATACAAGGCTATCATACTTTAAAAAGGAATGGCCTTTATTTTTTAGTTGAAAAATATCCGCACGAAAATTAGGTACAAGTGTGGTCAATGTTCAAAATAAAACTATGAAGCAAGCAAGAGCAAAAGTGGAAATGTCCAATCAGGATGGTGCACAAAAAGTGTCTTTCAACTCATCTGATAAATCCAAATGTCTTTATTCATCCAAAATAACTCTTTCATCCAAAGTAACTCATTGACTCGACATGATCATGTTTCGGCCACCCGGCCTGCATCAGGAGTCTTAGGAGTCTTTGGGTATCAATTGCCTTGCAGTGTTGGTTTGTAGCGTCACACGATTCGGAGCAACGGTTTGATCGTTTTGTTCTAGAGCATATTTATCCAATTGATACTTTTAACATCTGTCTTCTTGCAATTCCCTTTCCTTCAATTATCTTTTCTTTCCTTCTCTCTTCACCATCCCTCCCTCTCCTCTCACTTTGGTTTATATTGGGTTATTTATTGCCCTGACTTTTTCAGTGTTATTGGTAAAAAAAAAAATTTAGTTATCAATCTTCTCTTCATGTAAATCATTCACACACTCGAAGAAAAGCAATATTACCTGACGTTTCTAGCCCAGCCTTAGATATGGGCTAGAAATGTACATTTGAGAGTGCAGTGAAACCTAGGGGGTTCTTTTATTAAGGCGCGCTAACTGATTTAGCGTGCATTAAAGATTAGCGCGCACTAAATGCTAAGGTGCCCATAGAATATAATGGATGCCTTAGCATTTAGTGCGCGCTAAACTGGTTAGCGCGCCTTAATAAAAGGACCACCTAGTTACTAATAACTGGCATTAACAGTAAAATAACATGTCTTAATGCTTGTCACATTGATAACTTTTCCCCTCGATTGAACACATTTGGTTCATTAATGTTCCTTAAAAATTTTAGGGCTCCTTAACGCGCCAAATAGCGTGTGCTAAATTGCCACATGCGCTAGCCGCTACTGCCTCCTTTTGAGCAGGCGGTAGATTGAACCAAATGTGTACAATTGAGGGGAAAAGTTATCAATGTGACTAGCATTAAGACATGTTATTTTACTGTTGATGCCAGTTATTAGTAACTAGGGGGTCCTTTTATTAATCCGGTGCATGCGCTAAAACGCTGAGCGCACCTTCGTAAAAGGAGCCCTTAGTATGTGCATAATTGTTTTAACACATATTAACCTGTGAATTAATGTTCATGCAATCAATCTGCAACCATTAAAAAGTTTAAACTGACTTAAAAAAAATGATCAAAATTAATATGTGAAACAAGTTGCAAAAATCAGGGTACAAAGCTATTAAAAAAAACAAACCTGTAAATGAATTGAAAATGTTTGGCCTTTGCACATCCCTTGGATTTACAGTGAAGAAGCCTGAGTTTTGTAGGAAGAGTAGCGCTTACATGAATTACATTTGTCTTTCAACCAAATATCAATTAATGCATTTGCTGTGAAACCCCCTGAAGCCACAGATTGCTTTTTTTTTTTTAAACAAATTGACTGTTAGCTAGAAGTTTGGTCCCCAGGAAATCGCACTGCTGGGAACCTTAGCTGAATAAGTCCTTTTGTGCTAATGCAAAAGCCAAGCTCAAAATGGTTAACCAGAACATCTATTTTGTTAGTGATGCTCATTTCACCTTTCAAAAATGGCAAATTGTAGTTTTCAGGCATTATGAGGCTATTTATAAAGCAACTGGAAGTCCTTTTCCATTTAATTGTATTGCATAATTTATAGCCATATGAAGCTGAATATTGGCTTCATTTGGAGTTAATTGATGGAAAATATATTTTCTCCTCCATCTTCTGTCTTTGTGTAGAATTCAAGGGCATGAAAGAAGCCTGATTGCTAACTGGAAAGGGGTTTAATGGACCTTTTAATTGGCTATGTACCGTTGATAAAATGCTGCATTTGATACCTGTGGTGTGAGATTACCTGCTGTTCATAGGTAATTAATGATTGTTGAAAAAGAAGTCATATCAAATGTGTGGTACAACATAGGTGGGAGAGGGGGAGGGAAGACATTTGATTATGGGCTGAGTGCAGTCTAAAGGACTGAGTCTGAGTCTAAGCTCTGAGTGCAGTTTACCTCTGCTTTTATTAAATAGCTTATTCACAAAATAAATATACACACACATGCATAGAATATTCTCGGGTGGATATTTGGTAAACATTAATACCAGGCTTATGTCTTACCACATGATCATGCGACTTTGCTTGTCCAATCAGGATGATTCGTTGCCTTATCCAGCTCATACAGAGGAGGATCTACTGCGAATACTGACATAGTATGTATGTTGTGATGTGTTAGGTTATAGCACACGATCTATTACAATGTTCCATATCACTGTCTAATGTAGCATAGTGAAATGCAATTGTTTTGTTTTTTTAAAATTTGAAGGGTTTTTTTTCATTTTCTTTTAGAATTGAAGCCATTCATCATATCTAGCATGAAAGCTGTATCCTGCAAAGAACAATGAGACAAAAATGCAACAGTACCTCACCATATATGGTGACTTTTATTCTTCTTTATGGCAAAGATCTTTTCTTTCATTGAAGACTAGAATATCTTTAAGACATGAATGTCTTCTGACAAAGTAAGGCAGTATAATTAGGATTAAGACATGGGAATGCAAATTATTTGAAGATGGTGTTGATAAAACAGGAAGTACTTCTAAATGAGTATCAATGGAAAGATGATAACAGAAGAGGTTGCTTCCTAGAAAGAGTTTTCAAGATGAGACAAGCAAAGGGGATATGTTTACCCCTCATTATAAATCTAAATCTACATTAAGGCCTTCACATGAAAGGTGAGTTCATAAAATAAACAAGCAAAGATCTCAAAATAGAGGCCATGAATCAATGACATTTCCTGTGATCACATCCTTGAGGGCTAATTTAATTAATTTGTTTGTGTTAGGAGCCTGGTTAGTCCCCGATTTTTACTTTTGGTTTTCTTGTTTGATAGATGTCCTGAAGCATATTAATTGTGTCTTATTCAAAATGTCATGTTAAAATGTCACATTTACAAAATAAAAAAAGAAAACTGTACCCAGGAAATGACTCAAAGTGATGATTTGCTGTGAAACTTAACTACATCTCAAGCAGGCATAGTTAATTCCTTTCTTTGATACGGTCAGTGATTTGGGGGTCCGTTTATTAAGGCGCGCTAACTGATGTGACCTGAATATAATGGATGCCTTAACATTTGGCGCGCTAAACCGGTTAACGCGCCTTGTGTGAACTTTAATGCCAAAACACCTCCACAATATTATTTGCAAATTATCCCCCTCCTTTACAAGGCTGTGCTAGCGTTTTTAGCGCCTGCCGCGGCATTAACAGCTCAGATACTCATAGGAATTCTATGAGCATCGGAGCTGTTACTACGGTGGCCGGCGCTAAAAACGCTTTGTAAAGGAGGGGGATACTGGTATTGTGAGAATGGGGGTTGCAGCATGTGAGTCTCATTGATTTCAAAATTAATTGAACTCTTTTATGTGACTTCTACTCTGTTGAGAAGAATATGGCTACACTGCAAAATTTTGTCTTTTTAGAACAGGAACAGAATGTCAAGATTGAACTATTATGCACAGAAAAAGAGGAATAATATTTCATTTACAGTAGAAGTTCTCCACATAGGCTTCTTGGCACACCAAACTTATCTGGTTTTCAAAATATCCACAATGAGATTTTATTTATTTATTTATTTATTTTTTATTGCACTCTATGAGTTTATTTCTGGGTGGATTACAATTAAACATGCATACTTCAATAATTCAATACAATCTTAACTGCTACATAAGGGTTTTCCATCTATTCATTCACAAACAGCTCAGCAGTTCAGAGGGGCACTCTAAGGCAGGGGTGTCCAACCTGCGGCCCGAGGGCCGCATGCGGCCCAGTGAAGTATTTTGTGCGGCTCCGATCGAGGGCAATGCAGTGTTTTCCTCTGCTGTCCCTGGGTGTTTATTGTCTTGCTGGCTCCCTCCTCTGTCTTGCTACAGCGTTTGCGCGTTTGTGCAGCCCCAGAAACATTTTTTTCGGCCAATGTGGCCCAGGGAAGCCAAAAGGTTGGACACCCCTGCCCTAAGGGTTACTGCAGTGAATGTCACTTTAAAAAGTCCCAGGTATACATGTCATTATAACCTGCTTATAATTTATGGTGAGTCCTCCAAAACTCACCTAAAACCTATTGTACCTATATAAAGATGACACCTGCAGGCATAAGGGCTATTGTTGTGGTCTACAGGTGGATGCAGTAAGTTTGGGGTGGATTTTGGAGGGCTCATCATACAATATAAGCAGTTTATAGTTAAATGTATACCTGGGAATTTTTAATGTGACATTCACTGAGGTACCCCCTAGAGTGCCTCTCTGCTGTGCTCTGCTCTGCTTAGCTGTCTGTGTGGCCAGCTTGCTAAGAATGCTAGCTGCTTGGCTGTCCCAATAGCTTGTTTTTATGCATTTTTCATTTAGATGTCTTTGTATTAGAAAATGTAAAAAAAAAGATAGATGTACTAAGGGCCAAAATGTCTAGATAGGCCATTTAAAAAAAAAAAGAAGATAGATGTCTTGCAGTTTTGAAAATGGACATTTTCTCCACTGGATTTCTGGAAGTCTTTCCCCAAATGTCCAAACTCAAATTTAGATGTCCTATCGAAAATGCCCGTCTATATGAATAAACAAAAGCATATTAATAAAATCATAATAAATAATTACTAAACTAAACTAAACTAAACCTTAAGTTTATATACCGCATCATCTCCACGGAAGTAGAGCTCGGCAAGGTTTACAAGAACTTAAAAATGAGAAAGGGTAGGAAAAGGTTTACATAAGTTTATAGATCGAGTGGTGAAGTAAGGGAAAAAAGAAATTACATGTTAGAGAAGAGCCAGGTTTTTAGTTGCTTGCAGAATAAGTGGAGGGAGCTCAGGTTCCGCAGCGGGATAGCAAGGTCATTCCAGAGACCTGTGATTTTGAATAGAAGCGATTTTCCCAGTTTAGCTGCGTGGAGAATACCATGTCGGGAGGGGAAGGATAGTTTTAATTTATGGGCGATCCTGGTGGAGTCAGGGCACGAGGAGTTGAAGGAAAGTGGGATTAGGGAAGGAAGGATGCCGTGAATAATCTTAAAAGCCAGACAAGAGCATTTGAATTGGATTCTGGAAATCACTGGGAGCCAGTGAAGATTGGCCAGGAGTGGGGAGACATGGTCAGATTTACGTTTTGCAAAGATCAGCTTGGCTGCCGTGTTCTGAATAAGCTGGAGTCTTTGGAGGCTTTTTTTTGTTAAGCATAGGTAAATGGCATTACAATAGTCAAGTTTGGAGAGGATGATGGATTGGACAAGGACGGCAAAATGTTTTTGATGGAAGCAAGGTCTTGCTTTCCTTAGCATGTGGAGGCTGATAAAGCATGATTTTGTCAAGGAGTTGAGAGAGAGAGAGAGGAATCGATAATGATGCCAAGGACCTTGCTTGAGAACTCAAGGTGTAAGGCAGCGCCTGAGGGTAGTGCGAAGAGGGTGTTCTAACTTTGGGCCGAGCCAGAGTAATTTTGTTTTTGATTCATTTAGTTTCATCTGTACCGACCAGGAGTGGAGTCTCATTATGCAGGATGTTATGTTATCGTGGAGGTTGGTGAGGTTTATTTATTAATGAACCATAAATAAATAAAAACATGCATGTAAATAAGTTACATAGAAACATGACGGCAGATAAAGGCCAAATGGCCCATCTAGTCTGCCCATCCGCAATAACCATTATCTCTTCTCTCTCTAAGGCCCTGTTGAATTCAGACACAGTCTCTGTTTCCACTACCTCTTCCGGGAGCAGTAACATGGTCATGTCAGACACTGTCCTTTACCAATTCAAGTGTTGTAACACTGCCAATGAATTTCTGGTTAACCTTTTAAATGGTCTCCTATCGGTTTTCACGTTGGATCATGCAGAAGCCATCTTTATCATTTTCTGAGCATGGCCGTTCTCATACATTCAGCAGAATTTCACAGAGTGTAGCACCCAGGCTGAAGAGAGTTCTGTGTAATGTGGATTGTAATAGCAGCCAGCAAGTGTCAAGGTGAGCTGACAGTAGGGTGATACATCTTTCCATCCTTTGAAGCTATATAGAGAAGGAGGAGTACCCATCGCCTACCAGTAGTCCTTCTCATCTTGATGGCTGCCAACACAATTTCACCCCTATGATTTCACCAAGTCATTAGAACACAGTAAACCCACTTTAGATAAAAATAAAAGGCACCTTTTCATGATTTTGACAGGATTAGGGGTTCAAATTATTACATATAATTTGAAAAATCATGATAGGATTAATTTCAATTTTTGGTGGGCAACTGTGTGTACAACGTATAAATATGAAAAGATGATGGCAGAACGTTTAGGTACTAGCAAGTCCTTTAATGAGGTATGGGGTCCATTGACTAATTTTATTACGTTATAATTAAAATTATGAGTCTTCTTTTTTTCATTAGATTCCTTTACACATCCAGGGAGGATGGGAGGGTGGGGGCTGGAATATTTATTTGGAAGAGTAAAATAAAATTTTTTTTTATTATATTGATAGCATAATATATAATATTACTGTTTATAACTAGGATAAGAAGGGGATAAAAAATTGTTTACTGTAATAATTGTGATGATAACAATGTATTTTCATACAGTTTTTCTGATTCTTCAATTGTATACATTATAAAAGTTTGAAATGTCAATAAAGATTTACAAAAAAAAAAAAAAAGAACAGTAAATGACAAAAGGTAGACCAAAATGACCTATTTAAGGGGTAGTTCTATACAGAGCAAAAAAGGTTAGGCACCCAAAATCTAGGTGCTAAGCTAGTATTCTATAACAGCAAATGTGTGTGCCTAATCCTTTATAGAATATTAGCTGAGGTCAGCAATTAGGTGCCTATATTTAGGTGTGACTACTTGTACCTGCTCTATGGCATGTATAAATGGATGCACTTAAACGCAGCAGTTTGGCATCTGATAGTATTCAATAAAGTATGTGCTTTAAATTCTTGGAATACCCAAGAACTGCACATTTCCTCTTCCACGTGAAAGCCCCCTTTGCAGTTACAGGCTAGAGCACTTACTGGTCAATCTTCAAAATGATTTAACTGGCCAGAAACAGCTGCTGACCAGTTAAATCACTTGTTTGAGACAACTCACTAATTTTCAATGGCATTGAATTGGTTAGCGGTTAGTGCCTAAGTGAAAGCCAAGGGGGAGTTCCTGGGGTGGAGTCAGCACTTGGCCAGTTAAATACTGATATTCAGCACTTAACCTGCCAGGCTATCTGCATAATTGGGACCATATAAAACACAGTACTATCTTTATGCAACAACCCATTGCTGGTTAAGTTCTCTTCTACTCTATTCCCTTCTCTCTTCCACCCCCAAGTCCCATCCGACTTTTACTCTGTTCCCTTTCTCCCCCAACTTCCAAGTCTCATCAATCTTCCACTCTTTTTCCACTATCCCCCTCCCTATCCCATTCATCTTCTGCTCTTTCCAGAAACTCCCGTTTCATATTTCTTCTCTGCCCATATTTACTGTTATTCCCCCTATGGTCCTGTCCCTCCCTCTATGTTCCTGTGCCTCCCTGTGTTCAGCTTCTTCCCTTCAGCATTGAGCTGGCTTTAGTTCTAACCGCATAGCGTGCGGTAATATCCTGTGTGCGCTAAAAACGCTAGCGTACCTTAGTAAAAGGAGCCCTTAGGTTATGTTATTTTTAATCTTTTGTTCATCGCATTGAACTTACGGTTATGCGGTTTATAAGTACGATGTTATGTTGTTATGTTATGAAGAGAGAACAAACCAGGGGAAAACAAAACCACAAACACAAATACAAAGAACCAAAATGGAATTGTCCAGATCAGAATGATGTGCACTAAAAAAGTGTCCTCCAACTCATCTGGTAATGTGAAGATCTTTATTCCTCCAATGTCACAATAGTACATTCAACGACTCAATGATTCAATGACTCGACATGTACATGTTTCGGCCAACGGGCCTGCCTCAGGAGTCTTAAGAATCACGAACGATGATGTTCAAAGAAATCTGCCAATCACATGGATATTGCCAAAAACTCAAAAAAGGAATATCATCTGAATCTCTTTATTCCTGATCTTCACATTACCAGATGAGTTGGAAGACACTTTTTTGTTGAGTGCCATTAATGGGGAGTGGTAGTTTTGACAGATTCCCTCATAAGCACCGTGACTTTATCCCCTCCTGCTACTTAAAAATTGTTGCATGAATGGAATTATGCCTACCATGTACAAACATTGTGGCACCCTTTTACTCCAATGCGTTAGGAAATGGGCTTAGCGTGTTTTAATGTGGCATTTTTCAATTACATTTTTTTCAGGTCATGTGCTAATATTCACATTAGTAGGTGATACCTGAAAAAAGTTAACACACTCGGTGCTAACCATTTAGCGGGCACTAATGTGCTAGCTGGTTAAAGCTTCTACATCATTCTCTACTCATGGCACACCCCCTCAAAAAAATATTTAAAAAATACCTAACATGTGAAGTGACGTCCTAACAGGCAAAATACTACAAAACTGTTCAAACACGTTTTGTGGTAGCCTATTTTTGGCATGCTACATGTATGATAGGGTTTAACACTCTATCATGAAAAGGCCCCTGTGACTGATATAATAAACCTGTCATCGCCATGATAACAGCACAAAACCCAATGGTATTTTGATATTTATCTGTCTGTATAGTTTGTTTTAGTTTAACATTTGAAGTGCATGAATGTCTATATGTGTATAAAGTTATTCTCTAAGGTGCTAAGAGCAGCTGTTGCTTTTCCACATAGTAGGAGATTTCAGATTTTGTCAACATCTCGTACCCTGCCCCGGGCAAGCTCTGCAGGTTGATTTCCTTTACAGAATAACATTGCAAGCTTCTCCCATAAGAATCCTCTGTCACAGACTAAAAGCAAGTGCTGCTATTTATTGCTAGGAATGGAAAGAAGACATTGTCTTTGACCACCTTCAGCGTCAATCTCATTTGTCGTGTGTGCGAGCCTATGAAATTCCTTCATGCCAGAAGGAGGAAGGTGGCATGTGTTATTTGTGGTTGTTACTATGCAACGTATTGTGTTACTGCTTTTCCTTGATGTCATGAGGTACTGTAACACTTCAGTAGCTCTTGCTCTATGTCACAGTTCAAGATAGTGGGGGGTGAGGCCGGTGGGGGGAGTATTTTGACTGCTGACATGTTTGTCAGCTCCCAGTTATGCGATCCAAGCATTTCTTCTTCAGTGGCAATGTATCCCACAACAGGTGGAAGACTGAAGGAGTTTCTTTCATCTGAATTCTCTTCCAAGTCATTTTTACTTACAAAAGTAAATTTAAAAAAAAAAAAAAAATTCTGAATGTAAATAACTAGCACAACATTCATTTAAACTTTTGTGCATGAGAATATTGCTAGCTTTCATAAATCAGATTCTCTCAGCATACATAGGAAAACAGTTATGTTACTTGGATTTATGGCTTTTCAAAACGGAATCATGGAATTTTCATCTGCAACTGATAAAACTTCTCAGCATATCTGTAACCCATTATCGATTGTAATAATGGCATTTCTCTGAATCTCTGAATTTGCCTTTCTGCACACTATCAAAGTTATCTAATGACTAGGTATAAGGAAGGAAAGGAAGCAGCAGTCCCACTCTGATTCAAAGACGAACTATGACTCTGTCACATTTCATCACTAATAATAAAACCCTTACTGCACATGCGCAGTTGACAAGCCGTGATCCCTGCCTCCATGATCAGTAGCTCAGGGTATGGTACTACAGAGTGAAGCACCTGTATCAGAGACAGGGTATGGTACTACAGAGTTCAGCACCTGTGGCCTGTGGCAGTTTGCAGCGCATGCGGCGCTGTCCTCACCTTCCTCCAAGCTGCCAGGATGCCTCTTCTTCCATCTCCGACATCGGCTGGCTTCCTGCCGCTGCCGGGACACCTCTTCTTCTCACTCCCGGACCAGCAACGGCAGCAGCCATGGTCTCCTCAAGCAGCCGCGGAACATTTACTAGGCTGGCCCACTTCAATATTGTGAGTCGGGCCAGCCTTGCAAAAGGCCCGAGGCTGCATGGCCTAACAGATGCTGGACAGGGGGAGCAGGTAAGGAAAAAAATTACTACAAGGCTACTGCTGGACAGGGGGAGCAGGGAAGGGGTGCTGCTGGACAGGGGGGAGGTAAAAGGAAGGGAGAAGGGTTACTGCTGGACAGGAGGAGTAGGCAAGGGGTGGTGTTGGGGTGGTGGAGGAGAGCCGAGGAGAGAGACAGACAGAAAAAATGACAGACAGACAGTGGCCAAAGAGAGAGAGAGAGAGAGAGACAGAAAGAAAGACAGACAGACAGACAGTGGCCAAGGAGAGAGAGAGAAAGAAAGACAGACAGACACATCTATTCTAGCACCCGTTAATGTAATGGTCTTAAAGACTAGTTTAGATATACAGGTGTAACGACTGTCTATTGGTTCTATTTCTATTTTCTACTTTATTTGACTGATGCAGGAAGTGGAGAATGAAGTGAATGAAAATCTGGTGCAGAGCAGCTGCTTCTCTCTGATTCTTTGGCATTCTTAATTAAGACAGCACTGTATAAAAAAAGGCAATTTCTTTATTCTTACTGTATGTTTTGTCCTGAAGGTCAATAATTGTTCAAGTCTGGATTGCTGGAAGGATAAATGAGTGTTTTCAAGTATCACTTACAACAAGGGTGTCAAACTGCTCTCCAGAAGCCCACAAACCAGTCAGGTTTTCAGGATACACAGTGATGTGAAAATAGGGTCCTTATATGGCTCCAGAAAAAGGGGAAGGGATTAAGACATCTGGGTTTTATAGTACTTTCATTGCTTTCAATTAGGGTTGCCAGATTTTATATTTGTAAAATCCGGATCCCCCTAGACCCGCCCCCAGGCCCACCTATCCCCGCCCTGTTATGCCCTGGTCCTGCCTCTAATCCCACCTTAGCCCTGCCCCTGTTCCTTGCTCTGGTCAGGCAGGAGGGCATCTGTGAATGCGCAGATGCCCTCTTGCCCGCCACAATTTCAGGGGAAGCTTTTCAAAACCTGGACAAAGTGCCGGGTTTTGAAAAGCTGTCCAGAATCCCGGACATGTCCTCAAAAGGAGGACATGCCCAGGGAAATCCGGTCATCTGGCAACCCTGCTTTCAATGGAAGTAAAACCCAGATGTCTCAATCTGTCCTCCTTTTTCTGGAGCCATATGTATTTATCCCCTTCCTGATTTCCTCTTTTATCGCATATTTGTCACACTGAATGGATTCTGCCCTTTCTTCTTCCATTGTATGCCAACATATCTCATGTTTTCCCATGCATGCCATGTTCTTTAAGGATATTCTGAAAACCTGACTGGTTTGTGGCTCATTTCAATGCAGTCTCGCCCTTAATAAATGGCTGAAAAAACTATTAGGGTCGATATTTAAAATGATGTAGCTGGGTTGAATTGCACTGGCCAGCTCTAGAGTAGATATTCAGTCAGACTTAACCAGACAGTGCCATTGAATATCTGACCACTGTAGCACTGCCTGGTTAGTGCCAGTTTAGTCCAGTGGAGATGGGAGTTACCTTGGCACCACCGATATTCAGCAGTATTACCTAGATAGCTATCCTCTTAAATTAGGACAGATAAAAGGCTGCCCTGTTAACTGGCTACCTATTCTGTTTTTTGCCCTTAAATAATGGTGTCTTGGTGTCAGCACTAAATATTCAAATTAATTCATCCAGTATTGGCCATCATTTAAAGAAACGCTAGCCAGCAGTGAATGAATATTGACTTCTTAGTGTACTATTAGGCACTATTCACTCTAAGCTGAGTGGGACACCATCACCTAAAGTCCTACTGTAGACTGTCAGCCTTCCAAAACCTACCCAAATCCTACTGTATCTACATACAGGTGATACCTGCACACATAAGGGCTATTGATGTGGTGTTCAGTTGGGACCAGTAGGTTTTGGGTACGTTTTGGAGGGCTCACCTTTTATGGGAGATTCATTGCAGTGCCTCCTAAGGTGTCCCACAGTTCTGCTGGGATGTCTGTGTCTACTAAAATTATGTACTCTTTCTACATCCCATTGGCTTTTTTTGTGCAATTTTTTAAAAATTGTTTTTCTAGAAAATGGTTCAAAAAGATAGACGTACTGAGGACAAGCACATCTGAGAAATAGCTATTTTCAAAACAAATGCATAGATGTTTTTCTGTTTCAAAAATGGTCATGTTCACTACTGGATTTTTTGTGTGTGTTTCATAAAACGTCCAAACTTGGATTTGATGTCATATCGAAAATGCCCCTCAAAGGGATGTGGGAGAAACAAGTTATTTTACCAATGTATAAATTGCAACAAAAACATTTTAAAAAATTCACTCTCCAAGTAAAGGAAGAAGTCTGTCATATATGTGAGTTATGTATCCTCAGTCTTGATAACTTTTTGACCTGAAATTCATCTAATCTGACCAGGCTTTTCATTATAAATTTACTAATGATTATTCTGCTTAAATTACATGAGTTACAGGATCATTTATAGGGCTGGGGATTTATCATAGAAACATGATGGTGATTAAAGGCCAAATAACCCATCCAGGTCTACCCATCCACAGCATCCACTAGCTCCTGCTCTCCCTGAGAGATCCCACGTGCCTGCCCCATGTTTCTTGAATTCAGAGAGTCTTTGTCCCCACCAGCTCTTCTGGGAGACTATTCAATGCACCTATCACCCTTTCTGTAAAAAAAAGTATTTCCTTAGATTACTCCTGAGCCTATCACCTCTTAACTTCATGCCTTGCCCTCTCAATCTGGAGTCTTTTTTCATTTGAAAAGGACTAGCCTCATGCATATTTATGCCATATAGGTATTTAAACGTCTTTATCATATTTCTCCTCTCCTGCATTTCTTCTGAAATATACATATTGAGATCTTTGAGTCTATTCCCATAAGACTTGACATAGACCACTGACCATTTTAGTAGCCTTCTCTGGACCGACTCCATCCTGTTTATATCTTTTTTTAAGGTGCAGTCTCCAGAACTGTATACAATATTCTAAATGATTTTTATACAGAGGCATCAATACCTCCTTTTTCCTACTAGCCATTCCTCTCCCTATGCACCCAAGCATTCTTCTAGCTTTTGCCATTACCTTTTCAGCCTGTTTGGCCATGTTAAGATCATCACATACTATCTCAACCAAGTCCTGCTTGTCCTTTGTGCACAAAAGTTCTTCACCTCCTAAACCAGTTTTCTCAAACTTGTGGACCAGGGGCTACATGGGGCCCACCAGGTACTATTTTGAGGCCCTCGGTATGTTTATCATAATCACAAAAGTAAAATAAAACAGTTTCTTGATCATAAGTCTCTTTAGGTATAAATTACAATATTATTATTAAGACTTAGCCAAAAGGAAAAATTTATAAACTATAAAGAGTTTTACCTCATGCAAAATTGTCATTTCTTTAATAAAACATTAACTATTTTTTCTGAGTTCCTCCAAATACCTACAAATCCAAAATGTGGCCCTGCAAAGGGTCTGAATTTGAGACCACTGCCCTAAACTGTACCATTCCCTTGGGTTTTTGCAGCCCAAATGCATGACCTTGCATTTCTTAGCATTAAATCTTAGGTGCCAAATTTCAGACCATTCCTCAAGCTCTAATAGGTCCTTCCTCATGTTATCCACACCATCAGGGGTGTCTATTCTATTGCAGATTTTGGTATCATGTGCAAAGAGGCAAATCTTGGTCTACTAGAGCAGATTTCTGTTGCTACTGAGGAGTCCAATCAGCAATATCGCTTACAAAAATGTTAATAAAGAACAGACCCAAGAACCGACACTTAAGGCGCGCCTAGCGATGCATAGCTAAAATTAATGTGCAACACTTTTAACTGGCTTAATTGGCATGGTAATTGATCATGCCATTATAAAACGATTTAAAAAAAAAAAAAATTACTTAATTAGTTTTGTCTGTGGAATACCATGTGGTGCTTAGTGGCACCTAACATTGCCTACCTGAAAAGTAGGCATTGTTAAGGGCGAATGGGCTTGGTTGACTTAGATGTTGCTTGGCATCTGTGTTAGGTACTGGTAAATTAAGACAGGAAAATCCAAGTCTTATATACTGCCACCTATCACAAGGATGCCTAGTGATGCCAGAGCACGCCTAGGCATCTCTAAGTGTGATTGTATAAGCAGCACCTAGCAGTTGATTGACAACTGTGCCAACTGGTACCTACGAGAAGCATCTTTAGATGCTGTTTATAGAATCAGGCCTTGTGTGGATTATATATACTATATAGTAAACATGTATGCCCATCTATGGGCCCTTTTACTAAGGTGCAGTAAAATCTGAGTTTAAAGCATTCTAACAAGGGACTTTCTCATATGCTAAGCCCAGATTTAAAATAGTACTATTGTATAGGGCTTGCTTTTTTGTGCTGGTTGTGCGCTAATGTTCCCATTAGAGGATGGTACCTAAAAAGTAAATATGGGAGTACTTATCACTTCCTATTATATAGGCACTAAGTTATCCTGTGTTAACCTTGCGTTATTCAGTTAGTGTGAGCTAATCCAAATACACTAGCTGGATAACACAGGAATGTTCATTTTTTGCCAGTGACACTCCATCACCTAAAATTACATTAAAAAATATGAAATGTACAAACAGGCAAAATACTGCAAAAAGCTTGAACTTGGTCTGCAGTAACATGTGAGCATGCATTAGCCATGTCTTAAAGGCTTGACGCCCTTTAGTGGAAAAGTCTCTTAGCTTAGAGTAAAACACTTCTGATTGAAAACCTGTATAAGACAAAACGAGGTCAGTCTGAAAATCTTCTTTTGCTGAATGACTTGGATGACAATAGCAAGCAAGAATCAGAGAATTTAAAAAAAAATTCTCTTAGGTAGAATCTTTGCTTCTTTTGCTTCACTCATTAAATATAAGCTCTCACAAGAGGGTAATTTGCCTAGAGTGAGTTGGTTTTAGCTCTTGCCTTAATGGTGTTAATGACCGATTTAGGAAGCTATTCTTTCTGAAAGTGATTGAAACAATGCACACAGTCTTCCAAGGAGTTTTTCAAATTCTTCCTCAATCAGCCTGACCCCATTTTCCTAGATTTCCTGCATGGTATGATAAATTTTGTGATAACTTTAGTGGGTTGTCCAATCAAGCTCTCAAATTTAATTCTGTTACTACTAAGAGGGATCACCACTGATACATTTTTATCCTTTTGGCCAGGGGTAGGGAACTTCGGTCCTCGAGAGCCATATTCCAGTCGGGTTTTCAGGATTTCCCCAATGAATGCATGAGATCTATGTGCATTCACTGCTTTCAATGCATATTCATTGGGGGAATCCTGAAAACCCGACTGGAATACGGCTCTCGAGGACCGGAGTTCCCTACCCCTGCTCTTGGCGATTGCCAACTGTCTTTCTACCTCCACTGTGCTGTTTAGCCTGATGGCAGCTGCATTTATGACATGGCAGCTGTGCAGTTCAGTAAGTTCTTCAATGTTTCAAAAGAGACAATAAACAATACCAGCCAAAGTGGTATGGCACAATAGCATAGGACAGTGATTCCCAACCCTGTCCTGGAGGAACACCAGGCCAATCGGGTTTTCAGGCTAGCCCTAATGAATATGCATGAGAGAGATTTGCATATGATGGAAGTGATAGGCATGCAAATTTGCTTCATGCATATTCATTAGGGCTAGCCTGAAAACCCAATTGGCCTGGTGTTCCTCCAGGACAGGGTTGGGAACCACTGGCATAGGATGGGTAATAATTGGTTCATATAGGAAGAGTGGGTACCCCAATAGAATGGCTGCCAATAAGCATGTACTGTCCTCGGTCTATTGGTAAATCTGCCCTAGGCATCAGTGACACTGGACAGGAACATACTGTACCTGAAAAGGAACCGCTTTAACATTTTTATGATTTAACTTCAGCTATTTGTAGGCCTGTGGAGCAACTCTTATGATTGTGACTGTTTTTGTGAAATCAGCAGATTTTTGCAGTGATAGCATAAACTGGAACACTGGAAATCATGTACACATTTGCCTTGAATAAGCATAGTTCCATGTTTACTGTTCACATCTTTTTTACTATAAATTTTTATTTAAATTTTGTTTTATTTTTTTGGCCAACATAATACCAACTCCAACAATACACAATAAGGAGCAATACAATATAAAATTTGTGCCATATAAACACTATACAGATTCAATACTCCCCTCCCCCACCTCTACTCATCCCCTTCCCTTCCATCTCTCCTCCCTTCCTATCCCTACCCATCTTATCCCCAACATAGCATAACGTACCCATCTTTACACACAATACTCTTTGTTAGCATGAGATTTTCTTGGATGACAAGGTGATTATTATTTGCAATACTATGCTCAGGGCCGCCATCAGAAATTTCTGGGCTCCTTACTGAGCAATCCTATTGGGCCCCCCCACGCACCCCTTCCCCCCCACTTTTGTCCGGGGGGGGTGTGCTATCAGGAAATCGGCAGGGGACAAAAAAAAGTATGACAGCAGTGTTTATTGTTTATTGTTGTGCACAGCAGAAGAATAATACAGGAATTTGTGCTATGGTGGCCTAGGCTAGGTCCCTCTAAGGATTGATGAGGTGTGTGCAAAAAAAAATATGCATGAGCAACAAGTTACATATTCCACAAATTTATGAGCAGGCGCGGAGGACGCATTTTTAAACAAATGTAGTTTATCCTTGTACTCCTTATGTAATTTTAATCATCTATGGATATGTTTGTATGTTTATTGTTCAAATGGTTTTATTTATTTCCCCAAACTTATTTTTGTTATACGCATTGAAAATATTTGATATTGCGTTTAAATCAAAATCTCAATAAACTTGAAACTTGAAACGATTGCCCGTGAGATTGTGGGAGGGTTAAATACTCAAAACTTAGAAGAATAACAATTTACTTAAAGTTTTTGCTTCGCCAGCTTTCTGGTATCTTTACATACAGTGGCGTACCTAGCATATGTAACACCCGGGACCCATCATTTTTTGGCACCCCCCCCCCATCTGTAAGAAAATCATGATTTTTAGTAACAAACCACACGTCACACATGAGTACCTAGGAAAAGGCAGCATCTTACATATTGCAGTGAGCAGTACATCAATACACCCATTGTAAAACTAAACAAGCCAGACCAGCACAGATCAATCCTACATTGTCAATCCTAACAGAAAACCATGTCTTTCAAACACACAGAACACAGAAAACACCTTCGCCTAGTATGGAATATGTCATCACAAACTAACCCCTCCCTCTTTTACAAAACTGTAGTGTGGATTTTAGCCATGGTGGTAACAGCCCTGACGCTCATAGAATTCTGAGCATCAGAGCTGCTACCACCACAGCTGGCGCTAAAAAACGCTCCACAGTTTTGTAAAAGGGGGGATAAAATATTAATACACAGTTTCAACACTCTAGCTCAGAGATGCCCAAACTTTTTGGGCTTGCGAGCTACTTTAAAATGACCAAGTCAAAATGATCTACCAAAAATAAAATTAAAAAACACAAAGCACACAATACGCTGAGAAAATGTTAATTATCATTCCTATTCTGGGTTTTTTTAAAGAGGTCAAGGCAGATGACTCTATGCATTGTCACCTCAGTAACAACCATACAAAAATAGACAAATATACCCCCCCATCCTTTTTATTAAACCACAATAGAAGTTTTTAGTGCAGGGAGCTGCGCTAAATGCCCAGCGCTGCTCTCGACGCTCATAGGCTCCCTGCACTAAAAAACACTATTGCGATTTAGTAAAAGGGGGCCATAGTGCAAAATATGGACAGCATATATAAATTCAGACACATTTTGATCACTAAATTGAAAATAAAATCATTTTCCTACCTTTGTGTGGTAATTTCATCTGGTTGCACTTTATTCTTTTGACTGTGCATCCAATATTTCTTCCCTTCTTTCAGCCTCCTGTATGCTTCCTCTCCTCCAGACCTCATACCCTCCCTCAACTTTTTCTTTCTTTCTTTCTCTATGTCTGTCTTTCTTTGATTCTGTGCCCCATTTTTTTGCTTTGTTTCTGGTTCCCTGTCTCCCCACCTTCTTTCTTTCTTCCTTCCTTCCACCGTGCCCCATTTTTTGCTTTTTTTTTCTGGCTCCCTGTCTCCCCACCTTCTTTCTTTCTTCCTTCCTGCCTCCCCCATGCCACCACCGCTGCGGAATAGGCTGCTGCCGCAATCTTCTGCACGGGGCCGATCAATTCTCGCCGCCCGCCATCAATTCTAACGTCGGAAAGGAAGTTCCGGGCAGCCAGGCAGCGATTGGCTAGCCAGAACGTCCTCTCGACGTCAGAATTAACGTCGGGCTGCCGCGAGAGTTGGTCGGCCCCACAGGGAAGAGAAGCAGGGAAATCAAAGACATGGTGCCAGCCTGATCCCGATGGCAGCAGTGAGAAGGGAAGGGAAGCAGGTTGGGCACCAGTGCTCTAGACGAGCCGCGAACCGCACTCTAAGGAGAACAGTTGACCGCCCCCCCCTTGGTACGCCACTGGAGCAGCAGCGTGTCTGGCCGGCTCATTCGTTCAAAGTCGCGGGTGGCTGCTCCTTGCGAGATCCGCGCCTGTGTCTGAAGTGGATGCAGGAGTGGATAGCGCAAGGAGCCGCCAACCTGCGGCTTTGAACGAACGAGCCGGCTGCTGTTCCAAAAGGAAGAGAATGATCACCTCCAGATCACGGGCCGCAAATAAAACCTGGAGAGCCACACGTGGGCTGCGTGTTTGAGACCGCTGCCTTAGAGGGAACACTGCTAGGACCTTGGGGGAGCCCGGGCCCCCTGTCACCTCCGGGCCCCTGAATGCAGGACTGGTAGTATTGCCCTGATGGCGGCCCTGACTATGCTCCTCTGCCAAAGTTCATATTCTTACTAACTATTTTTGTCCAACAATCAAAATTACAAGTATGGTGAAAGTGGCTATATTATTGGATTTGATACAGAGATCTCAGAGTTGTGAGCTAGCAACATAGATGCCTCAGGTACCCCTGCACCTGGCATTAGTCAGAGACATCAGATATTAACTGAGGGCCAGAATTGGGAAAACTCATGTCCTTTTCCTCTAAGTTCCTGAGTTCTATCAAATGATCTAAGTTCTCAAATTGCCTGGTACCAACGATGCAAAGTAAGGCCTGCAGAGTCTTTCCATTGCCTTGCAATGTACATTTTAGCTGCCAAAATGAATAGATAAGACAACTTCAAAAGAGTGTTTTTCTAAGGGGTCCAATCTGGTATCATGCCTAACAAACAGAATTCCTTGTCCTGAAAATCTGTTTCTCCAGTCCAGTGACCTATTTGGCCAAGAGCTTTGGTCCAGAAAGCACTTATAATAGGACAATCCCACCATATGTGTTATAGTGAACTTCTGTCCACAGTTCCTCCATTATAGACCTTGGTCTGCCAGAGCAGATTTCTGTTGCCACTGAGGAGTCGAATAAGCTGTATGTAAAATCTGATACTGAAATTGATTATCGTTTTAATAGAGTAACGCTTATGAGCAAAAATTGACACTTTTGACCACAGCTCTGGCATCAGAGAGGAGCCTAGCCAATCCTCCCATTTGTTTCAAAAGAACCTCCTTCTATGGGGCACAATTTGTCCAAAGCCCCATAAATTCATGATATGAGCCTCTTCTGAAAAAAGAACTCGAGGAGAACTATTTCTATAGCTGTGGACTCTCTATGAAACTCTTCCACTCCCATGCAGAAACAGTGCAGAGAAAATCACTACTTTGAAAATATTTATAAAAAGGAATTATCAAATGTAACAACTCTTGCAATTGTGCATAGGATAAGACCAGGGATCTCAAAGTCCCATCTTGAGGGCCGCAATCCAGTCGGGTTTTCAGGATTTCCCCAATGAATGTGCATTGAAATCAGAGCATGCACATAGATCTCATGCATATTCATTGGGGAAATCCTGAAAACCCTTCCCTTGGAAAATAGAGTCTTACACTGTGACAACCCCACACCCTCTAAAGCCGTCCTAAAAGTGTCAAAGTAGGGTGTTGACCAGGGAAGATAATCCAACAAGACCCTTCATACTTTCAACATGGGTGCCAGATGTATGTGTTGTGCTGGATAGCGCTCTACTTATAAACTGTGTGTGTGTGTGTGTGTGTATTTGTATGTGTGTTGTGGTGATGGTGGTGGGGTATGTTTCACATATTCCATTATTTTGAAAATAAGAGTATGGCCTCATCCATTGCTTTTCCAATGGCTTCAGGATGCTCCATATAATGTTCTCTCAAGCCTTTAACTACTGCTGCTTGATATCTATATAAATTTAAAAGACCCACTCCCCGTTAGATTTCTCCAATTGAAGAGTGGACCTCTTTATTCTAGGCCTTTTCCTCCCCCATACAAAATACCAAAGCATTTTGTTCCACTGCGCAAATTGTTTTTTGGGAATAGAAACTGGTAAGTGTGCAAAAAGGAATAAAAATGTGGGCAATATCATCATCTGTAACCTTGTCAACATTAATTTTGGCCAAGTATCCAGGGCAGCTTGAATTTTATTCATAAGCGTCCCATAGTTAAGCTTATATTGTTCTGAAGTTTTATTGGATAATGTGATACCTAAGTATCAGAACCCCTTTGTTGCCACCTTAAATGGAAAGTCTTGGAATTCCCCTACTTCTGCCTGAAATAACTGCTTCCTTTTTGTCTATATTGGTTTTAAATCCAGATATACTTCCAAATTGTTACAGTTCAAGGAGAAGATATGACAGAGAGCAGGCTGGATCATTCATAAAGACTAGAGTGTCTTCAGCATAGAGCAAAATTTTGTGTTCAACCCCCTGGACCACTATAAGCACAATCTTCAAAGAGGCTCAATTGCTATAACAAATAAGAGAGGGGACATGAGACAGCCCTGCCTTGTACCTCTTGAAGGAGAGAAATCTTCAGATTTAATCCCATTGACTAAGATAGAGCTTTTGGGTTCACATACAAGGCTCTCACCCATTGAGCAAATTGACCTCTCAAACTCATGCACTCCATTACCTCATATAAGTATATTCACTTCACCCTGTCAAACACTTTTTCAGCATCAATTACTACACATAGGGCCTTATCCCAACTCTGTGTTGCAAAATCGATCAGGTTCACCACCCTATGCACGTTATCCCCAAGTTGCCTAGCCTTTATAAATCTGGTCTTATGATGAATTAGTTTGGGGAGAATGTTATCTAATCCATTAGCTAATATTTTTGCGAATATTTTCATATCATTATTTAGAAGTGCAAATAGCCTGTAACAGGCACAAAACAATGGGTTCTTCCCAGGTTTTGGGAGGATGATTAAGTTAGCCTTATACATAGATCTCAGAAGAGGTGCTCCATCCTGCAGTTCGTAAAACATCCTGGTCAAAATCGGAGACACTGACTGTGCTATGGCTTTGTAATACTCTGCTGGGAATCCGTCCTCACCCAGCGATTTTCCTAATGGCAAGTTTGTTATAATCAAGAGCACTTCATGATTAGAGATAGATCATAACATCACTAAATCCTCCTTATCCAGTTTAGGTAGTGCAGTTCTCTGAAGGTAGGCCTGAATATCTTGTCTTGTGCCAGCAGACTCTAAGGTATACAGCTTTTGACAAAATTGCCTGAATTCCTGAGCAATCTCCTCATGAGATAATATCTGTTCCCTAGAAGGTGAAATGATCTTACTAACCCAGCATTCGGTTTGTTTCTTTGTAAGCTGCCATGCCAATAATTTTCCTGCTTTGTTGCCACCCTCCAAAAAATCTCTCTTTCACCTTTTCATAGCATATTCTACTCTACTGTATATGCTCTGTATCTAACTGAAGTATCTATGTGTGTCAAATTTTTCTTCCAATTAAATTAGACAGAAACCTCTCATGTGTCCTTTGAAGGGTGTTGAGCTCAGTGATCAAATCATTTCGTCTAGCTCTTTTTTGTTTTTTGACCCTGAAGACTTCTTCTTTTTTTTTTTTTTTTTAAATCTTTATTCATTTTTAAACTTATAATAAGTGTGATAACATATCCATACAAATAATCATAAATATATCACTTAATAATCAACAATGATATCCCTCTCATATAAGCTTTTCCCGAATCCCACAGTGTTCCTGTGGAGATCTCCCCATTATCATTTAGTATCAGAAAATATTCCCACCTTTCCTTTAATAGTTTCTGGGTTGCTTGTTTATTTATGAGATTAACAACCGTCCAAGGCCCTCTACAGGGACGTCCTTTTAGGGGGCATACATTCCCTGTTAATGGCGCATGGTCGGAGATAGCAATAGGGTGAATTGCTATATTCTGTCACAGTCCCACTGTGTTTTTTTTGTACCCAGAAATAATCTATTTGGGAATACGTATGATACCTCCCTGAGTAGCATGTATATTGCTTATCAGTAGTGTTATGAACCTGCCACACATCTTCTAAGGTGTGGTTAATTAGGATACGTCTATTTCCGTGCCTTATTTCTTCTCTAGTTCATCTGCCTGTTCTATACAATTTGCTCAGAGTGTTAATCATGTCCCCCTCCCAACAATATCACCCACAGTGTGTAAATGAATAAAATTTTGGAGTTTACAGTTGGAAGGAGATGAGGAACCAGACATTGAGCATTATATGGAGTTTTTGAGATATAAATTGAGATCTATTGGGAAAGTTTTGGGTGGTGAGATGGGAGTAGATATGCAGTTATATGGAATAGTTAAGAAATGGGTGGTATTTGAGGAGGCTGAGAAAGGTGATGCAATCAGGGAGATTAGAGGATGCATACCTACACGTGCTCTGTTAGGGCTGTGCTTATCTGGGATTGTTTGGCAAGTTGCAAAGAAGATATCTCAACCGATGAGTAAGCTTGCGAATAAATCCCTGACAGATGGTATATTTCCAGATGGATATAAGCAATAAACTGTTAGACTCATATTGAAGACGAAAGGTGATGACCCCAATCAATTGATTATTGTTCAACCCATTTCTACTGTGCCATTCATTGGGAAAATTTTGGAAAAATAGTATTGACACAGATATCTGCATTTGTTGAAGATGTGGGTTGCCTGAATCCATATTGAGTTAGATTCAGACAGACACATAGGGCTCCTTTTACTAAGGTGCGCTAGCGTTTTTAACGCATGCAGCATTTTAGCATGCGCTAAACCCACGCTACGCTTTTAGAACTAACGCCAGCTCAATGCTGGCATTAAGGTCTAGCATGCAGGGCAATTTATCGCGCACTATTCCGCACGTTAAGGCCCTAACGCACCTTTGTAAAAGGAGCCCATAGTGTAGACTTATTGATGGCATCTGCAATAAATGTTTT
This sequence comes from Geotrypetes seraphini, assembly GCF_902459505.1. Classification (NCBI taxonomy): domain Eukaryota; kingdom Metazoa; phylum Chordata; class Amphibia; order Gymnophiona; family Dermophiidae; genus Geotrypetes; species Geotrypetes seraphini. The sequence continues at coordinate 63,400,359 of NC_047092.1, forward strand.
GAGGTTAGGAATGGATCAAAAAGAAACATATTGCATGATTTCATTAGATGTATCTGGAGCATTTGACTCAGTTGACAATTGTTGATGAAATTGGAAAAACTAGGGATGAGTGGTAAAGTCTTGCAGTAGTTTACATCTTATTTGTTTGATAGGACTTTTCGTGTATTGAATGGGGTTGAAGTGTCCGCAGAAGCCTTTGTTGGAAGAGGAGTTCCTCAAAGATCAGCACTGTCAGCATTATTGTTCAATGTTTGTATGGCGTCATTGGGAAAGGTTTTTGAGTCATTGAACATCCATTATAGAAAATACGCAGATGATATTTTTTTTTTTCCAAATGATAGATTGGGGAAATATCTGAAAAATAAATTAGAATCCTACATGTTGAAAATTGTGGATTGGATGAATGCCCATGATTTGAGTTTGAACCTGGGAAAGACTGAAATAAGGCTTGTGGGACAGGGTGGTGAAGAGATGTGGCCAGAGGTTGTTGATGTATTGGGTGTAGACTTATTGGTAAAAAACGAAATGACAGTATTAGGGGTAAAACTGGACTCTGGTTTAACAATGAAGTGTCAAATTGATAAATCTATTCAAGCCTATTTTGGCTACTTACATATACTACATCGTTTAAAGCCGATGCTGACACCTTTTTGATTTTATAACTTTAGTTCAGGGAATGGTTATCTCCAGACTGGACTACTGTAACATACTGTACCTTGGAATACCTAAAACAAGGAACAGTGCAATGCATTGCATCAGCACAGTTGGTTATGGGCATTGCAAGAAATGAACACATAACCCCAGTCCTTCAGAAGTTGCACTGGTTACCAGTAGTACAGAGAGTCCAATATAAAATAATCTTGATTGTTCATCACACATTTTACCATCCAATATCTTTATATTTTAAGCAATTGCTGATATTATACTGTCCCGGCAGAACACTGTATTCAGAAAATGCCTTGTTACTTGAAACATCGACTAAAGTGCAATATGAGTGCTGAGACTAGAGCAGCTGCTTTTTGTGTGGCAAGTGTTAAAATGTGTAATGCATTGATAGGGCAATTATGCCTATATGCTGACAGATTGAAATTTAAAAAACTATTGAAAATTTAGTTATTTGTATCTGCTTTCATGTAAGGAAAGATTTCTATTTGTAAAGGTAACAGATGGAAGTATGCAAGATATGTCATGAAGACTCAGCTTTTTGTAATGCTGATTTTATGTTATGCATGTTTTATAAGGAAACTGTTTAGATATAGACGGTATATAAATTAAAAAAATAAAATAAAAAATAAAGTCTGGAAAACATTTGCCCATCTGACTAGTGGGGGCATATATATGTTTAAATAGTAAATTCCCAGGTATCAATTCTATCTATAAGTTAAACATATCTTCCTGCCTCAGCCTCACCTGTTTCATATTAAGTATAAGGGAGAGTTTTTTTTTCGACAAGATGCTTGGTGTTACCTGAGGCAAAGTATACCCTACCCCAGAGGCCCCTGCTAAATTTTTGCATTTCTGCTATATCCACATTTGGGTTCTTTAAAATTTCCTTTTAGTATTCTCATCATAAAATTACTGGGGCAGCGGTCAGTTTTTCCAAAGTGGTCATCTTCCAATGTGGTATATATCATTCAATGCATTCTCTAGCCCCAAATGAGGAAGGACGCTAAAAACTCCTCTATGAACCCTTGAGAAAGCCCTTGTGGGCGAAACGGGTCCCGTCGGGGCATGCTAGAGACACTGCATTAAAAAACGATAAGTAAAAAGAAACTGTGCTGTTATATAGTTTTTATTTCTGAAAAAATATCACAGAAATAAATAAATAAGCTGCATTTGATGATGGAGGCAAAGTTGTAAGCCAAGCCTAACTTCTACGCCTAGTTTTGCATTGATGTAAACGGCTTTGTGAATCTTTTTTGCCATCCTATATTTGATCCTGTTGAGTGAGGATTATTGCACTTTGCAAGCTACTGCTTGCCCTGGATCAGTAGCATGGAATGTTCCTACTCCTTGGGTTTTGGCCAGGTACTAGGGACCTGGATTGGCCACCGTGAGAACGGGCTACTGGGCTTGATGGACTGTTGGTCTGACCCAGTATGGCTATTCTTATGTTCTTACGTGAGCCAAGCATAGGACAATTAAGCCATTGTAACATCACTGATGAGGTTGGCTTTGAAGCATGACATCACAATCTCAGCTCTGGAATGTTGTTCTCATTGGGGGTTCCAGAATCTTGCTATTCTTTGAGATGCTGGAATGTTGCTACTGCTTGGGTTTTGGCCAGGTACTAGGGACCTGGACTGGCCACCATGAGAACGGGCTACTGGGCTTGATGGACCATTGGTCTGACCCAGTAAGGCTATTCTTATGTTCTTATGTGTGTGGATCATCCGAGTCTGCTGCTGGGAAAGTCATAAGGTTCCAGCAAAATTATGTGACTGTTTAGTAGCATGCTCTGTAAATATCATCTTTTCTGGCTTAATACTAATTCAACCCTTAAAATCAATTATACAAACATATTGAATCAATACAGTCCTGACTTGGGTTAGTCACAGCATTAATCAGATGTGAGATTTGCTCCTTATCAAAGCCGCGTCACTTTTATTGCACTTTATTTCCAGGCAGAAGGATTTATGATGATGAACAGTTAACTAGCCAATAATGGGTAAATAGCTGGGTGAAATTTAATTCTGCAACACATTCCAAAATGAAAAGGCGCCCTCTTGTTTATTTTCCATCACACACGTCTTTTGTTTAAACATTTGTTGAATTCAAATCTCCTGTCAAGCTCAGTACTGTGGGAGAACATATTTGTGAGACAAAGCAATGCTGGGGTCTACCAGGAGGCCTATGACTCTCTTGGTGAATTATTCACTATTTTGCTGTGGTCTGCATGCTAGGTCACCGGTGTTCGCAGCAGGGAGCAAAGCATTAGTCATTACAAGCCTATGGTTTCTGTCTTGGGAGGCACTTTTTTTTCCCTTCATTGCTCTTTCAGGTTTTAACAAGACATTGCATTCTTTGAAACTTCCCTTAGGCAGGATGCACTTTCTGAAGGTAAAGCAATATGTGGAAAACCCAAACAGTTGTAAATTGTAGCAGTTAAGTGTCAAGTCCATGGGGCAGTGATCAAATGAAGTTCATAAACACAGAAAGTAACCTGGGGTGGAATAGTGAGCACACTGTATTTTCAATAACACAGGGACCCTTTTACTAAGATGTGCTAAGAAAAGGGCTTCTCTGAGTCAATATTCAAAGTGATTTAAATGGCCAGAAATGGCTACAGGACTGTTAAATCACTTGTTAGAGGCTAACCAGTCATTTTCAATGGCACTTAACTGGTTAGTAACATAGTAAATGACTGCAGATGAAGACCCAAATGGTCCATCCAATCTGCCCAACCATACATGCTCTATAAATTAATTATTTAGTTTAAATGGTCCTTTTTCTTAGATATTTCTGGGCCAGAAACCCAGAGCCCTGCCTGGTAGTGTGCTTAATTCCATCTACTGGAGTCTCCATCAAAGCTCACTCCAGCCCATCTTAACCATCCTAGCCATCAAAGCCCTCCCCAGCCCGTCCTCAACTGAATCCCCTTATACGAGACACAGGCTGTGCAAGCCTGCCCAGTACTGGCCTTAGTTCCTTCAATGTATACTCTTTATTTTCTGATTAGAGATCCTCTGTGTTCATCCCACGCTTGTTTGAACTCTGTCACCGTTTTCTTCTCCACACCTCCCTCAGCGCATTCCATGCATCAACCACCCTCTTCGTAAAGAAGAATTTCCTAACATTACTCTTGAATCTATCACCCCCTCAACCTCAAATTATGCCCTCTGGTTTTACCACTTTCCTTTCTCTGGAATAGAATTTGTTCTACGTTAATACCTTTCAAGAATTTGAATGTCTGAATCATAGCTTCCTTGTCCCTCCTTTCCCCTAGGGTATACATATTCAGGGCTTCCAGTCTCTCCTCATACGTCTTCTGGCAAAACCTTCCTATCATTTTCATTGCCTTCCTCTGGACCGCTTCATCTTTTTATGTCCTTTGGCAGCTTTGGTCTCCAAAACTGAACCAAATACTCCAAGTGGGGCCTCACCATTGACCTGTACAGGGGCATCAACACCTTCTTTCTTCTACTGGTCATGCCTCTCTCTATACAGCCTAGCATCTTTCTGGCAACAGCCACTGCCTTGTCACACTGTTTCTTCGTCTTTAGATCTTCAGACACTCCCTCCATTGTCCCACTAATCTTTAGTAAAAGATCCCTTAAATCCTTGGGGAAAACAAGGCCTTCCTCATTTGGCACTGCTGAACTCCAGCAGCATTATTGCAAGATGATATCTAGGGGTCAGGAGCCACCATTTTGTGAACCTGAAATCTCGGGAGGCAAATGGGGATCTCTCCTACCTCCATTTTCCTAGGCTCCTTGAGTAAGCTGGCATCTCAGTGGTAGGAAATGGGGCTGTTCTAGAGGTTTTTAAATTATAAAAGTCAACCTAGAGTGGTGCGGCACTTCAATGGGCATATTTTAAACTTTTTAGCCTTGTGTTGAGACTGAGGATTAGAGGACCACTTGGGTCTGAGGGGTACTTTTATGAAATCATTTATATCTCATGTTGGAGCTTGGGGAAGGGGTTAGGATGGTTATTTGAAATATAGGAAAACTTTGTGGGGTGGGGAGGGGGTTGGATTCGGGTGGCTTCTAAATCAGACCAGAGAGCTTTGTGGCCACTGCTATGCAAAACTGGGTCTATTTTTACTGGGATCTGCAGAAAAATAACTATACTTCTAGAACACTTTTTAATGGTTCATTATGTCTCCTTTTGCCATTAATGAGCTATTTTCCATGAATTTGTATCGCAGCAAGCTCATTAGTAGAAAATTTAAACGAACTTTTACATGAAATGAGCTTTACACAAAAGTTTCTTTAAATTTGCCATTAATGATCTCCAGTGATACAAAATCGTGCAAAGCAGTTCATTAATGGCAAAAACTCAGATAACACTTTTGAAAAGTGACTTCAAAAAAGTTCACTTCCAGTAATAAACTTCTAGAACATACTGGCTCCGAGGAGGACTGTAAACTAGAATCAATGGAGATGGGTAGATAAAGCTCTCAGGAGATGGTGCAACATCTGGGTGGGAATTAAGGTTCTGGGTCTAGAGGCTGTAATAGAAAAGGCTAACTTGGAGATGTGGCACACTGAAAACCATGACTGGTATATAGTTATATTGGTCTATCATCTTTTCAGGAAGAGAGAAAAATATGATGCTTATATGAAAGCGTTTCAAAAAGTAATAGTATATTGAATATTTTGAGATATATAATTCAATTAGAGATACCAATTATATGCCATTTTTCTACATAATCACCATCCTTTCCAACACACTTCTCACACCGTTGCACCAACTTCTTTATTCCATTGGAAAAAAAAGTTTTTGCTTGTGTCTTCAGCCAGGAATGTACTGCTTCTTTGACCTCATCATCATTTCCAAATCTTTGTCCTCTCGAAGCATCCTTCAAGGTTCCAAACACATGATAATCAGAGGGAGCACGATCAGGGCTGTATGGATGATGCTGTAAGATCTGAAATCTCAATCTCTGAATCGGGTCAAGAGTTACAGTGGCTGTGTGAGGGTGTATGTTATCATGAAGGAGAATGCCTTTAGGTAAAAGTCCTCTGCGACAGCTCCACATTTTTTGGCTTTAGCTCCTCCTCCTACATTGCACTATATTGGGCACTATTCACTGTTTCACCCTTTTCCTGATAGTGCTCCAAAATTGGTCCAATCATATCCCAGAAGAGAGTGAACAGAACCTTTCCAGTGGAGGGTTGAAACTTGAACTTCTTCTTGACTGGAGATGATGTGTGACACCAATGTGAAGACTGCCTCTTGCTTTGAGGCTCATAGTGATGCATCCAGGTTTCATCCCCTGTAATGATATGTGCCAGGAGGCCTTCTCCTTCATCGTTATACTATGCCAAAAAAGCTGTGGAAGTCTGCAAAGAATCATCTTGTGCACACAATTTGCAATACTTGAGAACCTCCGTGAAAATAGTATGTGCAGATCTGATACTGACATCCAATTCCCTGGCCAGAACTTCTAAAGAAATGTGTCTATTTTCATGATTAACGGCATCATCATGACCCATCTTCTCATCAGTGACAACCATGCTGGGGTGACTGGAGCGTTTCTCATCAGGGATTGATATTCCCCCATTTTTAAATGCATCTACCCACATGTACACTCTTCTCTCGCCATTGCAGGCATCTCCATACTGTTGCAGAAAGGAAGTTCTTCTTCACTCAGAGAGTAGTAGAAATCTGGAACGCTCTTCCAGAGGTTGTTATAGGGGAAAACACCCTACAGGGATTCAAGACAAAGTTAGACAAAGTTCTGCTGAACCAGAACGTACGCAGGCAAGGCTAGACTCAATTAGGACACTGATCTTTGACCTAAGGGCCACTGCGGGAGTTGACAGCTGGGCACGATGGACCTCTGGTCTGACCCAGCAGCGGCAATTCTTATGTTCTTATGTTCTATGAATTTCACAAGTTTTCACACCTGCCGACCACAAAAATATGATGACTGCTCACTGCTCCTCTACCGAGCAAACAGGTAAGGGCGCCACCATTTTGTATATGGTACCCTACTAATTAAGCACGCCATGCTATCTATTGGGCAGTGTCAACACTTCCTTTAGGAAATATATCTTCCATGCAAGGGATTTTGAAATGCTAGGGGTGTTTGTTTCATTGATTAGTTATAACTGTCCAACCAGATTGTTCTACAAATTCACCCCTGCCACTGAAATGGCCATGGCTCTAGTATTAGCATATTTCACCTGCTTAATCCTATCCACAGATAGACGCATTGCCATCTCAGGTCTCAATGATCGACATGGATGATACAATGTCATAACATGTTAAAAGTACCAAGGAACCCCTTGATGGATAGTCTGAAAAATCAACACCAGTGATATCTTGATATACTATCTCATTTCTGTTGGATATAGAAAATACAGAACATCAACTAGTATAGAACAAGAAAACTGAAAGTTAGAAATATTGAGACAAATTTGACATGAGATCTTGAAAACCCAAGAAAGTAGACTTTGTAATCCATGAAACTTATAAGAAAGAGAGTAAAAATGAATTTCCCCCTATAAAGAACAAAACATAAGAATTGCACATTTCCAAACTTACACTTTTCATTCTCTAAAAATTAAGAATACATTTTTGTTGCCTGACCATTCTGTTTTTCCAGTCGGGTTGGTCTTGAGCTCGCCTTTTTTACTCCTTATACTTATTTTTTTCCTATGTCCTTTTCCAGAATCTCATTTCTATTTTCTGTTTCTTTACTATGTTTATTCTCTTCTTTCCTTACATCTATCTGTGACACTGAGCTTTCTATTTCATCTTTTTTTTCCATTTCTCTCATCTGCCTTATGGTCTACTATAATTAGATTTTATTCCTCCTTCTTCCCCTATCCTCAGTATCCCTCTTACCACCTTTCCACTTTCTATGCTTATCTCTTCCATTACTACCAGTATCTCTTATTCCTTTTTCAGCCTTTTATTCCCCCTAGTTTTCATTCATTTTTTAATTCCACATTTCCATCTTCTGAACTCATCCCTTCTCCAACCTAATTTACCACTGTGTCTTTTCCCTTCACCAACCCCAGTTCTTTACTATGTCACTCATTTCTCTTCACCTATAGTCCCTGTTGTATGTTTAACCTCCTTATCCAGATTATCTTTCCTCTTTTTGCCTCCCCGCTTTCTCCCTCTTACCTTCTTCAATGACCTGTCTTCTTTCTCCTGCTCTCACCCTCTGCTACTTTGTCCCTTTACTCCATCATTCATAGCCCCTACCTCTTCCCCATTTTTAGCTTTCATTCACCTGCCTCATTTGCATGATACTTCCACCTCTGGCATTTACCCACCTCCAGCATGCATCCCTCTACCCCTCCATCTCCCCCCACATCGTCTTTACCTTCCTTTCTCACTCTCCCAACATCTGCCTCCTTTTCTCAGTCCCAGTCCTTGTATCAGCCCCCAGTGCCTTCTTCTCAACCCCAGCATCATACTGTACCCTTCTCTCAAAATCATCCCCTGTCTCCAAGCACCAGCATATGCTAGCACCAGCCCTTCTCTTATCTCCAGTATCCTGCAGAGTTAGCCCTTAGTACCCTTCTTCCAGCCTCCTCATCAGACATAGGAGCCAGCTCTGTGGGTGCTGTGGGTGCTTGAGCACTACCAATACTGTGCAAACTCCTTCAGTGTGTGCAGAGGTCATTTTCATTGAGTTTTGAAAAGCTGGCTACTGTATCATCAGACACTTCCTTTAACATGATGTCCCCATATCCAACCCTAACATCTGCCAACATTAGTCTCTTTCTCTCCCTCCCTTTGGTTCAGCATCTCCTGCTATCTCTCCTTTGTCTCCCCACATGTCTGCTCCTTTTCCTCCCCCCATATCTGCTCCTCTTCCTCCCCCAGTCTAGTATCTACAGCTTTTTCCTTCTCCTTGTGGTTCAACATCTTTGCCTCTCCTTCTCCCTCCTGTAGTCTATTTTCCTCTATATCTTCATTCTCTTCCCCTTCTGTTGTCTGTTATATCCCCAGCCTTCTCCTCTCCCATGTCACCTTCCTCCTTCTGTGGTACAGTATATCCCCCTCTCTTCTCTTCCCCCTCTGTGCTCTAGGCATTTTCCCCTCTTCCATACACCCCTTGAATCTTGGTCTCTGTTGCAGCTCATCTAGCATGGCTCTGACAGCATTAACAGCAAAAAGACTGGTAAGGGGCTGCAGAGCCTTGGTGTTCAGGTGCCCTGCAATTTTTGCTAGTCCCCTTACCACCTAATAATAATAATGATAGTTTATTTTTATATACCGCCAAACCATCAGTTTTTGGCGGTTTACACAATAGTAATTACATCAAGTATATCAGCATCTTTGGTCACCTTCATTGTTTATCTGTGTGAATTCTCTTCTAATGAAAGTGGTTTCTCTTGTTTGGTTGTACACTTCTCCTTCCATATTCTTGGTGATTGGGGCTGAACTGACCTGCGAATACGGAAAACCCACAAATAACTTTTCATATGGTGTTTCAGACTTCCCTGCCCTGCCTGCGGCCTCCTTCAAATTGAGCCTGGCGCCACCATGACGGGTCCTCCTCAGCAGCTGAGAGAGAGGGGGGATGGTGGGCAGGGGGAGCTAGGGGGTACTTCTTCCCTGGCTGGAGGAAGCCATACTCATGCTTTATCCACCAGATCCCGCACTTTCCACATATTCAGCATGTCGGCAGCTTCCCCATAATGGGATGGACTGGCCTTGGCTGGTCCCTACGTGGCCTCTGAAACCGGACGGGAAAACAGAGGGGGCGGGAGAGGGGAGGCGGCCTGCCATGGATTTCCCCTCCCACTCCCGGGAATTTTGACCGAGCAGCTGCGGCCTCGCGCTCCTGCCTCCCCAAGCCGCTGCAAGTCCAGTCACTCAGGTGGAGAGCCGCAGCACGCACGTTACAGCGCTCTGCATGGGAAGGCATGTCCTCTCACAGGACGGCCCTGGGAGATGTAGTTCGCGGGGACAGGCGTGAGGACTTTGCTTCCTGGTTTTCCAGTTTAGTTTCCGTAAATGCTGTGTGAGCTCTGGAGCGCAAAATTTTTTTACTGCACTCATGGATGATGTAATTTGGGGTGAGGAGCCAGAAAGCCAAAAATCATGAAATCGCGAGTGCAGAAACCGCAAATATGGAGGGAGAAGTGTATTTGTTTAATAATCCTGGCCTGGCTGAACTCCAGTTATCAGGATCCAGTTGTCTGTGGTCCAGATTTTAATTTAAACTTAACTAGTTTGTCCATCTCAAGTGAGAGCAATCTAATTGCAAAACTAATCAAAACAATGGACTTTAATCACATGCTCAAATATAAATGGTCAATATTTTTGGTTTTGTTATATACTTGTAACATTGTTGCTTTAGCGGGGATGTTCATATTGAGCCACCAAAAGAAATCAGGTTTTTAAAAATTGAACTACATTTATTAGCTTTGCAAAGCTATGTTTAGTCAATTTTAACTTTTGGACAACCAATGATGAAAAAAAAATGAAACTCCCCCCCCACACTCCTACCACAGATCATCTTGCTTGATCATTTTTAAAAATTGTAATCTGACTCACCAGTCTTCTCTTACTCCTCTAGTCTTCCAGCAAAATTGAAACCAGCTTCAGTTGGGCTTTGGTGCCATGATTCTCATTTGCAGCTCTCTGGGGTGTTTCCTCTGTATTGTTATTTTCTATAGCCTGGCCACTGCAGTGATGGTCCAAATGCCACAATTCTCTCCTGAACCCCAAACACATCCAACCCAGCTTCATTGTACAGCAACATTGGAATCAAGTTTTCTTTTTTCTTTCAATGTGCTCTAACATCTATAGTTCCTAATAATAATGCTTCTTTTTAATCTTTGAAAGTCGATTATAGTATCAGCAGGTTAAGGGCACTGTGATAAGGGCCATGAATGCTCCCTCTATTGCTTTCATTTATAAGGCTGTTTTTGAGATCAAGGGGCCCTTTTACTAAAGTGTAGTAAAATCTGGGCTAAATGGACTTTAAAGTGGGACTTTCTTGAATACTAAGCCCAGATTTAATGTGGCACATTTTTAGTTTAGGTTTAAAAAAAATAAAATAAAATTAGCAAGTTGTGTGCTAATGTTCCCATTAGCGTGTGGTACCTGCAAAAAAATGAACATTGGAGCACTTTGGTCCAGATTATATAAATGGTGCTTACATTAGGTGCCTACCATATGCCCTAATTACAGCCACCTGGTGACACCTAAGTTCAGGATCTGCACTTAATTTTTATTTTTAATTGGCTTAATTGGCATGTTAATTGACCATGCTGGTTTTCAGCCAATTAATAAAACATTAATTAAACAATTTAAGAGTTTGGCACCAAACTCTTAGGACGCCTAGTGATGCCTAAGTGGACGCATTCTCCCATGCCTAAGGATGCCTATGTTAAAAAGTAAAATCTCAAAAAACTTAAAAAGGGAAGAAACGCCAAAACAATGGAAAAAACTAATCTTCCCTGACTCTAGAACACAGGTGAGGGGAAGAGACAACTATACCCATGGAAAAAAAGCTCAAAACCAAAGTAACGAGAAAGATAATAATAAGTGATGAATGGGGAGCCCTCAGTCACACAGCTCGCCACGGCAGTCAATATGTAGCAATTAATGCATTAAGGGTCTAATTCTATATATGCCCAAAAAATCGGCACTGACTAGAACAGCACTTAGCATAATTTTATAAAGGATATACACACCTTATAGAGTCATGCTATGCGGCCAGTGTGCATCACAACTTTTAGGCACACCCATTTAGGCCAAGGAAAACCAGGCCTAAATCCCTGCATCAGGCATATTCTATATCAGTATGAATAAATTATAGGCATTCCCACAATCCACCCATGCTCCTCCCCTGGCCATGTCCCTTTTTTAGATTCACGCACAGCACTTTATAGAATATGCCTATCAAGTTATGTGAATAACTTTTAATTAATACCAATTAGCATTAATTCTGAGGTGTTAATGATCATTTTATTGGGTTTCTGCCAGCTACTTGTGTCCTGGATTGGCCACTGTTGGAAACAGGATACCAGGCTAGATGGACCATTGGTCTGACCTAGTATGTTCTTATGATCCTTAAGTTTGGCTGAGAATAAGAATTTAACATAGGTCCTTAATTTAGGCTGTTAGCTTTCTTTCATTATTAGATTTAGAGATATTTTGCACAAACTCTGAAGATGATGCAAAAATAAACAGTATCCATGGTAAACATTTGAAAATCTATGCTTTATACACTTTTTCTCAAATTTTGCCCAAAAAGCAGAGCCACCTTTATATGCTAGCATACCTAACAAGGGTGGGGTGTGTAAAGGGGAATTAAGCTAGAACTCCTTGTTTAATATTACATATCAGTTATTAAAGGGTAACATGAGATTTTAGAGTTCACAAAGTAAACAGTCTTTGGTTTCATGCTTTATATGAAAAAGTTTAAGGTAAATAAAATAGTCTCAATGTCTGTGGCAAACTACAGATAAAGGCAAAGTCGTTGTACCTAGTAAAGACAGAAAAGTGTACCAAGAAATGAAATGTGGTTTTACTTTGAAGGTGGTTATGGGTGGAGCCGTCCTATGAATTTTTGGCTACTTGAGTAATGGTTGGACTACTTAAAAATGTGACGCTCTAAAAGTAAGCAAGTGACTTGCCAGTGCAAACAGAGCAACACAAAAGGCCTGTAATTAATAATGTGCTTGATAACAAGGCAAGGCTTCATAGGAGAGGGAATGCAGGTGAGGCTACCCAAGGCTTCTGACTTGATGGTTAATTTCTCAAGCACACATTTAAGCTCTGAGGGCCTTTTACAGGCATGAAGGCCTGATGAAGAAGGACAATAATTCAAAGCTTTTTATAGAAATGATGGAGAATACATTCATTTTATCTGTCAAATCTCTTACTCACTTTGCTGTTTGAGTAAAATGTACAGTTTGCTTTAAGTCGGTCAGTAGCTTAATATTTCACAAAGAAAACGCAGCCTATGATGTCTTCTCGTTTCTGTTTCAGTAAGTTTAACTGTTATTTTCCCCTCATGACCCATATGAGCTGGCATGTGTGAGCTCACCAGAACGTAAGAATTTTTTGTTACAAATTTTGTTTTGTCAAGGGTGATACAGGCCAGCGGTCTCAAACACGCGGCCCACGGGCTGCATGTGGCTCTCCAGATTTTATTTGCGGCCTGCGGTCTGGACTGGATCATTATCTTCCTTTTAGAGCAGCAGCGTGTCTGGCCGGCTCGTTCCGTTCCCAAAGCCGCGGGTTGGTGGCTCCTTGCGCTATCCACGGAAGAGCCGGCCAGACACGCTGCTGCTCCAGTGGCGTACCAAGGTCCACTGTTCTCCCTAGAGTGCGGCTTGTCTAGAGCAGTGGTGTCCAACCTGCTTCCCTTCCCTTCTCAAGCCAGCACCGTGTTATTTGATCTCCCTGCTTCTCTTCGGGGCCGACCAACTCTCGCCGCCCAACGCCAATCGCTGCCTAGCTGCCCAGAACGTCCTTTCCGACGTTAGAATTGATGTCGGGCGGCGAGAGTTGGTCGGCCCTCTGGAGAAGAGAAAGAGGGAGATCTCGGCCTGTTCCCAATGGCAGCAGCGGCAGCAGCCTATTCCCCGGCGGCGGTGGCATGGGGGAGGGCAGGAAGGAAGGAAGAAAGAAAGAAAGAAGGGGGGACAGGGAGCCAGAAACAAAGCAAAAAATGGGACACATAAAGACAGACATAGAGAAAGAAAAAGTTGGGGGAGGGAATGAGGTCTGGAGGAGAGGAAGCATACAGGAGGCTGAAAGAAGAGAAGAAATATTGGATGTACAGTCAGAGACTGATGAAATTACCAAACAAAGGTAGGAAAATGATTTTATTTTCAATTTAGTGATTGAAATGTGCCAGTTTTGAGAAAGAAAAGATATTAAACTTTAAATGTGAGGGCTGCAGAAAAAATAGAGTACTTGGAGGGCCGCGAAAAAATAGTTAATGTCTTAGTAAAGAAATGACAATTTTGCATGAGGTAAAACTCTTTATGGTTTATATATCTTTCCTTTTAACTGTTAAAGGAAAGTTTTATAAACTATAAAGAGTTTAACCTCATGCAAAATTGTCATTTCTTTAATAAGACATTAACTATTTTTTCTGCGGCCCTCCAAGTACCTACAAATCCAAAATGTGGCCCCGCAAAGGGTTTGAGTTTGAGACCACTGATATAGGCAGTTTTTCCTTTTCTGGATGGTAAAACCTTTCAAAATTAAGGGTAGGATTGCTTTAATCTCTGGCTTTTTCTCTTGTTTTATATATAGTAGTATGGGGCATAATAATCCATGCCACTAATTTACTAAATGAATGTTTTAGTGATGAGAAGCTGTTATGAGGAGAAATAAAGTTCAGCAAAGAAATAAGTAATCCAGGAGTCTTCTGTCTGCAGCCTGCATCTTTCTCTGGGTCTCGCACAGCTTCTTGCTGCCTCTTCTCAGCATCTAGGTGACTCACTCTTTCTGTTTCTGGGGCATCCTCTTATGCCTGTCTGCCATAGGCATGGGCATTCACATACTTTTTTCCCCTCCGCTTCTTTGGTGCCACACTCAAAAGTTTCTCCTGCGACATTTGGGGGGAATTTTTTACCTCCTGAAGCAAGACTCAAATGGAACAAGAAGAAACCTTCCTTTAGGAGTCTTTCTCTACATCTCTTTTAAACTGCTTCTCCTTTGCCACTACCTCTTTGGGCTGCCTTTGCAGTCATGGCCCTGTCTGCTCTAGTTTGCAGCCCATTGACTCATCTTCCTACCATAACATAATACGATACTTTTCAGTCCTAAGCGGTTTACAAAGGAGATTACAAAAACTGTAGAAGCACATTGAATTATAAGCTCATTTATAACATTTGTCAAATAAATAACCCCCTCTTTTACTAATGCTAGTGTGGGTTTTAGCGCTGGTAGCGGCAGTAACTCCTCTGACGCTCATAAGACTTCTATGAGTGTCGGAACAGTTACCGCCGCTGCCGGCACTAAATCTCGCACTATGCATTAGAACAAGGGGAGGTAAGTCTTCAATGTTTTTCTAAAAATTTCATAAGAACTGGAACTTAATATCAACTTACTGAAACTCTTGTCCCCAAAACACACCTGAAAAGCTAAGATTCTATGGAAAAATTGTTTGGAAATGTTAATATAGTAAGTTTACGTAATGTCGGCTTTCTGTCTGTAAATTTAAGATGATCGACAAGATAAGTCGGCACGAGGCCATATAGTGTCTTATAACAAATGCGACCCATTTTAAAAAGCATTCTTGCTTCAATTGGAAGCCAATGTAACATCCAATAATATTTTGTCACGTGATCAGATTTTTTCAAGTTAATAATTAATCAAACTAAGGGCTCCTTTTACGAAGCCATGTTGGCGTTTTTATCGCACGCAACTTTTTAGCGCACGCTAACCCCCGTGCTAGCTGAAAAACTACCGCCTGCTCATGAGGAGGCGGTAGCAGCTAGCGCGGCCGGCAAATTAGCACACACTATTATGCGCGTTAAACCGCTAACACGGCTTCGTAAAAGGAGCCCTTAATCAACTCAACAAAGGCGTAGAGAATTTCTTGCTATGAGGAAACTGGGTGCCACCTTTTTGTTAGCTTTCCCCTGCAAATGTGTTATTAAATATTTGGGTTTAAAATATGTCTTCTTCTTACCTGAACATCTACGATCCTTTTTGGATCTCAAGGAGTTAGAAGCACAGAATAACGTACCAAGGGATTAGCCGTCTAAGCCTTTACTTTTAATAATGTTGCTAACTTATAAAATCTCTCTTGATTTTCTCCCCCCTAAAACTAGCAAAGGTGGTCTAAGAAAAAAATCTAAATCCACTATAATATAAGTTTCCGATATATATTCTTTGTCTGAAATTTGTTTATTGTGGGATATGACTGTTTTTTTGGGAACAAGTAGTTGTACATGCAAAGTTTGTATAAATGAATAAAAATATATATATTAAAAAAATTAATCGAACTGCTGTAGTCTATTAATATTCTTTTTTTTTTTTTGTAATCATTTTTATTAGAAAGGGCTTCTTATAAGAAGAATATTATCCGGTTGCACCCTTTCTAATATTCTTTTTGTATGAAGCTAAATAAATAATATTACAGCAATCAAAAAGACTTAGGGCTCCTTTTACTAAGGTCCGCTAGCATTTTTAGCGCACGCAAGATATTACCGCAAGCTATACTATGCGCTATGCAGCTAGAACTAATGCCAGCTCAATGCTGGCGTTAAGGTATAGCGTGCGGGGCAATTCAGCGCGCGCTATTCCGCGTATTAATGCCCTAACGCAGCTTAGTAAAAGGAGCCCTTAGAATCAATGAGGAGATTAAATTACAACTTTTGGTGGAACTCTTTATGCCATATCTATAAAATGGAAAGATTTATTGCATTACAAAGGGGTTATTTCAAGAAATTTCAGGATGTGTGGAAACCATTAACAAAATATTGTACGGATTAGTTGAAAATATTTCCCTTAAATTTATCAGTTCAACTGGATAGGGTGGGGGATAATTTATTAACATGTATTTATATGATAATGGAATATATGGTAGGGTGGGGTGGGATGAGGGGGGGGGTTTAAAATTTATGTATTTTACAAATGATAGACTGTAAGTGATGTATTTGTTGTTAATGTGATTGAATATATATACCGTGTTTCCCCGATGGTAAGACACTGTCTTATTTTTTTTGGAAGGCCAAAATATGCTCTAGGGCTTATTTTCGGGGGGATGCCTTATTTACCCTTTCATGTCCCCTCTGTATCTCTATCCTTATTCAGTAGGTCCTGCTTACCCTTTCTCTTCTTTGTGTCACTATCTCCATTTTCAGCTTTCCCCCCCCCCCCCCTTTTCCTTTGTTACTGCACCCTGTAGCTAGAATCTTTCCACCCTCCCTCCACTCCGGCCCAGCCCAGTATGAAATATTTCCTTTTGTTTCCCTCCCCTCTCTCTTTCTCTCTCTCTTCTCCTCCCTCACCCATGAGTCCTGCATCTGGCCCTCTCCCTTCTACCTGCACTTGGCAACACCCCCCTGCTCCGCGGCTCTCTTCAGCAACTTGTCAGCAGCGGTGATCAAGACAAGCTACCGACATCGAGGCCTTCCCTCTACGAGTCCCGCCTTTGTGGAAAAAGGAAGTTGAAACAAGCGGGACTCGCAGAGGGTAGGCCCCGACGTCAGAAGCTTGTGTCGATCGCTGCTGCTGAGTTGCCGAAGAGAGCCGCGGAGCAGGGGATGTGGCCGGAAGCAGGTAGAAGGGAGAGGGAGATAGGAAGGCTGTAGATCTCCGGAGCATGACACCGACCCCGGCCAGGATGATTTCTTTTTCAGGCGTGCATCTTACAAGTCCGGCGTCGCGGCGGGAAATAGCCATGCTGAGCAGTGAGCTCAGCACTACACAGATGAAAGCCTTGCTTGCTGATTGGTCCGGCCGCCGGTGGGTGGCTTATTTGCGGGGGGGGGGGGGGGGTGCCTTATTTTACAATTTTTTCTAAAAAGGGGGGGCTGTCTTATTTGATGGCCCTGCCTTATCATCGGGGAAACACGGTATACACTTAATGTAATTTTGAAAATGAATAAAGAATTAAAAAAAAAAAAATGATTGTACAAGAAGTCTGAAAGCTGACAAATTAAAATGTGGCTGTTCTTTTATGAAGCTGCAGTGGCTTTCACTGCCCCTGCTTCTCCTATGGCACTGCTCCCTTTCCTTCTGTAGCAGCTAGCCAATCCATTTCTAAGTTCTTGGGCACAGACCACCTCCAGCTCCCTCTTTCCTTGCAAGCAAAATAAAATGCCATCAAAGCCTCTCAAATACTATCACCAAATTTCCCGGCTAAAGAAACCGTATATTTTAAGCTATTTACAGGGGCAATTGTGCTCATCTTTTCTCCAGTTCATAAAGATAAAACAGGGTGCCTGGAAATGAGTTTGCCTCTACTCTAGTCTCCTGCACGTGCTGCTGTCTCCCCTTGATAAAGCAACAAGGATCCCTCCACTGGCTTTGAAACTCTCACTGACTCCTCCTTGTAGCTCTATCCTGGGCTTGGCCCCCTGCCCAGACTAGCTAGCTTTGTATTTCCTGATGAAGCTCAACAAGGACAAGAAGTTCTCAAAAGGATAACCTCTGCTGTCTCCCTTTGATGATGTGTGCTCTCCATGAAATTCTAGGTCACGCTGCATTTTCCTTCCTTGCCTCCCTGCTGTGGAACTCGCTGTCTCTCCACCTGTAAACAGAATCCTCTTATTTAAAAAAAAAAAAAAAAAAGTCTAATAAAACCCTTGTATTTTATTAAGGTTTTTGGGGAGGCGCTGCACTCAGGTAATTACTGCACTCTGCTTTCCTACCCTTCTTGCCTGGATTATATCCTCTTGTCCCTCTCCTTTGAACTGGTAACTACTGTGCAATCCTTTTGTTTGAGTGTACTTTTTACTGCAACCTCTTATTTATTTCTTTTTGATAAACTTGTAAGCCATTCCGAGTGTTGGGCTGGCACGAAACTGCAGCTTGTTTGACATCAAACCACCATGCATGCAGGCACCATGGTGTGCTCATACTGTATCCATGGGGCTTAAACTTTTCCTACACTGAGGCAAGTTGCAGGAGCGGGTGGCTAATAAGCATGCCACATCAAGGTCCAAAACAATTCTAGGTCAATGTTCAAAGTGATTTATAAACTGGCTAGAAACAGCTCCTCGCCAGTTAAATTGCCTATTCAGGGCTAACTGTTAATTTTCAGTGACGCTTAACCGATTAGTGCCGCTGAAAATAACTGGTTAGCGCCGAACTGAAAACGGACTATTATGGGGGTGTTCCGGGGCAGTCAGTACTTGGCTGGTTAAGTGCCGATATTCAGCACTTAATTAACCAGCTTAACTGCATAAAAGTCAATATATCTGTGGCCCCCCTTTTATCATGCTGCATTAAGGTTTTTTATTTTCCGGCTGCTGCGGTAAAAGCTCTGACTCGCATAGAATTCCTATAAGCAGCAGAATTTTTACCACAGCGGCCAGCAATATAAAACCCTAATGCCCAGACATGGCCCAGAGTTGAATTTTCCAGGTTTAATGTTGAGAGCAGTCAACAAAATGCTGATCGCTGCCAGCTGACTATCAGGCCTATGTGATTTTCTGAGCCTGCACTGGATTCTGGATCGCTGTAGCAGCTAATGCAAGAAGAATCAGTTTATTTCTGGGAGTCTGCAAAATTTGGGGCCTTGACTGTGGCCCATACTAGAGGAAGAAAGCTGCTTTGTTAAGGCTGATGGGAGCAACATTGGCAACCCTGTACTCGGAGGAAGTTTTACCTCTGAGCCTTTTATTATGCATGCCCTGGGAAAAAGTTGTCCTGGGTCTGGGGACTGTAAAGGCCATTTAAAAACCTTGATCATACTTTTGTTTGATTCTGAGGCATGTTTTGAATCATTATCTTGCTGAAATATCCAGCCTTTTTCAGCTTCAGCTTTACTAATTGTGTGGCAGCTTCTAGAACAGGGTTAGGGAACTCCGGTCCTCGAAAGCCGTATTCCAGTCAGGTTTTCAGGATTTCTCCAATGAATATGCATTGAAAGCAGTGCATGCAAATAGATCTCATGCATATTCATTGGGGAAATCCGGAAAACCCGACTGGAATACGGCTCTCGAGGACCGGAGTTCCCTACCCCTGTTCTAGAACATTAATAAATGTTAAGATATCTTGGTATTTAGTTGAATATAATCTTTCTTACATCTATACAATATTTTTGTGCCACTATCTGCCATACAACTCTAAAGCATAATAAACCCATCCCTGCGCAAGATATTGTTGAAGGGTTGTCTGGAAAGATTTGCCTCTTTGCAATTGATACCAAAATCTGCAATAGAGTAGACACCCCTGACACAATATGAGGAAAGACCTAGGGCTCCTTTTACGAAGGTGCTCTAGGGTTTTTAGTGCACGCACAAAATTACTGCGCGCTATAGCATGCGGCAGCCGAAAATCTACCGCCTCCTAAAAAGGAGGCGGTAGTGGCTAGCGCGTTTGGGAATTTAATGCGCTATTGCGCGCGTTAAGGCCCTAGCGCACCTTTGTAAAAGGAGCCCCTAATGAAGCTTGAGGAATGGTCTGAAATTTGGTACCTAAGATTTAATGCTAAGAAATGCAAGGTCATGCATCTGGGCTGCAAAAACCCAAGGGAACGGTACAGTTTAGGGGTGAAGAACTATTGTGCATAAGAGAGGAGCGGGATTTGGGTGAGATAGTATGTGATGATCTTAATGTGGCCAAACAGGTTGAAAGGGCAACGCCAAAATCTAGAAGAATGCATGGGTGCATAGGGAGAGGAATGGCTAGTAGAAAAAAGGAGGTATTGATGCCCCTGTATAAGACTGTGATGAGACCTCATTTAGAATATTGTGTACAATTCTGGAGACCGCACCTTCAAAAAAAATATAAAAAGGATGGAGTTGGGCCAGAGGAAGGCTACTAAAATGGTCGGTGGTCTAAGTCAGTGATTCCCAACCCTGTCCTGGAGGAACACCAGGCCAATCGGGTTTTCAGGCTAGCCCTAATGAATATGCATGAGAGAGATTTGCATATGATGGAAGTGATAGGCATGCAAATTTGCTTCATGCATATTCATTAGGGCTAGCCTGAAAACCCAATTGGCCTGGTGTTCCTCCAGGACAGGGTTGGGAACCACTGGTCTAAGTCATAAGGCGCATGCAGAGAAACTTGAAAATTTCAATATGTATATTTTGGAGAAAAGGTGTGAGAGGGGAGATATGATAGAGATGTGAAGGTTACAAAAAAAAACCCCAAAACACCATACATAATAAAGTTACAACATACTCACAAATTCATACAAACAGAACATATTAACAAAAATTTGCTATGGCTGTCACTCAAATTCCATATATACACAAATGATTAAAATAACACAGTCAGGATTCTGCACAAATTATAGTACGGAAACAATCTTAGCTTCCATCTGTTCTCCCTGGGAAAAAGCGCACTGGTACTTCAGTTCGACTTGAGCAGTGCCTTTGACCTTGTTGACCATGACATCCTGCTCAGATGCCTCAACTCCATTGGCATCTCCGGACAAGTACTAACCTGGTTCACTGGCTTCCTAAAAAACGTTCATACCAGGTCCAAAGCGACGGAACCTTTTCCCAATCTTGGTGTAACCCCTGCGGAGTTCCACAGGGCTCCCCTCTCTCTCCTTCTCTGTTCAACATCTACATGGCATCACTGGGACACATATTATCTGATTCAAAACTGAAATCATACATATATGCCGACAACATTATAATTATCATTCCCATAACCTCACTCTCACAAGAGACAGAACAACTTACCTCATCTGTTCTCACTAAGGTAGAACAATGGACGTCACAATTCAAACTAAAATTGAACCCAGAAAAAACCAAGTTCTTCCTGGCAAGCCCTAACCACAATTTAACGAATACTTCTTTGAAATTAAATGGGCTAACCTACCCAATCAATTCTATCATCAAAATCCTTGGAGTCACCCTGGACCAATGCCTGACTTTTGAAGACCATACTAATGCACATGTTAAAAAATGCTTTAGCACCCTCTGGAAGCTTCGTACTATCAAACACTACTTTGACTTCCTTTCTTTTCGATTGCTGGTTCAATCTCTAATCTTGAGTACCTTGGACTACTGTGATATCATATACTTGGGATCCTTTAAGAAAACCATCAAGCGCCTGAGAATCATTCAGAATACTGCCATCCGCCTCATCTATGGCCTTAAAAAATCTGATCATATAAGCCCGTATTACAGAAAACTACACTGGTTGGCGATGGAGGCAAGGGTCATCTTCAAGTTTGCTTGCCTCTGCTTTAAAACCATAACAGGTTCTTCCCCAATCTACCTGTCGCATCATTTTGCATTTCCAGGTACCTTTTGCACACGTAATGTTCATCTGT